>NC_133390.1:176087903-177514903 GCF_047511655.1 Castor canadensis | reverse complement strand
GAGAAAGAATGGGGAATGGAAGACCATAAGCAGACATTATCTCAGATGAATAACTGAATGGGAGCATGACATCCAGTGTTAAAAATGGAAGAAGCCAACCAGAGCAAACTTAAGACATTAAAGCTGTACAAATGTGTGATGTCCACATCTAGGACACCAGTAATGGCTCATTTTGTTTTTTCCATTTGTCTGTGATGATTCTTGTCAGATTTTATACCATACACAGTATCTATGTTGTCTTAGATAAGACTATGATGACAGATTATTTTTTCTGATTACTTCTGGTATACTTTTAAGAGCTTAAGACAGCACTGTACATCCATCAGATGTTCTGTTTTGATAGTACTATTTGAAAACAAAATTAAACGGCAGCTGAATAATGGGGTAGTTGCCACAGGTACTTTGGCAGGCAATCTGGACATGGTACTCAGAGGGGAGATGAGGCAGCAGGCATGTGGTCTGCTCCCTTCACAGCCCCTCCAGATTTGGGTGGGCATTCTCAAGTCCCATTGGACTCTGCTGCTGCAGGCAACCCCATTGTGGTTCAGGCTCTGCCTTAGGCAGATAACCACTGTGGTCAATTTTATCATCAGGCATTTATTAAGTGTCTATTGCAAGGCACTGTGTTAGCTCATCCATTTCACTTAAATCTCAAACTTTATATGCTGTAAAGTCCCTCTTTAGCTTTTAAAAGGAGGCTATAAATGAGTTGTGCTTAACTCTCCCTTTCTACCACTAATTCTTTTACATCTTTACAAGAGGATGGAGCTCCAAATTACACACAATGCTTGAGCAGGATTTTATCAGGCCTGTTAGTCAGCATTTACTTTAAGACACTAAAAAGTATAAAAATGCCCTCAGTGCCCATTATCACTTTCTCCATCAGTGGACTTTGTGGCTCTAATTGAAAAGAAAAAGGCTGGCCTACGTAAATGGAAATAAATGTGTCTCTGGCGCATAGGAGAGAAGTGAGTAACGTGAAATGACAGGGACATTGACAGTTTAGTTGGAATTTTAATTTGTTTTGGGCCTCAGAAAAACACATAGTAAATTAAGGAGTGACTTACTCGTTCTTGTCCAGCTGTATCCCAGATTAGGAATTTATGTAGCTCATTTTGGTACTGGACAGTCTTGGTCATAAAAGATGCCCTACAAAGAGAGACCTAAATGATCAGAATACAATCATTTAAAACACGTTTTTAGCCCCAGTTGGAAACATCACTTAGACTTAACACTCAAACTCCCAGCTTCATACTATATCCTAATTGTGTTTTCTCTAGAGCATTTATGGGATGCTCAGATGCTGGTTACATAGTCTTTGCTAAAATAAAGCATTAGGCACAGCTTCCCAACACAAAGAAGGAAGAGGAGAAGAAAGAAAAAAAGAAACAACAAAAAAAACCAAAACAGCACAATATAACAACAACAACAAAACAAAGAAGGAAGAGTTCCTGGGCTTTTGAATGCCAAGCTTCTTATCAAAAGAACTGAGACATGGTTTGGTCATTCAAACTATGTTTTACTAGCTTATTAAAACATTATAAGCTGTCACTAAAAAGAAAAGATGCTACCTTGAGATAACATCTTTCTGAAAACCAGGATGTCCAGGAAATGTGTGCACTAATAAAAAAAAATTAGGTCATTTTGGATTTGTCCTCCAGTTCTCAGACCACATGCCCACATAAACAGCTGAGTAAAAACTAGGGTAACACTGAAGTTAGTAAAATTAAGGTAGTAAACGAGGAGCAGGGAGACACTGGAGAACTGTGAGTTGAGCTAAGGTAGCCTGACTCGTGCTCAGCATCTGGGCAACGACCTGTGCCTCATTCATGTTTTCAACTAAGGTTTAGTGCCATCCTTAGGCCTCGTCCAGTCCCTGGTGGAGGAAGGAATAGTAGTTTTCAGGTCACATTTCTCCCTTTCAGGAAGGCACTATGCTCAAGGGGCTTTGATGAAGGAGTTTCTGTATTTAGGGGACCCCATACTTTTTAGAGGCTCTTGAATAAGACCTCAAAGTATGTATTTTCTGAGGAGCCACTGTTTCCCAAAGCATGTGCCTAAGGTTCTGGGACACACGTCAGGAGTCCTGCCCTGAGATGGGGCCTGGCTCTGACACTACCTTCTACCTTCTGCTCCCCACTTCCCTAAAGGGACACAGCTTGTCTCAGAGTCTTCTTACAGTACCCTAGCCCGGTTCACAAGGTGCCCAGCAATGGGCAGGTTTTCTTTGCCACTGGATGACAAGACTTCCGGGGCAAAGAGCCAAGTTGTATTCTTGAATCATATGCCACTCACTCCATCAAGACAATGAATTCAATGGCTACACATCTTCAGACATGCTGAGAGTTTGAAATATTTTTTATTGAGAATGAATAGATAATATTCAAGGAAGTGCAAGTTGAAATTGATCAACTTTTGGAAGCATCAGTGTGCTTAGAGGAGCATCAGAATCCTTGGTCTTAAAAACTTCAACTCTGACGCAATAAATTCCTGGCAATATTTGTATAAATTTACACATTTACAAATTTATAAATTTGGAGGCACAGTAAGTAGCCTCCAAAACAATGATTGTGTTGATGGGAAGTGAATAAAAAGCAAGATCACCTTTACTGGATAGGTACTATTTATTAGATATTTATTTGCTGGAAATTTACCCCTTGACATCCTTAGTGAAGTGCTTTGTGCATAGGAGACTCTTAGTAAGTGACGAGTGTGGACTTTTGGCAATTCACCATAATTAAATCAGGACGTGCAACATGATCTCTCACTCAGTAAAGATCTAAGTATTCAAAAAGTATGATTTATGGAAAATGTTAAATGAGATGATGTATGTGAAAGTGCTTTGCAAATTGTAAGGCACTATGTCTATACAAGGTATTATATTATTATTATTTAAAGGAAGTTTCAGGCAATACTTTAGTTTGGGCTTTGCAATTAGTCCTAAAAGCTTGCAACTCAACTCTTCATCAATTACTGCTGTGGTGCTACACTGAAGAGTAACAACAGTTATTCAATAGAAGCCTGTTCATAGAACCAATGCATCCAACACATCTGACTGATGAAAGGAACCCCAAAGCTGACAAAAGTAGATGGAACAATTAAAAGGAAATGTTTTGAATGGCTGCCGGTAGCTCACAGCTATAATCCTACCTACTTGGGAAGTAGAGATCAGGAGGATCACAGTTCGAAGTCAGGCCAGGGAAAAAGTTTGTGATCTACTATCTTGAAAATACCCATCACAAAAAATAGTAGCAGAGTGGCTCAAGTAGTAGAGTGCCTGACTAGCAAGTGTGAGGGCTTGAGTTCAAACCCCAACAAACTCCTTGGTCAACACTCCCAGCTTGAGAATGGATGACTTTTCACCCATGCTATTATTTCCCCTTTTCTAACTTTGGCTGAGTCAGAGATGTCTTTTCCTCAGTTCATGCATAACCACGACTCTGTTCATGTTCCCAGCACTTCTGGCTTGGATCATTGCAGTCATCAAATTGGTCTCCTATTCCCAGTCTCAGATGCTTCCACTTCCCATCGTCTGCTCCTCACTGAATGCTTCCCACTGGTGCTCACTTGGCCAGGTGCTCCCTTGGCCAGGTGTTCTTCACTCTTTAAGGACTTAGTTCCAACATCAATGACCACAGGAGCCTGGACTACCCACACAAAGCTTCCTACCCAACTCCATTTTCCAACACAGCATCCCATTTTGTGTTTAGAGCATCTACTACAAAGTCTAATTCATTTGTGTTTTTAGAAATTTACCTATTCAGTGTCTAACTCACCCCAGTGAAATGTAATCTCCATGAGGAGACTGCTATGGCTCTTCCTCCCTAATAAGATTATCTTTCATATCTCCCTTCTTGCTATCCTAGAACTCTAGTCAACATTTACTGTGCTGTCCACAAGCTACTTGGTTATTTTTTCAGTGCTGTTTTGTTTTGTTTGGGTGCTGGGGTTTGAACTCAGGGCCTCAAGCTTGCTAGGCAGCCATTCTACCACTTGAGCCACTCCATCAGCCCTGCTACTTGGTTGTTTTTCACTCTAACATTTCCTGAAGCAGAAAGTGACATGTGCTACTCAAGTGCAGGTAAAGAATAGGGATTAGAGGAGACTTTGGCTCTTTAACTATAGCCAGGGCTGTGGCATGAGGGAATTGGTTCAAATAGGACAGGGCTGCCTATACTCAGGGTGCTTCTTATCTTCTCCTGCTCAGTCACCAGCTCCAACCCCAATGCTAGCCAAGAGAAAATAAGCAAAATCCAGGGCTGGCAGCAAAGACACAGTGTACCCCTCTGTCACTGGGACCTCTGGGACTTTGCTGAGGTAGGAGGATTAGCACTTTATGGGGGTGTCTCAGCTGCTCACTCATGGGTTCAATCAGTGCTCCTTTTCTCCTTTAGGTCCCAGCTCATGTGGCTAGGATGAGATGACCACTCTCTTACCACTCCTCCTCTGAGCTCCATAATGTCTCTTTATAGCAACAGTCATCTCTGCTGATTTTTAAGAGATTGAAAGTTTGATCTGTCACATCTGTAAGAACCATTTCCTCTTTCTAAGCATTTGGATTTGGCTCCTATATGTGGTTGTTAATACCCTGGACTCAGGGTCAGAGTTGGGGAGTAGGTGTTGCCTGTTGTCTTTCTCAAGTGGTCTCCACTGAGCTCTGTGCTAATCCCAGGACAGGTTACCTATCTGACCCAACAATGAATTTCATGCCACAGCTGTTAAGGATAGCACTTTTCCAAATCTAATTGACTTAAATTATAGAATGCATCTACTTCACCACAGTTAACATGGTAAAGATGGGGCTTATTTCCATCCAACCCCTACAACAGCCCCAAATTCTAAGTTCTCAGTCACAGAACATAATGCCTAGTGCGTAACTATTTTTTGTCCATTGTTACTTGCATCCGATTTTGTAGTAAAACTGCCTGGTTATTCATTTTGTATTTAATCTACACTTGTACCTCGACCCTGAAATAAATTCACAAATTGAACCCTAATCTTTAGGTGGAACTACCAGAATTTTTTCCTCCCATCATCGCTTGAACTCCAGCATCACTCTTTTAATGTTCAAGTTAAAAGATGCAGAGGGTATGATAACTTCAGTATCTTGCTTTCTGCAAAACAGGCAATGGCTCTTTGCCATTCAAATGACACATTTTTATTTTCCAGCTTGCCATTTTTTTTGTCTGATAACCTTATTTTTCACTACTAAACCACATCTCTTCAGTCTGCCTAGGCAGATCTTATTACGTCTTTAATCTAAAATCCCTACTAGCATTATTTCCTGAAGCTAGAATGCCTTTCATATGCTTCTCCATTTTTCATGAAATCCTGAAAATATGACTTTCATGCACACCAAATAGTCACGATCTTTGGTCAGAATATGTGTTCCCAATGAAAATACTTGCTACAAGGCATTTTAACATTTTATTTCTTTAACTGCAGTAACATATTTAACTTGCAACATAGGTGTGCAATGACATTACATTGCAGAACCTCTCTTTACTGTAAGCCCATTTCTTTGAACTGCACATGGGATGCTGAGATCCCCATAGTGTGTTTTGGGGATGAACAATTCAGTACGTCTTAAAATTAACAAAAGATCATAACTTCTAAACACTTTAAATTTCACACAAACAACACTTTGATCTCTAGGTTTCATGTAATGATAGAAACTCTGTTCAACATACAAGACCAAGCATAAAAAGATCAAATGTATATGATGATATCTTTATTCTTTTCATTAAACTCTACCATCTCTGCCCTAAGACAGATCTAAAGACTAATTTACCACTCTGTTTAGTGTTTTCTTCTAAGCAGTCACTACCCACTTAAATTAGAGGGGTACATAATAGATTATTCCACAGGTTCATAGTCATTCAAGCATTCCTTATTATATTTTACATTTCAGTAAAACATTCAAAATCTTTTGGGAAAATATTTAAAGTCTAGGAAAATATTTGTTTAAACTAGAGCTAACTAAATGAACAAAGTTTAGCTTCCCCTTTCCTAAGAATTACCTACAAATATAATCCTTTCACATCGTCAACAATAAAATCATCAATGATAACAAAATTAGTTGCCTCTTCCCATATTTTCATGTGTGTGAGCCTCTGAGTTAAGTTCTATTCTTCTTCACGGGGCATGGATGTAGACACTGAAGGAACAGAGTCAGTGAGTGGAGCTGCTGAAATCTAAGGCCAAGCAATCAGGCCCCTAGCCTGTGCTCTAAACAACAGCACTGCAGGGTCGTCTTGCACTGGGTGGTCTATTCATGCCTTCCACTATATAGCACAAACACTGTGCAGGCAAGATGAGCAAGACCCTCTCTTAAGACCCTTGAGAGATTCACACTGGGAGGAGACCGGTAAACAGATAATTACAAGGTAAATATTTCTAGAAAGTAACACAAGAATGGAGAGTGTAGGAGCAGAGAGGTAAATCCAAGTTTAAGTACTTAGAAGGGTGGTGGTGGCAGTCACGAGAGGCTGAACCCGTCCTCCCCATGTCTCCATCAGAACCCCAGAACCTGTGAATAGGTGACCTCATGTGGCAAAAGGGACTTGTTAAATGTGATTAAGAAAGAATTTTGTGATGGGGAGAGGATTCTGGATTACCTTGGTGGGCCTGATGTAACTATCTGTAAGGCTCTTTATACAAGGGAACAGCAAGAGTCAGACTCAGAGCCAGCGGTTTGAAGATGAAAGTGGAAAGGAGAGTGATAGGCTATGATGACAGAAGAGGAAATAAGCCAAAGCAGCCAGTAGAAGCTGAAAAGGCAAGGAAACATTCTCCCTTCAGAGCCTCTGGAAGGAACCAGCTCTGCCCTAACCTTGACTTTAGGCCAGTGCAACTGATTTTGGGCTTCTGGTCTCCAGAACTGTAAATGAATAAATTTGTCTTTTTTAATGATACTGTTTGTTGTGATTTGTTACAGCAGCAAGAGGAAATGAAAAGACCAGGGATGACTTCAGAGAAGAGGTGAATTGTGAGTTGAACCCAGAAGTTGAAGAGGGATGGCTCAGCAGATGGGGCAAGGACCCAAGAGGTCATAATCCTTAAAAGTAACACCAGGAACATGTAAGAAGCAAACCAATCATTCTGCAGGGCTCCAGGCAAGTAGGAGAACTGGAAATGAGCACCTTGTGGTGTGAGGCCCCACTTCCTATCAGCCAGTGCCTTCTCAGGGACAGTGCTCCATCACCACCTTTTCTTCTCTACCTATGCTCCATCTGTAGTATTGAAAAATTTAACAAATCACTCCCTCTTTATAAACTGAGTCCTAAGCAATACTTGTGGCAAAATTAAAAACCTATATAGCTTTCATGGGCTAGTTTTACTTTTCCCAACAGATAATAAAATACAAAATAAATTAAAAAGTGCTTACCTGAGTGCCACCTGAAAGCATGTGATGCTTTGGAAAGGACAGCTAAAGTGAAGGAAGCACTGTGGGGGAAGGAAGCTATACGACTTGCTCTAGAAGTCAAACTCCCCCAGATCCATTCCTTTAGTGACCCAAGGATGCATGAAGTGGATCTACAGGCAGAAATTGAGAAGTACTATAAGAGCACAAACAAGATGAAGAGGAGAGGCAGCACTGGACTGAAAAGGGTAGCAAGAAGGAAATTAAGTTAAGTCATTCCCTGGAATGATCCTGGACAAAGGTGGAGCAGGCTTGAAGGATAGGAAGGGACATAAGGGACAGTTTGAGACTGATACACAAAAGGCACAGGGACAGGGTGAGGGAAACCAAGTCTGACACAGACTTCTGTGAGCTCAAGCAATGTGTGCAATAAACCACTTCAGTCCTCAGGGTTTTTGGACAAGTAATAAATATACTTATATGCTTCAATATCTCAACGGTACAAAACAGAGACATTCTGAAACATCTCCCTTCAGCCACTCCCTCTCCTTGGAAACTCGATTTTAGCATTTCTTTCAGAAATACTTCAACATATAGTTTCTCCTGTATCCTCCTTTATCTTTTTTTTTTTTTTAACACAGGTAGTAATACATTCTCATACTGATTCTTTTCACTCTACACTAGATCTAGAAGATCATCTGATATAAATATATACAACTTCCTCAAGTTGTCTTTTCCTTAATTGTATTACGTTGTGTGATTATACTATAATTTATATAATCAGACCCCTACTAATCAACAATGTTGCAAGTACTAACCTTGTACAATTATTAACCTGTAGTTTGGAACTTAACAGGCAGTTATCTGTATGATAAAGTCCTAGAAGTAGAACTGATGGGCCAGACAGTTTAAGAAAATAGCATAGTGGGGAAAAAAAGGAAGATGTTTGAGAGACTCTCCACTTTTATTAGTATTTCTACCAACTGTGCACCACCAGACAAATCAATTACCATCTTTTCACCTCAGTTTTCTCATCTGAAAACTAGGAATATCTTTATGAATGTCTCCCAAAGATTTGTGTGTGTAAAGGCTTGGTCCCGGGGCTAGCAGTGGGTCAAGTGGTAACAGCATCTGCCTAGCAAGTGTGAGGCCCTGAGTTCAAACCCCAGTGCCATTAAAAATAAATAAATAAATAAAATAAAAACAAAGGCTTGGTTCCCAGCATAACTCCATGGTGAAGTACTGTGGACCTATGTGAGAGGTCTTTAGGGCACTGGGTGTATGCCCTCAAAGGGAATTGTGGAATCCTAGCCCTTTTTTGTAATAAAAGTGATAAATTTTATTAGGAAAGGAATACATTTTCAACAAAGTGAAAGCAGGTCATCTCTAGAGAGAACAAGAATGATAATTATTTTTACCCTGCTTAGCACTTTTCTTGTTTCCTGGTCATAAGGCGAGTGGTTTTGTTCCACCACAGGTTACCATTGCCATGTGATGCCTTGCCACAGGCTCAAAGCAAAAGGGCCAACAGAACATGGACTGGAGTCTGCAAAACTATGAATCAAAATAAACCTTTTCCACTTGTAAGTTATTCACCTCAGGTGCTTTGCTATGTGATGGAAAGCTGACTAACACAATGGGACTTCCAGTGGACTCATGTCCTATTCTGGGTAAACCATGGAGTCTGTAAAAATCTAAATGCCAGAGATTAGAAAACAGTCAATATAATTACTTATATGGCAGGGTTTTTTTTTTTTGGTTTGTTTTTAAATTTTTGTTTTCAGACAATTTCTTGCTATGTAACCCAGGCTGGCCTTGAACCTGAAATACTACTGCCTCATCCACCCTAAAGCTAGGATTACAGGCATGGCTGGCTCTGACTGCTTTCAAGGTGTGCACTTCATTTTTGGTTTTTAGCAGAGCAGTTTGACTCTAAAATACCTGGGCTGTGGTTTGTATTTATTCTGACTGAAGTTTGCAGATACACTTGTATTTGTACACTGATCCCTTCATCAGTTTTGGAAAGTTCTTACTGTTTATTCTTTGAATTGTTTCATTCTTTTTCTTGAAGTCAATTACGTATTGGTGAGACTTAACAGTATCCTAGAGCTTTTGGATTAAAAAAAATATTCTTTTCTTCCCTTTGTATTTCTACTGACTGACTTTTAAATAAACCTGCTATTAGATTTAATAGTAGTTGGACATAGCAAGAGGAGATGAGTGAATTTGTCAAGGTTTTGAGGAACTCCCTTTGCTGTCTAGTCTTCCCCTGCTTCCTGGGCCTTGGCAGAAGTCACTCTAGGTTGGTGAAGGCAATAATTCCTGTGGAGAATAATTCCTGTCCCCTCTTGAGTCTTTGCAGTTGATAGCTGAGCATCCCCATCCATGGCAGATCCTCTCCATCCCTCTGTTTAAGCAGATGAGAGTAGCCCAGGACCTCTTCTGAATGGCCTGTCACTTTTAGTTCCTTTAGATTTCTTTGTATGCTCAGCTGTCTATTGGGTTTAAAAAATACATATCTTGCTTGTTTGGGTTATTTGGATGTGAACAACAAGTCTATAATTTTTAATATTTGGACTGGAAGGCAAAAAGGGTTGTTTTAAGGACATAGCACATTACTATCACTACTACTATTAATATCTTAGTGAATTTTTGCCAAGTGTTCTTTCATGGTGACTGTACCTACACTCAAGGGTGGACCTGTTAACTGCTTCTTCACTGATAGGGAAGGCCAGGTCTCTGGGGCTATGGAGTAGAGAGAGGAGTTCAGTGGTAGGTAAGTGGAGTTGCAGGTGTGCCTGCATTGAAACAAATCAATTTGAGTCAATGGAGAAGGTAGGTAACCCTCAGAGCTGTGAGAGTGCATTAAATCACCCAGGGTGTACAGCTATACAAGAAATCCTGCTGCTTCAACATTTCAGGGCTGGACACTGAGGCCAGGGAATAGGAGGAAAAAGAGAGGTACGAAGAAGGAGAATCAGAGTTGTATCCCAGGTGTCAAAAGGATTTAAAAAAAAAAAAGGGGCATCATGATCATGTCAGATGTAGAAAGGACAAATACAATAAAAACAATCTGCAGATTATACTTGTCATTTTCGGGTTGATGTTAAAATCTGTAATAATGGTTTCAGTGGAACAATGGGAGCAGAAGCTGATAAGAGGAGAATTAAAAGTAAGTAAGAGATTGGGAAACAGACAATGACTGTACACAATTACACAAACTCTAAAGAACCTTTTATTTTTAATTGAGCTTCTATTGTGGGCTGAGGATATAGCTGTGATCATTTCAGATGAGGCTCCTCCTCCTCTCATAGAGTGTACACTGGGGTTGTGGGGTCAGAAAATAAACAGATGATTACAGACTGTAATATTTACTATAATGATAACAGAACTGCTGTGTGGTGATAGTGACTGGAGTGGGAATTTGAGATAGGTGGGGAAAATGTTTTGGATGCCACACTGGTAAAGGCAACACTGCAAAACAACCATCTTAGTTGAGTGTAAAACCAAGCTTCCACAAGTTCCATATGATTAGTTCTATGTTTAAGTTTCTGCTAAAACAGCACTCTTTAGCAGAAGAGAATCTAAAATCTCCGTGACATATCTCCTGCAGTTTCCAGAACATAACTACTAAAACTAGAAATGCAAAGAAAATGTGATGCAAAGTCAAGAGAAAAAACAGTAGACAGTAAGGGATCCTAAGATGATCCAGATAGCTGAATGAGTGGGAATGGACAATAAAAACAGCTGTTATAATCAAGACCTAGAGAAAAATAGTCACACTGAGTGAGAACATGGGGAATGTAGGTATATAAAACACAAAAAAAAATGATGAAATGAAAAAAATACTAGATATGCTGAACAGAACATTGGAGAAAATAGAAGAAAGGATCAATTGAATTTAAAGAGAAATCATAAGATCCTAAGAACAGAGAGAAAATAATGGAGTGAGGAAAAACAAATCCAGAGCCTCTGTACCTCATCTAACACTTTAACATTTGTATAACTGGAATCCCCTAAGTAAAAACAAGAGAATAGGGCAGAAAAAATACTTTAAAAAACTCACTGCTATAAATGTTGCCAATTTTGTAAAAATTAGAATTCATATCCAAGAAACTCAGTGAACCTGGGTATATTACACTCTTAGCATATTACAGTAAACTGCTGGAAAAAAAAAAGTAAAAGAGTAGATCTTAAGGTGAGTCAGACAAGAAAGATGTATCACTTATAGAGTGATACATCTTCTCATTATAATGAGAAGCCATTCAACAGAAACAACAGAGGTCAGGAAGAATAGAGTAACATATGTAAAGTGATGTAAGGAAAACAAAACAAAACCAAAGAAAAGAAAAGAACACCCAGAAAAGCAAAGACATTCCTTAAAAGTGAGGATGGGTGAACTGCTGTTGGGCTGCGGAAGATGAGTTCTCCACAGGAGTTATAAAGTACCTTACAATTTTCCCTTGGAAAAACTTGAAGGACAAAAAAGAAGTTGGTTGAGACAGGGGCTGGAGGTTCACACCTGTAATCTTAGCTACTTGGGAGGGTGAGATGGAGGGAATTAATGGTTTTAGGCCAGCACAGGCAAGTAGTTCATGAGACCCTAACTCCAAAATAACCAGGGCAAAATGGGCTGGAGGTGTGGCTCAAGCAAAAGAACATCTGCTTTGCAAGAACAAAGTCCTGAGTTCAAACCCTAGTCCCAAAAAAAAAAAAAAAAAAAAAAAAGAGTTGGTGTTGGTGATGGTGCATTAGGTTGAAGATGAAGATATGACACAAAGTAGCTAGGCAAGATTACTGTGCCACCAAGGGCAAATTATGAAAAGAGAATGTATAACCTAAAAGTAGAATGTAGACCTATTCACCTAGAAGCACTTCTACTAGATTTGTAACAAAAATTAATACTGTAATAATTCCAATAGGCTAGAGTAAATAATTCCAGTGGGAATGTAGATGCATGAAGCCTATCAATGTTAACAAAATGGAAAAATTCATACAGCATTAAAGTCAAAGTCATACTTCAAGAGCTAAGGCACCAAAAGGACAAACATATGATTAATCTTAGTGGATCTCCAACTTGTCTAAAATCAATGACCTTCTACTATATCAATATCTTGATTACATATTATAATACAAAATGCTTACACATTAATAAAACAACTGCAGCTGGCGATATAACCTGGACATTTGTAAGGATACATTAATTGTATTTTCATGTACTATACTTTTTCTGTCTCTTCTTAAGGCACTCTCATTTATATATAAACCTGGAGTACTTGAAATAGAATTCAGGTTTATAACATGAAAGATGGCAAGAAGTATCAGATGGCAGTGGAATCCTGTGTTTCTGAGAAGTAGGAATCTCAAGAAGGAAGAATGCAAAGGACGTGATTGATCCATCTTGCCTAGTGAAAGAGCTGCAGCTGAAATTGTTTAAAGCAGTAGGTTCAATACATTTTGTCACAGTGTTAATTTTGAAAGCGGTATGGGTTCTGACTACCAGTAGCACCTAAAATATGTTCAGGATTGTTTGGATACTTGTATTTATAAAATAGTGTGAGGGGTTGATGAATTTCCATTAAAAGCTATCTCTGTGTGTTACATGTAACAGACATATTTAATATTTGTTTACAGTCTTTAATAAATCATGCACTTGAGTTTAAGTGAAGTCACCAAAAAGGAAAGAAATATATGGGTATATGATTTTGAGACTGAAGTTACATCTCTTTTGCCATGCTGGGGATCTAACCCAGGGCCTTGCCCACTAGACAAGCATTTCATCACTGAGCAATATCCCGGGCCCTATAGTTATTCTCAAAATATAAATAAAATATGGGACATGTCTTTGGGGTGGGAAGCAGAAACGATGCAATGCAGATGATACCATATAAATACTGAGGAACTCTTTCAACAGTAGCTAGCCCTGAATATATGAAACGTTAAAAGTTCTTTAGAATAAATGGTACTGAACATTAAGTGAAAACTCAATTTTATAGGAGGAAATGAAGAGCAATGAAAATGGTAATATATGTGTAGAACAAAGTTATTTCCTTCTTTTTTTCTGCTCTGAATAATTATTTAGTTCAAAAGTTGCTATTAGGTAGGCTAAGCAAGTAATTATTCAGTGGGGGAAGAGGTATCAAAGCCTGAGCAGAGTAGGAAGTACCCTTTCAGGCAAAGTAAGGCGGCTGGCCTGGACTGACAGAGCCTATGCCTGTGAAGATGGGATCGATGACATAATGTTTTATTTACATATACATATAAATATGCATTTTTTCCCCAGTGCTGGGGGTCAAAACCAGAGCCTCATACATACAAGGCATGAGGTACATCCCCAGTCCTAATTTCTTTAACATCAAATAGCTAACTACCTTTTAATAATAGTGGGATGGGGATGGAGAGTACTTCACAGTGAAATAGCTATCTTAAAAAAAATTTTTTGGAACAATCTCCAACTTACAGAAAAGCTAAGTACAATAGAAATAATTTATTTTTCTTCAACTAGTTGACAAAAGTTGCAAGTCTAAGATTCATTCATACTGAACCATTTGACAGAAAATTACCTTATTACATTCCTAAAAGAAATATTATTTTCCTATATAAGCAGAGTAAGATCATCAAAATTGTAAAAGTAACACTGACACATTACTACTTGGTCACTTGAGTTTTACCAACTGTCCCAAACACATTCTTTAGGCAAAACATCAGTTCAAAACCGTGGGGTGCAATTCAGTTGTTAGGACTGTTGATCAGATGTTCACTTTCTCCTCAACTTTTTAGACCTTGAGACTTTTGAAGATTACAAACTAGTTGTTTTGTCAAATGTGTCTCAATTTGGGTTTGCCTCATGTTTATACTATTAGATGCAGGCTACGCTGCAAGAAAAGTTAAACTCCTGAAATTCAATTTTTGGTGGTTATAAAATATGCTCACTCTTTGTGTATATGTGTGAGATGTTCTTCCCTTCAAGAGTGGAGCTTCCTTCCTACCCCTTGAGTTTAGGATGGGTGTGGCAACTCCCTCCCACTGAACAGAAGCTATAGTGGGCATCTCAAGAGTATGTCATACACTGGCTTACACCTATAATCCTAGCTACTCAGGAGGCTGAGACTGGGAGGAAAGTGGTTCAAGGGCAGCCTAGGCAAAAAAGTCACGAGACCCCATCTCAATGGAAAAAACTAGCCATGATGATATGCATAAGTCATTCCAGCTACAGCAGAAAGCTTAAAATAGGTGGACTGTGGTCTAAGCTGGCCTGGGCAAAAAGCAAAACTGTATTTACAAAATAACCAAAGCAAAAAGGCCTGGAGGTGTGGCTCAAGTGGTAGAGTACTTGTCTAGCAAGCATGAGGCCCCAAGTTCAAACCTCAGTACTGCCTCCCCCTCATGAAAAAACACCCCCAAACTAGTACAATTCTAGCATTTACTGTGGTACCATCAAAGATGCTGGCTATAGGTTTTTTGTACATACACCCTTGCCACATTATATAAGTGTTGTCCATTTCATCGTTTGCTAGGATTTTATTAGCCCAGATAGTGTTGAATTTATCAAAACATTTGTATGTGTATTGGGCTGATCGCATACTACTCTGTGTATATTGCTAATGTGGTAAGTTTCTTCATTGAATTTTTATGGAATAAATCCATTTACATCATAACATGTTATTTTTATATATCACTGGCTTCAGTTGACTATTTTTAAAGGTTCTTTGTGTATGTTTATAAGTGAGATGTCATATAATAGTCCATTTTGAATTATATGTCAAATTTGTATCAAGATTATAGTTATCTGGCTGAGGGCATGGCTCAGTGATAGAGTGCCTGCCTAGCAAGTGCAAGGCCCTGAATTCAAACCCCAGTAGCCAGTAGCACCAAAAAAAAAAAAAAAAAAAATCAAAACAAGATTAAAACTGGTTGGGAAGCTAGGTGCCAGTGGCTGACGCCTGTAATCCTAGCTAATTGGGAAACTAAGATTGGGAGGATCATGGTTCTAGGCCCACCTAGGCAAATATTTAGCAAGACCCCCGTCTCTAAAATAACCAGAGCAAAATGGACCAGAAATGTGGCTCATGCGGTAGAGTGCCTGCTTTGCAAGCACAAAGCCCTGAGTTCAAACCTCAACCCCACCAAAAAATGAAGAAACTGGTTAGGAAAATCAACTTCACTTATTTAAAATCTGTTCACTTATCAGAGAAGTCAATATTAGGAAGATATTGTTTCTCTCCAAACTTATCTAAAAATTCAGTGCAACGCCAATCAAAAACAGTGTGTGTTGGTGTGGGTGTAAACAGACAGTATGACTGTTAATGTTTATGTGGAAATGCAACAGGCCCAAAAGAGCCAAGACATTCTTGAAAGAATAACACAGAAGACTCACACCACTTGACATTATGACTTTTTACAAAAATATAGAGATTAAGAAATTATAATATTGGAACAAGGATAGGAAAGAAAAGACTAATGGTCTCTTTAAAGTTCACTAAGGTAAAGTAGACTGTAGACTATGACATGTAGAAGACAGGACAGCACAAAGCACAGGAGAAAAGAAAATGGAAGTAGACTCTTATAAGGCTTTTATCCAGTTATATGTGAAACTGGATATTATTTGAACAGAATGTAAATTAAAGAAGCATACTATAAATCCTAGCAGAAACACTAAAATAAGAAGAGGAGGTACAGCTAACACGACAATAGTGGAAGTAAAATGGAATCATTAACACAGGCAGAGAAAATTACAGCAAGATGGGAGATTTACACCAAACCATACCAACAGTTACAATAAATAAAAATGATCTAAACCAGTGTTATATAATGGAACTTCCACTGAAGTGTGGCTAGTACTACTGAAGATCTGAACTTTTAATTTTAACAAGAGGCTAGGAGCAACTGTATTAGATAGCACAGGTATAAAAGCTCCAGCTAAGAGGAAGAAATTGTCAGGTTAGATATAAATCCAGAATCTCTAATTCTGCTTGCTGTATGAAATACATAGCTATAAATAGGTTAAATGTAGTGGCAGGGGAGACATGCAAACAGAATGCTGGGATTCTTAAATTAGTATCAAAGTACAATCCAGAACCAGCACTTTTACTGGGGGGGTGGGGGGGAGAAGAGACATTCCATGTCATTACATTACATAGCTGGGTGCTGGTGGCTCAAGTCTGTAATTATAGCTACTCAGGAGGCAGAGATCAGGAGACTGAGGTTCAAAGCCAGCCTGGGGAAACAGTTCGCGAAACCTTATCTCCCTATGTCAAAAATAACCAACATAAAAAACGGCTGGCGGAGTGGCTCAAGTGGTAGAGCAATTGCCTAGCATGAGGCTCTGAGTTGGAAGTTAGAAAAGACTGGCCAAAGAAGTTATAAGGGAAATTAGAAATAGTCAAAGCTAAATGAAAATGAAAATGCAGCATACTACAATCTGGAATTTGGGCAGAATGGCATAAGTGGTAGAGTGCCTGCCTAGCAAGCGCAAGGCCCTGAGTTCAAACCTCAGTATCACCAAATAAATACGTAAGAAAAATAAAATTAAAAAAATATTGATTTAACTAGATCAGTTGAAATTAAGGGAAATTTATAGTTTCAAATGCTCACATAAGAAAATAAAACCAAGGCCTTCAAAAAACAAAAAAACCTCAATGTCCTAAGCTGCTACATAGGAAAAGATCAAGCCAATATAAGTTAAACAAACAAACAAACAAAAACCAAGGAGCAAAGGAGATAAAGGCAAAATCTAGTGAAGTAGAAATACAGAGAAACATTAATGCAACAACAACAAAAAAACTGATTCATTAACTGAAGACACTAGAGGATAGAAAGCCCTCCCATGTTTATAGATCAGCAGAATTAATATTGTGAAATTGGGTATATTGTGAAAATGTTTATATTACTGAATCTACAGATTCAATACAACTTCTATCAAAATACCATTCTTCAAGGAAGTAGGCGAAAAAAATCCTAAGATTTGTACGGAAGCACGAAAACCTAGATAGCCAAAGCAATCTTGAACAAAATGAGTAATGCTAGAGGTATCACAATACCTGATTTCAAAATATACTTCAGATCCATAGTAACAAAAACAACATGGTATAGAGATTAAAACAGATACACTGATGGAGTAGAACGGCGGACCCAGAAGTAACCAGTGATGCTGCAGCCATCTGATCGTTAATAAAGACAAGAAAACACATGCTGGAGAAAAGTCAGCCTCTTCCACAAATGGTGCTGGGAAAACTGAATATCAACATGTAGAAGACTGAAACTGATCCCTATCTCTCATCCTGTACAGTATCGATCAAAGACCGTAATGTAAAACTACTAAGAAGAAGACATAGCGAAAACACTTCAAGTTACAGACATAGACAATGACTTTTGTGAGTAGGATTCCATTAGCTAGGAAGTAACAGTAAGAAATGATGAACAGGATCACATAAAATTAAAAAGCTTCTGTACAGCAAAGGAAGTAACTTAACATCAACCGGGAGAATATCTTTGCCAACTATTCCTCTGACAGACGATTAATATCCAGAGTATATAAAGAACTCAAAAAAATTGAACACTGGAAGAAAAAATAATCCAATCAATAAAAGGGCAAATGAACTGAATGGTCAATTCTCAAAAAAAGTACAAATGGCTAATAATTATATGAAAAATGTTCAGTATCATTAAGGAAATGCAAATCAAAAGTACACTGAGATTACATCTCATCCCAGTCAAAATGGCTACCATCAAAAAAAAAAATAATAAAGGCTGGCAGGGATGTAGAAAAAAGGAATCATAACACAGGGAAGGAAACATAAATTTCAACCACTCTGAAAATTAGTAATAGAATCCAAAAACAGAACTACCATATAATCTAGCTATCCCACTCCTGGGTATATACTCGAAGGAATCAAAGTCAGCATACAACAGTGATACCTGCACACTACATGTATTGAGGCACTATTCACAATAGCCAAGTTATGGAATCAGCTTAAATGGCTATGAAGGGATGAACAGATAAAGTGAAAGTGATATACAAATATAATGATGTATTATTTGGCTAAAAAGAAGGACAAAATCATGTCACCTGCAGGAAAATGGGTAGAACTCGAGATCATGTAAACCAAAATAAGTCACACTCAGAAAGACAATTGTTGCATGTTTTTCTCTCATATAAAATCTAAGAAAAGAGACACATACATTACCGTTAGAGGGAACTATTAGGGAAGAGGAAGGAGATCAGAGGGAGGGGGACCAGGGAAGGGGAATTCAGGGGTGACCATGATCAAAATATGTCATATGCATGTATGAAATTGTCTCAATGAAACCCAGTATTCTGAATAATTAATATGCACTAATAAAAACTCTGCTTCTGTGACAAGAACAATAAAAGTGATACCTGGACAGACTGACAAAAAGACTTAAATTACTAATATAAATAATGGAGGGGGAGGCTCTTGCTACAGATCTTAAAAGATGTTAAAATGACAAAGGACATTATCGTGAACTTTATACCAATAAACTGAAAGATGCAATGGGAAAATTCCTCAAAAGACACAAACTACTCAAGATTACTCAAGAAGAAACAGATGCCCGAATAGGCCTACATTTATTGAAATAATCGAGGCTGCAGCTAAAAGTCTTTCTGATCAAAAAATCTCCTTGCTCATCTCCAGAAGAAATAATACCAACTGCACACAAACTCCTTCAGAAGAGCACACCTCCCAACTCATTTTATGAGTTATGTTTAGTCACAGATGGCATGCTTGTGCATCTACAAAAACCTCAAAGAATCTACAAAAAAAAAAGCTACCCAAGCTAACCGAATTTAGCAAAGCCACAGGACACAAGATCGTTAGGTACAAATCAATTTTATGTTTTTTTGTATTATTAATAAACAATTAAAATCGAAATAAAAAATACTATTTAGGGTTTTGGAACACCAAAACCATTAAATACTTTTGGCTAAATTCAATAAAGTATATGCAAGGCCTGTACCGTGACAACTAAAAAAGTCTGATAAAAAGACTTAAAAGAAAGCATCATGAAATATATCATGCTGATGGATCAGAAGATTCAACATCATTAGGATGTCAATTATCCCAAATTAGTCAAGAGTCTATGTGTTCCTAATCAAAATCTCAGTAGACTTTTGAGGAATTGGGCATTGTGACCCTGAAATGCAAAGGACTTAGAGGTGTTGAACAAGTTTGGAAAATAACGATACAGTTAGATGACTACTAGATTTCAAGACTTTGTTTTTCTTTTTCATAAATTTACAGCAATCAACACAGTATTGCAGTGGCATAAAGACAAAGAGATCAATGGAACAGAATTAGAATCCAGAAACAAATCCACACAAATCTCAATTTATTTTTGAGAAAAGTGCCAAGGAAATTTAATACAGTAATTGCTGAATTGAGCATTAACATATGTTGCTAGAGTAACCAGAATTGTCATATGGAAAAAAAAAGACCTTTGACCCTTACTCCACAAAGTAAACAAAAACTAGTAAAAACAGACTGCAGACCAAATTTAAAACATAAAGCTATAGCAATTCTGGAACAGAGGAGAAAATCTTTGTGATCATGAATATACAGGACAAAAAGCAGGAAGCATAAAATGAACTGACAATGTGAACTTGATCAAAATTAAATGCCTCTGTTCTTCAAAACAGACAGTTAAGAAAATGAAAAGAAAAGATTATGAGGAATAAAACTACCCAGTTGGAAACACACAAAGATTTGAACAGACACATACAAGCTCATGAAAATGTGAGCAACATCATTACTCACTAGGAAAATGCAAATGAAAACTAGTGAGACATCAGTACATACCTAATAGAATGCTAAAATTAAAGTCTCACAATATAAAGGACTGAAAAGGATGTAGAACAGCTGCAACTTTCACATACTGCAGGATGGGACATAAAATGGCACAACTATTTTGGAAAATTTGACAATTTCTTATAAAATTAAATACATACTCAGTTCATGACCCAGAAATTGCACTCTTACATATATACCCAAAAGAAATGTATGTCCACACAAAGATATGCCTATGAATATTCACAGCAGCTGTATTCATAATAGCAAAGAGACTGTAAACTACTCACATAAGCAACTTTTGGTATATCCCATGCCAAAAGTTCCCATGGAACATTACTTGGTAATAAAAAGACATGAACTTACTGTTCCATGCTGTAAACATTATTCAAAGTACATAAATGGTAGCTGCATTTATATGAAAATCTAAAAACAAAACAAGTATATATAGTGACAAAGTTTCTCAGTGGCTTCCTGCAGCCAGGGCAAAGGTGGAGTTGAGTAGGATTAAGCAAAAGGGAATCTATTAAAATGATAAAAATGTTCTACATCTTGATTTGTGGTAGTGATCTCATATAGAAATTCACAAAAGTTCACCAAAATGTTGACTTAAAACCAGAGCATTTTACTGTATGTAAACTATATTTCAGTAAATTAAAAGCACAGACCAAAGGACTATAATAATGGAAGACACCTAAACAGAGCCATGTAAACACACACGCTCAATTCAGGACATTGATGACACAGTGCAGAGCAGCAGCTTATGAATGGTCATTATAAAACAAGAAAAATGGGAGGAAGACTACTGAAAGTCTGCTGAATTTGAACTACAAAACAAGAAGTCCCACAACTTGATTTCTACCTTACATTTCATCCAGAGGTTATTTCCAGACCTAATCTTAAAAGCCAAACAATGTTCCTATATGGTAACAGGAAAATAGTTTCATGACATTGGTAAAAAGTTTTCTTAAACAAGACATATGAAGCACTAATCAGAAAGGAAAAAAACCTGATTAAATGCACATTAGGAATAAGAACTTTTGTTCATTAAAAGATCCTTTTATAGAGTGAAAAGGCTAGTCAGAGTGGGGAAAACATCAGCAATACCCAGAACAAATGAATGGCTAGTATATAAAAGACATACACAATGCCTACAATCAATAAAAATACTGACAACCCGATGCAAAAAAACAGCAAGATTCATATACAGCACTTTAAAGAAGTAAATATCTAAATGGCTGATACACATATGAATAAGTGAAGGACTAGATGTGGTGGGCATTCTTATAATCCCAGGTACTAAGTAGAAAACAGCAGGATCATAGTTCAAGGCCAGCCAGGGCAAAGTCAGTGCAAGACCCTATCTAAAAAATAAACTAAAAAGCAAAAGGAAAAGAAGAGGATGAGGCAGGGTTAGTAAAACTGAATCACATTGTATCTATGTATGAAGATCCTAAAATGAACCTACTAAACACTGTACAAAAAGAGGGCAGGGAGCATGGGGATAAGAAATAGTAACAGAGAAGGTGAATGTTATCAAACTACAACATATGCATGTATGGAAACAGCCCAATGAAACCACTTAGTAAATTAAAATATACTAGTAAAAATACATAAAACAGGGTTGTTGGAGCGGTTCAAGTGGTAGAGTACCTGCCTAGGAAGCGTGAGGTCCTGAATTTAAACCCCAGTACCACCGTGCTTACACACACACACACAAATATAAAAAAAAAAAAATAGATAAAATTAAAAAAAATTAGACGGGTGGGTAGGCAAAAAAAAAAAAAAAAAATTAAATGGACTGGGGTACATGGCCAAAAATTAAAAAACAGAAAAAAACAAAAAAACAGGTTCAGTAGCTTTGGTCATCAAGGAAATAGAAAGTAAAAGCCGAGAATGATATACTGTCACACACCCTCCAATGCCCTGCCCAAAAAGCTAAAAGACAGGAAAGATCACACAAATGTTGCAGAATATACAAAGCACCTGGAGCTCCCTACACTGACGGGGAGTAGAAACTAGTACAACACTTCAGAAGACATCTATGAGAACTGAAGACACACATTCCCTGTGCCCTAGCAATTTCACTGCCCGATGCCCCGATGCCCCGCCCCAGATTCTTATTAAGGGCATAAAAGATATGTACAGGAATGCTCATAGTAGGATATCATGCAAGAGCTCCAGATGAGAAACAAGGATCTAAATGAGGAACAAAATGTCCCATGAGACTCGATAAAGTCTTCACCCAATAGGATATTTATCATGGGATAAAGTTGAGTGGACTATTAGTGCATGACAAATCTCACAATATTTGAAAGAAGCAGATACCATACTATGTATGTGTATATATACTGTGTAATTCTATTTATATAAATTAAAAACTGCAGCATTATAACTGCTAAGAATTAACAAAACCTTACCATATGCCAAGTATCATTCTAAGTAATTTCTATGTGTTAGCTCAGTTTCACAACAACCCTTGAAATTACATGTCACAGAGTATTCCCAAATGTACAAATTTTTGTCACAATGATGTTAAATAACTTGTTCAAACGCATAGAGCAACTAAGTGCTAGATGTGGAAAATGAAGGCAGCCAGCCTGGCACGAGGGTCTGTACTCTAAACACTGAGCCAGGTTGCAGCCCAGTGACAGTACTTTAGTGGGAAGATGGAGGGAAGGCAAATGTTCAGGAGGCAGGAAGGAGATGGCTAAATTTCCACATGCTAAAGGAAAAAAAAAAATCAATAGATGATGTCTAAAATTGGTGGTAGGGAGAAGAGAGGTTCAAGACCTGCCAGTATATGCATGATGTGAAGAAATCAGGAGGAAAGAACAGAAAAAACTAGCTACATGCCATGGCAACAATGGTTGACTCTAGGAAATAGGTCAGAGCAGACTGGGGACATAAGCTGAAAGCCCTATAACACCATTTCTTGGCAATCGTGTTGCCTCTGTCTCCTAAACACTGGAACTGCAGGTGTGTGCCACCATGCTGGCCTATTTCAATTTGAAAAACAACACACACATTGGTTTGACAAAAATAATTTAAGACCTACCTATTTAAAAAAGAGCTCCAATGTGTCTGGCACTTTGCTAAGCATTTTAAATGTACTGTCTTACGGAGAATTCCCTAAGACAATATGGAGGTGGTGCTATCATGACCCCTACTTTGCTGGGTAGATACAAAATAGGGATTCAACCACCTTGGGCTAAATGGCCAGCAAGTGGCAGAGTTGCACTCCAAAGAGACTGCAGGGTCTGTGTCCTGCATTGACAAGGGAAGATGAAGGCCTCCATGTCAGGTAACAACTGGGGTGGATATTTTGGAGATGACCTGGACAGGAGCTCAGTCACTTGTTGCTGGCCTGGGGAGGGGATGGTGAGTTAGGCAGGGACTTGAGAAGGAAGTTCAAGTTGATGGCTTGAGTAAGTGAGGACTTGTTGGTCCTCTTCCCTACCACAGGGTTCATGGAAAAAGGAGCAGAGGACCAAGCCTCGCACAGGTTGTTCATAAACTAAGTCACAAACACATGTAGTCCCTAGATGTCTGTAGGTCATCTGTGGGCACAGATCCCAAGGTGAGTGCAATCTACAGGTTGAATTTGGTGCTACTGCCATGGGACTTGTTCACATGCAGACAGTGACTGTTAACTACTCTTTTACTCCAGCACACTAGGAAGCTTGGAGAGAGCCCTCACTGGTGACCACTGGTGATTGTAAAGGTGTCCTTGTCTTTCTCCATCTCCAGAGGGATAGGATCACAGCATGAGGCTAAAGTACTGCTAAAAGCCACAGGCATTTACCACACACTTCCTGAACACATCTGTGTCAAGTCACTGAATTCTCCCAACAACCCCACAATGTCTACATGACTGTCCTCTGAGCAGCTCAGTCAGTTGCATGGGAGTTCTCCCTGCCAGCACATGGCTGAGACCTAATCCAAGTCCAGGACAGGAAGGGCCCAGGATCTTCTCCACCATACAACACACTTAGGCCAACAGAAAAGAACGTGAATTTAGGAGAGAGAAGGGCTTTAGGAGCGGAGGAGTCACAGACACCTAGTTCTGCAGGAAACTAGATCTAAATCACAGGTTAGAGATTAAGGACCAGGACCCAAAGAGAAGGGCTGGAAAATCCAACTTTGTGTCACATGACCTGGGGGAAGATAAGCTGTAGGAGGGGAAAGGAACACGCAGCAAAGAGACAGGGAAGGACCCAGGATACAGCTTAAGGAAGACCAACACTTACCTTATCAACAGGAGAGGCCAAGAGATAAAAGGGAGGGAGCATGGCCACAGTTGGGGGCTGGGGGATGTTGGGGAGATTGGGACACACATGACTCGGGAGGACAAACGAATTTCACTCCATGAAGTCCAGGACATGTCTATGATGTCAGATCCTCCCCCATCTTAGCCCTGATCCTTGCTGACTCAGCAGTCCTCTTTACCACCCTCCAGTTCCTACTCATCCTCTGTCCACTCCAGTCTTCTTACCCCTCTTTCCTCCTACCTTCCAACCACATGGTCTCTCTGCCCCCCTGGTCTGTTCCAGGTCTCTTCTACTCACCTCCCCTCACTACCAACAACTGGTACACTTCTGCTCTTCAAATACTTGTTTCTTTAAACTTTTTTATGAAAGTACAATCCTCTCATTTTTCAATATTCAAATGTCAGTGCTTCTAAGTGCTTTGCATCTTCTTGCAAAATACAAGAAGGAATCATTCATTCCCAGAAAGAGGCCAGGCCCTACTTCATGCTCTCATAGCACTGCAGGTTTCTCTTCTGTAGCACAGAAAATGGCTGAATAGTCATTTACTGTACTCAGAATATGCTTTTCTCCTTACCTATAGGTAAGCTCCATGAGGGTAGGAACTTAAGTTTGTCTAAATCAGGGGTCAGCAAACTTGTTCTGAAAAGCTCCAGATAGTAAATATTTTTGGCCCTGTGGCCCATAGAATCTTAGTTACAACTACTCAACTCCATTATTATAGCCCGTAAATAGCAAAGATAATATGTAAACAAATGGGTATGATTTTCAATAAAGTTTTATATATAAGCATGTATGCTGACACGTGGTCTAATTTATTAGTACTTGACATAGTTGGCAGTCAGTGAGTAAAGCTTAAAAAAAAAAAAAAAGAAAAAATTGTTTGTTGGGTTTGGTTATGAGACGGTGACTAGTAACCAGGGAAGGTGGATTTTGCGGCATGGAAGGTAGAGCTGAGATGACAGTGGGCTTCTCTTCTAGGATTTTGAGCAGCAGTCAGGGAATGGTTCTCTCGTTGTTCAGCAGGGGAGGAGCTGGGGTGAAAGTTTGTAAGGTGGAGGAAGAGTGAGACGAAGAAGTAGGGTTCCAGAGCTCTGGGTGTGGGAGTACATGGGGTTGGTCAATGAGGGAGGCAGCCACCTTCTGAGTCCCAGGAAAAAATAACAAGGAACAGTAGAAGAAAGGAAGTGAAGAAAGCCTTGCACTCTTCTGTGAAATGGGAGCCAAGACACCATGGTGGAGAGCAGAGTAGAGGCGGCTCAGGACCACAAGCACATGGTACTCTGGGAGCCACTGACGACAGGGAAGAGGTAAAGCCCAGAATGGCACCACAGGCCACTAAGACCCAAAATGCTGCATTCTTCATTTTTTTCTCTCTTCATTCGAGACTGACCAGATGGCATCTGATTGTGGGTTCTGGGTTTTCAGCTTTGACTCAGTGTGAAATATATCACTCACAGAATCACCAGTACTATTTGCTGTCACTTCCTATCACTTCACTTTCCCATACAAGTAGTGACAGGTAGGCCCTGAGCAAGGTGAGGTCATGCTGTAAACATGTGAACACACCCAGTTCTTGCATGAAGGATCTTAAAAGGCATTTAATGGCAGAAATAGTCATGAATTTCATCCCCAGGTCCTGGAATGTGTAGGAAACCCACAGAGTTTAACAAAGCACATCTCGAAAATATTGAGTACATGAACTGACAATAGGACTTCACAATTTCTCAGGGGACAATCTTACAGCAGTTTTCTCACAGGCTGCAGAATAGTTCTCTATAAGGTGAAGAGAAATCTGTATAGCGCACAAAGCCTTATTTTATCCTAAGGATGTTTTTTTTTTTTTTAAATGGAGGAAACCATTTGATTGCGGGGGTGGGGGGAGGTTTCAGAATAAAGATAGAGCATAAAAGCTATTTAGTTCTACAAGCCTAATGTAGTATATAACATATAAAACTCAACTTCTTGCTGAATGCCAGTGGCTCCCAGTGGCTAGTTATAATCCTAGCTACTTGGGAGGCTAAGATAGGGAGGATTGAGGTTAGAAGGCAGCCTGGGCAAATAGTTCCTGAGACCCCATCCTAAAATAACCAGAGCAAAATGTACTGGAGGTTTGCCTCAAGTGGTAGAGGGCCTGGCTTTGCAAGCTCAAAGTCCAGTTCAAACCCATGTCACAGAAAAAGAAAAAAAAAAAAAAAAAAAAAGGACACATTTAAATACTCTGACAAGATTTTTGTATCGAGTAAAATCTATGGACACTCAACTTCAATCGGCCAATTTTCCTGAGATCTGGGAAAATTCCCTTACATTTCAACATTAACATATTAATTCATCATCACCACCAGTGTAAGAGCATGAGAAGGGTTTGGACTCCATTCTATTTTCAGGAAAGACTAAAACCATCTGAATATCTTTTGATGGACATGCCAGAAAAAACAGTACTAGGACCTGTTTTCATCTAGCTTCCTTTAAGGTGTAATTACAGCAATTTACAAATTGAAGCCTCTGTATCTATTCTAATACTAAGAAAGACTGTAATTTATCTTTTTATTTTGAAGTTTTCATTCCCCACAAGTCTAAAGTTAATTTTCTTAAAATACAACAAACCCCACAGTATTCTTTTAAGTCCTTCTGAAGATGACAAGAACCAGCAATTCAGAATTCACTAAAGCCAAGACGGCAGAGGCTAACCTGTGACACTTATTGCTTGGAAGGACTTTCAGTGAACCTTTACACATATGTTAGATAAACCTGATCTCTTACCCTATGGTTGGGTTGATGTTCGGATCAAAACTGTCTTCTACGAACCGCCAGACGATGCTTGATTTACCTACACCAGTATCCTGAAAGAGGAGATCGGTGACTGAGGACAAGTTTGCAGACACCAAAAACTACTTTGTGGCCTAAGTTTGGGATTTAAATCATCCTAGATGTGTAAATTTTATAAAGAGGTTTCCATAAAAAAACGGTGGAGTAATTAAGATTTCAAAAAAGTGTTAAAAGAAGGGTTTTATAGTTTTTAAGATTAAGAGACACTAGGACCCAAAGTTTCTACTTCATGTGACAAGTGACAAATTCACTTGTTTTTTTTAACACCTCTTTCTTAAACTGTGAAGTCCTTAATTAGTTGAGTGATCCCTAGGGTCAAAAACAACTAATGATTGTTATTTTTTCTAGTCTTTAAAACATAAGGTCAGGAAGGAGAGCATCAACTTTGGAAGGCTATGAAATGGCCAAACTGCTTAGACAGGAGGAAGCCCATACCCCAAACTCCTCCCGGGCTTCCTGATTTGAGACCCCGCCGCCCCGCCTTCCCCCTCCCCCTCCTGCACTTTTCCAAGCAACTCCAGAATTGTCGGGGGCGTCCCAAAAGTTCACAAACGTCCCACAGACGTCTGGAAAGGCTGCTCGAGGGACTCCAAGACCGTGACCAACTCCCACCTCGTCCTGGGTGAGTTGGGCGGTAACCCATGAGCCGGCCGGCAGCGATGGAGGGGCGGGGAGTGCCCGGCTCGGGGGATCCGGGGGTGCGCCCCCCCGCAACGCCTCACCCCCGCCTCGGGGCCGTCCCCTGGGTGCAGCAAGGTGACCGGACGGGACAGGACTGGACGGGGCGGGCCACCGCAGGCGGCGTCCCGGAAGGAGGTGCAGAGCCACCCCCGAGGTCCCCGCCCGCCCCTGCCGCGCCCTCCCGGCTCGGCCCGCTGCCACTCACCCCCAGCAGACACACTTTGAGCTCCCTCAGCGCCATGGCCGTCGGAGAGCCAGGGGCGCGGGCTCGCCGCCGCCCTAACTTGAGGAGGGAAAGGCCCGGCCCAGCACGAGCTTCATCCCCCGGCGCCTCCGCCGCCGTACGGCCGAGCCCCGGCCGCGGGGCGCCAAGAGGCGGCGCCCGCTTGTCTGCCGGTTCTTAGTCCGGCCCTCAGGCTGCCACCCACCACGCGGAACCGCCTTAGCAGCCGAGATGCTGCCGCGGCCTCCGGTACGCCGCCGCCGCCGCCGCCATCTTGGGACGCCGGCCGGGTCACCTGACCTCCCCGCCCACCTCGGCAGCCACCTTCTCCGCGGGGGCGGGGCGACCGGCGTGAAGCCGGCGGGCGGAGCCAGGAGGGGGCGTGGCTCTGCAAAGGCTCCGCCCACCGCCCCGCCCCACCAGTAGTTCCCTGCCCCTCGCTCCCGCCTCTAGACCCATCCCAAGATGGCGGGTGAGTGGGTCCAGGCTCTAGGGTCTCCAGGAGACTCCCCTCCCGCTCGCCGGGGCCCCCCGCGAGACCGGGAGCCCCCGCTCGCGCAGCCCCGTGTAACTCCTTGTGTGTGTCTTTTGGTTTTCAGAGATCCCCCTGTACTTTGTGGACTTGCAGGATGACTTAGACGACTGTGAGTAACAGTTGGGGCGCCCCGCCCCTCCCTGGGTCCCTCTCACAGGGTTGGGGTGCGCGAAGGCGGGGTAGGGAGGCCGTGCCGTCCACGTTGGAACTTGGGACGCGGGGTCCCCGGCTGCCCTCTTCCCCTTGCCGCGGACCCTGCTCGTGGGCGCAGGCGGCTGAGGAGGAGGCCCCCACGCGCCCCGGGGACAGGACTTAGGTTGTTGGAAACTTTGACTTCCTGTCACTTTCTTCTCAGGCGGTCCTGGGAGCAGCGGGAGGGGAAGTCCCGGCCAGGGTCACTCTGGGCTGGGTGAGGCGCAGCCTCCTGGGGGTAGGCAGGGGAACTCGCCTTCCTCCCGGGGAGTTTGGGCGATCGGAATGCGTGTGGCCAGCCTTGAGGTTGCCGGGACTGCTTGTGACCAGCTCCATATCCTACCCCACGGGGCCCATTGATGCCTTCATTTCTTGGGCGGGCAGCTTCTTTCCGTTTGCGTGGTCCCTTCCAGCCCTCTCTTTTTTTTTTTTTTTGAATTATTTTAAGGGCAGATAGCTGGAGGAAGATATCATCCCGGAAATGCAAGTTCCAATTTGTGGGGAAGAAAGCATTGCCTTTCTATTCAACACGCATTTCTTGAGCACTTTACTTGTTCCAGCCCAGGTCATGTGTTGGGTTCTGGGCTTACACAGATGAACTAGAAGCAGCCACCACCCTCAGGGACCTTGCAGAGCAGACCTGACACAGAAAATTACCAAACCCAAGGATCCTTGTAGGTGGGGAGGCCTGTATAATCCGCCAGAGTAACTAATGTGAAGTGGGGTTTCCTAGGTCACAGTCCCATGGGTACTTCCTCTGTCTTTCTTTCCCCGTTTGCAAGTTTCTTAATAACAACAGTTAGTGCTTACTGAGAACGTGCCATAGACTATGCAGTGTTAAATCCTTTGCACACTTCATCTCTTTCAGAAGAGGAAACTTTATTAAGGTTGCATGACGTTTAAGTCAATGGTTAAGAGCTAACCACACAGTGAGCCTTGTGATTCTGGACCAGTCACTGTACCACTCTAAGCTTCAGTGACCTCGTAGGCAAAGAGGTCATAGTAGTAGCTCACTTCAAAAAGTTTTTGTCAGAACTAAATAAACGTTATGACGCGAAGCCTTGTTCATAATAAACAGTAACTATTGGGTGCCATTATTGTTACAATAGGATTGTTGTCAATACTTACTGAACATTCTAAAGCCAGGTACAGCATAGATCCAGGTTCACTGAGCTGAATGTTTCAGCATCCCCAAGTCAAAGGAATGTGCCATTTCCATTGATAAACAATGTTGAGCCACTATCAAGTTTCCTGTCATTCATAGGTTTTCTCTTTGGCCTAGCTAGAAAAACTATTTCTAGGTGATTTGGGTATCTAACCAAGCTCAGTGGCTTAAACCAACAGCATTTTATTATTTCTTACAGTTCTGTGGGCTTACTGGGTGGTATTCCTGCTTCATCTGGTTTCAGCTGGGCCTCTGGGAAGGTGGAATGTGCATGGTAACTCCTCCGCTGGTGGTCTGGGTCCTGGCTGTCAGTGAGGAGATCAACTGGGGCTGCTGACCAGGGCCTCTGCCCCCCTCCAGGTCCCCTTCCACTTGGCTCCTCAGCTTTCTCACAGCATGGTGGCCATAGAGGAGTTGGACCTCATTCCTGGCAGCTAGCTCTAGTCATTCTTTTTGTACTTAGAGGTGCAAAAGGGAAGTAAGCAATTGTGTAGGGAGAGATATGATTGTACTTTGGCTCTATTTGAGGAAATAATTGGGTGTTTGAGACTTGTAATAAAAGGTTTAAATACTGTTTAGCAGATCACTGAAGACTTGTCTTAGTCAGGAAGAAAACCACCATTGCGGCTTCAGACATAACCATTCCTTGGGTAGGACAACTCTGGGAACCTCCTGGGGCTTCTTGTTTGGGCAGGGATGGGAGCTGTTGGGTGCTGTGCCTTAGATGTTGCAATATAATTGACTGAATAGTCCTAATAGGAGGGTTTCCCACTCCCCCCATTGATGCTGCTCTGGCTCTTACCTTACACCTCACCCTGGTGATACTTGGGAGGTGTTATCACACTATGATTGACATCAGGAGTTTTAAAGTCCTGTCACTCAGTTCCTGGCTTTCCCGTTCCAGTAGTTGTGTGAGCTTGGGTGGATCACTCACCCACTTTCTTCAATTTCTTTGTCTGGGAAATGGCTTAAGAATAGGAGCTGCATCACTAGACAGGCGTGAGTGCTAGATGAGACAGTGCACATAAAACTTTCAGCCCCAGGCCTGGCACAGTGAGCATTGCATTCAGTAATTTCATCTTACTCATCCTCATCGCTGAATTTTCATAGAAAATCTAATTCATTGTTTAGCAGCAGCTACTCCCTGAGGTAGGTTGGGTTATCCTAGCTCACACAGGATAAAACTGAGACTCAGAGAGGTTAAATAGCTTATCTAGTATGGTATAGTTGATAAATGATAGAACTGACAATCAAATTTCTTTCCTCTGTGTCTCTTCTGTGTATCTCACTATGCAGATTGACTTCAAATACTCTTAACCCAGTGGTTGGGGCACAGGTTTTAGTTTGGGTAAGACTGTGTCTTTGGGCAATTTTGTCTAAATGATGTAATGCTAAGATGCATTTAGCGTCAATAGTTTAGACTGCCAGTTCCTTTAGGCAGGGACTTGGGTCCTTTTTATAACCCAATATTCTGCATGATATAGGTGCTCAATAAATGTTACTCTAAACAGTAATGAATTCTGATGCTTGTCTGATTTACTTTGTGAGTCTTGATTAAGTTTGGCTAATTTCAAAAAGAAGCTACAACAAATGGGTGCCTTGTTTTTAAATCATTCAGAGTCTTCAGGCCAACGCAGCACAGAAAAGATTTAATTTTACAGAATTGGCTTTCTTAAGCAATCTAAATTTCTTCTCTTGAGAGCAGAAAATATGGAGGATAGCCTGGTATATTGGTTTCAGGTAGGATTTTGTTCAGAAGGTGGCACTTGTGACTGTCAGGGTTCCTTACAGTAGATAAAGGCTAAGGAGGCGTTTTTGTCAGTAAGATTTGCTTGGCCAATTAAAACAAAAAAAAATGAGAGAAGTCTATTGCAGGCATAACGAAGCCAACAAGACTTACAAACAAAATAAAATACATGGTCATATTTGGATCTTTAGTTGAACAAACTAACTATGAAAAGACATTGAGACAGTTGAGAATATTGAACTTGGACTATTAGATAATTGAGAATTACGACTTTTGTTGGATGTGATAATGGTGTCATGTTTTTTTCCTAAAGGAAAAGAAGTAACAGAAACAAGCATTTGTGAGTGAAATGAAATGTGAAGTCTACTTTCAAATGCTCCCCACAAACAATAAACAAAAAGTTGGGACAAGGGATAAATGGGAAAAAAATTGTAGAACATTACTACTCGTAGAAGCTGGGTGCTGGGAACCATTCTTTATTGCACATTTGAAAGTATGTAAGAAAAGGTTCTCAGCAGTGAGGTCAAAGTGTCATGTGTGATCAGACATTTGCAGGGGGAGTTGGAAGGCTGGATTCTCTGTAGAGTTATTGTATGATATGTTCAGCTTCAAAACACTGCCTTGTAGAATACATAAGTATTTGGGACCAGTATTTCTTCTCCAGTGCTTAGTTTTCAGGAGGTGGCTATGAAAGAAGTTGGAAGAGGGCATGCTTCTATTTCTGAGAAGAGCGAGGTGGCCACAAATGATGTCTGGACCTTTAGTGAGAGCAGGGTGAGCAAAGCCAGTGGAATAGAGATGGACTCTTCAGATCTTAGTGCTGGGAAGAGCAGTGTATGTTCACCTTGAATAAAATAATTTCCATTTTACCTGCCACTTACTTCCATGTTTTTGAAGATGTTCTTTTCAAGGGCCACAAGCAAATTGTGAACCTCCAACTGAGAGATACTATATTAATTTGAAGCTTAAACCAAACAATTTTTGGGAGGTAGGGGGCAGAACCAGTATTTGAACTCAGAGCCTTACACTTGCTAGGCAGGCGCTCTACCAGTTGAGCCACACCCTCAGGTCATTGAACTTTTCTCTGAGCAATATCAATTTGAATTACACTTATGCTATTATAAAAATTTCCCTGTCAAGTGAGATAATTAGAACAGGTGGGAACTAGTTGAATATTCTGATACTTGAGAAATAGAGAAAAAGTTAGATCTCAAGCTTCTTTAAACCAGAGATGGGCAAACTGTTTTTCTGTAAAGAATCAGATAATAACTATGTTAGGTTTTCAGGCCTGAAGGTCTCTGCTGTGTCCTGTCAGCTCTGCAGCTTGGAAGCAGCTGTAAACTGCTGTAAAGGGGCTGGCATGGCTGTATCCTGGTAAAACTTCATTTACAAACAGAGGCGGTCGACTGAACTTGGCCCATAGGCAAGTGGCTTGCTAACCCCTCTCAAACTTGGTTTCTTTGCGTTAGAGCAGCTACCTCTGTCGTTGAGCTGAGCCCACTTGGTCAGGTGTCTCTCCTGCTAGGTTTGTGAGCCCCGCTGAGTGTTGGGCGGAGCTGCTCTGCTTTGTTGAATGACCCTTGACACCTGATGTCTCATCCTTTCTGTGGTTGATGGGGACAAAAAATTTGTACCTCTTTCCTCTTGGCAGAATGAGAAGGGCAGGGAAGCCTAGTCAGAGTAACAGAAGCACAATCAACCTTGCTGATGTGTTTTACTTTGGTTGCCCTGAATTTTCTATTTCCTGAGAGACCAGACCATGAATGTCTGAAATTCCCTGTCTGTTTGAGGGGAAAAATAGAGTTGTTGTGAATGTCTTCATAGAATAAAAGCTATCATAAAATTAAAAAAAAACCTTTTAAGACAGAAATTTTATAACAAAGCCTAGCTAATGAAAGAGAAAGTGGTATTGACCTTCCAAGTGCCAGTTAGTCTTAACTGATGGGAAAAAACTAAGGTGAGGGCACATGATTGTCACCCAGCCTTGGATAGTTACTCCCCTGCTTAACAAATGTCTCTCCAGCTCCTCCAGGGTGCCAGGCTTGGAGGTGGTGCTGGGGATGAGGGCAGTAGAAGCCTTGGGCCCAGCTTCTGAGTTGTTCCTAGCCTTGAGGGGCACCGACGGGGATCAGGAGGAGAATGAGCCAAGGAGCCGGGTCATCAGGAAGACAGTGACTCAGTCCATAGGAGGAGCGGGGAGGTGATTTGAGTTGGGTCAGGCCGGAAGGCAGTAGATGTTTAAATGTTCTGGGCAAAGTGTGCACAGAAGTAGAGTTTCCAGGTGGCCTGCTCTGCCTGTGGACTGGTGAGAAGGGGGAAATAAGAACTGAGTAGGACTGCGAGGTGTGACTGCGGGCTGTCTGTGAAGAGTCTGCTCCGCCAGCCAGTGTTAGGTCTAACCAGGATGCAATAGGGCATCTCTGAATGTTTTGCTTGAACTTCAGATGGCAGCTGAGGAAGTATACCAAAGCTACCATTTCTTTAAGACTAAGGCGGTAAGCTCTGTTCTGAGTGCTTCTAGTATTTTAAGTATAAAAACTAGGAGGCAGGGATTTTTAATCTCATTTTACTGCTGAGCAAGGTTCACAAGGGGCACAGAAAAACTAAGTAAGTTGCCCAAAATAACACAGCCAGCAAGTGGCCGGGGTAGAATTTAAACCAAGAAGTCTGGCTGAAGAAATTATCCTTGCAGCTGTTCTTTGAAGGACTCACTATTCACTCATAGATCCATCCATCCATTCACTCATTCATGAGACTAATATTTATTAAAGGCCTATCAAGTTTCAGACACTACCCTAGGCGTAGTGGACACACAGGTGTCTTCCTGTGAAGCTTTGAGACCAGAGCATGGACTCAAAGCTGTTACACAGAGAAACACAAGCTAGTGCAGTGATTTCAGGTTATTGTGCTGTTGAGGACAGTTATCAGTGAGTGTGATGGAAAGTGCTGGTGTAGCCACAGTGGGTAGCATATTCATGTTGGCATCCCAGCACTCAGGAGGCTAAAACCAGCCAGAGCTACACCCTGCCTCAAAAAAACAAACAAACAAAAAGCCAGAACAATACCAAAAAAAGTATGGCTTCCGAGATGCAGGTGCTGCTTGCTTCAGGTGGCCAGAGAAGGCTTTGCTGGAGCATGAGAGGAGCTCGCGTGAGATTTGAGGAAAGGTGGGAGCTTACGCAAGGAGAGAGGGAGAAAGTGCTGGGATATAGCTCTTCCTTGTTGGGGACTAGGAAGGAGGCCTGTGTATGTAGAGTGCAGTGAGTGGCAGATGCAGGAGTGCAGAGAAGGCGAGGTCCTACCATGCACAGCCCTTACATCCATGTCAAGGTGAAGTGTATGCCTTTTATTCAAGGAGTTCTTGGGAGCCATTGGAGAATTTCAACCCTGGGAGTAACTGGAGCAGAGTTACACTTTCAAGAAAGGACAGACTGGTAAGAGAAGCAAGCCAGAGATAGGATGATGCATCGTGTATTCTGGGAGCCAGGCAAGTAGAGTGGATTCCAGTGAAGTAGATGGCTTTGAGGGCAGGAAGTGGGGTGGTTGATAGTTATTGCTTTCTTCTTCTATCTTCTTTGCAATACTGGGATTTTAAACTCAGGACTTTGTGCTTGCTAGGCAAGCAAGCGTTTTACTACTTGAGCCACATTCCTGTCCCTTTTTGCTTTTATGTTATTTTTCGGATAGTGTCTCACTTTTTGCCTGGGCTGGCCCAGGAGTACAATCCTCCTATATGTGCATCCCACAAAGCTGGGATTTCCGGTGCCTTCCATTATACCCCTCTTGTTTGTTGAGATAGGGGCCTCACTAACTTGTTTTTGCCTGGGCTGGAACCCCAATCCTCCTTATCTCTGCCTCCAGAGTAGCTGGGATTACAGGCATGATCCATTGTGCCCAGCCGTTTTGATTGGGAGGGAAGAGTCAACTCAGAGACAAGTCCTGTGGGAAACTTTTGTGACCTCCACTCCCCTCTACTCAGATTAAATTAGGGGTCCATTGTCTGTGTTCTTCCACCACTGTGTCAGCATTTGCCACAGGCATGGTCAGATAGCTTCCTTATCTGTTAGAATGGATTGTAGCCATCTTGGATCACTGTGGCCTATCATAGTGAATGGCACTAGACATTATATGAGGTACATGCTTTGAATGATGGGGTAGAATGGGTGGAATTTGTGTTTCTAGCTGAGACAGTTACTTTTGAGGGGCTTACAGGAGGTCCTGTGGCACTGCCTGGCCCTGTCTCTCACAGGTTTCAGGAGCACTGTTGGGTCTGGAGATAAGATCTGAGAGTTCTCCGTGGTAGATGGGGACTGGAACCATGAGAGTGGCTGATAGCTGCTGCAGATAAGGGTTTCCAGAGAAGGTGAATGCAGGGTCTCTGGGCAGTAGAAGTATCTGGTTGGTAGCTGTAGAGATAAAGCCAAGAGAAGCTTAAAGCCGAAATTTTGTTGGGGTGATCATTTACGAATGTTACTTGCCCCAGGGGGTTGGCTAAGTGAGAACTGAAGGTAGCCACAGGGCTTGGCAATTAGCAGTCTTCATGACCTCAGCGGGCAGTTGCTAAGTGCAGCCCAGGAGTAGAAGCTGTATTGCAGTTAGTTGGGAAGGCACTGGAAGTGAGGCAGGGCAGCTGTACTCAGTTGCTCAGTGGTCATTTATTGACCTGGCACTGGCTGGTGATTGGGCACTTTGGGGAATAGTTACTACTCTCAGGGTAAGTGTCACAGTCTAGCAGAAGAGAGAACCCACTCTTTCAAGAAGAAGAAGAAGATGGAGGGGAGAAGGAGGAGGAGGAGTCCTGTGTCCTTCACCTTCTCTAAGTCTGGCTGTCAACCTCCTGGGTCAGCAGAAAAACGGAGATGTGTACTCTGCATTTATTCTGAAAACCCCAGGAAAAACAATAAATAAGCCCAAGGGTTTCAGTGATCTAGCAATTCCGCTCTTGCTTTTATGCCCAACAAAATGAGAACATATGTTCTCAAAGGCATGCCTATAATAATACCCTTCTTAGAAGTCAGGCCTAGAACCTACTCTACTGTGCAGCCTGAGAAGAGTGAATTGTCAACTGTGGTGTGCTCACACGATGGAAAACCATGCAGCTCTACAAATGATCTACAATTCTGCTCCACAATACAGGTGAGTATCACAAACGTGGAGGAAGCTAGACTCAAAAAAGTGCCCATACGGTGTGGCTCTGTTTCTGCACGGCGCACGCCCAGCAAAGCAGTCTAGGCTGTGAGGAGACAGGAGCATGGCTTGTGATGGGATGGAGTGAGTGGCAAGGGGACCTGGGATGGTTTTGGAGATGCTGGTGAAATTCTTTCTTCTCCTGAATGCTGACTGCACTAGCACATTCAGTTGGTGAAATCAGGAGGCTTACTTATTTATACTTTCTGTCCGTGTGTTGTGCTTTAGCTTTTTAAAAAGTCAAGACGAACTGATGAGCATAAGTGTGGTTTGGGGGCAGACGTCAGATGGGGAAAGATGACAGATTGCAGAAGGGAAAGTGGATGGCTGTGGGGTGTTCTGCATAAGCTGTGGAAGGGAAAGAGATCCCATAATAGCATAGCCAAGATGGTCAGAAGAGAAGAAACTTCTTTTTTTGGTTAGCATTGCTTGATTATTTCAAATATTTTGAACAATAGGAAAGTAAAGATCTCCCACCCCCACCCTAAAGGTTGTTGGCTTGTTCCCACATCCCCTCCTTTTTAAAAAATTTGCCTCAGTCTGGCTAGGGAATTCATTGTATCTTTAAATAATAATTGTTCTCTGTGCACTTTCACATTCACCTTCTCTAAGTCTGTCCCCCAACCCAGTAGGTCAGTAGGAAAGTGGAGATGTGTCACACCCAAGTGGATGTATGAACTGCTTTAAGATGCAGAACTCTTGCCTATCAGGTATCCTGAGTAAATGTTTCCCATTGACCGTCAGTGTAAAAGTCAGAGGCATAAATAATGACAGGTTTTGGAATCTGTGATTAAAACCACAAATCAAAGAAGAATTTTCATGTATGCATGGTGTAGAAAGGACAGCTGCTCATGAATTAAGCTGGTCTTTTCAGCCAATCCATTGTACAGTGCTCGTAATAACCATCAGTAGCCTTCAAAGATTTGCAGTGTAAAATGTTGTGCACTGGAAGGATGTGCTCACACGAGAGCGGATAAATCAGCACAGCCTTGTTAGAGAATGACATTCATACAGAGGGAGTCTGCTGTGCAACTTGCCATTGAAATTTAGTTAAGTCAACAAGGATCTGTCGTGGGTGGGGATCAGTTCTCCAAGAGCCAGTGAAGGATCAAGAGTGTTCTTCATCTTTCAGATGGCCTGGTTTGCCTGGTCTAGTTAGTAGAAATAGTCCCAGTTTGGGAATTTGCATTAATACTTGTAGCTGTTGGTGAGAACAAAAGCACTCGAAATTACAGTTATGGAACTGGTTGACTCAAGTTCTCTTGCAAATCATTTAAGGCCTTACAGAGATTCAGTTATTGTTCTTCAAAGAGTGGTTAATGAGACCCTCTTAAAATTATTATTTATGTAAGTTCTACATTAATATATTCTTTTTAAAAAGTACACATTTTGCAAATAAAGTTAACCTTGGCTGCTGTCGACAAACCAATCTTCTAACATTTTGAGTTGGTCATACACACAGTGAACCACATCTGTCATGACCCCCATCCAGTGTCCCCTAGTGCTGTGTCACAGAGACAGAATATTGGATCGTGTGGATAATTGGTCTGGCCCAGGGTGTCATGTCTCACCCAGAGTTATAGTGACAAGATGACATGTTGAATGAAGAGTCGTAAATACTGGGAAGGCCTGGAGAACGGGTTCTTAATGAAAATGGTTGCTGGGATGGCCGTGCTGTGACATTCTGCGTCCAGCTCCAGCTCTGCTCATGTCTGGGCCAATAAACATACCTCATTGTGTATGTTTTATTGTGTTTATTTTTTTCTTACCTTTCCACTTAAACCAATTATAGTGTGGCCTTTCACAGGGCCTGGTGGCTTCACATGAGGTCTCTGCACCCCTGAACTGTTGAAGGTGGCAGGCGTTGTCCTGTCTCTGTTGTGTTTTTGCCATGTTTGAAATGTCCTTTTTCCTTCCCTAGATCCTCTCTCTCTTCCCTGGTGGAGGATCATACTCACTTTTCAGGGCCCAGCTCATGTACCACTTTGCTGTAGGGAAGCTCTGTGTGTCTCTTCCCCCATCTCCAGCAGAGCTGTTTGTCTCCTCCTGTTTGTATGCACCTGTATCCCATGCCTCTTGCCCTCATGGCAATGTGGGTTGGTACGTGTATGGTGACCTTGGTTCCCTTGGCAGCTTTTAGAGTCCGGGGACCCTGTCTGTACACTGCTAAGTCCCCAATACTCTATTAAGTCATGGTTTACTGTTAATTTTGACCATGGAGGGAAGAGGGCATGTCGAGGTGGCTTGCTATTGAAAGTCCTGTTTTCACACAGATATTTTGATTCTTTTCTTGCTGTAAAATAGCCTGTAAAGTTTCTTTTTTCTCTTTTTATTAAATTACGCCTACTGTACCTGGAACCTGTGAGGCTTACTCATCTAGCATCAGAGCTGAGGTATTCATACTTAGCCTGCTTTAAGCTGCTTGGTGTCTTCTGCAAAACACTGACACTTGGGCTGGAGCTCAAGAACTCAGGGCCACTGGAGCCTGCTGTCTCATTTTCTTTACACCCAACCTATTTTAAATATTGAAGATGCTGACAGCAGCCATTAGTTTTGGTAATTAGTTAGAATTGAGAAGGATAAACCCTTTTGCTGAGTGCAGGTTCCAGAAACATGTTTTCTGGTGGGCCTTTTAATCAGAGAAGAGTTTTTAACATAGTCACCTGTCATCAGGGTCACAGGATTATAAATCATTTTATTCTCTGGAAGATGGGCAGGCAGGACTTCAATAAAGAGGGATAGCTCCTGGTTTGGGTTGTGTGGACTCAGAACCACTCTGGTTTGGTTGGATGGTAGGGGTCAAATATCTGTGTCTTAGCTACTAAGGTGTAGTTCTAAACTTGGACCTTCTCCCTGGAGGCAGGTAGCAGCCATAGCCACTGACTATAGGGACTTTGGGCACAATTCAGGGAAACTGCAACTTGTGTGTGTTCCACAGGGAACAGTGGTGAGCACTTGGGATACTGGGAAGGCCCCTAGACCTGCAGATCACATGGACGCTTCTTACAAGGCCTTCCCCAGCTGTTCTTCGCTAGTTTTTCTTACTAAGCTGTTTTGGCAGTGGTGGTGTCTTGTGAACTTGCCAGTGAACCTAATATAGCAGTTTATCATAGTATTAATGGCAAGTGAGCTCAAAATGTGATCATTATTACTCCATTTTATATTTTAAGTTAGGCTAAGAAAGTGTGAAGTTATTATTATAAATGATTTTGTTCAGAAAACTTAATTGTCTGCATTATATTAAGCTTTCATAAATGGAGTTGGTAACTTTCCCCCAAATGTAAAAAATATAATGAAAACAATTTGAACAAGGAATTATTTACATTTATACTTTGATATTTATATTTCATTCCTGATTTGAATACTTCAGATTCCTGATGTTTATGTGTAGCCTAGACTTGTATGGGCCCAAAATAATTGACTGCTCAGGTTACCCCCGTGTAGACCTCATCCCTTGTTCTGTCAGCAGTTGCTAGACAACATGCCATCTTAGCAATGGCCAGAAATGTAAATTCTAAAAAGTGCTGTTGAGAGCAGGAGTCATTTTATGTGCTTCTCCATTGTCACCACTTGTACACCAGCTTGGGGATTCTTATCATTGGTTCATTCATTTATTGAGTGCCTTCGTGTGCCAGGCATACCAATGAGCTAATCTGAGATTTTTGTTGGGGGTGGTGTACGAGGGTTGCGAGGACACAACTGATAAACAGCAAGTGGAGAATGTGGTTTTTACTGTAGGAGATGAGAGTTTTCTGGGAAAATGGAAAAGTAGATTGGGCTAAGGGGGACGTAGGTGGGGGGACTTGCAGTGTCAGAAAAGTGGTTAGGGAAAACATCCCCGAGAGGGCGGTGGTTGAGAGCAAAGGCTTGAAAAGAGAAGAAAGTGTTAGGTAAGAGGACTTTGGGGAGGAGGCTGGGAAGGAGACAGCCCTCCTGGCTAGAGGTGGTGATTATGACAAGGAAGGAGTGAGTGGGAGATGAGGTTGGAGAACCTCCCAGGACTAGAAGCCCCTCCGGTAACCCTGCTTGAGACTTCTTGCTCTCTGGTAACCTCTGGCCTGTAGGGTGCTTCTGGCAAAGTCTGGAGGCAGTTTGATTGTCACAACTTGGGGAGAGGGTGCTCTTGGCCTGCAGGGGGTGGAGGCCAGGATGTTGCTAAAAACCCTACAGTGCCCAGACAGACTAGAGGCAGGGAGGCCCCAAGGCAGAGAGAATTGGCCAGGAGTCAATAGTGTTGAGGCTGAGAAATGCCACTGTATTATTACGTACTTCATCAGCTGCTGGTTGATTTTGCTTGTCTTTGAAGACATAATAAAAAATATTAAAGTGTCACAGGAAGAAATCATTAATCACAGTAGCTGGTCAGAATGCCTTCACAATGTCAGTGAAGCTAATGCTGGCTGTCTCCCTTACTTTGAGGAAATGAGGTCCCGATCTTGTTTGCATGCACATTTTAGTTGACTTTGCTGCTTCTGAGGATAGTTCAGAAACTGATAGATACCATTCACAAGCCAATAGTGATAATTTCACTGATAATCTCATTAATTTGTCCTCAAGTAGGATCTTCTAATTTTGAAAGAGTCCAGGAAATTGATCGACACAAGGGAAAATATCTCCTTATATGAAAACAAAAATGGTTTTCAGTAGTTGGACTAAGAGGTACTGTACTGTTCTTTAGATAAGAATGTGACATTATTATTAAGAATATTTTCCTTGGATTGCATCAATCCACATTTGTCAGAAATCAGTCATTTGTGTGCTAATTTTCTTATTTTTACTTTATCAGTGTATCATCTGCATTTTTCTTTATATCAAATAATTTAAAACTACTTTAGGAAACTTGTACTGGTCATTCTAAATAAAACCTAACCAAACTATCATAAAACAGAAATAAAACAACAATATTAAGTTCTGGAGGGACACAATGGTAAGAGAAAGATTGCTAGCCATAGGAGATCTTTGAGACATGCTAGCACCATAAGGAGAATTCCTTTGATTAGTTAGGGAGTTAAGAAGGGAGTAACTTTCCCCTTATATGATTTAATGACATTTAATGTATCTTCCTTATGTCACAGGTGGGGCAGTGCTGTCCCAAGCTGTGTACTTGCAGCAAGATGGCTAGGGTCAGAGCTGCAATCTGAGGATGTGGAACCCACCAGTGGCTTAGTGGAGGCCATTTCTCCTTGGCTGCATTTGGCGAGCAATCGTCTGAGTGCAGAACTTTCCCAGGGGAGGGCACTTATGTATAGGATGAAAATTATAATTCCATTAAAAACAAAAACAAAAATCCCTATAATTCAGATTTCTTACTATTTCAGACGAATTTTTACATCTTTTGTTTCCTCTGTCTATCCCTTTTTACATACTTAATATGAATTACCAAAGTTTAATTCTACTTCATTGATGGACATTATATCAAATGTTAGAATTCATAGTTTTATTTCATAATAATATTTCATAATATTATTTCATAATAATTCATAATTTTATTTCAGCAGTTATATGATAGTTTTGCCCTGTTTTCTCTCTCTTCTGAAATTAAGATGCCTTGTTTTCATAGACAGAGTGAATTAGTTGGTGTCTGCTCACTTTATAACTCACATTTGAGTGTAGCCCCAGTGCTTTTAGGTTAGATTCTGCATCTTGGGTTTGTTTTATGCTAGTTAGATTTTCTGTCTTCTCTGAGGCTGCCGGCTTGTTCTGAATTGAATGCTGGTAATCAGAGTCTCAGGAGACTGATTTCTATAGAAACAAATGTTTATTAAGTGTCTGCTGTGTTCCAGGCATTATTTGATATGATCCACATATTTAAAAGCCCTCAAGTCTAGCTGTGGAGGTAGAGACAGCCTCTTGAGTGTTAATATTGTGCCACATTAGGTAAAATGTTGAAACTGGCAAATTGTGTAGTCCCCGACTTGTGTCACAGTTTTCAGTATGTTGCAGATTCTATAGCACAAGCTTATAATTTTTGCTTTAAGCAGTCATACATATTTTAAAGAAATAAAGAGGAAATTAGTTTTTGTTTTCCTGCGCTGTTTTCTGTTTCCTGTGCTCTTTGTTCCTTTTGAAGATATAGGCTTCCAAATGGCTTCATTGCTCTTTAGCCTGCAGGTACTTTAGAATTTGCTATCATCCATATTGACTGGCTGTGCTTAAAAAATAAAAAAGAAAAAGATGTGTTAGAAACAAGTTTTTAGGTTTTTAGGAATCTGAGTGTCTTTATTTTATCTGCATTCCTGAAACTATCTCACTGAACATCAGCTCTGAGTTGACTTTTTTTTTCTTTTGCTCTTTTAATGTTGTTCCACTGTCTTCTGCTTCAGTCACTACTCTGTGTGTATAATGTTTGTTTTTCTCTACTGCTTTCAGAAGTACCATATTTGATTATCTAGTGGTTATGATATGTCTAAGTGATGTGTTCTGTGTATTTGTCCTCCTGGGGGTTACTAAGATTTTGGACATTTATGTCTTTCACTAAATTTGAGTTCTGTCATCTCCATTCTTCTGTTAAATTCACTCTGAATTTTTAAGTTTCAGATACTATTTCAATTCTAAAATTTTTATTTGGTATATTTTTATAAGTTATATCTCTTTGTTGAGATTTCTTACCTTTTCATTCATTTCTGGAATATTTTCCTTTATATCCATAAACACTGTTATAATAGCTGCTTTAAAATCCTTGTGTGTTAAGTCCAACTTTTGGAGTTCTCTGAGTCAGTCTATTTTGATTTTTTTTGTTCTTTTCACTAGTTTATATTTTACTGTTTTCTCCATATTTTGGAGAATATTATATATTATAATATTGTAATACCCAAAATATACAACCTGAGTATTATAATATTAGTATATTAATATGCCTCTGGAGTGTGGATTTTCTGCTTGTTTTATTTTAGTAGATATTAAATTGGCAGGGGTCAGACAGTTGACTTGTCTTTTCTATAGAGGATGATTTTCCAAATTTTTTTTTTTTGATATTCCAAACCTTAGTTCAGTTCTTTTAGTCTTAGCTGTGCCACTTGGCGTTTGCCATACAAATGCATGGGTTAGCGTTGGGCAGATTGTAATACAGAGGACCCTCCCCCTGAATTTCTCCTTTTTGGAATCCCTCCCATACCTCTTCCCCATATTGTCGAATGACCATAGTTGCCTTGAACTCTACAGACAGAAACATAAACAGCGTCAGTAATACGCTGTATTCAGTGCCTTAACAGTAATAGTAACATCAGTTGATACTTGCAAAGGACATATGTGTGTCAGGTGTTGTATATAAGTGTGTGTCTACCTAGCATCTGTCTCTCTTTGTCTTTGTCTCTAGTACAATGGTGATCTGAGGTAGGGCCTGATATACCCATTTTAAGCTGAGGAAGCTGAGAATCAAAGAGGTGAGATATTTACCTAAGGTTTCATGCCTAATAAGAGGGAGAGCTGCTGCTCACTTTACTTCACCAGCACAGATACTAAAATTGCAACAATACAGAAAAATTAGCATAACCCTTGTGCAAGTTTGTGAAGCATTTTATTTTTATAACTTGATGGATGGGAGGAACTCTCCAAGGGCTTGTTATCTAAAGAAAAGTACTATAAACAAAACTATAAACTTCTGTAGGTATGTGTTGTAAAGCTGTTTGATATTCTACAATGCATCTGGGTATGGATTTGTTATTAGTTATTGAGTTTAGGATTTGTACTTCTTCAAATTGAATATTCATCTTTTCTCAGGTCTCTTTGACTATTACGCCTTCTCATTCTCACTAGTCTCTTCTTCTGGAGTTCCTATTGAACTTCTTGTAGGCCTTGGCACTCCATTCTTCATGTGTCCTAATTGCGGTCCTATAGTTCCATCTTTACTTCTCTACGTAACCTTTTGAGTAATTTGTCAGGTCAATCTTCCATCTCACTGACTTTTTTTTTGGTGGAACTGGAGTTTCGAACTCAGGGATTTTAACAAAGCAGGTGCTCTACCACTTGATCCAGACCTACAGTCCATTTTGCTCTGGTTATTTTGGAGATGGGGCCTCACAAACTTGCCTGGGCTGGTCTCAACTGCAATCCTTCTGATCTCAGCCTCCTAAGTAGCTAGGATTACATGTGTGAGCCATTGGCGCACCCAGCAAAAGTGAGAATATGCAGGTAACTTTAAAATAATTTTTTTGGTGGGACAGGGGTTATGAACTCAGGGCTTCACACTTGCAAAGAGGTGCTCTAACTCTTGAGTCATGCCTCCAGTCTTCCCTAACTCTCTAGAGCTGTTTCTAAACTGCTATTTAAATGGGTCACAGCTATTTTAATTACATTGTCTCTGTTTTTCATTTGTACTCGCTTTTTCAGTTGTGTCTGTCCCCCCATTTTTCCTTTCCTTCTTTCATTATGATGTCTGTTTTTTGAAATATTACTAATTCTGAGCATAGTTATCTGACCACTTTTCTCAGTCAGTCCATATTTCTATCTTGAGGTATGAATTTTCAGTTTTGTGTATTTCTCTTTTTGAGGATGGTTTGCAGTTGTGTATAGCTTGAAATTTTTTTATCACCTGTTTATCTTTGACGGAGGTGTTTTGTGCAGTACCATGTGTTGTGTGTTGTGAAGACATTTCTTTAGAATAGTTTCTTATTTGGGAATGAATCTGGACAGCAACCCTGTTTGCAGCTTGGCACGGAGGACTCTGCACTAGCAGCTGAACAGGCCTGTTTCTTTGACTTCACAGGAACCACTCCTCCTTTCCCTTTAGGTTGGCCCTTCCTGCAACTTTCTTAGACCAAGGCCTTGGTTTCATAGTCACTGCCTTGATCTTTTAACCCATGGGGTACCAGCTCCTACCACATGGCCCTGTGGTGTCGGTTGTCCTGATTTCTAGCTTCCTTTCTGACCTTGTGCTTGTCCTTTCCCCCATCTGGCTTGTTCCTACCTTTGTGTGTCTTGAAATATTTTATTGAAATTTCTGTAGTGTGTGTTGGGGGGGGGGTGCTGCGGGCTTCCATTCTCTTCAAGTCCATTGTCCAGTTGTTGGAAATCTCAGTAAATAGAATGAAACCTTGTTGTCCAAAGCCTGTGCTTGGCTGGTACACTGTACTGGGCTAGGGCAGTGTCTGTGGGGATGGAAGAAAGAGACCCATGTGGAATAAAGATCAGAATGTCAATTTATTATTTCCTACAGTGAGATAAATTCTTGTCTAGAAGGTTGAGTTATCCATGCTGATAGGTCAGTAGCTCCCCACTAGATCGAGTGTAGGGTAAGAACATGACAGTGTCTTTCTAATGCCGTTGGGGCAAATAGGACTTCTTGGCAAACACAAGTAACCAGCCACTTTGACCTATATTTTGCATACCTTTGGAGTGGAGTGAAGGGCCTCTGAAGGATCTGCTCTTCCCCGTGGTCACATGACTAACTGCTGGATCCCTGGATACTTGTTGGATTTCTTAATGATGTGGTTAGGATCACACAGTCACTTTGTACATATGGAATCAGAGCAGAGGGAGTTCATAAGGGTTGTCTCCAGTGGTGGTGCATGTCTGGAATTCCAATACTTAGGAGGCTGAGGCAAAAGGATTGACGTTTGAGGCCAGCTTGGGTTACATAAGGAGACCTTGTCTCAAAAAAACAAATCAAACCAGGCACCAGTGGTTCACGCCTTTAATCCTAGCTAGGTTTGAGAGTTGAGGCCAGCCCAAGTAAATAGTTCGCAAGACCATATCTCCGAAATAACCAGACCAAAATGGACTGGAGTCATGGCTTAGGGAATAGAGCACCTGCTTTATAAGCACGAAGCCCTGGTTCAAACCCTACTCTCACCAAAATAAAACAAAACAAAACAAAAAATTGTTTCCATCATAATGGTGCTGGCAGCTTGTGTACTAGATGGTCACAGCCTCCATGAGACCTGGATGGATGTTGTTTCTTCTGCTCATCTTTTCTGGTTTTTAAAAGTCACTTTTATTGATATGTGATTTTCATAAAAAATTCATCAAAGTTTAATTGGGTAACATGAGTCTTAACAAGTACACAGAGTTTGTGGTCACAACCATAATCAGGATATAAAGTTCCCTGTGCCACCCCTCTCTCCACCCCATCCCAGGCGACCCCTCATCTGCTAACTATTAGTGTACTTTTGTCTTTTCTATAGTTCCATGTTAGCAGAATTATGTCATATGAGATCTTAGTGGGTTTTTTTGGTTGTTGTTACTGTTTTTTTTTTTTTTTTTGAAACACAATCTTGCTGTGTAGCCCAAGTTTGCTTCAATTTGAGGTCCTTCTCTACCTCCTTAGATTTCAGGCACAGCTTTTGCCACCACACCTGGCTCAGTATGAAATCTTTTGTGTCTGGCATAATGCTTTGGGGATGCATCTGTGCTGTGGCATCATTCCTTTTTATTACTGAGAACTATTCCATTGTGTGGATATACGGCAATTTGTTTATTCATGTAGCAGTTGGTGGATATTTTGTTTATTTCCAGTTTTGGGCTATTATGAATAAACATACAAGTCTTTGTGTAAACAAAAACAATTTCATTTCTTTTGGATAAACCTAGGAATAGGGATAACTGAGTAAATTATATTTATATAGGTATCTATATATAGATATATTTTTTAATAGCTGTACCAGTCTGCATTGCCACCAACAGTGTCTGAGAGCTCCAGTTGTTCCCATATTTAATAAAGTCAGTTAAAAAAAATTGGACTTGAGCTGGCAGAGTGACTCAAGCATTAGAGCAATCACTGGGCCCTGAGTTGAAACCCCAGTACCACAAAAACAAAAAACAACAACAACAAAAAAAGTACTACTGTGGCTGGGCATGTAGCATTAGCTTATTGTGATTTGAATCGACACTCGCTAGTTACTAACAGTGCTGTACCTCTTCTTCTATTTTGAGAAGCCTATTCAAATCTGAGCGTCTTTTTTGAAGTCCAGTTCTAAGAGTTGTTTTATATAACCTGGATATAAGTCCTTTTGTCAAATGTTTTGTAGATTCTTCCCTCATTTTGTGACTTAGTGTTCCATTTTCTTCTTGTGAAGAGCAAAAGTGAAAAAGAGAAAGCTTTGTCTTACCCAGGAGCACAAAGATGTTTCTCCCGTTTTTCTTCTAGAACATTTATTGTTTTTGTATTTGAATTTATGGAAGATTTTGAGTTAATTATTTTCTGTTATATGGACTAAGGTTCATTTCTCTCTGCACACTTACTCAGTTATTCTGTCTGCTGAAAAGATTGTCCTTTCTCATTGAGTTAGCTTGGAATCTTTGTAAAAATGAACTGGCCTTAGATGTGTGAGTCACTTATGGATTTTCTCTTACCTTCTGGTAATCTACGTGTTTTATCCTTAAGCCAGGATCACAGTATCATGTCTTTGATTTTTCTTTGGCTGTTCTAGGTCATTTGAATTCTGTATAAACATAGAATCAGCATATCAATTTCTGTAAAAGCAATTGCTGGATTTTGATTGGAGGGCAGTGGACTTTATTTTATTTATTTATTTTATAAATTTTTATTTTATTCATATGTGCATACAATGTTTGGGTCATTTCTCCCTCCTTCCCCCACCTCCCCCGTATCCCCCCCACCCTCCCTCTCCCCCCCACCCCCTCGCTACCCAGCAGAAACTATTTTGCCCTTATCTCTAATTTTGTTGAAGAGAGAGTATAAGCAATAATAGGAAGGACCAAGGGTTTTTGCTAGTTAAGATAAGGATAACTATACAGGGAGTTGGATCGCATTAATTTCCTGTACATGTGTGTTACCTTTTAGGTTAATTCTTCTTGATTTCACCTTTTCTCTAGTTCCTGGTCCCCCTCTCCTATTGGCCTCAGTTGCTTTTAAGGTATCTGCTTTAGTTTCTCTGCGTTAAGGGCAACAAATGCTAGCTAATTTTTTAGGTGTCTTACCTATCCTCACCCCTCCCTTGTGTGCTCTCGCTTTTATCATGTGCTCAAAGTCCAATCCCCTTGTTGTGTTTGCCCTTGATCTAATGTCCGCATATGAGGGAGAACATACGATTTTTGGTCTTTTGGGCCAGGCTAACCTCACTCAGAATGATGTTCTCCTATTCCATCCATTTACCAGCAAATGATAACATTTCGTTCTTCTTCATGGCTGCATAAAATTCCATTGTGTATAAATACCACATTTTCTTAATCCATTCGTCAGTAGTGGGGCATCTTGGCTGTTTCCATAGCTTGGCTAATGTGAATAGTGCCGCAATAAACATGGGTGTGCAGGTGCCTCTGGAGTACCCTGTGTCACAGTCTTTTGGGTATATCCCCAAGAGTGGTATTGCTGGATCAAATGGTAGATCGATGTCCAGCTTTTTAAGTAGCCTCCAAATGTTTTTTCCAGAGTGGTTGTACTAGTTTGCCTTCCCACCAACAGTGTAAGAGGGTACCTTTTTCCCCGCATCCTCGCCAACACCTGTTGTTGGTGGTGTTGCTGATGATGGCTATTCTAACAGGGGTGAGGTCGAATCTTAGTATGGTTTTAATTTGCATTTCCTTTATTGGTAGAGATGGTGAGCATTTTTTCATGTGTTTTTTGGCCATTTGAATTTCTTCTTTTGAGAAAGTTCTGTTTAGTTCACTTGCCCATTTCTTTATTGGTTCATTAATTTTGGGAGAATTTAGTTTTTTAAGTTCCCTATATATACTGGTTATCAGTCCTTTGTCTGATGTGTAACTGGAAAATATTTTCTCCCACTCTGTGGGTGTTCTCTTCAGTTTAGAGACCATTTCTTTTGTTGAGCGGAAACTTTTTAGTTTTATGAAGTCCCATTTATCTTTGCTATCTCTTAGTTGCTGTGCTGCTGGGGTTCCATTGAGAAAGTTCTTACCTATATCTACTAACTACAGAGTATTTCCTACTCTTTCATATACCAACTTTAGAGTTTGGGGTCTGATATTAAGATCCTTGATCCATTTTGAGTTAATATTGGTATAGGGTGATACACATGGATCTAGTTTCAGTTTTTTGCAGACTGCTATCCAGTTTTCCCAGCAGTTTTTGTTGAAGAGGCTGTCTTTTCTCCATTGTATATTTTTAGTGCCTTTGTCGAATACAAGTTGGTTATAGTTGTGTGGCTTCATATCTGGGTCCTCTATTCTGTTCCACTGGTCCTCATGTCTGTTTTTGTGCCAGTACCATGCTGTTTTTATTGTTATTGCTTTGTAATATAGTTTGAAGTCAGGTATCGTGATACCTCCAGCATTGTTCTTTTGACTGCGTATTGCCTTGGCTATTCGTGGCATCTTGTGTTTCCATATAAATTTAACGGTAGATCTTTCATTCTCTTTAATGAATGTCATTGGAATTTTGATGGGAATTGTATTAAACATGTAGATTACTTTTGGGAGTATAGACATTTTTACTATGTTGATTCTACCAATCCATGAGCATGGGAGATCTCTCCACTTTCTATAGTCTTCCTCAATCTCTTTCTTCAGAAGTGTATAGTTTTCCTTGTAGAGGTCATTCACATCTTTTGTTAGGTTTACACTTAGGTATTTGATTTTTTTTGAGGCTATTATAAATGGAATTGTTTTCATATATTCTTTTTCAGTTTGTTCATTATTAGTGTATAGAAATGCTAATGATTTTTCTATGTTGATTTTATATCCTGCTACCTTGCTATAGCTATTGATGGTGTCTAGGAGCTTTTGAGTAGAGTTTTTTGGGTCTTTAAGGTATAGGATCATGTCATCTACAAAAAGGGATATTTTGACAGTTTCTTTACCTATTTGTATTCCTTTTATTCCTTCTTCTTGTGTAATTGCTCTGGCTAGGTATTCCAGTACTATGTTGAATAGGAGTGGAGATAGTGGGCATCCTTGTCTGGTTCCTGATTTTAGAGGGAATGGTTTCAGTTTTTCTCCGTGAAGTATAATGCTGGCTGTAGGTTTGTCATATATAGCTTTTATAATGTTGAGGTACTTTCCTTCTATTCTTAGTTTTCTTAGAGCTTTTATCATGAAATGGTGTTGGATCTTATCAAAGATTTTTTCTGCATCTATTGAGATGATCAAGTGGTTTTTGTCTTTGCTTCTGTTAATGTGGTTTATTACGTTTATTGATTTTCATATGTTGAACCACCCCTGCATTCCTAGGATGAAGCCTACTTGGTCATGGTGAATGATCTTTTTGATGTGTTGTTGAATTCGGTTTACCATTATTTTATTGAGGATTTTTGCATCAATGTTCATTAAGGAGATTGGCCTATAGTTCTCCTTTTTGGAGGTATCTGCCTGGTTTTGGGATAAGTGTAATACTGGCTTCATAAAATGTGTTAGACAGTTTCCTTCTCTTTCTATTTCATGGAACAGTTTAAGGAGGGTTGGTATCAGTTCTTCTTTAAAGGTTTGATAGAATTCAGCAGAGAATCCATCAGGTCCTGGACTTTTTTTTTTGGGCAGACTCTTGATTGCTGCTTCAATTTCATTTTGTGTTATAGATCTATTCAGGTAATTAATATCCTCTTGGTTCAGTTTTGGATGATCATATATATCTAGAAATCTGTCCATTTCTTTAAGATTTTTGAATTTATTTGAATATAGGTTCTCGAAGTAGTCTCTGAAGATTTCCTAGACTTCCATGGTGTTTGTTGTTTTCTCCCCTTTTGCATTCCTGATTCTACTAATTTGGGTTTTTTCTCTCCTCATTTTAGTCAGGTTTGCCAGGGGTCTGTCGATCTTGTTTATTTTTTCAAAGAACCAACTTTTTGTTTCATTAATTCTTTGTATGTTTTTTTTGGTTTCTATTTCATTGATTTCAGCTCTTCTTTTTATTATTTCTCTCCTATTTGTTTTGGGATTTTCTTGTTCTTGATTTTCTAGGAGTTTGAGATGTATCATTAGGTTATTGATTTGGGATCTTTCAGTCTTTTTAATATATGCACTCGTGGCTATAAACTTTCCTCTCAGGACTGCCTTTGCTGTGTCCCATAGGTTCCCGTAGGTTGTGCTTTCATTTTCATTGTCTTCCAGGAACTTTTTAATTTCTTCTTTTATTTCATCAGTGACCCATTGTTCATTAAGCAATGAGTTACTCAGTTTCCAGCTGTTTGCATGTTTTTTGTCTTTACTTTTGTTGTTGAGTACTAGTTTTATTGCATTGTGATCAGATAGTATGTGCGGTATAATTTCCATTTTCTTATATTTGCTGAGGCTTGCTTTGTTCCCTAGGATATGATCTATTTTGGAGAAGGTTCCATGGGCTGCTGAGAAGAATGTATATTGTGTAGAAGTTGGATGAAATGTTCTGTAGACATCAACTGGGTCCATTTGATCTATTGTATATTTTAGATCTAGGATTTCTTTATTGATTTTTTTGTTTGGATGACTTATCTATTGATGATAATGGGGTGTTAAAGTCTCCCACAACCACTGTGTTGGAGTTAATATATGCTTTTAGGTCCTTCAAGGTATGTTTGATGAAATTGGGTGCATTGACATTGAGTGCATGTAGGTTGATAATTGTTATTTCCTTTTGGTCTATTTCCCCTTTTATTAGTATGGAATGTCCTTCTTTATCTCGATATCAATATAGGTTTGAAGTCTACTTTGTCAGAGAGAAGTATTGCTACTCCTGCCTTTTTTTGGGGGCTTTTGGCTTGGTAAATCTTCTTCCAGCCTTTCATCCTAAGCCTATGCTTATTTCTGTTGGTGAGATGGGTCTCCTATAAGCAACAAATTGTTGGATCTTCCTTTTTAATCCATTTCGTCAAGCGGTGCCTTTTGATGGGTGAATTAAGTCTGTTAACATTAAGTGTTAGTACTGATAGGTATGTGGTGATTCCTGTCATTTAGTTCTCTTAGTTGTTTGAAGGTTTGATTGTGTGTACCTAAGTTGAGGTTACTCTCTACTGTCTTGCTTTTTCTTTTCCTGTAGTTTGGTACTGCCTGTCTTTTCATGGTTATGTTGGGTTTCACTTTCTGTGTGTAGAATCGTCACATATTGTTTTAGTTTCTGCTTATCATGGAAGACTTTTATTGGTCCATCTATTTTGAATGATAGTTTTGCTGGGTAGAGTATCCTAGGGTTGAAGTTATTTTCATTCAGTGTCCAGAAGATCTCACCCCAAGCTCTTCTTGCTTTTAATGTTTCTGTTGACAAGTCTGCTGTGATTTTGATGGGTTTACCTTTGTATGTTATTTGTTTTTTTCTCTCTTACAGCCTTCAATATTCTTTCTCGGGTCTTTGTATTTGTTGTTTTAATGATAATATGCCGTGGGGTAGCTCTGTGTTGGTCTGGTCTGTTTGGTGTTCTGGAGGCCTCTTGTATCTGTATGGGAATAGGTTACTCTAGATTTGGGAAATTTTCTGTTATTATTTTGTTGAATATATTACGCATTCCCTTTGCTTGCACCTCTTCTCCTTCTTCAATGCCCATGATTCTCAAGTTTGGTCTTTTGATGGAGTCGGTGAGTTCTTGCACTTTCTTTTCACAGGTCTTGAGTTGTTTAATTAATAGTTCTTTGGTTTTTCCTTTAATTACCATTTCATCTTCGAGTTCTGAGATTCTGTCTTCTGTTTGTTCTATTCTGCTGCATTGGCCTTCCATTTTGTTTTGCGATTCTGTTTCATTCTTTTTTCTGAGGTTTTCCATATCCTGGGTGGTTTCCTCTTTAATGTTGTCTTTTTCTGCCCTGAGTTCATTTATCTCTTTATTAATTGTGTTCTTTGTTTTACTTTGGTGTTTATACAGCACTTCTATGGTTTCTTTTATTTCTTCTTGTGTTTTTTCAAATTCTCTATTTTTGTTGTCTTGGAATTTCTTGAGTGTCTCCTGTACATCTTGGTTGACTCTATCCAGTATCATCTCTATAAAATTCTCATTGAGTACCTGTAGTATTTCTTTTTTTAGATTATTCTTGTGGGCTTCATTTGGTTCTTTGGCATAGTTTATCTTCATTTTGTTGGAGTCTGGATCTGAGTATCTGTTTTCTTCATTTCCCTCTGGTTCCTGTACTAATTTTTTGCTGTGGAGAAACTGTTTTCCCTGTTTTTTCTGTCTTCCCGTCATTGCCCTCGGTGTTGTTACTGTCCCTGTACTGTGTGCAATTAAGTATTTTCTAGCTTGTAATAATAACAATGGTGATATTTAGAATGGAAGAGTGATGGGAGAGGGAAAGCAAAGAAGTTAAAGAAAGAGGGAAAAACAAGTAAACAAACAAAAAAACCCAAAACAAACAAAAGTTTCAAAGACATAAACAGGGTGAGACAGTGTACTGATCAACAGTAAGCTGAACAGGCCTTAGAGAGACAGAGAGAGGATTGAGAAAAAATGAATAAATAAATAAATAAAAATAAAAATAAAAAAATAAATAATTAAAAAATCTCTCAAGTTCAAATGCAATAAAGTTTCAGACTTAATAATTTTGGTGTTAGTCCCTCAGCCTCCAATCCTGAAGATGGAGTCAGAAGTCATTCTGTTGTTGTCTCATCGAAGGAGAAAAAACCAAACCAAACCAAACCAAACAAAAACCACCACAAAGTATCCCAAGTTCAAATGCAATACAATTTCAGTAAGTTTTTCAGCATGCAGGTGTAGTTCAGTTGTTTTCTCATCAAAGATAGGGAGAAAGAAAAAAAAAGATTCTGGTGACAATTCTGTGAATGGCTATCTTAGGCTGTGGCTGCCTGCCCGCTGCTGTCAGCCTGCTGTTGCTGGAGGCGTTATTTATGCAGATCTCAGGAGTGAGCTTAGCTCTCACCTGGCCCTGCAGGCTTTGTTTACTCAGAGTTCTCCTGTGGGTAAAGCCACTGCTACAAGCTTTCCCCTTTCCAAGCACACTGGGGGAGGTGACGCGGCACCTGCTTTCTCAGGCCGGGGTGTTTATTTACAGTTCACGTGGGAAGTGGGTCTTCCCCTCTCTCCTGTAGAGTTTTCCTCTCACCGCCACTTTTACAAGCTTTCCTGCTCCTTGATTGCTGGGCACACGCTGCCGCTCCCGCCCTCTCCGGCCAGGCCCGGCTTGTTTATTTACCAGTTTCTGGGAAGGATTCCCCTCCCTCCCTCTTTGCTCTTTATTGTTCTTATTGCTTATTACTCAGTTTCTCTTTTTTCCCCGGGTGGGGGTCGGTCTGTCCAGGGGGCTATGCTGATCTGGCCCAGGGTTGTCTGTGGGAGTACCGTGTGCCACTTAGCTCACCTTATAGTCTGCGTCTTCCCAAGAGGTCTGGACGCTGGCGTCTGGCGGCGTGGGAGCCCTCCTGGTTTCTCCCGCTTACCTCCAGCAGGAACAGGCACGTCTGCTTAGGGCTGCTGGATCTGGGTGGATTTTCCACAGCTCCTAACACTAGTGCAGAGACAGCCGGGTGCTGGCTCCAGACCCCGACAAGGCTGGGTTGCAAAGTAGCATCAGGTTTCGATCTCTTCCCTTCTCCCAGCACTGTTCTCCCCCTCCCCCACCTCCTCATACAGCCTCCGGCATCAGCTACAACCCAATGGAAAGCAAGATGGCCGGCAGTGGACTTTAGATAAATTTGAGAAATGTTGATCTTGGAACAACATTGAGTCTTCTGATGTATGAAAGTGGCATAACTAAACAAATTCTTTTAACGTGTTTCTTGTGATATTATTTGCACATATTTTGTTAAATTTATCTCTAAAAATTTCATCTTTTTGATGCCACGATAAATGATATTTTAAAAATTTCAAAATCTAATTGTGTCGTGCTAGTATGCACTTGCTTTGGGTATTTTGCAGTCTTGGGAACTCTTTGGGTCTAGTTGCTTCTTTGTAATTTTATTAGGATCTTCTGCATAGACAGTCATGTTTGTGAAGAAAGACAGTTTTGCTTTTTCCTTTCTAGTTCTGTGTGCTTTTTATTTTGTTTTCTTGCCTTACTACTGTTTGACTTCTACATATGCTATAACCCATCCATTCATAATCATTATTTTTGCTTTAATACTCAGTTATCTTTTAAAGAGATTTTTTTTTTTGACAGTACTAGTATTTGAACTCAGGACTTTGTGCTTGCAATTTTGGCAAGTACTCTACCATTTGGGCTGTGGCTCAGCCCTTTTTGCTCTGGTTATTTTGGAGATAGGGTCTCACTTTTTGCTTGGGCTGACCTGGATCTCAATCCTCCTGGTTTTGCTTCCCACAGTAGCCAGGATGACAGCACATGCCACCATGCCCAGCTTTTTCTGTTAAGATGGAGTCTTGTGAGCTACACCACCCCCACCATGCTGACACCTCAATCTCAGCCTCCTGTAAAGTTGGGCTGATGGTTGTACACCATAGCACTATACCCAGCTGTTGGTTGAGATGGGGTCTTGTGAACTTTTTTGACCCAGGCTGGCCTTGAAAGGCAGTCCTCCCGATTTAGCCTCCCCCATAGCTGGGATTATATATGTGAATCACTCTATTGTATATCTTTGAGTTCTCCAATTTTTTTTAGTTGTCTAGTCTATTAATTTCTTTTAGTTTAATTTTTGATAACACTGTTTCTAATCACTCAGATGTATGCTTAGGTCTTATTTCTGTTTCTGTCTCTTTCCTTGACCTTTTTTTTTCTTGGAGTAGATGGAATGTTTGTTCTCTCTCTCTCTCTCTCTCTCTCTCATTAACTTTGTTTCTTTTAGTTGGTGTATTCCTCACTTCTAACCTTTGGGGACCTCCTCTCTGCTCACTTTTCCCGGTTGTGGTCACAATGTTTGACTTCTCTTCATGTGTGGCCGACATTAAGAATCCTGTCAATGCCCCTGTATAGCTATCCTTATGTCAACCAGCAAAAACCCTTGTTCCTTCCTCTTATTGCTTATACTCTCTCTACAGCAAAATTAGAAATAAGGGCAAAATAGTTTCTGCTGGGTATTGAGGGGGTGGGGGGAGAGGGAGGGGGCAGAGTGGGTGGTAAGGGAGGGGGTGGGGGCAGGGGGGAGAAATGACCCAAGCATTGTATGACATATGAATAATAAAAGAAAAAAAAAAGAATCCTGTGGTGGTCAAGTTGTTAGGTTTTGTTATGTAGCCTGGTAGTGTCAAGTGTTATTAGGAACATACTTTTGGATTCCCTCGGGACTCATTTTAGTTCCCTACTAGGGGCAGGTCTGGAGAAGGCTGAAGTTTGCATTGATTTAGCTCTGCTTCTCACCCAGAGCTCCCCGCCCCTTTTTTGTGGAACTGGGGTTTGAACTCAGGGCTTCATGCTCGCTTGCAGAGCAGGTGCTCTACTGCTTGAGCCACACCTCCAGTTCCCCTTTTGCTCTGGTTATTTTGGAGATAGGGTCTCGAGAACTATTTGCCTGGACTGGCCTCAAACCTCAGTCCTCATGATTTCAGCCTCTCAAGTAGGTAGGATTGCAGGCATGAGCCACCAGTGCCCAGCCATAGAACCCTCCTTGAAGTTTGTACTCCATGTACCTTGTGGCACCAGGGCCCTCTTTGGCTAATGGGAACAGGACTATTGCTCACTGCACATTGGTGATGGGAATGATTGCTGGGTCCTTCCCCAGCCTTGGGTATTTTTTTCTCACATGTGCAGAAAAGAGTGCTCAGCTAAGCTCCAAGAGAACCCTTCTCCCATCTCTGCCCCTCTTCTCTCTTGTTCCTAGGCTTCCTCAGCCTGTGGCCTCTTAGTGAACACTGCCTCTGGGTGGGAGCTGCTGCATTCCCAGTCCTCTCCTTGTTTCTCTCCCTTCTCTGAGGAATCATACTTGTGCTACTTGTTGTCTGGGCTTCTTTGTTCCTGGTTTTCCAGTTGTGTAATCTGTGAGGGCCAGTATAGCACAAGGCAATGTCTGCAGTCTAGCTGCTTGAGTTTAGATTCTGACTCTGCAACTTTGTAGCTGTGCCACATTCAGCAACTTTCTTAACCTCTCTGACCTTCAGTTTTCTTAACAGAAACAATGGAATAATATGGTTGATGTCAAGATTTAACAAACTAATGCTACACAAAAAGCTCTTAGCCTAGTTCCCAGCTTGTAGGAAGTAACCAATATGGGCTAATTGTTATCCCATATTTTATGGCTCGTAGCTTTTGTTTCCTTGTTTTATATAGCTGGTATAGCAGGACCATTAATACTCTGTAATAACAAGTACTCTTCTGTGGGACTAATTGCCACGGTCTTTAGTTATCTCTTTAAACAGTGTGTCTTGCAGAGTTTCTGTGTATTAAAAACCAGCAAGTTAGTTCTTTCCTCAGGAAGCCCATGGGCCTGGGGCTTTTGGAAGCACCCACTCTTGAGAGGCTTTGTGTGTGCCTGCGTGTGGGTCTCTGCCAGTTCCAAAGCCACCCGTGGGCTCTGGAGATGGGAGCTGCTGCATTGCACTCAGCTGCTCTTCAAATCTGCTGCAGGCTGGGACTGGGAGCTCTGTACTTACCTGTGGGCCCCTAGGGATAGGTACTACTACACACTCATGCCACATGGTTTCTGGCCTTGGCTGTGACCCTGAGTGGACTCATTCACAGAGGTAGCAATCCTGCAGAGAAACAACATCTTGTGATGATGTCAGACATATTTTTTCTACAAACGTGTAATCCTTATACAGTTCTCTGGTAACTGTTATGTGTATAAGTTTTTAATAAGCTCTCATTACTAGCTTAAAATAATTAGATGAGAAAATGTGGTTATTGTTTCAGAGAAAAGTGAGTACCTTGGCACGAGCTTGTCCTCTCTATTTGAAACTGTCATTCACTACTGCCTAAATTGCCCATGGTTTTCTGGTTTGCCAGGTGAGACCCCCTGCTTTTTCACACCAATAGCACTACTGAAGCAGCTATCTAATTTTCAGTCCAAGGAATGGCAGGTTACATTTACACCTCAATAGCAGGTGCCCATTGATCTTCCCGGAACTGAGTAGGGAGGCAGTTCTCTTGCTGAATCTAGCCTCCAGGAGGTCTTTGGCAGCCTGTTTATTCTTTCAGGTCAAAAACAGACAGGTTTGGTGGAGGGAGCTTGGACATGGAGGGCTCTGCTATGTCTGTCTGGTTCTCTTTATTGTGCAAAACTTCAACAGGCTCTTTGAAACAGTGAGAGTCCTCTTGATACTTGGATTTCCAATCTAGGCTGTTCCCTACCTGCTGTATCTTTTAAAGATATCCCCTTTCCTTTCTCTAGCAGGAATGGAATGAGGGCATGTCTGCTTAAGAGGACAGATTGGTTAGAGCAGAGATTCTTAGAAATGAGGTGGCCATATTTTTTTAATATGCATGAAATATGTGTTCATAGGTGATTGTCATGATCTAAGCCAAGGCCTGCTCCAGGCACTGGACCTTCTTTTCCTGTAGAACAGGCCAGGAAGGCCTCATCTGTACTTCCTGGCTCAGGGTTATATGGAGTGAGATTTGTGCTAAAAACATGTATGGAAATCCTCATGTTTACACTATTTTCCACTTGTATTACCCATACCTAATTTGATGGCTACATTTTAGTAATGTATTTTTGTTGAATCTTTCTGAAGAGTTGAAGCTCCTGTTCAGGAATACAGTTTTGTTTTGACAGTCACATGTCATTTATTTGCACAATATGTCACCGAGTTACTTGATCAGAGTAAAGAAGACTGCTGGGTAAACAGGTTTGGGAGCACAGACACCCGTTCCCTTCTGCAGGAACAGCTGTACAAGCCTAGTTCTGTGAGGATGAGTTAGATGGCTGGCTGAGGGAGTCACTTGACCTCTTTAAGTGTTGGTTTGCTCAGCTGTAAAAGGAGGTAAGAATGGTCTTTCCTTGGTGAGTTGATGAGGAAATGGAGTCATAACTGTGGAGGCACTTTCCTGCTTCTGGCAGGTCCTCTTTGCTGGTCCTCAAAAGATATAGCCATTATTTTATTATGACTGTCCCAACGGCTCCTCTTCTGACTCTCATTCCTAGAGAGTAGCCTTTTGGTAACAAGTGTTTAGTGTGTCCTGGGAGTAGTCAGTGTCTTATAGAGTGGATGGAAAGGTGGCATGACTTTGGTGGTTGGTTAAAAGCTTCCTTGGTGAACGGCATGATCTTTAGTGAGGACCTACTGTGCTCCAGGCATCATACCAAGCTTGGAGAATCCAGTAGCAACCAGGTGCAGTCACCTGTGGAAACACCTGTCACAGAAGGACTTACTGCCCATCACAGCAAGCTGTGGCATAGCCAGACGTCAGCCACATTGCCACCATTGGAACACTTGAGGTGGAAGGAGAATGGACAGGGAAGGCTTTCTAGTGATGCTGCACCCTCGCTGAGACCTAAAGCCAAAAGGAGAGAGAAGATGAGGAACAAGTTCTGCAGGAAGTCTCAGGTGTGAGGGCCTCTTGCAGTTCCAACAGACCAAAGCGTGGGGTGTATAAAGGGTGGTGACCAGTGGCCAGGGGTGGCCAGATCATGGGGGTGGTGGCATATCCCACATGCACAAACCCAGTGTGTACCACCATCCTGAGGCAAGGGTGGGGTTTTATCGCCATCCCTCGAGTGAGCGTGTGAAAGTGTAGACAGGTAAGTGACTTGTTCTGGCCACTCAGCTACACTTAGTAGCAGTTGTGGGATGCATCCCATTACATTCTGGGTGCATTAGGCACCTGAGCCTGTGAGCTCAGCCTTCTGATTTTGCTTTGGGAAGGGGTCTTGGCTTCTTAACCAGGACACTTTTCTCATCCAGAGAGACCTATTGGGCATACCCAGGGAAGGGCCAGCAAGGTGCTGCCAGGCCAGAGGTGCACTTGGATGGGAAATGGTGAAGCTGGTGAGTGCCTGAGGGCAGACGGGATGGGAGCGAATCCTCTGTCAGATTCCTGCTAGCAGGACGAGACCTCATTGTTTCTCGTCTGACTGGTCAGCACGTTGGAACAGAACCGCCTGGCTGTTTTTCATAGGGGTGAGCCTCCTTGTTCCCTGCTTCTGAGTCCCCAGTAGAGGAGTGGTTCCCGAGGGTGCTGATCAGAGGCAACGCCCACATTGGACAAATGGCACTGAACGAGAGGCAGCCAGCTGTTCTGGAACCCTCTGCTCCTTCCCGCCTTCCTTGTGGGCTTATACAGCTGTCCACTTTACTTTAGATGACTTCTCAATGTGGCAGTTTTAGAGATGCTTGTAGAAGAGGGCCGAGAAGGCAAAAGGCATGCCACAAGGCCACAGCTTTGCCTGTGTGGCCCGTCACAGTTGCTTTGCAGTTAGGTATGTGATTTTAAAGCATTTCCTCTTCCCACTAGATGGATTTGAAGACTGCAGCCCAGATTGTGACAGCAGGAGGGTAATGGCCTTCTTGGACATTCCAGGTCAGGATAATCTGCCTCCACTCACCCGCCTGGAAAAGTACGCGTTCAGCGATAATGTCTTCAACCGGTAAGCTGCTGTCCTTCACACATCCAGCCTTCTGCTGTGTTTGGGTTACACTGATGCTTATGACCCTTTCTTTCTGACAGCTTCAGGGAGACTCATGAATGAGGTGGGATGCAGTCTGACTCCAGGAAGCCAGAATTCTGTTTGGATGGCACCATTTTATTAGGGCTTCCCATTATTTTTGTTACTGTTGTATTGACCACCTAATCAGCCAAGAAGAGAATGGTGATGAAATTTAATGGGGTCTGAATGATTAGGCTTGCTGAGGGGGTTCTGTCACATGTATACTCAGAAAGTTAAAAGGTTCTGTTGCATGGAGAGGTGCAGACAAGTGCCCATTGGAGTGTTGGCTTTACAACTCAGCTTTTGGCTACATTGTGCTTCTGGGGCTTCAGTGGCAACTGTCCTGCTGTGTTCCACTGTCACTCCTTATAATTTAACTCTAGTTCAAACGATCTTGTTTTCAGCACTTGACCTTGGTTTTATTTCCTGAAGAAAACAGAAACTAAAACATGCAAACTTGTCCCCAAGCTTCCCTAAATCTGAAAGCCTCCAGGCCTCTCCTCTCTGTCCTTTTGCTCTGCCCTGGACAGGCCTTCAGACCCTGCCCTCTCCCCTCCCTCAGGAGTGCTTTTGGTCTCTGTGTCCTCGCCCTGCACTTGCCCTTTCCTCCCACTTACAAACACTGGCTCATTTCTCACTCTAGACTCCATCCTACCTGTATCTTCCCTACTACACCACTCTTCTGCAGAGACTAGATGACTCTCCTGGACTCTGTTCTTACCTCCCACTCACTTTTACTTCTTAAAAGTTATATTCTACGGCAAGCATAAGTGAGGCTGTTCACATCTCTTAAATCATAGAAAGCTCACAACCATGTTACTGGCTAAGTCCCATTGTCCTCCCCATTGTACAGTTAGGAAATGATGGTACTCATTCTTAATTTAAATCTAGTTCACTTTTTCTTTTGTGGTTTGTGTTTTTCATGTCATGTGAAAGAAATGTTTGCCTCCCTCAATACCACCAGAAATTCTCTTACATTGTTTTCTGGAAGCTTTTTTCACATTTGGATCTATGGTCCACCTGGAATCACTGTTTTTGTTTGTGTATGGTGTGAGGTAGGGACCAGGTTTTGCATCCTTCCACATGGAATTCAGTGGACCCAGCACTATTTATTAAAATTAATGTCTTTTGTCTGTGTTCTGCACTACCTCCTTTGTCTTACGTCACATGTCCACATCTGGACTCTATACTCTGCTCCTTGGTCTTTCTTCTGTCACTGCACTGCACTGTCTTTATCACTGTAACTTTGTCATCAAATACTTGGCCTCATGGACAGTAAGCCCACTCACTTTGCTTTTCCTCAGGATTATCTTGGCTTTTATTGGCTCTTTGCATTTCCAAACACTTTTTAGCACCAGTTTATCAATTTCTGGAAAAAAAACCCTGTTGAGATTTTCATTTGAATTGTATTGCATGTGTAAGTCAGTTTGTAAACTATTGACCTCTTTGCAATATTTAGTATTAAATCCTCCTGTCTTTTTAAGATCTTCTCCAATGTCTGTGTGTGTATGTGTGCTCATATTTGTGTATATACATGTATACCCATTTACACACACAAATAACTATGAAACTATAGTACATAGTTTTCTGTGGTTGAGACCTGTATCTTGTTAAGTTTACTTTTTCATGCTAATGTAAATTCTATCATTTTTTAACTTTATAATTGTTGATATATGATAACAAAATTTTTATTTTGTCGTATTAGTTATGCTAAGGTCATGCTAATTTTACTGTATTTCCTGTGGATTCTTTTGGGTTTCTGTGTACTTCAATAATGTTTGTGACAAATGAGTTTTATCTCCTTATTTTATATTTTTGGTAACTTGTTGTCAGCTTAAGAAAGTTTATGTTTCTTTTTTGCTAAGAGATTATTTTAAAAAATTTTTAAATAATTTCACACAGAAAAAGTTTCAGTAATGGTAGAAAAAATTCTTACATGTCCTTGACTCAGATTTTGCCCTTTTACCTTGATCATTCTCTTTTTATTTAATTTTACATTGTTTTTATCTGAGCCATTGGGGAATAAGTTGTGTTTCCTCAGTTGCTTCAGTGTGCCTGTCTCTAAGAACAAGGACATTTGCCATTCAATTTTACAATAGTCAAGACATTTAGCTGACATAATACTGTTATTTAACATGTAGGTTTTAATAAAACTTTGCCATTTGTTCTATTATTATTATTAATTATTATAATTATTTTTTTGTCTGTTTATCTGTTTTTTAGCTTCAGAATCTTAACCCAGCACCATTTTTACATTTAATTTTTGTAGTTCTTTAGTATCCATTAAGCTCAGCGTTTCTTTACGTCTCATGAAACTTACATTTTTGAAAAGTACAGGTCATTTGTTTTGTATAATAAACTTTGTTTACTAAGTTTTTTAGATCATTAGTGAAGTCTGAATTTTATAATGCTTCTTTTAAATCTTGAGATTACCAGATGGGTTTAAAAAAAATCTCTTTTTTAAAACTTTAAAATTTCTTTTATTGTGCAGGGTAACACATAGAAAGTCGGATAAACCATAGATACAGACTCTAAGAAATGCTTATGAAGCAAGTCCCCACATAGTCTTGGGCTCAAGAGAAACAGCTGTATATTACCAGCACCCTGGGCACCCACCCCATCCTGATAACTGTGTCCTTCCTGTCAAGCAATAACCACCATCTTGATTTTTATGTTTATCATATCTTAATTTTATGTCTAGTTTTAGTACCTGAGCATCTACCTCCATATAACCTATTTTTTTTCCTAAATTTGAAATTTGTGAAATGATACAAGAGTCATTAATTTGTGGATTTTGTATATAGCTTGAGTTTCTTCCTTTTGTCACAATGTTCTTGGAATATGCTGAAGTTTATCCATTCACTGCTATCAGAGAGGTTTGAGGTTTTTTACTATTAGGAACAGTTTTGCTGTGAACAATCCTATATGCCGGTAAGTAAGCATTTCTGAAGCGCACAGACTCAGGAAAGATTACTGTCTAATGGCCTATGCGTATCTTCTGCTTGAGTGAATGATGTCAGTTTTTCCAAAGTGGTTGGAACACTTTGCACCCCTACCTTTGCCCTATATTCTATCTGCCAATTGGTATGTCAGACTTTTAAATTTTAGCTAGTACAGTAGTTTGGTAGTGAGTATAGCTTATCACTTTGTGACTTGGATTTGTGTTGTCCTTACTCTGAGTTTGAGTTTGTGATGTCTGTTGGACATCTCTTTTTTTTGTCAAGTGCTTATTGAGATCTTTGCTGGAGGGGAAGGGAGAGAACGGATTGTCTTTCTTAATTGTAGGATTTCTGTATACATTTTAAATCTCATTAGTAATGTTTGATAATCCTCTTTCCTTGTTCAGTGCCTTGTGTTTTAATTCTCTTTACAATATTCTCTTAGTGACCAGAAGTATTCATTTTAATGTAATTAAATTTGCCAACAGTTTCATTTTGGAGTGCTTTTGCTGATTTTGCCTGTTTGGTTTCTTTTTTGTGCTGAGGATTGAATCCAAGGCCTTGCACATTTTGGTAAGTATTCTGTAGCCCTTTTCTGGTCTTCTTATTGCTTTAAAGGTATTAGTTTTGTTCTTCCACATTTAATTCCTTAATCTGTCTGAAAACAATTTTTGTTTATCATTCAAAAGGTGGGTCCAGCTTCATTTTCCTACTTGTCACAGTACTATCTATCCAGTCTATCCTTTCCCGCATTCTGGAGAACCACGTCTGTTAGGATGCAGTCTCTGTTTATGAACCATCTTTGTCAGAACCTCCTCTTTCCCAGTGTTGGTTGTCTCCCTCTCAGCCAGTATCATACCGTCTTGATTCCTGCACATTTATGGTAAGTTTTGATTTTTGATAGAGTAAGTTTTCCCACCTAGTTTTTCCTCTTTGACATTACTAGTTATTTGTGTTGAGTTCCTATATAGATTTTAAATCCAGCTCATCAAATTCTAACAAAATAAAACAAAACAGAGTACTTCTTAGGATTTTGATTAGGTTTGCATTGAATCAGTTGGTTTTGCTGAATATTGCACTCTGTGTAATACTTAGCTCCCAATCTATAAATGTGGTATATCTATCTATTCATGTAGGCTTTCTTTAATGTCTCAATAAAACCTGATCATTTTCTTTATAGAGGTTTTGTGCTTTTTTTGCTGGTGTCTTTTGAAGGAAACCCGAAACACCATGTTATATCCAGTTAAGGACTTAAAACAAGTCTAACTGCAGTGCCATTATCACAGTCACCAAAATTAACAGTAATGCCTTCCAGTCTCCTTTGTGAGTGAGTGCAGTTTTCCCTGATGATCTCAAAAATGCCATTTTATGGTTGACTTGTTTGAATCATGATCTAAATAAGGTCCACACATTTCATTAGGTAGATGCGTCTCTTAAGTTTCTTTAGTTTACAGTTTTATCCCCTTTTGATCTTAAATCTCTTTTAATCTTTAATGGTTGTTTCTTCCATCTTCCCCTACACCATTTATTTGTTGAAGGAGTCATTAGTCCTGTAGAATTTTCCACATTCTGGATTTGGTAGTCATTATTCTCATGGTATAATTTGTTCTCTATCTTTCCTACAAACTGAATATTACACTTGGAGACTTGGTTAGGTTCTGGTTTGATTCTGTTTTCAGTACTTGTATGTTGTGTTGTGTACTTATTGCAAAACTTCAGGAAACAATGTCTGGTTGTCCTGGTTTAGAGGTGTTAATATTAAACAGTGGTCTCAGGTGTTTGATTCTTTCATATGAAAAAGTTCCTCACCAGCAGTTCTTCTAATGATTTTAGTGGTCACAAATAATCTTTGCTTGGATAAGTTGTTTCACTATGGGCTGGAAAATGGCAGTTTTCTTTTTATCATCTGTGAGATCTGTAGTATGGCTCCATTTTCCATCCTGTTATTTGTTGTTGTGCCTTTCTCTGTTTTATTCCATAGATAATTCTTTCCAGAAGGTTGTCAACTTCATTAGTTATGTCAGCAAATCAGATTTTGGCTTTGATTCTCTTTATTGTATGTTTATTTTCTAATTAATAATTTCTGATTTGGTAGTCATTATTCTTCCTGGGAATGTTTTGGAATTTAATTGCTATTCTTTTTCTTATGGAGGATACTTAGTTCTTTATTTATTTTGGGCCTTTCTTTTGTGACATCTGCATTTTACATTGTGTGATTTCCTCTTGTCATTGTGACAAAATGCCTGAGAACTGACTGGGTACTGGTGGCTCACACCTATAATCCTAGCTACTTGGGAGGCAGAGATCAGGAGGACCAAGGTTCAAGCCTAGCATGGGCAAATAGTTCTTGAGACCCTGTCTCAAAAATGTCCAATACAAAAAAAAGGGCAGGTGGAGTAGCTCAAGTGGGAGAGTGCCTGCATAGGGAGCGTGAGGCCTTGAATTCAAACCCTAGTACTGCCAAAAAAAACCAAAACAAGCAAAACTAAAAACTAACCAAAGAACTATCAATTTAAAAGGAGAAAAGGTTTACTTTGGCTCATGGTTGCAAATGTTTCAGTCCATGCTTTTGGAACTGAAGAGAGGTATAACATCATGGTGAGGAACATGTGTGGTGCAAAGCTATTCACCTCATAGTGATCAGGAAACAAAAAAAGAGACAGGAAGAAAGTGTTGTCTCTGTATCCCATCCAAGGGCACGTCCTCAAACACCTAACTTCCTTCCACTAGGCCCCATCTCTAAAGGTTCCACCATCTTCCAGCAGTACCATAGACTGGGGACCAAGACTGCAACACACAACCCTTGGGGGACATTCTAGATCCAAAATATAGCAGCTCTTTGTAGTGTATTCACTGTATCTTCAAGTTTTAATATGTAATATTGTCATTACTCCTCACTAAAAGTATTATAATGGCATGATTGACCAATGAGTTATTTAGAAGTGTATGGCATAGTTTTCAAGTATTTGAAAAATTTCCCTGTGTCTTTCTGTTGTTGATTCTTAACTTCAGTTCTTATGTGGGCAGAGAACATACGTTATGGTTATTTATCTTCTTTTATATTTGTTGAGGCTTGTCTTACGGCTCAGAGTATGTTCTACTAGAACTATTCCATGTACACTTGAAAAGAAGGTTCATTCCAATGTTTTTGGGTAGAGTATTAGTTAAGTTGGTTGAAAACATTATTCAGGTCTTCTCATATTCCTATTTATTTTCTGTCTACTTCTGTCAATTGCTGAGAGAAATGTTGGCATCCTCAATTGTTATCATGTATTTATCTATTTTTTCTTTTCAATTTTTATGTATTTTGAGGCTTTTATGTTGGGTGCATACACATTTAGTGTTGTTCTGTGTTCTTGAATAAATTGATCTCTTAATCATCCTATAATATTTTTTTTTATTCCTAGTAATACTACTTCTGAAGCTCACTTTGATAATCATATATACACTCCATCTTTCCACTGATTAATGTTTGGGTGGTATATTTTTGTGTATACTTTTAATCTATATCTTTAAATTTAAAGTGTGTTTATGGAATAGATATGGTTGAATCTTGCTTTTTTTTAATCTAATTTAACACTCTCCTCTTTTTTTTTTTTGGTGGGATGGATTTGAACTCAGGATTTTCCTCTTGCAAAGCAGGTGCTCTACCACTTGAGTCACATCTCCAGTTCCAGTCTCTGTCTCTTAATTTCAGTGTTTAGATTATTTATATTTGATGTTACTCTTGATTTGGTTTGCTTAAATCTATCATGTCATTTGTTTTCTGTTTACCTTTTGTTTTTTTGGTGGCACTGCAGTTTGAACTCAGGGCCTTATGTTTGCTAGGGCTAGGCAGGCACTCTTACTGCTTGAGCCACTCTGCATGCCCTCTATCTTCACTGCTCTTGTTTCCCCTTTTCCTGCCTTTTAAAGAGTTTCAAAAATGATTCTATTTTATTTCCACTATTGGATTTTTAGTTACACCTCTTTTTAAAAATTTTATTGGGCTGGGGCACGTCTTAAGCAGTAGAGCACCTGATAAGCAAGCACGAAGACTTGAGTTCAAACTCTAGTATGGCCAAAAAAAAATTACTGGTCCTTCTACGGATTACAGAATACTTCCTTCTTCTGTCCCAGCATACATTGTTGCCACTGTGCATTCAGCACAAGACATAGTGGAAGAACACTCCAGTAGCACAGTTCCATTTCCTCTTCCTAGCCTTTGTGCCTTTTCCTGCATTGTAGTGTGACAGGTTAATGTTGCTACAGGACCTTGCTGCTATCTTTGCTTTGACATCTTCTGACGTAGTTAAAATGAGAACTGTAGTTTTGTATTTGACATCAATTTTTTTTGTGCTTTTAATTTCTTTTTGTAAAATGCCTATTTCCAGGTAGGCACTCCACCAGCCAAATTCCTACTTCTAGCAGGCATCCTTTTTGCCTCAGGAGCTTTGCTTAACAATTCTGGAATTGCTAGTGCAAAACTACTGTCCAGAATTCTCATAGCTTTTGTTTGTTTGAAAGAAATCCTTATTTTACTTTTCATTTTTTAAATTAATAGACTTGATTTGTAAGAGCAATTCACTTTTACAGAGAGATTGAGTGGAAAGCATAAAGCTCTCATCTTAGTGGTCCAGACACTTCCAGCTGTCTTGCTGTCACATGGGTCAAGTCGACAGTGAAGTCTGCGTTTCACAGCCATGTCTCTCTGCCTGAGGTCTGCTCAGCCTCACACTCCTCCTTTCCCTGGCCAGCTTCTCCATGTACTTTCTCTCCATCACTCTTTCTGGAGTACACTGTGGGCACTCTGTAGATCTCTTATCTGGGTCATCTGGGATTTCCTTGTCTACTTGTGGGCCTGGGTCCTGCAGCTCCTGAGGGCAGAGCCTGGATCTTCTTCATTCTAGCGCCCTAAGCTTTCTTACACCAGCCCTGGACATAGCCGAGCTCAGCATGAGCCCACAGCTGAGTGAGTGGGACGGGGAGGATGAACAGAGCTGTGCGGTGACCTCCATGGTTGTATTTCCAGGACACTTTACTTATAAAACCGAGCCATCCTCCTTCTTTGTATTTTAAAAATTTCACAAAAATAATGCATGCTTGTTGAAACACTTGTTTCAGGAGTTTCAGTGTCAAGTGTTTCCCTCTTGCCCCAATCAGTCTTGGAAACAGCTGTGAACAGTTTGCATATGTGCTTCCAGGCTTCTTCCTAAGTAAATAACATGTACACACGAGTGTGTTTATGTGTATGTGTATTACACATATGTACATAAATACAATTTATGTTAAGAAATGAACTTATCCTAGAGGTAAAATTCTGCACCTGGTTTTCTATTTACTTTATCATGAACATCTTCCAAGCTTAATGCATATCTGAAGGTACATTTGAAAATAATTGTACAGTATGTCATGGTGTAGCTATGTCATAATTTCTTTAAGCTTCCCACTTTTGATATACAGTTGGAAATTCTTGGCTTAGATTGCATCGTCCTGGCCAACACTTTGGAGGGCTTATGGGGCGCCAAGCACTGTGCTGCAAACTGCCTCACTGAACCCTCCTGTCAGACATAGGCAGTCTACCTAGAGGCCTTTCTCTTCTTTCACCTCATTGACATAGCTGACAGTGGGGTATTGAGGCTGATGCTGTTAGACTCTGCTCATCCACTATGGTCTCTCCAAGTCATGCAACCAAAAGCAGCAGGTTTTCCAAAGTACCTATTTGTTCACCTTTAGCTCTTCCAATCTGTATTCACTGCTGTGGGCTGTCCCTGCCTGTATCTCTCTCTTACCCTTTTCCTCTCTTTCCTTAAGAGGGCAGGCCCCTTGTGACCTCTTGAAGCTAGATGCAGATTTGTCTATCCGTTCTATGGCCCTAGAAGCAGATTGGGGATCTTAGTTGCTTGATTTCCCAGGGGAGGCCGACATGAATGTGGTCCAGTGAAATGTAATCATTGACTTTCTGTATAGTATCTATTTCAACTTTTCCCAAGCCTGCTGGCTGCCAGATCTCGACCTTCCATCCCTAGGGTGGTATAAGTCTCTCCCTGTACAGGATGGAGTTGATGGATTTCTTCCTGTAGTATGGTGGGCCTAAGGACTGCCTCTTTGAATTCTGTATTTCTAGGCATCTTTTCCTGCAAATCAAGGTAGGTTTTTGTATGCAGCTAATTATCCTGTATGTGTGGCCAGGAATGCTATGCATTGCTCCTACAGTGTCCCTTATTCTAAGGGAGTGGAGAGAAGCAGGCAGGGGCCCCTTTCCACTTGCTCAAAGGAACTTTCAGGAGCTGCACTTCTTCTTGTACGCTGAATCCCACAGGCCACCGAGGACACTTTCCCTTCGTCATTGCCTTGTTTAAAATGGCTTTACTGAGGCCTATTTTGCATGTAGTAAAATTCACTCACTGTAAGCATCCAGTTGGATGACTTTGGGTAAATGTACACTAGTATGCAGCCAACACCACAGTCAATTTGAACAGTTCAATCACCCAGCAAGCTCCCTTGTTTGCCCTTTTACATTTAATCTCTCCTCTGTCCACTGCCTTGAGCCCAGGTAACCATGGACTTGGTTTCTGATGTTTTCAAGTTTTACTTTCTTAGAATTTCACATAAATGGAATCATATGCTATATAGTCTTGTGTGTCTAGCTTCTTTTCCTTGGTAAAATGGCATTAGAAATTTGCTCCTCTTGTTATCAGTAGTTTGTTTCTTTCTATTTTGAGTAGGATTCCATTGTGTGGATAGTCTGCTGTATGCATTCAGCAATTGATGGACACTGGGATTTTTCCATTTGGGGGCTAAGATAAATAATGCTTATATGAACATTTTCATATTCTTTGTGTGGATATGTTTTTATTTCATCAAGATAAATATCAAAAAGTGAAAGATATGTATGCAGTTGAATGAGTTTCTATTTAATTTTTTGAGAAATTGCCAAACTGTTTTACAAATCACCTGTGCTATTTTTGTATCCCACTATCAGTGTCTGTGGGCTCCTTTTGCACCGTATCTTTGCCAGCACTTGGTGTTGGCATTATAACTTTAGTTCTAGTGGTTGTAGCATTACCTTATTGTAGCTTTTTTTCTTTTTCTTTTTTTGTTTTTTGTGTTTGGTTTTCAGCTTTTTATTTTGAGATAGTTTTAGATTCTCAAAAGTGTTGCAAAGACAGTGTGGAGAGTTGCTTTAGCATTTGCCCAACTCTACTAGCACAGTGGTTCTCAACCAAAAGTTATTTTGCTTGCAAGGGACCTTTAATTGTGGCTGGAAATATTTTTGGTTGTCACATATTGGGGGCAGGGGATGCTATAGATAGACATCTAGCAGGTAGTTGGGGGCACTATTTAACACCCTGGAATATACAGGAGCCCCCACAGCAAAGAACCATCTACTCGAAAATGTCAGTAGTACTAAGGGCAGGAAATGCTGCTTTAAGGTTTATGTCAGATAGAAACATGTTATATTTACCAAGGCTAAGATGTTAATGTTAGCAGTGTCCAATGCTGTTAACTAAACTGCAGATTTTACTTGGATTTCCTGTCTTCCCATTGGTACTGTGTTTTCTGTTCCAGGACTCTGTCCCAGGTGCCACCTCACATTTGGTTGTCTCTTTAGATGCCTTCAATCTCTGAGGACCTCTTGGGCTGTACTTGTCTTACGTGACCTTGACGGTTTTGAAAAATAATGAACAAGTGTGTTTGTGTCTGAGGTTATATGACACAGAGATGATAAGCCCTTCTTCATTGAGCTATATTAGGAGTTTCATGATGTCAATATGACCCATTGTTGGTGACGCTGACCTTGACTGCACAGTTCGGATGAGGTCTGTCAGACCCATGATGGTCTGCATTTTTCTGAAGATTTGTGATGTGGAATTTTTTTCTTGTTTCTTATATATGAATAAATAACTATATGCACATAAACTTATCTATTTGTATATATTTGCATATATGCATATATTTTACACTTATTAAAATGTAATGACTTTATTGAGATTTAGTTTACACATCATACAGTGTACCACCTTAAAGTATACAAGTTGATGGTTTTTAGTATATTCACAGAGTTGTGAACTTTAAAACGTTTACCACCACAAAAAGAAACCATGTTCTCCATCTGTCCTTAGTCCCCCAGCCTGGGAATCCACCAATCTCCTTTCTGTCTCCATTGATGTGCCTCGTCTTAAGCATTTATAAAGAGGTAATTGCAGGATGTGTGGTCTTCTGTGACTGACTTTTCACTCAGCGTACTGTTTTTATGGTTCATTCATGTATCGGTACTTTATTTGTTTTTATTGATGAATAATATTCCACTGAATGGATGTACTGTATTTCATCTACCCATATACCAATTGATAGACACTGAGGCTGTCTCCAGCTTTTGTCTTAAGAATAATGCTTCTGGATAATTGATGAACACATTTTCAAAAATTAGGCTGCCTCATTATTGAGTTGTGAGAGTTATCTGTGTATTATGTGCAAGTCTTTTGCCAAGTATTTTCTCTAATCTCTGGCTTGTCTTTTTTTGTTTTATTAATGGCATGATTTGGGGAGCAAAAGTGTTGAATTTTGATGAAGTCCAGTTTATCAATTACTTTATTTTTTGCATTGTCTATTTTGGGACCTCAGAAAAATTGCTAACCTAAGTTCAGAAAGATTTTTTTCTTTTCGGATAGTTTTATGTTTTAGCTCTTAAATTTATAATGCATTTTGAATTATTTTTTGTGTATGACATGAGGTAAGAATTAAGGCACGTTTTCCCCTCTGAATATCTATTTTTTCTAGTATCACTTTTTGAGAAGACTGTCCTTTCTCTGTTTACCTTTGTAAAAACCACTTGGTGATACATATGCGTGGACCTTTTTCTGGACTCTGATAATGACTTTTACCTATTTCTTCCTGTAGTTTTATCTTCTGCTGTATGTAGTGTGGCGTTCTACTATTAGGTACATAGACATGTAGGATTATTAAGTCTTCTGTACAGTTTTATCCCTTTATCATCATGCAATAACTTTCTTTATCCATGGTGGTATTCTTTGTCTAATATCTACTTTTTCTGATGCTAATATAGCCACTACAACTTTCCTTTGACTATTGTTAGCGTAAAATAATCTTTTTTCATCATTTGATTTTTAACTTATTTGTATCTTTATACTTAAAGTGTGTTTCTTGTATGCATTGTACAGTTGGGTAACACTTTTCTATCCAGTGTAGCAATCTTTGTCTCTTAATTGGAATGTTTAAAACAGTTACACTTAATGCAGTCATTGGTGTGATTAGGTTTATGCCTGTCACCGTGCTGTTTTCTTCTTGTCACATCTCTTTTGTTCCTCTTTTTGTTCTTTATTTGCCTTCTCTTGGATTAATTGAGTATTTTTATGATTTCATTTTGTCTTTTTAAAATAGTTTCTTAGAAATAATTTATCATTTTGTTACGTTAGTGATTGCCTCCTAGTCTTTATGCTGTATCTTGCATTTTACTTATACATGTGTTTTAAATCCACAATACACTATTATTATTTTTACTTAGATAATTATTTCTGAAAGAGTTTTACATAATAGGGTGAAACTTCATATACCTACCTATGTGTTAACCATTTCCAGTGCTCATTACTCCTTCACGTAGGTTCAGATTTCTATTTGGTGTCATTTTATTCCTGCCTTAAGGTTTTCTTTTATTGTTTCTCACAATTCAGTGATGAATTCTTTCCACTTTTGGGTGTTTAAAAGTATATTTTTTAAAGTTCTTATTTTCTGTCTTGGGTGGTTCACATTGGCCTCCTGGGGTGGAGGATCTGTCCTTTTGAATACGCCTTCCTTGAGTATATCCCCATCACTCATCAGGAGCCATTCAGCTCTTACAGTTAACCTGAACAGAGATCTCAAGGGTTCTCCTTAGTAGGCCCCCACTAGCTCAGAGCATGCTTGTGGACTCTGTCACTTGATGCTGTAGTGACAGTCATATTTTCTCCTCTGATGGCACCTCTCCTGTGTTTCAGGTGCCCGAGTGCTCACAGTTCCTTTGTCACCTGTGGCCTCATGGGAGCTGCCCCAGTCCTTCTTCTGTTTTTCAGCTTCAGGCTGATGTGCTCCTCTCCTGTATGTTGCTGGGGCCTTGTGACCAAGGGCAGCTTCACTTTCTTGAAGTAACTACCACTGCTGGCTTTGTCTCTTGGCCTTTGATTCTCTTGACCAAACCTGCCCATAGCTTTCCTTATGCTTTCAAAAACAAGTGAGCATTGTATTCCTTCTTGTTTTATGGATTTTATGGATGATCTGCTTAGGGAGATGCAGACTAAAAATAATAAATATGGGAAATGCCTGAATTTTTAGCTCACTTGGGACCTTGCACTTGCTAAGCAGGTGCTTTGCCACTTGATGCCCCAGCCAATTCCGGAAATTCTAAAAGTTCCCTCCAGCCTCTTATAATTGCTAGTTCCTCATCTCTAGTCACAGAGAGAACCAGTGCATGTCTCTCTGGGCCTTTTTCTTTCTGTGTTTGTGGGTTACTTAATTCCCTTCCACTGTCCTGGGCCTTTTCTTCCAAGAACATCTAGACCTAAAGAATCAATCAATGAAGAAGGAAAAGATTTTTCCCTGTCTCCCGTAGACAGTTTCAAACTCAAATGACTGCCAGACTAGAAGGAATGGGTTCCAGTTCCACTACAGTTTTGATTCACATTAGGATACCCATCTCTGGACAGCCTTTACTGTTCTCTGCCCTCCTTTAGGATGCAGGTTCTTGTGATCCCCTACTCCATGGTCCTATTCCTGTTCCTCGAATCCTTCAGTAACTGTGGAAATCGTTTCTTGTCTCCACAGTCAGATTATTGCCAGAGGACTTCTTGATGTCTTGCGGGACTTCAGCAGCAATGAAGAAGACTTTCGAACAGTAATGGAGATTGTGGTCAGACTGTCAGAAGATGGAGGTTTGTATAATTACTATATAATTTTTCCTTGCACATTCCTAAGAAATTACGTACAACTAGTGGTTGCTGAATTTTAAAAAACTTGTTTATTAATTGATCGGCTTTAAGCATTGTCTGACCATTTTATCTGAAAATGACTCAAATTGTCCTTACTTTTGGAAAATTAGAACGACTTAATGGCTATGAATGCTGTTTGCCCTGGCAGTTAGGCCTTTTGTGTTTCTCGAATTTTGCTAAGAAATACCCAATCAAAAGAGGTGCTTTGGATTAGAACAATCCCAGTTGTTAGTTTCTCTCACCTGTGATCTCTGTGGGCTAATCTTGATTTTTCTTTCTCTTCTACCTGCCATGATTGCTATTCTGGAAGAAAACCACATTGCTGTACGGCAGACGCTGTGACTTTGTCTGCCTCCCCACCCCCGCCACACACAGTAAAGATGAGTAAGATGAATGAGTGGTGGGCTTGCCAGTCCTGACAACTGCCCTGCAGCCCCCCCTTCCCTGCACTCATAATGAATGGAGAGCGGCTGCAGAAAGTTCCGGAAATCTCAGGCCCTAGAATTTGATCATTTTAACTGAAAATAGAAAAATAAGCCTTCCCCCTAGCTCCCATATTAGTTTAAAATATTCATACGACTATGACACAATGCTTTTAAAAAGGCCCAAGTGGATGTTTTGAGTCTTTAAATGGATTCTCTTTGTAAATGAGTCACCATTTACATGCTGCAGCAATTACGTATTTGTGTTAAATTTGATGTGGTGTATCGGAGCTAGAGCCTCTCTTTTGTTTAATGCTTTACCGTAGGAATAATTGGGATGCGTGGATTGTGGGGGAGTGCATTTATGAAAGAACTATTTACAATGTATACATTCTGGCTGGAGTTAAAATAAGCGCAACCCATAGGTCTGCTATATAAGCCATTAGTTGTAATGGCTTTTGGACGCTGGCCCAGCACGCAGATTTCTTGCTCCTTCCTCAATTTATATATGGCTTGTTATAATAGAGTTGTCATTCTCTCCTCCTTTTATATTTTTATATTACCATACAGCTTATTAGCTTTTTAAGCCTGTCTGTAACATAAATACTCAAAATGGGAAATGATTTTTAAACTGCATTTGTTTAATTTCCTTGATGAAGTATTTTAGTAAGAAAAGCTAGAAACTATCAGGATATACTATGTAAGATGCTTGGCTTATTCTTACAATTCCTTCTCATTTTTTGTTGCTGTAGAGCCCACAGTGAGGACCGAGCTGATGGAACAGATTCCTCCTGTCGCCAGTTTCTTACGAGAAAACAGATCAGATTTTCCTATGGTGCTCTCTGCATACCTCATACCTCTTGTAGTGAGGTATCTGACTGACCCAAACAATCAGGTTTGAAAATTGGCCACCTTAAGATCTCTAGCAGATTCCATGCAGTCATATTTTAGCTGGTATTCTTAATTCAGAAAACACCTTCGAGTTAATTGACTTACAGGAGAAGGTCCTCTCATCCTGTGGACCTCTTATCTGCAGATTTTGTCTTTTCTTTAACTTTTTTTGTCATGGAAGTGTGTGGACGTACACACAACAATAGAGAGAATTCGAAAGTGAGTGCTTGCGTACTCTTCACTGCTTCAACCATGGTTAACATTTCAGTAGTCATCCTCCCATTAATCTTACCCAGATAGAATCCATCCCAGATGGAGGCAATCCCGAAGCACCCTATCACTTCAGCTGTACACCTTAGCATGGCTCTCTAGGAAATGAACACTCTTTTTAGAAAACATAATGACAATACCATTATTATAATCATAAAAATTAGCAATAGTTACGTAATATTATCTGATATCTAGTCTTTGGTCAGAGTGTCCCAGTTTTCTCATATATATGTGGGTTTTCTTCTTCTTTGTTTTTTTTTGAGACAGGGTCTCAGTATGTAGTCCACACTGTTCTCAAACTCATGATCCTCCTGCCTCAGCCTCCTGAGTATTGGGATTACAGGTGTGCACCACCACCTCACCTAACTGAAAACGTGTTTTTTGTAGGTAGTCTTTTCAAATCAGAATATAAACAAGGTCCCTGCATTGGATTTGTTTGATACATCTCTGAATTAAGTTCATAACAGCTGTGCTCACTCCACTTTTCCCATCCCTATGTATCTATTGAGAAAACCAGGCCATTAGTCCTGGCTGGTTGCATCTAGCGTTCAAGTGTCCTTCTCTTCCAAGCATTTTCTAGAAGCTGGTAGTTAAGTCCAGAGGCTCAGTGAGACACCTATTTTCTGTTTTCCTGCTGCCTCATGTTCTGTGTCCTGATGTTGAACCTGGTCACTATCACCTGCAGGTGTTGTCAGCCTCACCTTTCCCATGAAGCTTGCTACCCACCTGTGAGAAGCCACAGTTGGCACTGCTGAGACCCAGTGTTTCATTGGAGGTTGGGCAGTTCTCACATTGGATCCCATCCCTCCTTCTTGATGTAACTAGAGTTCTTCTGTAAAGACCTATCCTTATTAACTACTTAGTAACCAAAAAATCTGTCTGTATAGAAAAGACAGGATAAATCTATATTTTCTCTCTTTATTTGCCAGTTTCCAGAATAATTAGTTGGTGTCTTAATAATCTGCAAAGGTAGTCCATTAGGTTTTTAAATTTGTTGGTTTTAGTAGTATTATGAACTCCCGAATTTTAACATATTAAGTAGGTTTCAATCCATTGTGGGCATTGTTCTTTTTGATCAAATTGTTCTACTTTTAACATGTGGGAGGCCTTAATGTTGACCCCAGTAGACTTTGTAGTACACCTGTACCCAGAGCTGGCCATTCCTCCAAGGAGGTTGGGTTCCCTAACAGGCAATGATGAAAACTCAGAACACTGGCACCAGGGCCACTCGTAGCTACAAGCTGGATCTTTGTTCCTAGTGACAGAGCAATTTATTTTTTAAATAAAATCCTTCATAAATTTATATTGATACTTCCAACTCAAATTTAGAATTACAGAGCTTTTACTTCCTTGACTTCGTATTTGTATTTTTTTCCCTTATGATACAGATCTTGTTTCTTAGTAACATTAATGTGTGTGTATTCAAAATGAAATCCCCATAGCATTGCTGACATACAATAGGAATACTGAATGTAGGTTAAGATCTCTCTGCACTTCTTTTTTATCTTTACATTGCATGCACTGGGGACACAGTCACATTCATGTCACTTGCATCACTCTAGTAGTTAAGGCACCAACTTGATACACAGTTATGTTCATTTGTTTTTAATTTGTGTGATGGGTGAGGGGTACCGCTGTGGTATTAGGAATTGAACCCAAGGCCTTGCATGTGCTGGGCAAGTTCTGCAACTGAGCTGTATCCTTAGCCTGCTTTTGTTTTGGGACAGAGTCTTGCCAGGTTGCCCAGGCTGGCCATGAACTTGTGATTCTTCTGCCTCCCAAGTAGGTGGGATTACAGGTGTGCTTTACCATGTCTGGCTGGGTTTTTTTTGTTTTTGCTTTTTGAGACAAGGGCCCATTCCATTGTCCAGTTCAGCCTTGAACTCCTGGACTCAAGTGATCTCTTGCCTCAGCCTCATGAGTAGCTAGGACTATGGTACATTTCACTGAACCTGGACTTTTTTTTTTTTTAACTCAGATCCTTCACTGTGAGCCATTCCGCCAGCCATTTTTGTAACAGGTATTTTCAAGATAGGGTCTTGTGAACTATTTGCCTGAGCTGGCTTTGAACTGTGATCCTTCTGAGTTCTGCCTCCTGAGTAGTTAGGATTACAGGCGTGAGCCACCGTCACCTAGTCTAGACATTTATTTTTAAGAATAGCTTTAGCTTTTACATTTTGATTTATAATTATTTTAAATGTTTACTTAATTCCAAGGTTAAAACTCTAATAAAACAAAATATATTCAGGAAGTCTGACTTCCCTCCCTTTCCCTTCACCTGTCCTTTCCCTCTGCTCTAGGTAACTATATCTTTTAGTGTTTGGCTGTTCTTATAGTTTGCAGATTAAGTCCTTGTGTTTTGTACCCCATCTTTCCTCCTGTGTGCAGTGCCATGTCCTTCTTGCTGTTCTGCCCTGCTTTCCCTATGCAACATGCACTGGATTCAGGGCCACAGCAGTCTGTGGAGTTCTTCTTTGCTCCTTCTTTCTGCAGTATCCAACCCCATTGGGGGACAGGGCATAGTTTATTAGACATTGAGGTTATTTCTAGTCTTTTGCCATTTTAAAATTGATTTGAGGAATAACCTGCATCATTTCTATTTGTGCCAGTGTGTTTGGGGGATGGCTTTCCAAAAGGGGTAAATATATTTAATTTTTAATGATTGCCAGTGTTTTTATTGTCATTATTTTCAAGAAATTCTGAGATTTTGGCTTGTATTTTTTTCCCTCTTCCAGTGTTTTTAAAAGAGTAGATACTCAATTTTAGCTGTTAAGCAGTGTGACAGGACTCAATGGAGTTTTAAATAAGGAAAAAGTCATCCTATTTCCATTTTCCTAAAGTGGGTATTTTGATTATTTTTGCATTTTCCTCTCTGGGTGCTCACAATGTTCCCACTTGGGTCTAATCGTAACGTGGTGCAGTTTCTTCCATTCTTTCATTTGTTTCGACAGTTTCTGAGTGCCCATTAGGAGCAGAGCACAGAGTGTTGTGCCTAGGGATAAGAGTTGAGCAGGACTGATTTTCTGCCCTCAGAAAGCTCGTCCATGGACCATAAACATTTTTCCTCCATTTCTTCATAGTCTTCCTGGTTTTAATTTTGTTGACTGTTTAGAGCTCCTTGGCTTTTCTTGTGCTGTAGATACAGTAAATGTAAAGGATGCACTTTTGCTTCTGCTGGCTTTTCTTTCTCCTTGGACACATTTTAACAATGAGATTACACCGGGTTAGGGATTTGACATTTTCTTGATCTTTGTCATCTGTTGTTGCTGTATATTTTGTTCTGGAAGAGTAGAGGTAGGAAGGGTGGTTTCCATCACAGGATCTATCTTAGCATCCGATGCCCACTTTGTGTCTATTGAGGAAGTGCCTGGAGCTTGCCCTCCCTACCATCAGTCCAAGCTGACTCCCACTTGGGCCTGCAGCCCACCTTCCCCTGCGCCTACCCCCCAGTAGCTCCCAGCTACCTGCTGTCTCCACAGCTGTTGTGTATCTGAGGGTCCCTCCCCAATCTGGTCTCCCACTCTGATCACCACTCTCCTTTCCTTTCCTCCACTGCCCTGGCTGTCCCATCCCGCCCCCAGAGGCCCTTGGCTCCAGGGCCTGCATTCACTTCCTGTTCTTCCTCAGGTGCTCCTCTCTTCCCCATCTCTACCATCACCTCCATATTTTTGCCCTCCGACAGTCCTTCCGCCTCACTGACTGCCTGCGCAGCCTCACCTAACATCCTCCACTCCCGATTACTGAGCTCTGTGGTTGGTGGGAGGGAAAAGGTGAAGGAGGGAGAGAGGAGCGGAGGGAGGTAAGGTGTCCAATCACACATTGATTGGTGCCATTGCAAATTTATGGGTTCCAATCGCAGCAGGACCTGCAGCGCTGCTTGGCAATCCTTTTCCTTGTCCCTCATCAGCTGCTTTTCACATTATCCTTGGCAGTTCTCTTAGACCTTTGCCACTCTCATCAGGCCCCTCACCTCGCCCTGCCTTGCGTCAAGCAGGTGACCTTGCCTTTGACATTGAGAAGAAAATAGAGGCCTTCAATCTTCATCCCCTATTGCAACAAATGGAACCACCATCTGCTTTATTCAATTCCCCTGAGTGCAACCTGGGAACCGTTGGAACCCTTCCCTCTTACCTCCTACATCCAATTAGACATAGCACATTTCCTTTGTTTCTGTCATAAACACCTAACCCTGAAGGCACCCCCTTCTTCACGTCCACCATCTTTAAGCCCAGAGCTGTGAGAAAGTCAATGTTATTGAGTCTATTCAGACTACTTACTCCCTGGGGCACAGCCCAGCCCTGGGGGCCACCTCTCCTATCCCAGCAAGTTCTACCATCAACCCTGCCAGGGTCTGCTCATCTGGCTGTGCCTGCTCTTCCCAGTGTCCTCTCTGCCCCTGTCAGCGTCCACCTCATGTTAACAGATGCTGGCTCTCACAGACACACACAGTGGGCCACTGGCCCTGCTCAAAGGTCCTGTAGAGTTAGGATTTTGGTGTGGCAGAGACAAAGGGTACTTTGACTTTGGGTGTGTCTGCCGTGTCCTGCCGGGCATCAGCCTCTCCTGCCAGCCTGTTCACTGGCAGGCACCTTTCATGGCTGCTGAACACCAGTCATGTAGGTGAGGAGTGCGCTCAGAGTGCTGGCGTAATACCTGAATTTCAGGGAGGACTGCTGCTGCAGCTTCCAGTGGTGGGTGCCATGCTCCAGGACTAGTGTGGATGTGTCCTTTACTCTTCCCACCAAACTGGGAAGTATGGAGAATGCTCCTTATATGTTCATTCTTGTCAGAGGTCAGGAGGCTGAGGTACAGAAAGTGGGATTGTGGCTGGATGTGGGACCTGGCTCCTGAAACTCACCTGTCTTTGGGGGTGGTGAAAGCTTTTTTCTGGACATTGTACCATGAGCTTTTTACCCATCCTCAAATCCGAACCCCTGACTGTTGGAGTGCTCTTATTTTCTTGACCTCTGTGGTGTTTTACTGATTTGTGGAGCTGAAGTAGTTATAAACTCTGCTTATCTTAAAGCTGCATTTCATCAGCAGACCTGAGCTCCTGCCCTCTGGTTTTGCCTTATGGCTTTTTAGACGAGCATCTTCACTTTGCTCTCTGGTTCACAGCTTGCTTGTTTTGCAACTCTCATTGGCTTTTCTCTTCCCATTATGATCATACCTCAGTCTCCCTTGTCTCTGTTCCCTGACCTTGACCCAGAGTATGCCACACACGCCCTTCCTCACAGCTGAGCCCTTGATGGAGGACCTAACTGCAGCCTGCACTCGGCTCTCATGCACAGATGTCCGCCCCTGGGCCACAGCTGATGCTCCTGAAAAGCCAGTCAGTGGACTCAACTGATAGGCTCATTGGAAAATCCAATCCAGTGCTTTTTTTTTTTTTAATGTCTTAAAATATGTAATCGCAAAAAAGAATATTGTATAATAAACACCTGTATATGTACCATTGATACTCGGCAAGTGTGCTCAGCTTGCAGTTTTGCTTGATTTAGAGCTCACAGCTATGATTCCTAAGTGCTCTCTACCCCTCCCTGCCATAGAAACCGCCACCCTTCACATCCAGGTTGTCACAGTCACCCCATGTGCGAAGTGCTTCTGTGTCATTGGGGGCTTTAACACTTCGAGTTAATGATACAGATTCTGCATCCCATTCTGCTGATTGCTTTGTACCTGTGCTTTAGGTCCATCCACAATGGTCATTTTCAACATGAGAGCTCGTGTTTTTATTCCTCCGCCATTTAGTTATTTCACTGCAACTGCTTTTTCTTTGCTAAGTCTGTTTGCTCCGTTTGTCCCTGTTAAACATTTTGAGCTTCTGAGGAACCTTTGCCAGATACCCACCAGGTATTTAACACTGTTCCACCCGAGAAACCAGGATGAAAAGGGGACCAGATATGTCCTTAGACCCTCCTGAGACCTGCACCAGGACCCTCTAAACTCTCCTTGTCCGGGTTTCAGGCAAGAGCAGCTTTGCTGATAGTGACAGCTGGTGTTCTTTTGGGCACCGATGTCCCAGATCTCTCCTCAGCCCTTGGCATCTGTGAAGTCCTTTCATTCCCAGCCCTGTGAGACTGGCTAGTTCTACAGATGTTCCTCAGTTTACAGTGATGGTGCAAAAATGTACCAAGACAGCCATTCTGTTTTTCACTCTCAGCACAGTATTTAGTAAGTTACATGAATACTCCATACTATTATAAAATAGACCATATGTAAGGTGATTTTTTTTGCCCAACTGGGGACTGATGTAAGTGTTCAGAGCATGCAAAGTGGTTAGACTATGATGTCTGGTAGGTTAGGTGTATTACATGCATTTTTGGCTTAAGTTAAAAATGTTAAGTTTGGCTTAAGTTAAGTTGAAAACTTCAGATGGGCTTATCAGGACATAAGCGCATCACAAGTCTAGGAACATCAGTATAATTATCTAGTTTTGCAGATGAAGAAACTGAGGCTTAGAGATGCTAAGTCACTTGCCCAGATGAGTCACCTAGTAAACTGCAGAATAAGGACCAGAGCACAGCAACAGATTACCTGCCAGAGTCCAGAATTCCTAAGCACCCCCTCTGGGCTTCCATAGTTTTCTCTGCCTCTTCCCTGACCTCAGGAGTGCTTGAGTAGCTCCCAGTCTCCATCGCTAGTCCCTGGGCCTCTGCTAGTCCTTGAGGGTTGGTGTGCTATAGGATATTACTGTCTTTGGACTTCTTTTCTTAATAATCCCAGAGCTCCCTAGGGGAAATCCAGCTGAGAGCAAACACCAGACTGCTGTCTCCCACCCAGGTCTGACCACCACTGCCACAGCCCAGTAGAAGGCCCACCTGAGGTCCAGTGAATCCCCTGGAGCTCGGACTCTACTACTTAGCCCTGCTCTCTTGCTGTCTTTACCATCAGTCTTGTTCTTCCTTCCGTTTCGTCCATTTTGGCTGCTCGTAGCCTGGCAGTCAGCAGGGTTGCTTTTGGTTCCTGTGATCATCAAAGTAGCTGTTGGGCAGGGTCTTGGCCCACCTTTCTTCTGTCTGCTAAAACTAGAAGCTCCTCCCCTGTGCTCAGCCTTCAGAACCAGTTTAGATTTCCACACTGTCACCCTGTTTGAGACCCAGTGTGGCCCTGATTTTTAGCCCTTGGTGGCTTCTCTTTGCACCTAGAGTGGGTCACCAGAGGTCTTAGTGGGGTATTCGGTATCTTTCCCAGTCCTACCTCAGCTTGCCCCAGCCACTTGTTGTGCCCTTCCTCCCTGGCTCCTAAATCCTGTCATCTGGAACTTGTCTCACTTCCCCTTAGCTCATCACATGAACCCTTTGAAAACATGCTGTTTCCTGAATCTGGCACTCCCTTCATCACCCCTTTCCTGACTTGGTGGGGTGGCTATAACAAAGTACCACAAACTGGATGCCTTAGAACATCAGACCTGAGTTCTCCTACAGTTGCAGAGCGAGAGTCTTAAACGAAGTGTTGTCGGGATTGGGCTCCCCTCCTCTCAGGAGGGTGGGGGAATGGGTGGTTCTGGGGCAGCTCCTTCCTCAACTCTCCCAGCTTCTGCTGGCTGCCAGCTTTTTTGACCTATGGCCACCTCACTTGACTGTCTCCTTCTTTCTGTAGGCAGTCTTCTCTTCTTCAGTGCTTTCTCCGCTTGTCCTTTTCTTGTAAGGCACTTGTGATGACATTCAGGCCTGCCCAGCTAATCCTGGATGCCCTCAAGGTTCTTACCTTAATTGTGTCTGCAAAGGTTCTTCTCCAAAGAAGGTCACTGTGTTAGTCAGCCTTCCTCTACTATGTCAGAATACCTGAAACAGTAAACTTTTAAGGAGGAGAGGTTTACTTTGGCTTATGGTTTCAGAGGTTTCAATGCATTGTCAGTTGGCTATGTTGCTTTTGGGGCTAGGTAAGGTAGAATATCATGGCAGGGAGCATGTGATAGAACAAAGCTGCTCACCTCATGGTGGCCAGAAAGTAGAGAGACAGAGACTGTCATCCCTTTATCCTCTTGAAGAGCACAACCCCAATGACCTAATTTCCTTCTACTGGACTCCACATCCTAAAATGTTCTACCATTTCCCAATAGGAGATGAATTCTAATATTGATGAATTCTAATATTGTTCTAATATTGAAGGCAGCCAAGCCTTCAATACATGAACCTTTGGGGGACATTCAGAGTCCAAACTATAACATTCATATTCACAGATTCCAGGGATTTGGTGTAGACATTTATTCTTGGGAGCTGCCACTCAATACACTGCCTTAGGAGGCTTCTGTCTTTTTACATCTGGTTCCATGTCTACTGCTCAGGGCCTTCCCCTCCCTGTCTGCTGTGACTGCGTCCCTACAGCTCTCTGTGCATCCTCTTGCAATTCCTGGGAGAGAGCCAAGCAGCAAGGCAGCATTGAGTATCTCTCATCTCTGGTCTTCTCATGTTCTCTGCTGCTGACATATGCCATACCCTCAGGCAGTATTTGACACCTTAGAGTCACTGTGGACATTTGCTTCTTCTAGCTGCACCCAGTTCTGTCACCATGTTGGGCAATATTGCCAGGCATCACCTTCCCGTATGTGGACAGCAAGTATGGCCTCGTCCCTCCCACCTGGGTTGTTGCAGTTGGTGCCTCACTGACCCTTCTATACTCGGCCTTTCATCTTTCTGATGCTGCTGTCAGAAAGATCTTTCTGCAACACCATTTTTCTCTGTTGTAGCAAGAAGCCCTGGTGTTGCATTGCCTCTGTGGCCACAACCTCCCAGGCATGCCCTCTTGTACCCTCCTGTAGACTGATCATGTGCAACTGTCTGTTCACCTCTGGGCCTGCTAACTATTTTCTTGTCCTAGCCATGAATTGCATATTTCATTACTTTCTCTATAAACCAGTATATACATGTTTTCATTTCTCTAAAAATTTCTCTCCAGCTTGTTTGGATCTCTGAGTTCTAGGCTTGTTCACCCCCATGCCTACAGCAAAGAGCAAGCATTTCTCTGCCCTCATCTCTGCTGGCCGAGGAGTCTTCCTCTCTGTAGTGTCCCATTGTGGCCAGGCTCTTCCTGGGCCCCTTCCTCCACTGCACCAGGAACAACTCACATCTCAGGTGTGGCCTACTGGGGCTTACAGAGTAGCTGGAGGAGGGCACCCTGTTTTTAGATTCATGTACTTGTGAAGGAGGGAAGGCACCAAGTCATCCATTCATTCAACAAATCCCCATAGAATGAAAAGTTTTGTGCCACGTGCTGCCAGGTCCTTGAGAAGACGTGCTGGAGAAAGAACAAAACAGACACGGTACCTGCCCTCTGAGTTCACCCTCCGCAGTGGGGGAGACAGGTGACAGTTATGAATTGTATGCCAAAAAAACCATATATACATACGTGTGTGTGTGTGTGTGTGTGTATGTATATGTATGTATGTGTGTATATGTTTATGCAGAAATGTGGAGCAAGAACTGTGGAGGAAGAGTACAAGGCAATACTCAAGTGTAGATCAGGCATGTGGCCTGAATGGAGTTCAGGGTGGAGAGGGCTGGGGGCTGAGAGTGGAGAAATGGTAGTGCCAGTTAGACCGAGGGGACCTCGGTATGGAAGGGCCAGAAGACTAACTGGTGCACATGCAGATCCAGAAAAGATAGAGTCCAGCTTCAGTGTCAGTCTTGATCCTGAGAGCACCGTTACTTATTTTGTGTTTTATCTTTTGCTGTTTTTCTCCTGTAGGTTAGGAAATCGAGTCAGGAAGTGCTCTTGATTCTTCTGGAACAAGACCTAATTTTCCAGCATGATATCGAAAACAAAGTGTGTCCTATTCTGCTGGAGCTGTCTGCCCCAGATAGTGAAGATGAATACAGAGCTGAAGCTGTGAGTGTAAGTCTGTACAGGGGTGATTGTCAGCACCTGTTGGGACTGTCCCATACTTTGGTTTCTGCAGGTCTTGAAGTTTCACAAATGTTCAATTTTGGCCAGCACTGTTCCCATAGACAAGATAGTCAGGGAAGTTCACCATGCAGCCCAGAGCCTGTTTTGGAAGTGTTCATCCTCAGAGCACATTGTTTTAAGAAGGCATGGCTTGAAAAATCACAGTGATAGGGGCAGCTGGTTTAGGCCTCTGCTGGGCAGGATGCTGGACTCCCTGGTAGATACCTGAACCTGCTTGCAGCCTGGGCTTTGCTTTTCATGGGAAGGAACTTTGTATGTTATGTGCAGCAGTGTTACATATTACGTTGACAACTAAAAAAATTAGTAGACCCACTTGTTTCTTTAAGCTATGTCCATAAACAAATAAGAGTCCCTGGCACATTATCGACAGTGGTTTGGAAAAGCTCTTAATGAGAATGTTTGTGCTCTTTCAGTTAAAAGTATGCAGCAAAAGGAGCAGTGCAGATAGTCAGTGTCCCCACTCTTCAGTCATTTGTGTGGTACCCTTGGGGTCTGTGGTTCCATGCCCATTATCGCGGATAGGTACAGTCAGGACTTCCTCTTTGCTCCTGTACCCCTTGTTTGGAAACAGTGGCTGATGAGCCCATGCTGGTTTTACCACCCTTGCCAGATGCTCTAGCCTGACTTTGTACCTTTTCTTCTGTGCTCCGAGGGTCATCACAGGCCATCTTATTTTCTTCAGCTGCCACTCCTCAATTGACCCGTGCGAAGGATGCTATATGCTTGACCCTTTTCTGTTTGCAATATAAAAGTTAGAGCTCCAGGACTACTCATCATCTGAGGACGTACCTGTACATAAAGGATTTAAAAAATCATAAGCCTTACTTTGGAGTACAGTAAAAGATAGGACATAGTTGTCTTCTTGTTTAGAAAAGAATGATGTTAGAGAAAGGAAGTATTTTCTTTTCCAAAGTGCAAAACCATTATACACCATGAAGCTGAAAAATTATATTGCAGTATCAGAACATTTGGCAATTATTCTTCATTTATGTAAAAGTTTTCTTCAGCTATGTGCTAAAGGTCTGGCTTTTTAAACTAATTTAATTTTTTGCATATTCCATATGTTTATAAGATGAATCAGGCTGAAGAATAATTGATTATTAAAATTCAAATTCTCTAGAGTTCTTTTATAAATTTTGAGTTTCTCTATAAGAAATTAAATTTATTTTGCAAAATGAACCTGGATAATAGCATTTAGCTGTGATATTTGGCAGCTGAGCAGTGAACTTTGCCCACTAGACCTCCTTTTTCATTTAGAAGTTGGTTAGGTGAGTTTCCAAGGCTACAACTGACAACCAAGTATCTTATCCCCAAAGACTGATAATACCATGAAAAGCAATGCTAATGGCATTTTTGCATGATTTTTATTTTGTTTGTTTCCAAACACTCCATTCCTGTCAACAATATCCTCTCTTCTTTCTTCTTTCTTTTCTGTTTTTTTTTTTATGGAAATCCTTAGAAAAATCTAACAAGCCTTCCACAAGTCATCTGCACAAGTCACTTGCGGAACAAGTTAGTTCATATAAATTGCTTTCTATCAGAGTGAGTTGTTGGCTCATGGCTACAGGTTCTGCTTCACGTGTGATGGAAGGTCCTCGTCCTGAGCTGCCCACCATAGTGCATATGCGGTGGGGACAATCAGAGACAGCAGCTGAGGAGTTCTTGTGCAGCTCACCTGCTGGGACAGGTGTGGGTCCTGGTTTCTCACACCCATGTGCATTTTCCTTGATGAGGTCTTTTCTGAGCACCCTAAGCAGCATTAGTGACTCTGCTTTCTGTAGTCAGAAGGTTGGCACATATTTGTCTTCTGTCACTTTGCAATTGAGTTGTAAAGCTCTGTTTGTTTACGTCCCCCTGAGATAGTGAGCTCTTTCACCACAGTCATGGCGTCTGTATCATCAGCACCCAGCACAGTGCCAGGCCCGGAGTCAGTGCTGAGTAAATGTTAGTTGTTAGATGAATGGGTTGGTAAAAACTGCAAGAGCTGAATCTTGTAATTATATCTAGACAGGATACACAGGCCACTGGAGACCAATTATAATTCCTCTTGCTTACAGGGAGGCCATTAGCATTCTGAGATTGTAACTAATTGTCAGAAGCCCATTTTTCTCTCTCAACACGTTTTCACATTAAGGCTTCCTCATTTTTTGTCGTCATTCCCATTTTAAGCTCATTTTTATTTGTGCATTTATTTAAAAAGAATGCTATGGTCGTGCTATAAAGAATAGTTGGCTCCAAGCAACTAAGTGAAGATTGTCACTCCCTATAAGCGGTTCCCAGGGCCACGGAATATCATTTTTTGTCTCTCCGTGTGCTGACTTTTAATGATTCTGGGTTTTATAGTGGGTAGTAATAAGGTCATGTGGGTGTGGCAGGTGGGGGAGGGGTGGACGGAGATGCTGGGAACTCTTTAGTCACCCGTTGCCCTGGATACAGAAACCTCACGTTCTCATTTATTGCAGTTGCCACTTTGTACAACTCTGCTAAGCATCAGATCGGAAAGATGTGTCTTCTGAGTTTGAAGACACAGCCTTTTCCTTATTTGTGTCAGTGGGCTGTTTTCTCCTTTCCCCCACCCCAATTAATTTTTTTTCTCCTCTTGTCTGCACATTCCAAATGCAGTGATGTGTGGATTACCTAAGATCATTTTCACTATAAAGCAGTAGTGCTGTGCACCTACTGACATGATGGGCTTCAGAGACAGGAAGTCCTCCACCCTTCCCTCCCTCCCTCCTTCCCTCCCTCCCTCCCTCCTTCCTTCTCTCCTTTTAATTTTTGAAGAGACAGTGGAAGAGTTCTTTTTTTAGATTTAGGGGGTATAACTTTTCTTTTTGTTTTAATTTCAAATTTACAGAAAAGTTGCAAGAATAGTAATTTGAACTCCTTATACCCTTTATCCAGATTCTCGAATACCTAATGTTCAGCTCTACTTTTTCTTATAATTCTTTCTGTCCTCTCCAAACGCACATACATTTCTGAGCCATTTGAGAATAAATTGGACACTTTGTTTCCCTTGACATCTTAGTACTTCAGAGTGTATATCCTAAAAATGAAGAAATTTTCTCGTACACAACCATTCACAGTTCATTTCGAAATGTTGTTGTTTGTCAAGGGTCCAGGCCAATCTGTGTTTGCATCAGTGTGTCACTCTCTTTGGTTTCCAGTCAAATGGAGCTGTTCCTGAGTTTTTGAATTTTTTAACACTAAGTCCAGGCTGGTTCTTTTGTAAAATGTCTTCCAATTTGGCTTTGTCTGGTGTTAATTTGATGATATAGTAGGTAAGAGACATACCTGCCATGTTTTCCAGTATGCAGGTCTCCCTCTGGAAGTGATAAGCATTACCTTGAGACTATGTGTGTGAACTCTTTCTCCTCAGACTCTCACCTGCTGGTATTTGTGACTGTGGATGATTGTAGCTGGCTTTGTACTGCGAAATAACCTTTCTCCACTGTTAGCTAGCAGCTGGTTGAAGACTTTCATGTCTGTATTCCAGAGGGTTGTTGAAGGCAGTTTTCTTTTCCTACTACATCTTTGTCAGGATTCAGAATCAGGGTTATCCTGGTCTCAAAAAATGAGGAGGGAAGTCTTCCCTCCTCTTGTTTTCTGAAAGATTTTGTTTAAAATTGGACTTATATTTTTCCCTGAAATATTTATTAGAATTCACCAGTAAAACCTCTGGCTCTGGAGTTTTCTTTGTGATTTGTTTTTTGATAACAAATTCAATCAGATTTCATTTTTCTTATTTCATCTGTGTCACTGGTTAAGTTGGATATTTTAGAAAATTTATTAATTTCACGTACCTTCTCAAATTTATTGGATTAGAGTTGTTTATAGTATTTCTTCATTATCCTTTGAAGGTCTGTAAGATCTGTATCCCCTTTCATTTATGATACTGGTAATTTGTGTTTTCTGGTTTTTTTTTTTTTTAATCAGTCTTGCTAGGTGTTTATCAGTTTTATTATGTTTTTAACCCAATTTTTGGCCTTACTGATTTTCTTTGTTGTTTGTTTTCTTTGTAATAGATTTCTACTGTTTTTTTTTTCTCTCTTCAACTTTCTCAAATTCAATTTGCTTTTATTTTTCTAGCTTCATAAAGAGGAAACAATAGTTTTAAGCCTACATTCTTTAACATTTTAAGTGTTTGAAGATGCATGCTTAATGTTTATGTGTTTGTGATTTATTGACCTTTTTATCATTAAGAAATGTTTTTGACAGTAATGTATATAATGCAGTGTGCTGTGGTGTTAATATAACCACTAGCACTTTTATGTTTACTGTTTATTATAATGTTTTTGTTTATATTCTTTTACTCTCAACCTGTATATTTATATCCAAGTGTTTCTGCTTTTGTTAGCATATGGTTGGGTCTTGCTTTATATCTAGTTTGATAGTCTCTGTCTTTTAATTGGAATGTTTAGATCATTTTACTTAATGTGATCGTTGTATGTTTGAATTTATTTCTGCTTCTTTACTATTTGTTTTATGTTTTTCTCATCAGTTTCTTTTCCCTCTGTTCTTTCTTTCTTTTGGGCTAGTTGAATATAAGATTGCAGTTTTAAAAAAATATAGTAACTTTTTGGGGGGTATGGGGGACTAGGGATTGAACTCAAAGCCTCACACTTGCTAAGCAGATCTCTACCTTGAGCCTCAGCCCAGGTCCATGCAACAGGTACAGTTTTTTTCACTTGCTTTCATCCTTAGTGCTGTTGTTTTCACATATATTACATTATAAACCTGAAAGTACAGTTCTATAATTTTTTAAGAATTAGATCTTTTGAAGAAATTGGTATAAGAAAAATACGGCCTTTTTATACTCTCATTTTTGGTGATTGCCCTTTCTTTTCCTAGATCTGAGTTACCATCTGGTATCATTTCCCTTCAGCCTGAAGAACTTCCTTTCTTACTTTGTGTAGTTCAGGACAGCTGATGATGAAACCTCTCAGTTTTTGTTTATCTACCAATGCCTTTATTTTGCCTTCATTTCTGAGTGGTAGTTTTGCTGGGCATAGAATTGAGGGCATACAGGTTAGTTTTTTCCTTCTTATAGCATGTGAAAAACCATTCTGTTGTCTTCTGGGTCTCCTTTTTACTCATAGAAGTCAACTTTCATTCATTTCTGCTGTTCTATATGAGGTATCCTTTTTCTCTGGCTGCTCTTAAGATTATTCTCTATTATCTTTAGATTTTAGTGAGCTGTATTTATCCTACTTTGTGTTCATTGAATTTCTTGGATTTGTTTATTGATACCCTTTACACAATTTGGGAAGTTCTGGCTATTGTTTCTTCAAATATTTTTTCTTTGTCATTTTCTTTTTCTTCTTTCAGTCTAGGACTTAATGATACCAAGTTTTGATTCTTAATATTCTCCATCAAGTCTTTGAGGCTGTGTTTTTCTTCAGTCATTTTTCTCTCTGTTGTTCAGATTTGATCATTTTTATTCATCTGAAGTTCAGTGACTCGTTTTGTAACAGTTTCTTCAAAGCCTTTTTCCAGATCATCTTGGTGTTGATTTCCATTGTAACTTGTATTATGGGTCACTTTGTCCTGTGAACACATGAATAGTGGTTTTTCTTTTTTTTTTTGTAGTAGTGTTAGGGTTTGAATTCAGGGCTTCATGCTTGCCAGGCAGTTACTCTTACCACTTGAACTTATTACCACCAGCCTTATTTTTTGTGTTGGGTGTTTTTGAGATAGGGTCTCACAAACTATTTGCCTAGGCTGGCTTCAAGCCACAATCCTTCTGATCTCTGCCTCCCAAGTAGCTGGGATTATAGCATGAACCACCGGTGCCTGGGCTGAGTAGTGATGTTTGACTGAACGCTGCAGGGGGTCTGAATTCTGTTGTGTCTCTCTAATGTGGTTTTTCTTTTTGTCCTAGTAGGTAGTTACTTTGGCTGAGTTCCCATTTCCATCTGATCACCATTGTGGTGAGCAGTAGCTAAAATCTCTGCTCAGTTTGTTTACTTTCTGGCTGCTGGGTCCTCTGGAATCTCCCACACACATACGTAGTTTAGCAGTCAGTTTAAGATTTGAACAGACTTTATATATAGATTTTAGACCTTGATCACAAATGTCTCCTATTATAGTTCATCATTTGAATTGTGGCCTCCCTTCCAGTCTCTACCTTTTGGTTGTTCTTCACTGCTTTCAAATGGCTGTTTTTATGTTTATAAAATTTCATACAATTCTATAATTATTATCCATAGAAAGTTTAGTCCAACTAAGTTTGTATTAGTCAGCTTTCTTGTAACTATGACAGAGTACCTGGCATAAATAACCTAAATGGAGAAAAGGTTTATTTTGTTATTTTTAGTTTCAGCGGTTTCAGTCCATCTTGGTGGGGAGAGTATGATGGAGCAGCTCACATCTAAGTGACCAGGAAGCAAAGCAGAGCAGTAACAGCAGTAACAGGAAAGGACCAGGAGATACTGCTTCCATGAGACCCCTTTCCCCAGAAAGTCTACCTCCTCCAAACAGGCCCTGCCTTCCATGGTTCCACCAGCTCCCAACAGTCTATTCCTGTTTCAGATCCATCAGTGGATTAAACTGTCCGTTAGGTCAGAACCCTCATGATGTAATCCTTCATGAATGCATCCTCACAGACACGCAGAGGTCCTCTTGACTGATCTCGTAGACATTTCTTAATCTCGTCAAGTTGATAATCAAGATGAACCATCCCAAAGTACTGTTATTGCTGGATTCTTTCTCATAGTTCCCATTTCTCTGATAAGATTCCTAAACTGTTCATTCAGTGTTGCTGCCTTTCCCTTGTAGTACTCAGTTGTATTTATAATAGCTGCTTTAAGTTCTTAAAATCTGCAGATTCTGGTATTTGGGGTTGTTAGGGGTTCGTTTCTACTTACTGATTTTTCTTCAGAATGTGGGTCACATTTTCCTAGTTCTTCTAGGATGCTTATTGGTCTTGTTTTTAGTAGCGCTAGTGTCATGCTTAATTTTTTGTTTTGTTTTGTTTTCTGTTGTATCTTGTTAACATTATAGAAACTCTGGATTCTCTTAATTTCCTCTTTAGAGTGTTAACCTTGTTCTAGGAAGCAGCTCCCTTTTTGTTTCCTCTGCAATAGGTAGCGGCTATAAGTGCTCAGTTCTTTCAGCACAAAGTTACAAACCTCACTGTCTCCCCTAGGCGTGCATAGCTCAGGGGTCAGCCAATGATTAGGGCAGGATGTAGTCACAGATGTTGAGGCTTCCTTCAACTCTCCTCTTCCTTCCTTCCCAGGATCTCTGTGCTTACTTTCCAGCTGCCCTGGCATGCTCAATCTCTGTTTTCTGATAGCTTTTGCATGAGATCTAGTGACCCTGCATCATCATGCAGACTAGGAAGTGCTCTCACACACAGAGCAGCCGAAGTACAAACTTTATCCAGCGTGGTTTTCTTCTTTCCATGATCTCCTCTTTCAGCTTCTCTGCTGTTTCATCATACCCCAGTGTCTGCATGCCATTTTGTAATGTTGTGTCTTGCTGTGACTGTATGTCCCACCTCCTCTGGATAGATGGAGACAAGTAACACCCATGCCAGGGTCCTTGGGAAGGAATGGTGGGCCGGTGTTCTGTTCACATATTGGCCACACAGTGGTTACCTTGCAAATGGCAGACTATCCCTAGCTGAGCAAAACCAGAGTGATAGTTGGCCTTGTATCAATGGTGTAATGACACAACTCAAAAGATATTCTTTTCATTTCCTTCTTAGGTATTTTGGCAATATTTTGAGTATTTACTTTTAGAGTGTGTCTTTTCTCTTTGGTAGTAGAGTAGATTGGAATATATCTTGTTAGCAATACATACTTTAGCACATGAGGTGACTTGAATTTTCTTGGCATTCACAGGTAATCTGTAAAATGGCTTCAATGCTGAGCAAGAGCACAGTTGAACGCCTGCTACTCCCTCGGTTCTGTGAGCTGTGTTGTGATGGGAAGCTTGTACAAATTCGGAAGGTGGGAACGTAAACATTTCAGAAATCTCAAGTTAAAAATTCAGAATCTCTTCCTCTAAAGTTCCTATCTGCTTCTTCAGTAGAAAGTCTGTGAAAATGTGGCCAGTATGAAGTGTGTGAGGGAAATGACTGAACAGTGTTCCCAGTTTCACTACAGTCAAGAACTACACAGAGACTTGGGGACTAGGGGGTGTGAGGAGCCCGGGGCACAGAGTGAGGGTGGACCACAGGCTGCCATTAGCACACTCATGAGGCCTGAGTGTGATTTGTTCAGAGCCCTCTTAGCTCAGACTCCTCCTTTTGGAGGCTGTGTCACCCTCCCTAAACAGCTTCAGCCTCCACCTTGCTGCCTTCTGGCCCAGCTCCTCTGGCCTGGTGAGGCACAGGCAGGATGAGGGGTCTTGCTGGCCATGCAGAGATTGTTAAGGATCTCTTTTGGCCTTATTGCTAACTAAATGCATATGTATCAAGATCAGTTAGGAGCCAGAAAATCCTAGAGGTTGGCACCTTCTTGTAGACCTGTTTTTTTCCATGCAGCAGAGGCGCCTTGCATTGTGCTGCATAGGCGATGGGCTTGGTAAGGGGTTGTTAGCTGCCTGACTAGAGGGAGAATGGCTCTCAAGGTTCCTGCTTGTTAGTTTTTACATTTTGTTAACACAAAAAGAAAGATAAGAATAATGGGTATGCCTCTTACCTTTTTTAAGGTGTGCGCTACAAGTTTTGGTGATATTTGTCATGCTGTTGGACAAGAAGCCACTGAGAAATTTTTGGTATGTGAAGCTTTGCTTCTTAGTGCACTTTCCAAGTCACTTGCAAAGTTTTTTATCTGTGAGTTTCTTATTTCTGAATGGCAGCTCAGTTTTGCATTCGTCAATGTCAAATCTCTTGACTTCTGAAGTTACTGTTTTTCCTAAGTGCAAGGCCGCTGGTCTGGTGAATTAGTACCTGGCCTCTTTCCTGTGGACTGTGCTGTTGCCTGCTCATAGGTCCTGATCCCCTTGTTCTTCTTACTGTCTATGTCACTCTCTGTCCGGTCTCCGTTGTTCTTTCTAGAACACTACCACCTTGCCCTTGAGTCTCAAAACCATTGGGATTTTTTTCTTGGTTTGTAGGTTAAAGTGCAGAGTCTCACTGGCCTTTTGAGTGGCTTTGTAAGTCTTTTCTGCCTTACCTCCACTTGTCTTTCTCAGTTCTGCACACTGCCCAGGCCAAGGTGGGTTTCATCTCTTATCTTGGGGAGATTGGTAGATAGGGTAGAGCCGAGGTGCCTGTGTGTTTGACAGATTCCTACATGACTGCTGCACAGCAAGATAGAGAATCATTTTGCCAGCCAGCTTCATGACTTTCCACCCAAAGCCCACTTGCCTTTTCACCCTGAGCCTCTGCTCATTACCACCTTGTGGGACTGCCCATCCAGTTCAAACCCAGCTTCAGTATGCTCTCTGGTGTTCTTTCATTGTCTGGACATACCTGCCATCCATACCAGAGAAGATTCACTTCTCCCCTTTCAGCCCCCTGTAACCATAAGGTACTCCCCCAGAGTACTTTATGGGAGTTTCATGGATGGGGATGTTGAGGGCAGGAACCTTATCATGTTTATCTTTGTTTCCCTGGTGCCCACCCTGGCCCTGTCACCTGGACAATGGCCAGATGCTAGGAAAGCATTTGTCACTTTTGTTTGACAGAATGCACTATCTGTGCAGCTGGAATTTAACCTCAAAAATTGTAATCTTTAAATTGACTTTTAAATTTAAGCTCAGAAGCTCATTTTGTTTTATTTAAAATATAAGCCAAGAATAATCTTTAATGGGCTGCTGCGTTGAAAATACAGCAAGTGTTACCTTGAACTTAGTGCATGCAAATGAAGAACAGAAGTGTCCAACAGGCTAACCTAACTGTAGGTGAGATCATGGCCATAGTTTATCCCCATCTGTTAGTTTACATTAGGATAGTAAAATCAAAGCCTTTTTAAAGGATACATTTTAAAAGAAGATGTAATCATCACCTTTATGTAGACATAAATGAGTATGTGTCAAAGCTTACATTTAACACTTTTGTTAATAAGGGAAACTAGTCACATATTACAGCTAGCTTAATGGAGAACGTAGAGTAGCACACATTTACAATCTGACCCAGGAATGCGGAAGTGAAATTACAGAGGAATTCAAAACTGGTCAATAGTCAAAGTGGTGACTGATTGCTTTCTGCAGGACACGGTTTGCATTTCTGTGGGCAGGAATCATTTGCATTTCTGTCAGTTTTTAACAACCTCCTCACAGAGTTGTACAGTGTTCTGGGTAAGGACAGTAATACCCGTCTGGTGAGCTAGTTAGGAGATCTACTAAGTTTGTATCTCTTACAGTCTTTCTTTCTCTATGTTTCATGTAGGGAATATCATTCTGCTTTTTTGGAGTTTCCTCTATCTCCTTGTTAAATTTAATTGAGTTACTTAAAGTTAGGAGGTGAAGGGAATGTTACTTATGCTTGGTTTCAGATGCCTCCATTTAACAGTGCATACTTCCTTTTCTCTGCTGCTTTCTGGCTTTGCCTTCACTAGGGCATTAAGACAGGTTCTGTCTGTCCTCCAGGAAATCAGATTTGAGTAGCTCTATTTTTTGTTTGCTTTGGTAGATACCAAAATTTTTTGAGCTCTGCTCGGACAGTGTGTGGGGGATGCGGAAAGCCTGTGCGGAGTGCTTCATGGCTGTGTCCTACAACACCTCTCCTGAGGTCCGCAGGACCCAGCTCTCGCCTCTCTTCATTGGGCTCGCCAGTGACCCCTGCCGATGGGTGAGTGCCAATGGCTTTGCGGAGTGTCCAGCTCCACAAAGTGTCCAGCTGCTGGGCCTCATTTTGGCTTTAGGCTTGTGCTCTGTATTTTGTCTTGTCAGGCACTGATGGGTATAATCAGACTTAAACTTTGTAAGGTCAAAATTAAGGCAACTAAAATCGCAGAAACTTTGGGGTAAATATTAAGAAAGTGAGGCACACCTCATTACTTGCAGTGAATGAATGTCATAGAAGTCAGAATTGAGAAGAATAACTATAATTGAGCTGTTACCTTCTCTGTTACTATCATAAATATGCTTGTAAGGATTCGTTAGTTCTGTTTACATCATTTATGAACTCTGGAATTGTTTGCTATGGAATTAACATTCTAGAAGAATAAAACTCTATCGTGGAATTAAATTTTTCTTCTTTTCTTTTGAAAAATAGTTTATTTGGGATGTAGGGGATGGTCTGAAAAGTAGTGAACTTGAGTAGTCATGACTTGGTGGGCAGTGGTGATCAGCTATCTGTTTTAGCCTAAGGTCAGACCTGGCCTCCGCCAGGGTGATGCTGTGGTCACTCACTATTCTCTGGTTCCAGGTACGCCAAGCTGCCTTCCAGTCCCTTGGCCCCTTTATCTCCACCTTTGCAAACCCCTCCAGGGCTGGCCTGTACATTCAAGAGGATGGCACCCCGAACATCCGCCCACCAAGCCAGGATGTGGAGGCTGGTTCTGCCTCTGGCTCAGCCAAGCTTGGCAGTTGTGGTAGTACCTCTTCAACCAGGTATGCTGTGGCAGGATCGTTGCCAGGACCCACGTTTCACCTAGAAGTCTAGCAATTATCTTGTCTCGAGTTTTAGTAAGAGTGACCTTCTGGGCAAGATGGAATATTAGAGCTTTAATTACGTAAAGAAGCAAAAAGTAATTGCAATAATGATTTTGAAACATGACTACTGGGTTATAAATAATGAAGCTACCATGTCTCCTAAATTTAGATAAAATATTCATTAAGAGTAATGATTAAATAACCTATAAAGAAAATTTTCTCGTTCTTTTTGATTAATGAAGGAAGTTCTTTGGATAATTTACATACGGAAAAACGTGAAGTCCCCCAAATACACCTTTGTAACATAGGATGTTGTGTGCACTTGAAGGTGGTTTTCCTGACCACCATTTGTAGGACCTACGATGCTTTTCTAGTGTGGTGGTTGGTCTTGGGTCTTCCATACTTTTCCTCTAAGGATAATAGATTTGCACTACACAGTCACTTTGAGGTAGTTTATACGTGCCTCTATTTTAGTATTACATAGCAGGAGTGTGAGAGTGGACAAGTCACACCTTAGATAATACAGATACTCTTAAGATTGGTCCGTCCTTCTCTCCATCTACTCTCCATCGGGATCCATTGAGCTCCTGCCAAATGTAAGGCCCAGGTGCCACAGCTTCCTCATCAAGACTTTCCAAGTGGCCACACAGAGCCAGCTCTTCCAGTGTCCTGGCCTGTCATTTCCTGATGCCTGCCCCCTGGTGGAGGTTCTGCTGAGGAGACGGGATGAGGCTTGACCACTGGAGATGTCTGCGTGGTAGCCAGGGCTCATTCAACACTGGAATGGGGGAAGCATTGGCTCAGCTGTCACAGGGCATCTTTAATGCACATCATACTCCTAGTGAGGCAAAGGGTGCTGATTGGATTTCTTCTCCATTGTCTCCTTGGGAGACACAAGGAGGTGGGTGTTGGGCTAGAAGAAGAGGACTGGGTATATGAGGATATAGGTCTCAGCTTTTTCCATCTACTTCCAGTTTGTCACATGGCACTAAAATTTGCTTCCCTCCATTTAACCTAGTTCAACAAAGCCTATGCAGATGGAGGCAGATCTACTTGTGGAGGAGATCTCAGCTGAAAACAGTAATTCCCTTCATGTCAGTAGCTCCTCCAGTGGCCCTGCAGAAAACCCAATGGAAGACCCTGCTTCAGGTGGAGCTGAGTTGACCAGGCTTTCCCCAGGGGGCAGTGCCTCCTTGAAGCTCCGTGGTGGTAATGAGCAACCACTCAGCAGCCGCCATGGACCAGATCCCCAGGCCTGCCCAGGGAACTTAGAGGATATGTTCAGTAATGTCCTATATTGGCGAACTCCTCTGCCTGACATAAGCAAGGACATGGAACTGCTTCTGAGTGAGGCTGGGCCTCGGGAAGAGGACTGTGGCTGCCCTGAAACTACGTACCACAGCTGTGTGGCCAGCAGTGAGATCCAGAGGGTCCTGGATAGTTTGCAGGAGCATATGATGAATGATCCCAATGTACAAGGTAAATGTGACCCTTGTCATTAAGGAGAAGATAGGTATTTCTGAGTTGTGTGTTACACGTCACTACCTCCTTCTTCCTCAGGCCTGTGCACTGATTGTGCATGTCTGTATTTGCTTACACTGTGTGCATATGGAGAGGAGAGACTGGTTGGGTCTGACCACAGCCAAGATAAGTTGTGGTGTCTCCAGACGGGACCTGTGCAAGGACCGTGCCTCCTTGTTACGCACACAGCCTGAAGTCAGTCCTGATAGAACAGGAGCCGTGCTTGGGCACATTCATAGCAGTGGATGGCTTATTAGCCCGGGACACAGATGTAGTTTCCCACCTCTAATGCCCTTTCTGTCATGAGCAGCTAAGGCTGGAGCTCCTTTTGGAGCCTATTAACTCAGCCCTTAGCTGAACTCTAAGGTTTCAGTCTATGACAGCCAGGAAAAGTGCAACTTCTTCGGGTGGTTTTCATTTCATGACTAGTGCTCCCACTGAGTGGTCTGGGAGCCAGGCCCTTGTAATCCATGTCCACTGTCACAGCTCTTCTTCCTCTCACCAGTGCTGTATCTGTATTCTTCCTTGACGTAGAGAAGCGGGAAAAACACTTGCTGCTGTTGCTGGGCAAAGATTTGTGAAGCTTTCGGGAAGGGTAATGTGAAGATCCAGTTAGCCCTGTGATTATTCATTGTCCTTAAGTTTATGAGTGAAATGAAATCAGTGTTCACCAAAGGAATGAGTACATGTAACCTATCACTTCTAATAGCTGCAGACAAAGGTCTGTTTTGGAAAATGCATTACTGGAGCTGCCCTTATTCCCAGTGTGAGTACCCGAGCCGGGAACCGAGCAGCAGTGACGGGTGCTCAAGGCCCTTAGAGTGGCCGAGGGGCTGTGTCAGTGAAGGGTGTGGTGAAGGCTGGCAGAGGAGGGTACTAACATTCTATAGAAGTAAGACTGGGCCAGGAAGCTGGCTGGGCCTTGGGACAGGAAATGTTGGGAGAGAAGAGACCTCACAGAGCAAAGCAGGTGGTTGTGGCCTGGCCTTCTAGGACAGCTGGAGCCCACCCTCTAGGGGGTCCAGAAATGGCTTTGAGGGTTCTGTTAGCTCCCTGGAGTTACTGTTCTGTGTTGTCTTTCCCACGTATGCATACTCAGTATCTTTGTAAGAGTGAGTTCACAGCTTTCCTCATATCTCAGGGATCTGTAACCCCAAAAGATTGAGAAACAAGCATGTCTTCTTTGTGAATTGGCCTTGGCAGGAATACCCACTGGGCTATCGGAGGGACCTGGTATGCTGCAGTAGAAGGTGGGACTTGTCCTGGGCACAGTGCAGGGCCAGCTACAGGTTGTTAATGACTCTTGAGGTTTGTTGAGTTTAACTTGTAAAAAAAACAGAATGCAGGGAGTAATGTGTATGTTTTGGAGGTTGGAGACATGGAAATGTGCAGTTTTCTGAAAGGAATGTGAACTATGTCATTTTTAGTTAGGAGGTCTCAAATAGTTATACTGGCGACCCAAGGTCGAGCAGTCTTGTGGGCTCAGCAAGTAAGAGCCTTATCCACCTACGCATAAATTGACTTACTCAGGTATGGATGTGCGTGTGGATGTGTGAGCACAAATTGTGCTTGTGCCTGTGTGGGGTGTGTAGAGAAGGTAGTCATTCTGTTTTAAAAGTGGGGAGCAGGATGACCCTTGCCGAGGTGGGGAATCTCCTGGACCTTGCTGTTCAATAACATCATGGCGTCTTTCTATGAAAGACACGGGAGTCAGATTCTGATCTCTCCTGATGGAGGCTTTTTGAGATCAGATGTGATGTTTGGAACATGGCTGGTGCTTAGTTGATATGGTTACTGCTAATGGCCCCTGCATCACACTTTGCTGAGAACTCATCCTAAGACTGCATAGTCTTCAACTCAGGAACAGGTGCGTGTATCTGAGTAGGGCCCTGTCCCAGGGCGCAGTGCGCCTCTTTGGAGTGAGCCACCATGAGCCACACAAAGTTATTAAAATTCTTGAACCTCTTCTTCCTGCAGCTCAAGTTCAGGTACTATCAGCTGCACTGAGAGCAGCACAGCTTGACTCCATGTATGAACCCGAGAGCAAGCCGGCAGAAGGGCTAAGCGAAGTGTCCATCTCACATCCCAGCCCTGCCCCTGACAAGCACATCCCTCTGCTGGCTTCATCATCTCAGAATGAGCTCTCTGTGGCCAGGATATTACAGAGCACAGTGAGTATGTGCCCTATCCCTCTGCTACTGAGGATGTGACAGAAATCACAAGGCTGCGTTTTCTTTTATTAATACATCCCTGCAGAGAAGATAAATGGCAAATTTCATTTCATTCTTAAGGTCATGTTTTGGATAACTAGACAACCAGTCAATCAGGTGATTGATAACACTGATTTCTCCTCCACAGAAACAGGGTGGGGACCAGAAAGCACCTTCCCTCTTCGAAGATGACAAGAACTGGTTCTTTCAGGGGGGAGGGGGGGAGATTAATGATATAAATGTTCTCTGCCACTGCTAACAGTCGTTTACATCTTTTAATAATAGTAGAGGGTGAATTCCTAGAAGTTAAAGTTGACGGGGGCCTTAGAGAATGATCATTGCATCCAGCCCCCCTCATTTTACAGGAGCTCTTCAGTACACAGTGGTTTCAGTACCAGTCCTGGCATGCCACTTGCCAGAGACTAGATTTTAAAAACCCAGCAATGCCGCCTTTTTATTCTGTGGTCAGAGCCTGGGCCCCAAAATTGGGTGGGAAGCCTGGGACTCTGTCCTCCCTGAATCTCTCCAGAAGTTTTCTAACCCTCTTGTTGCTGGAGACTCTTGTGTCCCCCCCAATTCCTGCTAAGCTCGCACTTGAACCACTTTAAGCTGGGGTCTCCCACAGGTAGGGGTAACAGTAGAGAATTAGAACTCAGGGGGGGCCTGTGATTGAGTTAGAGCCTTCTCATTACCGTAGGCCATGATGGACAGGCTCTTCAAAATCACTGTCTTCAGGGCCAGGGTACAAATTCTTTCTTTGTCCACACAGTTTATGATTTGGTTTTAGTGATTAACTTACTACCTCCTTTGCACCATAGTCCTGCCCCAGTACAGCAAAATAAAACAAAAGTTGCAAAAACTTGAATGTAAAATGTTTCAGAGTTGTTTAAGGTTATCTTTGAGTCCTAAGAAATTAGATGATATCTTGTTTTGCTTGTTGTTTCTAAAAATTTGGCAAGAAAACTCATGTTGTTGCCTTTGTTACCTGACTGCAGAAGTCATGTATGTGAAGTAAAACGATGTGACCTGTTAATCTTGTTGAGGTGTGATAGTATTTAGGTTTCTTTATCAGAGACAGAAGTGCAAAAAGAAAAAGAGCAGACTCCTCCAATGTAGGTCTCTTGAGTTAGATTTGAAAGACTTTGTGCCATGGAACTTTGTTTCATGGTTTGAGGTGTCAGAGCTTGTGGATTTGCAGCTTGGCCTCAAGGTTCTCATAGGGTCAGCCAGGGGCCTCCAATTGCAAAAGAACTCAAAAGGCTTGGGCACTGAGGAGACAGATCCTCTGAGCAAGATGGTAGGAAGCAGCGTTGTGTTGTGGCTGGGGGCTCTCCACCTCCATGCTGCTGGCTTTGCCCCACCCCCACTCCCCTGCCCTGCCTGCTCCACCTGCTCCACCTCCATGTGCTTGTGTCAGTATGAGGTGCTCAGTGGAAGGAGGGACTGACTCTCCCACTTGTCTTTTTTAAAGAGCAAGAACACCCTATGCCAGAGAAGCTTTTTGGAATATTTGGATTCTGCTAGTTGGGGCTGCAGGACAGTGGGCAGCAGATGCCCAGGTAGCCATCCAGCATACTGTCCCACTGGGCTGGGGGTGGAATGGAGAAATGAACTCAGTTCTTGCAGGGTTGACTTGGTCCCTGAAGTAAGTGCTATGCATGACAATTGCAACTGAAGACTTGAAAGCAAATAAATTCAACACACATCTATCTTATTAGTACATGTGAATTTATTAACTTGGAGAAATTGAGGTCATCCTCAGAGAAGGTTATCCTAAGAGAAGTCTTAAGGTATCTTACCAAAGTCCTTGTGTTTTATCACATATTCTGTTAAAGGAAACAGGGCATATCAGGGAAAACCTTGGAACTGAAGGTTCTGGTAGCACCCTCGGAACAAACGCAGCATCTACTGGTGTATTAATCGACTTTCCTGGCTCATATATTGAACTGATTTGTCAGAATCCATTAAGCTGGTAGACAGTATGACATTTCAAGTACAAGTTGGAAATCCATGTTATGGTTGAAGGAGAAGGTCAGGTCCATCTCAGTTAATGTTAATCAATAATCAGAGACCAATATGTCTCTGGTGAATGTTCTTGCTCATTTTAATTGTTAACCTAATGGGAAGGTTCATCATCAAACATTAGGAGTGTTTGTGCATGTGAAAATCAAGAGCAATTTCCCGAGTAAGCACTCCTTTATTCACCCCCGGCCCTCCCACCCCCAGCTTCTGAGGCCACTGTCCTGCAGTCTGTGATTTCTCAGAAAAATTGAAGATCCTTGCTGTACCATTTCTTGCAAACCCTACCTCTCCTTCCCTGATTGTCCATGCCCTAAACCTGAGACTGAACATGAGGGCATTGGTCAGCCACACTGGGAGATTTGGGGTTTAAAGACTGAGAGGCGCAGACCCACGTGATTGTTCCTTACCAAGATTTTATAAAGAATGCAGCAGTTTGAAATTCAAATGCATGAAATGTGTTTTCGCTAGCACCTAAAACAACTGGTCTGTGTGTTATCACATGAACTGCAAATGTAGTCTTTAAAACCAGAGAGACACCATGGACTCCAAAGAAGGTTCTTGCCTTGGCTTATGGAAGTCATTGCTGACATGAAAGCAGATTCCTTGAAGGGGAGGACAGCTTCTTCCTTTGACATAATTTGGTAATGTGTCCAATAAACTCTGTAGGATCCAGGCAACCCCTATAATGGAACCACTGGCCATTTGGAGACTGAGCAGAGGCATGAACCCACCACACTTCAAGAGGATAAATCTAAACTACAGGTTTGTTCCTTAAAAAGAAAGCAACTCAAACCTTTATACTTTCTGAAAGTTAAATTAAAGGATGCCTGGTGAAACCAAATATGTTCCTTTTATCAATATTGATTACCTATCTAGTTCACAGGCCATGTTGCTAGTATTTATTCTCTAACTTAAAATAGTAAGTTTAAAGTATTGCTTAAAGTCTTTTTTTTTTTTTTGCTGTACTGGGAATTGAACTCAGGGTCTTGTGCTTACTAGGCAAGTGCTCTACCACTTGAGCCATGTCCCCCGACATGGCTCCCCCCAGTCCTTTTGCTTTTTGTTTGTTTTCTGCCAAGATCTTGTGCTTTTATCTAAGCCAGCTTAAGAGCATGATCCTCCTCTCTCTGCCTCCTGAGAATTTGAATTGCAGGCATGTACCACCATGCCTGGCTTGTTTTTGAGATAGGGTCTTGGTAATTATCCAGGCTGGTCTTGAACTGCAATCCTCCTATCTCTGCCACCTGAGTGGTTAGAATTACAGGTGTGTTCCACCACATCAGACGCTTAGAATTATAATTTAATGAAGCTAACCAATGTAAGGAAAAAATTTTGACATGTAACATTAATGTTTAGTGTCTGTTTATACGAACTACTTTGCTTTTTCTTTTCCGTCCAAAAGTCAGTAGCTTCTTTTGTTAAACCATGTTTGATTTTGTTTTATCTTATGTATTAGCCTCTTGTGCCATGTATGTTCCCTTAAGTGTTTCAAGTTATTGTGATGCTTTGTGTTTACAGAGATAAATCTGCATGGGTTGATGTCTTGTGACAGAGCCTCCCATGAGTTGGAAAAATATAGTAGTGATTCCAAGTCTTGGGCCCTAGATTTTTGGGCATTAGTGAAAAGAGAGGAAGGCTCTACTCTCAGGAGCTACACCGCCTTCCCGTGCAGTCCTTGCTGTCTGGATTGCTCTCTGTGGTCCAGATGCACTAAACTGGGAAAGGATGACTTGGGGGCACTGCTTTAAAATTGAACCCCACGCCCCCCACCCTTTGGTTTTAGCAAGGCCTGTTGTTCTTCCATATTTTTGCTTTGCTTCTTTCACCTGTCAATTCCAGATGCCTTGTTTTCCATGCTTGTTTTGCTGTCTTTGGCCATCATCCCTGCAAACATGGTGGCTTCTTCCTTTCTCCTGTTTCCCAGGATATAATCCCTCAGCCTCTACTAGACCAGTTCGTGTCAATGACTGACCCAGCTCGAGCCCAGACTGTGGACACTGACATAGCCAAGCACTGTGCCTATAGCCTCCCAGGGGTGGCACTGACCCTGGGCAGGCAGAATTGGCACTGCCTGAAAGACACGTATGAAACACTGGCTTCCGACGTACAGGTAAAAGAAGGCTTTTCAGTGGCACATGCAAATGGAGGTGGGGGACATCTGATCAGGAGGCACAGGGAAGCTGTGGCAAGGCTGGTTGACCTGAGTTCATGTGCATGTGAGCTGGCATATTTACTGGTCTCTGATGAACTAAAGCTTTCAGTGACCAACACCTGGCATCATTCCTTTTGCTCCACAAATTCTCCTAGGACATTAGGAACACTGAGTTGCACTTGCTTGTTGTGATTCCTGTGTGTGCTTACATCCTAGTGGAAGGTCCGTAGGACCCTTGCCTTCTCCATTCATGAGCTGGCTGTGATTCTTGGGGATCAGTTGACGGCAGCTGACTTGGTACCTGTCTTCAATGGGTTTTTAAAGGATTTGGATGAAGTACGCATAGGAGTTCTAAAGCATCTGTATGATTTTCTAAAGGTAGGAAGAAGGGCTAAAAACAAGCCACCTTCCTTCTCCAGTCCATATGTTAGGCCCACAACAGGTTAGTGTGATGCCAGTGAGGAGCAGCAAGGCTGTTGTCATGGATTATTTAGTTAAAATGCATGGTCCAGAATCTCAAACTGGGTGTTGTTTCATTAATGGGAAATACTTGTTTATCTTTTCTGCTACTCCTTCTGCCCTGTAGAACTTGTGATTCTTTGGGGGTGGTAGACAGATAGTCTCATGCGCTGTGCAGAGAAAGAAACTGAGGCCCCCAGGGAGTGACCTGACTTGCCCAGGAGTTATCCAGGGAAAAGTGTCTGGGCCGAAATCCAAACCTCAGGTCCACATGAAGGACTTTTTCTGCAAGACATTGCTCCTTCCTTTCTTGCATTTTTTTTCCCCCTTAAAGGAAAGATGAGTATAAAAACAAGAGTTTAGGAATAACCTAGAGAAACTAATTACTTGTTCCTACATAACCCAGAGTTGCCCTTGAGGGACTCTGGTGCATGGTGTGCCATGCAGGCTCCCTTCTGGTGCAGTAGAGCAGGCTCAGCCTGGGAGGCAGAGCAGCATTATCATCTGAACACGCAGATATGGTTCTTTAGGTGGGGAATTACACCAGGAGGTCCCTGGGGCGTTTAGGAGATACAAGTACCACATACCCCCGGGGGCGGGGGGGTGGGGGAGCTGGAGACATTTGATTTCTGCAGCAGCATTAACATTCAACCACTCTGGGCCACAGACTGTAGTGTGAGGGAAGGGAAGTGCCCAGCCCTAGTGGTGACAAACAGATAACCTGAAGCACAATGACAGGGCACCTGGGGTCACTGTGAGAGATTGTGTGCTTACATACACATTTTTTAAAATAGCTACTCCATGAAGACAAGAGGAGAGAATATCTTTATCAGCTTCAAGAATTTATAGTGACTGATAACAGCAGGAATTGGAGGTTTCGATATGAGCTAGCAGAGTAAGTAAAAACAAACAAACCTATCTGGGGCTATTAGAAGGCAAACCAGAAGGAATAATTCTTAATTTTTCTTTCTGATAATTGATTTCCAAACCAGCAGCAATAGTGTTCTTTTGGCTAAAGAGATGATTTTTTTTTATTAAGGTATAAACTGAATTCCAAAGCTCTAAGTCACAAATGCCATGGTCTCTGGGGAGACCTTCGTTTCCACACGAAGACAGGGCTAGTCACTCCGGAACTGGAGTGTTCTGCTGTCTGTAAGGCAATTTATTTGAACCAAATCAAAGATGAATCACCCACTCTTCAATATTTTCCTGTTAATCGGAGTGGCTTTGCAAAGCTTTCTTGAACATTCTAAGTGCAGTCCTCTCTGTAGGGTACATTGTGCCTTATGTACTTCAGCTTCTAAAGAAGATTGGGCAGCAGTGAGAGATCTAAAAAAGCCTCCCTAGATGAGACAATTGTTAGTAAAAATGTCCCCTAAGGTGGCTCATATCTGTACACCACTGGTGTGTGAAGGAGTCATTCCATTCCACCTAGTGCAGGCAAAAACAAGAAGAATGCTGGAGGTTTTAACGCTGGGGAGAGAGGAGTGATTTTAGGTGACCCTTTCCCTGGACATACAGGGCGTTTTTCATGACGAGCAGGGGGTTTGCTTGTGTGGTGGGTGGTTGGGTTTGTTGAGATTCATTTTGGTCTCTTTATTTTTCATTTTTCTTATCCACAACTAGAAATCTCTCAAGTAATTGTCTTCCCCAAAGAAAGTCATCAGGCTTTTGCAGCTATTCAGGATATGACTTGGCTGGTGCCAGGGGCAAACTGGAAGATTTTCTCTTTGCTCTGAGCTTTAATCATTATGCTTAATTTGAGAGATTGAGGTTTAGTCATTATGCCGTGTTCCCGGCGTACGATTCCAAAAGAACTGAGAATAACAGGCCCATGTTTTCCATGACAGCCTTGCGACCTCTAGCGGCCGCGCGGGAAGTCGGTGCGAGCCTCCCGGGTGCTCGGCCCGGCTCGGCCCGGCTCGGCCGCTCGCCTCGGCTCTGTGGCTCCGGCTGTGCGGGGCCCGGCCGACGGCGGCTCCCTGGGATCTTATCTCCTGGCCGGTGGGCGCGCCTATCTTCCATCTCGCCCGTGCTTATTGAAGCAGGAGCTGCTGATAACAGTTCTGTGCGCCCGTGCCCGTGATATTGGTATCATTTTTCTGAAAACTGCTGTTTGATATGAAAGTATTCACTGGCACTCGTGGCTTCTGGCTCTAACTCCCTCCCCATCTCTTTTTCATTTCCTCTGGTTGCCTGGATGAAAATAATGCATTTATTTTCGTGCCCTTCGCCCCAGCCCCACTTAGAAAACTGAGAGCGGTGGTCGCCGGCTTTCTCGGCCAGCTGTGTGGTGGCTTTTTGTCTCGGAGTGAGGCGCGATCGCGATCGCGTGTTCTCTGCAAGCGGGCCTCGCAGGGCTGACCGAGCCGAGCGAGCCGAGCGAGCCGAGCCGAGCGAGCGAGCTGAGCGAGCAGCGCCGCGCAGGTTGAATCTGCAGGGAGGGAGCTCGGGCTCGGGCTCGGCCGCTGTGGTCTCGCTCCGGGTCCCCTCGCGCTGCTCTTTGGGAACTTCAGCGTCCATGCTATTTTTATGTTATCTGATTTTTGAAGTTTTATGTGCTTTTCAACTGATAACCTAAAATTGAAATACGGAATCGTGTCCATAAATTGTTCAGCCCTGTTTTACCCAGCTGAATTTACTTCCGTTCCCTTGGCTGTGTGCACGTGCGTAGGAGAAGAATTTCCCCGTGGGCTGCTCCTGCCGCTCCCTGCTGTTGGCAGAAGCCTTGCGGGTGGGGGTCCACACTGTTCCCGACCCGCCTGTTTCCATCATAACCCAAGATGACAGGAAAGGGAAATTAATAAGGTGGTTGTAGACCAAAATGGAGTTTTTAAATTTCAGGCAGCTGATACTGATTTTGGAGCTCTATAACCCCAGTGACGTTCACACTTACTTGATGCATATCGCCCTCAAGCTGTGTGCAGACAAAGTGTCTCGAGTTCGGTGGATCTCCTTCAAGCTAGTAAGGCAGCTCGGCCTTTTCTGTTTGTGAGTTTTGTAAACTGGAACATTTGTGTGTTTGCTGTTTTAACTTTTTTTTTCCCCTGGGTTTCATTGTCAGCCAGCTTTTTAAGTTTTGAAATGGGGGAACTGTATTATTACAGTTTTATCAGTTTGCAGGACAGCTTTTTGTTGTTGTTCATTTGTTTTGTTGTTGTTTCATTTCAGTGATGAAAGCCATGGGGAAATCATACTGTATACGAAAACCTTTAATAGCTTCATTTAAAAAAAAAAAGGTCCATCTTGCTTTAGTAGAACAGCATCTGCTGAGAAAACTGCAGTGCACAAAAACTGGCCCTGTTTTATGATGTGACTTCTGCAGCTAACTACAGAGAAAAATCTCACTTGAAAATACTGATTTTAAGATACTTGGCTGGTATTAAAATTTTATAAAAATGACAAGTTCTAAAAGGTGGTGATTTCCTTATTTTGCAAGGGGATATGTTCTAAATTTGGAACCTAAAACTTCACAGTACATTTTCTAATGTCAGTCCCCTTGTTAATTTCATTTTCTATGAAGAGTTATAGTGTGTTTATAAGTGTATGGATACTGCTGTATATTTAAACATCTTTTTTCTCTGTGTCGTAATGATGACTGTCAGAAAAATTACTCCCTCATTTTCTCTCTCTCTCTTTCTCTCTCTCATGCTTATAAATTCATTTGAAAGGTGGAAGGGTCATAAAATGTCTAGCTTCCATCTAGGCACTATTCATAGCCCTCATGGACAGCACAATTTAAACCTGCGCTTCTGGTCCTTTCCCCAGGTTGTGGCAATTCTGCAGAAGTTCTACTCACACAGTGAAAGTGCCCTGGGCTTACTCTTCATCAAGGAGCTCATCCTGAGGTTCCGGCACTGCTCTAAGTGGGTTGGAAGGCAAGCATTCGCTTTCATTTGTCAGGTTAGCAAGGCCCAGCAAGAACCTGCCCTGCGTGGACATGTCTTCTGTAGTGCTATGGAGTTCCATCCCTGAGCGCTGGCTGGGAGCTTGGGGGCGGTTCACCTGGCCTCCTTACCCAGCCTGGGAGGTGCAGTGCCTGGTGCACTCATTCAAGTCATTTCCACCCCTGCCGTGCACCATGCTCTGTGTGCTGAAGTCACAGACTCTCCCACTGGGCCCACAGCTCACTCCTGTCATATGCCATCTAGGGCTGTGCTCCTGCCATACCTCCTGGTAACCAAGGGCTTCCTTCCAGGAAGATGGGTGAAAAACATGGCTGTGGATTAGGGCTGAGACTGACTGTTTAACTTCTTTAGATGCACTGAGATCCTGTCAGCCTGTCCAGCTCCTGAGACAGCCCTCTCTCCTGAGCATTTTGGAGAGGAGGGACTTTCGTTCAAATGGGGATGATGGCAGTGATGATGGCTAACATTTCTCAAATGCCTCTTCTAATTCTCTAACAAGTGCTACTGTGTATTGAGTGGCAGATCACTGTTTTAGATGAAGCATTTAAAGCCCAGAGAGGTTAAGTAACTTGATCAAAATCACACAAAGTGTAAAGCCATTTTTTCCCTAAAGTGTTATTTTAAACGTTTTCATTTTTCATCATGTGTGTTTTTAAGCATCACAAAGTTAAAGGGGGTGGTATAAGGTATCGCCTTGAAGCCAGTCTCCCACTGCACTGATAGCACAGCAAAGCCAGACCCTAACTCCCTTTTTCTCCCTTATAAACACCCCAACCAAGATACTTGCCACCGCCCCCTGTTGGTCCAGACAGGTATCACGGGGTACTTCATGATAGCACAGCCCTTTGTGAGGAAAAGGTCTGCGTTCCAAAACATTCTTTGCTAAAAGCTGAAGTGAATCCTTTTTTAATTCTTTATCTAAGATTTGGAAAAATCTGTGGGAAACAAGGAAATGACATCAACTAGTTTTGTTTAAGAAAAATCAGTGAGGTCTTTTGTTGTTCTCACTGATTACAAAATGTAGAAACCCCACAAAACACCAACCAGAGGAAGGGGGCCCGTAGCCTCGTGCTCCTCCCAGACCCTCACCACCTGCTGTGTGAACGGAGTGGGGAAGGAGCCTGGAGTCAGAAGCACAATCCCATGTCCTCCTAGAGTGACTGGGTGATCCTGGTGACATTGAAGCCAACACCACTTCCTTCTCTGTATGGCCCCATGCACCCCTCATGCTGTTGCAGGCTCTGTGGGGTGAGGCAGGCAGCCAGCTGCTAGGGTCCTGGCGCCCACAGTGTACCTAGAGACTGCTGGCGGCTGGTGCTCTGGATGCTGCCCTCCACAGCACGAACTGCCCTCAGCAGGAACGTCCACAGGCCTCAGAGTCCACCCTCCTGCTGGGGGTCCCCACCTAGTCACCACTTGTTGGTCATGAGACCATGAGTTGTCACTGCTACGTTGAACCAGAATTTTCTGCTGTGAAACTAGGCTAGTTTGTACCTCTGAGGCTAGTTGTGACATTAAATGAGGGATGCATACAGCGGTCTCTGTAAGTAGAAAAACAGTGCAAAGGTGGTGGCCACTCCACCAGGAGCAGCGCTTAGTAGCTGCTTGCAGGGGGCTGGGCCTTGGTTTAGGGCCCAGGCTTGACTTGCAGCCAGTCTGTGCCTCGGCACCTACATTCTGGTGAGCAACGGAAGTTGGTTCCGAATCTTTTTGGTGAGCCATAGGCAGAGTGGTGGCATTGTGCTAGACGCTTGGCATGAAGGAGCTGCCACTGTACAGCTGAGGAAACTGAGGCCCAGAAAGGCTAAGCAACGGACGTGAGGCCAGATAGCTAGCCAAGTTAGGTTTTGAACTTAAATCCATCTGCCTCCAAAGCCTGTGCTCCCCTCTGCATCTCAGACTAGCTGTACACCAGTGTGGGGCAGTGTTCCATCATAAAGGTGCTAGTGTTTCTGACCAGATTCACTGCTGGCATTCAGAAGCACGCACACACATGCACCCGCACACGTGCAGGCTCTCAGATGACTTCTTTGGGATAACAGTGTATGTGTGTGGTGGTGTTCTTGTCACAGGCGGTGGTGAGTGAGGAGTGTGTCCCCGTGGACCAGTTCGTTGAGCACTTGCTTCCCAGTCTTCTGAGCCTTGCATCGGATCCTGTGCCAAACGTGCGAGTCCTGCTGGCCAAGGCACTGCAGCGGACCCTGCTGCAGACGGGTGTGTGCCGCACCTCCCTGAGCCCTCCCTGCGTAAACACGCAGCCTCCAAGGCACCAACAGAGTCCCATCACACGGACACCTGCGTGTCAATAAGTCGTGGCTTTTTATATGACATTTGTTATTTGCAAAATGATGAAGGAAATGGATACAATCCAGTCTTTATACTTAATAGACATGCTAACACGGAATACTGCCTAGCCTTCTAGGAAGCGGGGAGCTTGTGTAAATTTTGAGTCAGGGCGTGAAAGGCTATGGAAGGAAGCAAACTGCAGCCTCACTGCCATTAAAGGCCTTGACGTTATTTCATAGTCAGCAAGAAGTTATTTGAACCCAGCCTAGCAGGCTATTTCAAGCCTGGGTGAGACTTGGTATAAGTTGTGTGTCCTGTGAGTGGCATGTTTCTCCAGTTCAATAGAGAAACAACTCGAGCTCTTCCCTGCTTGTACACTTCTAGCCCTGCCCCACTCTGCCCGAGGCCTGTTCCCTATCCTGTATTCCACACATTGCCTGTTCTTTTGTGTTATAGGAAAAAAGATAGCAAACTAGTTATTATAATTTTTCAAATACGCATATTAAGAAATACTTTTTGATTGAGACATTTTGTCATTTGAAAGGACTTAAGTATATGACTGTGCTGGAAAAATGGTTTATTGTGCTGCCATGGTTTAAAAACAACAAAACTAGAATATGTTTTAGTACACAGTTCATTGCACATGTAATTCAAACTCTTTTCTTTCCCCCACCTTCAGGTTATTTTAGAAGTGCTGGTAACCCTCATCTTGAAGTCATTGACGAGACCATCTTGGCTTTGCAGTCTGATCGGGATCAAGATGTTTCCTTTTTTGCCACTCCAGAACCAAAGCAGCAGAATATTACAGACACCACTGTGCCGGAGAACAGCTAACTCCTCCGTGATGAATTGCACTCCTCATGCTTTTTGCTTGGCACATCTGGCTTGTAACTTGAAGGGGAGCTGACTGTATTTTACCTGCTGAAGGAGAAGGGTCTCTGAGCCTTTCATATCATGCACCTCCATGACCGCCTGCTTTCCTGTCTGCAGCTCTTGGGGGCTGAACTCCAGGTGGGGTTTTATTGCAGACAGCTCAGCTGGTGTCCTGCTCCCTCAGGCTCATAGGCCTCATCTATGACAGTCTGTAGGAAGCTTGAAGGACCAGGTGGCTTACAGCTGTCAGGGTCTCTGCACCTTCAGACTGTGGTCTATTGTAGACGGAGTACTAAAGTCCCCCCTTGCCAATAAAGTCGTTTACTAGAAGCATATGTAAGTCTTAAGTAGACTTCCATATTCTCTTATGGTTTCCTGTAAAATATAGTTTATGGTATTTTATTTTTGACTGAAATACCGTTCGTATATAAATAACTCTTGATAGGAAGAAAATATATGAACGCTCTTTTAGTTTCCCACCAGTGAGCTGAGCAAATACGTCATTTAAATTTATGTTCCACTTGAGTTGCTGCAAATATAGCCGAGTTGTTTACTTTTAAGAGATGTGATAGAGAATTCTGAAGAGTGATTTGTGGCAGTCTTCCTAATGTTGTGCTTTCAGTATAACTTTGGAGCTTTCCCTCGGGTGGTCACACTTTCCCATCTGTCGGGAACTCTGCCCATAAAGATGTGTGAAAGTGGCATGAAGCTGAAAGATTTTTCATTTTATGTGCGTATTGTCATATGTTTAAGAACTCAGGATGGAAACTAATAATTGACATGCATGGGTATTGATTTTATAGCTAATGCTTTTGAATAGTCACACAAAAGGGCTAGAGCATGGCTCAAGTGGTAGAGTGCCTGCCTAATAAGCGAGAGGCCCTGAGTTCAACTCCCAGTGCTGCAAAAAAAAAAAAAAAAAAGAATCTTCACAAAAAAAATAGGAAAGCGCAGGTTTGATCAGAACTTGCCCCCTAATACCAGATTGTGGGGGTTAAATTATGTAGTCTTAAATTGCCCTAAGTATACAGAACTTAAATGTCATGCTTTAAAAATTTAGATTAAGAAGGTTGGAGATGTGGCTCAGGCAGTAGAGCACTTGCTTTACAAACTGGAAGCCCTGAGTTCAAACCCCAGTCTCACCAAAAAAAAAGAAAAAAATTAGACTAAGAGAAAGATGCTGTAGAATTTAAACGAATTTTTCATTAAGAATCCAAGGTTCTATAAATGTTTGAGTTCTTCATACATGTGTGCTTGTTTCTGTTTCTGTTCTTACCTTCACAAAGGTGGGCATGGGAAGGAGGGAGGAGCAGCCCCTGGGGTTCAGGAGCTGGCTGTAAGGACATGTGAGCTATTTTTGTTTTCCCCTTTATCTTTTCCTTGTATGTGTTTTCTCTTTCTTTTTTTAAATAAAATTTCTTGAAGCTGTATATTGGATTTCCTGGCATACAGGATACCCCTCCCGCGCCCCCCCATTTCTATTGAACTGGTTCTTTCAAAAGAAAGGAAGGAGTCTCTACTGTGCCAAAGAAAATATGGTGTGAAAATGCCACATTGTAACCCAGGGTAGCACTCAGGGCAACTTTGGCAAAGAGTGACTTCATTAAAATTTAGAGACTACATATTTAAAAAATCCATTGTGTATAATCTGTGCCTAAAATAAATACATTGTCTAGAAAGTGAGATTGTCATGTTGTTAAAATCTGTTGATCCAGCAACAAGTAAAATTCTTCCCCTGAAATCTTGTATTCATTCTAAGCAAGCTTAATTTTCCATTAGGGGAAAAATGAGCTTCAGTTTGTGCTGTGAGATGTAGAATTTGGCCCTGGTAAAGACTGTGGATCCCCTGACCCCTTGCCCTTGGCTGGCCACCTCTGCAGGCCTTTAGCTCCTGGGTACACTGGCTCATGGCAGCCCCTGTGCCTGTCTGTGACCTGGGCCCCACCTAAGCTTGTTTGCTGCCGGTCTGTCCCTAGGGCACACTTCCCAGTTCAGTGTTCACCAGCACCTCCCTCCCTTCCAAAGTCAAGAGAAAAGTTGATGTGATGGAAGTGGCTTTGCAGATGTCTGATTTCCAAGGTCTCCCTCCCCAGTTCGTGGGTCAGGGAGGGCGCAGATCTGCTGAAGGGAGCCCTGTTTCTGCAGTGCAGGTTTTGTCTTTGCCTCGTGCTAGACTTGCTGCGTTTTAGGCAGGTCTGAAGACTGCACGCGTGTGCCACGGTCATCCCGAGCGTTTCTCACGCGTAATTCCTCCACGTGGCTGGCCCTAAATTATGCAAAGATCTGTGTTTTCAATGCACGAAGAGGAGGGAACAGTTTGGAAACAGGCGCAGGGTCCGGCCTTTCCGAGTGTGGAAGCTGCGAGGTTTGGTCCCGGCGGGCTCGGGCGGCCCGCGGCCCGGCATCACAGTCACGGGCGGGCTGCGGGGTGGGTGACGCGCGGCCTCGCTAGGGCGGCAGGGGGACCGCGGGCGCAGGGGCCATGCGGCGGGCGGCCGGGGCCGGCGGCGCGCGGCCCGGGCAGCCACTGGGGGGCGCCCTGCGTCCCGACCCCGCTGCCCGCTCCCGGCCCGCGCCCGCACAGACCCCCAGCCGAGGCCGAGGCCGGGGCCGGGGCCGTCGGCTCGCCGATGACCCGCAGGCCGCGAGTGCGTCGCCAGACTTGGCCCCGGCCCCTGATGTCTTCTCCGTTTGGGTGCGGCTGGAGGAGACCGGGGAGATGTTCCGGGTGGCAAACTGCTACGGCGACATGACCGTGCGGGAGCTCAAAGAGGAGCTGGACCTGATGGTCGCCATCCCCTTCGACCTCCAGCGACTCCACTACCTGGACCAAGGTGGCTTCTGTGACCCCTTCCCACATGACCCCAGCTCCCTCGCATGACCAGAGTCCCAAGGGCAGCCTACCTACGGGAGGACCCTGGGTGGCAAAGCAAGCCCCAGCCACCTTAAGCCCCCAGACAGGAGCACCTGTTGGGGTCCTGGCCACACAGGGGCTCCCAAACACTGGTTTACCTTAGACCCGTGCTTTGGACACCAGGTCTTTAGGTTAACCTTGTCCACAGCAGGACCCTAGTCTGTAAACAAATTCTGCTTCTGTCCACCTGCACCTGCCTACCATGAGCAAAGGCTTCTCCATACCAGGACTCAAATCTCAAAGCCACAGCAAGACCCCATAGCATCTGAACCCTTAACTCCCCCCGGGTCTCCATAAGGCATGCAAGTTTCCAAAGCCAACCATGTGCACATAGGACTGGAAACTTGAAGCAAAGCCTGTCTTCAGGAGGACCCCCAAACCAAGGGCAAACCTGCCTTGTGTTAGAACCCCATACTCACAGAAAACCCCACATCCTCAGCTGGACTTGTGAGCATCCTCTAGCCAGCTATGTCCATACAAAGGCCAAGACAATCCCTGCCTCCTCAGGAACTCCAAACCTAGAACAAACCTTCCCACGACCGAGCCCCAAATTTCCAGGCCAACCATGACTTTCTCAGAGCCCTGAAACTTCATCAACCATGCTAAAGACACTGAAGGTCAAAACAAATCCAGCCCATTCCAGGAATCCAAAACCCTGAACCCCAAATCTACACTTAACTACCGCTACCTCAGAACCCCAAATTCACCATTAGCTGTTTCCATCCAAGCAAAGTAAAACAAACCTGCCCACCTCAGGACTCTTAAACCCAGAACAAACTTGGTTGAATTTGAACCCTAAATCACCAAGCTAACCATGACTACCTCAGAGCCCTGAATCCTCTGGCAACCATGTCCACACAAGCATGCCAAAACTCTAATAAACCCTGACCACCTCAGGACCCCAAACCCAGAACAAACTTGCCCAAATTCGAACCCTAGAAGTCAAGGCAAACTATGACAACCTCAGAACCCCAAATCCTCCAGCAACCATGTCCACACAAAAAGGATGAAAGCTTGAACAAACCTGAGCCCCATCAGGACCCCAACCAAAACCAAACTTGCTCAAGAATGGACTCTAAGGCCAACCAACCATGACTATCTCAGAACCCCAAATCTTCCAGGCACCTTGTTCTTCCAAGAATACCAAAGATTAAAATAAATTCTGCCCACCTCAGAATTCCCAAACCCAGAACATACCTGCCTAAGAAAACCAATGCCAAATCTCCAGGCTAACCACCACTACCTCAGAACCCTGAATCTTTCAGCAGCCTTGTCCATGTGAGGATGCCATAACTCAAAATAAGTCCTGCCCACCTCAGGACCCCCAAATCAAGAACAAGCCTGGCCAAATCTCAGCCCCAACACCCCAGGCTAGCCATGTGACCTGGGATCTGAATCCCCTGCCCACCTCTAGGTCCCAGGAGCTGTTTGCACACTTTGCTGCCTTGACACTCAGGCAGCTGCTCCCGGCCACAGCAGAACCCTAAATCCCAGAGCAGACTCTTACCTACATTACAGCTTCTAAATTCCAGAGCAGATGTGCTCAGTTCTGACCCCCAGTCTCTAGCTGTCCATTGGTGCATCTGAACCCCAATCTAGCAGCCACTTCTGTCTACATAAGGGTGCCAGAGACTAAAGTGAACCCTGTCTACATCCAGACCCCAAATTCCAAAGCAAACTGTCTACATCTGAAAGCTAGTCCCAAGCTCACCATGACCACACCAGAACCTGGATCGAAGCAAGATGTCCTCAGGCAAAGTGTCAGGGATAAGATGAACCTTATCCACAACAGCACCCCAAAACTCAAATCAAACCTACCCATGTCTGAATCCCAAACCTGCACGAAAATTTTGTCTACACCTACTCCAGAGTAGAAGCCAACCATGTCCATGTAAAGAGTCAAGGTCAAAAAAACAAGCCTTGCCTGCATGAGAACCCCGAAACTCAAAGCAGACTGCACATGAAACTCAAATCCTCTAAAGCAAACCTTGCTTATATCAGTACCCCAAATCTTGGAACCCCAAATCTGTCATTATCGAGACCCCAAATCTCAGGGTAGACCTGCCCAGTTCCTAACCTCCAGTTGCTACCTGAGAACACCAAATCCCCAAATGAGTCCTGGCCATGCAAGGACTCCAAATCCCAGAATGAACCTTTCCCAACCCAGAATCCCTAAACAGACACCAAAATCCTGCTTTCATCAGAACCCCAAATCAAGTAAAATCTGCCCTTACCAGGGGTCTAGAGCTCAAAGCAAGCCCTGCCCACGTTTGAACCCCCAATACTGGCACTAGCCATCTGTATCAGAACCCCGAATTCCAAGCTGTGTCCTTGGCCACATCAGGAACTCAAAGCTAGCCCAGTGGAATCAGAACCTAGTACCTAAAGCTCACTGTGCCTAACTCAGGACCCCAAAGCCCCCTATCTAGACGGATCCCCTGGGGGAGATGCCCAGTGGCACCGACCTTCCTATAGTCCATCTCTCCCTCTAGCATCTACTGGAGGGCATGGCTTACCCCGCCTCAGTTCCCTGCAATATTCAGAGTATGAAAACAAGACCGAAGTCCCTGGACTCCATCATCTCCCCACCTGGTTGAAATTAATGCAAAATACTTCAAGAAAACAAAGATTAAAAAAAAAATCTCTGAGCTGCTGGCACAGAACACGTGACAGTGCAGAGACTGCAGTTGTACTGGAGGGAAGGATGGAGACCCACCGAGATCTCCACGTGCTCCAGGCTCCTAGACACTGCCCTTCCCGGGCTCAGTCTCCTAATTCCTAAAGCAGAATCCTAGTAGCTCCAGAATTCTCGGTGCCGTCTCCCCAAGAACAGAAATGACTCTGGAAACTCCCACTGGGTAGCGAAGGCCTAAATTCCTTCCTTTGCACTCTTGAAAAATAAGTTCAACATCTTCCGGGGCCTATTTATTTTCTTATAGGAGTATTTGAAGGATGCTTTGGTTATTTTGGATGCTGTATTAGCAAGAACTTGTATCTTGAGCCGATACAAGCAAGAACTTGTATCTTCTTCCGGAAGGAAGAGCCCTCCAGCAAATAACTTGAAAAATTATGTATCCCCCACTGCCAATGTCTGGACCCCTCTGTTCATTTATTTTCACTGATGAGCTCTGCCAAGCAATAAATTCAAGAAAGCTAAGAGGGAAGGAGCAAGATGGGGTGACTTAACACTGATGTCACACTGCTACCACTCAGCAGTCACTTAGCAACCACTAGAAGCTTGACCTCTCTCTGCGGCTAGCAAGCAAGAAAGGGAGAAGGTGTGGTTTTGTCATTAGGAGAAATTTGGGCTACTGCCTGTAAGTAATCAGCTGACACACAGTCTGGTCCATCTCGAAGGGGACGGGGTAAACTCAGATTCGATCACGTGTGTGAAAACCCTGTCATGAACAAAGCTGCAGGGGCAAGCAAACTCATGGCATGGGTCACCCTTCCATGTCTGTTGTCAGCTCTGATCATTTATTTAGCTGGTGATAATTAGTACTTGTCTGAGTCTGAGGCAGTGGCTACCCGTGTGCTAAGGGGTGTGGCTGATCCCTGCAAGATCTACTCGGTGTGCGAGTGGAGCCCGGCCTTGCTCAGAGATAAGCTTTCCTGGAGGTTTTCAAAGTTGTTAGGAAGTGAATTACTGATTATTCTCCATGTTCAAACCACAAATAAGACCCTAATGAACAGATCTGCTGATCTGTGCTCTCGGTTTCTATCTACCGTCCCAAGATTCCCATAAGTGAATGGTGCTAACAGAGTCTGGAGCACACGGCTCACAGCTCCTGGTAGGTGTGTGGGGCGCTGGGGGGACCAGGGGGAGTGGCAGGTCATCCTAGCCTGTCAAGCCTCAGTTTGATCCCCAACAATGAGATCCATCTACCTTGGAAGGTTGTCATGGGAATCAAAGAACACAGTCCTTAGTACCTGCACAAGGTGATCTCTAAGTGAAGTTTCTAGCACACAGGCCCAAAGTAATCACTGTCAGGAACCCAAAATACCCAGAATTCCACTCCCTTGGGATGTGTGACCATACAGCCTGGGCAGAGCCAAGACTTTATGAGCAAAGCAAGTCTGCTGTTATTCCTAAGGTGGCCACGTGAGAGGTGTGTGTGTGTGTGTGTGTGTGTGTGTATAAAAGAGTAACTACCACTGTACTTTCTTCTTGCCCCTCTCTCTCCCACCTCTGGGGGGGCCTCCCCAGAGCCTGACTTCCCAGCATACCCACCTGTCCTTTCACGTAAATGAGATGCGGTGCTGGGGAATGACATAGCCCAGGGCTCTGAGCTCCAAGTCCAAACACAATGAAGGTCAATGTTCACCTTTTACATTACCGGAGTCCTCACTGGGAACATCTTGTCTCCCTGTCTGGAGATGTTTCTTGACTGCAAAAACTAGCTGCAGGTGGTGTTGGTATCCCCTGGGTAGAGGCCAGGGAAGCACCTAACTGAGAGAGTTACCTAGTTGAGAATGTCGGTAGTGTCCACGTGGAGAAGCCCTTGCATATGCTGTCATGTGAATGATCCAACAACATTTTGTCATTGTCACCTCTTTAGCCACCTAATGAAAGCATTTAGCAGATTTGGTATTTTAGTCGAAGGTCTGTAACTTGCTTAAGTACATTGCACTGTGTCTATAACATACTTACTCCAAGTTTAAGTAGTTCTATTTGTAGAGTTTGCCTCATAAAACAACTTTACTGACTCATGTATTTTTCTGCAACAGGACAAGCTATAATTACAGAATTTTATAAATTGTTGCCACTGTTTTTTTGGTCCAGCTTCTATCCGAGCTGAGCCAAATTAATTTTCTGAAAGCATTAACGACAGCAGAGAGACTCATGCAGAATCATCAAATGAGATTTTTGCTCAAGATTCTAAAGTGATCTTTGTGGTGGCCAAGCGCAGTGGGTCTTTTCTCGACTCCTCAGCACTTTTAAAGGGACAATTGTTCCCCCTAGGAGTTTTGCTGGATGACACCACCCTGAAGTTCCAGGATCTTGTTCCTGACGGGATTATCTCCCTGTGCATCTGGCATTACGATGGCTGGACAGAGCTGATCTTGGCAGCCATAGATGGGGACCCCAGTAAGGTGGTTTCAAGCTTCTTGAAAGGATGTTGTACAAAGTAATGGTGACGCGTGTGGGGGCCAGTCTTTACTAGCGGTACGCAAAGTCTCAGAGCAGGGAAGGAAGATGAGGACCCAGGTCCCCACGTCACGACTGCCAGCTACTAAATGGAGTGTTTCTTTCATGCACTTGTTACGACTTAGAGACCTACCGACATCCCCACCCCCAAGGAGTCAAGGCAGCTGCTTTTTAACCTGTGTGCTTATTTTATAAAGTTGAAAATCTAATTTAGTACAAGCGAAGAATTTCCAGATAATCTGGAAAGTCTTGGTCCAGAGCTCCAGATCTTGCATGCCAGTGCCGTGAGGGTACAAAAATACACAGGGGGCCCAGCCCAGTTCCTGGGGGAAGTCCACTCTGGGCACAGCACAGCACAGCACAGCAGGCCCTGCTGTTTGCCAGGCCTCCCGCTGGGCGCTCTGCTGGCTCTGGGGTGGGAGGGGAAGGAGGATAAAGACCAGGATGTTTACCCATCAGGGAAGATGAATTGCTGGCACCGGGACAAATTTGTGTTCTTTCCATAGCAGGCATTCAGGTGGTAGAGCTCTGGGCTCCCAGGGAACAGGGAGCAGAGTTTCCTTGTGGGTCAGAGGTCAGAGAAAGCTGACTGCAGGGGGGTGTGGGATTTGTCCAGGGAAGAGCGGGTGGCTCTGGGAGGCAGGGTCAGGGCTGCAGCAACCCTCTGGTGCTCCCTACACCACACCCTGGCAGGAGGGTGGGCACCGCCACCCTCCAGACCCCGTCTCAAACACCTCCTTCAGTTCTTTCCCTGTTTCCCCTTTCTGTTCTCCCCGGCTTCCCTAGGCCCCTCTGCCCCAGAAATGGTTTTCCGGCTCTTGCTCAGGATTGAGGTTATTTCCCTCCTTTCTGGGTCCTTGTCCCTTCTATTCCTCTTCTACCTCACACCTGACCCGATATCTGGAGCAGAGCTGTTCTCTGCCTTTCTCCTGATCCTGAAGAATTATTTCCTGACAAGGTGCTTCTCAGATGGATCATTCACCTGTGAGTGAGTTCACAGTGTTCCAAAAGTTAGCAGGACAGTGGGCACAAAGTGGGTTGGAAGGCCAGAATTCATCACGTCTCCAAGACCTTCCCCTCTTTTTGGGCCCCCTCTAGGGGGCCATGTTGTGTTGGTTGGTGTCTTCCTTAAGGGCCACAACCACTTTCCTCTGGCCACCAGCGGAGCTATTTTCTTTCCTCAAAACATTGACAGGAAGGCCTTCCTGCTTCCTGCCTGACCGACCACAACTCCATGCTTCCTGAGCATGGACAGCTGGACAATGTCCTCACTGTCCTTCCCTGTTCTTTCCACTGGCTTTCACCTCTGCCTTCCCCATGTGCCCTGCCTTAGGATTGAACAAACCCTCCCCCAACATGGCTGCCAGCCTCTGGCCACAGACTTCACTCTGGAGAGTAACCTGGCTTGTTTCCCTTGCCAGCTGTCCTGTCTCGGGATCACCGAGGACTCCTTCTACCGAACAGCACACTCTAAGCACTTTGAAGGTGAGCAGTGGAAGCAGTGGACATCCCAGAGGGCGTTTGTGGCCTTGTACATCTGCTCCCACAGAGGCCACACTGAGGCTGTGCGGTACCTTCTAGCACAAGGTAATTCTGCCAGAAAGCTCAGTGTGTTCGAGTTGGGGACAACAAAGTGTCTTGTCTTTCTGTACTCAAGTCTTGTCATCCACCACACATGGTCCCTGCCAGAGTCCCATCTGGGAGAATATCCTAGGACAGGCCAGGTCTCTAGAAGATTTTGTCTAGAGTCAGAAATTGTAGGACATTGTGACATAGGAGCAGCCACAGGGTTTCCTGGCTTGTTCTTTCTGACCAGATTCACTGCTGGAAACCCCCAGGCAGTCTGTGTCAGTTCAGCCCCATTGAAAGTGAGTTCTGTGGTGGTTCAACATGGTTAATGCCAGGGCAGTGGAGGTCCACTGGTGGTCAGCAGGCTGGCCTGGCCCCTTTCTGCAAACCTTCTATGGTTTCCTCAGGAGACTGTCACTCCAAACTGTCTTCTCACCTTGCCTCCACTTTGTCTCTGTCTCGCTGGCTGTCTGGGTTCCTGTCCATAGAAACAGAATTCTTGGCCAGCATTGTTCCTGAGCTGAAGGCTTTGCTGAGGGATTTTCAGGACTGCCTTGTCTCCTCCCTGGGTGTGGGATACTTGGGGGCGGGGGGGAAGGTGCCCACTGAGTGGGATGCAAACCCTTCAGAAACAACAGACAGCTGGTGGGGTGGCTCAAGTGGTAGAGCACATGCCTAATAAGTGTGAGGCCCTGAGTTCAAACCCCAGTGCCACCAAAAGAAAAAAAAAATTACTAGGGAACTACAGATCATAACAACAGTCAGTCCAGAGCCTAGCTTAGTGTGTGTGTAGGGGTGTTTGGTCTGAGCCTGCTCACAGGAGGAGCCTCTCTGAGGGTTCCCAGCCACTTGCCTCCGCATCAGGCCCCTTCTGTTCCCTAACCTGCCGGCTTGACCTTTGCTAGCCCCCCCCTTTATCCACACCTCGCTTTCCCAGGAGGTAATGTCTGTGATGGGCTCCACAATTGTGTCCTCCAGCATCCTCCAGGCCTTTTTGTCCTTCTGTTGTGAAATGAAATATGGCCTTTCCTCAGCCCAGCACCCCTTTCAGCTCATAAAAAGTCATTTTTCCTCTGATGGAACTCTGATGTATTTGAAGGTACCAGCTAAAAAATGACTGCCGGCTTTGCAAAGTTTTCTGTCCCCTGCTGTGTGGAGGGGCACAGCAACACTGGCATGCTAGAGCTTATTTAAAACCTTGCCTCACCAACCAGCCATAGATCACAAAAACTGGCAGCTGAGATGTCAGCGGAATTGGATTGAACTCCCTTGTTTTCTGTGCCATGATATTTGTTACCTGGAATTTGATTCAATTCAACAAGTCCACGTCGGACACCTGTCATTAACACATCCGTCTGCGGGAGGCAGTGAGGAATTTGATCCAAGTGAGATTTGTCCATGAGTCAGGCTGCTGTTGCCTGTCACTTCCCCTGTGCCTGTCTTCTCCAGGCTCCAACCTACATGCTGGGGACAAAAACAGCAGTTGTCAAAACAAGTCGTGGAGCAAATTATTACAAATAACTAATTCTGTGGTCAGTCACATAGGGACTGTTCTGAAGACTGTGTCTGCTGAGCTCTCACAGAGACAGGGAGCTAAGGAAAAGTTTCCTAAGGAAATGAATGAAACACAAAGAAGGCTAAGAGTTATCCCAGAAAAAAAAAAAGTGAGAGTATTGTATGCAAAGGGAGCTGCAGGTGCAAAGGGCCTGGGGCAGGATGCAGAGCAGGATGTAGTTAAAGACAGAAGACAGATATAATTGGAGCCTTGGCAGGGGGTGGTTGGGTTGGAAGTGCATGAGTAATAAAGGGAGGTTGGATGAGCTGGAGCAACCAAGACTTAGAACATTACCCCAAGGGAACGAGATGGCAGTGATGGGATTTGAGGAGACTGAGGTGGGTATTGTGGGAAGATCATGGGCTGCTGCAAGGGGACAGACTGGACCCCAGGAATCATAGGGTTGGGAGAGGCAGCCGAGCTGTGCCCTTCGGATCAGTTACTTCTCACAAGCACTCCGGGCACAGCCCTGGCCCCCTCCTGTACCCTGTCCCTAGTGTATCTCTAAGAGTGTTGCTTATCACCAAGAGGGTGGCCCTTCCCCAGCCGGCTTTCTTATTCACAGGCACCAACTGTGTCAGCAAGTCCCCAGTGGGCAGGACGCCCCTGCATGTGGCAGCAGCCATGGGTCGGCTGGACTGCATAAGCCTCCTGATGAAGCACGGGTTCTCCATCCATGACAGGGACAACAAGGGGGAGACCGCCCTCACTGTCGCCCGCCGCCTGAACCGAAAGAAGTGCGAGAAGAGGATGTTTTTGCTACACTGCATGGCCAGGTCTGGGGCAAAGGACCCCCGCACCTTGCACATGAAGGACATCCTTCGGAGAGCCACCACCTCTGGCTTTGAGTCCAACAACAGCTGGCATTAGCTGTTCCCATGGGTTGCTGGCAGGCTGGGGCTGCCCGGGGGGACTTTTCACCACTGCTGAGCTCAAAGCCAGACACGGAATTTGCTGTCATGTTTGCAATGACTTCGGGAGGGCATCGGTGACTGAGGAGCTCATGTTCCTGTGGTGCTGCGTTGCTGGCGAATGGCAGATGAGCCCAGCCTTTAATTTTGAGCTATTTGTACATTGTATCTGATCACGCCGGGTGGGGTGATGGGAACCAATTACTTTCTCTCCCTTCTGGAGGCCACTCAATGTGCCAGGATAATAGGAGTGATGACAATAATGATAATAGCACCATTGTTAGTGTACAAAACAACTGCCAGCGCGAGTTGGGAGGCCGTGTGCCATGTGTGCTGTGAACTTGAGCTTGTAAAACCCATGGAACTAAATGCTTCTGCCACTGGCAGTGCTCCTGAGGTTGGGCTGAGCCGTCTGAGGGGTCTGCTGCTGGATTCGGGGGGCAGGAGGGCACAAAGGAGCTGGGGGGGAGTGTGGTTCTCCAAAAGGAACACAGGTTGCAGGGTGGCAGGTGAGCTTAGATGTGGAGGAAACAGTGTTGTAGAAGACAAAGGTGATTCTTAGGAAAGACAGGAGCTGGGAGCCCCTTTCCCTTCATTCCCTGAGGCAGGACTTCACTCCCACCCTCAGGGTTTGTGCTTGGCCACAGGCCTCAGATGCCACACAACCCTAGACCAGGTGGTGGAGTGGGCCAGTTAGCTGCTGCAGGGATGAGCAGGGAGGGTGAGGATGGGCCCACGGTCTGAAGAGGGCACCAGGACCCAGCTCCAGCAGAAACGCCAGCCAGAGGCTGCTGGAACTTTCTACAGCCTTCTTGAGCTGAACCTGATTTTTGATGGGATAACCCTTGAGATTTAAATGTTGGTTCAAATCTTTGAAGACTTGGTCTTGAAGAAGATCCTTCAGAGAGGAACCAGACATTGGATGACATTTGGTACAAAAGGAATGAGAGTTGAGGCACCTCTATGGGAAATGCTGCCTACTGTCAAACTCAATTTGTTTCCCTGGGGAAAGTGCTAGAAAGAACCTAAGTTCCACTGGGGACAATCCACAGCTCTGAGGTCACAGCCAGGGAACAGCCATGGGCCTGCCACCCACCATGCTGTCTCCCACTGGCCTTTCCTTGATCCCTCAAAGCCCTATATCCTAATATGACTTCCAGAACTCAGGTACAAGGCAAAGGTCCCCAGAGCAGCCATTGAAGTTGTTTTTCGGGTGACTGACAGTGGCAGGATACCCTTTCTGACTTACATCCCAACAACCGGATCCAGCTTTGGAATTAATGGCCCGCCTTTCCTGCTGTCACAACAAGTAGGATCTGTGTTGACCATGGTCTTACACCAGCCTACGTGGCCGTGCGTGCCCTGCTCAGCAATCTGTTTGACAAATAATAGTCAGGAAAAAATAGCTCAGCATCCACGCTGTCAAAACTGAGGTCTTGTTTTTGGCAGGTGTTCTCCAAAGTCAATAGGCAGATATTAAATAACCCTATCCAATAGGCCAGTTCATTTCACTAATGAGGTGTGCGGAGGGGGTGACTCGGGCAACCCTTCAACTTAACAAATGGCATGGCTTCAAGTCATGTGTTTGCCAGGAGCTTAGCTAAGCTGTCTTTGTTGGTAGGAGAGCCAATTGCCTGGCACCTGGGTCTACAATTTCAGGGTCAAGCACTAAGGCTTCATGTGCCCGCCCAATTCAATTAGACACTTGGCCAGACATCGGGCAAGTCCCAAACTCTCTGTGGTGACATTTTTCTTAGTCTGTGATAGGAGCATTTGAACAGGCTCCCAGGTCTTGTGGACTCTTCATTTTAGACAATCTAAATGTCCCGTATTAGGGCTGGGAGTGGAGCTCAGTGGTCAAGGGCTTGCCTAGCCTTCGAAGGACCCAGGGTTTCATCCAAAGTACCGCACACAAACACCCTGTGCATTACATTGCAGCAAACCTGCCTCGCTTCTCAAATCAGATGTGCTCATAACCAGAAAAGGCAGTTTATTGTAACTCAAGTTGATGTAATGTTACATTTTGTAGCTATTCCATTAAATGCTTATTTTGAAGTCCCTGCCCCATAATTTGGGGGCTAACAGCAACAGAAATTGCAGGAAGACTGAAATTGCATTTTTGTAGGACCTTGAATTTCTTGGAGGCCTGGGCAGCGCAGAGGGTCCAGAATGGTAGAACAGTCAGGGTCTGGCGTGGCCCAGGGGCCATTCCTTTGCATGGGGAGGAGCTGGCTCCCTTAGAAGAGCTTTTCACACACAGGGCTGGCCTTCTAGTCACCAGGGGTAAGAGCCACTCATGTGGAGGTGGAGACATGGGGTTGGGGTCACTGTAGACCTCAGGGTGCGTCTTGCTGGCCTTGGGCAAGTTCTCAGCTGTTTCTAGCTAAAGATGTCCTGTAGAGGAAAGAGTAGGGTTGTCCCTCACCTGGGAGGCAGGGAACATTTAGCACGTGTTAGCTACTGCTGTCTGGGAGTATGGCTGTCCTGAGTAAAGTGATTGACCTTTTCGGGGAGAGAAGATGGGAGACCCACCTGGTACCTTTCCTGGACTCTCTCTAGTTCTGATCCCTCATATCTAATGACCTGACCTTTGAGCTCAGTGAGACACTGTCTTGTATCTATGGCTCTCTTGGAGGCGACAGGAAGGAGAATCCTCTTCATCTCAGCACAGCTGGGTCGTTGCTCACCTGTGAGCTTTAAATGGCATCCCAAAAAATGGTCCTTGGAATCAGAGATGTCCCGAGAGACAGACACACTCACTGGAGCAGAGGAGGATAGAGGCTGTGTTGGCCATCATGTTTCCATTTGCCTTGGCTGCCAGGCTGTTCAGTCAAGCTCAATGCCCACCTGGAGCAAATACCCAGCTTACCTCTTCTTCTCCCTTGGGTGAGTTGCAATCGGCCCTAAAAATTAAGCTGCCTTGTATAGGGATGCCATTGTAAGTTGCCTCCTTTGTGGAAACAATGCAGTGCAAATTAGAAAGTCATGGTACAAACTGTGGGGTTTAGAGGGTGGCTAGCACATCTCACCCAGGGCTGGTTTGGTAGACCCTGCTCCCTGGTCCTCCAGCCTGTGGACCCAACCTGAGCTGTTCTTATGTGTAACTCTGTTGGCCTCTGGACCACTGAGCATCCCAGGTCTCTTGGGCTCCCTTGCTCTTGGCACTGTGCCTTCTCATCAGAGCCTCCTTTGCCAGGTTCTAGTGCATGTGGGGTGCTTGCCACCATTTCTCCCCTCCACTGAAGACATGGATGCTCCCGTGCCTGAAGCACGTTCTCTCACTCCTCTGCTGGGCCTGACTCAGTGAGAAAGTTGACCCCTTCCTTCCCCATTGCTTAGTCCTTTTGTACCATGGGGAGTCTCCCTCTGCTAATCTGTCTTGCTGCCTCCGGGCCCTGGCTGGTCTTCCTTTCAGACACTCAGGTAGAACAGACTGCCATAGGTGATGACATTCTGCTAGTGTTAATAGCATGGTCTTGGGTTCAGGATTTCCTTCCTCTCTCCCCTTCTTACTAGTGGGGTAAAGCTGGCACCAGTTGTCACCACCCAAGAACCATAGCTCCCTTGCTCACTATGTTGGCCTCACCCTCTCCTTCCTAACCTGGTCATGTTGGTGAAAGGACTGACCAATGGGAAATGTGCTGGTAAGAACCCAGGACCTGCCAGCCTGACCCTGCAGCACAGTGAGAGTGGCTTGGCCTTGCCATCTGGCAGGTCCTGTTTAGAATTCTCCTCTGCCACCAGTCATGTGGCATCAGGCCAAGCAATGGCAGCAATCTGAGCCTCAGTTTCCTCATATTCCCCTTACATCACTGGAGAGATTATATGCCTAGTACAGGGCAGACACTTGAAAAATGCTAGTTGTCATCATTGTTGTTATTGCTAGCACCACTGAATTTGCTTAAAATGTTTGCTCACTGGGAATCAATACATCCCTGCTTCCAGAGAGCTTCATACATAAATTCTCAGTAAACCTTACACAACAAGGGTCCAGAGCTAAGAATTCCCAAAGAATTTCCTTTAGACTTGCTGATGGTGATATTCAGCTGAGAGCTTCCTCAGCAACTTGCACAAAGTGTGTTCTCAACTACAGACTCCAGGGCTGGTCTGCCGCAGAGGAAAACAAGCTCTCGGGGAGAGGAAAATTCCAGTGGCTTGGTTCTGCCTCCGCAGTGCACACTGAGTACAGAGGCATCCAGCAGAGGGCACAGAAAGCCATTAACATTTAGAAAAACACCGGTGTCTGTGCTCGCTGGAAATGTCAGCGGTGCTGCAGTCTGCGTCGCTTAGAAAACTCGAGAGCAGGGCTCAGCCCCGGGGCTCGCAGGTGGGCATTTTGACCTAGACCCCAGAAATTGTCTGCAAAGTAGGCTGTGTGCACACGCACAATTTCTGGGGAGCATACACAGAGCTCTCAAGACACCCTAAAGGTTCTGAGTCCCCCCTCCTTCCCCAGGGTTCCACAACACAGCCACATAAATGAAGCTTCCCCCATTCCAGTTGCCAAAGAAACTGCACTGTCACCGTCAGCACAGTGTCACCCTTGGCCCATATTGTTGGTGCATAACTCAGTTTACCACTGGAAAGATGATAACCCAGTCCCACCTGGGGCAGTGTGGCCTGCGTGTGCCTGGGGAGCCATCCCAAAGCCACACGAGGGGCTTGCTGAGGTCTGTGTGCTTGCAAGATTACAACCTGTCAATGCTTCTGCCGATGCCCTGATCTGGGCCCAGCTACCCCACTTTTGTAAATCATCCTGCAGAGTTGGAGGCCCAGTACCTAAAGGGACATGCACTCAAATGTTAACGGCAGTGGTTTATGGTGGCAAGCCCCTAGCCACACTCCAAATGCCCACAGGGGAGCATTGGGGGCACATTCTGCAATTAAGAGATGACTTCATCAGTGTGTATGGGCCAAGAGGAGGTCACCAGAGTGTCTGCGTTGTGTCACTATGGGGAAGATGGCAAGCTGTCAGGAATGGCACAGGCTCACTGAGTCACAGTTGTAAAAAGAAGCAAACAGGAACATGTCTACATATATTGAGCACAGAGAATGACATCAAAGACTCACCCCAGCCAGGTGCCGGTGGCTCATGCTTGTAATTCTAGCTACTCAAGAGGCAGAGATCAAGAGGATCAAGGTTCAAAGCCAGCTTGGGCAAATAGTTCGTGAGACCCTATCTTGAAAAAAACCATCACATAAAAAGACTGGTGGAGTGGCTCAAGGGGAAGGTCCTGAGTTCAAACTCTAGTATCACAAACACACAAAAGATCCATCCCAGACTCTTAGCATTGCCTACTTTGGGATTGGGGTAGGGGTTGTCTTAGGCACTGTGAATAGTCAAACTGCTATATTGTGTCAAAATATGCATTAAACTGACCATGACATTTACTCCAGCCTCAAGCTGTGCGACCCTCATACTGTGCAGTTCTAGGATGTTTGCATCATCCCAAAAGAAACCTCATCTCTATTAGTCACTCCTCACAGTCCCCTCCAGGCTTGGACGATCACCCATCCCATTCATGTCCACCTCCCTGGCGGGTACACACTATGCAGCACTGGCCCTTTGTCTCAGAGCTTCCTTCCCTTTCAGGATCGAGTGTTCCACTTAGGGAAGGGTCACAGTGTGTACATCCGTTCACCAGCGGGTGGACGTCAGTGCTGTTTCTACCTGGTGATGGAGTTTCTGGACTCTGCTTTCTGTTCTTGTGCATGTACACCTGGGAGGAAACTGCTGGATTACATGGCAAAAATATTTATTTAGAAAGGAAGAAGAAACACCCCACCCCAGCTCTCCAAAGCTGGAGAATTACAGCAGCCAGGCATTCGGCAGTGTTCCCTCATTGAGTGTGTCAGGCAGACACTCAACCAACGTCACAATCTCTGAAAGAGTTTCTTAAATACATTGCTGGGCCTGCCTCCCAGAGCCTAAATGGAGAGGGTTTGAGGCAGAGACTGAGCTTGCTTTCTGACAAATTTCTCAGCATTGAGCAGTGCTGAGCAAATTCAATTCTATGTCCATTTGTTCTGAGGAAACAGAGGTTCAGAGAAAGTCAGCAACTTGCCCAGTGACACACAGCAGCAAATGGTTCTGAGCCTTGGTGTGCTATGTACCTGCCAGCTCAGAGCGTGTGTACCTCCTGGGAGGAGGGGAGGGGGTGAACTCAGTTCTCACACCATTAGCAGATGCACTGGGCGGTGCTGCGGTTCTGAAGTCAGCCTGCTCAGGACCCTTCCTGATGGCTGCGACCTTGGTTGATCCTTTAAGCTGCTTTTCCCCACGTGCAACTTCAGAAAACGCTGGCACTCCTCAAAGGTTGAGGGGGTGGTCTGCCAGAATGCAGCCAGGACTGGCCGCTTGGGAGGGGACCACAGGACCACAGCTCAGAGGGCAGGAAGGATAGGCATGAAGGCAAACCCCACCGACACTTCCTCCTGGGCTCCCCGGGCCCCAGCAGCCGCAGGACGGGCCCCAGGCTCCCCCCGGACCAAGGAAAACCTTCCCAGGCCCGTCCGGAGGGGGCGTCCGCCAGATGGCGCTACTGAGCAATGCTGCCGCCGGCGGGAGACGCGGCGGCCGCCAGGTGTCGCTGCGAGACCGCAGTTCAATTTGGGGCTGGGACCTGGCTGGGACTCAGATCCTTCACTTCCCCTGTCCCTGCACACCGCTGTGACCCCAGGATTTCCCACTCTCCATTCTTAGGTGGTGGTTTGAGCTTTGCCTAGTTCAGAATACTTTTTAAAGCATGAAACTTTATGTAGATACTTTCACATAAAATCCACAGTACAAAACTTAGGAACTGCATCCTCTAATTCCGAGTTCCCTCAGGGCTCCACCAGTTACCCTCTCAGGGTTGAGGACGAGGTAAGGAGCTGTGGAGCCAAATTGCACTTTTTAACATCCCAAACGGAAAACAAGTTTATGCTCTTTCAACTCTATGGAACATTTTAATTAATGTTTTCCCCAGGAGAGACTGCAATAAGAAAGACCAGGTGCTTGGTTTGGAGGTTCACTCTGCTAAGTCCAGTTACTTGAGAGATGGAGTTAGGAGGATCTAGGTTTGAGACCAGCCTGGGGGGCAGGGAGAGAAAGCTAGCAAGACCCTATCTCAGAGAACAAGCTGGGTGTGGTAGGGCACACCTGTAATCTTGTCTACAAGGGAGGAGGATTGCAGCCTGAGGCTGGCCCTTAGCAAAAAGTGAGAGCCCCTATCTGAAAAATAACTGAAGTGCAAAGGGCTGTGGCTGTGGCTCAAGTAGTAAAGTAGGGCACTAGCTGGTGAGTGCAGGAGTTGCCTCTGGTATTGAAAAAAAAAAAAAGCAAAAAGAAATGAAGTTCTCTGGAGTTGAACTTCCAGCTTTCTGCAAACTGCAGTGTATTTAGTCCTGGTCCATCTCACATGGGTTTGAGAATTATATTTAAATAAGAAAAGAAGTTCTAGTTTGGTTTTGTCTGTGTTATGAAGCACGTCATTTGATTCTTGAGCCGGTCCTGGGAGGTACTAGTCCCACTTACACAAAGAGACAGAGGCTGGAAGAGCCAGAGCCTGTGGCTCTGAAAAGAATGGAGGAGAGGAACCTTGGCTATCAGACATGGAGATGAGTGGCCTTTCCTAACGAGGTGCAACATCTGGCTGAGTGCCCACCATTCACTCAACTAAATGAAAGGAGCACTGGCTACTCCATCCTGCCAGGCCTGGGACACTCCAGTCGGTTGGTGGCATCAGCCCCAGTGTTCAGCACTGCCGCCTCTGCCTGCACTCTGGCCTGTCAGTTCCCCTCCTGCATGGGTTGACATCAGCTCCTTTGACCTTGTACAGGTGTCCACCTGCAAATCTTAAAACATCAACCTTTCCAGCATGGCCCCCTCCCCCAGTTCAGGCCGACCTGGTTCCAAAGGTGGCAGACTGGATACCTCTGCTCCAGCAGGGAGGCAGAGGGACTGCAATGGCTTTTCCACCACCCAATGCCCTCTGTCAGGGGGCACTCAGAAATGTCCTGGGTGTTTGGAGACCCGACCAGGGACTCCTGCATGGTGGTTGCCTGCTAAGGGCGAGGTGGTCTGTCCTGTGGGTTGTGTGAGCAGGTGCAGGCGACACTGTAAGGGAGCCATCCTTTCCAGGCTGCACCTGCCACCTACCTGCGCTCTGTGTGCATTTGCTTCATGGGAAACAAGAGTTTGAACTCAGGGCTTCATGCTTCCAAAAGCAAGCGCTCTGTCGCTTGAGTTACACCTCCGGTCCATTTTGCTCTGGATATTTTGGACATGGGGTCTCCTGAACTACTTGCCTGGGCTTGAACCACCATCCTTCCAATCTCAGCCTTCCAAGTAGCTGGGATTATAGGCCTAAACCACCAGCGCCGGGCCCTGTGAGATTCTTGAAGTTCAAGCACAGTGTCCTCATGGGGAGTGGGACTCTGTGTCCTTAGGCCCTTGCCTGGTGGCGGGGAGAGTGGGTAAATGGCCAGAGGTCCCTGTGGCACCCAACCCTTCAGAGAAACCTTCCCTGCACTGAGCAGCAGTGCAGGAAGAGTGGGGTCGGCGAGGCTGTGGGTCTCAGAAGTAGCAAGGGGGGTGCTACCCGAGTGGTGCAGCACTTCTCTTCAGAAGAGGGGAACATATTCCTTGTGCGCTCAGCTGTGGGCATCTAAGAAAGCAGGAGACTCCCGTGAAGAGGATGGCTTGGGGCAGTGACAGGAAAAGCCTGGTGGGAAGGACAGCGCAGCTGAGTTGCACTAGGAAGACCCCCAGAGCCCAGTGGCAGAGCCATGGGAACCAGCACTCCATGGGAGCAGGGGCAGGTGGCTGGGACTTAAGGAACTAAGGGAAGTCTGGGCAGCCTTAGAACCTTCCAGAAGTCACTGACATGACATGACATGACATGGGGTTGGAGAGTGGGCAGAGGCCAGGTTAGGTGGTGCCTCTGAGGTTGTACTGGCCAGCGGTGGCCACAGCAGGGCTGCGTGGCTGCTCCGAACTCCGCAGCTTGAACCGACAGAGACTGATGTCTGATCACACGCCCGAGAGTTTCTAGACCACTGGTCCACTTGGGCACAGCTGGGGACGCTGTGTTCTGCCTGCCCCTGGAATGTCCTTGACAAGTAGAGAAGAGTGGAACTTTGTGAGGTGTGGATTCAGAACCATCTCCTCTTGCTGCTGGGTGCAAGTCAGTGACCCAGGGCACTACATGGCTGAGGCCCATGCCAGGGGGTGAGAGATAGGCCACAGTGGGATGGACGCAGAGACGGGTGGGGAATTGGTGCCAATACCTTCACCCACAGAAGCCCTGGGAGAGTTTGGAATTTTCTCCAGCAGCTACTAGTGAAGGTGGTGGCAGGGGTAGGAGGAGACAAACGTCCACAAGGAGCGAGAGTGGGAGTTCTTGGACCAATTAGAGGAGCCCGCTGTGGTTCAGGGGAGAGAGGATGGTGACAGACCAGGGTGTGAGTGGAGGGACTGGCCTGGGGCAGAGGACAGAGCTGTGCAGATGGGACAGGCAAGACACCACCGCATCCAAAAAGCCACTTCCTGTGATTAAGCAGTTGAGGAATGGAGGTGGTTTACTGAGAAGGCAGAAACTGGGGAGCAGAAGATGGGAGGGGCACCACAGGGTTCTCCACCTCATTCAGGTTCCCATGGCTGCTGTCACAAACTACTGTGAACCTAGTGAATTGATGAGTGCCTCTGCTCTGGAACCAACTTAGCAAAGCTCCCTGGACGGCAGGGCTGGGGGTTGTGGCCACAGCTGGGAATATGCTGCCTTGTCAGTAGCTTCTGGAAGGTTCTAAGGCTGCCCAGACTTCCTTTGGTTCCTTAAGTCTCTGTCACCTGCCCCTGCTCCCACCATCATCTTCTTGAGGCACCCTCAGGATGGCAAGTGGGAGTCGCCTGCTCTCTTGGAAGCTCATCCGAAAACCACAGCTGGGAGCACAGGGATACATTCTCCCTTTGTAAAGAGAAATGTCCCTACTCAGGTAGCCACAGAAATTTAATGTCTCACAGTTCTGGTCCCAGGCATCAGAAATCAAAGGGTTGGTAGGGCTGGGCTCCTTTCTTCCTCTTCCAGCTTTGGGTGGCTCCAGGTATCCCTTGGCTTGTGGCTGCATCACTGTCTTCACGAGGCCTCCTCCTCCATGTCTCACCTCATCTCTTATAAGATCTTGCCATTGGATTTGGGGTCTACCCTAATCCAGGAAGAGCTTAAGAACTTGAACTTGACCAACTCTGCCAAGTCCTCTTTTCGAAATAAGATAGAATTTACAGGTTCTGGACAAACATGCCTTTAGGCCACCTTTTCTCCCACCACTGCCGTTATGTTTGATTGCCTGCCACAGTCCCAGTGGACACTGAGGAGGCCGCTGGGCACACGTGGCTGGGTGCACAGGTCAGGGCTCACCAGCTGGGCACCCTTGAAGGTTGTCAAGCAAGCCATGGGCTGAAGGAAAGGGCTTCAGATAGGCAAAGCAGGCAGCCTGGACTGAGCCCCGACTCCACTTTATTTAGAGCTCAGGGAATGGGGAGCCAATGAAGACGAAAGAGAGGGAGGTGCTGGTGAGGTGGGAGGGAGAGCCTGAGATGGGCTCTAGGCACAGTGCAGATGGAGCCCAGGGAGGCTGCGATTCTCCAGGAAAGTTCTGGACAGGAAGAAATGAGGCAGTAGTCAGAGCAACTGCTCCAGCTGAAGGCCTGGCAGGGAGGGGGGCTCCTTCCAAGGGGTCCTGAGTAAAGAGGCTGCTTTGAGGGTGAGGTGTCCACTAGTCCCTCCCGTGCATCCAACTGGCTCCCACTTGTCAGAACCAATTTTCCAAACTTGGTGAAAAGTTTCTTACAGTGAGACTTTAAACAATTTTTAGAATAAAAATCTTAAGCACGAAGAAAAAAAAATCAAGAAAGTACATATTCACTCAATAGTTGCCAGCTCCAGTCCTGTTTGCTCCCTCTGTGGAGCTATTTGGTTAAAGTAATTGACACTGCTCCCTCCACTGACTACCTGCATGGACCCAGAACAAGGATGCTCTCCTTCAAACACCCCCAAAACAGCAGTGGCTCCACAGATCACATGGCTTAAAATAAGTTCATTATCTCACAGTTCTGGGGATCAGAAGTCTGAAATGGGGCTCACAGGCTCCACCCAGCCAGACTGGTTCTTTCTGGAGGTCCTGAAGGAGAACCCACTTGCTAGCCTGCACCTATCTCTGGACACCCCCATCCTAGGGCTCCAGCTCATTCTCCATTTCCTAAGCCAGCAGTCTTGTGTCTACTGATTCTGCTCTGACCATGACCGTTTTCCTGGTCCCTATCAGAACTATGCTGTGACTGGACTGGACCAGGACCACTCCCTAGCTCTGGACCCATCGTCACCCCTGCACACTCCCTCTTTCACCTGGGCAGCATCCCCAGCTCTTGTGGGTGGGATGCAGGCACCTGGGGGCTTTGCTCAGAGCCCCCAGCACCTAATAGCCAGTCTGAAGTCAGGTCCCCCAGTGGTCTCCAATGTCTGTTACAGCTGCCACTTCAGCTGGTTGCTCCGCTGAGCTGCAGCCCTAGGCAGGGAGGTCTGTGGAGTCTCTGTAACCTGCAAGTGGCTCCCCCAACCCCAGCTAGCTGTGGAGGAGGCCAGTGGAGTCATCCTGTGGGAGGTCACTCCCCAGGTGTCTGGGTAGCCCTTCGGCTCCTTTCCCTGTGCTTTGATTTCCTGTGAACTGGATGTGGCATTAGCCATTTTTCACCAGACTACATTAGGGAGTGGCATTGTGACTTCCTGGGCATCCAGCAGGGTGTTGGGTGCCAGGCTCTGCACTGTCAGCATGCAGAGTTTGGGGTCTGGCAGGTGCTCCTCCCTGGGGAAGCTCCGCTCTTTTCTTTGTCACTAGCAAGCAATACTAGGTGATCCTTTCTCCTCTTTCCTGCCTCCTTTTGTGTTTTGGTGGCAAATACACCTCACGTGGGCCTCCGTGTTTCACTCTTTCAAGTGCACAGTGTGGTGGTGTTAAGGACATTCACACCGTTTTGCAGTCATCACCCCCATCCACCCACAGAGGACTTTCATCTTCCCATAATGGAACCCTTCATTTCAGTCCCCGGCCCCCACTATTACCTCTTCTGGATACTTCTTATAAAGGAGTTATGCAATATATGGCTGACTTTGGCTTCTGTCACTTAGCTGAGTGTTTTATAGATTATCCACGCTGCAGTATTGGGGCTTGAACTTAGGGCCTCATGCTTGCTAGGTAGGTGCTCTACTGCTTGAGCCATGCACACCACCCCCCAGCCTCCTACTTGGTTGCTTTTTGTGGCTGAATAATATTTTTGTATGAATATCCCATGTTTTGTTGATAGGAACATTTGCCCTCCCCACCCCACTTTTTGGCTACATGAATAGCACTGCCTTGGAGATGGATGCAAACCCTTTTGTGTGGACGGATAGTTCTGATCCTTTTGAGGTTTAACTTTTGAGGATTTGCCGGGGTCGTTTCCTGTTTTCCACAGCAGTGACACCATTTGTACCCCACCATCAGTGCCCAGGGTAAGAAGTCTCCCACATTCTCACCAGCTCTTGTCACTGTCCTCTGAGTGTGACTTGGTCCCTGTCTGCCTTTGATCCATCCCATTGGCTCCTCCCTGAGGTTATGAGGTGGCCGTTTCCTAACTCCACTGCTCTTACTGTTCCCTAACCACGAGAAAGCTGGGTTTCGTCCCAATAGCTGCTGGGCTTCCAGAAAGGCAGTTCCCTTCCAAAGGGACAGGAAAATGCCTGCTTCTTTGTCATTACGGGTGCCATGATGCTGCCCGGCCATTCTGAGTCTTCCTTTAGCATTTCCCAGAACCTCAGCACCCCAGGGTGTTCCCACCCCACATGCCTGCTCACCTAGGATGGAAGGGCGTGCCCTGGACCTTTCCCCTCTGTGAACATCCTGAGGCCTCCTCTGAGGAGGAGACTTTGAGACCCCAATGAAGTCAACTCTGCTTCTCTTGTTTGCAGTGCGTTCTCTCCTGGAAGCTAATGCTTGATTTTCACAGGGGAGGAGTGGCTCGAGGGAGGAAGGCAGGGAATGCATGGCTCAGAGCAAAAGTGTTCCAGCACAGCCTCAACCCTCTGGGCTGGTAGTGGGCAAGCACCCATCAGTCTTATGGACTCTGCCCCTGTGAGGGGACACTGCAGACATTGGTCAGATGCCTGTGGTCCCAGCACACTTGCTGCTTCTGTGCCTGATGGCACCAGTATGTGCGTGCTCATCTTCGGGTTCCAGGAGTCTTTGGTAAGCCAAGAACCCCAGTGTCTGGAGTCCCTTCAGGCCAAGACAGCGGTACAGCAGCAGCCACCCCTTCCTAAATTTTCCCCAGGCCCTTCTTGCCTTTCCCGGTGGCCCTGCCACCTAAGTGGCTTCCCTGGCCCCCAAAAGTGTTTGGGACTAGGTCAATGGCTGAGTTTTCAAGCTTTTCTTTCTAGCTAAAAGCGTTTCCAAATCTGCCTCAAGGGAGCAGGAAGTCTAAAACACAGACCCCCAAATAATTTCATATTTTCATAATACTGGCTGCCAGAACGGTGGGTGATTTATTTTGAGAAAGGCTACAGGCTGAGAGACCCGCTAGCCCTCCTCTGGGAAGTTTAGAATTAGAAGCAGAGGATGTGATGGTTGAACTTCTGCCAGAGCAAGTTCAAGAGGGAAGACCTTGACCTCTTCAATTCAGTTTCAGACCTTGTGACCCTTCTTTTGGGTGGAAAAAAAACATCTTGTCAGGCGTCTTTTGCTATGTATATATATATATAATATATGCACGCATATATTTAGCAAGTTTTGTTGAATCCTTGGGAACCAGAAAGCCTAACATCCTGTTTTGATACGCCCAGAGCAAAAGATAAGGGTCTAATTTAGAACCTGACCCAGTGCCACACAGTTCATGCAGTGCCGGCCTGCTTCCCTCTTCACAGAGCCCATGGTCCCGATTACCGTGGAACCTTTGCAGTTTGGGAAACTTTCCTTCCCCAGGGAGCTGGAGGTCAGGGCCAGCCCTGGGCTGATGGAGCAGGTCCAGGGGGCCTGAGGCCTGGCCCCTCCCAGGCTGAGGCAGCAGCTAGATCGACCCATCGATTTTGGGACAGGGGTTCTGCAGTGCCACGGGGGACCTCAAGTCACCCCAGGACATCTGCAGGACAAATCAGAGGCCTCGGGAGCTGCATGCAGCCAGTATTGATGGGCTGAGGCCTGGTAATAAATTGGCAGATAGATCAGTCGGGGATGAAGGCACAGGGTGTGCAGGTTATAGAAAACACTTAAGTTTAATGCACTGACAGAGTTGGAGGGATAATTTCACCACAGTGCCTGCTTGCTGGTGACGGGAATGGCAGGTCAGAGGTGTTCTAAATTCCCTCAGTGACAAGGGTACGGCTGACCGCTGCTCGGGAAGTTCATTGCGCAGCCGTGTTAGGTAATGCAGTTGACTCTAAAAGTCACCAGCCACTCTGGCCTCAAATCGTATGGAAAACTGACCAAACCTCGACACCCCCAGGCTGCTGTGGCTCCCTCCTGTCCCATTTCAGAGGCAGCTCCCACCCCATACTCTCACTCCAATGTCTAACCTGCCTCCAAGGCCTGGAGCAAATCTCCCCATCCCTTCCACTGCCTGTGTCTCTCAGTCCCTACCAAGTCATCAGAGTGGTAATTCCCAAATGTGTGATCATGTCACTGCTACATTTCAAATCCTCCATGCCTCCCCATTTTCAGACACAGTGAAAATGGCTGGAGTGTAAGGCCCCTGTGCCCTACTGACTTCTGCGTGGATTTCGTTGGATTGCACACCTTTCTTCTGAGTCTTGTTTTAGACCCTCTACACAAGCTGATCTCCTGCCTCTTCCGGTCTGGCCAGTCCCAACTCACCTTCCCATTCTGCAGCCTCTTTGTTGTCTTCTCAGCTGGCTCACCAACATGTTTGCAGCTCAGATGTGGTGGTTGGAGGCAAGGCAGTCATTTTGCAACTGTTAAGACCCCCAAAATTTTCAGAGATCTGGCTTTTAGTCCATGGAGCAGCTGAACCAGGGCTACAACTGCTAAGCTGATGCCACATTTTTTTTCTTCTTTGTTTTTTGTTTTCTTGAGACCGTATCTCATTATGTATCCCAGGTTGGCCTCTAACTCTTGATCCTCCTTCCTCAGCCTCCAAAGTGCTAGGATCATAAGCATGTGCTCCCCTACCCCTCGGTTCCTTCACTCACCTTTTTCTGATGTAGAAAGCAAGCTCAATTTTTTAAAAGCCACATTTAGTGGGTTCTTCTGCTGTTTTCAGTCAAGAGCCACCTGACTGTTATCATCTATATCTTTCCAGACTTTTTCTATGTGAATCTCTACCTATAAAAATTGAGTCATTTGGTGCTTTCTGTGCTTCAGGACTCTCTGAGGCTCTGGAGAGAGGCCTGGGCCGGGGGGCAGAGTTGATGGTCATCCATCATGGGCCTGAGGAGATGGCTGGCTTCCACTCTCCACCCTCCCCCGCCCTCCACACCCTCACCAGCCACTCTGCAGGTTCCTCCATCAAAAGGGTGGTGTGTATCTCCAGCCTCTTGACTTTGGGTTTGTCCATATTGGTTTGTTCATGGAATATACTTTGGCTTCTAGAACAGAGGACATAATGCACCTATTCCAGGCCTAGACATTAAGGTGTGGGAGGGAGCTGGGTGCTTCCAAATCTAGCTTAGGAAGTGACTGGGCAGTAAAGGAAGTGCAAGTCCAGGAAGGCTGGTTAGAGGAAGTGGCCCTTCAGAGATGGGCAGCCCTGGCCAGCGACAGGAGAGGCAGAGGGGTCCCCTGCTTATGTGTGGCATGTCTGGAGCATGGACAGAGTGGCTCTGGACACCGTGAAGGCAGGGCAAAGCTCTCGTTCCTCCCACATGGTCCCAGGGTGGGTCTTGGCTCTGCTTGTGTTCTGGCCAGAGGGGCAGCACTCCTAGCTTGTGGGGTGAGCTGCTTGGGGTCCCAAGGGTGGCAAAGGCTTTGTGTCTGCTTGTAACCAAGAGGAGGGGATGCTCTGTGATGCAGGAGCCAGGCTGGACACCATCCATCTTTCTTTGGTACAGGCATGGCCTCAGTGACTGGGGATAGACAGTCCTTTCTTCCCCTCGTCCCTGCCCTGCTCCTGAGGACGTCTGGGGCAGAACAGGTCTCTGGTAACATGCAGGTGTGCAAGCGTCTAGGTGAATGGAATGCTAGGCACAGTGCTTACTTGCAGCTGAAAGCTTCTGGGAGACACTGGGGTCCAGCTGTGGGGACAGTGGCCTGGTCCTCCGTTTTCCTTGCTTTGCTGTCTCCACCGTGTCTCCATCATGCCAGATTTGCAGGAGGTCATGCCCCTCACAAGGCTGATGCCAGGTGCAGCTCCCCTGTGTCAAGTGCTCTGCCCGGGACCTGGGTGCTACTCTTGCATGGGATACTCCTGGGGCTTGGGAAGGCACTGCCTCTGAGCCGATGCTTCTTTGGGTCTCATGTTCCTTTGCAGGGAGGGGTTAGAAGCTCAATGGGACCTGAGCCTCCACTTCTCACCAACCATGGCTCAAACAGGGCCATCGTGACAGCCCAGGTATCGCCAAGTCTTGTCCTCCTCATTTGAAAAGCTCTGTGACATCTCCATCCTAGCACTCCTAGGGGCTTCCCGTCTGTCACACAGGGCTCAGGAGCAGGTCTGTGTGTTAGCTGCCACTGCCCTCTGCTGGAGTCCCTGAGCTCTGCTGTGGCTGCTGTCCTCACGGGGCTGCAGGTGGGGACAAGCTTCCTCCTGAGAGAAGCTGCCAGGGCTTGGCACATCTCGAGGTTCTGGGGAGGGTGCCATTTACCAGGGGGCTTGTTCTGCCTCTCTCTGACGATGGACTTTGCTCTTGTCACTGTTTCCAGGAGGGGAGTCCCCCAGGCTCGAGGGGTGTCAGAGAGGAGCCAGGATTTGAGTCCATATGTCCAATGTGTTTAGTTTAGGGTTGAATTGTGATGTAACCCAGCTGGGCCTTAAATCATTGCACATCAGGTTGGCTTACCCCTCTTCCTTCCTCTACCCTCCCTCTGCCACCCTCTCTGCTTGTCTGCATGTCCCTGCATGTGTGTCTCTGTGTGCATGCATGACAGCTATGTGTGTACGTGTCTGTGTACATCTCTGCCTGCCCATGTGTCTGTGCATCTGTGTACTTATGTGTGTGTGTGTACATGTGCCTGTGCACTTCTGTGCATGCATGTGTATGAGTCTGAGTGTGTGTGTTTGCACACCCGCATGTGGTCTGTGTTGTGAGTCTGAGCATGCATGTGTCAGTGTGCAAGTCTCTTTCGGGTAGAATGGTCTGGAATGCCTTCTTGAGGAGGTGGCATCACAGCAGGAGGCTGAGGAAGTGATGGGGAGCTCTGGGCTGGGCTAACCAATGTGCCATATTCACCTGATGAGGGACATTCTGGCAGATGGGAACAGGCAGGCATAGGCCACTGAGCACTCAAGCCGCTGGGCAGAGGCGTGTGCTGTCTGTCAGAGAGTGCAGAGGACACCAGGGGCCACAGGAGACAGGTGGGCAGGGTGGGGGCTTGAGTGGAGGGCCTGGTACTCAGTGGCAGGCTCTGTTCCCACAGGGAGCAGGGTAGCTGCTGGTAGGAAACCCTGTACCTGTGGGTAATTCCCAGGCCTGTGCCTACACCCCAATTCTCAGGTGCTTCTCCAAGCCACTATGGCTTCACCTGAATCACTGACTTCTCCAAAGGTTTTCTCTGCGTGACCCCAGCTGGAGTGGGGGGACTTGTAAGACTGGTGTGCCCAAGCCATGACAGGGAGCTCTCATGGCCCTGGGAAGGCGCCTCTGAGGGACAGATGGTGTTTTTTCCTACAAGTAGCACTGGCAATAGCTTTTGAACTCAATAAAAAAATCCTCAGGAGCAAACCTGGGAGCTTAGGTGCTCCCGTGACATCTCCTAGGCACTGTTGGGAAGAGGCCCTGGGCTGCCAGTCAGAGTCAGGTCCCCTGTGCACTCCTGAAACCCCTGATGTCCCCTGTGTGGCACTCACTGCTTCTGTCCTTGGCTGTCTCTCTGTGTGGCTGTTTGTCTGGCAGTTGTCTTTACTCAGCTCTACTCTGTGTGGACCTGGGACTGTGTCGCTTGCCTGAGTGAATGAATGGATGAACGCCAGATATCCTCTGTAGTGTACTCAGCGCATTTTTGGGTGTGATTGGCAGAAAATCAATTGAAAGTGGCTTAAGTCCAAAGAGGACATTGTTGGCTCATGAAACAGAAAGCGTCAGGGGTGTCACTGGGTTTTGGGGCCTCAGAGAGTCAACTGACACCACTGGGTGTCTCTCTTTCTCTCACGTCCTCACCGATCTGCCTTTCCCCGTATATTTGCATGGCGGTCTCTTCCTGCAGATGGGTCCCAGCCTGCGTCTGGACCAACGGCCACAGGAAGCTCCAGCTTAGTGGTCTTCACAGTTCAAGGCCCCAGAGAGAAGGAGAAAATCCCCCAACAAATCTCAGGGAAGCCCCGGATTAACCTGCTTGAGTCACATGACCATCTTAGAACCAATCCCTGTGGCCCAGTAGGATGGAGCATTCTCATTGGCCAAAAGGCTCACGGCCCCGCCCCCTCCATGTGTTGGGGTGAGTATGTTATTGACAGGTGATTGCATAGCTGGGGACCCCGAGTGGTGAAGGCTCCCTGAAGGAAAGACCGTGGAGCAGGAAGAATGCATATTTCTACTGGGTGTGATCTTTTCTAATAAAAACCACATCTTTCTTTTCCTGGCTTGATTTAGTTTAGAAACCACACTTTTAACTTTCATCCAACTTCGAAAACTTTCCCAATTTTAGTGACATAAGGAACTTAAAGCAAAACAAAATAAAACAAAAAAGGTAGAACTTGACAGTCAACTCCCAGCTGCTGTATTTCAGCTTTTAGTGGTCCCTACACTAAATGGGTGTAAGGTATGAACCCAAGTGTGGCCTGCAAATGAGGTTTCTCTGCCACTAGGGCTGGGCATTTGGGCCCCTGTGGCCTGGGGAATGACAACCGTATGGCTGGTCAGGATAAACCTTAGAATGGTTAGAAGCTATTTTTTTTCCATTACCATATTGAAGCCATGCTGAAAGTCAAGCTACCACCTCTGTGAGTGATGGGCTTCAGGTGAGTGTGGGGAAGGCGGCGAGTTTATACACCTGAAAGAGTACATTTTGGGGAGTCTGAGGGGGTCTGGCTGCCAAGCACTGCCTGTGGATCTGGCCAATTCTCTGGCCTTCACAGTGCCCTAGGGTCACCTTGATGTCCCTGTCAGCTCTTGGTTCCTGGGGTTCTGAAACACCATCTCTCATGTTTGTCTATTGTAGTCCTAAAAGGTGGGCTTTTGGGTTATTGAATGCTTGGATCCTGGCTCCCCTGCTTCTGAGGTCTGTGACTCTACTTCCCTTCCTGGCAACCGATGTCCATGCATTCATTGACCACGGATAAAGATGTGGCTGAATATGGGGACCTGAAACAGAAAGAGACCCCCCCCCCACTTTCCTAATAAGATCTAAAACCAAATAAGACACATAGATGAAGCAGTCAAAGGCCTGCTTACAGGGTTTGCCTAACCAGTTCGGTGCACATATTTAAAACTACCTGTGCGTGCCGTGAGGGGGCACCTGGAAGCGTGGCTGCTGCTCTCCTGCCCCTTCCATGGATCAGTGCCATGTCCGCTCCTCACTGCCCCTCCAGCCTCTAGGGGTCTGAGGGATGGTTTCAGTGATTTGGCTGGCGAGTGGTGGGAGGAGAAGCACCTGGTGAATCCCTCTGTGAGGCCATCATTCAGTGTTTGATGGTAAAGTGACAGTGTCCCCATTTGTCCTGTGGGTGAACTTCATGGTGTAATCTCTTTCTTTATTGCATTTTAAAGAGGTTTTAATAGGCTCATTATATCAGTTTCTATTGCTGTGGAACAAATGAGCAAATAGTTAGAGGCTTAAACAGCATCCATTTATTGTTTCATAGTTCTTAGGTCAGAAGCCCAGGCTTCTAGGGTCTCAGTGGTTAAAATAATGATGGCAGGGCTGCGTTCTCATCTGGAGGCTCGGCTAGGGAAGGACTTGCTCCAAGCTCCCTCAGTGGTTGACAGAATTCACAGCCCTCACTCATTGCAGCAGGAGACAGATGGAGACAGACAGAGACAGACTCACTCAGTGCCTTCTTTTGGAAGCCTCCTGGATTGGGTCAGGCCCACGGATGATAATCTTCCTTTTGAGTGACTTTAAGTCAACTGATTAGGGACCTTAATCACACTGAGGAAACTTCACCTTTGTCTGTACCAACACAGTCATGGCAGTAATGCCCTCAACTTACCTCGTTCTGTCACTGGGAAGGAAGTCCCCAGTCCCACTCACATTCTGAGGAAGGAACCCCACAGAGGCCTGGACACTGGAGTGGGACTATCATCTTAGCATTTGCCTAACATGTGTGCTTACAGTGAGCACCAATTTGTGCCTGTGTGCAGATACTGACTGATCATGACTAAATCCTTTCTGGTTGATGACATCAAAATAATCTTCCCAAAGCATTTATTGAAACACTCTTCCCTATTAAGACAACCCGCCTTTCTCAAACACAGCTTCCTAGTGACCTTGAAATATTTGTGATGCATCTGAGGTCATGAGACATTTATAAAGGGCTCCAGCACCAGGCAGTTCCCTTTTTTCTCAGGCTTCTATCTTGGGAACGTCTCCTGGACCCCAAGGGGAGCCCAGGAAAGCACAGAGAGGTTGGAGTCTGCAAAGGCAGGAGAATGGTTTGCTCAGCCTGGCCCCTTGCTGAGAGAAGAATGCTGGGAGAAATGTCTAGAAACATCTTTAAATGCCTTCCCCTTGCTCCCCACTGCCATACCACACCATATCTTGATCCTGAGAGGACAGGGAGAAAGTTGATCGCCTGTGTGCCTCAGAGCTGGGTCATGCGAGGTCAGTGGAACCTGGGATGTCAGCCTTCCCAGGAGCGAGGGGCGCAGGTTTGCAAAATGGTAGAATCAGACAAGAGACATGCAGCTGACCACTATGACGAAGGCTGCCTTGTTCTCTCCTCGACATCGCTCCCAGCCTCAGCACTGGAGCACAGGAGCCCAAGGCACCCTTTGCCCCACTCCTCTCCTGGAACAGCCAAGCTGGCCTTGGCTGGGGGAGGGCTCTGGATATTCAGCAAACTGTTGGATACAGTGCCAGGCACCTTCCATGAAGTAGCAGTTTAGATGGTATTATGGTACTATGTCTTATTTTTAAATTTGTGTTTTAGTCAAAGTAATTACTGCACTTTTTCAGTTAACTATTTTTATAAAGGTGCTTGGTGCGGGGTGGGGGGGGGTGGCTCTCCTTTTTCTTAAGTTCCTCAGCTCTGCAGGGCTAGACAGGAGAATTTTGTCCTTGACTGACCATTGAGTAGGGAGTGGCAGGTTTAGGGCTTCTGCGTGGCCCGTCCCACTGAGGGTTTTTCTGCCAGGGAAGGGTGGGATGCAAGAGCAGGGGTTGACTGGAAGGCCTGTGTGATGGAGGAGGTCACTGCATTTACAGCTCACCCCAGTGGGTTCCACCATTTTTTTTTTTTTTTTGAAATGAGTCTCAATGTTGGCCAGGCTCATGTCGAATTCCTGGGCTCCAGAGATACTTTTGCTTCAGCCTTTCTGAGTAGCTGGGACTACAGATGTGCTGCATGGCACCTGGCTTTGCTTAATCTCTCTCTGGTAGTACTGGGGGTTGAACTTAGGGCTTTGTGCTTGCTAGGCAGGCACTCTAACCTCTTGAGTCACTCCACCAGTCCTTTTTGTGTTGGTTAAATTTGAGATAGGGTCATGCTTTATACCCAGGCTGGCCTGGACCACAATTCTCTTATTTGTGCTTCTCCACATAGCTGGGACAACAGGCATGAGACACCATGCCCAGATGTTGGTTGAGATGGGGTCTTGTGAACTTTCTGCCTGGGCTGGCCTTGAACAGTGATCCTCCCTACCTCCACCTCCTGAGTACCTAGGATTACAGGCATGAGCCACCGTGCCGGGCTTTTGCTTGACCTCTTTGGGTCATAAATAGTTGTGGGATCCTGTGGTTGCCCAGCTTTTGGCCCTGCTCTTGGGTGAAAAGTGATCTCTGTAGATACCTGCAGCACAGCTTCCACCCCAGCTGCCACCGGCTAATTCTGACTACCTGGCTGCTGGTACCAGGTGCTGCCACCTGACCCCTGCAATTCTGGGCTTTCACCCTCCTAGTTAGCAGAGAGCCCAGTTCTGTGACAGCATCTGCCACTGTTAGTCCCAGGTTGCAGGGCATAGCCACCAAGGTGTTCTCAATGAGGCTGTGTCACTCACCAGCTTGCTCCATATCTCTCTGGTAAGTGGAGTGTTTCTGAGACCCTCCCAGAGATGGTGGTAGGGAGTGGTTCTAGTAGACCTTGCCCAGCAGCTATTTCTCTTGCCTCAGATTCCCCACTAAGAGGGCAGGTCAAAGGGAGACATGGACGTCTCAGCGAGCTTGTGATTGCTCTGGGCTCAAATTGCTGTCTGGCCCCAAGGACTCGGCAATCCCATGTAAACTGCTGTGCGCCAGCACTCAGCAAATCAACATTGTGGCTGAGCTTTGTGACAGGGTGGTGCCACAGGGCCTTGTGTTATTCAGGGTCAAGTAGACAAATAGCAGGAGGAGATCCATATTAAGGAATTTATGGCTGTAGGGTCTGACTTGGGAGATCTGGGCCCATGAGTGGCAGACCATGGACACAGGTTGGCCTTTTAGGTTTGTCCACAGCTGCATCCACAGGAGGCATCCTTCCTTCTTCGGGAGCCCCAAGTTGCTCTTAAGGCCTTTCACCTGATTGGGCCAGCTCCACCCAGAGCAGTCAGGACGATCTACTTAGCTGAATCACAGCTACAAAATGTCTCTTACACTGCATCTTCTAAATTATTGTTTGATTTGACTAACTGGGACCATAGCCTTGACAAGCTGACTTTCAAAGTGTCTTTCACTGTCTTCCTTTGAAAATAAAATCTCAAGATCCTGGGAGGTGGAAGTGGTAAGAAAAAATACATATGAATAAGTAAAAATATGTATGTAGATGCATAGAGACCCATATACACGGATGTGCGTATATGGACGTGTATCTGTTAAGTACATGAATATGTGTAGGTCTCTCTGTGATGCATATGTGTGTAAAGTCTCCCCAGAAGCAGATGGCCTCTTTTCTTTGGATATCAGCTCTGCACGAATGATTTAGAGATAATTTATGTGTGTCCCTAAGTGACAAGGATTGGCTCATATAATTAGCAGTACTGATAAATACAAATAAAATATGGGATGATGTGTGGCCAATCATCCAGACTAAAGCTGTAATTCTATCTGTGGGATCATGAAGCACAGAGCTTGTGTGGCAGTCCTGCCGTACTTGTCACCAGAAGTCACATGAAATGACAGCTGACCGTGGGAAAATGGGACACAACTCATGTCTGAATAATGGGGGGCCCTGAGGCTGTAGGGAGCTGGGGAAGCTGAGCCCCCCCAGGTGGAAGGCCTAGACAGAGTTGTTCCCCCACTCCTCCTGGGGATGGCTTCCTCCTGTGGGTTGCAGGACCCAGGCACGTGAGGACAGAGCCCTCCCAGGAGCTAAGCTTTCCTCATGCGTCACCCCATTAATCCTTGTAATGAGTGAGTTGAGGAGAAGAGCCAGCACCCCATTTTACAGGCCAAGCAAGTGGGATGCAAGGTGTGTGTCCAAGGTCAAAGAACCAGTGAAGGGAGCATGAAGATTCAGCCCGGGTGGCCTGGCCCCCTGTCCTCAGCTACAGTGTCAACTGGGGTATCACTAATGAAGGTAAAATTATTAACACAAGCATCCCTACAGTGCCTGGCCAGGGAGGCACTTGCTCAAAGAAGCTTGGGGACAGGATCAGCATTCCCATAGGAGGAATCTGAGTCTCTAAATGTCACCATTAACCTGTCTCAGGGGTCCCAGTGAGTGAGGGTGGAGCTGGGTGGCTCTCTGCTCTAGACAGAGCTGGGCTTTCAGCCACTGGGTTAGTTGGCTATCTCTCGCCCATCCAAGAGAGCTGCTGACATGTCACAGGGCTTGTGGACACCCGAGCAATGACCCCAGAGAGCTCAGGTCCCAGTGCCTGCAGCCTGTGATCTTTATTTGGGAACAGGCCGGATGTGAGAATAAGTCAAGGATCCTGAGATAGTTAGATATCTTGTGCTATCTGAATGACCCAATGGCATCACAAGTCTGAAAGTGACAAGTGGAGGCTGATTTGAGACGGAAGAAGAAGGGTGATATGATCTGAGGCAAATGAGCAAGCCTGGAGCCACCAGGCTGGCAGGGGTAGGCAGTGGCTTGTCTTGGAGCAGGAAGGAACATGGCCTTGCTGACACCTGGACTCCAGGCTTCTGCTCTAGATTGGGAGAGAATCAGGTTTTGCTGTTTTAAGCCACCCAGCCTGTGGTCATTGGTCACAGCAGCCACAGGAGACCAATACAGGGCCTGTGTGAGTGCTAAGGAGCCTGCTATCTGGGCTGCCTCTCTTCCTTGGGGAATCTCCGGGGTCCAGTATGCCTTAAAGACTTTGGAGTCCTTGCGTTAGCCCTGGGCTGCTGTCTCAGGTTCACAAACTCAGGTTCTTAAGACAAATGCCTGACCTTACAGCCCCAGAGGTCAGCCATCAGTCTTGGCTCTGCGCTAGAGTCAAGGTCTGCAGGACTGCCTTCTTTCCTGGAGGTGCAAACCTTCCTGTTCCATTTTCTGGAGGCCTTAGAAGAGGAGGTGGGACCCCACTGTAGAGGGGAGGGAGAGGGAAAAGGTCTAGAGCCCATGGGAGCCACCACAGGACAGCAAGAGAGAGGTGGCTTGAGGGGTCGGCACTGCTAGGACTAGTGTGAGGCAGGTGACACCTATACCTAGGGTGCAAAATTTATGGTGGTGCCCAAACAACACAACAAAACCAAAACAACCCGCCACAAAGCAGACCACCACAAAACCCTACGCACATAATCAAGATAAATGACAATTAAAGGCAATTAAAAAAAAAAGTTAATGCAAAAACAAAATACAGATAGTTGAGTTTACAGTGCTGTACCGTGCAGCAGAGGGGAAAATCAGTAACACTGATCCTGTGTTCCTTTAAAATTTTCCATGTTTTTTTTTTCAGCTTGTCCTTTAATTTCCACTCGTGTCCGGTTACCCGGAGGTGGTCGTTTCCAGTGACACCCCCCCCCACTGTCCTTCCCCCAAGGTGCCCTCTGCTCCTAGGCGGGGTGGCCCGCAGCTTGGCCCAGGCGCGCTCCCCACCTGCAGCGCAGCGCCGCGCCCCCGCCGTGTCCCGCGGGCCGCGCTCGACTCCTGCAGCGCCCCGAGTGCCCGGTAGGGGGCGGCGTGGCACCGCGCGCGTCCCCGCCCGGCCTGGGCATTTCTTCCAGGGTCCTTGCACTTCTTGCAAACATCGCACAAGAGACAGAGCCACAAGGCTGCCATTTACTTTTCGCTCTTGGGGAAGGAGGGGCTCTGAGTTCTGCTCTTGGCGAACAGCATGTTTTTCTTGGATTTGAACTAAAAAGAAAGAATAAACCAGACACATATGTATGAGATATGTGCTGACTGTTAACTCCATGCCAGGCTCTTACACTGGTCCCAGACTTCACAGTGGCCCTAAAGAGGTGGGGCTCCTGTAAGCCCCACTTTGTAGGTGAGGTGGCTGAGGCAGACAGGTGAGGTCTCTTGCGATGGATGTATCCTCTTCCCTGAATCTGAGCAGTGTCCTCTGTCACCCTGGCTTGTGGGCACAGCTGGGATGGGCCCATGTTGTTGGTTTCCCCAGGAGGCCAGGTTGTGTGGCCACCTGCTCCTCACATGCTGGCAGTGAACTGTGGGACAGAAACAAGTGGCCGAGGAGGGCCTTTGTCAGTTACTCACAGTTGGGACCCCCTCTCCACTCTATCTTTCAGTCTCCAGGCAGAGCCCCTTGAGGATGTGGGACATGGGTGGCCTGTGTCCCCCTCCAAATCCTTAGCACTTGCAGTGGTCCAGCCCATGTACACATACCCCAGAGTCAGGGTCCCCAGAGCAACCCCAGTCAGTGCTGAGGAAGGGGGACAAATGCCCTGCTCCAGTGCCAGAGGGTGAGATCACCCCAGAGTGCCCCTCCTTTGACTGTGGTGGACCCAGTATCCTGACCATCCCGCCAGTCTCCCCTGTGTCTCCACCTCCCTCCCCAGCACATCCCCAGTGAGCCACCTGCCTCCCACCCAGAGTGTAGGACCTGCTTCTGTTGAGCAGGGAACCTTAGTCCCATCGAGCTTACTGAGCACTTACTGTAGAGTGTAAAGGGCTTCGTGGGGTTTTCCTTACTGGTGCCTGAAAGCTATCCCACATGACCAAGGAGCAAGTCAGTGAGGGTGCAAGGCTGCTGAGATCCAAGCCCAGAGCCATGGGCTCTGACCTGGCTGTCGCTAGCGGAAAGGCAAGAGAGATAAAAGAGCTGGTAGAGGCCTTCCGGAAGTGGGGGAGTGAATGAGTGATGGGGCCTGGCTCCTATCAGGATAGTTGCTTAAGATGAAAATGTGATGTCATGGATGATGGGTGTTTGGGGACTGGGGACACATCCCCGGGAGCTGTGGAGTCACCAGTAGAGGGAGGTCCAACTCTGGTGGGCCAGCCCTGGTGAAGGGTCTTTTTTCCATATTGGGCATTTTTATTTTACTCCTTTTTCTATTTTAACGGTGCATTCCTTGCAGAACTTGAAAAGAAAACCATAAAAAGTAAGACTTTAAGAGAAAAGCCCATCAACAGAGAAAATGCAGCTAATGGAGCTCTCAGCAGGAGGCTGGGCAGGAAGTTCTGGGATATGATCCCTAAGTGACTGAGTGATTGGATCTGAAGATCAGTGTCTGCCTTTGTCCCCACCACAGGGCAAGGAGCAGGACCCCTCTGGGGGGCGGGGATCCAGTCTTGGGGGACACAGTAATTTCTAACATTTATGCTGTGATGACCATGTATCGGTGCTTGACACTTTTACTTTCCACAGTGGCCCTGTGATGCAGATCTGACCGCATGAGTGCATGTGCCCAACTCCTTTCTGCTCATCTCCCCTCTGCACCTCTGTGGTCCCCACTCCCCTTCCCTCTCCTAGCCAAACCCTTAGCCCAATAGCCCTGAGGGCCAAAGTCAAGGTCCTGCTATGTGTATGCTTAATGAGTGAACAAATGAAGGACTGGACTCAAGTGTGTGCCCCCCCAGGAGGCAGCAGACACAGTTCTCAGTCAGGGCTGAGCTGTGCCTCCTTCTGCCTGCTGAAGGCAAGCACATGAGGACCCTGGACAGAGTCACCTTTCACTGCACAGGGAGACAGGCTGGGCTCTTCCCTGTCCACTGTCCCATCCATGTCTACAAGAAGCCTTTTCTCCCTTGGTGGCTTGGGGTCTGCCCTCATGCCCTGTATGCCTGCCTTCCTTAAACAGGAGGAGAAGACACAACTCTGTTATGTGACAGTGACGGCCAAGGCTTAGCAGACTGTCCCGGCCAAGAGGATGAGGCTTGTGAGAGCAGCCTGTGCTCTCTGTTGCAGACTGAGGAAGTATTGCAGATGAGTGAGCTCAGGGCGTGATGCCACTAGCCTTCCCCAGAGCACAGGCTAACATGTGGCCGTGGGGCTGTGGCTGCAGGTTTGGGGAGAACTGGGATCCCCCCCAAGTCCGTTCCTGTGACCCAGGCAGCCACCAAGAGGACAGAGGCAGGAGAATTTCCCTCCTGGCAAGGAGGGAAGAGAGGATGTCGGGAATTGGGAGGCTGTTAGTTTCCTGCAGGGGAGGGTCCTGGCTGGCACCCTCCTCCTTGTGCAGGGGTCTATATGGCAGATGGAAGGAAGGAGATGTGGTGGAGAGAGACGGATGGGAGGGGCCACAGTGATGGCTTTTCTGCAGGTTTCTGGCTGGTGACCTTTTGGAAGAATGGATTCAGAAGTGACTGCTATTTGTTGAGGCCCAGTTCAGAGACATTGGAGGGGGTCGCCTGCTCAGTGTTAAATGTCAGGTCCCCGCTGTCGCTGGAGGTGGGAAGAGCATCCCAGCAGGATGCCGGCTGAGGCTTGATGGGTTCCTGAGCTCAATCTCGACCTCAGAAAATGCACATATCCACTTCATCTGTTGGGCTGGTATTCATGTGTGCATGCGTGTACAGGCTGCATGTGTGTATGTATGCATGCGTGTGTGTGTGTGTGCATGAATGTGTTTCTTTTCTCTATTCCCAGAAGGTAACAGAACTCCTTCATTAGAATTTTGTGGTATGGAATGAAAAACCGACTTTGTCTAAGAATAACTCTACCAGGGCTTTTAGAAGGGAGGCTGCCATGGAAGGATTGCGATTGAGATTGTGAGAGCTGCCACACTGGGAAGGGGTTCCCACACCCCACCCTTGTCACCTCCTGAATAGCAGCAGACTCTGTGGGCCCTGCCGCTCCAAAGGCCACTCTGCCCGCCCTGTGGTTTCTGTCCTCAAGATCCTTAGGTTCTGTCTACATCAGGCCCAGGGGCCAGAGCTGATGCATCAGGATTCAGCAGCCTCAGCCACCTTGTGGAGGCCACAGGGACGTCCCCTGGACTTTGTGTCCTCATTAGTAAGTCCCCATTGCTGCCCATAGTGAGGACTCAGCACATCAAATCCCTGAGCATGCCTGGCATACAGTAAGTGCCCAGTCAATGCTGGCTGACTCTCTATGCAGTGACTGATCAGTGTAAACTGGAGCTGGGCTCCCCTGGAGGTGGGGACTCACACAGGATCTGTGGGCTTGGAGAAGGAACCAGTAAGAAGAGCCCCTTGGCTGGGGTAGCTCCCACCACCCCATTGAAATGGAGTCAGACCCTTCTGGGGGTTTGTGGAAGGTGGGGTGTGAGCAGCTGAGAGCCAAAGTAAGACACAGATTCTCTGCTCCACCTTGTGGAGGCCTACTGGGCCAGCTCTGTCGCTTCTGAGGCTACCATGGGGCCTGTGCAGCTCTCCTGTGCCTGCTGCAAGTGTGATGGGAGAAAGCCAGAAGGACCTGTCGCCCAGATGGCCACTCATCCACTTGGATGGCAGATGGACCAGCAGGGAGTGGCTGCAGGGGACCAGAACCTATGCTGTCCAGCTCTGGCTTGTGGCCCAGTGCACACTGGCCTGCTTTGTGGAGCTGTTCCCATCCATCCTGGGAATGCAATTCCCTGCTGCGCTGGAAGCTCAGCCAGGAGAGCAGCCAGGACCCCAGCCTTTCCTCTCCTCCACCTTCTGTTCTTTGTGCATCTTCCTCCTTACCCCCCTTTCTGTCTCTGTAACCCTCTCCCTCTCTTTCTCTCCCCCCTTCCCTCCTTTCCTCCCTTCCTCCTTCCTTTTCTTCCCTCCTCCCATACCCTAGGGCCTGTGCTGGGAGTGGGACTGTACTTGTGGTTTATGCTCTTTATGGGGTCAAGGCTTTTCTGTTCCAGGGGAAGGAAAAGAGGTCACTAGCTTATGCAGTCCCCTGTATGCCTGCTGTGTGCCAAAGATTCTGACAAACTCCATAAAAATGGACCTTTGGGGCAGATGCTGCAGGACCATTCAAAGGGCAGGTTGAGGGAGGAGGAAGGCTCTGGCAGGCCACTCTGGGCCCCTCCTCAAGGGTCTGAGAGCCTGTGGAGGGGAGAGGTGGGGCCGTAACCAATGGTTTGAATTCTTTCCCAAATGTTAGAGAAATAACCACCTCTGTAGTCACATTTCTGTTTTCCTTGTTCTAAGCCTGGGAACAATTTTGGTCTGGGCTGGTTAACATTCCTGTTATCATGGCCCAGTGTGCTGGGTCCTTCTGCCCCACGGAGACAACTGCACTGTGTCCTGTCCTTGGACCATGGTCCCCAGAGGGAGCCTGAGTGGGGTCAAGGCCATTTCTGTTTGCACAGAGAAGCAGCTATAAGAAGCAGCTGAGATCCACTTCTGCATGATGACCCATGCTGCAGGGTTTTGGACCCAGAAACTCTCTCGCAACCTGAAGCCAGGGCTTAGGCCTGCATTTCAAAGGTGTGACAGGAAATTAAATGTATCCCATAGATTTATGCATTTATAATTGATTTAAAAACTTCTAAAACTGCAAAACAGCACTGCAGTGCATATCATAAGTGTACAGCCTGAGGCATCTTACGAACTTGAAAGCATCCAGGTCACCAGAGTCCAGGGAAGGATCAGAACATGGTCCACAGATGGCCCCATCCTGGCTCCTGTTGGCTTCGGCCAGCTTGGTCTGCTTTGCACTTGATATAAATGGCATCATACAGCATGTTCTCTTTGTGTCTGGCGTCTTTGGCCAACGTTCTGTGGGCTTATTTTTATCTCTAATCCCCTAGAGCAGGTTTCCCAAAGCTGGGAAAGAGTCCCAGATGCTGGCCCATTCTGATGGGAGTGACCCGATGACCAGATGGCACAAGGGAGGATCAACAACGGTGGTGGCTGAATGGGTGTTCCAGGGCCTCTGTGGCCCTCCTCTGTGTTTTAATTTGACACATGCAGTGGGTAATATACAGACATTGCCTACCACCAAGACCTCACAACAGGTGACCTTCTGTGTTTTCTGGCTTCTTTCACTTAGCACAGTGGTTTTGACATTCTTCCACATTGAAGCATGTGTTAGTATTTCATGTCTTTTTAAGGCTTCCAAGTCTTTTTTGACAGTACTGGGATTCGAACTCAGGGCCTTACACTTGCTAGGCAAACAGTCCATTGCTTGAGCCCCTTCTCCAGTCCTTTTTACTCTGGTTATTTTGGAGTTAGGTTCTTGTTTTTTTTGCTAAGGCTGTCCTGGACCTTGATACTCTTATGGTCTCTGCTGTAGCTGAGATAACAGGCACATGTCACCATGCCCAGCTACTGGTTGAGATGGGGGGGTCTTGAGAACTTTTTGCCCAGGCTGGTCTTGAACTGTGATCCTCCCTAACTCAGCCTCCCAAATAACTGGGATTATAGGCGTGAGCCACCACTCCCAGTTCAAGTCATTTAAAAAAAAATAAGGAAATGAAATATTACTGATAAAGTTGGGAAGTCGTCTTTTCCACAGGGTCACCTCTTCCCCAATTGGAAGAAATGCCACCCCCATCTCTAGGAGAAACAACTGTCATGAAGTTAGCCCTTTGCACTGTTTTTTGTTTTTAAATCAGGAATCATGACTACAGGAAACTTTTCTGTTGTTGCAGTGCTGGGGATTGAACCTAGGGCCCACTGAATGCTAGACAAGTTCTCTACCACTTGAGCTATGCCCCCAGCCCTTTGGTTTTCATTTTGTTTTTGAGATAGCGTCTTGCTAACTTGCTGGGCTGGCCTTGAACTCAAGATCCTCCTGTCTCCACCTCTCAAGTAGCTGGGATTACAGAGGTGCCCACCACCCCCAGCTAGGAGATAGTATTTCCAGCTTCTTTTGGCCGATCAGAATGTCCAGAATGCTGGAACCCTGCCTCTCAGGTGGGCACAGTTTTGCAGACCTGCTGAAGGCCTCACCTGGCCTATCCCTGTGTGCTGTTTTCTTCTCAGCTTGAGGGTGTAACCCCCAAGGGCTTTGCAGTCCAGCCTGTGGTCCACCACCATTCTCTGACGAGGCACTCTCTTTGTGCAGATTTGTGGAGCATATGAAGACTTTACCTCTGTTTCATCAAGACGGGTGTGTGTGTGTATGGGGGGACTTCCTCTCTGCTTGCTCAGGAGCCAATTATTCTTTTATGAGGTAATTGTGATAGTAGAAGGTTTAGGAGTGAGCCAACCTTTTCTGTACATATTTTCTTTCAGCTGTGCAGGACACGCAGCCTGTGTTGTAACTACAGTCATTCCCCATGCCTGGGGGATGGGTTCCAGGAGCCCTGGATGTCAGAATCTGAGTGTGATCAAGTCCTGGTGTAAAACAGAGCCTACACAATCCTTGCATATCCTTAAACCCTCTCTAGAAGATTTTAAAACCTAATTCAAGGTCAGTGCTGTGCAAATTGTTGTGTCCCTGCAGTGTTTAACGAGCAAAGACAAGAAAGGAAAAGTCTGTACTTGTTTAGTAAAGATGCATTTTTTTCCCCCGAGATTTTGGGGTTGCGATTGGTTGAGTCTACTGATGTGAAACCGTGGATATGGAGGGTGACCCACGCAACTTTTTCTGCCACTGTAGCACAAAAGCAACCAGAGACAGAACGCCAGCCAGCCAGCGTGGTGGTGTGTGCGTGGAACTTAAAGCGTTTTGGGACCGGCTTTTGCCAGTGGGCCACAGTTTGCACAACTGAGTTAATAGATGGCAGTGATGGGCAAACGATACATTTCCAGGTTGTTGTAAAAGTAAACATTTAGCATGGGAGACATTACTAATGCTAATGAAGACCTCTTATTCCCTGGAAGCTAAGCCAACTTGTTTGGGGGAATGAGATGTGAGCACAGTCACTTCTATCACCGCCAGGCTGAAGCATTTCCAGCCTGGTGTGCACTGAGATAGACAGAGGCATCCATTGTGGGCTCTGCTGTCTGCCATCACTGCTATCTCTACAAAAGCTGTAAGCCAGGTTGTTTAAATGCCTGTTCCTCATGGTGTCCATTTTCTGTTGGTATAACAGAATACCTGAGGCCAGGTTCTTTATAAAGAAAAGAGGTTTATTTAACTCAGCTTCAGAGGGGGAAAGCTCAAGATCCATGGCCCCATCTGTTCACCCTCTGTAGCAGGTCCCATTGGTTGTGGCTCACTCACTCTTCTACTCTCTCCCTCTCTGTCTCCCCTTTTCCCCTCCCCTCCGCCTCCCTCTCCTTTCTTTTCCATTTTTTTTTTTTGAGGCAGAGTCTTTCCTTGTAGCCCAAGCTGCCCTCAAGCTCATGATTTTCCTTCCTCAGCCTGAGTGCTAGAATTACAGGCATGCACCTCCACACCTGGCCTAGCTCACTGTTTTTTTTTTTTAATAGCTACTTGGTCTTAGGGGAATTGTCCAGGTCCTGTGAGAACTATATTAATCCTTTCCAAGGACTGTGCCTTTAATGGCTCAGTGCTTTCACTAGGCCCTGCCTCTTGAAGTTCCACCATCTGTCACCATCACCACCCTAAGTACCAAGCTCTCAACACATGAAATTTTGGGGGACACACTCCAAACCAGAGCATGTGAAGATGGCGGTGAGGGCAGGAAGTGAAGGAGAAGGGTATGTTTGGGGGTGGGGGTTAGTTTCTGGCGCTGGCTGTGGGAACACTGAGAAGGGGCAGAGGGTTATTGTGTGGGAAGGGAGATGGGTAAGGAGTCAAAAAGTGACCTTTTGATGTGTCAAGTCTGAGATGGCTTTAGACAGCCAAATGGAAAGGAAATATGAGTTTATTTTAGGAGCTGTAAACTTGCATAGTATTTAATAGTAATTTAAACATTAAAACATGCATAAACATTTAAAGATCAGGAGATTTTACATTTACAGAATCCAAATTGTTCAGCTTCCTTTGAAAAGTTGGAGGATCCCTAGGACAGGGATCTCCTGCCCCTCTCAGCAGGACATGCCAGCTACAGATTGCCACCTCTCCCCCAAGGCTCCTCGACCTTGAATTTAATCCCAGTGCTGTTTATTACTTTGCTCAGGAGCCACCTTCCCCTCAGCAGAGAGGAAGCTTAAATACATCTCCACACTTGAGGCTCTACTGAAAGTTGGAGACTGGAAGGTGGTGTAGGAACGCCATGTCTCCGAGTCAACACAGTGTCACATGCTTCCTTAACACCTGGCCTGTTCCGTTGTGGGTTTGGGGTTTCTTAGTCTATTTTCTGTTGGCAATAACAAGACCACACACTGGTTGGTACATTGTAAAGAAGAGGTTTTGTTTGACTCACAGTCTGGTCCATTGCCTAGGTGGCAACACCTGGTGACCACAAGCCGAGTCCTGAGGCAGAGCCTGGGCATCACACGAGAGACGGAGTGCACGTGTGTGTGTGTCTGCCCTCTGGTCTCTCCCTCTTCTTACAAAGTCACTGCGATTCAATCACAGGCTCCCTCATGACCTTAGCCAATCCTATCACCTCCCAAAGGCCTGACCTCCAAACTCCACTGTCAGATTACTTTTGCACCCTCCGAAGACCTCACAGCGGGGATTAAACTCCAACCTGGGCTTACAGTGGACAAATCACAATCACATTCAATCCATATAGAGGGCGACCATCGCTCTACCAGCCAGAGATCAGGATGGGCCCAGAGTTATCTTGGTGGCTTCCTTAGCTTTTGTTGGTTTGAGGGTTTGAATATGCTCCTGTATTTTGGCATAATTATTCTATAAAAATGAGTAGGAGACATGAGAGATTGCTTATATGAGGGATAGAAGTAAATGCTTGCTCCCCAAGGCTCTTGCATCTGGGGGGCTGTCATCAGACAACACAGCAGGTGCTGGCCAAGTAGTGCTCAAGGGGAGTGTACATAATGACTTTTTGTTCAGTCTTGGAAAAAAAAAATACAGCCCCCACTCAGAGGCGATTTCTCCCAGAAGTGCCATCAGCCCAGCTTAGCCCCAGTCATGCACGCCTTCTGCAGGGCACCATCAGACCTCTTGCACAGCCCCTTTGCTCCTGGTCAGCAATCCCTTTGTATCCTGAGAGGAATGTCACAGGTGGACATTGAGAGGCAAGGTTCTCTCTGGATGAAAAGGCAAATCAGTCAGCAACACTCCTGTCCCGAAACAAGGCATTAGGTGTGATGATCCCTTGTGTCCAGCTTCCCTGGGGACAAGCCACTCTCGGGGTGTCTGGGCTTCCAAGTTGACATCTGAATTCCATCTAATCGGAATCGTGACCCACGCAGGAGAACACAGCTGACCAGCTGCTTCTCCAACCCAAGCTTGTAGGGTGGCACCCGGAATACAAGCTGTGGGCAACAGCCACCTACAGAGGGCCCTGGGTGGTGTCCGTGGTCACCTGCAGACCCAGGATGCCGGGAGAGCTGACTTACTGTCTTCCTATAGCTGGGAGCACCTGCTCTGGGTCTTGAAGGAGCACCCAGCTTTGTCTGGAATTGCAACAGCCTGGCCTTAACTGAGGCAGCTACCGAGTAAACAGTGCTGTCTTAACTAGGTGACAGGTCTCTGGGGGTCCCTTTGTGTCCCCCCCATCAGCAGCACCCTGGGCCTTCACACCCATGTCCCTACAGCTGCTTTATCACCAGCTTCTCCTGTGTCTTCCCATTTCTGAGTCTCTGCAAGGGACACTCCTCATGCTTTCTCTGCATTTTGATCTGTGTGTCAACTCCTTCCTGAGCCTTTCTGTCCGCATTCCATTCATCTGTATACCACCTGGGAGACTGAGTTTTGTGTCCCTGTTCCCCAGCTGGGGAGGGCAGAAGTCACAGAGGTCCAGCCATCTGCCTAGGGCCACCCCATGTGGCATGGAAAGGCCAATGTGGACTCAGGTTGTCCCCTCTGTGATGCTGTTTCACCTTCTCTGCAGGTCCAAAGGAAGACATTTCCAGCCTTGGTGGCCATCTGAGGATAGTTATTTAGTTATTTATTTATTTAGTTATTTAGTTATGTACTGGGGATTGAACTTAGGGTATTGTGCCTGTGAGTCAGGAGCGCTACCGTTTGAGTCAGGCCCCCAACCCTAGGGACAGTTTTGAAATGACATTTTGGGGATGGAGGGACTGGCATTATTTTTCTGGCTCTGCCTCCAAAGTTAAACTGGAATGCTGTCCCACCTTCTATGACTTTAGGAAGTAGCAACCCGAGGGCAGGGTCTGCCCTGCCAAAGGGCCTCTCCACACTTCATGGTGAAGCCGATGCTATCCAGGCGCCACCCTGCACTCCAGAGCTCTCCAGCCCCTTCAGAAATTCTCTGAGCTTTTGCGAGTCAGTGGTAGGGTGGATCACTTCTGCCATATTCTTCCCCTAAAAAGGAGGCACCACCTCCCACCACACTCCAGGGAAGGGACTACACAAGGCTGTGATTCTTAGAGGCGGGGGGGGGGGGGGCTGGCATTTCGGAGGCCACATGCCCTGAAGTGACCAGGAGATGTTGGATGTCATTTTAGGTCAGGTTGTCCGATGGATTCTTGCTTTTGTTCATTGTGTTACCATGTGGCACCCTTTGCCCTGTTTCTGGTGATCATGTCCAGAGTTCCTTCTGGGGAAAAAAATCTTCCTTCTCTCTGACTTCAGTACCCTGTGTGGTGTGGCCCACTTCAGCTTAGGGGTAGAGCAAAGCCCTAAGTTAAGTATATTTTGGGCCATTACCATTGGCTCAAGAATGGACAAGTTATCCAATCAGAGTCAATGAGACACAATGAGACTTTAGATGGGAGTATAGTCTCTGGGTCTTTCTCCTACTCTGCTTGACCATGAAGCGTGAGCTTGTCTGGGAATGACATTGTGGAAAGATATTATATGGACCCCCACTGCCTTTTCTCTGCCCTCAAAGGACATAACCTAGTGATAATCTAGTGATTGATTCTGGAACAGGGGCAGGTTCCATCTCTGGCCAGTGAGACCCCTGAGAGTTTTTCAGAGATGAGTGGGAAAAGCTACTTCCTTTCCTACTGTCAGAAATCAAGGTGGCCCTGACTACTGATGGCACCTGTGCCGCAGCCAGGAAGGATCAGCCTCAGGGAGAAGCTGACGCTTCAGTTCTGACACAGTCAAGAAAGGAAGGGAAAAGCAGCCAGGTCTTTGATGACATTGTTAAGCTACTAGACTGGCGCTGGCACTGGGCCTGCCTCTGGGCCTCGTCTTTGTGAATTAAGACACACCTCATTGTTCTTGCCATGCTGAGCTTGTGTTGGAAGCAGTCGGATAGGCCAGCCTGAAGGAAATTGAAGCAGAAAGATCCTGGGTCCTGGTGACATTCTTTGAATCCCTAATCAGCGGTGCCTGCAGCCAGTCTTGGCCTTGACCTTTTCAGTTACAAGTCAATACATTGCTTTTGTACTTGGCTAGCTTCGGTGGGGTTATGGTCATTGTCTTACAACCAAGGGGAGCCTGGTGTAAGTTTATAACTGCAGGCAGCTCCAAAAGAATCACCCCTACAATATTTTCTGTGATGAGAACTTTTATTTCCAAAATCTCTTACCAGTTCCAAACTCCAAAATGTACCAGACCACAGAAATCTTCTTTTAGTTTGACACCAATGCTCATTTGGGGAAAAAACATGGACCACACTGATATGTGGCTCCTTATAGTCCTCATTCCAGTGTGTGTGCACATTTATAAATCTTGCTAAAAAATACTAATGGGTTTAATTTTGTGGGGATGCTCACACCTTGCCCGGGCGGGGTGGGGGGACAGTGTATGTAATATCTGCCATATCCCTTCTCTATAAATTCCCGAATGATCTGTTCTCAGACTTTGGACACTAGAAATCTAGAGTCCCCGGGGACACTTGTCCTCGGAGTGTTACAATGTATAAGAGTCATCCTTTTCAATAGTTTTATTTTGTATTCAGTTGTTTCATTTTCTTCTAATTCAGACATAGGAATCTAATTTGTCTTGGACTGAAAAGTGCGTGACAGAATCCAATCTGAGTCCCCGACGCAATTATGTTTTGCATCATCTGAGAGCCTGTTCATTTTGACCAAGGCCTGTCTGGTGGTTCGTTGCCATGATGTATTTTGACATCACACACACAGGTTCACCAGCTGCATCTCGACCTGTGGTATTTTACAGTGTGTGGTGACATTTATGGGCCCATTTGGACACCCACAAAGAGGTTGATTTCCATAGATTAAATGTCAAGTCTGAAACCGTCCAGGGTAATTGAATCCTTGAACGTTGTCCACTTTGATTCTCAACTGGGCCATTGACTGGATGTTTGTGTCCTATTGTGGGTCCATGAGTGCAGGCCAAACTGCTTAATGCCAGAGGTCAGCTGGGAGCCCAGTGGGAGGGGGAGACTGGGAGGATCATGGCAGTGCAACTTGATACTTGCAGAAACATGGCCTTGCACTCACTGCTTTAAATAAAAGCACGTATGTGGTTAGTTGGTTAATAAATTATGGAAGACAGAAACCTCACCCACCCACAAGAGAGGTTTCCTAGACCTCTCTAGGTTAGTTTAAAATATCTATGTATTGACAGGAGCAAAAGAGGGGGAAGAAGCTGTGGGCTAACATTTTAAGCAGAAGTAGTTGTAGGAAGCACGAAGCGTGTGCACACAGCTTGGAGAAGCTTTCATTAAGATGAAAGGATCGCACAAAAGTACCACACTATCTTCTAGAAATGTAAATATATTTGTGTGCCGATGTCCACAGGGCAGTTCCTCTTTCAGGTGTGATCTGTGCCTCTTGAATCTTTGTCCCGATGAGGACCTGGAGTCAGGTAGATGTGGCGTAGGTGATGTGGCTTCTCCTATGCCCACTTTCTCCCTGGTGCACATTGGACAGGAGAGGCAGGCCAGCTTCAGGGGCTCCATCCTGGGGCTGTCTGGTCTTTTGAAAGTTCAGCTGTCCAAGCCCTGTGTGGCCTGCTCAGCTCCTCCTGGCCACCTCCACCCACACCTGTTGGCCAGTCTCCCTACAGGTGAGCCTGTCAGTTCACAGAGAGCAGTCAGTGAGAGGCAGAATTAAAGCCACCCAGTGGCAAATAGGATGCAGACGTCCTGTCCAGGGGATGGATGGATCCAGCAGCCCATCTGTTTTCACAGGGCATTTTTGCTGCCCAGTTGTTGTGGGCACAAAGACAGCATGACCATGACTCCCAGATGTGTTTTGTGATCAAAAGTGAGGGCACACAGCATCTGCCATTAGAGACTTACCCCCGTCAAGGCGTGCACTTCATCTCTGTGAGGCTGAGATCACAGATACCATGCTCTGTGGTGGGTTCATCCAACATAACAAGGGACATACGTTTTTCCAAGCACAGAGGTCTTGCCTGCAGTGATGACCAAGACACCAAAACACGAGGATTGAGGAGGATTGGCCAAGCCTCCCATGGTTCAGTCTACCTTAGGCTGAACTCTGGGTAAGGGGGAAATCTCTGGAGTTGAATGAGTCTTGTGATTTGTCTCACACAGATGCAGCGAGTCAGGGGGAATGACAGATGCATGGTCAGAGCGGACCGTTTTCTGAGTTGGGGAGAGGAGGCGGCAGGGTGTGCTTGAGCTGCATTTATTTCCTAGGGTTGCTGCACCAAAGTAGCGCCCACTGGGCTGCTTAAGTCTGCTCTCTCACCACTTGGGGGTCCAGAAGTCTGGGGTCAAGGTCAGCAGGGCCATGTGCCCTCTGAAATCAGTGGGGTGGGGTCCTTCCTTGCCTCTTCCTGGCTTCTGGCTTGGCATTCTGTGGCTTGTAGGCGGGTCCCTTCAATTTCTGCCTCTGTCATCATATGGTCATCTCCTTCCTGTGTCCTCTTCTTATAAGGACATCAGCCATACTGGGTCAAAGCCCAGATGACCTCATTCTAATTTAACCTCACAATGCAATGCACTTATTTCTAGATCAGCTCACATTCAAAGGACCTGGAGGTTAGGCTTTCAGCATATCTTTTTGATAGTCACAACTCAACCCATAATGCCTTGCTTCCCCTGTCCTCAGATCTAAGGAGCTGTGACATTCCCAATGAACAAGGGTACCACACTCAGAGGTAACGATGAGGCCCTCCAAGGGCTGCTTTCTTGGGTACTGGCCCTTCTGAGCCACTCTTGGGCCTGAGGAAAGGCGTAGGGAGGTAGAGAGCCACCAGGAGGCTGGAGAAGGCTTCTGCCAGGAGTTCTGTCCTCAGTTCCCAGATGCTGGCTCTGAGGTGTCAGCAGCAGCCCCTCAGAGGTAAGAAGGCTGAAGGTTCAAATCACGCTCTGGAGACTTCTACAGGGAACAGAGTCCATAAGTAAGACTAGCTTGTCAGCTAGGGCTTCTGGGTTGGGATGCTCGGAGCCTGGGAGGCCCAGATTCAGCCGGGATTATGTCCCCCTGGGTTTTGGTGCCCCAACAGCCATGGAGTCCCTTTGGGAGTGTGCCAGAGGAGTCAAGGACAGGGTCAGGGCTAGGGGAATGACCCCAAGAGGAGGGATTCCAGGATCGCCTCCAGCACACCTGCCCCGTCTGGACAGGGGGTGAAAGGAGATCCCATCTGGACAGGGGGTGACAGGAGATGTTGGGTGCACAGCCTCATTAGCAGATCCCACCAGATAGAGGCCCTACAGGTCCCATCTGCCAGATGCAGGGAGAACTTCTGCCCTCCAACAGTGAGGCTTGGCCAACCTGCCCGAGGAAAGCCCATGTCTCTGTGGGCCAGGTGTGACCTGCCCTGCCCTTGTCCACTCTAGGTCTTTGTTGTAAAAAATGAGACACAGTCCACGAGTCGGCTTCTGCAGGCTGCTGCATGCTCTCCCCCTCCTACCTTTTGGGGTCCACTTCAAGAAACCTAATGATATGCCAAGATGTCCTCCCCACTTCCTGTTTGAGGACCCAGAGGAAAGCTGCAAAACTGAACTGGGGTAGAAGAAAACTCAGTCAATGGGGTGGGGGGTGTCCATGGGGCAGGAAATGGCCAGCCTGGCACTGGCAATGCAAGATGGTACAAGGATGCCAGGTAGGTCAGCAGGAAGTGCACCAGAGAAGTCAGATTTGGCCATCTATAAACCACGGCAAACCTTGGCCTCGCTGCTACTCTGGGAGTTACTGATTTATTGCAGACACCTAGCCAGCAGAGTTCAAGGTCCCCAGGTATCTCATTCCTCCTGAAAAGCCGGCCCGTGATGTCTGGACACAGAAACACCTACCGGCAACTTTACTCCCATCAGGATGGCGCGCGAGAGAAAGCTGAAGCAAAGCGCCTAGACAAATATTTTAAAAATTAAATCACTACTGTTTTAAAGCCATACCTAGAAATTTCCAGGGTATCAACAAACAAATAAATCAGAATAAATTTTTCCTTATTCATTACAGTAGTCACAGAAACATTCCAGAAGGGAGGTACTGTGAATTGAGGACACCTAAGGTAGACTTTGTGCCTCTTTAACATCTTCTGTGCAAAGATGCGAGGACAGAGACCTGTCCTCAGGGACTCTGGGGGCTCTTCCCCAGAGGGCATGGCTTCATGCCAGCTGTCCCGTGGCCCTGGCCCACTCAGTAGATGCCCTGCTTGGGCCAGCTCAGCTCCCGGGCGTAGGCCCCTTTGCAACTCCTGATGTCAGAGTCATGCTCCAGGTTCTTGTTCAGACCGCGAACCCCGGACCGCCAGCCAATGAAGCCCTGTGTTGTCTGTGGGACTGGAGGGGACGGAAGGACCTGGAGTGGAAACGCAGGGCAGTTAGTGACCTTGGCCATGGTGACAGAAGGCCCCCAGGGTCAGTGCATGAGACAGGAAGCAAACTCAATAACACTAATAGACTGGAAAACACCTTCCCATCAGCTGGAGGCCAAGGCGCATGGCCTCCTGAGTGTAAGGAACACCAAACACATTTCTGTACCTTGCCCCATTTAGCGTATTTAGCCCACAACCTCCAGTAAAATAATTTTTATTCAGTGAGAGAGAGGAAAAAAAGGTAAGACACAGAAATATCAAATACTAGGGTCCTCACTGCCCTTTATAAAATACATAACAAAATTGTTGATGGCTTTCTGATGGTTGTAAATCTTGTTTTGGTTTGAAGGCTCTGTGATCCACATGCACAGACACCACAGGAATGAAAAGCAATTGAATTTAATTCAAAAACAAAAGGAAAAGAGGCTCTATCTTCAATGAAAGAGCCAGCTTCATTTGTCAATTGTTTGGACGGACATGAAATTTTTGGAGAAGGAAGGTAAATGTTTAGGCAGCTTCCCCTCCTCTTAAAGTCCTGGTTCTCTCCATTTGACAAAGGCAGCAGCCAGGAACATTTGTTCTAAGAGAGGAATGAGATAAGAGCTTTAACAGGCCCGGGGTCAGGAGTTCACTGTCACTGAAGGAGCCAGCCAGGCAGAGGTGGAGGGCGGGGAGGGTGGCAGGTGGGCTGGCTGCACCGCGGACGCAGTTCCTTAGCATGTGTTCTTGAGGAAGTATAAAAATTTATCTCCCGAGAGGCCACAGTAGGGAGGGTCATCTATAAACACCAGGGGGGCCAAGTGTCCTGGAGTCAGCCATAGCACCTACCCAGCAGGACCCTTGGAGAGCATCCAGCATAGTTTTCAGATCTCTAACCAACTTATGAAGGAGACGGTTGAAAACTACCAAGGTGCCATGTGTCACCTCAGACCAGCAGCGAGATGGGAACACCACAAAACAGGACAAGAGCAACACAACGGTTATGCACAAGGATGCAGCGGTGAACACTCTTGAGCCTGAGTCCTAAGATGGTTGTGGTTTGCATATGAATCGCCCATGTGTGGAAGGCCTGGTCCCCAGCTGGTGTGCTAGTGGGAGGCAGTTGGGTCATGAGGGCTCTGACCTCATCAGGGGGTGAATTCTTGATAAGTTCATACTGAACAGGCCATTGGGGGACGTGGGTCCCTGGGGCCACAGTTTTGAAGGATATATCTTGTCTCTGGCCCCTTCCAGTCTTGTTCGCTGCTTCCTGGCTGCCATGAGGTGAACAGCTTTGCTCTGCCACACACTCCTGCTGCCATGACGCTCTGCCTCACCACAAGCCCAGAGCAATGGAGCCAGCAGACCATGGACTAAGGCCTCTAAAACCATGAACCAAAAGAAACTCTTCCTTCTTTAAACTGTTTCTCTCAGGTATTTGTCACAGCTATGAAATAACTAACACACTTAACGTCTGCACGTATCCATACCAACGTCGGCACACGGTACACTGTAGCCTGTGTGTGACAGCAAAGGACGGATGGATCACAACCACCAAATCCACTGACTGGGTCTCATTAAACTTGGCCTAGCCACACCCCAGACAGCTGAAGAGAAGCAGCCGCTCTGTGTGTCCTGAGATGGCGCAACGTCGGAGAACAGCTGCTAATGCAAAAAAAACAAAAAACAAAAAACAAACCAAGGCTCAGAAGAGCACGTGAAGTGGGCGTGAGTTAGGTAATGAGGAAGAGGGCGAGACTCACCCACTGCGTCTGTGTGTACCATCTAGGGAGGGTAATGATGGCCCCCGGGGGTGTGGGGAGCAGGCCATCATCCTACATCCCGTTGGGCAGCATGGTTACTTGTTAAATGTGACATATTGGAAAGGCTGTAATCGCCCCAAGAGGGGATGGGAAGGTGGAAGAAGGAAACGGTCCCGTTTCTTGAGGAAGTGCAGTGGGAAGTAGAGGCTAAGCACTTTGTCACCAGATCAAGGTCCTGCTCTGGAGTTTGTGCTGTCACATCAAGAGCCTTACCCAGGGGAGGTGACTGGTAGCCAGGAGGGGATTAGTGGCTAGGTGGGGATGACTCTGGTGGCAGCTACCACCTGCTGAGCAGGCCCTGGGGCCATTTGTGGCAGAGGGAAGGGTCCATTCCAAAGAAGGGCAAGGCATTTGTGGGGGCAGCTGAGGCTGACAGAGACAGCTGCTTCTCAGTGCACTCCTCACCACTGGGGTTTCTTCTGGGGTGAAGGTGGAGGTATGGAATTAAAATCCAGCCCTGGAAAAGAATCAGATCCATGTCCCCGCCATTCTTCCTGTGCTCCTGGGCCCTAGGAGTGCCAGCTGCCTGAACACACGTTGCCTGTGGACAGCCACTGCCCTTCAGGCACCTGGTTCAAGAGCACAGCTAGACAAAAGCAAGATGCTGTGCCTACAAGGGGGCCTCACACCATCATTCTCCCAGATCGCCAATGGAAAGCAGCCCAGGTGTACGGGGTAGGGGAAAGGTCAGGTAAATTCTGGGAGGCCCATAGTTTGGAGAAAAATGCAGACATTACTGTAACAATGATCTGGGGCGTTATTTTTAACTGTGTGGAAAGACATGCAGGATAAATTGGTAAGTGAATAAAGCAGGTTGTTTTTAAAACCTGTACACCCATGTGTGAGTGTGTGTCAGCATGTGCGTGCGGGTGTGCGTGCGGGTGTGTACACGTGTCAGTGATGAGTGTGTGGATGTGTATGTTTGCACACTCTGGCTCTGCAGAGACGTGGCAATGACACGGCAGGTGTGCAGACATTTTACCTGACACGGTTCCTACACAGGGACCCTGGGTTTTGTGTACCAGGTATAGTTGTGATCTTACCTTGGGCGTCTGAGCAGACCATAATTCCCAACAGGGCTTATTTCTTTCTTAGGAAATTGAAGTTTAAACATGGCTTCGCGAACCTTGATGTATTTCTCCACTGGAGTCACTGGCTGGATGCAGAAGTGCTCAGGAAGCCGGACTTCAGGCTTTGGAGTGCAGGCCTCTTCACCCTTGATCAACTGAAACAGATCCCCCAAGACGGGAAACCTCAGGGTGAGGCCGGGGAACGTGTTCTCTGTCTTTATCGTTCTCCCCAAAGGCCACATGTGACAGATAACAGTGGGGCTCGGAATGGGAGGTGGGAGGTGGGAGCCTGTCCCCATCACACAGTTACAAACAGTGGAGAGGATCCTGCCTGCGGGCCAGCTCTGCCCCAGTGGCACTACCGTGCCAGTTCTACTGATCTTTGAGGCCCACTAATTTCTGTCCCCTGCAAAGTGACCTGAGGGAACTTTACAGCTTATGGACTCAAATTAAAAAGTGCCAGATGGTTCCAGAATCAACCTTTCAAATCATAGAGGACAGCCTGTCCCCCTTTGAATTTTTAAAGCAATTTTGAACTCTTTGAAAACCCAATTTAATTACAAGGAATATTAATATAGACTCATTTTTTGCATATTATATTAACAAGTCTTCATTTTATGCATAAAATTTCAAATTGTGTAACTCTCTGAGAATTTTAAAAAACTCGATAAGGTGGCATAATTTCCAAGCTAGTGAAGTGTGGGGGGAATTAAAGACCGGTTTCTGCTGCCTGGAATCATGAGTGTTTGGGATCAGGTGGCTCTTTTCCCCGGCTCTGTCCAGAGATGGTTTGAGAGGCTGCAAAGTCTTTCTGTAAATCAGAGCCACTCCTTCCATTGATCATCTGATTTTCTGGACTCTCTTAAAAATCAGAAAATACAACTGGCTCTCCCCACGTGGAAGCACTCGGCTGGGCTGACACAGGCTACTTCTTTGGACAGGGCAAATAGTCCCTTTGCCAGCATCGCCTCCACTCCCTGCTTGGTCCCTTCTGTTTCTGTCACCTCCATGCTCTTATGAATCTTGTTTTATAGGATGCTGAGGGGCAATTTTCCAATTGCCCTTCATAGATCCCTTGGCCCCTGGGTCTCTGGAAGGCCGCACACACCCTTATTTCACCTGCACTCAGTCACTCCATTGGGCAGGTGAAGGCCAGCATCCCATTTTACAGATGGGAAGTTTGAGGCCAGGTGCCCATGGAATTAGACTGACCAGCTGCTCATCTTGGAGGGCCCCATATTAGTTGTATGGCTGTGTTTTTTTGAGTTCCACTGACTTGTAAGATAGGTATAGGGCCACAGCCTCTGCACAGGGCTGTTGTGCAGACTGAGAGCTTGCTCCAAGGAAGCACTGAGCACATGTCCGCACAGAGCAGGTGCTCGGTGACTGGTCAAAGTCAGAAAGCTCCTGGTATGAATGAGTAATCTTTGCTCTTTAATCTTATTCTGACCACTTATACAGGCCATAGTTCATTTCCTGAAATGATTCACCATAACCTCGGGCTCATGAAGTTTGTACTTACCTCCTCCAGGGGGGTTGTTAAAAACCCCCATTTCTGGGGCCAGTTTTGCCGGGCTTCGGTTTCAGCCTTCAGGCGGTATCTCCTGAAAAAGAAAGTGCCTTAAATGCGGGGCGTTTTGGGTGTTTGCTGCAAACCCTAAATGTATATAAGACTCCCGGCTTCTCGAAAGTCCTCTTGTTGGAGACGCTGATGCTACTACGTCTACTGAGGGTACCTGGATGATGATAAATATCTTGAAAAAAAAAATAGTTGAGTATTTTATGCCAAACAATACTGGTTTCCGATTTAGGAGTGTGATCTAAACCTTCCTATGAAATGAATTTAAGTGAAATGGCCAATTTAAGCACGCTATCAATGAAGTGATACTCAGCAGCCTGACGGAATGCCAACTAAGATACATCTTTCAGGAAATTGATCTATTTTAAAATCTCTTATTACTTAAAAATCTAGAAAAAAGAGAATATGTATCTGTCTTTCAAATTGAACAAATATTAACATTTTTTTAAAAATCGGTAAATCTTAAAAGAACACGTCTCAATCAGCTTCAACAAACAAGTCCTTTGGTGGTCTTGGCAAATCTTTCGGCCGTCGTGGCAGTGACTCTCATGTCCCTAACGTTGTCCCCTCTCCTCAAGGTCCTGGCCCATCCTCAGAGCATGCCCCTCGCTCCTGGAGGCCATCCCTCTCCTGGACTTGGGGGAACTGAGGCCGCCGGTGTGCACACTCCGGGTGAGAAGGACCCAGGCCCAGGGGGTTGGAGGATCCTGGGTGTTACCAGATCTTGTCCTGGGCCACCAGGTTCATGCGCTCCGCCGCCGCGGTGCTGAGCGGTTTCTGCGCCATGGGCCTGGGGTCTCAGCGCACCCTGCAAGCTCCGGCCCTGGGCTCAGCGTCTCACGTCGCCCTGGAGACCGGTTGCCAGGCAACGCGGGACGCGGAGGCGGAGGTGGCTGCTTACCTGGAGGAGGTGGGGCCGCGGGGTTCCTGTGTCGTCCTCTGTCTCCTGCTGCCAGTCTCTGCCCTCTGCTCGCTCTGGACCTCGGGCTCGCCACCTTGCCACCTGCTCCTCCAAGGGAGGGGGACCTTTAGCTCTAACACTCCCGCGCCCCTCAACCCTTAACCTGAAACGGAAGCGTACGAACCTCCACGTGAGCAGAATCCCCAGGACACGAAGCTTCGCGGAAGCTTCAGAGAACGTGCACCGTGCAACCGCCACTGCTGGAGCTGCCCTTGTGCTGCGCTCTGCACAGCCTGGCTTGGGCACTGGAAATCCGTGCAGATTGCTGGGAGGAGCCCTCCTGTGCGCCTCTCCTGAATCCTATTCCGTTCCCTTGCTCACGGACAGACTGAGTTTTGGCCACTAGGAAAGTGCTGCTATGCACTACCGCGCATGTCTTTGGAGAACACTCAGCTACATTTTTGGTGGCAGGGCTGCTGGGGGCTTTCCTGTGTTCTTCAACGGAGCCTCACAGGAGGGACTCACTGTTGACCGCTTTGCCAGGAAAGTCTGGCTCAGTGGAACGCTGGCCCTGGAGGGCAGCTCAAAAGCCCAGGCAGACTCAGTATTCCAGGGTCTCCCTCTCTCTTGCCCATGCCTCTTTCTCCCCAGGTGATTGTCATGCGGTGGGTGCTTGGCCACAGTCTACTCAGCACATGAGGCCTCGGAGGCAGCTCAGGCCCTGTGTCTCCCAGGCTGCACCTGTAGGAGGCCCGAGTCTCACCTGAGATCCACACCTACCATGTGCCCTGGGGCTGCTTCCAGGCATCAAGCCCTCAGAGATGGAGACATAGAGACCCTGCCACATCAACCTCCTCCTTCTCCTCCCTAAAGTCTCCTTCCTGACTGCTGTGCAGCCACCTGCACAGACTCATGGATTCCTTGGTCCAATTGGGTGCTGCCGGATTGGGGGGGGGTGCCTTCTCAGCCTCACCCCACAGAATCAAACCGCCAAGGCCCCTCTTCCTGTCACTGACTCCCTCCCTGGTCAGTGGGTGGCCAGAACCAGTGAGCCACACACAGGATGCCCACTACATTTGGTGTCACAGACACACATCTCCTCTACTTCTAGGAAGAAATTATTGGCTTACCTGCAATTCAGATTTGACTGAGTTGTGTGTTATCAGCTCACCCTGACACCCTCTGAGAATTGCCTCACTGGTGCGCTTCTCTTGCCTGGCAGGTTACGTGTTCCCGCACAGCACATCTGATTGTATTTTTGAACTTGGAAGGTTTGCTTTTTTCTTTTTAAAAAAGCCTCCTCCTTGTTCTTAGTTCCATAAGTGTTGAAGCCCCTTCCCTCTGATATTTGAAACAAGAAATTCCTGGGCCTTTGGCAGTTTTTTCACCTAATTTTTTTTTTTTTTTTTTTGCTTGGTAAAATTGTTCTTCAGCGTAGATCTCAAATAGGGCACGAGGAGCGAGAAAGAGGACAACTGCGCTTGCTGATTGCACATGGGAAACAGAAAATATTTACAGCTTGCAGCAGGCCTGCCATGTTCCCATGTATTAATATTTCTGGCCCTCTGTCAGCTCTCTCGGACAGTTTTTTTGGTTTTTTTTTCATTTCGCTGTTGCTTTATAAAACATTCCGACAACTGGAGCCAACTGTTTCTTAGTTTTTGAGCTTAAACAGTTTTCTTTTTCGCTTGATGATTTTTTTTTTCTTTAACCAGAGTGCTTTGTGTGAGGGTTCTGCCAGCCACGTGCCTTTTCCTGCAGCCCGGGTGATTACTACCTCCGACACAACAAAGGTCTGAAGATTTGCACTCAAAGTGCCAATTTGCAAGGATTGCATTTGATGGCCTCACCGAGCCGTGGCTTTAAGGAACACGGAGCTTGTCTTTGTACAGCCATTGTGCTCCCCTTCATCACAGCTAAAGAGCTCTTAGCTGGTGTAGACCCTCCACACTCCGCACCTACGGTGACAATTATCAACGTTCTGGGGGCTATTGAGGAAGGAAAGGGCCATACCCCCTCCTACAGCACCCTAGAAACCTCCCCGCAGCTGTCCTCCATTTGGCTTAATTATCCATTATTGTCTTACTGTGCCCATTAGGGCCCCCAGCAGGCTGAGGACCACTCCTTCCCGCTCTGGCCTTCCCCCCCATTCTCCTTTGTGCGGCTCTGGGGATGTGAGAGAAGCCCAAGCCCTGTGGGGCGGGCATGCGTAGTGAGGAGGAAAGTGAGTTGAATGCTGGCTCACTCCACAGTGTGAATCTCCCTGGCTTTGGCTATCAGAGGTGGTAAGCAGATGGTCGCCTGCCAGCTGCCTGCAGGGCAGCCATTTCTACCTGCTGTGACGTCCAAAATGTTTGGAGGTGGCTTAAAGTCATAAACACTGAACTCGAATGGGAATTTTAGGCCAGCAATTCTGTCACTTCAGACACATTTTCTCCAGCTGGCCTATGGTGTGAAGGGCCTGTGGTCTGGGAAGGATGCTGCCCACAGAGGGTCAGAGGACTTTCCCTATGTCCTGTCTCTTAATGGTCTCATCACCACACTTAAGACCAAGTGTCACCAGTGAACGCTGTGGGGACAAACCACATGTAAACCATGGCGGTCGTGAGTTTGGGTGGGAGCTCCTCAAAGCACTGTAACTTCTCTGTCCACGCAGGCTTTCTGGCCTGGGACATATTATAGGACCCCATACGTTCCCACCAGCCGCAGACTCAGTTTCCTGCTCTTCATGTTGCTGGGGCATCAGGGCTGAGGTGAGACCTGGTAAGAGAGGGACGTTCGCCACTGGAGTTTTTGGAGGAGATTCTCCTTCCAGGCTTGACATGGTTCTAGCGTAGCTGCTCATCCTCCTGCATGTCACCACAACAGCCAGCCAGCCATAGGCTTGCCAATAGTCAGGCTTCATCCTCCTGGCTGCAGTGATTGGTCCCACAGAAGAGCATGTGACTCATGCAGGCCAATCAGAGCCCTTCCCTGGGATTTTCACTCCTTAGGCTCTTTTTCTATCCCTAGCTTGGAATAAGGAAAACGCTGAGCTATGTGAGACTATCTCTACAACCTCCCCCCCACATCCCCCACTGCCAACAATCTACAGAAGGAGTCTACATGCTTTAAGAAATATTGGGGTTATGTGGAGAATGGAGAGATGAGCACGGGAAGGAGAAAGGGAGAGAGAAAGAGAGGAAAACAAAGAGGGGGAGAGAAAGATCTAATGGCCAGCCCTGTTCTGAACTTCTCAGTTGCTTAAACCACTCCTTGGAGAAGAAAGGAAGTCCACTGCTGGGAGCTTAGAAGCCCCACGACTGTCCTGCTAGTCAGCCCACCTCTGTCATGCTGGGGACCTTTGAACAGTCCAGCCTGGGGAAGCATGTGCTGCATGCTGTTTTGTTTGGGGCTTCTGGCCTGGAGAATGGCCTGTGAGGCAAAGCTGGAGGCCAGAACCCAGATGGGAGGTTGGAAGTGATATCTAGATACATGGCTAAGGCCAGGGCCAGAGAAGAGGTATTTGGGCTGGGGAGAAAGGAGTAGCTATAGTGGGACATAGAAGATGTTAGGAGAATGTGTTGGTCAGGATTCTTGAAAGTGTGTAGTAGTTGCCTTGGATCAGCTTTAATAAAATCAGAATGGTTTAGCTGTCATACTTGAAGAAATTGGAGGCGACAGGTAAGGCTGTATCCAGGGGTTCAAGCATTGCCATCAGGACCTGTTGTTTATCTCTTGGCTCTGTGTTTCCTGGCTGGCTTACCTCAGGCAGGTTCTCTTTGGTGGTGGCCACCTGCGGCTCTGGGCTCCAGCATGGATGGAAGGTGCCTCTGTTCTTGCTGCTCCTGCACAGGTCTCACTGAATTGTCATGTGCGCCTCTCTGATGGAGTCATCACGGCCTGAGGACAAAGAGCTGATGGGCGGTGTGGACCACACACCTACTCTCTACATGGATCAAGAGTAAGTCTTTTGGTTCCTGAAGACAAGGCCTAGGTGTGGGAGACTGGCCACCAACTGTGCCTGCCCAGGGTGTGGAGGAAGATGTGGGGGAGAGAATGGGTGTCACCGGTGCTTCTGGGGTATGGCCAGGGCTGGAACAGGAGGCCTTGAGCAGAGACCTCTGAGAGGGGGTGGAGGAGTGGGGGAGACAGCAACAACAAGGGGCCAAATTAAGCTGGAGCGGCCCCGTGGCTTTGCCCGGTAAGACAGCCCTGATTTATAGGTTTGCAGGGTTTGGCTCTGGTCTGCTGTAATCAGCTGACTCTTATTTAAGACCTTGTGTGCTTACTTCCCCTTGCTCAGGGAAAGAGGATGAACCAGAGCAATTGTGATTTTGTCTGGGGACAGGGACAATCAGCTACCCATGTTGGTGGTAATCAGGGTGTTTTTTCTTTTGAAAAAAACAAAGCAAAACAGGAAAACTTCTTTTTGTCCAATACAGAAAACATTTTGCTGGCAAGTCTGTTCTACCAAAGAGCCTTGAAGCCTGAGTTTAAGGTTGTCTTGGGGTCCTGAGGTTTCCTCCCCACCCAGTGGAGGAGGCCATAACACACCTCTTATTTGTTACTGGGGTTTCTACCAAAAAGCATCTTCCCAGCTCATGGTCATCTTCTGGTCCAGCTCGTGTCCTCAGGCCTCAGGGGCTCTCCTGTTGGTCCTTGAAGCCCCTCTACTTGTAGGGAAGGGAGGGGCCACCCCACCTGTGGCCCATCCCTGATTATCAGTGACTACATGCCTAGGGCAGTTGCCTCCACTCTCTCAGTTTGTTTTGGTGCCAGTGAAATGCCTAGGACCCCTAGGCTCCCACTGTCCTGGACTCTAGTCTAATAAATAAACCCCAAATAAACAAGGAGCTCCATGCAGGGGACCCTCTGAGCCACATAGGACGTGTATTATCTGTGTGGTCTCTACCCTTGCCAAGCCAACGTCTCTTTCATTTTTATTTATTTATTTAGTTTTTGGGGGTGCTGTAGTACTGGGGTTTGAACTCAGGGCCTTATGCTTGCTAGGAAGGCACTCTGCCACTTGAGCCACACCTTTGGCCCCCAACATCTCTGCTTTAGAACAGAAATTTTGTATCATCCCCTTCACCACCATGTGGTGAAATTCAGAGATAATAAAATATTCCAGCTGTGATATCAGGGAGAAGCGCAAAGAAAGTAAAAGAAGAAAATGAATTTCGCCATGACACTCTTCAGGCATGGCTGCATCAGGAGATGCTGTGGGTGGATCCTAACAGTGGCTAGCTCACAGCTTTTAAGCATCAGGACTCTTGGCCCTTACAGTGACTATTGTTACATACAGCTCGTGGGCCTTGGGGTCAGGACCCTGGGCCTTTAGGGCTTGGCTGCCACCTGGACCTCTTCCTCGAGCTAGCCCGCAGTTCCTTGTCTTTGGCTCTTCAGAGGCTTCTTCCTTTTCTGCACTCCCACTCTCCTTTGTTACCTCTGCTGCCTCTGTCCTCCTCCTTCAGCTGCCCTCTTGCCCCTACTGCTGCTGCCACTGTCTTCCCTTGTGTTACCAGCTCAGCCAGCTCTTCCCATTACAAAGGTCACAAGCAGGCAAGAGCACCCATTTAGGAGAAGCCTTTATTGGGCCTAATGCTGTAACTTCAGAGGGCAGCACAGGAGGGTGTCTCCAGCTGACTCAAAAAGTGAGTCCAGCAGTCAGCCTGCTTATATAGCCAGAAAAGGGGCATGGCATGCAAATATATCATGGAATTTGCACCAATCACAGAACAGCTTCCATTTCATCAATCACAGACCTTACATAAGGACCAATCACAAGTCCTGCATTGCACCAATCACTGGCTTCTTGCTGACTTACTCAGGAGGTGTTCCGCCTGTCATCTTCAGTGATGACAGTGTAGGGTCATTGAAAGTTCCCTGGGCTTGTCTTGCCTGGGATGCTACCTTCCAAGGATGGTGCAGGTTGTCACTGCAGTACGGCCTTTGGAGCAGGAATTGTGACTTCAGCTGCAGAGGTTCTTACACCCGGAGTGTAGCTTCCTCCAGGAACCCTGCAGTGTTCAAAGCAGCTGGATTGCCGTACGACAGTCCAGTCAGTTGCCGAAAGAAAGGCTGCTTAGTTGACAGCTTCCCAGGCACAAATGAAGGGTATGACAGCTGTCAATCAAAGGGTCAAATCAACATGGCCTCTCACAGCTTAGCTTATTTGAAGGAAAAGTCAGTATAAAAGTCAGCTCACAGTAAAAGCCTATCATCAACATTCCTAACAGCACTTAATAATGCTTAACTCCCAGCAAAATGCTCTGAGGGAGGGTTGGCTTCCTTTAGCCTCTCTCACAGGGACAGAGAGTCTTGTGGGTACAGTGAGGAGGGACCACCAGTCCAGGGTCATAAATCCAGGGAAGCTTCTTGGAGGAGACTCGGAACAAAACACCAGCCAGACGCCAGCATAACTTGGCTGTGGGAAGAGTGTGATCGCTGTGTGGACACTGGGAGAGGGCTCTTTGTATGTGAGCTGTTAGCCCAACCCCGGGACAGGGACTGTCCTGGGCTGACACATTGACACAGGTGACTGACGCACGTCTCCCCACGATCACATGGGGTAGCGCTTGGGGACATTGAGTGTGGTTTGATGGTTCCAGGGCTTCATCCTTGACCTCCCACACCTGGAGTCACATTGCAGTCTCGCCAGTCCCCCGCCGTGAGCTTTGGGTTCTGCTCCTGGCTTCTTTGAGCCACTGTCAGCTCCACCATAGACAAAGTAATGGCCTCCACCTCACAGGACTCAGGAGGAGCCAGCCACTTGGCCTGTGGACCATCTTAGCAGAAGGATCACCCTGCGTTATCTCAAGGTGGCAGCCTCTTCCTGTGGCAGAGTGGCCATGTCCTCCCCATGTCTTCTTAAGCATGTGAACACGTGCTATGTGTTATTAATGGGCCTTCCCCGAAGGTACAAAAATTGGGAACAAGGAGAGGAAGGCAGAAGGATAGAGACCGCGGGGAGATGCAAACGGCTCTTGCAGGGGGAAATCACGTGGGTCTAAGATTTGACCACCTTTGGGAATCCTTCCAGAATGATCTCCTTAGAACATTGCTAACATTCCTGAGAACCTGCCCGCCCAGAGCAGAAAGGATGTCAACTGCTCAGCACTCCGTTATATAATCCATTTTACTACAGCGTAACTAACATTAGCTCCTTTAGAGCTTCCCCACGGAAACTGAGATTTCAGAAAAATTGTCTCCGCCATTTCTAGACATGATGGTAAATTTGAATTGGGGCAGCCCATGTAAGGAAGAGCTGACTTAGCATTCTTCATCTGAAGTCGTTGTTGGTGTTTACTGGACACTTAATTTGTATTGGCATTGCACATGAGGAACCTTCTCTGGAGTCTTTATATCAGTCCTGCAAAGTAGATATTATCCCATAAAGCAAATGAGGAAACTGAGCCCAGAATGGCTGTGCTACCAGCCCAGGCTGCTGACCGCTGTATCTGATGAAATCTAGTCCTTTGAGTGCTGGGCACTCTCTAGTTCCTGTACCATAGAAAAGTGGTGATATGGCAAGGAACCATGTACACACACCCCTGAAGTGGAATTTGCCACAGGAGGACTTGGTAAAGAAGGAGCCGAGTGCCTGTGACCTCAGAACATCTGCTGGTGCAAGGGAGAAGCTTTCGCTTGGCATGGCTGGACCTCAGAAGAGGCTCTGGTAGAGGATCCTGCTCTCACAATGCTCTACCCACCAGCAGGATGGGAGCCACAAGACATCAGATCCACTCTTAGTGGCCTCCCAGAGCAGGTGTCTCTGGAGCCCAGGGGATGGCATCAGTCTGCTCTCTGTGGAAAGAACTCAGACCTGAAGAGCCAGCTCCTTGCTGAACTCTAAAACAGGGAGAAAGTGAACCTTCAAGACCACCTGGGTGTCTCTCTTTATTCTCCTTTCAACCTGACATCCGCCCATTATAAGTTGCATGTAATTTCAGAGATGGTAAGATGTGAAATAACGTGTGTCTTAGAGTCCACTAAATATGGGACTTTGCCCCCAGGTCTGGTGAGAACCGAGTTTGTCTCCAATGTGAATAGAACAGCCTGGTCTGTTGCTCCCTGGGCCAGGTGCCCAGTAATGCAACTAGTCCCACCCATCTGTGCATGCAGCCCTGCCATTGCCAGTGACAATGTCACTGTATACTCACAGCACGTTTTTGGGGCTCCCTCCTGGGCCATGCACAGAGATGGACCGAACTTTCTTCTCACTGGGTGGCTAGTGTTGAGAGTGAGTTTCCAGGAGTTAGGAGGCAGAAGAGTGGGGGCGAGCCATAACATCCATGTGAGAGATTTGCTGTAATAGTGGCACTTGTGGAGTTGAGACAAAAAGTTGAGAGATGGGAGCTTGGTCCTGTGGCTGCAGGGGCAACAGGGGGTTCCTGGGTAGCTTCGATGACTTGGAAGTCTCCTGGAACCCTGACTTCCTCACCAGAAAAGTGTCAGAAATCCTGGCTGTCATCAAGTCTGAAAGCTCGAAAGGCTCACAACTCCATGCTTTGCCAGTTCAGTTCACACTGAAATTCATCCATCTGTCCATCTATCCACTCATTCACCTGTGCATTCATCCCTCCCTCTGTCCATTCATCCATCTGTTACCTGCCCATCCATCTATCGTTTATCCATTCATTCATCTTTCCATCATCTTTCCATCCATCCATCCATCCATCACCTGTCCATTTGTCTGTCCATCCATCCGTTCCTTCATTCACACGTATCTCTGAGTGTCATGAATTCATGTGTGGAGGTGAACCAGAGTTGTGTGGTCTTGCTTCCATGGACCTTTGGTTCCATTGGCCCTGGTGGGTGGTGGGAGGGTGAGAGGGGAACCTGCTGAGTGCATCCAGCCTCAGCCTCCGGTCCTTCTGGCCCATAGGGTAGAGTGGCATCCAGTCCCATGTGGCACTGAAGGACAAAGCCAGGGCTTCTACAAGGACCAGCCAGTCCTGGCTCAGCTAACTGGCCAATGGGATATCCTTCCTCATCTGAGGCAAGAAGGATGGGAACCAGGAAAATGGTGTCCTTGGTAAAGGATGCAGGTCTTGAGGTGGGAAGTAGCACTTCTGCGACCCCCAACCACATTTCTATCCTCTCCACAGCATTTGCTCCTCTGCACTGTCGTCTGGGTCCCTCCCACTGCTCATCCCAGCAGCTATCCTGAACCTGACACCACAAACAGGATCCTATCACCCTTTCTGCTTTCAGCCCCGACAGGAAGGTGGTGTAGAGTGGTGAGAACTGGACCCTAAAGCGAAGGCTTCTGGGCTTAGTTCCCTCTGCCTTACTCGCTGTCCAAGGTCAGGGGCTCTTGCTTATGTACAAAGTGGCTCAAAACAACTTTCGTGTTGACAACCGTTATGAGGAATGATGAAGGAGCATCATGCACAGAGGGCACCATGCTGGGGACCCTGCTAAGGGCAATGTAAGCATGTTCTCTTAGGGTCAGGCTGAGGCCTCTCGTGGTGGACACAGGTTCCCAGGGCTGACTCATTTGCCTTGAGACAGACCCTCTGGTCTCTCTCACCCTGTCTCCAGGCTTCAGCCACACTGGCCTGGTTCCTGTCTAGGAAACACATCAGGCAAATTCCTACCCCGGGGTCTTTGCACTGGCCATTGGCTGTGCCTAGCATGTACTTTCCCTTTTTTCCTCTTCCTGTAGAATATAAATCTGCTGTCACTTCCTTCAGGAAGCCTTCCTGGACCAGAGAGATGCCTCCCATCCTTTTGTCCCTTGTGACCTTTTCTAGTGAGTTTTTACAGTTGAGTTTGCTTGACACTGAAATTTTGGAGTCCAGTACAGGATGGCTCTTGGCTAGCATTGAGTAAGTTCTTGTTAAATGGAGAAGGAGGTGATGAGTGAGGGAAGGGATATTGGGAAGTGTTGGATTGCTTTTCTAAGAACACACTCATGCCAATGGCCTCTGACAAAGCAGTCAGTGAGCAGCGACCTGAGTGCACGTTGCAAGAGTTTGCAGACATCAGAACAAGGAAGATGCAGGCAAGGCTCTGTGCCTCTGTCGCCTGCCTTCCTCTGGGGTTTCCTCTTCCAGCCATGAGCCATGCAGACTAAGGGAAGGTGCACATAGCTTCCAGCCCAGCAGCTCTCCTGCTCAGCTGTGCACCGGAAAGCATAAGTACCAAACCCCAACTTTGAGTGCCTTGGCTTCTGTGGGTTTAAGTCAAACTCTTGGTGTTATTTCAAAGTCGTTTTCTTCAGGGGGTGTGGGTGGGTACATTTTATACAGAACATGTTTCAAATAAAAGACAGCATTTCCCCCTTCTTCTTCCCATGAAAGGCAGGGGGTCGAAGACATCTTAATAGCTTTCATATCCCTTGCTCCAAATATATTATTTCAGCACAATAGTTTCTTTGCGGGAGAATTGCTTAAATGATTCAAAATGGATTTAAAAATATATTTCAAGTTTTAATTTTATGCACAGAACATTAATGAGCGGAGTGCCTCAGAGACTGCCTGTCAGTTTAACATATTCACAATATTCTCAGCACAGATGTTATTCCATCGAAATCCTTTTAGAAGGAAGAAACCAGTAATTTTTTTCTTGGGGGATTTCAGAAAATATATTATTTTGAAATTATATTTTGATCCCAGAATTCTGCACAAAGCATCATTGCGAGGGTCTAGGTTGTCAAGTTACTTGGACACCGAACTTTTAAAAAGTTGGAAGAGAAAAGCAGCATTTGTCCCATGTTGCTGCCTTCCCTCGATGAGGACTTTGGGCTGTCACAAATGGGATGTGACATCATGAAAACTTTCTTGAGCTGTGCACGTGCAAGGCTCCATCTCCCTAGACAGTGGTGGAGGGTTGGACGGAAATGTTGAATTTCATGCAAAAACACTGAGCAAGGGCGACTCTTGGTTTTTGTCTCGTTTGCTGGAGGATGCCAGCTGTCGTGGTCAATGCAGCACTGCCTTTGCTTCTGCAGTGAGGACGCAGGCTCCGTAGTTCTCCTGTGTGTACACATGCTAGCACCGTTCTCCAAAGGTAATGGAGATTACCTGCGGAGAGGAAAGGAACGCCTCCTTCAGGGTCACACCCGCTGCTTCTGCATCCAAATGCTCAGGGTTTGCGTCCAACAATGAGCTCCAAGTACCCCCAGCGGGGTGAGCGTAGATTGAATAAGTGATCATTCCCAAGGCCTGTGGGAATGATAAGGCCATTGGGCAGTGTTGTGGATTCAAACGCACAGAGTGCCTGGCACGTGGTCAGACATGGTGACCTTGCCCTCCTGTGCTGTGTTGTCAGCGTTTCCTCTGTCCTCCTGAGGGCCGTTTCCCATCTACACTTCACCACGTGGTGGACTCTGCCGAGAGAGCTCTCCCTGGGCTTCTCACAGGCCCAGTTCTGACTTAATCGGCACCGCATGTGTGGCACTCTTGCAAGCACTGTTGGGCTCTCTGCCAGGAAAATGGTGGGGAAGTGCTCAGCCCTCAGCTGGCTGACCTGAGGGACCCTTGGCCAAGGGGGTTGCAGCGGTGACACTTCTGGAGTTGAAGGCTCTGTCCCCTCTCACAGCCTTCTTTAGGCACCAGGTTCAGGGAGATGCCAAGCAATGAGGTCCAAGAGCCTCCTACTTCCTGTGTAGGATGCCAGCTTGTCCTAGTTCCTGATGTCCAAAAAAGAGACATTGGAAGACCCTCTTTTCCTTGGAAAAGAGCAGACAATACAGACTCCCCATGTCCCCTGCCCCAACTGTGCTTAGCCTTCTTCCTTCTCATTGCTCCCCCAGGGTGGTCCATGTGTCACAATCCATAAACTTAGGTTGACACACCATCGTCACCCATCCATGGTCTGCATTAGGGTGCACTCTCGGCGTCATATGTTCTGTGAGTCTGGACAAGAATGTCACGTACCCTCCATGACAGTGTCACACAGAGTGGTCTCACTGCCTGGAAAACAGTCTGTGCTCCATCTGGTTGTCCCCTGCACATCCCAACCCCGATCATTTTACTGCGGTGCCCTTTCTCACGTGTCAGGAAGCTGGAACCACAGTGTGCAACGTGGGATTCTTTCACTTAGTGATGTACATTTTGCTTTCTCCATGTCTTTTCTTTTTTGAAGCAGGGTCTTGCTAGGTAGACTAGGCTGGCCTAGAACTTGTGATCCTCCTGCCTCTGCCCCCTGAATGCTGGAATTACAGGCGTGCTTCACTATACCTGGCTGTCTATCATGTCTTTGCATGATGATAGCTCATTTTGTTTCAATACTGCACAGTATACCTTTGTCTGGATCAACCACAGTTTATGACTCCATTCGCCTCCGGCAGGACATGTTGGCTTCTCCCCAGATTTGATAGTTGTGGAAAAGCAGCAGCAAACATCCTTGTACAGGTTTTCATGTGAGCATAAATTTTCAATTCCTTTGGCTGGATACCAGGGAGCCCAGTTATTGTTAAATTGTATGGTGATGGTTTGTTGGGTTTTGCAAGAAACTCCTAAACTGTCTTCCCATGAGGCTGTACCATTTTGCATTCCTACCAGCAATGAGAGCTCCTGCTGCTACACACCCTCGCCAGCATTTGGTATTGTCTTCTCCCCCACTTTTAAGAATAAAAGATTTTACTTTGAAAATGACTGAAGTAATGCATACTTAAATGATCTTGGCGTTCATGGAAGAACAGCAGGGAAAAGGTGGAACTAAGAGAGTGGTGGGGGGTTGACCCCTGACCCAGATATTAACATGAGCTTCAAAGCTCAGATCAGTCGGGTGGAGGAGCAGACAGCTGGTGAAGGAAATGGCCAGGGACCTGGGCACCACTGTAGCAAGAAGGCACTCAGAGAGAGCGTGGGGGCAGGAGAAGGATGAGCCCTTTGACAAACGGAAGAAAATGAAAACAGAACCAATCACCCACATAGACAAAAATGAATTCTAGAAGGATTAAATACTTACAAGGAATATGTTAATGAAGTGTCAAGAAATTTATGACACTGCATGTACGAGCTAGGAGCTGGGAGACCATCCTGACCAAGATTAAAAACCCGGAGGCTACAAAGAAAATATTGATTTTTTTTGAGTCTATGAAATGCAGTTCTATATGCCAAAGGTATCAGGTAATAAATAAAGGATTGATCTGGGGAAAATATTTATAACCAAGATGTCAGACAAGGGGTTAATTCCTATTCACTATGAAAATTCAAATAATCCAGATGTGTAGAAAGTAAAAAGTGAATGTTTGCTTGTGTCCCCAGCCCCTTTCCCTAGGGGAACCTTTTAGGGGTTTGGTGAATTTCTTCTGGATGTCCTTTCTCCTCTATCAGAAGGGATTAATTTTAATTTTCTTTTGAAAGGTCGCAATGGGAAGTGGTGCCATGTTGGCTTATTTTTATGGATTGTGCTCTTGCCCAAACCTGTCATTTGTACCCTTCCTACCGTATTGGTGCCATTATTTACTTAATCTTTTCTTTTTAAATTTACACACTTAAAAAAGCATAGAGTTATTTCGAAGGAAACTTCCAGTCATCACCATAAGTGGAAAGCCAGTACTCGTGGGCAGGTAGAAGGCTTTGGTCAGAACAGAGTGAACTCCGGAGTGACTAGAACCCGGTTCTGTGTTGTAATGCTCACTTGCTCTTGTTATGAAAGAGGGCGGAGGCAGTGCGGGGAGCTTTGGTGGACCGACTGACCTCTTTGGAGACTGTCCTGGGCAGAGCCAGAAGGATGGTGAGGGAATAGCTTTGTCAGGGCCTGCTGTTCCTTCCTTCCTCTCCTTCCTCACTCCCTCCTTTCCTTCCTTTCTCTTCCTTCCCTCCCTCCCTCCCTCCTTCCTTCCTTCCATTCCCTCCCTTCCTTCTACTCCCTTCCTTCCTTCCTTTTTCTTCCTGCCATTCTATTTACTTCCTTTCTTCCATTTCCTCCCTTCCTTTCTTCCTTCCTTCTTTCTTTCCTTCCATTGTATTTACTTCCTTCCATTTCCTTCTATTCCATCTCCTTCTAGTCCATTTCCTTCCTTCTTCCTTCCCTTTTCCTCTCTTCCTCCCTCCCTCTCTTCCTTCCTTCTTTCCTCCTTCCCTCTCTCCCTCCCTTCCATCCTTCCTTCCTTCTTTCCTTTCTCTCTCTCTTTGATCAAACCCAGGCCTTGCACATATTAGGCAAGTGCTCTACCACTAAGCTACATCCCCAGCACTTTTTTTTGGTTAAAGACAGGGTCTGGGGGAATTCCAAGATGGTGGCTAGAGGGAGGAAGCAGAAAGCATGCCTCCTAAAATAAAATCTTGGAGAGACACTGAGATACACCTTACAGGAAAAACCACCCAGAAGAGGCAAAACTTTGACTCCTCCACACCTCCAGCCTGCGCATAGAATCTCCACTTCATGTTAAAGACAGGGTCTGGCTATGCACCTCAGGCTGGCCTCGAACTCTTGATCTTCCTGCTCCCATCCCCCAAGTGCTAGAATTATAGGTGTGCACCAGTACAACCTGCTGTGGTTTTTCAATACCATATGTGCTCCCCAAATCACTTTGTGAACCCCACTGTGATGCTGATTTGACATTGCTGGATGGGAAGAGAAAGATGCTTGGTGCCAGCACCATTTAGAAGTCACTCTTCAAAATTCCAGATATTACAGTCTTCCTTTAAAAATCAACATGCCTTCTAGAAGAATTCGAGTGCACAGAAAGCATGCTCAATCCTGCTGCTAAAAGTCCCCGGACTCCCAGTGCAGGTTTATTTCTGTTTTATTATTTGTTGTGACTTGAGCTTGTCAGTGTGGTACTTACAGATGCACTAACATATTTAGAGATTTGGTTGGGGTCAATGACAGCTAAATATCCTTGCCTTTTTTATTTTTTGAAATAAAGAAAGGAGAAGTAATTTGGTGAAATTTCCAAAGTGGTTGCGGGTGCTGCTATGAAAGAGCGTGCGTTTCCAGCAAGTCAGGAGAAGGACCAGGAGGAGCTGGCCCTTGGATGCGGCTTTTCTTTTCTTTTCATCTTGGCAACTTTCTTCCTGACATGGAAGATTTGTCTTTTTGACAACTTTCTGTGGAGGACAGTGCACCATGACCCAAAGAGAAACTGGAGTGCAGATGTTTCACCTCTGCGCCTCTTCTGAGTCATCCTGTGACCTGCTCAGGGCTGGGCAAGGTCAGGTGCAGACTGTGAGCAGAAGGATTGGAACCCACAACTGACTGTGATGGGAAGGCAGTGGATGTCAAGCTGAGCACTTGGGAAAGCGTCTGTTGCTCTTGATCTCAATGGTGTGCTCCAATCTGCTGTCTCCCGAGAAGTCCAGAAAAAGATGGTAATGACCTGAGTGCTCCTCTGGGGCATTCCCCACCTTCTGCAAGGTGGCTTGTTCCAGCTCTAATTTGCTCATTTCTGTCCTCCCAGCTGCTTCCTGTGAACGGGTGCTCTGCTTGTCCCCTGAGACGGAGGGCACAACTGAGGAAGCTAGAAGTGAAGTTTCACCCCACAGCATCAATCTACAAAACAAGGAAGTGTGTTCTGAGTCTCCGATTGGTAACTGCACGCAGACAGCCTCAGGCCTCCCGTGGTCTCCCTAGGAGAGATCAGAACCTAAAAATCTCCACCTTGTCAAAAAACGAGCCCCCTAATTAAGGTAATTCAACCAAAGCAAAGAAGGGGGAGAAAAAGACGCTGAGGCTTGCTGCAAAGGAGCCAGGGAGGAGTGAATCAGGAGAGAATTTGCCAGGGGAAGGAAACTGCAAACCTGCAAAAGTCTTGATCTCTCACACAAGCTGTCCCCAGAGAAGCCAAGTTCAAAGCCATCAGCAAAATGATCACTCAGTGTTCACAGGACAAAAGGCTGCAGTTGGGTGGGGGAGGAGAGAGGAGGAAAACAACCAGATAGCCCAAGTGCCCACTCACTGCACCACACAAACCTGGAAGAGTTTGTGTTCCTGGTACAAAACCTCAGAGAGTTCAGAGACTTCCCTTAGCCTGAGTGATAAAAAGTATTTTTATAAACCATGGTGCATTATAGTTGTTTTTTCTTTTAAAGACATATCCAGAGTTTTAAAAAAGAGGAAAAGGTAAGAAAAAAGAAAAGCTACATAGGTAGGAACTTGGATTCTAGGGGAGGAGGGGCCCAGTGAGCATCTTTTCCTACTTTAGGGACAGTTACTGGGTGGAGGACCAGGGGTGGCAGCAGGGCCCTGTGGGTATCCTTCCAGATCTGAATTTTGTTTATTTTGCATGGGATATAAAGACAAAAACAAATTAAAACAAAATCTGAAGACAAGGCCTGACATGCTGATGCACTCCTGTAATCCCAGCTACTTGAGAGGAGGAGGCTGGGGCCTGGCTCAAGTGGTAGAGTGAGTGCCTGGCAAGTTCAATCCTCAGTACTACAAAAAAAAAAAATAGTTGAAGGTGGCATCTGTGGCTTTCCAAGCCACCTACTCTTGCTGCCAGCTACTTGGACAGGGCTCCTGAGCGCCTCTTCCACTGCTTGGAGCCTCCACCTGCTCAGCCGTGCCAGGGACTGGTGAGGCCACAGGGCCTCACAGGGCAGAGTGTGGTGCTGTTTGCAAAGCCCTCTTTAAGCCTGGGCACATCTGTCATGCCTCAGCCAGGACTGCAGTTCCTGCAACCAGGGGACTGATAGAAGCTGACCTCTGGAAGGGAGAAACCCAAAACAGAAGTGTGGTTTTGGGCAGCAACTCACAGCATTGGCAGCTGGCATTTGTAGTAATCTACAAATTTGTGTAATCTGTCCCACATTACCAAGTGTCATGCTTGCTCTCTTGGCACGTATTTGTGTGCATGCGTGTAGTCACAATCATTCTCTCTTTACCCGCCAGGAGTCCCAGGTTCAGAGAGGCTTACTTATTTCCCTGATGTTCCACAGCTAACCAGAGGAAGTGTATCCTGTGCACCCTCCATCCTGTTCCTTACATCTGCTAACCCCAGGCCACAGATCCCGAGGGTGACAAACCAACTTCCTGAATGGAACTCACAGGAGGATTTAGTGTGCTTTAAATTAAAAAAGAGAAACCTGACCTTTTGGGGCACTGGGAGTTGTGGCTGCAGATTCATACAGCCAGGGATTGGTTTACAGATCCAAGAAGCAAGGGTGGATTCTCCCTAAACTAAAGGAGAGGAGGAGACTGAGTTCCTGCCTGCAGACACTCAGTGTGCTTGTAGAAAGGGGAGGCTGTGGTCACAGACAACACAGGAGAGCTGGCAGAGGAACCAAGGCTGTCTGGAGAATGAGTTAGATATCTGTGTATGAACACTGTGGCTTTCCGGAATCTATAAACCTCCATTTTCCATCAACTTTGGGAGGTTTTTAGTCACTATTTCAAATATATTTTCTGTCCCATTCTTACTCTCATCTCCTCTGGGACGGCAGAAGAGGACATCTCCAGAGGCAGTGTGGGGTTGTTGCTGAAAGCTTGGATGGCAGACGGACTGGGTTCAAATCCAGTTTCAACACGTCCCAGCCAGGGGTCTTGGCCTATGGCTTACGCACTCTTTGCCTTGTTGCCACTTCTGTAAAGCAGACTAATAATAGCCCTGGCCTTGTTGAGGTGCAATCAGGATGAAGTGAATCAGTTCAGTCAAGTGCTTAGTACGATGTATGGCATGTGGATAGCTGGCCCTTGGTGCCTTGAATTATCTCTAGCTTCATCTGTCATCTGTAATGTCAGCTGTGTCTGCTATGGGCTCCAGGCCACCATCTTAGCATGTAGCCTTGAGACATGCTATGTAGCTTGATATTGTTCCTGCCTTTGGGATGCTTTGATGCTGCAGACACTGGTGGCAACCAGCTGGTGTGGTATACACGTGCATCCCAGTGTGCAGGAGAGCTTACACCTGGAGCAAACTCTCAAGCTGATGAGTAAATAGTTGTCTGGGTCAGCCTTTGGGTGGGTGACTGGAGAGGTGCTCTGTTTCAGCTCTAAAAGATGTTGTCCCATTGGCTTTTAGCCTGCCCCTGACTCCAAGTGAGGTGCCAGGTAGAATTTGTAACCTTGTTCCCTTGTACATACAGCAACTCTTTTTCTCTGATTACTCTCAAGATCTTTCTGGTTTTGATTTTTAGCAGTTTCATCCTGTTTGGCATTTGCAAAGCTTCTAGTATCTACAAGCTTCCATCTTCCATCAACTTTGGCAAATTTTGAGTCATTGTTTTTTCAAATAAATTTTCTGTCCCATTCTTACTTTCTTCTCCTATTGGGACACCAAATACACCATATGTTAGACTATATGATCTTGGGCTATAGATCAGAAATGCTCTGTTCATTTCTTTAACCCGTCTTATCTCCATCCTTTAGATTTGATAATTTCTATTGACCTGTCTTCCAGTTTAGCAACTCTTTTGCCATGATCAATATGCTTTTAGTATCCTAGGGAATTCATAATTTCAGTTACAATTTTTCAATTCTAGACTTTCCATTTGGTTCTTTGTAATAATTTACCTTTGACTCTCCAGATTCCCTATTTGTTTAGTCATTAAGACTATATTTTCCTTTAATTCTTTTAACATATTAAGGTCTGTTTCAAGGTCTTCATCTGCTAAGTCCAATACCTGGTTTGTCTTGTTTCAGTTTCTAGAGACTTTTTTTTAGAAAAAACTATAGTTTATATATTTTTTGTCAGTCTAATTATTTTATTGAATTCTACAGATGCTGGAAGCTATATTATAGGACCTCTGGATTGCATTGTTTTCCTTTCTAGAGTGTTTTAGCAGGTGATTTGATTCCTGGCTGAAAGCTCAAGGTTTTTTTCTAATTCAGTGAGACTTAACCTCTAAACACTGCACAGCCCCACAGATTGTGTCAGAGCTTGATAACAGTTCCTGTTAGGAAATTTCTCATGTAGGCCAGCTCTAGAGTGTGGTTCTCATGCCTAAGAAGAATGCCAGGTGTGCTCAGGAAGTGTTAATGAGGTCTCTCTATGCTGGCAAGGCTAATGCTGCATCCACAGTTCTCCTGGAGATAGATGCCTCTACTATATCTCTGCTGTCAACCACGCAGCAGTTACTGCCTGGTAGACCTCAGCTGCTCAACAGCATAACCCTCAATGAAAGAGGGATCGCCTCATGTGCCTTTGGAGCCTTCTGTCTTCACAGCTTCCAGATTTCTGATGCCCCAAGCCACAGATCACAGCTGCTATGTGCCTGCCTGTACCCTGTTCTCTACCTGTTTGACTCAGTGGGACCACCATGCCCTAAATGAGCTCCTCCTTCTGTAACTGGGAGAATCATCCCCAGTTACAAACTATGATTGGTTGAGCTCATCATGAGGGTTTTCTTTTTCTTTCCTTCCCCCTCTCTCTTCCTTCATTTCCTCCCTCCCTTCCTTCTTCCTCCCCTCCTCCCCTCCTCTCCACTCCCCTCCTCTTCCCTTTCCTTCCTTCCTTCCCTCCCTCCCTCCTTCCTTCCTTCCCTCCTTCCCTCCTTCCCTCCCTCCCTCCCTCCCTCCTTCCCTCCTTCCCTCCCTTCTTTTTTTTTTTTTGACAGGGTCTTCCTATATATCCCAGGCTGACCTTGAATTTACAATCCTCCTGCCTCAGTCTCCCTTCACACCTGGCTCAGCTTTCTTTTCTCAGGAGCTGTGATCCTGTGCTACCCATGTTTGTTGCCTGGGAATAGTTGCCTTGTGTGTCAGGTCCAGTTTTCCATTGTTTACTGCCAGTGTGACATGGTCAGATGCAGAAGCCCGGGAGGCATGTCGTTTGCTCCTTAGAAGGTGAGTCCCAATTCTAGCATTTCCTCTTCTTGCTCCCCAGGATTCCCTCCCAGATCAATTACTTGCATGCAAGTCCCTCTCTCAGGCTCTGGTTTTGGGGGAACCAAACTAAAACAGAGAGTGTCATACAACTTTGCTATCTGTGTAAGAGTAGCATATCTGTACAGACATGCAGATCACAAGGACAGTGTGTTTCTGTGTTTGTGTGATGTCTGAGCATGTCCCCAATCAGTCCACGTGCACTAGTCTATTGTCCTGATGCCTGTGTCTTTGTGTAAGGAGACATGGTGTACCTTTGAACATCTGGCCTCAGAAGGCACTGTAGATAATGGGCATCCTGGTGAGCCAAAAAGAGCACCAGGAGGTTCCTCCTGGTACTGATGCCCAGGGAGATCTCCAAAAGCTCTAGTGTCATGAGCACAGGCAAGTAACCCAACATCTGAGCCTCTTATAGCACCAAAGGCTTCGCTTGAGGAAGACGCATGACCCCGCCATGCCACGGAGCAAAATGCATAGGGATGGACGTGTTGCTCCATGGAAACCCAAAGAGGGGAAAGCAAACTCCACAGGGTCCTGGGGTCACGCCATCATCACTGTCAGGCCGGAGCACCAGGCCTGAGGCTCTTGCTGAGTCACCAGTACAACTGTGTGTGTGTGTGATTGCTCAGATGTCTCTGCTGTGTGTGTGTCGCCCTGGTAAGGACACCTGCCTTCATTCACCACTCCATCTCCAGTGCCTGGCCCGTAGGAGGTATGCAATAAATACTTGTTGATTAAGTGTGGGGACTTGTCCTTTGTCCTTGGGCTTTTTAAAATGGAAGGCTGTGTGTCCCCGGAGCCGGAGCCATACCCCAGAGGCCAGTGTGTTCGTTCTTCCAGCCCAAACTGGAAATGCATGGGGGACAATGTAGCATCAAGCAACCAGCCTGGTGGTCGCTCCGTCCTGGAGGTTTTGGGTCAAGGAATTCTTGATCTGGGGACTTTCAGCAGTCTTAAACAACTATGAGGACTCCTCAGCTCTACTCAAAACAGTGAGAGGCCCCATGCATACCCCGCCCCTCCCACTGCTCCCCAAACAGCATGCGCTTATCACTTGCCTTCAAACACATGGGCCTCCATTCAAATCCTCCCAAAGGCATCCCGATCTCCTTATAAGGAATCTAACCCCCTTCCTTTGGCCTATGAGGTCATACATGTGGCACCCTGCGCCCCAAATACACACATCCTCTGCCTCCTCTCACTTCCTGGCTTTTCTGGGTATAGCCAGTATCACTTGATGTTCCCAAAGATCCCCTGGGCTCTTTTCTAATGTCGCCGCCAGCCTCTCTCCAGCTCTGCTGCTGACAACTCACAGCTGCCACCTTTGACACTGGAAGCACTTTGGCTAGACAGGTAGCTGGAGACACCTGGGCATCTTTCAAATCCTGTATGTGTGTGTGTGAGTCCTTGGAGCCAGTGCCTGACTGATGTGTGCATGCAAATGGGGGGCTCCTTTCCCTTGAGATGGAGCAAACTCAGGGGTAACTCATGTTCTGCGTACCGCATGGGACCAGGTGAGCAGGGATGTCACTTGGAAGCACTTCGTGCTGGGCTCATCCCCTGCCTCTTTTGCTGCCCTCACTCTTGTTATCTCCTGAAAGCATGGCCTTGGTAAGTTCCCTGGCCAACACCTTCAGCCAGAAACCCTGGACTGTGGCAAGTCTCACATGTTTCTCCTGTTCTTGGAATGCCCTCCCCCAGAGCTTCCCATGTTTGCCTCCCTCTTATGCAGGGCTCAGCTCAAATGCCACCTGGTTCCTGCCTGTAATCCCCGAACTCAGAGGCAGGGACAAGAGGACTGTGAATTCTAGGCCAGCCTGGGCTACATAGCGAGTTCTAGGTCAATATGGGCTACATACTTGTTAGCTGTCTCAACAAACAGCAAATAATGAACAAAGTTACCCCCCAAGGGAGGCCTTCCATTGGCGCAGCCTGCTCCTCTCATCTGTCATTTCTTGGCACATCACCCTGCTTTAGGGACTTATGACATGCCTATGTGCAAGTTAGAGCACTGAATCGCTTTTTTGCTTGTTTACTTGTTTATTTTCTCTTTGCCCTCCTCCAACCCCAGGTCAGAAGCTCCAGAAAAGTATCCATTCATCCAACAAAAATCCATGGCACATTTACTAAGGACCAGGGTCCACTGAGGCACTGGGGACAGAGAATGAAGAGGGACAGCTAAGTCACTGCCCTCCTGGAACTTTTATTTCATTTTAGAGGGGGGTAGACAACAGGAGATGAATGAATAAGTTCTCAAATATGCCCCATTTGTGGCATCACCAAGAATGGGGACAGAGTGGGTATGAGAAAGGAGTGGGGGCTCCTTATTTTTTTTATCAGAACAGGAAAATTTTCCTTGGAGCCTCTACATCCTCTGGTCAGAAACGCATCCTGTGAGCACCCCGAACTGCAAAGGAGCCCCAGACAGTGAGTTTTGGGCAAATGGGGACCAGGTCGCCAAGGGCTATTAGGGACAATTAAAATTTGTCCCTAAGGGCTGGGGGCCGTGAGCAGGACCTGCCACACCCAGAGAGATCCTTCTTGGCTCTACCTTCTGCCGTAGAGAACTTGTTCTCACACATGTCCAGAACTGTACAGTTTAGAAAGAGCTTGGTAGCCATCGTCTCACTCAGTCTCTCTTGTGGTCCAGGGACAGTAGCATTAGACACTAAGCCATGAGCCCCTCCTGAGTTCCAGGCTTGGTGTTGGTGTCTCACAATGTTTGTAGGGCAGCTCTCTGGTGGTCTTGAGTGGACACTGTTCTCCCTCCTTTTTGCTTGTGATTCTCAAGTACGGCTGTGGAATGTGATGGGAATGCAGCCCTTGGGTGGGGAAGGACCAGCCCGGTTCCAGCCCTGCCCTCCCCTCCAAGCAAGAAGTCATCCATGACCCAATCCAGCAATTCACAAAGCCCCAGGGTACAAAACCCAGGAAGAGTACAAAACCCTCAATAACCAGAGTACAAAACTCAGCTCCAGTGCAAGTGGGATACCCACATTTGAGCCTCCATCCACCCCAAGAGGCTTCCTGAGCCTTCATTGACCAGATTCTGATATGAAAATGAACAGACCAATATTGCTACTTTATTATTACCTATCATGCATTATTTATTCAGATTGTCTTAGTTTTTACCTAATGTCCTTTTTCTGTACCAAATCCTATCCAGGACACTACATGACATTTAGTTGTCATCTCCTTAGGCTCCTCTTCACTGTGACAGTTTCTCAGATTTTCCTTGTTTTTTGATGACTTTTACAGTTTTGAGCTGTGCTGGTCAGGCGTTTGTAGCATGTCCCTCTACTGAAATTTGTTTTGTGTTTTTCTCATGATAGTCTAACAGCAAAGCATTATGGGTGAGTGAGACCACAGAGGTCCTCATCATCATATCAAGGCATTGTCTGTCAATATGACTAAAAAGTCTTGATGTTGTCTTTGAGTGCCTGGATAAGGTTGTGTTTTTTAGGTTTCTTCATTTTTTTTAAACTTTCCTAGTTGCATGTTTTGGAAGAAAACCACCCTGCGAGCCCATACTTAAGGAGTGGAGAGTTATTCACCCTGTCTTTGAGGGTGATGTAGCTACACAAATTATTTGGATTTCCTTTGTATGAGAAATATGTCTCTTCTTCCTGATCTAATAACTTATTTCATTTACTAATATTAGTATGGATTTATGGGTATTTATTTCGTACTATGAGTTATAATCCAAAAATATTGTCATAGTCTGCTTGGGATGCTACACAACACCATAGACAGAGTGGTTTATACAAGAGTCATAGAGCTCACAGTTCTGGAGTCTGGGAAGTCCAAAGCCAGGGTGCCGGTGGGGCTCGTTGTCTGGTGAAGTTGTCCCTTTGACAGCTTCCCACTTTGTCCTCACATGTATTTCCCCTGTACTCGGCCTGGGGGGTGGGGATCTCTTCATCTTCTTAGAAGACCATTAATCCCATCATGAGGGTTCCCTCCTCATGACCTCACCTAACCCTAATTACCACCCCAAATTCCTGTTTCCAAATACCGTTACACCACCACATGACTCTCATACATTCTTTGGGTCATTTCTCCCCCCTTCCCCCTCCCCCAAACATATGAATCTTGAGGGAACCCAATACTTAGTTTATGACAATGACTTTTATTGTTCAAATTGTTCCAGTTTTGTTTCCAGTCAGAAAGACACAGTTGGATCCTGTATCTTTCTGACATACTCTTCATTGTATGCACATGAGTGTGTGTGTGTGTGTGTGTGGAACACTTACTTTTTGGAATCACAAAATGTCCCAGGCCCATCTTGTATATTTTCTATTTCAAACTTGGAGCTTGGTGTTAGAAATCTGTCTGGGCCATGGGTGGCTTGCTGTCAATGACGCTGTTGCTGCCAGAGCAAAGAGATAAGTGTGTATTATACACATCCATGAATATTTCCATGTGTCCCCATCTGTGTCTGTCCTAAACTAAAGACAAGTTCATATTGATGTCTCCAAGCTTAATCCACAAGCGTGTGGACCATTCTAGTTTACTTTCTTGCCTAAGTGCACCCTCCCACTCTAGCAGTGAGAAGCCTGGACCTCCCTATCCAACCTCATTCACTTACTACTTTGAATCCAGAACCCATGTGTATCAGTGTGAGAATTGCTAACGTGCACCTTAGTGCCTTTAAGTCGAGGGCAGTGCTCAGGGACAGTTTCATCTGCTTTTGTCTCAGGTTCCACATGTCCCCATAAGTTACATCTTATTCCTCGATTTCCTTCCGTGAGGCTGCTTCATTTCTGATCCTGATGTTTCTTTCTGTGAATCTCCTGACTTTCTAAGTGAGTTATTTTTTTAAAAGTTTCACTCATTAAGGTTTACTTCTTGCTCTGAAAAGTTCCATAGAGTTGACAGATGTGACGTGTTATTTATTCTTCATTAGAGTATGACGTGGAGTAGTTTTGTTGCACCCAAGTCCCTTGTGCTCAACGTCTTTATCTCTCTCCTGAACGCTGAGTCCTTGGCAACCACTGGTCATTTTACTGTGGCTGAAGTTTTCCCCTTACCTGAATGTCATATAACTGGGACAACACAGTCTGTAGCCTTTGAGGACTGTTTTTTTGGTTCACTTAGCAATATATTCTACTAGTTCCTTGATGTCTTTTTGTGGCTCAATACTTCATTTCTTTTTATTGGTGAAAAACATTCTGTTTTATAGATGTACCATAGTTTCTTTATCTGCTCAAAAATCAAAGGGCATCTTGGTTATTTCTGGTGTTTGGCACTTATAAATAAAAGTGACATAAACATCTGGGTGCTGTGAACATCTGTATTCAGGTTTTTGGTGGATATATGTTGCAGTTGATTAACTGGGATTTGTGGCTCTCAGCTCATGACTGCTGGATCACTTAGAAAGACTGGGCTTAACCTTATTAGAAATTTCCAAATTATCTTCCAAAGTGGCTCTCCCATTGCATTCCCATCCTCAGTGCATGACAGTCCTGGTGCTACTTGTCCCCAGCAGCAGGTGGTGTTGTCAGGGTTTTCTTTTTAGTAATAAAAGACTAAAAAGATTTTAAGTGACTCTCATGGGTGTGCAGTGGCACTTCACTTTAGTCGGTGAGGTGTCTTTGCAGATCTTTTGCCCATTTTCAAAATTGGTTTGTTTTCTTAAGTTGAGTTTTGTGAGTTCTTTGTGTATTTTGGATCCAAGTTCTTTATCAGATGGGCAGTCTGTGCATATTTTCTCCTAGTTTAAGGCTGGTCTTTGATTTTTTTACTGAGCAGAAGTTTTTTATTTTAATGAAGTCCAACTTATCATTTTTCCTTCAAGGGTCATGCAGTTGGTGGTTTATCTAAGCACTCACTGCAAAGTCAAGACCACTGAGTTTCTCCCATGCCATCTCCTGCAAGTTTGTCAACGTTGCATTTTATACTGGTCTGAGTTCCATTTTGAGTTAATCTTTTCCAAGGATGTAAAGTTTGTGTTTAGATTCATTTTCTTTGCTTATGGGTACCCTACTGTTCCAGCACCATTTGTTGAAAAGTGTCCTTTCTCCTTCATTAAAGGGCACTTGACTGTATTCCTGTCAATCTATTTCTGCCTCTGTTCTGTTCCACTGATTTGTGTACCTATTCTTTCACCAGTGCCTCACTATCTTGGTTTCTGTAGCTTTAAGTCTTAAAGCTTGCTGGTTGTGAGGTTGTGCTGGCTCCTCTGGATCTTTTGTGTTCCTACATAAACATTACTATCAGTTTGTTGATAGTCACAAAATATTTTCCTGATATTTCAATTAATATTGCAGTGAATCTGTAGATCAAATTCATATGTGTGTGTGTGTGTGTGTGTGTGTGTGTGTGTGTGCGTGTGCTAGAGATAAAACTCAGGGCCTCACACATGCTAGGCAAGTGCTCTACCACCCAGCCCTAGAACTGACATCTTAATAATAGTCAGTCTTTCAATAATCTACCCATCTCCTTACATCTTCTTTGATTTTTGATTTTGCACATAGGACCTGTGCATATTTGATTTGATTATGCCTAAATATTTTACTTTTTATACTATTTAAAATTCTTCTGATTTTTAATTTTATTCACTATTAGTGAGCACATTGTAATTGTATACATTTATGGGGTCCGATATTCCAAGAGTGATTAAGTCAAGCTGATTGACATATCATTTGCCTCGCTTATCAATTTCATAGTGAGAGCTTTGGAATCTACTCTTTCAGTTGTTTTGAAATACACAACGCTTCATGACTGAGGACAGCCACTCTGCTGTACAACAGAACTCTATCTGGAACCTCCCCTTTTATCACCTGTTCCCTCTCTCCTCCTCCCTCAGCCTCTGGCAACTGTCATTCTGCTCTCTATTTCTGAGTCCAATTTTTCAGATTTTTTTGTGCTGTTGTGAAGGGTGTTTAAAAAATTTCAAACTCCTACCCTTCATTGCTGGTATATAGGAAAACAATGAACTTTCATATGTTTGCCTGTGTCATGCAAACTTGATATACCCACTATCAATTATTTATTGTGAGGTATTTTCTACATAGATGATCACATCGTCTGTGAGCAAGGCAGTCTTATATCTTCCTTGCTAATTGGACTATCTTCTCTTTTCTTTTTTTCCTTTCTTGTTTTACTGTCTTAGCTGGGACTTCTGTGCAGTGTTGAGCAAGAGAGGTGAGAAACAATATTTTTGTCTTATTCACAATCCCTGAGGGATTGTTTCTTGAAAATTAACTCAAGAAAACCTGTTTCTTGAAATTAACTCTGATATCAGGTGTGGGTTTTTGTCCATGTTACTTATTGGATGGAGGTAATGCCCTCTAATCCTAGTTTGCTGAGAAGTATTTTCATTTATAGACCCTGGATTTGTCAAACGCTTTTCTGAATTAATTTATATGGTTATGTGGTGTTCTCTTTTTACCTGTTGTGGGTAGCAGATTACATTAACAGATTTTTGAATGTTGAGCCAGTTCTGCATACCTGGAATAAATTCTGCTTGATCCTGGTTGGATTTAATTTGCTAATGTTTTTGCATAATTTTTGGTATTTTATATATGGCAAATATGTGAGCAAAGACAATTTTATTGAAGACTTTTGAAGTACTTGATCTATATTTCAGAGTGACGTTGGTCCATAGGGCTTCTTTTCCATGTCCTTATTTGGCTTTGGGGTTAGAGTGGTCCTGTACTCAAATGACTTAAGAAATGTTCTAATTTCATTTTCTGAGCATGAGTATGGAGAGCTGGTATTATTTCTTCCCTTAAGTGTTTGGTAGGATTCATATCTAGTGATTTATTGATTCAGTCTATTAATTATTGATTCAATCGATTTAACAGACACAGGGTAATTTGAATCACCTCTTTCTTCATTTGTGAATTTTGGTAGCTGGCATCTGACAAGAAATTGCTCATTTATTTAAATTGTCAAAGTTATGGACATTAAGATGGAGTTATTTGCAGTCTTTCTTTAACACCCTAGTGTTAACTCATTTCATTTCTGATTTTGGCAATTTGTGCCTGTTTCTTTCTTCTTGGTTAGCCTGGCTCTAAGTTACTGATTATTATTATTATTTTTTTAATCTCTTCAAAGAACCAGCTTTTTATTTCTTTGCCTCTCTCCAGTGCTTTACCGTTTTAGTTTTCCCTAATTTTATTATTTCATTTCTTCTATTTGCTTTAGGCTTAAATTGCTCAAGTTCTTCCTGTAATTTGCTACCACGTAAGCTTATGTCATCAATTTCAGATCTGCCTTTTTTTTTGTATTTTATAATTTTTAATGCTACAAATTTCTCTCTTAACTCTATGCTGAATGTCACACATTTCACTTACATTTTCACCTAGCTCAAAATATTTTAAAAGTGTTTATCTTGAGACTTCATACACTTATATTTCATATCTTTGTATAACATATATAAATAATCAAAATATAAATATATTATAAGTGACATATGCATTTATGTATATATAATAAATAACATCTGTGCTTATAACCTTTACTGTTACTTAGCAGTTTGCTGTTACAACCATTTGGAGAATTTTCTAGCTCTCTTTTTATTATTGATTTCCAGTTTGATTCCACTGTGGAATCATATTTTGTATGGCTTACGCTTTTCAGTTTGTCGAGATGCGTTGATGACAAGGACATGGGTGTTTGGGTGTGTGTCACATGTGAGCCCGGGAGGTGTGGACTCGGCTGCTGTTGGATGAGGAGCTGTGTGTGTGTCTGTTGGATTGAGCTGGTCGGCAGTGTCATCTGGGTCAATCGCATCCTTGTTGGTTCTCTGTCTGCTCAGCCTAGCAGTACTGACACAGGGATGCTGGAGTCCGTAAATGTAGTAGTGGGCTTGTCTGTTTCTCCTTTCATTCTTCCCTGGTGTTGTCTCTCGTGTTTCAAGGTTCTGCTGCTAGCTGCATACACATTTAGGGCTGTTACATCCTTGGAGAATTGCCTCTTTCGTAGTCTAGTGTGGCTTTTTATTCCTGATAATTTTTCTTCTTCTGAAGTCTGCTGTGTCTGAAATTAATGTAGGTGCCCAAGCTTTCTTCTGATTAAAGTTAATATGGTATTTTGTCTTTTGCCTCTACTTTCAGCCTTTCTGTGTCTTTGTAAGAAAGGCATGCTTCTGACAGACAAATCTTGTTTCTTATCCATTTTGAGAATCTCTGTCTTTTAATTGGTGTAATTAGGCCATCCATATTTAATGTGCTTATTGGTCTATTTTTTCAAGTTATTTTGTTGGTGTGTATTAAATAACATCTAGTAAGGGATTTCAAAGGACCCTTCCCTACATGGTCATAGTCACCTCTCTGTTATTTTCTTATCCCTCCTTCTCTTCCTCTTTCCTTTCCCTTCTGCCCCTCTAGAAGTCCCTCTTTTTCTTTCATGACCTCAGTTGTTTTGTTTCTCTTTGGCTTCCTCAAATGAGAGCGAACACATGAACTCATTTGAGTCTGGCTCACTTCACTTAACATGATGGTCTCCAGTTCCACCCATTTTTCTGAAAACAACATAATTTCATTCTTCCTACTGGCTGAATAAGACTCCATTGTGCATAAGCACCACATTTTCTTTCTCCAGGCATCCATTGATGGGCACCTAGACTGGTTCCTTAATTTGGCTATTGCAAATAGTGCTGTGGTACACATAGGTATAATCTGACTTTAATTCTTTTGGGTATATACCCAGAAGTGGTGTGGCCAGATCACATGGAAGTTCCTTTCACTGCCCCCATCCTTACCAGCATTTGCTGTTTTCTTGATGACAGCCGTTCTGACTGGGTAAACTACATTCATGTTTTGGCAGCACTGGGGCTTGAACTCAGTCCTCACACTTGCTAGGCATGTGCTCGTGCTGCTCAAGTCACTCTACCAGCCCCTTTTTTGTGATGGTTTTTTTTGAGATAGGGTCTCTCTAACTATTTGTCTGGGGCTGGCTTTGAACCACAATCCTCCTGATCTCTGCCTCCTGAGAAGCTAGGATTACAGGCGTGGGCCACCGGCACCCACCCTCATTCTTGATTTCAGATGAAATGCTTTCAGTTTTTCCCCATTCTGTATTATGTTGGCTATCGGTCTGTCATACATAGCATTTATATGTTGAGGTATGAACCTTCTATTCCTAATTTCTTTAGGTTTTTTGTCATGAAGAGATGTTGGATTTTGTCAGAGGCTTTTTCTGTACCTATTGAGATGACTATGTAATTCTTTTCTTGCTTCTGTTTATGTGCTGTATTGTGTTTTTCAGTTTGCATACATTGAGTCATCCTTGCATTCCTGAAATAAAGCCAATTTGAGTATGGTATATGACCTTTTTAATGTGGTGCTGAATTTGCCTTGTAAGTATTTTATTGAGGATTTTTGCATCTGTTTATCAAGAAATGGTGTGCAGTTTTCCTTTTTTGTTGTGTCATTACCTACTTTTTGTATCAGAGTAATATGAGCTTCATGGAATCAGTTTGGAAATGTTGCTTCCATTTGTATTTTGTGGAATAGTTTGAGGAGCACTGGCATTAGTTATTTAAAGGTCTGGTAGAATTCAGCAGTGAATCCATCTTGTCTTGGGGTTTTCTTCATTGGGAGTTTGTTTTTATTACTATTTCAGTCTTATTGCTTGTTATTGATCTGTAAATTATTCTTATCTTCTAAATGGTTCAATTTTGGTAGGTCATATGGTCAGGAAATTTATTCATTTCTTCCATATTTTCCACGTTATTGACATACAAGTTTTCAAAATATTTCCTGATGATCTTTTGTATTTCAGTGGTGTCTGTTGTAAAGTTACCTTAGTCGTCTCTAATTTTCCAAGATTTGGAAAATTAACTATTAGTTTATTGAAAATATTTCTATGCCTTCCTCTTGCACCTTTTTTCCCTTTTCTGTAGCCACAATTTGTAAGTTTGGTCTTTGTAAGGTGTCCCAGGGGATCTTATATGTTCTGTTTGTGCTTTCTTGTTTTTCTTTATTATTGTCTGAATATTCTAGTTCATCTACATTGTTTTCAAGCCCAGATATTCTGCTTTCAACTTGACCCAGTCTACTGGTGGAATTTTCAACTGAATTTTTAACTTATTGAGCTTTTAATTTCCAGGATTTCAATTCAACTTTTTTTTTCAGATTTCTTTGTCTTTATAGAATTCCTTTTTCATGTCTTATATTGTTTTCCTTATTTCATTCAGCTGTTTATTTGTATTCTCTTTGAACTCATTCAGTGTTTATTGGCATCCTCTTTAATTTTTGTTGATTATTCTTATAATCATTCTTTTGAATTCTTTGGGATTTCATCCACTTTGCTATCATTAACGTGGAATTGTTGATTTTTATAGGAGTCATGTTGCCTTATTTTTTCATGTTTCTTATGTTTCTGCATTGGTGTTTGTACATTTGAGGCCAAATCATTGGTTGGAGATTTGAATCACATGTGTTCTTTCAGTTGAAGTGTTCTCAGTGTTCAGTCAGGACTCGGTAGTGGCAGAGTTGTGGTGTGCCTTCTCACCACTGCATCTGGTATGTAGGCACAGTGTCCAAACATCTGCCTACATGCTCAAGGAACTGATTCAATCTCCAGCACCACCAGAGAGTAAAAACTAGCTGGAGTCTCTTGTAGTTCCTAGTGTAAATGCTGGTGCTATATGTGGGTTGAGGGCTAGGCTGGTCAAGGGTCAGTTCTGGGCTTTGGGGATGCAGTCACACTAAAACTTCCCTTCTTTATTTACTGGGAGCTGGTGCTGGCTCCAGTGAGCTTTGCAGTCTGTGGGCCAGGCAGGTGGCTCCACATGTCCCTCAGTTTGTGTCCCCAGGGGCAGCAAGTGTCCAAGCCTAGGGGTATCCCCCAAATATGTTGAAGAGTTGGAGAAAGCAAGCTGGAAGTAGAGAACCAGAGAAATCCAACTTGCTGCCTGCCAACATCGTACTTTCACATCCCACCCAGCAGTTAACCACCTTGTGGGAGGGAGAAGGCTGGGGAAATCAAGAGATCCACAGGACCTGGCTCAGAGCTCTCAGTCTTTCCTGGCAGTAAATCACACACAGCTAGGAGGCAGTTCCTAGAGGCTTGGTACTCTGTTTCTGTCATGACTCTCAGGTGATGGGACTCCCTCCTTGCTAGGGAGGTTGGGGCTTCTGACCATTGTGCCCTTCACTGACAAAGATCCCTGTTGCTTAAATTTCTCAACTTGCCTATGTCGTCTCTCCATGACTTCCTCTCATGGCCATCTCCCACCTAGACACTGTGGCAGGGTGACCCCAAAGTCCCTGAGCTGTGATTGTTCCTTATTTTCAAGTCCGCAGCATAGCTCCATCTCAAACAATAAGCTCCCTCTCAAGATGGTGCTGGCTCTATATCATATCATATCATATCTATCTTAAGATGAGTGATAAGATGTCTTTCTTCTCTAATGCTAGCTTGACATGCAGGAGGAATAACTATCACACCAAAACCCACACTGGATTTAAGGCTTGCAGGAAGTGTGGTTGTACCTTGTGGTCAAGTCTGTCAGTCTGTTGTCACCATGCTTGCCTCTCTTACTTTGTGGGAGTGGTTTTGGTTTTCACTCCCCCTCTCCTAGGAACTGGAGTTGGAGTTGTGGACTGTTTCCTAGTTTTCTCTGGGCTGCTTTTCTCTTTCTCCATGCTTTTCAGCTGTCCTCTCATCTCTGTTGTGATTCCTGATGCTTTCCCTCTTTCTTTCTTTGGGATATAGTTTCTCCTTGTTACCCTGACTCTTCTCCTTCATAGAGTCACATGGAGGAAGCTTCTAATCTGCCATATTTGTGAATCTCCTATCAAGCTATATGGATTAATATCAACCATGTTTATAACCACTTTTCTCTTTTTTTTTGCTAGAAACTTCTTTTTCTGACTTCTGTGGTTTAAAATTGGGCATTTTATATGATGGCATTAATCTCTTCTCTTAGCATGTTAATTGTATTTACTTTTAAAAAGTTTTTATTGATGCCCTAGGGTGTACACTATATGTTTTAAACTAATTTAAGTGCATCTTCAAATAATACTAGAATGCTTCATAGCAGACTATTCTAAATTCCTCCTCATGCTTTGTCACATTGACATCATTAATTTCATTCATCTAAACACTATAATTCATAGTGCTTGCTGTGGACTGATTTGTGTGCCTTCCCCCTGCAAATTATATGTTGAAGCATTTGGAGATAGAGCCTAGAAAGAGCTAATTTAGGTTAAATGAAGTTATTAGGGTGGGGCTCTGACCTGATGTGATTGGTGTCCTTATAAGATGAAACTCCAGAGTTCTCTCTGTCTTGCTGTCTCTCTCTCCCTTTCCCTCTTCTCTCCACATACATTCAGTAAGGACAGGCTATATGGGGACAGAGTGACTGTCTGCAAGGCAGACAGTCCTTGCAGCCCTTACCAGAAATAAATCAGCTGAACTTCCTTCTTGGATGTTCCAGCTTCCAGAACTGTAAGAAAATAAATTGTCACATATGCCTCCAGTCTGTGATTTACGATATGGCAGCTGAGGCTGACTAAGATACTATTATTACTTTAAATAATTATCTTTTAGAGTGATTAAGAATAAGAAAAACATAAGATTTTATCTTTATTTGTCTTCCCCAATGCTTTCTTTTATTCCTTTATAAAAAATGTAAAAATGATCTAACTTTCAGACCTCTGTCATTTTTCTTTGGTCTGAAGGACATCCTTTCACTCTTCTTGCAAAGCAGGTCTATGACAACATGTCCTTCAATTTTGTGTCTGGGGAAATCTTCATTTCTTCTTCACATTTGAAGGATAATTTGGCTATATATGGAATTCTAAGTTGGCTTCTATTTCATTCAGCATTTAAATAGTTCACTCTATTCTTCTTGTTTGGGTTAGGGTGATGGCTTCTGGTGAGAAGTCTGCTATATTTCTCACCCTGTTTCCTCTAGCAGTAAGGATACCCCTCTGGACTCTTTGAGAAATGTCTCTTTCTCTTTGGTTTTCTGCAACTTTGTATGACATGCATAGGCATAGCCTTTGTTATTGTCTGAGCTTCCTGCATCTGTAGTTTGGTACATCATTGATTTGGGGGAGGTTTTATTCAACTATTGCCCTTTGTTCTTTGTCTTTCCATCTGGTATTCTAATTACAAGTGTTATGGTTTAGCTATGAAGTACCCTCTAAAAAGCTTGTTTGTTGAAGGCTGGTGGATCCAATCATTGAGAGGTGACTGGACAATGAGGGCTCTGACTTAATCAATGGATTAACATATTGATGGATTAATATTTTGATAGCATAATTGGGAGATAGAGCTGGGCTGAAGGAAATAGGTCACTGGGGATGTGCTTTTGAAGGGTATAACTTGTCCCTGATCCCTTTCTGTTTCTCTCTCTGTTTCCTGTTTCTATAAGGTGAGCAGCTTCATCTGCCTCACCCTTCTGCCGTGATGTTCTTCTTCACTATAGGCCCAGAAATAATGGAGCCAGTTGACCATGGACTGATATCTCTAAAACCATGAGCTAAAAGAATCCTCCTTCCTCCTTTTACCTTGTTTATGTCAGGTATTTTGTCATAGTGATGAGAAAGTGACTAACACAGTATGTATGTTGTATCTTTTAAGGATTTCCCAGACTTTTTAGGAAGTTCTGTTTTCAGTCATTCTTTGGGGAGTCTCTGTTGATCTATCTTCAAGTTCATTAATTCTATCCATGGCTGCATCCAGTCTACTGAGGAGCCCATCAGGGCATTCTTTTTGTTAGTGAACCCTTGATCTCTAACATTTCCTTATAATTATTATTTGAAATTTTATTTCTCTGGTCATAGCACCTATCTGTTATTATGTGTTATCTTTTTTTTTTCTCATTTGAGTCCTTAATACATTGATCATAGTTATTTTAAATTCCTTGTCTGGTCATTTCAACATCAGTGTAATATCTGAGTCTGGTTCTTATGTTTTATTTCTCTTCAGACTATAATTGTTTTCCCTTTTTGTGTTATGTCTTTTAATTTGTTGAAAGCCAGATATGTTCTATCAGGTAACAGGAATTGGGATGAACAGACTTTAGCGTGAGAGTTGAAATGCTGGTGGCTCAGAATTAAGCTGTGTCCAATCCTTGCTGAACTTCCCCATCCCTCCTCAGAGAGTCAGGGTTCTTTCCTACTGTACTCCACTGTGACTCCTGAGCCTGCTGGATGGTGGGGAGGTCAGGAGAGAGAGCATCCTGTAATCTTCAGAAAAGACCTCAGTCTTCAGTGGCCTGTGTGTCTGGCCTGGACCTGTATTGGGGTCTCTCATCCTTAGGTGGCACAGGGAAGTTGGTGGGATTGAGGAAGAGTGCATCCTGCCCCTAGTAAGATGAGGCCCTGGTAGAGTCTTTCCTGGAGGACAGGACCACTGCCATGAAGTCTCTGGGTGTATTTCACAAGGATTGTTCTTCCTCTTCCCACCAGAGCCAGTTGGGTATGGGTGGGGGGGGGGTGGATAGCTGTCCTCTGATTTTAACAATGGGAACTTGGGGATTCCTAGAGGTAAAGCTCATGAAACTGAAGCCCCCAGCAGCCACTCAGCTAGTTCACTCAGCCTTTAGCAAGTCATCAGAGTTATCATGTAACTGTTTTACTAGCTGTGTCTCTGGTGGTGTCTGTTCTGCCCAAGACTCTGCATGATTTGGGGGCTGCTTTCCTTGAGAACTCAGTTTTCTGATGAGTCCAAAATCAAGGAAAAGAATCCTTGATTTGTCTATTTAGCTTTTTGTTGTTTTGTTTCAAGGGCAGAAGTGACAGCTTCCAAGTTCTTCACATGTTAGAGCTGAGACTAGAAGTCAACAGGATTTTTCATGTCATAGAGTTTGGTCCACAAGTTGTAGCTTGTCACGTACACCAGTGCCGGGCTTAGAGTGAGGGCTGAGAGCTGCATTTGAAAGGGTGACTTCAGCTTTAAGTCATCCAATAGAACAGTCACAGGGACGTAATAATGGCAATAATAGGTACTCATGAGACAGATATTTTGTTAAGTCCTCGACACACATTCTCTCCCTCACTTCTCTTCACAGCACGGAGAAGTCATTAATAGCATTATCCACAGTTAACAGCTGAGAAATCTGAAGGTCAGGGTCGCATTCTAAGTGACAAAGTGAAGATTCAGGCTTTCTGAGGGAGTCCAGCATGTTCCATCTTGGGGATGATGGGCAGAGGTGGATTGGAGAATATAGTTGTTCTGTGAAATCTGAAATCTAGGATGGATCCTCTATAATTTATTACAAGGGTGGCCTAAAGGCTTTACTCTGGACCCAGTAGCTGGGGTATTCCTATTTGTCACATTGCTGGGCTCATTCTCTCTTCCTAGGACTCCAGGACAGTCTGCTTTCTCTGAATGCCCATCCAGGAGCCAGCTTGCTGAATGGGACCTCTGGATGTGTGTAAGTGTGAGAGGCAAATCGCCCAGCCTTGGAATGCCTTTCTGCTCTGATGCTGTTTCTCATGGCTAAACCACACAGCTAGAAGCACTTACACAGATGTGGTTTGTATGTCTGTTGGGTATAAATCACAACCCCATAGAGGCATGCACACCGGCTCCTCAGCCGGGCAACAGCCTCCTGTTTTACACACTGACGTGACTCCAGGAACTCATGGGGACACCAGGAAAGTTTGTTCTCCCTCTTTATGAGGAAAACAATTGAGTTCTCTGCTGATACTGCCAATGTCTCCTGTAATGACATCACAGGTGGAGATGGCACCAGTGAGTGCATTGGGCACAGCTGTCCAGATTTCCCAGTCTGAGGGGTCCGTGATTTGCAACTGAGTCATAGACATAGGGACAACACATCCCTCCTGGTGGCCCCACTCTCCTAACCCACAATGCCACTCATGGTGGGCAGGGGACCAGTTGGGAGATAAGGGTGGGGGTGAGGACAGAGGACAGGCTATTGGAAAAGCCACCTGCTCTCTCACTGCCTTACTGGCATTGAGATCCTCGTACCGCTGGCACCCCTGCTTCTTCTGGGGGCCACCTCTGGTCAGTCTGGGATGTAGGTGGGAAGGTGGGGGGTCAAGGCAGAGCCCATCACTCTTCTGCAGCAAACCTCATGGTCTGCCACCCACAGGATGCAAATAAACTACCCACATGGCAAGACAGCAAGAGAGCACTGGGACTTGCTTTTGAAAGTCCCTCGGCTGTGAGGGTTTCAGCTTAGCAAGTCTTCTTTCTATTTATGGCTTTTGTTTTGAATTCAACCAGGATCAAGACTTGGGTGCACTCCATGATCGACCCATCCTCGGTATTAAGAGTTGAGGGGAAAAGAAAACAAGAATTGAAACAAATTCAGGGTCCGGGTTTATGAACATGATACCATCCACGGTTGTATAAGTTTCCTATTGCAGCTATCACAAACGCGACAAACCCAGTGAGGTCAAAATGAAAGTGTCAGCTGTTCTATGTTCCTCTTGGAGGCTCTAAGAGGAGTCATTTTTCTGCCTTTTCCAGTTTTCACGGGGTGCCTGTGTGTGACTTGTGGCCCCTTTATCCTTCCTTCAGGCCAGCAGTGTGCTTTCCAAATACCAATCACTTCCTTTTCTCTTGGAGGACCCTGCGATCACTGGGACTCACCTGCATAATTCAAAATATTCCTGACAATCCCCCATCTCAAGATTCTGAATGTAGTAACACTCCCAAATCTCTTCTGCCAAATAAGGCAACATATTTACAGATTTCGTGGATTAGGATGGGGACATCTTTAAGAGGCCGTTATTCTATCTACCACAAAAGTATTTTTGCATTAAATTTCTCTTTACCACTGGCTAAGGACCTTGCATAGGAATAAGGGCCCAGTAATGTGTGAAGTCACAAAACCATAGTATAAGATTCAGGCTTTTTTGGTCACAGTAACAGAAACCTACTTGAGTAGCTTAAGTGAAAGAAGGTCATTTGTCATGCCTGCAACCTCAAGTCTAGGAGCAGAGCTCGAGTCCAGCAGGCTCAGACCTGGAATTGGAAAGATCCCAGGAGTCAGAGGACTGTCTCTCTCTGAGCCCCGTGTCTGCTGTCCCTGTACCATGGCTCCTCCTCTTCTCTCTGGGCCCTTGTATCTGCCGTGCTCCTCCTTCTCTGGGACCAGGAATATTGTCACCCTGCTGCTCAGGCCTTGGACTTGAGTGACAGAAAACTTACTGTCACAGTTCTGGAGGCCAGGCTTCCAAGGTCAAGGCAACTGCAGGGTTGGCCTCCTTCCATGCCTCTGACCTTGGCTTTCAGGTGCCATCTTCTGTCCTAGTCTTTATGTGGTTGTCCCTGTGTGTGTGTGTGTGTGTGTGTCCAAATTTCCCCTTGTTGTGTGGATGCTGGTCTTATTGGGTTACAGCCATCTACCTCATGGACTCATTTAAACCTAATTATCTCAATCACTGATACACCAATAGAAAGGGAAAAGAAAATGCTTTTGGATGAGAAAGAATTTTGTAAAATAAATCTTGTCCTAAAGGGTTGTTTTAAAGTGGTAAAGGAAGTGTAAGGATAAATCCACAGGAGGTTCAGAAAGTCATGTAAAGTGCTGAGTAAGTCTTAAAAAAAAATTAAAAGATGGAACTTATAAAATCTTACGTGTATGATTGAGTTGATTATAATGTCGGAGTTAACCTAAAAGATTTTCTAAGGTAAAAATCTAATGTTCTGATGTAAAGCTAGAACCTAATTCTCCATGTCTGTAATAACAAGGCTGCCTTGATGAATTCTTTTCTTAATAACATTTACAAAACCTGCCTGAAAGGAAAGGTTTTTGTTTTATAAGATAACTGTCAGGAATGTTTTGGTGCCACAGTTTGGTAAAAGAATTTATCAGGAGAAGCAAGAGGGAAAAGCATGAAATTTATTAGGACACAGAAACAGCGGGCAGCTGAGCAGAAAGAGTATTGCTGCTACTCAGATATGAGGGTTGGAGCAGATTTATTTATGTAAAGCAAAATAGAAGCAAAGCAAAAGAGCACCTTCCAGACAGGATGATGGAAAGACTCAAGAAGGAGCACTGCCGGGAGCTGGTAACTCACGCCTGTAATCCTGGCTACTCAGGAGGCAAAAATCAGGAGGATTGTGGTTCAAAACCCCCCCATCCCTGGGGAAATAGTTCACAAGACCCTATCTCAGAAAAACCCTTCACAAAAAAGAGCTAGTGGCTCAAGGTGCAGGCCCTAAATTCAAACCCTAGTACTGCAAAAAAAAAAAAAAAAAAAAAGAGCACTGCATGCACTGGGAGTCCTGGGACCCCAAGCTTTTATTAGGGTCTATAGAGATGGAGATGGTTAGTCCTGGAAGACGAGATTATGTGTCATGGGCCTGTTATTTTTTGAGTTCCAGGAGCTGCAGCTAAGCAAGACCCTGCTGGATGTCACAAGCCTTTCTGTTAATGTCAGCAATTGGAGTGTGATTCCTCAACCTTCAAGCTCTCAGCCATTAGGTTCCTACCTCCCTGTCTAGGCCTCACCAATAATTGCTTGTGTTCTCTATTGATTTTTGTCAGCGTTTTGATTATTGAGGACACTGAGTCTAAAATGACTCCTTCCTAACTGGAGTTAAACAACTGTTATTTTAAGTGACTCTAAAACACCTAGTGCCCTATCAGTGTCTGTGATAGAGATATGTGGAGTTATATATTTAAAGTTTATCTGAATGTTGTACAAATGTTTGCAGAGCAAAAATGTGTAAGTTTGGTATATATAAAATGAGCAGCTGAGCTCTCTTTAGTCTAAGATGCACTTCATCTTAACCTCTTACAAATATAAATGACAACAGGACCTTTGGCATTTCTGTTATTTATGGTCAATGCCACTTGGGCAGCCATGCAGCTTGAAACTTGGACTATATCTGTTTGTCTTGGCTAGGTAAATATTGTGTTACACACACACACACACACACACACACACACACACACACACACAATACTGCTCTCCTAATTGGTGGAAACCTAGGGTTTTCACTTTGTCAGTGTTGTACACCTGTTGTCTTATCGATCCAAAAATTCAAGGTTTTATTCTAAGGGTAACTGCTAAATTAATATGCATGTATGTATGCATGACATCTGTAAAACTATGACGCTAGCTGTTTCTGGCTCCTTTGTGTGTTACATGCATTTGTGTTCTCCAAGTACAAAGCCTTCTAAAATGCAAAGTTTAGGAAGATGGTGTACCAAATTGGTGTCCTCCAAATTGAAACTGTGATGATGGCCTTTTGTAGGCTTGTGTGCATGTGTTCCTAACTGTAACAAGGAAAAATGGATGGTGCTGATGTAATGCTGTCAGTCATAATTATTGTCCTAAAACACTTTGTTCTGTCAATTGATTAACTGTTTATTAAAATCTTAACCATGGCTATTCTAAAAATGACTTTAACAACTATTTATCTGTCAACTGAGTCAGACTCTTTAAATATTTGCTTTTGTTGAGTTTTGTTTTATATTGTCCTTATAAAACTTCATAGCACTTGTCTGTTGAGATTCTGCATAAGTACACCTGCTAACAAACAGCTCGAACAGTTTTTGAGATGCTAGGAGACCTCCTGTAGGACAGACAGAATTAGACTCAAAAATGGACTGAGATAAACCCAGCCTAACAGCCACTCCTTCTCAGCCTCATTGATTTTTAGTTTGGTCAAGGGTCTTATTGGCACTGACTCTCACCTGATCTGTAACTTTCCCTCTGGTCAGCCCATCCAGGAGTGAGCTAATCCTTGGTGACGAGGGACCAGAATTGCCAACCAGCAGAATCTTAAGAAAGATTGAAGAAAAGCTGCTTAGATGGGGGAGGGGGCGAGTTGTCAGAATCCACATGGAGTCACTTGTGCCAGGCCTTTCAAAAAAGTAACCTAAGCTAAGAGATTTAAAGAAGGGGTTTTACACACGTACGGATGTCTGGCAATAAGGCCCTTCCAGCTAACTCTGACAAAAGGCACACTCATCATTTCAGCCAGAGCCTTCTTCTTACACAGAAACAAAATGACTATTCTTACTGGCCCAGACAATAGTCCATGCTCTTGGAATTATTACTCTCTTGTATTCTGCTTTAAAATTAAAAATTTAGCAACCTTTTTCCCCTTGAGATTTAGTTGATCTGCTGACTGCCCGCTCCTGCCAGCCTCAGAACCTGTAGATGGCTCCAGGCCCTGGTGTTTTTCGGCAAATCTGACCGGTCACTTTTCTCAACCACAAGGCTGCCTTTTGGGCCTTTCTTGGAGAGAAGTCTCTATTAGCCAAGGAGGGGGCTGCGGGGTCTGGTGTGTGCTTTGGAACAGAGCTTGGGGTGTGGTTCGTGTTCTAGGCCCACACATAATGACATCATTCAACAACTGCTTTTCACCCAGAATCAGCAGCAAGAAGGAAAAAGGACAGAGTGTGGTTAAAAACAACAAAAAACAGCCAGGGAAACATTGAGAAAATTCTACTGCCTAGTTCACCTCTAAAGGAGTGAGCTCGGCCTTTCTGACAGCTCACAAGTGGCAGCAACTTTCCCGACTCCAACTAACCCTTCAAAAATTCTGGGTCAGTGACAGGAAAGCAAGCCTAGCCTGTGACCTGGTAACTTGCTGAGTGTGGGTAGTGTGTACCCAGCCAGTCAGGTCAAAGGTGGTGATTCACTGGACAGGTGTTTGCAGGCGGTGGACCTGGGCTGCCCTGCCTGGCCAGTTACAATGGCTCTAATACCACTCTCCCCAGGGACGCTGGGATGAGGCATGGGACAGAGTGATGTGGGGAGGAAGTCACTGGGGTGATTTCAGTGATTGCCATCTCACCTGATCTCACGGGAGCCCCTGGTGTAAATTACACCTGTTAGTGAGTTAGTAACGCCCAGCGTCTGCATGCGTGGTTCACCAGTGGCCACTGACAGTGGGAGCCCAGGGCTGCCCACGGGGAACTGCCTGGAAGGTCACAGGCATAGGCCTTGGCCACCAAGCCTGGGAAGCTGCAGAATGTACCCCAAAACTTCAGAGCTGCAAATGTTCTCCAGGGCAGAGGCAGATTCAAGGGTGAAATCTGAAGACTGAAGCCTGAGTCCTTGTTTGAAACACGTGCCACCCCTGGGCCAACTACAGCAGCAGGGGTCTGGGTTGTAGGGGGAGGGGCCGAATTCCACCTGAACCTGGAGACCAAGGCTGAGAAGGGTGAGCCTCCCCAGAGAGACCAGGAAGCAGGTGCAGAGGGCAAATGGCAGGGGACAGGCAGAACAGCCCTTAGCATCATTAAAGGGTTTGGGGCAGGAGAGAAAACGGTGTCTTGCGTTTGGGGCTGGCTGAACTTGTGAACTCACCAGCCATATTAGCAGGGTGTGCCTTGAGTTGGCCACTCCTTGCTTCTCCCCCACTCATCTCAGACTTCCTTGTCTTGATGATGGGGGGTGGGAGTGAATGGGCTTGGCTTACAGATCCTCTGCTCACCCTCCCGCTGCTCCCTGACTCCTGCATCAGATGCTATTGTAACTCTTCTAGCTGTGTGGCAACAGCCCTTAATAGTCACCAAGGTGATATCCAGCACTGTGGGAGCTCAGCCAGATCCACAGTGAGGAAGAGATGGGCCACACAGTAAGCCCGCATGAAATATCCTTCACTCCCACATGGCCTTCCATTTCTTGAAGCCCAGGGTGATCTAAGGCAGTTACAATGGGATCGAAGTGGTAGAAGTCTTGGATTCAAGTCCGGTGGGTGTGTTTTGCTGGGTGGGCCTCAGTGGGACCAGTCATCAAGGAGATGAAATGCATCAGGCGCTTTGCTGCACTAGGGCAGTGTGTGTAATCTGAAAATTCTTGAGCAGCATAGAGTCCAGTCTGCCCTCTCTCGAAGAGGGTGCTTTGCTTTGAAATTGGCCGAGGGCCTCAGGAGCATGGAGCATGCCTGGCTGGACCCGGTGGCCATTGGAGGTGTTAAATCTAGGCCCTCCCAAAACACAGGCTGCCTGTGACACACAGGTGTATCTCCAAATAACACAGACCAAGAAACTCAGTCTCTTTTCTGTTCCTTTGAATCCCTTAGGGACCTCAAAGAATAAAGTCTCATCGTAGTCCTAACTGGAACTTAACACCCTTCTGCGATTTGTTCATTTACTTTTTAAAAAAGAGAGAGTAGTGTTGAGGGTGTAGCTTAGTGGTGGAGTGCTTGAGGCCCTGAGTTCCATCCCCAGCATGCACACACACACACAGAGAGAGAGAGAGAGAGAGAGAGAGAGAGAGAGAGAGAGAGGCTCAAAACTTTTAAGTGAGGAAATATATCCGAAAGTGAGTTACATTTAGAAATTTTCACTGCATCTATATGACGTCATATAGATGCTTGTTTTTTGTTTAAGATAGTAACTTAAAACCTACTTTTAAATTCATTTAGTGAACAGAATCAAGAGTTGATGTAAGGGACATTTGAGTACCCTAGGATGGGACTGAGCCATGCATCCCTGCTGGTGTCTGGCACTCACTGTGTGGGGCTGGGCCAACAGATAGCAGCCTGGGGTCTGGCTAGAGATCCAGACCCTCAGGCCCCACCCAGCCTGGCTGAGTTAGAATCTGCACTCTGACGCCATCACAGCTGCTCTGTGTGCAGTTGGCTCTGGCCTGCACCACGAACATGGAAATCCTTGTTAAGACTCAGAGTCACGGTGTGCTACTTAAGATAAAATAGACACGTGATAAATTTGTCTGTCACCACACCCTCCCTCACTACTCAGCTACCAACAGCAAAGGGGGTGCAGGCATTTCTACCACCAGAGGCAACAACAAATGAAGAAATAAAATCCTTATCAAGCAACCCCATTTCCCAAACAAGATACTGAGTTTGGAAGACACAGAGACAGCTCAAACGGAGTGTGCCTTCAGGGGTCTCAGTTTCCTGCAGGAAACTGAGGCAAATGCATAATGATAATACAGTGGAATGAGTGAGGTGCTCCATGTTGTTCCAGGGATCCTGGGAGTACAGAATGTTAGCCAGTCTGGGATTGGGGGGGCTAGGGCTAGGGAGGGCTTCCTGGAGGAGGAAACCTGCTAAGTTTAAAAAGACCAGCAGGGTTTAGGCAAAGAGGAGCAGGAAAGAAATTGTAGGCAATGGGTTTCATTAAGATAGGAGGGAAAGGAAACCTGGTGCCACCACAAAGCTTACCCCTCTGGGCAACTGGAGGGTAGCCCAGTTGGGAGCTCCAACTGGCAGTGAGGAGATGAGAAGTTGGTGTTGGAAAGGACTGGAGGTTTGCCCAGAAAGCCTGGGCCAGAGGGTGGAGGCAATCTTGTTATCCAACCCTAGGGGATGGGTTAAATAATTGCCAAGAAGTCCCTCAAGGAAACGCCCCTTGAGTAGCAAGTTATAGTACTTGTAATAGAGTCCAGTTTGGGTAAGAAAAGAGCCTGGATGAGTACTATACTAAAATGAAACCTTGGTTGCAGGTGGTTAATTTTAGCTTTGTCATTTGTTATTATTTTATAGTGACTTGCAGAATTAAATTTTGCATGCGTCCTTCCAGGACTGGATATCAGACTTGGCTGCAAAACCTTCTAGATGGAGTGAGGCAGGCAAGAGTTAGGGCAAGTTAGGAACTCATAAAAAATATATAATTTAATATCGTGTGTGTGTGTGTAGGTTGCCCACGCCTGGCCCGGGGATGGCTTGGACCCCCCTTGCCTGGGGGGGGCACCCATGCCCCTCCCCACTCATTGATTATTGGATGGGAATCATCTGGTTCCTCCCTTCCAATAGGTTAGCACCTGCTGTCTCTGCCTCCGCCATGCTCCCTTTTGTAATTCCCCTCCCTAAATTTTAATAAATTCCATTTATACCCACGCGTTCTGCCATGGACTCTTCCCCATGGGACACAAGGAATGTGGAAGTCTTCTGATCACAGACTCCACCTCTGCTAACTGTAGCTTTAGATAAACCGACTCTGTGAGCCTTGGCTTCCTCATCTGTGAACGGAGATCAAAACAGTACCTCACTCCACACAGCATCTCAGGAACATGTGTAATTTTTGTGTTTTTATGGGTCAGTTACAAAAACAAATTTAATGAAAAACTACCTTTCTCATAGTGGTGGTGAGGCTTATATGAGGCAGATGAAATGAGTGTTTAAAATACAAGATGTGACAGAAATATCGCCTATTATGACTTTGTCCTGGGGACAATGATTCAGTTTCAATGTGACGAGGAGGATTTGGAGGCCCAGAGAAAAAGACCAAGAGACATCAGCAGCAAGTGTACAGGCACAGCTGTACAGACCCCAGGGGGACCCAGGCTGGAATCCACTCTGTTCTGCACCATTTTGGGAAGCAGCAGCCCCAGGACTCTCAGAAGGAAGAAACAGGGACGAATTTCCTGAAATAAGTATCCCTGGGGCAACTTCCCTTGAACAGCTTGTCTTTTCTGAGGCTTTTTAGAATGACAACCGGGAATGCTATGATTTCACTGGAAGCACTCTCCCCTTCCCCTGTCATGTGCCCCTCCAGGGGTCTTTGCTGAGAGCAGCCTTGGGTGGATCCCAGGGGAGAGCAGGACCTCTCTCTGCCAACCTCAAATCCTTGGAATGCTTCTTTCCTCCAGGGACTGAGGATTGGTGGAAGGACCCCACCCATGGGGGAGGGAGGGAAGAGATGGAGGACTCCACCCACGGGGGAGGGGGTAGTAATGGAGGATCCACCCACAGGAGGAGGGAGGGAAAGAAAGTACTGCTACTGAGCAGCTGGACACCACTGGCTGTAGTTGCATCTCAGCCCTCAGGACACTCTCAAAATGGTCACAGCCACCTCCAGAAAGCAGGAGGAACCAAGATTGGTTCCTTGGCCCTGTGCAGTTGACCTGGACCAAGTTCTTCTCTGGTGCTCACTCTGAGAGGAAGAGAAGGCAAAAGTCCTGGAGGGGAGAAAGACCAAGAGTCACTTCTCCCCAGTGAAGAACTTTCCCTTCCTTTCTGGGAAGACTTCAGGTTTGAGTTCTGTGCTTGTGGCTGCAGCTGGCCATAGGGTCAGGGAAATTTGGTCCACAGTGACTTCCCTTCTGACAGTGCCTCTGGGGTCTCTGCCCAGAGTTGGTCACCACATGTCTCACTTCTGATGAGGGCTAAATAGGGAGTGAGGAAAGCTGGTAGCTGAGAACCATGGCTTGGATGTTGATGAGGAATCACACCCTGGACCGGTGATGTTCACAGAATGGCTTGTGACACACAGCAGGGTCTTACTCACCTGAAGCCCTTGGAGCCCACAGAAAACAACAGACCCAGTCTGTTCATCCAGGGCCAAGAACGACCCCACCGACATGTGGGAGCAGTTGAGAGTCTCTGAGAGTTAATGACACATACCTCAGTTTTCCAGCACTGGCCACCCCCATCTCTGCAGACCCCAATAAAAGCTTGAGGTCTTGGGCTGGGGGTGCAGCTCAAGTGGTAGAGCACCTGCCTGGAAAGCATGAGGTTGTGAATTCAAACCCCAGTAATGTCAAAAGAACAAACAAAACCAGAGCTTGAGGTCTTGGGAACTCTGGTGCATTGCTCCCTCCTGACTCTCCCCACCCTTCCTCTGGAGGGTGCACGCTTGCTTAGGTCACACAAGAAAACCTGGCCCAAGCCCCTGTGCTCAGCTGCCTGCTGCTTCTCTGTGCCCTAATAAACCCGGTGCTTCTCCTCCTTGCTTGTCTTGGTAACACCAGAAATCTATGACAGCAACGTCACCCCAAGTTCGCAGGTGAGTAAATGAGGCTCTGAGAAATTTGGTAACACTTGGGGTCACCTGGCCTGCGGGTGGTAGAACTGAGCTTGGAGGTGAGACCTTTGTCTCTACAGCCTTGGCCTTCAGTGCTCCACCATCCTGCCGCAAAGGGACTCATACTTCGGAGAAGGCCACTTCTGTGTAAGGTCACCCTCAGAAAGGAGAGAAAACCTGGCCCCAGAATGGCTATATGTGGCCTGCAGGGAGCTGACTGGGCAGGCAGGGATACTCACCGCATTGCTGGTTGAAGAGGGTGACTAGCTCCACATAGAGAGCTTTCCACACTCCCTGCCCTCCCTCCCACTCCTCTCCTGCCTCTCACTCTCCCTCCTCTCTTCCTTCTCTGTGTTCCTCCTCCTCACTTCCTCTTTCTTCCCACCCTCCCACATGCCAACAAGCCCGCATGCCTTTTGTTGGGGAACCAAGGGGACTAGGACAAGGCCTTTGCCTTGTGGGGGTCACAGACTGGTGGGAGGCAGATCTGTCACCACTGAAGGCCACACAAGGTGATACTGCTTTAAGTGAGGTACTGGTGAGGTCACATTGGAGCACAGATGAACACCTGCCTCCTAGTTGACTAGCAGTTTTGGCTCTAAGTGACATAGGGTGTGTACCTGTTTCCCTCAAAAGTTTGACCTATTTCACTAAAATCCTGGCCAACTGAATGTGGATTGGTGAAATTCATCAGTTTTCAGGTGGAGCACCCCCAGCCTCGTCAGGCTGTAAGGTGGGGCATCTTCTGCCACTTTCTGGGGTGAGATGGGTTCTATCTATTTCCAGATGGGGCTTTGCTGCCTTCCGCCTGGGCCCCAGACTTCAGAAGGACATGGGCCTCAGCGCTGTGTTCAAGAGCAGACCCTTCACCTGGTTGGGAACTGACCCTGCCTTTGCTGGGGCAGGAGCGAGGCTGCTCTTGCCTTCGGCTTCCTCAGCTGCTGCTGTCTTGGCCACGGCAGGTGAAGGTCCCCAGTGGGCCAGCCTTGGGTGAGGGCTGTGGGGCAAAGTCTGTCTTGTGGAGATGTGCTGCGTGACTAGCAGGCATCAGGGCAACTTGGCCCAAACACCCCTTGTTTTGTTCTTTTAAATGAATTCCAATAAAAGATGCTCGTCCCAGTGTTCAAGGTCACAGCCATGTGTCGCCCCTTCTGTAAGAAGGAACACAACTGGGCATTTCCTTCTAAAATTCACACCTGTCTTGTCTGCCTACACAAAGACCCCTGGATTTCCTTGGGGTCCTCATGTTTGGGGTGGGATTGACTCCACGGTGTCTTGGAGTGTCAGGAGGCTTTCATGTAAACTCATGGGGTGCTCCATTCCCTGACCCACAGTGATTGACACAGGGACAGGTGTGGGGCAACGAGAGGTTAAAACCTAGACTTTCAATGGGGACTTTTAATTTCTTCTTGGGGAAGAAGTTTTGGGGGAATCGGACACTAAACCATTTCTTTTCACTGCAAGCATCCTGGAATTCATGATCAGATCATTCAGTGTGTCAGGTACGTGTGGATTAAAAATATTCTTGAACTTGCTGTTTGTAGTAGTCACCGTGGTGACACTCCTCCTTCCAACCTTCCTGCACTGCGCCAGAAGTCATGGTGCCCAATTATTATTATTTTTCGTGCATTTGCTATCTGAGAAACCTCTTCAAACTTGTCACTTTTTCCTCTATCACAGGTTGGTCCCTCATGTGCAGTGATCACAGCACGGACATCTCCACTTCGCTGAGGTCACTGGACTAGTGTTGTCAACTTTCCGTGGCCGCCTATGACACTGAAGCAGTAGCTTGGCAGTGCCACCCTTGACCTCTTCACTTGTGTAGATGGCAATGTCTGGAACAAGTTTGGCACCAGTGCCCCTCTACTTGTCCTTGAAGTAGTGGCCTTTGTAAGGGTCACACCATCTTTTATTGCTTTGGGTCTGCCCAACTGTGTTTGGTAATTGTGTTTTTCCTTTCACCTGCACGGCAACAGGTATTGCCTCACACCTAGGTCTTGCAGATGTCCAAGGGAGGTGGGTACCAGGAAGGCTAAAAGACAAAGGGCAGGGTGGCCAGGACAGCAAGTCTCTGTCCACTCACTGCTTGATCCTTGCTCTGGTACACCTGTGTGGAGGACTCGCACCTAGTTCTCCAGCTTCCCTTTCTATTCTATCTTTCAGAACTGCCTTTCTTATCCTCACGCCTCTCTGGCCTCTGAAGCCTATTAGTCTGGTAATTGAAATCTGGTCACAGACTTATTACGTTATGACTTGGTGATGGTGCAAAAGCGCCACACAGTCAGTGGAAACCACACTGTGAAGTTTGCATTTTGATCTTGACCCAGGCTTATGATCGGTGTGATTCCCTGTCGCGATGCTGTGGGCTGCAGCTCCCAGTCGATCACAGGGCGGCAACCGATGCTGCTTTCAATTGCTTTCTTACCAGATAGGCTTGTGCTCGCTGATCTGCACACTGCAGGCCAGTGCAAGCGTTCAGAGCGCGTTTGCGGTAGGGGAGGTGAGCTGAGCTACCCAGTCAGGCAAGGTGCACTGAGTGCTTTTCCACTGACGATGCTTTCATCTTACTTGGGTTTGCTGAAGTCTAGGAGTATCTGTATCTGAGCTCACTTATTGATCTGAGGAGGGCTGATACACTTACAAATATTGAGTCTCCCCACCTGGGAGCGCAGTTTAACTCTCTAAGTAAAACCTTGTCATTTTCTTCCTGATAGATTTTTCCAAGGGAGAAGTACAGTCTGGGCTTGCTCTGGGTTTGTATGTTGTGTCAAACACAGATTAAAGCCATGCCTAGCCTTGACTCTTCCACTTGTTTTTGTTTTGGTGGTGGTAACTCAGGCCTTGGGGTGTGAACGCAGGGCTTCACACCTGCTGTACAGGCGCTCTACAGCTTGAGCCACACTTCCAGCCTTTTTGATCTGGTTATTTTGGAGATAGGGTCTTGCTTTTTGCCTAGGCCAGCCTGGACCATAATTCTCTTATTTCACACCTTCTGCCATTGTGGGATGATAGGCATGGAGCACCACACACAGCTTTTTTCTGTTGAGATGGGGTCTCACAAACTTTTTTGCCTGGGCTGGCCTCAATCTGCAATCCTTTCAATCTCAGCTTCCCAAGGAGCTAGAATTACAGTGTGAGTCAGCGTCACCTGACTACTAACTCCACTTTATAAAGCAACAGTTTTGACCTAAGCTACTCCACTCTTATTGCCCAAATAGGATGACTCATACAAGTAAGTACCATCTGTCTGTACATCATAAATACAAACCGATAATCACATCTGCAAAAATATTAACTCTTATCAGAAACACCAGACACATGAATTTATCAATCACAACAGATTAACCCTCCTCACCTGGGACTGTAAAGTAGGACACCCCAAGGCTGAGATGTGGCAGGCACACTGACCCCTCACCTGTCACCCATCAGGAGCCTCGTCCAGGAAAATTGCCACAGTGAAGGACCTCTGCCTCCGTCCCCAGCCTCCAGCTCAAACACAGTCTCTCCTGCCTGTGACACACAGACCACTTCCAACTGACATTTAAATGGCCTGCCACCTGGACCTGCATTGGCAACTCTGCACCTTGAGCAGCTCCTCACCTGTGGTTAGCAAAACTCCTTATCTGCTCCCCTAAGAGACTTTCCTTGTGTCTGTGAAGCTCTGCCTGAGCCTTCAGCACAGCCCTCTGAACTCTGCAGCCTCTTTGACCCTTTCTCAGCCATTCTGTCCCCTACATACACGTTACTGTGTGTGATGCAATGTGTGATCTGAGAGTCGATATTAGTAAATAAATATTAGTAAATAATAAAAGAAGCTGTGTTACCAATGGCTCATGGCTATCGAGTGAGCTGAGCAGTACTTGGAGGATTAAAGCCAATGACATTGATGTGGCTTATAAATTTATTGTTATTCAGTAAATTCTGACATTGTGGAATAACATGAGTGTCAGTCTGTGTTTCTGATATAGCTTACTCAGGACACCAAGTTATTCCATAGTTTGCTCCTCAATATTTTAAATTATTTTTAAAAATCAATTTAAATTAAACTTCTTATTTGCATGTCTATTTTGCCTTTCAAAAAACAAGCACTTGAATATATTTATAAATTCTGTTTTGTTGTTTTCTAGTTTCTCAATTTGTAATTTTATCTTTATCACTTCCTGCTTCCTTCAGTTTATTTTATTCTTTTTATAGCTCTTGCTTTGACTGGTTTCTTCATCTCATTATTTGCTATGCAAATATGAAAACATTTCAGTCTCTTGTCTTTTCTCAGGTAAAGGCTTGGCCACCTCCCAGGCCTTTTGATGTGGGTGTGGGTTATGTCTTACTTTGTAAATAGTCTCTAATTTCAGTCTTGACTTCTTCCCTGACTGGGACCATTTCATAAAGTGAGTCTTAATTTCCAGCAGATTGGAGTTTTTGCTTGTAAATTTCTTTTTGGTTATTCTTTTGCTACAAGGCCAGAGGATGTCACATTCTCTTGTGGTTTGTACATTATGAAATTTATTAAAGTTTCCTTTTGATCAAATGTGTGTGATGAATTTTTGTAAACATTCACGAACACTTGAAAAAAGTGTGTTCTCTGGTTTAGTGGCACAGAATCGAATGTTTACTTCCATGCCTTTAACAACTATTCACTGAATGTTTGCAAGGTGCTGAAGTTTAGTCTGAGGAAAACAGGGATAACCTGAGACCCTCAGAGGTTAATTTGTGCCAGAGAGGAGGTGGTGAGACAGGTAGTGTCTCCTGGAGAGCTCACGAGCCCTGGAAGCCTTTCTTAAGGAGCAAACACGTAAGCTTAGTGACTTCAGATCCTGTTGCCTCATACATTTTAGCACTATGTTTGCTACCTAATGGGTAAAGGTTCGTGACTATTCTGTGAGCATTGTAGATACTGGCTGGCTTTTGTATATGTAAATACAAAACGAGCCTCTTTATAATGTTTATGGCTTGAATTCTATGGCTTGATGTTTCTAGTCATTGTTTTCATGGTTGTTTCTTTGAGTTTCACACACACACACCCCATAATATATCCTGTTTTCATATCTCAGTGTATTTGGTCTTTGGGAGTTGTTTGCCTTTAAGGTTGTCTCTGATAAGTTTTTGTTAATGTTCTTTTTGAATCTAGCCAAAACAGCTTTAAATGAGAGCTTGAGCTGTTGAGGTGAACATTTAAAGAAATAATTAATTTTTGGTAACACTCCACCTGCCATACCCAATCACCAATCACTGACGTAAGCATTTTGGAGAATCAGTTGATCCTTGAAGCAGTCCTATTACCATACCTGCTTCAAGGTACAAAGGAGCTGGGCAGCTCACCATGAGTCTCACAGCTGGACCTGGCTCTAGAGTGCACACACGCAAACTCTGCTATGTACTCCTTCCTGTGAACAGGAAACTGAGGCCGAAGCACCCAGGAAGTAGAGCAGCCAGGTCGGGGGGCCAACAGCCTCTGTTTGCCAGGATGGAGGGGCCTCCTCAGTGTTAAAAGCAGGTCACCCGAGAGCCGGGACCTCTGTCCCCACTGCCCCTGGGCCTGAGCAGGTAGCCTCTGCTCCAGTCTTCACAGGGTCTTTCTCTTGTGGGCAAGGCCGGCCTCTGGTGCAGATTGCAGCATGGTCAGCTCTCTCCTGGTAACTTCAGTGTGTGCCGGGCCCGTCAGCTCCAGTCCTGAGGAGGATGTACAGCTGCTAACTCCACTCAGCTCATCCAGAGGTCTTTATTAAGCACCTACTGCATCCTCTGGACAAAGCTGGGCACCGGAGAAAAGTGTTTACCCAAAGAAAGGAGGGACCTTGAGAGGCCTCTAGTACAGCTGGGGGTGTGGGAGTTTCCCGGTGGCCTTAGCCTCGGACTACAATCCTCCTACTTATGCCTCCCATGTAACTGGGATGACAGGTGTGCACCACCATACCCAGTTTTTTTAGTTAAGATGGGGGTCTTGCTAACTTTTTATCCAGGCTGGCCTCAAACTGTGATCCTCTTGATCTCTGTCTGGAATTACAGGCTTACAGCCTGACTTGTCCTTCCTTCCTTCCTTCCTTTCTCTTTCTTTCTTTTCTTTTCTTCCTTTGTATTTCTCTGCCCCTCCCCCTTCTTTTATAGTACTGGTGTTTGAACTCAGGGCTTTGCACTTGCTAAGCAGGCGCTCTCCTGCTTGAGCCACACCTCCAGCCTCTGACTTGTCATTTTTATTTTGTCTTTTTTGGCTAGGTAGGTACAATGTATAGTAGATGATTCCCTGTATCTCTTCCAACTGAAGAGTCATTGATGTGCTGAATATTTACTGTTCCCTTATGTGTCCCCAGCAATGAGTCAGGCCCTGGGACAGCAAAGTAAAGGTTCATGAACTCTCTGCCCTGGGAAGACCCTGCATTCTAGCTGGGTGGGGAATGTGGGGGAGATTGACAAAAATCAGATAAATACACCAGCAAGACAGCAAAGGTGACAGGTCCTGAGGGCCAAGACCTGAGCAGGTGGAGCCAAGGGGAACACAGCTCTGCCAGGGAGGTACAGGCAGAGGGGACATCAAATGCAAAGGCCTTGAGGGGGGTAGATGTGAGTCTGGTAAGCTCCAGGAAGAGAGAGGGCCATGAGGCTAGGGCAGAGGGTGTGGGCCTGGGAACGTGTATGCCCCCCTCCCTCCCGCCAATTTGCACTTGACACCTGTGATGACACTCATCTGATGGCACTTGGAGGTGGGACCTGGGAGGTGATGGGTCATGGTGAGGCCACAGAGAGCTGCCTCACCCTTCTACCATGTGGGGACACAGCAGAAGATGGCCCTCTGTAAGGAATCTAACTCTCCATAGACAGCAAGCCTTGACCTTGGACTTGTAGCCCACGAAGCTGTGACAAGTACATTTCTGTTGTCTGTAAGCAGCCCAGGCTATGGTACTTTGTTCATGCAGCTGAGAGGACTCAGGCAGGGAGTGGCTGTAGGGAGGGAACAGGTGGAGCCCGTTTATCTGGGCTCAGACAGGCTCCTGGATCTTCTGTGTCCTGGTAGGACTGGAGGGCGTGGCACGAAGGGCACAAGGTTGGCGGGGAGTGGGAGGGTTATACAAAGCCATCTTAGTTGCACTGGGGCAGCGGAGCAGGATGGGAAGGGCTTCTCCTCCCTCCCCCAGCTGAGCAAGCCCGGGAGTTGGACTGGGGTGGGAGCCGTGGCACCATGGGGAAAGAGTGACATCACCCTGGATGTAGGGATGAGGTCAAGGAGTATCAAGGGTGATGCAGGGGATGGCTGCTGTTACCAGTGTCTGGGCCATGGGCTGGGGAGGTGCAGGTTTGGGACTAGGGAGGGTGTCAGAAACTCTAGCTCTCCAGCCAAGTATGCTGTGCGGAGCAGGGAGAATAAGTCGCTGTTGTCTGGCTGGAGTGTTGAGAGCCTGGTGGCCATCAGCAGGGCATATGGGGGTTGTGCAGCCTGGGCGTGTGCTGGTACAGTGGACAGGCATGGTACAGGACCGTGGGCTTTGGCCCCTGCACTTTTGAGGGTGCCAGCCCATGTACTGCAAGTCCTGACAGCAGTGAATTTCTTCAACATGTCACCCCATCCCCCACTCTAGGAATTTGCAACTATACCATTGCTAACCACCATGAATTTTTTAAAATAACCAACAGGAGTCCTGAGCAGAGGGTGGAGTCCTGCAGATGGATGATGGGAGCCTGGGAGTCCACAGCTTCCCAGGGTTCTCCTCCAGGACCCGGGTGGCCCTGTGTTTCCAATCATGAGTCTCGGTGGGTGGGGACAGAGGGCACTTTGCTTACTTGTCCTGATACCATCCTTTATGTGGGTGTGATGCACAGCCCGGGGAGGTAGAAAGATATCCAGGCTGATAAAGGACTCCTGTCCTTTGAGGTCCGTCCACAGTCTGGGCAGATGGAGGGGCCTGGCCTCCTGATCTGCTTGGAACCGGTCCTGGGAGGAAAGTGCCACTTTGAGAAAAGTCCCTGAGGTGAGACTCATACAAGGGTCATGCAAAGCAATCCCGGAAGGATGCATTCAGCTGCAGCTTACTGAAAATCTTCATCAGCGAGACCATGGCTATGTGGTTGTAGTCTCTGGACTCAGCTGTCACTCATGTCCCTGGAGACCCAGTATTTACCATCTTTCTGTTTCACCATCTCTTTTTCCTCATGCATGTTGCCTTGTATTCACAAGATATCACCTCTGAGTTCAAGGTGGGAAAATAGGAGAAAGGACCATACTAGCCGCATGACCACTTATCAGAAAAAGAAAAGCTTTCTCAGAAAGCTACCATCAAACTCCTGCTTAGAGCTGAATCTTGTGACCACTCCTTGCTGCAAAGGAGGCTGGGAAGGTGGGATGCAATATTTCAGATCAGCTTGCATAGTTTATGAGTCATTCTGGGCCACTGCTAACCAAATCCAGCCTGGGATCTATTCTCACAGTAGGATGAGTGCTGGGCAGGAAACTGCTAGTGCTGCCAGGTACACTGTCCTCAGTATGGACGTGGTGCAGCCTGCAGTCTGGGGCAGGGAGCTGGTGCTAATCTTCCCCTGCAGGACAGGGTCCATTTGCACATAAATGCTGCTGGGTCCTTAGGAAGGATTTACACAATGCACTGTGAACATCCTCAGGTCTAAAATAGGATGTGCATTTATTTAGTACTCACTGTATACTAGGTACACAAATTTCACTTTCTACTTTCAAGAGTAGGAGCTGGACTTGCATATTGTTTCCATACGCAAATGAGAAGACTCAGTTGTTAAGCGTAACTTCCCAAGGTCCAGTGCATAGGACAGGCAGAGCAAGGAGCAGAGCTTGATTCCAGAGTCAGGCTCAGAACCACTGGGTCGGCCTCTTCCCTGTGAGAGGAGAGCCCAGGGCACTGGCTGGGGGGCTAGGATCCATCCCTGACCTTTGGTGCTCAGTGTCCAGTTTTCTGAGTTTCCTGGTTCACGTCTGTCCCTGCACTGACGTGTAATTTTAAAATCTCAGTACAAAGATTAAAAATGTTAAAAAGACTAGAAATGTTAGCTGGTTGCAGTATCCCATGCCTGTAATCCCAGCATGGGAAACTGAGGCTGAGAGTTCGAAGCCAGCCTGGGCTACATACTGATTGAGAGCTCATTTCTAGGGAAAAAGAATTAGAAACAGGAAAAAGTAATTTGAACAAAACATATTTTATCTACTTACCAAATATTGCTCCTTCAACATATAATAATATTGAAATTAATGATATAGTATTGTAAACTCTTTGTTTTGTTTTAAATCTTTGAAAGCTAGAATGTGTATTTTATACTTAGAGCACATTTCAATTAAACTGTTAAGCTTTTATCAGAAAGTTGATCTGTATTAAGATCTTTATAAACTTTACAGTGGCTGTGATTCCCATGGCCACCCTGTTACAAACATATTTATAAGGTTTTGTGATAACTGAACTGTGCATTAAAAAGTAATTTTCCTTCTGGGCATTGGTGGCTCACGTGTGGGTGGGGTGCTGCATGCCTGTCATCCCAGCTATGGCAGAAAGTCTAAAACAGGAGCATCAAGGTCCAGGCTGGCCTAGGCAAAAAGTGAGACCCACCATTTCCTAAATAACCAGACCAAAAAAAGCTAGAGAAGTGGCTCAAGTGGTAGAGCACCTGCCTAGAAAGCATGAAGCCCTGAGTTCAAACCCCAGTACCACTAATCCCCCTGAAAAATATCATTGTCACTTCACATCCACAGAACTGGCCCATTATCTTTTTTTTCTTTTTTTTAAGGGAAGTGACTGGAATTTTAAACCAATGTCTATCAGTTTCAAAAATATCAAAGTTAAGGAAATTTGGGAACTCTTGTGCTGTCAGTATTATTCACGCTGAATGCAAAGGGAATATCATGTATGTTGAATAGCAACTCTAAACTTACCAATATCAACTGAGTTCTTCCACTTTGTGAAACTTTTTTTACCCAATTTGCATAGCCCTGTCAATGAAAACTTCTGCACCTTGGTCCATGTTGGAAAAACTGAAAATCATAACACTTGATCTGTATGGTAAAAGGGTCACCCTTGGACAGAAGGTCACTGATGGGTCCGCTGCTCTTTGGAACCTCCCAATTAGCTCTTTCCCATGTTCCATGGTAACACGAGAAGCCTGGAGACCAAACTGCCATTTCTGGTCTTTGATTATTGGATATTTGTTAAGTACTTCTTCTGTTTCCAAAAAAATCTTGAGTTGGAGTCAAGGCCACTGTCAATCTCTGTGACTCTTTCATGACTCAGCCAATGAGCAAAGCACACGACATCACTGAGTTCATTGTCGCCAGCCCCAGCAGACCCAGAGCTCAGGGTGACTCAGGCCTGTGCATGTCAATACCAGATGACTCTCGCACCGGATCCGTGGCCCTTCCGGAGTCTGCTGCAGAAAATTGAACCCAAATATTTTTAATTGAACCCAAATATTTTAATATTTTTAAAGCATTAACCGAGACTGCAGGTTCTGTGTAACGGTTCAGGGAATCTGGGACTTTGACCTAACAAACCAACGACTCATCTGTCAACAGAGTAACAAATTTTCTCATTTTTTAGCTGAAATTCTTCTTTGACAGCGATAGGCTAAGAGTTGACATTTTCTTGTAAATGAGAAAAATCCTTTTAGTTAAAACATATGCAAAATGTTAACTGGGCAGAAACCAATCCAAAGCTAAAAGTAAGTCTATGCAAATTTTCAAATTATCAATATATCAATCTTGATATTTTTAGAAATGCTTTGAATTCTATGATCAATATTTTTTTTTGCTGGTTTAGTTGAAAATACCATACTTTTTGCAAAATATCTTTTTGAGTTTTTCTTCATATTCTAACAATTTTTATTTTACAGCTGAAATAATAATTTAAAAATAATCTTACTGTCTTAAAAACTGTTTCCCTTTTTCTGCATGGAGTCTAGCTATTTTATAACTGGTCAGCATTATAAACTGGTTTATCGAAATTCAATAAAATTTTTTATTGGACATTTCATTTGATTTTACTTGATTTACTTTGTGGATTCTTTTAGACTGTGGATAGGAAATTTCTTTTCAAATTCCTTGCAGTCTGTCACTACTGTTGATTTTGCTATCTTTAATTCAAACAAGCTGTAGTTGTCTCATGAAATTTGTGACTCCTGAGTTTTCTGTTGTACACCTTTAATCCATTCTGCATCACTAGGATTCCTTTATTTTAATTTTTTTTAAAGTTGTCCATATTTATTTTGTTTGTTTGTTTTGTTTTGCTTTGAGACAAGATCTCTATGTAGTCCAGACTGGCCTGGAACTCACTATCACCCTGCCTCTACCTCCAAGTGCCAGGGATACAGGCATGTACCACCAAGCCTGCTCCATACTTATTTCTTTAATCTAGCAAGACAATTTAATTATATTAGAATTAAAATAATAATTTCAATTTAATTATGTAGGCATCACTGTCACCTGTAGTATCTGCATAAGACAGTCAAATAAACACATCACAGTGTTACATTTGTGCACAGAAAGAAAACCCATCATCCTAACCGGACCCATCCGTGGACTCAATGAGGGTTGTGATGTCTGCACAATGCTAGGGACGGTGCCCTTGCCAGTCACCCCCACCCACAGCAGTGCAGCAATAAAGCGGATGCCTGTGATGATCAGGGTGGGCTGTGGTGGGGTACTGGACCCCCAGAGAGAACGATAGTCCCCAAAGACGTCCACACCCACATTCCTGCAGCCCTTCAATCTGTTACCTTACAGGCAGACCGACCTGGATTATCAAGGTCACAGTCATGCCCTTGTGTGGAGGAGGAAGTCAGAGAGAGAGATGTGACTGTAGTAGAATAGTCCAAGGTTCAACACTGCTGGCTTTAAAGGAGAAGGAAATATTAGTCACCAAACATGGGGAGCTTCTAGAACATGGACAAGGCAGGGACTGTCCCTTGGGTCCTCCCAAAGGGACATGGCCTGTTGACACCTTGAACCCTGAGTCCCAGAGCCATGGTTCAGAGTTCTGAACGATATACCTGGAAGATAAAAAAAAAAATTGTGTTTACAAATGTTGCATTCTAGAAGTGATGGAAAAGCAGCACAGTCATACATTCTACACAACAGTCATCATGAAAAAGAATTTCCTGTTCAGTTTAAAGTTTAAGTTCATTAAACTTAAATAAAATAGAAAGTCCAGCTCCTCTGTTGCCCAAGGCTCAGTGCCCACATGGAGCCCACGACCGCCTAAGGCTCCAGCCCTGGCTGCTAGTTCCTGCCTCTGGCTGAAGCAGCTCTGCCAAGGGTGGTGCGAGTGGGGGCCACCTCCACACAGCTGGAACCTCTTTGTCTGGGGACATCTGACCCTCGTCAGCACCAGTTTTGAAAACGTGATTGGATTTCAAATTTGGTCTCAGGGATGTTTTTGGAGGCCTCTCTGTTTGGAGACGGCCTCCTGGTTGGCCAGGGGAGGGCATCTGAGAAGAAACTGTCTGTGTTTTTTGGGTCTCAGCCCCAGGATAAAGCTGCCATGCTGAGTAAGCACTGCATCCCCAGGACTTCCTCTGAGCCTTCCCGAGCCTGGATCTGCTCCAAGCAGGATGTCTACGGGGGCTGGGAACACATCTTTTTGATTTCCATCTTCTCTGCTAAAGATGGTCTTGTCCACTCCCAGCCCCACTGAGTCCCTGCTTCTGCCTGGGCAGAGCCTCGGGGAGGTGCAGGGCTCTAGGCATCTGCAGGAACTACAGGATCCAGGGACAGCCAAAAATGAACCAAGAGAAGCTGTGGGACAGGGCCGGCTAGGAGACTGTGGGGCTGGATGCTGGTGTCTAGGATCAAAGAAAATGCCCATGGGCTCAGCCTGCCCTGGATGGGAAGCGCCGGGGAGGGTGGGGTGAGGGCTGGGGGTGTGGGGGGAGACAAGCCCAGAGCTCCCTTTGAAGTTCTTGCAGCTAGCACAGCTGTCTGGCATCTCTGCTTCTCTCCTGCCCTCCCTCCCTCCTGCCTGCCTCTCTCCTCCCTCTCTCTCCTCCCTCCCAGCCTCTATTTGTCGTTTCAATGTCTGCTCCCTCTCCTTTCATTTCTTCTTGACCCTGGGCTCTGGCACTGGGTGAAAGGACACAGGAACCAAGCCAGGGAAGGATGGCACTCAATTGACTTTCTACTTAAAACTTTTAAGCAGCATATGTTTGTCAAAAACATCTAAAAAAAAAGCAAAAAAAAAGAAACTAAATGCCACCTGCAGTTGCCTAATTAAAGAAAAACATTATCAAAGTTGTGCGTTTCTTTCAAGTCTTCGTCGTGTGTGTGTGTGTGTGTGTGTGTGTGTGTGTGTGTGAGAGAGAGAGAGAGAGAGAGAGAGAGAGAGAGAGAGAGAGAGAGACTGGGAAGGGTGTTTATAAAAATGGAAGTCTTGGTAGTCTTGTATCACACATTTTCCCCTCATATGACATTGTAATGTAGACATTTGCTCACACTATTGAGAATTTTCCAGAAGTTTGATTGCTAATGGCTGGCAGTTTCTTCCCCCTGTGAATGGTTTCTTTGTTTGCATGGCATCCAGTCTCTCTCCGCTCCCCACTGGAGCACAGGCATCATGATGGACCATAACATGACCTTGAGAAGGAAGCTGGGTCCCGGGGTGGGTGGGAGAAGGACAAAGTCACACTGTCCAGAGACCACCATGCAGTCCCTAGCCCAGCCATGGACCGTCTCTCTGAGGGCTTGTGCGAGAAGCAGCCGCTCCCAGGTTGCTACTTCACATCCCTGACCAGAAGCTGAGTGTAATTCTTACAGCAGATCCCTGTGCTCAAACCATGCAGGGTCACTGAGTGACTGCCATGCCACCTTCCCGCTGAAATGAGGAGACACCTGTAAACAAAACAGAGAGCGATCCCTGCCCTCAGGGAGCTGGCCTTTTGTGCAGGGATAGATCATCCAGTGTCAAGCGGGCAGAAGGTAGTCTTCAGTCATGATAAGAACTGTCCTTTCCCGACAGCTCTTTTCCGACATGCTATGTCTTGCTATGCCGGGCAGTGTTGAGATTCTGGGTAAGGTGGCTGGGGAAAAGCCCCACCAGCACACTTGTTCTCTTCCCAATGAGTTCAAAATGGCATCCCTAGAGTTAGAGCACTTTTTTTGGCAGTACTGGGGTTTGAGCCATACCTCCTAAGGAAGATGTACAGCTGCTAACTCGATTTGGCTCATCCTGAGGTCTTTATTAAGCACCTACTGCATACTCTGGACAAAGCTGGGCACCAGAGAAGAGTGTTTACCCAAAGAAAGGAGGGGCCTTGAGTGGCCTATAGTACAGTTGGTGGTGTGGGAGTTTCCAGGTTGCCTTAGCCTCAGACTACAATCCTCCTATCCATGCATCCCATGTAGCTGAGATGACAGGTGTGTTCCACCATATCCAGCTGTTTTTTGGTTGAGATGGGGTCTTGCTAACTTTTTGTCCAGGCTGGCCTCAAACTGTTCCTTCTGACCTCTGCTTCCCAAGTAACTGGACTTACAGGAATGCGCCATCACAACCATCTCTCTCTCTTTTTTGTGGTACTGGGGTTTGAACTCAGGGCTCTGTGCTTGCTAAGCAGGTGCTCTATTGCCTGAGCCACACCTGCAGCCCCACTTTTCACATTCTTTTAACAATAAGAAAACCAATTAGAAGTTCACTGCTAGTTGGAGTCGCAGAAGAGTCAGTGACTAAAGCTGTTCTCATGAAGACGGTCTCTGACATCATACCAGAGCCTCTGTAGCAAGTGAAAGAAACACAGCTCACAAAGCTTCAGGAAGGAAGGAAACATTTTGATTTGCAATATTAAAACATCCAGTGGATGGTGCAGGCATAGCTGCATCCAGGTGCTCAGAAATCTGCCCCATGCATATTTCTGTCTTCTTGGTCTATGTTGCCGTTATTCTCCACCCACTTGAGGGCAGGGCCTGCTGTGATTGGCATTCCAGATGCTCAGGCACCGCCTTCCCACTGATCACAGCAAACATCCCAGGGCTCACTGTCATTGGATGGGATTGGGTCACGGACCTACCTCCAACCAACCACTGAATCTGCTGCAGTCAGAAAGGAGACCCTAAGTTTCCTTAGATCCCTCTGCACCTGGGGCCATGGGTCACCCTCAGAGACTTGGAGCTGGAGAGGGTGCTTATCCTGAAGAACCCCCAAGAGCTGCATCAGAGGGGAGGAGGACGCCGAGGGGCATACCAGCCTCCTCTTCCCAGGCCCCCTGCCCTGGGGGCAGCCCTGCAGCCCCCAGCCCTTGGGAGAAGGCACATCCATTTCTTTTTGCCTGGGATTGTTTTCTCTCATTTTACAAATGAACAACCAAATGCATAAAGACCATAAATTATAAACGAGCAGCTCAAATGAGGCGAGCGATGGCAATCAGTGAAATCTAATTAAGCAGCTTGAGATCTAAGTGATACTGTTATTAGAGTGCCACATTAATGGGGCGTTTGATCAGCCTTCTTATGTGTCCCGTGGGTCTGTGGGAAGCTAGCTTCCTCTGATTGACAGGGGATCGATGCCTTTCTCTCAGAGGAGATAAAGTGCGAGTCCACTTTGGGGGATGGAGTCAGCCTTGAGGTTTTGGTCTCCTAAACACAGATTCTGTCCTGCCTGTCTGCTTCTTGACAGCTCTCAGGCACTCTTGGGGCTGGAGAATTCGGCATTGTGATTTATAAAAAGCTATGTTCAGGGCTTCCTGTAGTCCCAACATTCTCGTTTTTATTAATTCAAAAGCATTCACCAGGACCTGGTTGGCCAGCCCCAGCCTCATGGCTGGTGGGCACTTTCCCAGCCTTCTGGAATAGCCTGGCTCTAGCCTGGTGGTGACTGTCTTTAAGAGGCCCAGTGTGAAAATGATTCTTGGGTAAGGAGGCTCCAGAGCCCCTTGGGGAGGTTTCCAGCGCAGATGTGACCTGGTGGAAGCTCCCTGCTCATGAAGAGCACTTCATGAATCGCTTCTTGATTTGTCCACTTTTGCTTTTCTAAGTTGGGGCAATTTTTTTTTTTAAATTTCATTTGGGGACAGGTGGGTGACCTCCAAAGCAGATAGGGAGGAAACAGAAGCAAAGCAAAAATGCTGGCTGTGCACCTGCTGCCCTGTCCTAGGGTCCACACTCAGAGAAGCCTCACCCTCAGTGCTCATAGCACCCAGGTGAGACTGGTGTCACCTCTGCCATTCAGGAAACATGGAGTGGCTGTGCTCATTCCCTAGGCCACATGGGCAGGAAATGATGGGCAGGATCAGGCCCAGGTCTGAGTCCAGAACTGGGCTTGCTCAGCCTTGGGCTGGCTCTTCTGCATGCCATCACTGAAGGGATGAGAAATGAGTCACCCCCTCTCCCTTCAGGTCACAGTTTCATATCGTTTCCAGGCTTGTCTCTCCACGGAGGTGCGTACCCCTCTCACTGAGCTCCATGTGAGCCTGGCGGGACCCTGACTTTGCTGGAAGGGAAGGACTCACTTGGAAGTCCCCAGTCCTATAAATTATCAAGTGGAGCTCTTCAACCTTTCCCCCCGGGTGGCAAACATGGACACAGAGGGAAATGCAGGGGAGTGACCATCTTTGTGGGAAGGAAGGAGACCCCTAAGCAAAGGAGGCTAATGAGATGCAGGTGGGATGGGGCAGATGCAGCCTCAACAACCAAGCTGGATGCAACCAGAGGAAAATGGAGAACTATCTCAACCCTTCCAGGAATTCCCAGACCTTCCCTCCTCAGCTGTCTGAGCGCTGGGCTCTCTGATGGAATGAAGTAGGGCTGGAGGGAGAACATTCCAGAGTGCCTGTGTAAGTTTCCTGGTGCTGCCATCATGCCACAAATTGCTAGAACAACAGAAGTTGTTCTCTCACAGTCTGGAGGCCAGAAGTACAAAGTCAAGGTGTGAGCGGGACCCAGCTCCCTGCTGAGCCTCTAGAGGAGGACCACTGCCTCTTCTTTCCAGGCTTGGCATCCCCTGGCTTCTGGAGACTCCCTCTGTCTCCATGTGACCTTTGCTCTTTTCCAGGGGTGTCTCCTCTCTTTGCAGGGACAGCAGTCAGTGGATTTAGCACACACCCAAATCCAGTATGCTCTCACTGTAGTAATGGCATCTGAAAAAAACCTATTTTCATATAAAGTCACATGTGAGTTTCTGGGTAGACGTGAACTTGGGGATACCACTCAATCCACTTCCATGTCCAAGGGGGTTTTTAGTCAATCTCTCTCTCTCTTTCTCTCTCTCTCCCCCCCCAGCTCCCACCCATGGGATCTTGTCTTGAGTGGATTTGAAAAGCTCCCCCATCAAGACCCAGCTGAGTTTGGATTTCAGCTGCAGGATGACATTTAGTGACTGTGGACAGGAGGGAGGTGTGCACAGCAAGCTCATGAAACTATCCTAGCAATACTTTTCCTGGGCAGCTGCTGGGTACTGGCAGAACTAGGGCCAGTCTTCCTCCAGAGCTGTTGATTCAGGGGACACAGTTAATTGTCTCTGGCCAAAGGCAATAACCCTGCCCAAATCCATCCAGCGAGCAGTGCCGTGAGAGTTCTACGTCCTGTGGGTGCATTTCCAGGTCTCTGTACAGGGCAGCCACCATCCCCCTGAGCTGGAAAAGAATGTGAGCACAGCGGTGCAGGCCCCTCAGGTCTGCCCTATCTGCTGATGGCATTGTCTCACCTCACTGAATATTGACTGCACATTGTTGTGTGACAGTACTGGGGGAGTGGGGGATTGTGGGGAGCTAGACAGAAGCGGCCCCTGTGCTGCAAACCAGCTGACTGGGGCTCTGGTCTATCCAGATAGAAATCCTGGGAAGGCAGGAAAAGTTCCTCCTACTATTCCAGGCCCTTGGTGGGCATTTGTAGGTGACAGCAGTAGTAGATGGCAGCAGGCAGTGGCAGTCTGCCCTGGACCTTTGACAGCTAGGGTGGCAGACACACCTAGAGGGCCTGACTGAGGCAAGTACAGGGAGTGGCACCAGGTTCCAGGTCTGGGGGGTAAAGCCCAAAGCCAGAAGTGTTTCAGCTCTTTGATGCCCAGGGTAGGGACCTGAGGTGGGAGGGGTCGCTCTGCCACTGATACAGACTGGCTACTGTTAGTTCACCTTTACCACTGCCCCAAACTCTTTCTGCCTGCTGCTCATCCCGCCGTTCCTGTCAGTTTCTCCCAGGGCTCAGCTGTGATCTCTGGAGGTCACTCCCATGGAAGCCAAGGCTGCTCCCATGGTGGCTGCTCTGTCCTATGTCCCCTGCTGCCTCAGGGATTGCTTGCCCCTTCTAGCTGCCCTGCTTCTGCAGTAGCCCCAAGCTGTCATTCCTGCCACTGCTGCTGCCTCTTCTCTTTTTCTTTGTGTCACCAGTTCAGCAAAGGTAGGCAAGACACCTGGAGAGGAAGCCTTTCTGGAGACTAATGTAACACCAGGGGGGCCGTGCAGGAGGGTGCTCCTCGCAAAGGGAGCTGAGCAGCCTGCTTATACAGCCAGAAGGTGGGGGTGACAAGTGTGTCTGCACCAATCACGTCAGTGCCCCTCATGCAAAGGAAGAATTGTTTTTATACCAATTGTGATACAGTCTGTTATGGAAATGAAGTTCTTGCACCAAGCACAGGTCTTCTTTTGGGGTGAAGCCTGGCATATCTCGCTTGCTGGGCAGTGCCTTCTGCAGCTGGGGTTACGCTTTGGGTGTTGGCATGAGGGTGGCCCGGCTGCCTGGCTGGCAGTCCTATGCTCAAGATAGCCAGTACCCCAGAGAAGGGTTTGGCAGCTGTCAATTAGGGAGTTAAGCCTGTGCCCCAAACCTCTTAGCATACTTAAAGCAAAAATGTAACCTTTCAGAAGGTGCTTAAAACAAAAGCTTATCAGTAACAGTGCTTTAACAGTGTTTCACAGGGTATAACAATGCTTAACTTCTGTCCCAGTGCCCAGAGAGAGATGGGTCCCTACCCTCTGTTTCACCTGTCCTCCCAAAGTTCTTTAAATAAGAGAGCTGGACAACACTCGCCAGAAAGGGTCTACACATTGAGGGGTGTGGTGTTGAGAGAAAGGCTAGAAAGGGAGGGATGTGGGTGGGGAGTCTCGAGGCAGGTGGTCTTGGTGTTGTTTGCTGAGCAGCCAGGGGAGACTGGGGGAGGTGGCATTGAGGGAAGGCTGGAGGAGGTGGCACTGGAGCAGGGGCAGCAGAAGGCCAGGATCTGGCAACTGGGAGAAGGGCCATCCAAATGGCGCCTTGGTGCTGGGGAAGCAGAGCAAAGGATAGGAAGAGGGTGGCAGTGAGGTGGTGGGGGTGGCAGATCCCAGGGGTGGCATGCCCAGGGGAGGAAGGGTCCTGGGCTGCATGGTGACAGGGTCAGGTATAAAGAAAGAATAGTGGAGTGGGACAGGGGAGCCAAGGAGACCAGGGGTGATGATGGGTGGGGCAGGGTGGCAGAAGAGGGGGGGACAACAGCTTAGAAGGAATGCATAGAAAGCCCAGGGGATGCAGATTCCTCAGGGGCTGGAGAACATTTGCTCCGCAATGGGCCCTCTCCCAAGGCCATTCCCTTTGGAAGCCGCCCCTCCCCCTCATCACCGGCAGGGCTTGGATGCAGGAAGTGGATAGGTTCTGTGTCATTGCATTTCGAGGGTCCAGACCTCCAGCTGCTCTCAAAGAACCCTGCCCAAAAGTCATCAGGCTTCCTATCCCACCCGCGATTTGAGGTGACAGGCCCCATAGAAGGGTCAGACCCCACACCTTCTTGGTCAGAGCAGGACTCAGGTGTGAGGGACATTAGCCTCAGCCCGTGGCTCCCATTCATGTGCCCGCATCTTGTTTATTTAAGTAATATTTATGTCCCTGTCTATCTCCAAAAGTAGTGTGAGGCCTCACAATAAAAGGCAAGAGAAATAATGAAACCATTAGGACCAGCAGACAAATCCTTAGACGCATAGATTTGACTGACGCTCAACTCCTCCCTCCATCTCTCCTGTCACTCCTGGCACAGAAGACAATGGTATGAGAGGTAGAAGGACCTCAGGACCTTGGATCACCTCTGTCCTGGTTCCAAACTCCTTCTCCCTGCCTGGAGACCCTGGCTCTCCAAGGGAACCTTGATCTGTTGCTCTCTCTCCACCTTCTTAATGGCAGCACAACAGTCCTCGATCAATCAACAGAATACCTGGGTCCCCAGGGGGTGGACAGTGGCTTTGCAGGAGTCAGTCAGAGCATGTGCCCAGGATGCAGTGTGCTGCAGAGGAACCCTGGGTCTTGGGAGCTCTGCTGAAGTCATGTGGGTGCAGGAGCTCTCCAGACATTTCTACGAGGGTCCACAAGACACCAGTTGTTGGTGGGGTCTTGAGGACACAGAGGGATGGACTCTGTGCCTAGGGAAGGGAGATAGGGCAGGTGTGGGCAGCAGCTCCATGAGGGGTGGCCCTGAAAGCGGCCATGAGTCCACAGGCCAGGGTGCAGGGGAGCAGAGCGAGGAGTTTTGGCCTGCTGTTTCCACTCTCATTTCTTTGGCGTGAGTGCCCCAGTTTTCCTTTGCTGCCTTGCATTTTGGATGGGCTTGAGAGGAAGTTTCTGGAAGCTGGGAGAGCAGCTCTGCAACCTTATAGTAGCCCTGGCTGGGCATGGGAGCAGGGCTGTAGAGAGGCCTTGGTAAGGGGCTGCTGGGGATGACAGATGGCGAGGTCTGATCCTTCTAGTAAATTCTCCTTGAGCTGCTGCTGAGTTTTTTTTCTCTCCTTCTAATGGTAAGGGACCTACTTTGGCTCACGGACAGGCAGACCTCGCTTACTGACTGCCCCATGTCCCTCAGCGCCAGGAGACATGGCTCTCACAGGTACCTGTCTGTCTCTGCTCACAGCTGGCACTTGGAAATGAAGAAGACTTGTTCCGTGTTCCCAATCAATGTCTGTCTGCTGTCTGTCGATAACTGCCGGGCGGCCCAATCTTTTCCTTGATAGAAGGCCCCTGGGGTCAGCTGCAGACGCTCTGGAGGGAAGAGGCTGTCATGTGATTCAAAGCCGCCTTGCTGGGCTGAAATTAAGTTGGCTCTTCCTCCTGATGAAACTGACTGCCAGGGTCTTTGTGGGCTGCAGAGTCAATAGCGCGCACAGAGGCAGTGATGAGCGGTCGTATTAAAGTGATGTACACACGCGGCCTGCATCCTAACCACTTTGCTGATGTTTTCAAGTTGTTTTGGGCCACACAGGAAGCAGCGTTTGTCTGGGGCGATAATGAGTGCATGGTAGGGACTCAGTGAGCACAGTGGGCCTGAGCTGCCTTTCACGTCTGCTAGGAGAAGGAGACAGGCATTAAGAGACACAGTGACTTACCTGCAGTGTCAGAGTACCTTACGCACAGTCCTCATGCCTGCAAGTTAGCAGGCTGACCTCCCACGCCAAGGGGAATTTACTAGAATGATCAGGGAAATCTTCTTCCAGGCAAAATGCTAGTCCCGAGTCCCAAGTCCAGACAACTGGGAGATGCCACTTGTTGGCAGGCTCATGCCATAGTGACTGCTCATCCCTTCATCAGGGACACTGGTCCCAGCCTGCACAGTTTGTGCTTACTGGGGTCACGCTCAACTTCCCAAGTGCCATTGCTTGCTGCAGCTCCAGTGGCCCTCCGTTGGGGTGGTTTGTTTCCCTGGCCAGCATCCTCCCATGACTCAGTCTCCTTTTCCTGAGATGCAAATTATGTCTTACCCTCCTCCCTGCCAAGTGCCTTGAGCCCTGAAGTTGACTGATCCTGGTGCAGGGGACATAAGCTTTCATTTGAGCTTGAGATCGCATTTTTAATCCGAGCCACCAAAATTATGGCCAGCGAGCGATGGATCTCTGAGATGTCATGAAAGGGTGGTGTCTTCTGGCATGGGTGAAACACCAGAATACCCACAAACATCACAGGCTGAAGCAAGATAGAAGTTGACTTCTCTTTTCTGTGAAAGACAGCTGGAGTGGGCATCACAGTTCTGCTGCAGGAAGCTCATCACGACCTCGTTTCCCACCATCCTTGGGAATGTGTGCCTTGTCCTTAAGTCCAATATAGCTGTTATTGCTTCAGACCTCACAACAATGTTCCAGAAGGGATGGTGGGAAGGAAGATGCCCTTTATGAAGTATTCTTAGGCAGAAGGCAACACTCCCTCTACCATCTCCTTGGACAGAGTTTAGTTGACTCACCAAGCCTATTTGTGAAGTGCAGTGGAGAACACTGTCTTTCAGCTGGATGGCAAGGGGAATGGAATTCCTGTAGGAAAATAGGCACAAACACTGCAGAGCTGGAAGAAGCCATCAATTTCTGCTTCACGTGGGACAGAGACGGAAAGAGCTCTGGGGAAGTCAGGGCTGGAAAGAGACACCCTCCACTTTATTCCCCATTGATCTCGGGTGGCGGGATTTTGTCCACCTTGGGGTGGTGGTGGTGGTTATGAGCAAGCAGGTCTCTAGATGAAGGACAGGATGTGTACCTAACTTTAAATTTCAGACAAACAACGGGGATTTGAACTCAGGGCATCATGCTTACAAAGCAGGTGCTCTACCACTAGAGCCACACCTCCAGTCCATTTTGCTCTGGTTATTTGGAGATGGGAGTCTCACAAACTATTTTCGCAGGCTGGCCTTGAAACAAGATCGTCTTGATCTCAGCCTCCCAAGTAGCTAGGATTACAGGTGTGAGCTACCAGCATAGGAATAATTGTTTAGTATGTCTTAAATATTTCATGGGCCATACCTAGCTTTAAAATTCCTTGTTGTTCACCTGACATTCACATTTCACTGGCACTCTGCAATTTTACTGACAACCTTGGTGATAAGGTGAGCTAGAAAATCCCAGGAGACCAAGGATGGGCCTGAGTGTAGGCCACTTTGAGAGAGGCTGCCCTGGCAGGAGGTCACCTTTGCCACCCCTCTCCTAAGCATGCTGGTTTTCCTTCACTGGTGTTCTGTTAGGAACCCTCAGAATTCCTCCACTACTCAGAAAATGTGGAGGGAGGTGATTTATCAAGCTGTGCTGACAGATTACACATGGAAGTCCAGTGACTGGGATTTACATTCTTTCCCTTTCCACAGGCAATTTGCAGAAATTTCACAGACTGCTGATAAATTACATCTACAGTTACATTCTCTGCCCCCAACTACCTCTTTACTTTTTTTCGGCAATACTGGGGATCGAACCCAGGGCCCCACACATGCTAAGCAAGCGCTCAACCACTTGAGCAACACCCAGCACTCTAGCTATATTTTCTAAAGATTTATGCTTTTCTTACTTTCTAAAATGATTTGGGGATAGTTTACAAAGTTCATCCTAAGGAAAAATAGTTTAAAAAGACAATTAAGAAGAAAAAGCAGGAGGAAAGCTATACAGGACAGAAGAGCAGAGGCAGGTCCATGTGGAAGGAGTTCTGTGCTGATCGGAGACGATTTGGCCACAAGAAGCGGTCAGTGTCAGGACTGTGGTCACAGATCTCAACAGAATACACGAAAGGTAAATCAGGGCACCTTTGTGCACTTTGAAAAATGACCCTGCAAGTTAAAAATGCTCTCGAGTTTTCTCTGTCCTGTATTCTCCTTGAAGAGGTGACTGGGGGCTGCAAGCCCAAGAAGGGGGGGTGTCATCCTTGGTTGATTGAGAAAACCTCCTGGAGGTTTTAGATCTTCCAGGCATGGGCTGCATTCTGGAGGAATGTCAGAACGCTGAGACCTCCCTAGACAATGCCCATGTGTGGGCATGGCTGGGACTCACAGGTAGAAAGGAGACCCTTGCATTTTCTGGGTGGGGAACAAGGCTTAGCCACTGTGGTAAACAGTTCTGGTGGCACTAATAGAGCTCAGATGACCACTGGCTCACACATCCAAGATGAGTGCTGCTACAAAGCTTTTACAGTCCTGGTCAGACCGAGGGCCACTCACTCATCAGAGGTCATTGTGGCAATGGGACTGCTGACTGCTCGGATCTGTGGTGTGTGTTCCACACACCATACATCATGTAAACGATGTACACTCATTTTCCGGCCTCTCTGAGGCTCTGGGGGGGTAGGTACCCACCAGAGGGAAACTGAGGACCAGCGAGGTTAAGGGACTGGTCCACAGAGCTGGTAAGTGAAACCAGGATTCGAATCTGGCCAGCCTGACTTCAGAGCCTGTACTGTGACCCTCAGCTTCCACGACATTCCCATCCGTCAAGCAGCATGTCCCAAACTGCAGTGTGCACACAAGTCACACCAGGGTCACCAGGGACCTTCTAGTGAGGCAGGGAACCTTGCTTTGAGCTGCGACGGGGTGTGGCATTATGGCACTTGTTCTTATTATTGACGGCTTTGGACTTGTTTGTTTTGCCTTTAAAAGACATTTCAGAAAAGAGGTGGATACTGAGGACAAGGACATCCTTGTCTGGGTTCAAGGATGAGGAATCACCTTGATTCGTAAACATGAACTTACCGACGCCTGTCCATGTAACTTGGTTTCATTTGGGTTCCACTTTCTCCTGATGGTTGCTGCATGGTCTGCTTTACAGCTTGGTCAATCCAACTGTACTCAGTTGGTCTCAACTTACAAATGTTGGTTTTGGAGGAAATGTCCACATTGATGAGCAAAGTCAGGCCCCTGGTTTCCCCCATTGGAATTCTGTAGGAGCAACACTCAAACTGTCCAATGAAACTCGGGGCCAGCCTGGGTCCCCCAAAGACCTGAGACAAACTTTGGTGATGCAGTAAGTGTGGTGAGTTAGCAGGAGGAAAAGCCAATACCTGAGTCAATGGTGCTGGCCAACTGGGGTGCGACCCTCCAGACGCCACTCTGAGAGACCCGTGGGCCACCCCCAGGAGCAGTCCCTCTGAAAAGTGAGGAAGCCATGATGTCAAGTGTCATGGCTTGCTCCACACCTGTAAAGAGTACAGGTGCTTGAAGTCAGATCTGTGGCATGAGCTGTCCATGGCTGCTGGATGGGGTGCTGCCGCTCCTTTCGGTGGCAAGCATCAGGGATGTGACAGCACCTATGACAAGTTGGTTGAGGACATGAGAACACAATGCCCAGCCTGTGTAATTAGGCACATGTCTAGGGGGAAGCCGAGACACTCTAGAGACTGAAAACTAGCGCAGGGGCTCTGGGACAACCTAAGAAAACAGGGGACCGTTTGGCTGGTTCCATTTTTCAGAAGATGCTGTGGAGGCAAGGGTGGGAGGCTAGATGAGTCATTGTCACTTGAGCTCCAATTGTGGAACACGACGTGGTATGTGAGACTTCAAGCTCCAAGGAGCTTGCAACCAAATTGTGACACATTGAAGACAATAAGGGTTTTCAGCAGCCATAACTTTTACAGGATTGCTTAACAGCAGGGATGGGGCTAGGGTGAGGCAAATGAGGCAGAAAGTTGAAGCAAGCACTCACTCTCAGGTATGCAAGTGTCCCAATGAATTACACTGGCACTGCATGGAAAGTCAATCAACTCTGTAAATAAGGCTCTATTTCTTGAATTTATTCTGTTGTATTGATCTGTTCGTCTAACCCTGTGTCATTTCTACCCTGTTTTGAGTACTGAAGCTTTCATGTTAAGTCTCAAAATCAGAGTCACCAATTTTGTTTTTCTTTTCCTTTAAATTTGTTCTGGCAAGCCGCATGGTGGTGCATTCCTGTGGTCCCAGCTACTGAGGAGGTAAAGGAGAAAGATTGCAGACCAAGGCCAGCCCAGGCAAAAGGTCAAGACTCTACCTGAAAAACAAATTAAACAAGCAAAAAGACCAGGGTTGTGGCTCAAACGGTAGAGCAGTTGCCTAGTGAACTTGAGGCTCTGACTTCAATCCTCAGTACTGAAAAAAACGTTGTTCTGGCTGCTGTAGGCTCTTTGTATTCAAGTGTAAGTTTTAGAATGAGCTTGTCCATTTCTACAAAAATCCTACTGGGATTTTGACTAGGGCTGTATTCAGTCAACACAGATGGATCAATTTAGGGAGAAACAAAAGCTTCTCATTCTCTAATCTTTCAATCCATGAACTGTATCTTCCTATTTTTTAAGGTCTTTTATTTCTACTACATTGTAGTAGTTCTAGCTTTGTGGGGTAAATTCCTTAGGACTTCCTATTTATGTGATAATGTCATCTTTCTTTCTTTCTTATCCATGTGCCTTTATTTCTTTTTCTTGTCTTATTGCACTGGCTAGAAACTTTAGTACAAAGTTGAATTCATTACAAAGCAAGATCACACTTCCTTGCTTTGTTTCTGATCTCTGGGGAGTGTCTGGTCTTTTGTCATTATGTTGTTAAGAATAGATTTTTCACTGATGCCTTTATAAGGCTGGAGAAATTCCTTTTTATTCCTAATTAGATGAGTTATTTTTTAATCAGACATGATTGTTGGCTTTTTTTCTATGTATTAAAATCCTTTTATATATTATTGTATTAAATGTGCTAAAATTTTGCTTGGGATTTTTAAATTAATGTGAAAGGGATAGTGACCTTGTAACAATGTCTGGCTTTGGTATTACATGTAACACTGGCCTCTTAAAGGGTGTCAGGGTGTATCAACCCTCTGTGTTCATGGGAAAGTTTGGTAGAATGAGAATTATCTTTCGTTAACTGTATGGAACAACTCACCAGTGAAGGCATTTGGAATTTTCATTTTAGCAAGGTTTCTAACTACAAATTCCATTTTTAATGGGTATCGGTGATTACAATTGCTTATTTCTTGTAGCTTGAGCTTTGGTAGTTTATATTTTTAAAGGAATCTGTCCATTTCATCTAAGTTCTAAAATGTGCTGTATGAAGTTGTTTACTTTGTCCCCTAATTATTACTTTAATATCTATGGAATCAATTGTCTCTCTCATTTCAGACACTTGAGTGTAATTTGATGAGCCTAGCTGGAAGTCTAGTAATTTTTATCAATCATCTCAAACACTGGTCTTTTGGGTTCATTGCTTTTATTTTTGTTGTTTGAGTTTTCTGTTTTCGGTTTCATTGATTTCTGCCCCTACCTTTATTATTTCCCTGCCTCTGTTTACTGTGGGGGTTAAGTTACTCTTCCTACCTTTAGCTTCCTAAAGTGGAAGATGAAGTCATTGGTTTCAGATTACTTTTCATTTCTAATACACAAATTTAATGCTGTGAATTCTCCCCTGTAGACAACTTTGGCTGCATCCCACAAATTTTGATACATTGTCTTCTCATTTTAATTCAGTTCAAAACACCTACTAATTTCCATTTTGATATCTTCGTTGATTTCTGGGTTATTTAGAAGTATTTTATTAAGTTTCTAAATAATGGGAATTTCCCAGGTACCTTTCTGTCTTCAGTCTTTGATTTTATTCCATTGTGGTCATGGGACATTCTGTGTTTGGCTTGAATTGCTCAAAATTTATTGAGCCATGTTTGGCCCAGAGTATGATTTATCTTGATAAATAGTTTGAAAACAGTTGGAAAAACATGTCATTGGAAGTTGTTGGCTGGAATGTTATGTAAATGTGAACCAGGTTAAGGGAATTGATAGTGTGTTCTTCCAGCCTTCTGTTTCCTTGCTGATATTCCATTTGTTCTTTGTTCTGTGTCCTCTGCTCAGAAGGAACTGTGCTGTCTGGGCTTTGCTTTCCTGGACCAGAGTGCATAAATGTCCCAGTCATCAGAAAGCCAGGGAGAGGGGCTGCTTACGTGAAGCCTTCTTGCAAAGACTGAACTCTGTGCTGTCTGTTGTCTAAGGCTTGGAATTACTTGTGTCATGGAAGAGTCTAGTTTTATTGATGCTCACAGTATTCCTGTGCCATGATGGTTGGACCTGGCAGTTTGCTTTTCTGTTTTGCTGTGTGTGGAACACTGCTGAGTTTGGAGCAGCGGATGTGTGTCGAAGACTAGGCTTTCTGCACCATCTTGCTGGAAGTTCACAGCAGTGTCCAAGGGGAGTTTCAGCTTCTCGGGCATGGGTGGAGTGACACTCCACTGCAGCACAGGGACTTTGCTTTTTGCTGGTGCCTGGGACCAAGTTCTTCCTTGAATTTTCCCTAGGCCTCCCCCCTGGGGTCATTCTGGATCCCAAGAGAAATAAGGCCCCAGTGTCTCCAAGCTCATGTCACCCCTCCTGGCCAACGAAGGGAAGGACACAGACACCTCAGAAACCCATTTTCTTTTAGAACCACCCTCTTTCAATGACCCCTGTGTGTGGCTGGTTCCAGTTGGCCCAGCTGGGCTCACTTGGGCAGTGGGACCTTGGAGTGTTTACTCTGGCCTAGAAACAGAGCAGTGACTATGTCCACTGGCCACAGGGTGCTGGTCCATGGACTTCTGGATTTTTAGGGGGTCGCAGAAACCAGCTTGGTTAAGATAAGTGATTTTTAATTATCTACTTTCACTAATGTCTATCATTTTATGGAGTGGCTGCAACTTGTGAATTACTGCACTAATTATTTCACCCGCATGGTGAGTGGGCAGTTTCCTGATGAGGAAATTGAGGATCAGAGATGCAAATTAACCTTCCAAGGTTGCACAGCAGGAAAGGAGGAAAGAAGGCACTCACACTCTTAACTGCAACCCTAGATTGCCTTCTGAGTTCAGTGTTCCTGCTTGAAAAGGTTTTTAGGGAGACGGAAAACAAGGGAATTAGCACTTAACTAGCACCTTTGATAATACCAAGTCTAGGGCCTGCTCTCCTTCTTCACATTGCATGATCTCTGAAACCTGGATTCATCTACCGCCCACGTGTCATAGCTCTGTTGCTGAGAACATTCTCTTTCCTAGCCAGGCTGGACATAGCAGCTGTAACTGTGTGTCTTGCCATCTCCAGAGGGGACACAGGTCTTTCTGTGAAGGGCCAAAGTGAGTAATTTGGACTCTGGGAAGTGAACAGCTTCTGGCCCAATGACCCAAATCACTGTAGTAAACTCCGTTTATACCCACGTGTCCTGCCATGGATTCTTCCCAGTAGGATACAAAGAATTTGGAAGACTTCTGATCACAGACTGCACCAGCACAGTTAACAATACTACAGGTCTGTTTTCAGATCAAGAACACAGTGAGTTCACTTTTTCAGTTTGAGGCCCACTTCTGTCAAGCTATGGGAAAAAAATAGGCAGAAGGAAAATTGAGAAGAACCACTTGGCTGGGCACTGTGGCTCCAAGTTACTTGGGGAGCAGAGATCAGAAGCATAAAGGTTTAAAAAGTTATCATGACATCCATCTCAACAAATAACCTGGGCATGATTCGCACCCGTAATTCCAGGTATGCGGGAGGCGAAGGTAGGAGGATAGTGGTCTGAGGCCTGCCCCAGACAAAAACACAAAACCCTATTTGTAGAATAATTAAATCAAAAAAGGTCTGAGTACATGGCTTAAGTGGTAGAGTACCTGCCTAGCAAGTGCTTACCCCACCAAAAAAAAAGGAAGAAAACAAAACATTCTTGGAATAAACTCTACTTGGCTGTAATGTATTAACTTTTTTATGTTTTTTTTGTTGTTGCTGTTTTTTTGGCGGCACTGGGGTTTGAACTCAGGGCTTTGTGCTTGCTAGGCAGGCACTCTGCCACTGAGCCACTCCCCCAAGCCCCTTGTAGTAACCTTTTTTACATTATTGTATTAAATTTGTTAAAATTTTGCTTAGGAGGGCTGGTGGAGTGGCTCAAGTGGTAGAGCACCTGCCTAGCAAGCATGAGGCCCTGAGGTCAACCTCCAGTGCTGCCAAAAAAAAAAAAAAAATTTTTTTTTTTTGCTTAGGATTTTTAAATTAATGTGAAAGGGATATTGACCTTTCTCTTGTAATAATGACCTAGACCACTACACTGTTGCTGACTTAATGAGGTGCTGTGCAAAACCACAGAGCAAGCACTCGAGGCTCCAGAAACAGTTGTCTCCCTCCCCTGGCCATTGCTATGTACAGTGGGTGTGGTTGAGGCCAGGTGCTGCTGTGCGGCCTAAGGAGCCAATCCTGGGACCTGCTTAGACAGCCTCATTCCATGGTGATACCAGTGTGGAAGATGGAGGTCCCTGGAAGGGGGCGGGCCCAGGAGCAGGCTGCTCGGGGGTTTCCTGGGAGCAGCCAGACCAAGCTGAGCCTTGCCTGCCCCCTCTCCCCAAGTCTTGTGTGACCCTCCTTCCTCAGCCCCAGGCTACAGACTTTTCCCACCATCATCCCTGGCCCAAGACCAGACCAGAGGGACAGTAGACAGGTGACCAGTGAGGAGAAGGGGGCAGGCTGGACCAGGTGTCCTCAGCCTGGGGGCCTCCAGTTTGCAGAATCTGGAGGCCAAGGAAGACAGCTGACTTAGCCACTGAGTGAGGCTCTGGCCTCAGTGAGCTCCTTGACTGAAGAATTGAGACACAGCTTTGATCCATTTCCCTGGAGTCTCCCTGGAGCAAGGGTAGCTCCCTCCGCCCCTCTGGCACCTTATCTCTGCCCACTCTGATTCCCAAATGTCCCACACCTCCCTGGTCTCCCTGTCCTCAAACCACTCCACTTTTGGCTCACTGCTCCCTCTGTGTGTGGAGCCTCGTTGCCACCACAATGAGTCTGTCTGCTCCAGGGTCACCTGCCCCAGGCTGTGTACTTCCAGAGGCTGAGACTGTGGAGGCAGGAACTCCTCGGGGTGAGATGGGCCTCTGGGGCCCAGTTCAAATCCTGGCTCAGGCTCTTCTCAGCTGCTCCCCCTTTGTGAGCACTGCTCTGGCCTCAGTTTCTCTTTCGGTAAATGAGGACAGTGCTAATTGCTCTTTGTAAGGCTGTGCTCAGAATTAAGGGATCTGGTGTGTGTTAAGCGCTCAGGATATATTACCTGGCTCATGGCAAGTGCTCAGTAAGTGTTATTATAGCTGCTGTCCCCATCCGGGGCTTCCAGAGTCCAGTGCAGGATTGGCACAGGGCAGATGCACAGTGTGACCTTGACTAGTAAATCTATGCCCTTCCAGCAAGGATCTTCAATGGTTCAATCCTAGGTGGCCTCTAGGTGAGGTCTGCGGATTCTAGCGCCCAGGTCTGTCAGATGCCCCTGCCTCTCCCAGGGCTCCCAGGGTTGTTTATGTTTCTTCCCTTCCTCCCTCCTTCCCTTTTTCCCTCCCTCCCTTCTCCTCCTCTCCCTCTTGCCTCCCCTCCCCCTTCCTATCCTTCTGAGTGTCCCTGGTTCAGTCTTTGGGCTCTGTATCTAGCACAGAAGCTGATTATTTAAAAAAGCCCAGCTAACTGCTCCAAGGAAGCCCAGGAGCCAGGTCCTGCTGGGGCTCCACACTCCACCTGAGTCTCAGGTGGGGACGCTTGCCTGTCCTGTCCTCACATGACGCTCTGAGTCCCAAACCTGTCTCTTGATAACTTGAGAATGTGTCTTTTGAGAGCACTGCTGACTTTGCCCAAGGGCTCCATCCTTGACTGACAAACAAGTCATTTGTTTGTGCATTGGCTGGCTGAGTGTGTGACTCGAGCTGGATCCAAAGGCCCTGCCCCAGGACAGGCACTTTGGGGCAGTGATGCCAGAGGCCAAATGCCAGGAGACTGAGTGGCCTCAATGGCAAGATTTGTACTTAAATCTCCTTTGCTCCCAGCAATTAAAAACCTTTGCAAGCACTCAGTGAGGGAGCAGTGAGGGCACCACTAGAAGACTCGATGTGCAGAAGTAGGCCTCAACAGCGGCCCTGGACCGGATCTCATCTGTCCTGTGTGGAACATGTGTGGATGGTGTATGGCGGCTGGGGTTAATCCAGGGGAGCTCTGGGAGGAGCCTGACTTTCACCTTGGTGTTGATGTCTGGTTCTAGAATCACTGAGCGGGCCGCTAACCCAGACACCTCGTGAGAAAGCCAAACATGGACTTTGCAGCTGTTGGTGATGAGTTTGAGTGTGACTAGCCACTTACCAGGCTGAGTGACCTTGAACCAACCTCTTCACCTCTCTGAGCCTCAGTTTCCTCTCCTGAAACATGGGAAGAATAATGGCACTTACCTATGTAGGAGAGCTGATGCACAGCACATAAAAACACGTATCAGTTATTATCATCTGTATTATTGCTATTCTAACTTCAAGTCAAAACTTACTATTTACAAACACATCACTCAGCAGACAGCTGAGTTAAATCATTAAGTCATTGTATTCTTCCCAGTAATGGTCATCTATCTCTTTGGCCTGGGCAGTGTTCACCCTGAGTTAGTCAGTGAGCCACTGTGCCACAACGAAGGCTTGCTCCCTGTTGAGTCAGGGTCAGCCACTTGCTCCCACCTCCACAAATACCTCCTCTCTTATTACCAGGATGTTAGTGAGTTACATGGCCACTCATGCTAGGACTACATTTCCCAGACTCCTTTGCAGTTGGGAGTGGTCATGGGACCATATGTCAGCCAATTGCAGTGAGTAGAAGTGATGTAGGCAGGTTTCTGATTCTGACCTTAAAGGGTTGGAAACTGCCCTTTACTGCTTTCCTCCCTCCATCAGGAAAGGGGATGGTTGTTTGGGGTCATGAGGACAAGGTCAATATCCTAGTGGAGGTGAAGAAATAAGATCCCTAATTGCCCGGCTAGAAATTCCAGTGTGATAGGATGGCACGAGTAGATACCTTTGCCTTGTTATTTCCTGCCCCTTGCGGGAAAGCACCTGGTCTTCCATTGCTGGGTAGGATTTTATCTGAGTTTCTTACCCATGCCCTTTATCAGGTTGAGGGAGTTCAATTTTACTCCCAGACTGTTGAGTATTCTTACCAAGAAAGGGTGTCAATTTTATGAGGCGCTTTATCCGTGTCTGTTGAGAAGATCATGGCAGAGCTACCCTTGATTACATGAAAATGGTGGATCACATTGTTCATGTGAGCTTTTCACTCAGCTAGAGTAATTGTCAGCTGATGGTTAGGCAAAGGTTTACTTAAAGCTCAGAACTGATGTCTCCCAGTTTTTGCCATGGAACTCTGTATATGTTGGGAGCACCTTCCATATTCAGACAGGAAGTGGGCAACTCTGACTTAGCTTTCACTTCCTGCCTGTGCAGACCTTCCAGGTCAGACAGAAGCTAGAGCTTAGGGCTGTCCTGGAACTCTCCGGAGCATGCACACAACCTGCACATGGCCTTCTAGAGTCTCAGCCATATGTTGGAATTTGCAAAGGCCCCATGGGCCTTGCATCTTCCAGCTTTTCTCTTCTTGGCAGTACTGGGATTTGAACTTGGGCAAGCACTTGCTAGGCAGGCATTCTACCACTTGAGTTACTCCTCCAGCTCTTTTTGCTTTAGTTGTTTTTCAGATAGGGTCTCATATTTTTGCTCAGGGACTGCCTCAGACCATGATCCTCCTAAGCTATGTCTCCTGAGTATCTGGGATTATAGACATGTACCATCATGCCTGGCTTATTTGTTGAGATGTAGTCTCACTAACTTTTTGCCCAGGGTGACCGGAATCATGACAATCCCAATCTCTACCTCCCAAGTAGCTAAGATTATACACATGAATCATTGCTCCTGGCCCTTCTAGCTTTTTTCTTTTAAGGACTTACAGCAGCTTCCTCTCCCAGTGGACTCATCTCTGGTAAGAGCCCATGAAGACCCAGAGGGGCTTACCCCGGGGCACTGGGCGCATTAGGAGCTGTGGAGTGTGAGGGCATTCTTGACTTTCCTCTCTCAGCTTTAAGATCTGTTCCGATCATTCCTCCCTCTTTCTTTCCTATCGCAGACACCTGGCAAGGCCCGTCCCTGGGGAGTCTGGTTTCCAGGAGGTGGGCTCGCTGAGCTTTGAGGTGAAGTCACAGGCCCTTGATGTATTTATTACTCAGGCTGGGTACCAATCGATGCCAGACGCCCATCCGTCCTCTGCAGCCCCATCCCCCCCGCCTGGTCCTGCCATTCTGGAAGCAAGTGCTAAAATCCGAGGGGAAATAGCCTGGCTTTGTCTGTGGTAGCGTTAAGTACTTGGCTCGGTTGCTGGGCAGAGGTGTTTGTTCCACAATTGACTGACTTCATTATTTTCTGTTTTCTCGCTGGCAGCAGTCACCTCTGAGCCTTCAGCACAGGGGTAGACGTGGCCTTTTTCAGCACAGGTGAAAGTAAAGCTCACCCCAGACCTGCAGCCGTGTTATGTCCAGTTTTGTCCTGGTGTCTAGAAGGAGTGGTGATCAAAGTAGAAATGCCTCGAAAAAACCAGAAATCATCACCAGGTACTGGACTGACAGCTGTGATGTGTGTGATGTGGAGAAGTGGTCTGAAGTGTGTGTGGGAAGAGCCAAGGGGACAGTGGGGACCTGGACCCCGGTCCTGTGTCTGCCATCTGTGAACGGGGCAAGCCACTTAGCTCCATGTGTCACAGCAACTGAACACGACTGAGAACCTCCTCGTGAGGTTCTCGTGTCAGTAAACCCAGTGGGAATGTTGGTGTCTGGTGGGGATCCAGGCTATGTTAGCTGTGTGGTTTCTTAGCACTGTGATTCAGCAGCTGTGTGACTTTGTGAAAGTGCCTTCACCTCTCTGTGTCTCCATTCCCTCATCTGGGAAATGAGGGTCAGTGTAGCAGTTCCCTAATAGTGTGGTTAAATGCATTAATCTGTGCTAAGCACTCAACAGTGCCTGGCATGCAGGAAGTGCCTAATAAATGCTGGCTTCCACTAGTACACAAATGTTACTAGTTCAAAGTACTAAGCAGCACTATTAACCCCTGCTGCCCTAAGGGCAGCACGTGGACTGCGTGGCGTGGGGTGGTCGCTCAGCTGCCATCTGGGCTCTTGCTCCCTGTCACGTGGATGCTCCAAGTCGCCCCGGTCTTGCCACTGGAATACTTGCCAGGGAATGTTGAACCAGGGCCCAGGGCTCCGTATCACCTGAGTCCGGGAATTCTGGGGCCGTGAGGGGACCCAAATGCTGCAGTGGCTCTCACTGGAGTGGGGGTCCGAACCTGATGCAGGCCCCGTGTTTCCCTGTTGTGGCTGCTGAGGCTTCTGGCACAGAAGCTGATTCCCCTCCTTGCCTAAGGCCCTCAGGGAGACATCCGCCTGCTCAAGTTGACATTGCCCTTCCTCTCACCTCCCTTTCCCGCAGGTGCCTTGCTCCCTTGAGCAGCTGTACCATTTGCATTTCTCTTACTTGCTTATGTTTGTAGCTGTCTCTTCTCTATCTGACCCCCAGGTCCTATGGGAACGGAGGTTGGGTTTGATCCCTGTGCCTTCAGAATGCAGAAGCATCCCAGACACACAGTAGGTGCTTATGTCACTTGGTTGGCTGGATGACGGACAAGTCCTGAGTGAGTTGTACCAGCTGTGGTGGTGGCTGGAAATGAGGAGGAATGGCTGAGCCCAGCAGGAGAGCCTGAGCTGCCTGCCCTGTCCTCTGGGCAGCCAGAGAGCAGGAGTTGGGGGGCCACCATGCGGAGTTCCCAGCTGGCTGTAGCCAAGGGCGGAGCATCACTTACAGGTGTGCTTTGCCTCCAAGGCGGGGCCAGGAGAAGCCCGCCTCCTCCACCTTCTGGGAGAGGTCAGTCCCGGCAGGTGAAATCCGCTCTCAGAGCTGACTCAGGTGTTGCAGAGGGGGTGAGGGAGAAGGCACTTTGTGGATGGAGCACTCTGCATGTACTGAGTTATCACCATCGATCTCACTGCTCAGCACGTACGTTACAGCCTGCTGTTCATCTGCTGTGTAGCTCTGCTCCCTGCACACAGGATACTGGCTGCTCATCCCAGGCACTGGGCGCAGCCAGTGCCTTCAGGCTGGGACCAGGCAGTGGTTCGGGTGCCTCCAGACCTGGGTTTGAGTGGTGACCCTGCCTTTGTCGCCGCGAGACCTCAGACACATCCTCGCCTTCCTCCTCCTGTACAACGGGTGTGGTCACATGAAGGTCCTTTCCAATGGCTCTGTAAGCATGGTGCCAACCAGACAAGCCGCTGTCGTGTGCCTGTGCCGGTTCTCCCCACGGTGCGCTGTGTGCGTCCATAATCTCGGCTATGCAGAGGTATTGGTAAGAGGATCTTGGTCCAAAGCTGGCCTTGGATAAAAACTCAAGACCCTACCTGAAAAACAGCTAAAGCAGAAAAGGGCCGGCGGCATGGCTCAAGTGGCAGAGAGCCTGCTCAGCTAGGGCGAGGTGCTGAATTCAAACCCCAGTACCACGCCCCCCATACACACAAAAGATGCAGAGGCCAGAGTTCCAGGGACTGTGAGTGCATCTCCCAGTACCGTGGCTCCCCGCTCCCCCCACCTCTGCTCTCCTCTCACTCCCCCACCCTCTCCACCTGATGACTCGTCCTAATAAGACACCAGAGGGGACACGGACACTGGGCCAGTGGCTGCGCCTGCCCTCCCTCCACTCACCATGACGTTGTTGCCTCTGGGCCTCGGAAGTCCCACAGGCTTGAAAAAATTGCTGACAGCACACCACTCTGTCCCCGGCTCTCCTGAACTCTGCAAATATTCCTCACGGGGTCCCTCTGGGCTCGTGGTGCTGAGTTCACCGGGAGGCACCCACTCTGGGGGCTGATCCCACCATCCTGCCCAGCAGTGGCACACAGAGAACAGCCCCCGTGCAGCCCCTCGCTCAGTGACACGACCCCGTGGAGTCCCATGTCCTGCTCCAGCTGGACTGGGGCTTCTGGTTGCCCAAACGATCCACACCCCAGTTCCCAGAGGGAGTCCTAGAGTCACACAACCACGCCCCCCTAAGGCTGTGTGAGCTTTCCTCAGGGCAGAAGCTCAGGTCTCCTCATGTTTGAACTCATTGACCCCCCGTGAAGACCCCTCACTTCTGCCCACCAGTACCTGCTCTGGTCTAGCCTTGATGACTGACTTGCTGTGCTCTGCCACACCCACCTCGCTCCTCCTTCATTCTCCGTAGGGAAATCACCTCCTTGGGCCTGACCCACCTTCCTCCTCCCCAGGGCTCCCCTGGGCCTGGGCCTCAGCCTGGAAACCACCCCTTCTCCCTCCACTATTGCCCCCTCCTGCCACCAGGTTCCATCCAGGCTGAGTGGCCACCGGACCTGCTGCCTGGGCCCTGTCCTCCTCCGAAACTGCCCCATGGGGCGAGAAGCTCCCTTCTTTAGCAACAATTTCAGCTGCAAATATAAATTTGTTTCTTTGACTCATTTATTAATATCTGTTTTCCCAGGTGAACTGAGAGGGTGGAATATGCGGTTACAGGTTGGACTTTTTAGAGGAAGATATTGTGAGAAATTTGAGGTCTGGCATATGTATTAGGGACCAGTGGTTATTAAAGGAAGTCACAAAAGGGAGCCCTGGGACCCGTCTGCCTGCACAGCACACAGGCTCATCAGGTTCTGTGCCCTCAGGGGTCAGTTGAGGGTACACATCCTGCCTGAGTTTCTAGGCCTTGTGGGCATGGCCTCCAAGGCACCTTCCATGAGACACCTGAAGGTCTGCAGCCACCTTGGACATCTGTCGGCCAGACAGGCAGGAGGGAGGCTCCAAGCATGTGTGCCCTCCCTTCCTCCGCCCCCAGAGATCCAAATGCCTTGTACACCAACTTCACGTCTGTTTGCAAAGTGACATTCCTTCCTGTAGCGTTTCACACTGTTGAATAGAACTGTGCAGCAGGGAAATAGAGAGCTCTGGATAGACCTGCTCACGGAACGGAACAGAGGGAAGGAGGGAGGTGTGAAATGGCCAAGGTGGAAGTGAAGCATGTGATAAGCGGATAACTACTTAGTGGTGAAATTTCCAATGGCCAAATGACAAGTTTAAAAGCTGAAAGAGAGTCCTCACGTGCACCAGGAAAGCATCCTCAGAAGCTGAGAAGTCTCAACCTGGGGAACGGTGACCATGTCACAGTGGCTCCTGTTTATTGAGCACTGATTGTATACCAGGCTCCTCAAATAGCCCTGTGGAGCTGTCATTCGATTTCTATGTCACAAATAAAGAAATTGAGGCAAAGAGCAGGACCTGCACAAGGTTGGCAAGGTTTGTGATCCAAGCCTCCATCTGCTCACCCTTGTGCTTACCTGAGGCCAGAGGCACCCAATGGTTGCATTCCTGGTGGCCTGTCCTGGCCCCATCCTTTCTCTGGGTCCACAGGAAGCCTGGAGCCAGTGAAGGGGCCTGAAGCACTGTGGGTACAAGCACAGGTCCTTGATGGTGACACCTGGGCTCAAGTTCAAGTCCTAGTCTCTGGATGCTGTGTGACCCTGGGCAAGGAACCGTGTCTTTCTGAGCCTCGGCTTCCCAACCTTGAAATGGAGATAATAATTTCCTGGTGGGGGGGCACTGTTAATAAATACCGCTGATAACCTGTCCTGCTGACAGCAAGCTATTTCAGTTTCTATGACTCTTTGCATGTTGAAACTGCTTTTGAGTTCAAATTCACGATAATGAGTCACTGCATTGAACAGAAGCACTCCAGACCCTGCAGACAGTGTCGTCAGGCCAGCTGCACGGGCTGCCTTCCCCAAGATGGCACCCAGGGCTCTGAGGACCCAGATCCCTGGGGTCCACCCAGGCCTTTGGTTCCCAGTAGTGGGCCCAGGCCCTGGGGTGGCCTCGCAGGCTGTGATCCTGGTGCCCACCCAATCTGGGCCCCCACAGCATTGCAGGTCAGGGGGCCTGGGTGGCACAAGGTCATGGGTGAATTAGCACTGGGTGGAGAGCTGGGGGGTGCTTGTCATCTCCCCTTCCTGGCAGCCTCAGCCCTGTCAAAGGGAGGAGATACAGCAGGGCAGACAATCCATTCTGGCTAGGGTCTCTGCACCCCCCTCCCCGTACCCTTGAGCGCAATGAGTGGAATAAAGATTATTTCCTCCTGCCTTGGAGGGGTCTATTATGACCAGCTTCTCCATCTCCTTCCCTACCCTTGTCTGTAACCCCTCTTTCCTCCATCATCAAATGGTCCTAGAGATGTAGGTTTGCCAGAAAAAGCTCAGACCTTGGTCCTGTCTCAGATACACCCACACATTTGTGCTGACCACTGCTGTTCTTGAGGCTCACTGTTTGCTGCTTAGATGGAATGGTGGACAGAAAGACATGGTCCCGGCCCTCCTTGTGGAGCTTATGGTCACATGTGCACATGTGGGGGACAGTGTCCACAAGGCACAGAGGACTCACTGTACAGTCTGATCAGTGCAATGGTAGGAGAGAGCCAGAAGTAAAAGAGACCAGGACACGGACAGGAGCAAAGGAACTTGGAGAGGAGTGACAGTGACGGACGGAGCGAAGAAAGACCGAGCATCAGTGAGGCATGGCTGCAAAATCAGGGTGGCACAAAGTGATCGGAGGCTGTAGAAACAGGCCAAGAGATTCCTACTCTCTCTGTTTGGGCACTGGGGAGTCACAGAAGGATATTAAGCTGGGCTGGAACATGCCCAGGTTTGAGTTTTAGGAAGACGGCTTTGCCCACAGGGTTCAGAGAGGATTGGGATAAACGGGGCAGAGGTGACGGTTATGTCTGGTCTCTTCTCACTGGTTGCATGGCCTCAAATTGCTCAGGTCCCCCATCTCACACGGGCACAACTGCCCTCTGTGTGGGAGCTTTGGGACGCCTAGCTGGTCACGCACACCCAGCCTGGCACACTGTGCACATCATGAATGGTAGCAATTATTCTGTGGCTGCTTTTGGCTCTGTCCTGGCCTCCTTGTCTGGGTGACCTCCTTGCTGGCCCTGTTCGTGCCTGGGAGGGGCTGGACGCTCCCTGCCCATGCTGGCGTCAGGATCTGGTCCCAGTTAGTCACTTCCGAACCCGGGGCCGCGCGTTGGTGGTGACAACCCTCTGGTCTCCCGTGACAGCGGCCTTTCTCTGCCAGTGTTCCCTGCAAGCCACGCCCCATCGTTCTCACAGAAATATGTCTTTAATAGCCAAGGCGACATTCCCTGATGGACGGGCCGCGGACTTCCCGTGGTCCAAGAGCAGAGCCCGTGAGACAAAGGGGATTTCAGAGCCGACGGGCAGCATCCTGGCCCCGTGTCCTCTTCCCAGGCCCTCCCTGGCCTCCTGCCCCTTTGTTAAGGGTTCAAAACCAGAGGCTACCAAGTTTCTGACTGAGGCTCTCCCTGCCCACACTGGTCAACATCTTAATAGTTCAACAAACTGAAAAAGAAAAAGAAAATGGGGCCACAGAAGGACAGAACTGGCACAATTAACTTTCACTCAACAGCCAGAGGGCAGGGGGTAGGATTTCAGGGTGCAGAGATGCTATTAAGAAAACACAGATGGTGAGGCTGTCTGAGGCCCTTAAGGGTGGGCTCGGGTTGGGATGTGTGTCACAGCTTCAGATACTTCCTGGGGGCTGGGAACTCTGGATTAGGCTGGTCAAAGAACAGGAAGTCCACTCCCCAGAAAAGGATGGGAACAGTGACTCCACTGCAGAGAGGCTTTGATCTGTCACGCTTTCTCTTACTCGCCTAGCCCTCATTCCTGGAGTTGGGGCCGCTGTCCACCCTAGTTGCCTCTTGTGGGGTGGAGGACAGGGTTGGGCTCACTGGGTCCCATTTCAGGTTCTGGTCGTGAGCTTCCCAGTGAGGGAGGCCGGGAAGCTGGTCTGACCTGGATCTTCCCCACGCCCCTCTGTGGGATGAAGTGGTACCGTGAGGAAAGAGGACTGAGCGTTGTAACTACGACTGTGTAGTTGATGAACCAACGCAGATGGGTAAAATGAAACAAATATGTCAGGGCGCCTTCTTCCTGCCTGGTGCCTGGTACCGGTTCTGGAGGAATCCATACCTGCACCAGGTACAAGGAAGAGACAGGTGCCATAATGCCATAATGCATTGAGGATGGAGGCGTCTGGGTCCAGGCAGGGTGGGCAGGGATGGTCTAGCTGAGGAAGTGACATTTGAACCATGGCCTGCAGGCAGTTGAAAAGGACAAGCCATGTGGATATACGAGGGAATTATTCCAGGCAGAAAGGGGGGAGAGGAGGAGGTGTGTGGCAATGGCAAGGAGGCCATGGAGCTGGAGGGGGAGTGGGCAGGGACGTGTGGAAAGCGAGGTCAAGCAGGTGGCAGGTAGGGACTGTGGGGCTCAGGGCCTAAGAGCCGTCCCAAGGACTTTGGCTGTCAGAGAGATGAAAGCAGCGGGGTTTAAGAGAACCTACCATGAAGCATGTACAAGTGCCAGTCACAGAGCCAGGTTCTCGGGACCTGAGAAGGGGAAACTACCAAGGGCACTGTCCCTCGGATTCAAGGGAATGCTCTTCCCAAGAGCTACAGGGCTCCCGCCCTGACACCCATTCGCAGGTGGAGAGGTGGCAGCAAAAGGGTGGGGCTCCAGAGTCTGGGTGTCTGTGCTGTCCATCCAGACCCCTTCCCCTAGTGCCCCTGTCATGGAGGTCTGTGGAGGGGGCTGCATAACCAGCTCCATCTTTCTGATTCTGGTTGGGTCTGGTGGCAGGAGGCACCAACACTTGCTCAGAGGACAGACTCAGTGTCCTGGCTCCCTAGGCTGATCTGGGGCTGGGCAGTGACCACGATCCTCTATCAGGACTTTGGCTCCCGTCAGGTGGAGAACAGGTCTTGCCAGAGGTTGACAGCTCCTTCCTGTAGCTGCCAATCTTGCCTTTGCCCTGTGGCATCTGCACCTTTAAGTGCTTCTTTGCCAGCCCCATGGTGCTGCCCCATGCTTCCACACTCCTGCAATGCATTTGCACCCCAGTGCCCGTCCTACACGCCACAGGGCAGGGGATATGGCCAGGGAGAAGGGCCTCTGAGTGACAGGTTGTGATCTTGCTTTGGCCAAGGAGATGTGAAGAGACGTTTTCAGAAGCTTCTAGAAGTGTTGTTCTCTTTCAAGGGAGGAACAAAGGATATGTTTTCCCTATCCTGCCACAGGCTCCAAGCAGGGGTTACGGGGGCAGCCATGATGGAATAAAAAGAACAGGAACTCAGAATGATGGATGGGCAGCAGAACAAAGCAGGACACAGGGAGGGTCCCTGCAACAAGCCCACCCTCCTCTAGACCTCATGCTACAGGAGCAAGGTCCCCAGACCATTTTCAAATGGATTTTCTGTTACAACCAAATTGATACAGTCACACAGCAATGAGGCATCTTGTCCCCCACCCTGCTCCCAAGCACTTAGCATCAGGTTAAGAACACAGGCTCCAATTTAGACCAAAGTGAAACAAATCCCAGCCTGGCCACTTGAGAGCTGTGTGACCTTGGGCAGGTTACATAACCTCTCTGGTTTTCTTTCCTGTACCTGGAGATAATTAATTGTTCCTCCCTACAGCATTATCATAGAGTTCAATGAACTATGTCATAGCACTTTGCACAAAGCCCCACTCCAGGGTGGTTAGTGCTGCTTTTCTATAATTATTTCCGTACACTGAGAACAAAGCCACAGCCCTCCTACTGCTGAAACCATGCACGGGGCTTAGAAATTCCTCCTGTTCCCTTAAGTCACACTTCGTCATTTTCCTTGAGGGGTGGGGTGTTTGGGAGGGTTCGGCTGCTGTGAGTGGAGCATAACCGTACACTCAAGCCCCAAGCCACCTGCAGCAGCCTCAGTGGCCGCCTGTCCAACCCACTGTGGGTCCGCTGGGTAGAGTCACCATTGAGGGCTGTGCCTCAGGGCTCCCAGCCTCTGCTTTCTTTCCAGACCAATCGATTGCAATCTCTGTGGGATGACACCTCAGTGTGGTGTGTCCCCAGCACTGTGTCTGAGGCCCACGCTGTCTCCTGACTGAGGGGACAAGAGGCCATGATGGGAAGCAGGTGGAGAGGGGATGTGTTCAGATGGCCCAGACGATTTCGTTCTGAGAGGTGCCAAGGCAGGGTTGAGGGTCGTGTTTCCCTGGCAGGATGCTTGCAGGTGCCGGATCAGCCACCCATGGCTTTAGACAGTGACTGTGAGAGTGGCAGGTCCGGGCACAGAATGGCTAAAGAGACAGAAAAATCCAAATAGGGACACATTCCCTCTCTGGACATCTAATGAAATGCTCCATGATTAAGTGAGTAGAAAGGCAACTCTTTCCCCGAAGCAAAAGGCCAGAGTGGGAAATAGAGAGAAGCACCAAGAAGAAAGTCCCTCGAAGACTTCCCCCAGGAGCTGAACGCAGTGACCATTTCCAGGCAGTTCCCTCTGTCCAACACCAGGAGGTATTTCCCTGCCATTGAGATAATTCCGTGAATGCAGCTTCTACTTTTTTACTGTAAGACGAAATGGATTCAGAAAGCCCCACAAAGCAACGGTGCAGCCAAATAAGTTGCTATAGGGCGAGCCTGTGTGGGGCTCCTCAGATCAGGAAACATTTTGCCTTCTGCCCCCAAAGACCCATCTGAACCCTAAGCACAGCCCTGTCTCCAAGACTAACCGGCATGCTGATTGTCACTGCTGTCCCTCTCTTGTGCTTCTGTGTGGCTTCATCACTCTGGCACACAGCCCTCGCCCCTGTGGCCTATTCTTGCCCTCTCAGCAAATGTCTTCTTGAGTCTAAGTCTTGACAGTTGCAGGGTTGTCCTCCTCCTCCCCTCTCCTCTCCTTCCTCACCTTCAAGGCTTACAATCTAGAGAAGAGCCTAAGAAAATTGACCTGTAGATTTTCCCACAGCCAAGGGTCGGTGGATAGCGAAGTCTAGATGTTCCTCAGCCCTTTGGGTCATCTGCAGATTGGAGCTGGTCTAGAGGTTCCATCAGGTTCAAGTTCAATGCCTCTGGCGCTGGAGGTGAAGCGTCCTCTTGCTAAGAGGAGTGCCATGTCTGATGTCTCTCTTCCTGAAGTTGACAGCTACTGAGGGTCCGTGCATTCGATCCACGAATTCAGGGAGGCTGCAAAATGACCCTATTCATATCCTCTTGTTCCCTTTGCATTTATAGACTGAACACTTTTCCAAAGAAGCTGTCCTCACACTGACTCTTCCATGGCCCAGTAGTGCAGTTCACAGGGCCGGGGAGCACTCGTGCTTAATTCTTCCTCTCCATGCTTTGGGTTAAAGTAGTGAGTCGATGCCCACTGTCCTCTAAAGGCAACCAATTACTGCTTTTTAAACATCACTGGGAACTCACAGATCTAACTCAATCAATTATAAGTGGAATCCTTCTGAAGCTCAAAGGACTTTATCTTCAGCTACTGGAAGCTTCTTTAAGTTAGCTCTGTGTCCTATCTATTTATTTATTATTTATTCATTCATAGTACTGAGGTTTGTAAACCTAGTGCCTAGGCAGACACTTTTCATTTTGGATATTTTCAATTGCTGAGTACCCAACTTCACTAATCTTGTCTTTGGTAGTGTCTAATGTGTTGTTAATATCATCAGTATATTCTTCATATCACATCTCCAGAAGTTTGATTTGTGTACTTTTTATATTTCCCTTGTGCCTTCTTTGGTCTCCTCTATCTTCTCTCTCTCTGATATTGGGATTTGAACTCAGGGCTCTGCACTTGCTAGAAAGGTGTTCTCCCGCTTGAGTCGCGCCCCCAGCCCTTTTTGTTTTTAATTATTTTTCAAATAGGATCAGCCTGGTCCGTGCCTATCCTATTTATGCCTCCCATTTAGCTGGGATGACAGGCATGTGCCACCAGGCCCACTTTCATTGATTGAGATGGAGTCTTGCTAACTTTTTTGCCTGGTTGGCCTCAAACTGTGATCTTCCTGATCTCTTTCTCCCAGCTAGCTGTGATTATAGGAGTGAGCCACCACGCCTGGCTCCCCTATCTTCTTCTTCATGGTCTTCTCTATCTTCTAGAACAAATAGAATGTAGCTATAATTTTTCTAATTTTCTACTAAATATATCATATGTTTCTATTGATTAATTTTTCTTCCTGGTTTTCCTGCTTTTTAAATTGAAATTATAAGTTTTACCTATTGTCTGCATAGATAATTCTATATTCCTTTAATTCAAGAGTTTTATTCAGGAAATCATTGAAGTTCCTTGGAAATGTGTCGATCCTTGTGAAGTTCATCCTCCATCTAGCCTGGGTGAGACCAGAATAGCTATTGAGGCAAAGTGACCTGTGATTTATGAGGCTTTTGACTCTGGCTGGTGGGAGCACACACTAGTCCCACCCTGTGTGAGCTCCAGGAATCATCTTGCCTGTTCCTTTCAGTTTTTTTTTCTCTAGATTTGAGTGGTTTCTTTAGACTCATGATCTGATTGGTGTGTAGGTGAAGACTGCTGAGAGACGTCTAGCCACCTTGCTTCCCCCAAAGTCGCAATTCCATCTGGTTTTCTGGACTCACAAGACCCCATGTTTAACTTTTTAGTTGAGTCAGGAGCATAAATTCATTTCCTTTTGCTATCTTGGTGGAAAGGGCTGTATTTCTTAGTTTTAATTTTTGCTTCTTCTCGTCTGCTATTTCACTCAAAGCAGCATCTGCTGTGTCTGTTCACCTGCACGTTTCTTCTAGCTCAGTCTTGACATTTGTAATGATGTTCTTACTTTATTTCCAGCTCTTTCTTAAGTGTTACCCCTCGTCTCTGAGCTTTTCTAGTTTGGATTTGCATTGTCTTTTTAGAACTTGCCTCAGTTTATTTCTGCCATTTGGTCCAGTTGGACATAGAGGGCTACAGTGGTCTGCTTTCTTTGCTGGCATGTTCTATCCACATTCTACATTGCTGTGCTGTGACTCCACGTGGGACTTGACCTTAGTAATTCTCTGTTACTCATTGTCACATGGGATTTGTTTTCCTCATCTTTTAGGGAGAAGTGTAGCTCCTGTAGTGGTGAAGATGATGCTGTCTTGTTCTGTGGAAGTGTGTGGATTTGTTCCCCATCCTTCTCTTTATCCCTACTGCCTGGGATCTGGGCACAAGGAGTCCTCCTCCCACACCCTCTCTTCAGCCTGGCTCCTCTGGGAAGGGTTCAGGAGTTCCCAGTGCTTGAGGCTTTGCCCTCAGACTCTGCCTGCATGGCCTTTGCGTCTAACTACTATGGAGGGGGCAACACCACCTTCTGCCTCCCTGGCGGTTCTCCATGGGCTTGCCAGGTTCCCCATGGCTGTTCTCAGGTCCTCCTGTCTCAGCTTCTCCAGACCCACTGTGGCTGCCCTCATACTCCCTCTGCTGAGGCTGCCAGCTCTGCCCCTACCTGCTTACACACTGTGGTCTGTGGGAATCCCCTGTTGTTGTGACTGTTATCCACCGGCTTTTTGGTTTGCTATCTAGTGTACTATGTCTGTGAGATTTGGATAGATTAAAAATCCATGCTACCATCACTCTTGCCATCTCCTCCCCCCTTCCCTTCCCCCTTCCTTCTCAGCAGTGAGCTTCCTCATTCGCTCACCTCTCTGTGAATGAGGATGCCATCTTTGGGGTTTTCCCCTTGGAGTAGGGTCCTAGGTCACAGGGCTTGCACACACTCAGCGTGACTAACTTGATCTTGAAACCAACTAGTCCAGACCCTAAGCCACCAACAGCACAGGAGGCTCCCATCGCTATTGCTGTGCTGGCAGTGACATTCCCTGGTGTTAACTTGTGCCACCCCAAGGCTCACAGAGCTGTCTTCTCTTCCTGTTGTCTCAATTTGCATAGCTGACTATTAAAGGGGCCCAGTCCTCCTTCCTCGGCTGTATTTCATCTCAGTGATGGCCGCTCCGCATAGGCTTCCTTGATCTCACTGGTTCTGAAGCGGCTTCCTGTATTTCTTCATTTTAATTTCTGTCAGGAACTCTCTTGATCTGTCACTTGTTGTCATGTTTGTGGTGTTCGCATTTGAGCAAACAAATTTAACCTCAGTGAGGTCAAGACCAGCAAATTCCTATTCTCTTCTCCCCAACCCCCCACCCTGTTTGCATCTTACAAATATTCCTATTCTGCTCCAGTGTCAAAATGGTAATTCTCCTGCATGCTTCTCACTGTTTTAAGCTTTGCCTTCTTAAAGGCTCTGGAACCCTTCCCCATTTCTCGAAGGGGTATGAAGTATAGACTGAATCTTAAAAATGCAGATATTGAACTGAATTTCCCAACATTGTTTAATGAGCAGCGCATTCATTTTTCACCAATTTTTTTTTTTTTTTGATGCTGCCTGTGGCTCATTTTCTTTTGTTGCTGGACTTACTTGTTTCTGTGCTATACCAGATAGTTCAAATTTTTAACATGTTGTAATATACCTTAAGCATCACAGGTTGATTTTATTTTTATACATTGCCCAAGCCATTTTTCTGTTGTACACATTTTACACTTGATTTGCCTCATCTCGTTCCCATCCCAAATCCTACTGAGATTTTTTTATTGCTATTGTACTAGATTTGTGGGAAGTACGGGGCGATTGGCTGCTTGCAGCATCAGACTCTTCCTCTCTACATGTGACACTGCTTCACTCACTCATGTGTTCTTTGTTTTCATCAAGTTTGCACCTTCTCTTTCTCAAGCCATCTGGATTTTTGTAAGTCGATTTCTAGGTAATTTGTCATTTGTGTCCTGTGGCACACAGGGTCTTCTGCTGGTGTTGCTGCTTTTTCCAGTGAGACTGGTTGGGTGGCACTGGAGCTCTCGGTGCAGATGGTAGCACCGATTCTTTTCACTCAGTCTATACAGCCTGTCTCTGAGGAGCCTGGCAAGAGCGCTCCCCATGGGAAGAAGGGACCGCAACAGGGCTTGACCCAGTGACAAGTCCTGGATGCCAGCAGAACATGGGTGTGCAGAGCTCTTCCCACCAGAGGTAGTATGGCCTCATGCTCAGTGTCCTGTGAAAGTGGCTTAGCCCTGGCTTCACCACTAACTCACTGTGACCTGGGGGTTAATAACTTAACATCCTTCTGCCCAGTCTCCTTCTCTGCAAATAGGTAATAATTGCACTATCTGATCAAGCTGAGTCAAGATGAGGTCACACAACGTGTATGGCACTCAGCAAACGCTCGTTGGGACCATTTCAGCCTAACTAGATATCGGAGATTTACAGAAGGGAAAAGCAGAGAATTTGAGCAGTTTTGCTAGGGGTTCTGAGATTCTGAGCATCTGATGGCTGGGCAAGGTGGACTGGAAGACAGCAACCATTTTTGGATGGATGGATGATTTGATGGGTGGATGGATGCACGCACGTACGTGTGCGTGGTTGGATGTGTGTAGGTTTGTATGCGTGGTGGCTGTGGATAGAAACGTAGGTGGGCGGGAAGATGGACAGCTGCATGGATGGATGGGTGGTGGGTTGGTGGATGAGCAGACAGGTGGGTAGGAGGTGAATGAGTGGACGGATCTGATGCATGTATTCATGCGTGTACTGGTGCATGTGCACCCTGCCTTTCTGCAAGAGACATTTCCTGGAATTTACTGGCTCTTTGAGGCTTTCCAAGTGTGGCAGTGTGAGGCACAGAGGAAAGCATGTGGTTTGCTTTAATCCAAACAGCATAGACTAAGGAAAGAAGACACAAATCAGGCCAGGCATGGGGCATAGTCACTCTATAAGCGCCATAAAAGTGAGATTATTTGCCTCAAAAATCTAGATTGCTTACCTGGAAAACTGGCCTCACTGGGCACACATTCCTGACTGAATGAGTGGAGTGGATCAGAATGGGCGACATCTTTATTGGGGGGCTCTGGGCTGCCCACAGCCACTACCTATCTCCTCCCTCCCTTCTTTCCTCCCTCCCTCCCTCTTTTTCTACTCACAACGGAATTAGTCCCATCTGGAGTGGTGGTTTGGGGGGTCGAGGGCTCTGGGTCTAAGTCTAGTACAATCAAGTTCCCCCAAGTTCCCTGAGGGTCCTTAGGCGGGTCACTTCCCACATCTCCTGGGCAGCAGGAGGGGACTGAAACACTGGGTTCAGCTTTCGTGGAAGTGCGTCCGGTGGCTGGTCACCCCTCACATTGCTGTAGGTTCCTCACCTGTAACTTGGGCATCATGACTGTGTCAGCCATTGTTTCTATTAAATGCACTGAGTATTGCACATGGACTGGCCTCTGAGTCCCCCACTGCAGGCACCAGTGTTGTTATCCCCTCTGTAAGGGGACACTCAGCCTTTCCAAGTTCACTTCCTCCGAGCTAGGAAACGGCAGAGCCAGGATTTCAGTTGGGCCCGTCCTCTCTTCTGCAAGCATGTGAAGCACAGCCTTGAGGCTGCTGCCACTGCCATTTACTACTTGATGCATTTGATGACCAGCCCTGGGCAGGCTGGAGTGACCCAGCCTGGGGCTTACCTCAATGCAAAGTCTCTGGAATGTGCCACTTCCTCCCCCATCTCCACTCCTGTTGCCCAGTGGCTGGGCTGCCTCTTCCCACACAAAGGGCCTGGTGGGCACACTGGGCAGCCTGTCAGAGCAAAGGCCTGGGTTCTCAGCCTTCACGGAGCCCCAGGGACTGACCGGCACGTTGGAAGCCGCCCAGCTCAAAGGGCTTCCCAGCCAAATGGGCCCAGCTGACTGTGTTCCCAGGGGACGATGTCTTTCCCACAGCCACACAGGCCACCAGCCAGCCCCTGTGGCCTTCTGTCTGAGAACTTTCCACTCCTCAGGGGGCAGTGGGGATGTGGCCAGAGCCTAGACTTGGGATTGGTGAGATCAGAATTGGCTGCAGGAAGTCTTTGCAGCTGGGCAAACAATGGGCTTCACTGGGCTAAAGCCTCATCTTCTTCACCCGGAAGCTGGGAGCTTCACCTAATGGCTGACTCGAGGGCCTTCCACAGAGGTGGGTGGCAGGACTCTTCCAGGCAAGCCTCAAGCCATGTCCTCTCTAGGACAGGCCCTAACACTCAGTCTCCCTAGCTCAGCTGGTTCCCCTCCGGAGTCTGCAGAGCTACTGTACATGTCGGCTCACCTCTGGGCACCAAAGCCACCATGCGGCCACTTTGTGTGACTGTTGAGTCACAGCCCTCCTGTGTGCTCTCTGCAGGTGTGGTGTTGCTTTGGACGAAGTACGTCTTGCTTGTCTTGACTCTCATGAAGACCAACAATGTCATCTCCGGGCAGAGCACTGTGAAGAAAACGAAAATCTACCTTTGCTGCTATTCTTACGCTGGCAGGATTGAAAGGTAATAGATAATATACGTGACAAACAGAGGTGAGGGCATTTCTAGGACAGCTTCTCTACAGACGTGTGATGGTCAGGCTTCTCCAGAGAAACAGCCGATAGGAGACAAATAAGCGCACACGTGTGTGCACACACGCATGTACACATACACACGTCTACCGGAACAGATTTATTGCCGGGCCTGCTCACGTGCCTGTGGAGCCAGAGAAGTCCCATGATCTGCCATGTGTCAGCCAGAGACCCAGGACAACTGATGTAGCCAATCCAAGCCAAAACCCAGAGGACCGGGACGTGCAATGTCCAGGGCAGAAGAAAGCGCACTGTCCAGCTTAAGAAGGGAGGCCTGCTTGCCCTTCCTCTGCCCTGCTCTGATCAGGCTCTCCATTGGATTAGATGGCGCCCAGGCACAACCGTGAGTGTGGATTGTCTCTGCTCAGTCTACCAATGCAAGTGTTGGTCTCTTCCAGAAACCCTCACAGGGTTGACCAGCTATGTGACATCCCTAGTCCGGTCACACGGATGTAAAATTAACCGTCATGTCTCCCAAGACTTCTCTGAATGAAGTCATTAAAAGAATATTTTAGAGTACTCACACTATGGAGAATCTGAAATGTCCTGATGTCTTATAACTCAGCTAGGAAGGAAATTCAATAACGGCTTCCCTGCATTTGACAACTCCTACAAATTTCATTGCATTGCTAATAAAGAGTTGAGAACTGAAAAAAAACAAAACTGTGTCGACTGTCAGAAAATATGAAACAGACTTCCATCAACTATCTTCGAGGTTACTCTAAACTATTTTTCCTTTCCTCTAAAGAAAAAGGATCATAAAATTGTCAAGTGCAGAGACATCAGTATGTGTACACCAGAAGAAAAGAAGAAGTGCAGCCGAACTTCCTTTAATCTCATCATAAAATTGATGAGTTTCCCTCTTCCATGGGAAGCATCAGTTGGGTTTTATGCTTTCTACGTCCTTAAGAGAACTACACTGATGGGGACATGTGTCTGTGCTATGTGGAGTGCTGGCTGCCGGTCCCAGTGTGGCCCTGGGAGCAGGAAGGGTTACCCTCTGCAGGACCTCAAATGAAGTCACAGACTGATGGGTGGCATTGGCCCCTGCCTTGGGAGAACAGGGCAGGAGGCCTCCAGTTGGAGAGAGTCACTGACTAGGGGCCCCACACCATGTAGCCATCCAGAATGAGGGATCCAGGCTCCTCAGACTTAGAAAGGTCAAAGGCATGTTGGTAGTGTCCAAACGATTTTACTGTTGTGCTGGGTAGGTAACTGTAGGGTTTCATTTGATGTGTCTACCTGGTGAGGACACAGTACCCAGTTATCCACTCATTCATCTAGATGTTTCAATGGACATATTTTCCAGCTGTGACTCAAGCCCACTATCAGCTGACTGTAAGTAGATTGTCCTGGATGCCCTGGGTGGGCCTGACTCAATCAGATGAAAGGCCTTAGGAGTGGCCTGAGGCCCACTGAAGGAAGAGTGCCTCCGCCTGTGGCTGTGCCCAGGAACCCACCCATGCTCAGGGCGGGCACCACATTCCAGGCCTCCTTCCCGCCGTTTCTCGGTTTCATCCTGACTGAGACAGTAAGAAACAGGAAATAGAAAAAAAAGTTTTCACGGATCTTTTGAACTGTGCGCTGAAATTTTCATCCATCACTAATTTTGAAACAACATAGACTTTTGCTCTGCGAGCTCTCTCTGTTCCCACGTGGGTCCTTCTACCTGGACAGCTCCCCTTGCTGGATGGCTCTTTACACCACTTGAGGACATTCCACCTGCTGGGCTGGGCGTCCCCTGACAAGTGCTGAAGTAGCCTGTCAGCCTCCTGTCATGCTGTGTTTCTGTCTCGTGTCTCTGATGCTGTCCTGCCAATGTGCCCACTTGCTTGCTTACTGTACCCCCAACCCTGCTCCATCGCCCTCACATACCTGGGCCACATCTCTTTGGTGTCCGCTTCATCCAGATTGCACGTCCCAAGGCTGTGCTTCAGTTTGTGGGAATTGTGGAGTAAGTGAGTGAGGGAATGAATAAGTGACCTGGAGGCTGGACCAGTCAGTATGACAACCTTGATTTCTACTTCCAAGATACATAGCTGCCTGGCTCCAGTGCCAGGGCTTGGACTGCTCCAGGATGTCCCTACCCTGGCTGCTGGGCCTCTGATCTTCCCCTGCTCACCTGGATCCTGTGAAAAACGCTGGACTGCAGTGTGATGCCTGTGGCTCTGGTTTGGTTTTCATATGGACACCTGAGTCCACATTGTAACCACATTCTGGACACAGCACAGAATCCCACCTGCTCCAGGAGATGCTTCCATGGACTTGAACCTGGTTCCTGCCCAGGACTCAGGGTCATGGAGTTCCAAGTCTGCGAAGCTGTCATGGTAGGCTAAGGTCAGGGAAGTTTTCATTCCTTCACTTAGGGTGAATTCCTTCCATCTTTGCCACACACCATTCACACTTCCCACAAGAAAGGCACTCCTGTCTTTTATGTGTTTTTACACACAGGACCCCAGCAGCCTGGAGGGGGACCATTCATCGTGCAGACGGGAACTGAGGCCAGCAGGAAGGACAGGAGCACAGCTGTCTGACTCCATGGGGACAGGAAGTGTTTGTACGTTGCCAGGCACAAAGATGGAGAGTGAGGAGGGCATGTGCCCCACTTGGTACATGGCAAGGGGCTTTGTGGGACCTCTGAGGATCCCTGGGGGGGGTCCCTGACTTTGCAGAGCTCACACCTGAGGAGCCAAGGCATTCTGGGCAGGAGAATTGAGGCTCTGCCTGAGAAGGTGTAGCTGTTCCCAGGAGCAGTGAATGTTGAGTGAATTCTTGACCCCTGAGTCTGTGAAGGGAAAGGCTGCTGTCCAGGACAGGCCCTGCAGTGCTAGCAGGTGCCTAGGTGCAAGCCAGGGGCATAGCCAGCTATGAGAGGCCCCCACCATGGGGGTTTCAGTCCACTGGTGGAGTTTCTGAGGATCCCCAATTCTGCCCAAGGAAAGCACCCTGGCAGAGCATGCTGGGGGCGGGGAAGCTGTTCACCTCTTCTCCTTGACCCTGCTTTCCCTGAGCCTGGGTGGGGGCTGTGAGGTGGAGGAAGGCCCTCAGGCCAAGACAGGAGGCCACACCTCTCCCACATCAGGCTCTCCCACTCTGAGCCCCGTGAGGCAGCAGACTCATGTTCAATCTAGGAACAGGTTTAATTATTCCCTGGGATGAGCTTTTCCAACCACTAAGGAGAGACCCTGACTCCCACTGACCTGGGGACTGTCCACTGCTGAGAAGTGACCAGCACTGCCCAAACTCTCTTCTGGTCAGGGGCAAGGTTCTGTCCCAGTGGACATGTTTAAAGGGCCAGCGGGTGACAAAACAACATTGGCTCCAAGACAAATCCTACTGCCCACCATTTTGTCTGCCCAGCTCTACGTGCTCCTTTCCCACTGTGCTGACCCATCCAAAAGGGGCCCGCGTCTGGGGTTGGAGGCGCCTCTGTCTCTGCCTCACTTCCCCTCTGGTATTGCTGGCCTCGTCACGTTGTACTTCTGTCTTTCCTTCCTTCTCCCTCTCTTGCTTCCATATTTACTGAGTACCTACTATGTGCTAGGTCTTCTGCTATGAGCCAGAGCTTCCCTTTATTCGGCAAATGTCCCTGCCAGGGCAGGTGCTGTCCCGGCTGTTAGTAATACAGGGATGAACTGGGCATGGCCAGCAGAGAGAGGTGCTAGGGTGGGGACTGGAAGCCTGTCCAGGCAGGAAGGCCTGGGGAGGACACATGGGTGATTGTACAGCGTCAAAATTCAGGGCAGTGTGAGCAGAACACACCAGGGGTGAGCGTGGGGTCACTTCATGGAGGACTTTGACCTTGTAGTGGGAAGCCCCTGGGTAGGGGGCAGCAACCAGGTCCTCCCACATGGCTCTGTCCCTGCACAGACTTTCCACAGGACACCACGGAACCACAGTCTGTGGATTCATCCAGCCACCTCCTGGGAGGATGGTGTTACCATTTCCCTTTGGAGGTGAACACCCACATGACCTCCTGCTGACCCATCTTCAGCCCAAGCCATGGCTGTTGGGTTTTCAAATGACCAAGTCATGAACTCATCAGTCACCTCCTGCCAGGCCACTGTCTGAGCGCGTCTGCTGCTTAATCAAGGGACAAGGACGCTGTGTTCCGGGCTGGTCTCGCCAACATCCTTGATGAGTAACTGGGACCATCAAGGGACGAGGAAGTGGTCACAAAGCTGCTATTGTGCTTGCACGGCAGAGCCTTCGGTTCCATCAGTGAGCTCAGCGGGAGGCCGGGACAGGTCCAGCTGCTGGGGACACCACCTCGCATAGCTGCTGAGGCTCCAAGCAAACGGCTCTTTATGACAAACAACAAAGCTTCCTTTCTGCGCAGGACAGGGTGCATATGCACGGTGGAAGGCATTTCTTCCCGTTCGTTCACTATTCGCCCGGCGCCTTTGAGAATTTCACCCAAGCGATGAAAATGTCACTGCTTCACAGACATAACGTCTTCCAGGCCAAGCTGGGAGTTTCCAGACTTCGTATCATGTTTAATCTTCACGGTGGGCTGCCTCGGTGTGTCCCTTGGCCTCAGGTGACTGTCCCAGGGCTGGGTCTGGGTCTGATTCTCCCCATCTCCACAGGTGGGGCAACCAGGGCCCATCCACTGTCCCCATAGCCCTCAGGACAGCAGGAGATTCTAGATACCCCCTTCTATGATTTTCACAGATCCAGAGACAAATCTGTCCCTTGGAGGCTCTGTGAGATTTTTTTTTTTTTTTTTTTTGGTGGTACCAGGGCTTGAACTCAGGGCCTACACCGTAAGCCACTCCACCAGACCTTTTTTTTGTGTGTGATAGGTTTTTTTGAGATAGGGTCTCCTGGACTATTTTCCTGGGCTGTCTTCTAACCTCGATCCTCCTGATCTCTGCCTCCTGAGTAACTAGGATTACAGGCGTGAGCCACCGATGCCCGGCTCTGTGAGATTTAAGTGACAGTTTGATCCTAGAGATGGGCGAAGGGGGTGCTACCTGTTTGGGGGGTGCTGTCAAGCAAATGGGCTATGACTTTTTCATGCATCAGAACACCACGTAGCACCCCAGGAAGGTTGAGGACAGCCACAAACAGCTATGTGAATGAACCTCCCAGACTACACTGTGTGAGGCAAGGGCTGCCAAGTCAAGACTGTGACTGCAGGGTCCCATGGACGTCCAGTTACAAGCAGTGGAACTAGCCTGTAGTGTGGGAATTCGTGACAATGGCTTGTCCGGCACGAGGTACAGCGGATGTCTGGATGGGCACAAGGGGGTTTCCTGGGATGAGGGCAACATTGGGTCCCTGTATCCAAGCACGGTTCTACAGGTATGTTTACCCAGACCCCTTCACTGGGCTGTTTTTGTTAAGACTGTTGATCCTTAATAAAAGGTATTCTAAAACCCAAGATTTATAAATAAAACAAAACACAGCAATCCAAATTAAAAAATTATCTCCTGTACAACTCAGGACTGGGACTACAGAGAAAAAAACATAAAAGAACTGGGATATACTCTTCCTTTAAGTATTTGTCTTAGGGTAATTAATCATGGACTGTGTGCAAACACTAACCAGAGAATCTGATGATTCAGAATGGCAAGCAATTGAGTATTATCCAAGTGTTCAGAAGGAGACTTGGTAAACAAACGGTCAGTCAGTCACATAACAGAATATTACTTAGTCATTAAAATTATATTGTGGAGGAAAAGGCTTCATAACATGGAAAGGTTTATAATGTATTATTAAACAGTTATGAAAGGTTTTCTTTTCAGAATGCAGATTTCCTTGTGTTTTGGTACAAGGAAAAAATATCTGGGTAGAAACACACCAAAATATTAGCGTCATTATGGATGGATTCTGGATTTGCTGGTTAAATTTTTTTAATTATTTTTGTAAGTGCCTGCTTGTGAGCATCTGTTGTCACTGTAATCTGCAGAAGGTTGATTTGAAATAAGTTAGTGCTATTGTCACTTGTCTTCCAGTAGATGTGTCTTGAATGAGTGGTGATTTGGGCTTCTAGTGTAAAACCTGGGTGCTGTGGGGTTTTACACACAGTGGGAGAGTGTGCCATGTCTGATGGGGTGAAGGGCGATTTCAGAGGACTGGGGAGACAGCAGCAGTGGAATAAATGTTTGCAGAAGAAGGGAAGAGTGGAGGGGATTCCAGCAGGTGGAGGTGGGAAAGTAACCACGCAGGCTTTGGCCACAGAGTGAGCACGTCTGTGGGTCATGTCTGAGTTCCAGCTTCTCTGCGCCCCCTCTTCATCCTCCGAGGCTCCAGTGTATTAAAACAACGAGGAATTACCAAAGCAGGTTGCAAAGTGGGGGCATTCTTGACGTGTCTACATTTAATACATAATACGGTCTGGGAAGGACCAGAGACAAAGCCAGCTTGAAGACACTTGCGAGAGTCAGTTGTCAAGATTTGGGAAAATGTGCCAGCTGGTTCTTAAACCACTAAGAGCTCCCCCGGACATGGTGAAAGCGTTTACACCATGACAATTAGGTAAACACTGGAAGCAGGGGACGCCCCTCCTTCAGTCTGGAGGCTTCTCTACTGCGCAGGCCTTTCATTGCTCTCGAGATGATTGCAGCACTCAGAACAAGCACTAATTCTTGGTGTGTGCTGGTGGTAGGTGGAGTTTGAAGACAGACAACACATGCGTCCTTCTCCAGAGGGGCTGGACAGCCCTTGGACAGTGGGGAAAGCTCCAGGGCTCATAAGGACTGTGTGGGCCCTGAAGCTTTGGCCGTTTTGCACATGAACAGCCTTCAGGGTAGGAGGGCTCACCCACTGGCCCCTTATCCAAAGCTTCCAGCCTTTTCTCCCATACTGAACCAGCGCCATCCCATACTGCGCCATCTGGCTTAGCTGGGACTGGTGGTGGGGAGAGGGCTGGCCATGGCTTTCCTCATGCCACACCACTTTTCCTATAGGGCAAATGGTGCCTTTCTGTGGTGGGGGCAATGAGCTCAGTTAGCCACCTGGGAAAGGTTACCTCAAGGGGACCTGCCAGTCCCTCTTCAGATGTAACTTTCTTTGAAGTTGCCTTGCAGGGGAGGACAAGTTAGTTGAGCAGCTGTCCTCAGATGAGACAAAAACTTCCTGCAGAGAGGAGTGCCCCTCTTTCTTTACCTTTCCCTCTGCTCCTCTGCCCCTCTCCCCCTTCCCTTCCAGCAAACTGCAGCTCCCTTGCTCTGACTGGGATGGCAGGGACAGGAGCCTCTTCTGCCCCACTGTCTGACACCTACTCCCACCAGGGGGCCTTCCTCAGCAGGTGGAGGCCCTGCCTGCCTTGCAGGAAGTGACCATATGCTCTTCCCTGGAACATTATTCTTCCCCTCCCCTACTCTGCTCCAATCCCTTCATTTCTCTATACTCATGTCTACACCTCTTAAGTTGAACAAAAGCATCCCAAGAGTATTTGCTGACCACCTACTATGTGCCGGGCTTACTTGAGATATAAGAAACTTTTTCTTAGCTCCCTGCCCCCAAAGCCTTACTTCTGGCATCTTTTACAGCTCACTTCTGAGCTTATATGGAGCTCACTGCATGCACAGTGCTAAGTCAGCCCTTACCGAGGCGTCCCTTACTCATGTGCGCTTTCTGTTGGTCACTGACTTGGCTCACAGTTTTGGTTGGAAAGTCGTGGATGGCCCCTGCGCTGGTCTGTCTGAGACATCTGTCCTCCTCCTCCTCCTTCTCTTCTTCCTCCAGCCCCACTCAATTTCCAACTTGATTAACAGGTGCCATTTTCACCTTTGATCGTTTCAAAAATACAAGTGAGACGTGTGGTGGCAGCAATCAGTAGTGTAATAAAATTGCACCTAATTCACTTAGCACTTCAGGTCACCAGAGTTCATTCTTCTGAGTGGAGCTTGTCAACGTTTTGAAATGAAGACATATTTGGCTCATGGAACTTTTATGCTTAGCCTTTGCTGAAGCTGGTTGTCAAGACCCCCAAGTTCTGACCCACTTAGGAAATCGAGGGGTGTGTGTGGAGGGCGTCCCCCAACCCCTAGTCCCGAGGCTGGAGTGGGTGGTTTATCTGGACTGCCTGGGAGGGGAATTGCTCATATTTCCACGGAAACCCTTGGTGTTGTTTTGAAAACCCAAGGGGGAGCTCAGAGAACAAGTGCTTATGGGAAGAAGTGGAGGAGGAGACAAGTGGTTTCCCAGGGAAGCAGACGCCAGCCTCAGGATGGAAAGGTCCTGCCTCAGTGCTGGGGAGAGCAGTGAGGCCCAAGTCACTTTCCTCCTCACCCACGGAGTGACCTCCGTTTACCTCTGCATGGGTCACCCTGGCTGGGAGCCTGCGCACCAGATGTTCCTGGGAAGTCTGCCTCCTTTGTAGCCTCTTCCTGCTCTTTATTTATTGCTATTTTTTGAACTCAGGACCTAATGTTCATTTGGTAGGTTCTAGTACATCATGCCAGGCTTTTTTTTTTTTTTTTTGTGGTACTGGGGTTTGAACTCAGGGCCTTCACCTTGAGCCATTCCACCAGCCCTTTTCTGTGATGACTTTTTTCAAGCCCGGGCTGGCTTTAAACCACAATCCTCCTGATCGCTGCCTCCTGAGTAGCTAGGATTATAGGTTGAGCCACGAGTGCCTGGCAAGCATTTTTTCAATTTTTTTTTTTTTGGTGGCACAGGGGTTTGAACTCAGGGCCTCATGCTTGCTAGGCAGGTGCTCTGTCATTTAAGCCACTCCACCAGCCCCATGCCCAACTTTTATTGATTAAGATGAATTTTTGCTAACTTTTTGCCCAGGCGGGCTTTGAATTTTGATCCTTCGGGTCTCCTGAGTTGCTGGGATTATAAGCAAGAACCACTGTACCCTAAATTGTGCTTTTTTTTTTTTTCAGTACTGGAGTTTGAACTTGAGTCGTCCTCCCCGCCACCCCAGACCCACCTCCTTCTCTAACCCCTCAGGCAGAGGCCCCCATAAATACAGGCCTATATATGGCCTCTATCCTAGCTGTCCCCCTGGAGGGACTTTTGACATTGCCCAGGATTCTGTGATAACAAACCCTCTGCTTCACTCATGTCCCCATCACCAAGCACAGAGCTTGTCACAGACGGGTCGGTGAAGATCTGCGACATATAAGAACACTCCTGGGACACCAAGGCTCCAAGTTCAAGGACTAGATCAGTGAGGGGACAGGAAAGGGAGGCTGAGATCTGGGAACTGGGTTTGTTGGCTCCAGAGTGGCACCCAAAAGCTCTTAGCCTTGGCTCATCTCACACGCCACGAGGATCCACGGGGAGGACCGGTGCCCTTTGACCGGGGTCTCATTCACTTCCTGAGAGACTTGACCCATTCTGACCATGCAGAGCTCTGGCCAGGGAGGGGTCCTGGGCTTCCCTCATGCAAGGAAAAGCTCAGCCGTTGGGAAGAGAAGGTCAGGGGACCCCAGCAGGGACCTCTGGGATTCATCCTTCAGCATCCCTGGTGGGAAGATTTTCTCAGGACACAGAGGAGTATGGGGATGCTGAAGGGCAGGGGTTCCCAGGGAGGAACAAGCGTGGGCAGGAGCTGTCATTAGACCATGTCCTCCTCTGGGGCGGGGACACTTGGAGCAACTGGATGTCCAGCAACATGCCACCAGCCTGGGAGCCTCATACATTCTCCCTCTGGCCAGCAATCCTGCTGACCTTGACCAGTGAACTTAAGGAGACTATTCAGTTGACACTGTCCGAGGCTCAGAGAGTCCAAGACTCCTGCGTGAGGCTACAGGCTGGTCAGTGGAGGCTGGTGAATCTGGCTGCGGCTGCTTTGGTCACTGTGCTGTATGGGCCAGGACCCCACAAGACTATGGACTTGAGCTTGCTCCAGACCCCCAGGACAACAGGTGGGAAGGCAGGCAGCACCAGCCCCTGTAGTTCCCGTGCCCTGCCCTGGGTATCCATATCTGTTTGCTCACTCTGATCCATCCCTTCATGGGGAGCAAGCATGGTGTGTGACTCAATGGGTGTCTCCCATTGCTGAATCTGTGAACTGTGAGTCACAATTTTGAGGAGAAGGGAGTCAGAGTGGCCTCCAGGGCCAGGCTGGGCGGGCCCTATAGCCAGGACAGCACAGAGTGTGTTGTAGCTGTGACAAGAAGTCATGAGAGGTTGTGAGCAAGGAGCAAAAGAATCTGACTTGTGCTTCCTCAAGGCCGGGATGGCTTTGGTTTGCCAGATTTAGTGAATAAAGCTAGAGAGGTTCTAGTAAAGTTAAATTCGGACTTCAAATAAACAACACAATTTTTTTTGCATAAGTATGTACCGAATATTGCAGAGGAAATATTTATGTAGAAAAATATCTATTATTGATCTGAAATTCCATCTGACTGGGTGTCCTGCATTTTATCCAGGGGTTCCATTCCATCTGTGGTCAGAGGAGAGCAAGGCCACCATGAAGAGGCTGGGTATGATGACAGTGGCTTAGATGAAGTGCTGGCAGTACAGACAGAGAGAAGTGGACAGGTGGGAGACCCTTTCTAATATAAGCTCACATTTAAGAACCGTTGTGTATCATCTTGTTTAGTCTTTACTGTAACCATTGACGGTCTGTTCGGTATTAGATCCATTGTGCAGATGAGAAAACAGAGGCACAGAGAAGTCCATGATAATTTTGTGGGAGAACCAGGGTTCTGGAGGGTATGCAGTCTTCAATTCAACACTCTTTAATGTTTGTTACCTGCCAGGACCAGTGTGAGGCCCAGGTAGGCAAGAAGGTATCGAAGAAGAAGAGAAGAGAGAGGGCTTTGCTTTGGACAAACAAGTGAAAGGTAATTACAATGAAGGGTAACACGGAACACACAACGATGGACAGGTGGCTGGTCCAGCTTCCTGCTGGACTCTGCTCTAAATCAGTAGCTGGCGTTCACCATCCAATCCTCACCCAATCCTATGGAGCAGGTGCTGATGTTAGCTCCCACCCCACAGAACAGACAGGTCCCTCAGCTACCCAAGGAGAAGAGATGGGATACCATCAGGGATGTCTCTGTCCCAGCGTCTGGCTCACATCCATGGTCCTGCCCTCACAGAAGGCTGTGGGTGGCAGGTATGGGAGAGGTTACAAGGTCACCAGGCTCCCCAGAGGAGGTGATGCCTGAGCTGAGCCTTGAAGGACTAAATGCTCTATAAAGTCTCCTCCACCCCAGGGACCTCTGGCCAGGCCATGCCAGGTCAGCACTGTCCTTACCTAGGACATCTTTGTGTGTCCTCGGGAAGGCAGGTGGGCACACCTTAGTTGTGACTTGAACAGATCGAAACCTTAACAACCAGCTTGAGCTATGTAGCCCAGCTGGCAAAGAAGTCAGGTCCATGTGCGTGTAAACGTTCGCAGGTGCAGGAAGTGAAAGCCTGAAAGGGAAAACCGGTGGGGACCTAGAGCAAAGGGGGTCCACAACCCAGCGCCTGATGTAGAAGAAGAGCCTTCTGGGATGGCCAAGGTTCCTTCTGCCGTGACACAGGCACCCAGCCCACTCTGCATCTGAGAGTTCTTGCACTTGTACTCCTTGAAGGAACTGGGTACCTGCCACTCCTTGGGCCCTGTAGCTCGGCAGGCTTGGGGTGTCCAGTGTGTGCATGGCCATGGGGAGGGAGGTGGAGCAAAGATAACATAGACAGGCCTGACGTTGATTCACACTAAAACCAAACACAAACGAACCCTTGACTGATCTCAGAAAATCAGTGGATCTGTCAGTAAAAGAAAAGCCAAGCCGATGGGACCCTGAAAATGAAGTGGAATTAACTGACTGTGCAACCAAGCTCCATGAAATCCAAGATGATTTAATAGGCAGCCCAGGTAAGACTATCTGGCTTTCTGCTCGGCACTGGAAGGGGATCTGATATGCAGGAGGCCCATCGAATAGAGGATGTCCCCAGAGGAAGATGGGTTGGACACTTATGACTCAGGTGCCTAGGAGCTCAGGGACAGGTCCACAGCCTGGAGCTGGGATGGCTCTAGTCTCCATGGAGACAGAGTAGAACAGGTGGGAATATCATAATAAGGGCTGGTTTAGATAAGCAGCAAGGAAATAGCATCCTGGGCTCCTGGCTGCCCAGGATGACCCAAGGGAAGACGATTCTTGTGAACTGCAGCTTCCGCCATGTTTTTAAAAAGTAGTTGAACGAAGACAGTGATGTTCATTGTTTGGGACACACATCGTTGGGCGGGGGGAGGATTTTAGGTGGCACAGAAGCAATTTAAAAGCTCTTGAGTTGGGTGCCAGTGGCTCACTCCTGTAATCCTAGCTACTCAGGAGGCAGAGATCAGGAGGATCATGGTTCAAAGTCAGCCTGGGCAAATAGTTCGAAAGACTCTATTCGGAAAAGTACCCAACATAAAACAGAGCTGGAGGTGTCACTCAATTTAGAATGCTTGCCTAGTAAGTGTGAAGCCCTGAGTTCAAACCCCATATTACAAAAAAAATGCTTTAAAAAAATTTAAGAATAATGTGTTTATCTTTAGAGTTAACTTCCAGTTTTGGTTTTCCACCTATAACTAGAGATTAAAAATTAATTTGTTCTGAGTCTATTTAAAGAAGAACTCTAATTATGATGGCAGTGGATAAAAGTCATGAAGGTGACCCCCCGTGACTGGCTTTTGGGACCCGGTGGTTGGGGGTACTGGGAAGGGGCAGAGGAGAGTGTAGAACCTTACAGTCAGGGCATTGTCCAGCGTACGGGGCATTTGTGGACTACTGCAAGTAGAAGTGTGCAAAGAGTCTATGACCTAGTGTCCTGCCCAGAGCTGCACCCAGGCTGCCCCATGTGCTCTCCTGGTTATCCTGTGCAGCTGTTACAGACACACTGCCATCCCTGGTGACCTGCCATTTTGAATCCTGCTCCTTTACAACTTATTTCCTGCCAGGCATACTGCTGCTTCAACGTGACCATTAGTGGTGCTTGTTGGTCTTGCTGCTGAGGCCTTCCTAGAAGGCATCTTGGCTTTTCCCTGTGCTTTCCTGTGCCTAGACCTTGGTCCCTGGCCTGATGGTTTCCTGAGGAGCCTTTCCTGGGAAGGATGTGACTGGATGCTCCCATGTAAGGTGGGAGGAAGAACGGCTGCTGCCCATCTTCTCAGGGGTCCCCGTTGGTACCAGTGACTAGCAAAGGCCTCTTTTTCGTCTCCCCACCTCGGGTGTTCTGGCTGCAGTCCCAAGCAGCTGCCTCCACGGCAGGAGGCCATTCAGCTCCCAGCTCTGTCTAGACAGCCAGCGTGCCAGCCACTGCCAGGCCGTCTGTGTGCGCCTGTGCGGCTGTGCATGTCTGTGTGTCTGGTTGTTGATTACTCTGGAATGTCTGCTCCAGCCGCCACTGTAGAAATGTAGGTCATCCCAGAGAGGCAGGCGGTCACGATCGGGGGTCAGGCCAGCCGGCAGTGCACACAGCGTATCGAGGTCACGGCAGTCTGACAGCCAGCCTAACGGGCCGTCTCATAAAGAGCAGACAGGCTGGTTTCTTTCTTTTAGTGCATGTCACAGTATTGCTCACATCTTCAGCCCAAGGCGTGTGGCTTTCCTGTCACAAAGGCAAGAACAACTGTTACATTATAATTGTAAGAGATCTTAAATAAGGTCTCTCATGTAGCAATCTTTTGTTGAACCAGAGCCTTCTTTTAAGCAATTTCCCCTGCATGGTCAATGTCATTTGTATATACTTTCACCTCTGCCCAGTGCCCTAGGAGATCCTGTCATTGCCACAACTAATCTCCACTCATATTTACAGATAGGGAAACCAAGGTTCAGAAAAGACACTAGCTATGAATACTAATAAGTAACAATTATTTGTTCCTAACTAGCTGTTGGTTTCATCTATTCTCAGCCCTGGTTTGTAATATCTTAATGAATTGTCCAGCATCTCCACAAAGGTTGTTCTCGCTTTATAGATAAGGAAACTGAGGCACAGAGTGGCCAATCACAAAGCGACTGTGACTCAATCCCAGGCAGTCTGGTTCCAGGCAGAGTTCTCAAACCCTGAGCTCCAAATTGGATTGGATACTGCTATTGCCGGCTTGGCAGAACCATTTGGATTTAAAAGTTATGGAGCAAGAACAGGGCCTGATGCTGGATACAGAGAAGCTTCGGTGGAAGTTAAGCTGTGCTCTGGTGAGCAAGTGGCTCCAGGGGCGTCTCTGGGAGCCAGTGCTGCTCAATGCCACTGGTCTCCATCCCATGTCGGTGACAACTTTCATCCACACACACCCACACCCACTCTGTTGGTCCCATATTTGAAAACATAATCTAATCTTGCAGGGTTTCTGTCTATGGAAACTTTGTCTGCTGTGTGGGCCTTGTTTGGTCACCTGACAGTAGTGATAGTCCAAATATTTCTTAGCTGAGGCTTATGGGTAAAATGCTCTAAGAAACTAAAAGAAACACAAAGAAGTGGGGCTTTAGCTTACCATCTCTTGGATTTATTATAAAATGTTGAAAAATAGCAGTGGGCACACATATATTCACATCTAATTTTTGCCACAGGTCTGTGTCAGGTAGCATTTTAAGAGGACGCTGTTGCCTGAGGGTGGCTTACCATAGGAAGGTATTCCAGCCACTGTGGAGGGTTGGCCTTGACTTTTGAAGGGCATTTGAATGCAGCATATAATGTTCTAGAAGGAATGGGTCAAGACATGTCAGCAACACTCTGTTCTACTAGGCTCAGGGCAGCTTCTGTCTTGAGTAATGGCCAGCACAGTGCTGGCCTGAGGTTGGCAAACTCTGGCTCTGTGCTAAGTGTTCCACACAGCTATGGGCTCAATCCCTACAGCCATCCTGACCCTCGGCATTCTTCAACTCCTGATTTTCCATATGGAGAGCCCAAGGCTCCAGGAGGTTAAACGTTCCTAGAGCCCCCTGTTTTGCAAGTGGCTAAGAAGGTCTTGAAGCTAAGGTCCCAACACAGTGTCTCAATACCAGGGCTGAAAACATGGCTCCTTCCAGGGAGGTGACCCTTGTTTGGGGAAAACTGGAACTTGGACCTCAGAGAGTGGAGGGTTAGGCCTCCTGGCCTGCTGGTCACCATTTATTTCTGGATGCATGCCACAAGCAGGACACTTCCTGCTCCAAAGGACCCCCTCCAAGCCTTTCTGCCTCCTCCCTCCCAAGGAACCCTTACAACCACCACAGCAGAAGACACACATCTTGCTCAAGGCTCCTCTAAGACTTATGTTGATCTGACGCATGGAACAGGCTGGTGTGGGACCAAGCTTAGATGGAAACCCAGCCTCTGGCCAGAATTAGGCTGTGACTAGCTGTGTGAACTTTTCAAGTGATTCCATTTCAGAATCTTTTGTGAGGTCAGAAGCACCCTGGAGGGTGCTGAGGTGGAGATGGAGACATGGAGGGGTGTGGACGTCATCACGCACAGCTGATGCTCAGTAAAGTGGCACTCTCCAGGTAAGGCTACTGAGCTGGTAGGCTGTGCTCTGAGATTTGCCATGAGAGGCTGTGCTGGAGTTTCTGTATCCATGACTATGAGGGTAGTTAGAGCAGCTCTCTGGTCAATGTGACAAAAGTCCCTCCCCCTTACCACAGGGTGCCTGATCACTGTTGGCTTGTTCGGGAAGACGTGTAGTTTTCTTGGGTAATCCCACTACAACTTAACAGTGAGGTCTACCTGACTCTACTCAGTTTGTTTTGTACTTCTCCCTATTTCTGCCCTCAAGAAGCTGAAGTCCATAGAGGAGACTTTTTTTTTTTTTTACCCTTTTTCTTATGGGACTAAGAATACTCAGCAAAGTGCTCAATATGATTAAATGCTACTCAAGGCAACCCATGCCATCTCAACTTCATGTAACCCCACCTAACTTAACCTAACACAACCCAATCCAACCCAACCCAGCACAACACAACCTAACTCAACCCAACCCAACCCAACCCAACCCAACCCAACAAAATACGACCGAACTCAACCCAACCCAATCCAACCCCATCTAACTCAGCCTAACTCAAACCAACTCAACTCATTGCAGCTTCATACAACTCAGCCCATACCAACACACTAGCTACACACCCCACCCAACTCCATGACAGTTGACATTCAGTGGGAAGCACACAGGACTTGGAATCAGAGAGATCAAAGGTGAAATCTCTGCTCTTCCACAACAGGAAGTGTGATCTTGGCCAAGTCACTTCAGTTTTGAGTCCATTTGCTCATCTTAAAATAGAGAAGAAAACCTTAATTTGCCAGTGCATAATATTCATTTTCTGTCCATCTGGTACCTCCATGTAAGACACCATCAAGTCACCCTGGGTCACCAGATGGAATGTCTCAGTTGTTTTATCCCTCTCTGGCCTCCAAGCAAGCAGATGGAAAGGTCTCACACTGGTCAAGAGAGGCACCCCAGCCTGGCCTTCCTGGTTGCTTTGCACTTCTCCTTTGGCCAAGTCTGACAGTGATTAATATATTTCAGAAAGCTTTCTGGCAAGATCAAGTGACTTTTTAATGCAGTAGTTACCCTTAGGCTAAAAATGTGGTCTTTCAAAATGTTGTAAGAATGGGTACAATGTGGCACTCATGTTAAATGCATGGAAATGACTGTGCTGCTACCATCAGCATCACCACCACCAAGACTTGTAAACAAATGTTCTCTCTGCTCTCCTCACCTGTCTTCACAGTCACAGGATGCCAGGACTAAGCAATGCCCTCATCACCTGCCACTCTGGACATTCTGCTATGAGTGCTGGAGGCTGCATGTCAGTCAGCTTTCTGTCACATAACAAACACCTAAGAAGATCAACTTATAAGGAAGAAGAAAAGGTTGATTTTGGATCGTGGTTTTAGAGGTTCTCATTCATAATCAGAAAAGCACGTTGCTTTTCTGTGGGGAGCCGGATGGCAATGACAGAACACATTGGCAGAGTGAAAAGGCTCAACTTATGGATAGAAAACAAAGGAGAGGAAGAGATGGGGGTCCTGCAGCCCCCTTCAAGCACATGTCCCCAAAGACCTAAAGACCTCCCACTAGGACCCACTTGCTAAAGGTTCCATTGGTTCTTAATGGAGCAAACTTGGAGACCAAGCCTTTAACGTATGACACTTCAAGGAGCATTCGAGGTGCAAACTCTTACCAGCCGGAGAGAGGCACCACTGGTCTTTAGACCATCAGCTTTGACTGTGTTGGGTTCGAGGGACTTCATGATACTGTGAGAACTGGGTAGACACTAAGGAAGTCACCTACATGGTGAGACAGTGAGCCCTGAGCTTGGCATGGTAGCAAGCGTCAAGTGCTGGTCTGAGCTCAGTGAGAAAGCCGTGTGCAGTGGAAAGGCCAGAGCTTGCCGTGTAGACAGAGGGCTCGCCTTCTCCTCCCTCCCTTGCTTGCTGTGTGACTTTGAGTGGACAATGTCACTTCTGGGGCCATGATGTCTTCCTCATTAAAGATGGCAATAAGATCTAGCTCTTGGACTGCAGAGGTCAGCAGAAGGTACAAAGGGCACAGAAGAGGGATGGGCTGGAGCACCTCACCCTCCCAGCCGTGGGCTTCCAGTTCTTGCAGTCCAGGACAGGCCTGACCTCCTCATCTCCCGGGAGCTCCCAGCTGGGCCTCCCTGGGCAAAATGTCTACAGAACTGGAAAGTATCTATGAAACACCCAACCTCTCAAGCCCAGAAAATGCACCTGGGGTTCCCAGGATAATCCAGGAAGCTGCAGACAGACAGCAGAGCTGTCGAGAGGAGCCAGGATGTCTTGTCATCGAGGGGCTGAGGGCAGTGTGTGGAATTAAAGCAGCATTGCCTCGTGGATTAATTGATGATGGCAGTCTCATTAACCGCCGTCTGACCTCAGATGCGCAGGCACTCTGGGTGGGCAGCGGGGTACAGGGTCATTAACGATGCGCATGCATCCATTAGAGAGACAATAATTTGCTCCAGACCCAATTTCAAGCCAAAAAAGCAGTTGGCCTCTAGATTTGCATTGTTCTTGATATGAACAAGGAGCACGGAGCTGTGGGCCTTGGAGGGGCCCTGAGGGGAAGTGTGAAAGACAAGTTCTACCAGCCCTATTGCCAGATGGGGACCAGAGGAGAGATCCATGGTATGGATGGGGCTTTAGGGGTCCTGAGAGAGGCTGTTGGCCTTCCCTCCACCCCCCTGACTGAAACTAAACTAGTCCACAGCAGTTGAGTGCTCACCTGTGCCCAGCACTGTACTGACACTTCCAGGCACTGAGCCACATGGTCCTCCCAACCATTCTCTAATGTCCCCATTTTGTGGATGAGCAGACTGAGGCCTGAGACACACCAAGGTTGGTAAGAGGTGGGTGGATGCAGGGCTGGACCTGGCTGGCACTTTAATAGTATAGTTTACCACCTCCATGATAACTGCCATAAGTCACATTTGTCTGCTCACAGTGAACCTCCAGACGCTTAAGTACCTTGAGTTACCAAGCCCCTGACATTGTGGTGAAGAGCAGGGTGAATGTCCCCATTATGCAAAGGAAAAGCATTATGCAGAGGCACAAAGAGATTAGGACACTGGACTGGCCTCGTGTCATGCAGTTCACCCCGATAAATGGGGGAGTGGGCGCAGTAAGCAGTCCATGCAGTGGGAGGCAATAGGTTACCTGGTGAGGGTTACCAGCCTGGGCCTCAGCCATTGCTGGCCCAGCAGCTCACTTCTTCCCCTGTGCCTTGCTCTCCTGTTCTGCAGGCCAGGATGGGTGTGAGGTGGCTGCCTTTCAGATGCGTCCTTTGAGAAACTGCCACTGAGGAGGTGGGAAGATGGACGCCTCAGCCATTTTGGGTCATTTCCATTGCTTTGCCTAAAGGCTGCTTTTTTTTTTTTTTCTGTTCAGCCTTGTGAGTTGGATTTCACCCATCAGAAATTCAGTGAGTATGCTCAGAATGAAGATCTTTTCAGTTAATTTGCTCAGATAATTCCTAACACTGGGATCTCCTTCCATCTACCACCCCACAACTTCCTCCTCTACCTATCAGAGTTGCCAGATAAAATACGGGGTACCTGTTTAAATTTGCATTTCAGAGGACAAAGCAAACAGCGTTTTAGTAGCAGTACTTCCCATGGAACATTTTGATATACTGATGTTAAACATTTATTCATTGTTTATCTGAAATTCAATCTCAACAGGGTCTCCTGTGCTTTTATTTGCTCCATCTTGCATGGGGGAGGGGGTGGGCTTGGGCCTCTGAGGGGACTTGGCCCACTGGTGACAAGGACTATGACTTGTTTGTGGGCAGCTGGTCTGTGCCAGACTCTGGGCTGTGTCCCTGCTGTCCACCTTCTCATCTGTAGTCTTCACACCATTGGGCAGATGTGGAGACAGAGGTCCCCAGAGCAGGGGACAGACTTGCCTAGAGACACATTTGCCATTGAAGCCCATTTTGCTACTCTGCCACTGCATCCCTGGAACTGGCACATGACACAGGGTCTCCCACTTCCTGCGCACCCGCTCTGGACCCTACAATGGGGCTGGACCACTTCCTCCTCCCGCACAGCTCAGATTTAGATGTTGTCATTTTCGAGCCAGGGTCTGTGCCACCCAAACCTTCATGTTTTCCTTCTGATTTCGTGTCTGGGGAGACAGAGCCTCTCCCCAGATTCCCATGGCTTGCACTGGCTCATGACATAGAGACCGTTCCCTAGCTATCCCTCCTGGTCTCCAGTGGGACAGGAGAGTTTCTCTGCTCTCGGCCGCATCCGCCCACACCACACAGATCGCCATGGGTTGTTATTTCCAGTAGACCAGGGGACTTCACAGCCATCTTATGGTGCATGGCAGGCAAGTTCGTCTGATCCGCTTTTTCTCCTAGTGGTCAGTGGACGAGAGTGGTTGGATGTCCAAGCCTTACAGCTGGGCTCTGGCTCTCCTCCCCTCAGGAGCAAGTAGCTTCGCTGGACCTCAGCCTGGGCTTGATTTTGATTTGATGTGGTCAGCCTTGTGGGCCTGAGGGGGCCTGCCAGGGCCTAACCACTTCTGTCATATTCCAAAACCAACTCCAAGGCACCAAAACAGCAGACTCACATTCAATTATTCTCTGTGACTTCCCTGGTTCCCTGACACTTACACTTGGGACCCTTAAAGACAGGGAACACGCCTTAGTCATTCCACAGACCCCAGGTGCTGCACCCTGGGTGCAAAGAGGTGATCAGCAAACTTATTGAATGAATAAAGGTGGGTGTTCTCCCTGGCCAGGACCCTGGTTGGTGGCCAGGAACCACAGTCATCTGTCCTCAGGTGTCTGTAAGGTCATAGCATTGACTTTATCCCAGTGGTTGGCTTTATCGCCACAGTGACTTGTCCCTGAAGTCTAAGCGTTAGGTAACCCAAGCGATAAGGGTCGTCATGCAAAGGGAACCTTGCAGACCTGGCAAAGTCATGGGGAAGGGGGCACATTCACTGTCTTTCCCTTTCCCCATTCCTGTCTTGAAAATGCCGACTGGATGCTTTCAGCTGTACCAGCCATCTTGAGACCAGAGGCCAACAACACGAGGACTGAAGCCGTGGGCTTGGAACCTTAGAGAGGGGCAGGGAGAACCTCTGCCCCTGCTGGTGTCACCGTGGTCAAAACTCTAGCCTAGCAGCACCCACGACCTCAGCATGGGAGGACAGCAGACTCCTGTGGTCTGCAGAAGCCACTGTTAGTTGGGAATTCTGTTCCTTGTAGCATTCCAATCTAATACAGGGGGTCATGTTTGGTTTGGTTTGGTTTTCAGTACTGGGGTTTGAACTGAGGGTCTCAAGCACTCTACTACTCGAGCCACACCCCCGGCTCTTTGGTGCTATAATTTTCAGACGGGGTCTCATGTTTTTGCTTGGGGCAGGCCTCCGACCACAATCCTCCTACTTTTGCCTCCTACATAGCTGGGATCACAGGTGTGGATCACCACACCCAGTTCGTTTGTTGAGATGGAGGTCTTGCTAACTTTTTTTGCCCAGTCTGGCCTGAAACCACAATCCTCCTGATTTCTGAAAGGTTCTAGAAAATCTAGGCAGAAAGTTAAAAAAAAAAAAAGGCATAGTCTCTTGTCCTCAGAGACTCATATTCAGCCAGGGAACTGTGGTCTCTCCTTTGTGCCCTCAAGCGTCCCCTTCTGCCACCCCCCCACTCACCCTTGAAGACAGAGAACTTGTCGTGGGAATTTGAGGGGACAGCCCCCAGAAAAGAGGGGGTGCAGTCTCCTGAGCTGAGCGTCCCCAAGACTTCTCTGGAGTCCCTTGCTGTCCTTGCCACTTGAGCAGTGAAGACACAACCTCAGACAGTGCCCTCAAGCCATGGACCGAGCAGATCGAGCATTTCTAACCTGCTCTCAGGTGGCACTGATACTGCTGGCCTGGGGCCCACACTTTGAGCAGGAGGACGTGGAAGGCAACCAGTTGCATCCAAGACTGTCCCTGGGCAGCCAACTTCCTACCCTCGCACTCAGAGCTCTGGGTCACAACTCACTCAGCCAGAATGCCCATGTTCTGCCTTTTAACCTCTGCCCTTCTGCCATCCAAGAGGACTTCTCAGTTGTACACTGGCACTTTGTTCCAAGGTTTCAGTGGTCAAATGGTACTGTACAGCTCAAAGATGTGCCAGTGGGCTCAAGGCACGATGTGTCAGAGAAGACCTCAGCCGGCAAGACCCGTGTCGTCGTCAGGATGGGTGCACAGCGGGGGACATGGGAGCTGGCCCCATCACTGCACACCAGAGGAATGGACAGACCTGCTCTTGAAGCTTCCTCTGGTCCCCCAGTCTTGGGTCTCCAGGCTTGGACAGTTGAGGGACAAAAAGATTGATGTGCGGCCACCTTGGCTTGCTCTTGCCACGTGGGCTAGAGGATGCAGGGCTATCACAGCCCCTACTGAGCCACTGAAGACTCCCCTGGGACAGAATGAGGTCTTGGGCTCTGGGCATCTCCTTTACATTCCACCTGCCCTGGGCAGTTAATGACTTGCTCAGCTCCTTAATGAAAAAAAATATATGCACCCTTCCCGGCTGAATGCCTTTAATTGGACTCATTTGTGCCTGAAGTGTAGGGAGTGGGGCAAACCAATGTTAAGCAAAAAGGCCATTACCACAAGGCCTGTCCCTCTGGCAATGTTATTTCTCGAAGCTCAGCTTCTTTCTAACTAGACAGGTGGGCTTGGTATGGTGCTAACAGGCAGGCTCCAGCGGTGGTCACGCTCTGACTGATGGGCTTTTATCGCCACTCTTCCTGTAGCTCTGTGTTTTTAAGAAGTGATCCACATTTAAAGTTGGAAGAATTTCAACAAAACCTGCATTTTTAATCTCCTTAAGACAATCCAGCAGTGAGCAGGACACAGGGACACTTAGCAGGGGCTGACGACTGCCCCTCTAGTGCAGGGAGCTCAGAGGCAGCCCAGGCCTGGGGCAGTGAGTAGGGGTTCCTCAAATTGTTATTTTAAGTGAACATTGCTAAGGACATAGCAGTGTTCCTATAAGCACATCATCAGCATATCAGGTGACTTCCTATCTGCTGACTTTCCTGGAAGGACCAGAGCCAGAGGGAAGCATTTGAAGGTCATGGGGCAGAAGCTTCAGAATTGAGGTTTCACATCTGCCTTGGCACCATGACAGTGTGTGCTCACTGTGAAAAATGGGTTTGCATTTCTCATGACCATTAAGGACCCAATGAGACCACTTAGGAGAGGTGGTGTCACGACATGTCCTCCAGGACCTCTAGGGAGCCGCCCAGAGCATAGCAACTCCCATGTCTTTCCCAATGTGGCTTTGGAAGGGAACTGTCCATTCTGAGTTCTGTGATGGCCATTTGCTGGGAAAAGGGTTGTAAAGACACGGTTCTTAGATGGGAAAACTAAAGCATGAACTGATTTATTATTTTTATTGTAGGAATGAATTTAATGGGATAAAAAGATGTTAACATACAGACATGTGAAAATTAGCAGGCTATGATACAATGCATAGTGCATGCTACCATTACAGGCTAGATATATGTTTAAATGAACATGTGAGTTGGGAGCCAGTGGCTCACACCTATAATCCTAGCTTCTTGGGAGGCTGGGATCATGGGTGGAGGCCAGCCTGGGGAAATAGTTTGCAAGACCCCATCTCCAAAATAAGCAGAGCAAACTGGACTGGAGGTGTGGCTCAAGCAGTAGAGAGCGTGTTTGCAAGCACAAAGTCCTGAATTCAAACCCCATTCCCGCTCCCCCTACAAAAAAATGTGTATATGAAAAGAAGGGTGGGCTGAACACAGGCTCAAGCCTGTGATTTTAGCTATTTGGGAGTGGAGACTGGGAGAGCTTCTGTTTGAGGTCAGCCCTAGAAAAAGTTACAGACCCCTCCTCACGAATGCACATACCTGTGACCCCAGGTACTCAGGAGGTATAGGTAGGAAGTTTGTGATCTGAGGCTGGCTCCAGGAAAAAACTTGACATCCTATCTGAAAAATAAAGCCAAAAAAGGTTGAAGGCATGGCTGAAGTGGTACAGTGCTAACTTAGAAGCACGAGGTCCCGAGTTCAAACTCCAGGGCCACCAAACAAGAAAAAGAAAAGAATAAAAAGCTAGAAGTCAAAAGATACTATTGTGAATAGCTGGCTTATTCTTTCTTGCTTGCTTGGTTTCTTCCTTTCCTTCTTTCTCATTCTCTCGCTCTCCTTCTTTCTTCTCTTTTTCTCTCTTCTTTCATTCTGTGCTGAGAATTGAACCTTCACAATGCTTTACGAGCACTTTACCACTGAGCTACACTGCCAGCCCTCATTTTCAAATGATAAAGTCCCTTCAGTCTTCTCAGTTGGATTAGCTTCCCAAGGATTCAGGCTGAGCCCCAAGTGAGCACCAGAGCCAGTCAGGTCAGTTAGCACTGCTGTCTGTGTTGGGCTGTATAGAATAGAAATTCAACAGCAGCTGAAAAGAACAGTCCCCAGTTAAAGCACAAAGCCCAGAGATGGGCAAACAATGGCTCCGTAATGCTGCAGGAACCCAGTCACTCTTTCTTTTTACTCACCTATCCTTAAAAGTTGGCTTTTCATCCTCATGAAAGCAAAATGGCTGCTTTGTCCTTCGTCATTATACCTACAGTCCAAGAAGGAGGAAACGAGTATAGAGAAGAAGGGGACAACCCTGCCGAAGGATTGCTTCTGACTTCCTGTCCAGACTGGGTCACGTGTTCATTTCCAACTTTCAGCAGCCTAGGAAGGTGGATGCTATTAAAAGGCCCATTGCTTCATGAGTAAAATTGAGATTCTGTGAAGCAGAAAAGGAGTGGCTATTGGCTAAGGACCTTGGCGTGTCCACCCCATTTCGGTGGTCATGACAGCAGTTCTCCAGAGTTCTGCTGTGAGCACACTGAATGCATTACTTGCTTTGTATTAGTCTTATGGGAACTTTTATTATTATTCTAGATAACAAAGAACTTGAGGCTCAGAGAGGTACAGCCACTTGCATAAGGCCACACAGTCTCAGGCAAAGCCAGTATTGTGACACCATCTCAACTGAGTGCAGAGTCCACTTACTCACCAGGGCAGACCCAGAAAAGGGGACCTTGGATCTGAGTAGAAGCATCAGGAAGCAGCCATTTTCTTCCCTAGCCCAGGCCTGTGGTCCCAGGTCCCCTAGGTCTCTTAAGACCAGTGCTTCTCTAGGCTGTGCAGCATTTCCCCTTTAGGATTCCTGGGTGGGTTTGCAATTCTGCATTTCTAATACCCTCCAACACCCTCCCTAGGCACAAAGCCAGGCTAGTAGTCTGTGGGCCCCACTCTCCCAGGCACTCTCCCTGGAGCATGTGTCCTGGCCTTGTATACACTAGCAGTCAGTATTGACATCTTTTGTGATGCTCCGGGCTAGCAGGAAGTGAACGGAATCATTGAGAACTCCTCGCCTGCTCTCTCCTCCCTGGAGATCGGCTGTGTGCTGTGCTCCAGCAGGAAGTCGGAAGTCACGTCTGGGCTGCTGAAAGGACCACAGATGAGCCTGGATCTGGAGGCCACTGAGGGAATTTGTCCTGAGGCTGCCACACACCCTGTCTTCAGAGTTCTGGGCACTGGTGGGCTGTGACTTTTGTTCTCTGCAGCTAATGTAGTTACTGTCCTGTAATGAAAGGAAGTAGAGTGAATCTTAAACTCATGAGAGAAAAAACAAGAAAGGTATAAAGGGGAAAGTCAACATTTTACGTATTCCAACCATCACTAACTAGTCGGGAGACTTTTCCCTGCTTCTCCGTGGCATGTCTGTGCTGGGTGACTCTGGGTACCATTTATACTGAGCACCAGGTCCCAAGCCCACCACTGCCCTTTTGTTAAAATTGCTTTGTAGAAACCAGTCTTGATTGCATAAATATTCTATGTCAAGGTCATTTTGTTAGCTCATCATTTTTGTAGTGTTAGATATTAATACTTTTAAAAGTCAAACTATTATGATTAATGTCTATTTATATTAACCGGTTTTCATTTCCTGATTATTTTTTTGGGCCAGTTTGCCAAAAGTGGAATTACTGAATAAAGTAGATGACTGTTTTTGACTTATTTTTACACACACACACATACACATACACCTGAAGCCTACTGAACCACCCCTACCACAGCATCCATGGTGTTTAAAACGCTTTGTTCAACTGACTTTTGGGATGGTGTCTGCATGTCCTGATTACATCTGATTAACCCCAAATGTAGCTCTTAACCCTTGTCTAACTAACAAGAGGTTAAAGTCCTCAGGCTTTAACCTGAGGACTTTTCAAATGCCCTTGAAGACAGGACCTGGGTGGAACCACCCAGCTGTCCGCAGCCTCTGAGGCAGGTGGCAGGCAGAAATGCTGCAGAGTGGGAAAGGGCTGCAGCAAGGGCTGCCCGCCTGGGCTCAGAACAGGTGGTCTGGACACAGGGATGGCTGTGCTGCTATGCTGGACATGGTACCTGGACCCTGGTTCTGGGGTGAACCTCACTCAAAGGTGGAGTTCAGGTCCCACTCATTCCTCATATGGATCCAAAGAACATTTGAGACCACACAGTAAATTAGAAACTAGCTGAAACAGGTTGTGGCCCCCTGCGCCTTTCAGGGGTTATACTAAATGGTAGACTTGGGCTAAAAACAAGGGTGACCAGCTGCAGTGGTGTCACCTGGCTCCAGGATTCATGCCTGCATTCAGCTGGAATGCAGGAAGCACCTTGGAGACACCACAACGGGTTTGCCTGCCCCGCAGCTGACTCAGCAGACATCTTTGTCTTTCCAGGATTGTAATCATCACTTGCTTGGACCCAGGCTCAGCCTTGGTCTTTAGCACTCAGCCAGAGGGCAGGTCTGGGGCCTGGAAGACAGCTCACTAATTTCGCAGGTTTGATATATTCCCTTTAAACTATGGTTAAATTCCATGCAAAGGGGGAAAAATCAGACAAGTAAAGCAGCCCCTGCTGAGGGACCAGTTTGGGGCTTGTGAAATGCAAGCGTGTGCATCCAGGACACAATGCAGCTGATGGAAAGGTTTCGGCAGCTGGAGTCAGGAGAGCTGAGTTCCAGTCCAGCTGGATGATCCCAGACCCCTTCTGCATCTCACCTGTGTGTGATGTGATGGTTGATAGTGAAACTGTGTGGTAAAAGCCGCCCCATGCTCAGCAAAGCAGATCCAGACATCGGCCATCAAAGGACTATCATATTGTGATGGACACATCAGGGGACCGTCACCAATGTGATTGACACATAGCAGGGGAGTCCTGCAACCCCTCTATGTTCTTTCTCTGTGTTTTATCATTTTAATTATAAACCACACACAGACCTTTTTGTCTTTTCAAGAAAAGGACACTTTCTTGACAAATTATGTCTCCATTGCTTCTCCCATCAACGCATCAAAACGCTTTTTGAAGAAAACCCTAAAAGTGAAAAGAAACCCTGATGGTGCTATGGTCTCCATCCACGTGAAGTAAGTTTAGGGGCCATGCAAGCAAAACCAATGCTAAGAAACCCACCAGGAACCAGCACACACGGATGGCGCTGGGTCCCTGGGGACAGATTCAGTGTGGAAACTCTAGCTTCGTGGTCACTTAGAGGTGGTGAACTTTCTCTCTGCCTTTATTGCAGGATCAATGACTCATTTGGGCTTTTATGATGAGACCGGGGCCCTCTCCGGGTAGGCGGCTACACTCACATTCGTTATTCCACGGCAGACCTTGCAACATAGCTAGCTGGCTTACTTCTCCAGCATCGTCTGTTGGCTCTTATGTTTGTTTCTCCGAGGCTGTGAAAGATCAAGCTGCAGGTGACAGACTGGAGCAGCCTAGTGGCAAAGTCACAGGAGACCAATCCTTCCCAGGGGCATGCTGAGCTTCAGCTGGCAGAGCAGCTGGCAGGCCCTCGGGGTCAGCTGACTTCTTTAGGCTTCAGGCCTTCGAGAAGACTTTTAAGGGCCATACGAGTGTCCCAACTCCTCTTAAAATCAGAAGAAACACTTTGCAAGTGGCGAAAGCAGGTGTGTCTGGGCAACTAAGTATCATGGGGGTCAGCAGGTCCAGAGTGGAGGGCACCCCAAGTCACATTGGGGGAGCTTGGGAAGCATTCAGTAGAACAGGGCCCCAGGGAAGTGCCCAGTGACACTGGGTGGGGGGCAGAAAGCATGCAATGGACAGGACAGGGTCAGACCGAGAGGTTGGAGACAGGTTGGTAGGGCCTGGGCTGTGACTCGGAAAAGTGGACAGACCCTGAGACCCTGGCAGCCACATGTGAATGTGTTCCATGGTCCCCTCTGTGTCCTCACCCCCTTGGCCAGCTCTCTGACTCTCACTCCTTGCTACCTTGCTCCTCCTATCTCCCTGCCTCTGCTTGGGTCCTCTGCCTGCACCCCCCCACCCCCCACCTCACTCCCTCCCTGCCCTCTGCAGAGAAGCAGTGGCACAAGGTCACCTTGCCCTCCGTATGACTACATCCCAGGCATGGTCTTCGATCTCATCTTACTGAGTCTTCAGCAGCTTGACACCTGTCTGGATGGCATCTCCTCCCAGCTTCTGTGCTGCTGGCTGCCCAGGTGTCCCAGCAGGCAGACAGGCTTCACCCTCTCAGCAGCTCGGGGTTTCCTGGGTGTCTCCTGGTCCTCTCACTCTCCCTTCCCTCTAGCTGAACTTGCCCACAACTGAGGCTCCAAGTACCACTGCCAGACTTAGCAAATCAAAATTCAGCACACCCAGTTTATCTTGAATTTCACAGACAGGAGTCTACCCAAAATGTGCCCGTGCCAACCTCTCTGTGGTCTGCCTCCTTAATTTTTCACACCCATGTCACCTAAACTGCATGCTTCCAACCAAGCCAGTCCTTGGAATTCAGACCTGCCTGTGACCTCCTAATTAGTGACTTCACTAGAACAGTGCAAATGAATTAAAAGCCTCAGACTTGCCATCTCCCCCATAAAGCTTGTCACTGGCTAGTCAGTGTCCCATCCTCAATCTATGTGTCCAGACCCTTGGCACACACCACTATTTCACCTCTGGAAGGTTTGCTTCACCCACTTTTCTTCCTCTTCTCCAAACTACATGTACTTCTAAGCTGTTACCCATGACACCCTCCTGGTTGGATCTGCCTCATTCTTTCTGATCCTTCCTCCCTGCAAATTCTTCTCCAAAGAAATCTTGTCAAACACCCACATTGGATATGTGGCTCCCCATTGCTGGTAGGATAAATCCTATGACCTTGAAAATGACCTTAAGACCCTACCTCCATCTTGCCTCTGGCTCCTTTCCCAAACTCATTCTTGCTGGGGAATACCAGGGTGAAGAGAGTGAGGCTTTTGTTTCAGATACAAAAATGGAAGGAGGCACGAAAACACACAGGAACCAAGATCAATAATATCTTAATGCAATATTTTAAAGTATAAACTATTCCCTAAATTCCATGATATCATAATTTTAGATCAAGAGAGTCTTGAACCTGCACTTGCAGACACTCCTTACTCAGCTCAGCCTAACCTGGCCTTGCCTGTCCCATCTTATTTTTGTTGACAATGTTGATATTTCTCATGGGATTTTCTACTGATTTTGATTGTTTGCAAACATTGCACTAAATTTGTTAAAATGTTATTCATCTTGATCTCTGAGTGTTTTGGCACTCCCTTAAATTTTGGGAGGCAGAGGCCAGTGCCTCACTAGCCCCCACCCCCATCCTTGCTCTCGGAGTGCCAGCCTCAGGCCTCTCCCAATTCCCTTGCTCTCAGGGCTCTTTTGCCGCTAGGTGCTCATTCAAGTTGCCCGTCCACCTGGCCCATCCCCCCTCACAGCGAGATCTCACTTCATCAGGACAGTGTCCTGTGACCAGTCACCTTTGACCACAGAACCAAGCTCTGGTCCTTCAGCACTTCTGGCTCTGCATGAGGCTCACTGGCTTGGGTCTGTGTCCTCCAGAGACTGCATGGGACAGGTCCACAGGGGCCAGAGAACCTCAGTGCCCCCACAGCGACAACAATGGACACATGGAGGAGAGAAAGAAGAAAGAAAGAAAGAAAGAAAGAAAGAAAGAAAGAAAGAAAGAAAGAAAGAAAGAAAGAAAGAAAGAAAGAAAGAAGGAAGGAAGGAAGGAAGGAAGGAAGGAAGGAAGGAAGGAAGGAAGGAAGGAAGGAAGGAAGGAAGGAAAAAAGAAAGAAAGAAAGAGGCAGTACTGCTAGATTTCAGGGATTTACCAGCAGCCCTCTCAGCACTCATTATCTGTGAAATGTGAAATGGTAATAGCCAGCCAGAAACATTAAAAATGACAAAAAGAAGAAAAACCAGACGAGGCTACAATCACAAGAAAGAGAAAATTGCCATGCAGCACAGAAAGGCAATTCAGAAATAAAATGGAAACAAACCACCAGACACACCCAATGGGTCTGAGAGCTGCAGACAAACCCTCCTCCCCTTGGGAGGAAACTTTTAGACCTACAGGAAACTTTTAGAAAATGCTGGTCCCATCTTCACCCAAGGGGCCCAGAGAGGGCCTGGCATGGGTACCTGTGTGCAGGCTCCCCCAGTTGGCTCTGATATGCAATCAGAGCTGGGAACCCCTGAATTTCAGGCCCCTGCTGCAGAGAGGAAAGTGTGCCAAGCCAACGCCCTCCCAACCTTTTCCTTCCCTGTTTGCACGAATTACTCTGATAACTGCTTGAATGATTCCAAAGCAATCAAACACTGTCCTCTCACATCTCCATTCTTTAGGCCTTCTGTTCTCTGTTTCTATGTCTTTTCCTCTTGGATCAGCACTGTAAAGGTCATTATTTATTGTTTGCTTCCCCTAATTTCTCCACACTGTGTGTGTACACACACACACACACACACACACACACACAACTTCCATTCTCAGTCCTGCACAGCTGCTGCAGGCTTTACACCAGGTGGGCTTCACTCAAATCTGCAGCCTTTCAACAGCAAGTCAGCTCCAGAAACCCCTGGAGAAAGCAGGACACTGATGAGGAAATCACCCTTGTTTTTCTGTTCCTACTTTGGGAACTTTGCAAGGCCTGGACTCACCACGGCCAACTTGAGATACAGGGGTTGTTGGTGCATTGGTGGGACTGTGGCCCTCTATCTCCTGTGGGGTCTCCCTGCAGGCTGAGGGATGGAGATGGTGTCTGAGGCCTCTCCAGGTCCCACCTCCACTAGACCAGCAGCTTTCAACCAGGGACATGTGATGGTGGGCAGAGATATTTTTGGTTATAATGGGGCATCTAGAGTGTGGAGGCCAGGGGTGCACGGACATCCTGGGATGGGCAGGCAGCCCCCGCCCTAATGGGATAATCCAGCCCCAAGTCCACAGTGCGGACAGTGAGAGCTCTTAAACTCAGCACAAAGCCCTTGAAGGCTGCGAAATTTCTCCCCCTGCAGCTTATTAGTGCTGAATTTAGCTAGGAGATGGTTGTACCAACCTCACTCACTTTTATACCTGCTATTTATTTCATTGATTTTTTTAAATTAAGTCACTTTTCTTTCTTTCCTTCTTTCTTTCTTTCGCAGTACTGGGGCTTAAACTCAGGGCCTACACCTTGATCCACTCCACCAGTCCTTTTTTTGTGATGCGTCTTTTCAAGATAGGGTCTCATCACTTATTTTCCCAGGCTAGCTTTGAACCGTGATCTTCCTGATCTTTGCCACCTGAGTAGCTAGCATTACAGGTGTGAGCCACTGGCACCCAACTGCTTTCTTAATTCAAACAAATGCATTTAAGTGGAAACTTTATATAATTACAGTATCTGAAGACTAGACTCACATGCCACAATGGATGGTGCCCCAAAATATAAGTGTAACAGGGACCCAGCAAGTCACCCTCTGTCTGGCTGAAGTTGGCTATTTCTGAGGGTTCTGAGCACAAGGCCCCTGCCTTTCCTTCCCTTCCCTTCCCTTCCCTTTTTCCTTTTCCTTTCCTTTTTCCTTTTCCTTTTCCTTTCATTTTTCCCTTCTCTTCCCTTCCCTTCCCTTTTTCCTTTTCCTTTCCTTTTTCCTTTTCCTTTTCCTTTCATTTTTCCCTTCTCTTCCCTTTCCTTTTTCCTTTTTCCTTTCCTATCCATTTTTCCTTCTCCCTCCTCCCTCTCTCCCTTCCTTTCTTCCCTCTTTCTTCTGTTTTCAGGTGGTGTGCTGGGGAATCAGGACTGAGCAAAGGACTTTGTGCTTGCTAGGCAATCACTCCACCATTTGAGCCACACCCCCAATCCTTTTTACTTTGTTTCTCAGACAGGGTCTCGAGCTTTTGCCTGGGCCAGCCTTGGACCGTGATTCTCCTACCTCCACCTCTCAAGTAACTGGGATTGCAGTTGTGTACCACCGTGCTGGTCTCACAAGGCCCCTTTTGTGGTTGCTGTCCATCCTGTGTAAGAAACGGAATAAAGACAGACTAGGACTCCATGCAGACATTCTCCTGCAGTTGTAGAAAGACCCACAGAAGTGAGCTTTCTGGCCTGTGCCTTCCCCCACCTCTTTACCAGCACTGGTGAAGCTGCCACCTCACACTAGAGAGACCTGAGTTGCCCTTCCTAGGCCATCTAAGAGGTAGGCTGCCCATGTAGAGCAGCCAGGGCAACCTTTACACTGAAGTCTAGAAGGAACTGCCAAGTTCCAAGCCCTAAACTGGAAGCTCCCCAGCTCTTACCTCATGGAGCCAGAAATCTCCCTCACAGCTGCAGGGGAAGGTTTGCACGGAGTGCTAGTACTTTCTGCCATCACCAACAAGTCCTCCACCTTTCCCAGTTTCCTCATCCCCAAAATGGTGGTGTTCTTGTACCCACTCCTAGTGCAGTGATGAGGGTTCAAGGAAACACATGCATTCCAGACCTGGCCCCGTGGTGCACACACTCACTGCTCAATCCCCCACACTTGTCTTGACGTTGTTGTCAGAAGAACACAGGCCTTTCCCCTGTAATTTTAAATGAAAAGTGCTGACCTCATTTATGGAGGTTCATACATGTTAGCGTGTACACCATACAGGTGTACACACAGGATGGACATGGTCCAGAAGCCAGATCTCCCTGCCTGTTATTCAGACTCCTCAAGGATGGTAGGTAGGCTTGGCTTCCCAACTGCCTTTTTCCTTTTGCACATGGCCCTCACATGGCCCTGGAGAGTAGCTCCTTTATGACCCTGGAATGGCCTGGAGCTTTCAGATGTAAGGAAAGTCCCAGGAGGCCTGGACAGGTTAGGAGTCAATGAGTCTAGAGAGGTGTTGGCCAAAGTCACTGGGAATCAAGACTTGGGAGCTAAGATATCACCCCTGAGCTCCCTAAAGAGCCAGGCCTCCGTTTGTACCCTGTCCCAATGCCTCAACCAAGTCTTCCTGTCCCAGGAAAGCCGCAGGCCCAGTCTGTCTGCCCAGGGGTCTGGGCTTGGCCTGGCCGGGCAGGACCTTCTCAGCTGTTGAAGCCCCATTCCCCTGGCTCTGAGACTGGTAGGTGGCATGTTGGACTTGAGGTGTAGGGAGCTAGTCTACGGCTGTGGGGCTGTCCCCAAGTTAAATGGCTTTGCAGACACCATGCCCTTACCTCCAAATGGAGGACAACAATCCTCCTCACCTCGCAGGACTGCTGAGCATTTTAGTGGGGCAAGGTGTGAGATGCTGAATAGAGGCTGGCACACAGTAGGCAGGCAGTTAATGGCAGTCACTGGGAAGATATGCAGGACATACATTGCTTTCCCTCCCAGACCAGATCAGTTGATGCCAGAAAGGCAAAGGGAGCTTTGAGCTGGAAGTATTTCTGAGAAGTGAGCACTGTGGTGTTACTGGACTCACTGTACTTCCAGGTGCTCATAGGCACTGTGGAGAAAAGAGGAGGGGTGGTGTGAGTGTGGTGGTGCTGGTGGTGATGGGGGTTGTAATGCTGGAGATGATGATGGTGGTGTGGTAATGGTGATGGTGACGGTGGTGGTAGTGATGGCGCTGGTGGTGGTAATGATGGTATGACAATGATCTTGGTGATGATGGTTATGGTGCTAGTGGTGGTGGTATTGGTGGTGGTGGTGGTGGTGGTAATGATGGTGGTAGTAATGAGGATGGTGAAGGTGTTGGTTTGGTAATTTGATGATGTAAATGATGATTGTGGTGGTTTATGTATGCAATGTGAATGTGGGGTGACTAGATAAAGTCTCAAAGCAAAGGCAATATTCTTGTAAAGCTCTAAAGGAACTAAGTGCAAGGAGAAGCTAGTGCAAAGGCTCTGAGGTGGGAACAGAAGCAACATTTGAGGACTGGTAAGGAGGTCAGTGGACCAGTGTGGGAAGAGCAAGATGGAGACATAGACCAAGGCCAGGTCCAGGACTTCAGCCTTCAATCTGGGGTCTCAAGACCCCAGGAAGGTCTTGAGCAGGGATGATAGGACTTATTTAGCTCACATCCGAACAGCTTCATTCTATCTTCGACATGCAGTTTAGGGCCCAGGGTGCCCTAAGGAGGCCAGGAAGCAGCATTTGCAGGTGTGGGGCTGGGGCTTTTGAAGGGCCGGCTCTCATTCAAAGTCTATTATGCAGTTTGAGTTGACACATTTAGAGCCAAACCATGTGGAAGTGAGGAACCACCTCCCACTTGTGCTTAGTGTCTTTCAGGCAGGTCCCTCTTCTGCACCTGTGGATGGGGTTGAAAGTGGATAGGAGGGTAGAGCTGATGGGATGTGCTTCAGAAAGACCACTGGGGGCTTACGCTGGTGGAGGACATGCCCTTGATCTTGGGCAGGGCAGGACAAGCTATTGTTTAGCAAGGCTGATGGGATCCAGCACCGTGGCCTCACCCTGGCTGGCTGAACAGGGTAAACAGAGTTCAAAAGCTTCCCAGATGGAGTGGGGCAGGCAGAACCCAGGAGAGGCCTGGGGCTATCTGCATGTCCCTCTCCCACAGATGTTTGGATTTGGGGGAGGGAAAGAAACAAAGACAGGGCTGCATTGTTTCAGCTGGAAGGTAGAGGACACTGTGGCAGAAAGCCCCGGGGAAAGCGCGGGCACACATTGCTGGTACTGGGCAGAGCGCTGCCGCAGTGGGGCGGCCCTGGCACTGCTGGTGCCACATGATCCACATTGGCTGGGGGTGAAGGGGCTGGGAATAGCATCCGGTTACCTAAGGGGCCAGTGGTGGCACTTGTGTGAGTGTGATCCTTGGAGTGAGGTGTAGATAGAGTGCTGGGGTCGCTGGGTAGCATGTGTTTAGGACCCTCATAGGTAATAATTTGATTTGTAAACTGAAGTGGTAGAGAAGGACAGGAAGAAGAAAAGAAAGAAAGAAGAAACAGAAGGTGGGAAAAGGGACAGTCAGGCAGAGGTAAGCACTTACTCATAAGTGTAACTCCACAACCCCACACGGATGTCCACTGTGCTCCACAAAGAGCAAGCTCTGTGCCAGTCACATGGAGCTCCAACCCAGCCTCTCGAACCATCCCAGGGCCTGAATGTTATGTCTTTTCTTCTCTTATCAGGCCTGGGATGAGGCCCAGGGCTTCCTCCCCAAAGAATTCAGCCCATCTTTCCAGGATCTGTCCTGGACCTGGGTCTGTCTTGTTTAGAGCACTGGTTCTCCACCCTGCCCCTGGGGTGTTTGATGGTGTCTGGAGACATCTTTGTTCATCAGTTCTGGGAGATGAGAAAAGCTGCTGGCATCTCATGAGTGGAGCCAGGAGGCTGCTAAATGTTCTGGACTCCAGGGCAGCCCCCACCACAGAGATGTGAGGAGGTGGAGAAGCCTTGGAACCAGGTTGTCCTGGTGCCTGGTCTTGGACGGGAGTTCCCTAACCTCACTGTCTGTGGTTATCGGAAGCTGGTTACAAGCCCAGCACTGTTCACACTTCTTTCCTATGGGGTGCCTTGAAACCTTGAAAGCCCCCATAGCCGCACTGGACAGGAAAGAAAAAGAGGGGCTTCTCTGGCCTTGTGGAGGTATGATAGCCTAGTACAGAGACAGGGTGGAGAACTCTCCTGGAGCAAGGCAGATGCAGAGACATTGACAAGGAGTTCATGGGCCCCAAACAGGTCTGTGCAGACATCCTGCCACACAGACACTCCCCAGTTCTGCTGTCATCCAGTGCCTTGCTGTCCTGGACACAGGACCATTTCTGTCTTCTTGAAGCCCTTTATTCTCCAGCTGCTGTGATATGTGGGGGACAAGGAAGTAGTCCCCCCACCCCCAGTGAAGCACTGGCCACTCTGTCTGTGGTGATCTCCATCAGCTGGCAACCTGCAGGAGTTTCCAGGACAAAGGTCACATCTCTCTTGAGGCTTCCAGAATTAGACTGGAGAGAGAATCCCTGCCACCCTAGAAGCAGCCATGTTGGAACTGCCTATGGAGAGGGGGTCACATGGAGGGGCACTTCAGGTGCCTCTGGGACCTGGGCAGGGCATGCTCAGCTGATGACCAGTAAGGAGCTGGGACAAAGAAATGAATACAGCTGGTAGCATGAAATAGCTTTGATCAGTTTCTTCCCCAGCTGAGCCAGCAGCTGACCATGCAGCTCAGCCAACGCCTTCATTGCAGCCATGTGACACCCTGTCCACTGGGCCCAGCTAAGTCAGGCTGGATACCTGATCCATGGAAACTGTGAGATAAAACATATGTGTTGTTAAAAGCCACTAAGTTTGTGGTAACTTTTTATATACCAATAGAAAAATAACACATTTTTATTAGTAATAATGGATGAAAATGTTGTAATGACTAGCAGTCAATGAGGGTTATCTATCCTTCCATTCATCCTCCTATCCACCCTTCATCCATCCATCCATCCATCCATCCGACCATCACCCATCCATTCACCTACACATCTACCCATCTATCTATCCATGTACCACACATCCACCCACCCACCCATCCATCTGTCCATCCACCTATCCACCATCCATCCATCCATCCACCCGCCCATCCACCCATCATCCATTCATTCATCTATCCACCCACACACCCACCTATCCAACCTGTAGAGCAAGGGTTACCACGAGGAAGTTCTCTATCTTGCAGAAGTATGGAAGCTTTGGTCTGCTACATCTGGAATCCATGTCAAAGGCCCTATCTTGGAATTTCCTTCATCTGTACACTCACTAGCAGATGGTAAACTAGCTTTGAGAAAGCACTGAGGTTCTTGCTGTCTAAATCTAATCTCAGGAAAACTAAATGTGGGTGTGTGTTTATTCTGAAGTTAAACCAGGACAGGCTGGGAAAGACACCCAGTAATGTCCTCCCTCCATCCATCCACTGATGTCTACCCTGAGTGGCTTCGTGCGAGTCACAGAGAGAGCAGGTCTAGCTTCTGCGTGGACCCAGCTTTCTGGCTGGCCATCAACAGGGAAACCAGCCACAGATGTCAAACATCTATAGCGTATGAGAGACTATTTAGGTACAATTTAGCAGAAACTAATCATCCTGCAGACATAAACATTTTAATCAGAGTGACAATTTATTCAAACAATTTGACAATGCTTACACATGCGGAGCAGATGGGCTGGGGTGTGGGAGAGAATCCCCAGGAAGAGACTGGCTGGCCTGGGGGAGGGGGCAAAGTGGAAGATAAAGAGCTCCCTCCCCTACAACTGATAGGCTCCTGAGACAACCTTTGATTCTTACCTGGAGACACTTGCCCATACAGACGCCTGTTTGATGTCTCAGACTAATAAGGTCGAGAGAAATGCTAGAGAAAGGAAGGCCATTCACTCACTCATCCCGTTAGAGAAAGTTTACTGAATTCCTGTGAAATGGTGGCATTGTAACAGATGCTGTGTGTGTGTGTGTGTGTGTGTGTGCGCAGCCTAATCCATTATTGATGTCTTCTGGCTTATTTGGAGCCCATAGCTGTCTGTGATTGGCCCAGAAGCAACCCCTAAGCAGAAGATTTGGGTAAAAGTGGTTTGTTTGGAATCCAGATATGCCTGAATGGGTGTGAGGAAGGGCAGGCAGTTTTAATGAGCTGAGTGTGACATCGCTGCCCCTGCAGGCAACTGCACCACAGACCCAAGGAGGTCAGCGCAGCCTCAGCAGCTTCAAGGTGAGAGAAGCCTTAAAGTGCCCAGCCTGGCCCAGCTCCTACATGCAGCTGCAGGACAGGCCTTGGGTAAGAACCTACAGCTGAGGCCAGCCAGTCCCCAGGACTTAGGGTGACCATAATAAAGTGGTCAGTTAGTGATGTAACATAACTTAAGCACACAGAACTGACTCTGTGTGGGCAGAAGCTGGTGGGGCACAGAGGAAGAGAGTGTTAGAGAAGCCACTGGAAGAAAGGGCTTCCCGTTCTGTCCTGTCTGAGAGTCTGGCTGCACCTCCAGGGACAAGCAAAATAAGAGGAACATAATGGTCTCACAGAGCATATTCTCAAGCGTCAGAACTGAAGGTTCCTGTCAGCTTTTCCACCTACCTATGGTAAAATGTCAGTGGAAAGGGATGAGCAAAAAAAACCTGTTGAGTTGTCATGAAAAGCTTATAGGAAAGGCAAATAGCCAGGAGGTCCTAGGGTTGAAATAACAGCGTTTCTCATACCCGTCCTTCCCAGGTGGGAAATTATTTTCACATTAGGAAGTGACTTCCAGGGGGGAGGTCCAATCCAGATCCACCTGGGCCCGTACCTCCTTTGTCTCTCAGAGGATGGCTCAGATGCTGCTTTCTGTCTGGACAGACAGAGCCCCTCTGTGGCTCCTAAGGGCCCACCTCACAGCCCCTCTTCATGAAAAGTTTCTAAGACTTTCAGATGACCCATCCATGGCGACTTTGGCAGGCGTGTAACCAGTGTCTAAAAACTGCTTTTGCTGAGGAGCACTGACTCCTTACTTGGGCCCAGGAATTAACAAAAGGCAGGAAACAGAAGACAATGGCCTTTCCTCAGAGATGGAAGGAACAAATTGACAGTGGGGAAAACATAACCAGGACTACAAAAGGAAGAACTTTTGGTGGAGCCAGTTTGCGTGCTTGGGTTGCTGTGCTTGTTATTCAAACTGACATTTCCCCTTTGCCTATATGCTAGAGAGCCCAAGGTTAACTCTTTACTCTCTGATTAAACTAGGCAGTAGAGATGTGGCGCAAGTAAACCAGGAGATAAGAGCCGAAGTTTCTACACATGAGTTTTGTCACATACTCAAACTGAGCCCCTGAACTCCCCTTTAAAAAGCAGACATAGTCTCTCAGAAGAGGGACCACAGATCTTTGAGTGACTGACTCTCTCTTCCTCCTCTTCGCCTGATAAATAATAAACCTTATTTACTTCTCCTCCAAAACCCTGCCCCTGTTCTCCTATTATTTGTAAATTGGCATTGAGGCCAGAAAGAAGACTGACTTTCTGGCAACAGGACTTCAAGGCAGAGGGGCTTATGGCCAAGACATTTGTAGGTGTGTCCGTTGATGAGGGACTGAAGTGTACATCAATTCTTCAGAAACCTACCAAGTTTTTAAAGGAATTGTCAGTTTGATCTGAGAGGGACAGAAACAACACACAATGAGAAGAGGCATCTGGACCTTCAAACTTCTCCGGGAAAGAAATGAAAATGACTGCAGTCAAGGTTCTGTTTGGTGGAAAAGCACGAATGATGTGGAGGACAGGGCCCACAGCCCTGGAGCACAACCTCCTGGCAGCAGCTGGCAGCTATGTCCCCTGATTTCAGGACTGCCCAGTCAGGGCCTGCTGCTGCTTCCACTCCCCTCTGTGCACCGGCTGCCTGCTGCTCTGCTCCACATGTTGGGCATATGGGAAGTAGGTTCCAGGTAATTTGTGTCCTAGACAAATTACACCAAGTAATTTTTTTTTGTCCTAGACAAAGACACCAAGTGATGCTGTGATGGAGCGAGGCTTGCTGGTGCGTGGAGGGACAGGTGTATTTTACCTGTGGGAGGGAGGGAACACAGGTGTGATGCTGTGAAATATACTACAAATTCCTGGCACTTCCTGCAAAAGGCAAAGCCGGACACTCCTCCCTCCCCTTCATACCACTGGACTTGGTGGTGCCCTTCTAGTGAGAGTAAAGCCACCTCCTGACGCTGGGCGATAAGGCAGTGCAGCCTGTCTCTCTCCCTGCCCCATCACTTGCTCTGGAGGAAGATGCCACCATGTTACAGGGATGCTCCAGGGTTTGAAGGGAGATGCCGAGACCTCCTGTCAACACACATGGGAGTGAACCATCTTGGAAGTGGATCCTTCTGCCTCAGTCAAGTGCAGACTTGCTTACATATTGCCTGAAGCCTCCTGGGAGACCCTCTAGCCAGAACCACCCAGCCCCGACACTCCCAGTTTCCTGACCCACAGAAAAGTGAGACTGTGTTTGGGGTACTAACTTGTTACATAGCAACAGATAACCAACACGACACCTTTTTCTTCCTCCATCCTAAACAAACTTGCTAAGTCCAGAACTCTTATTATCCTCCCTGTGCAGACAGGAGACTGTGGCTCAGAGGGTGATAGCATTTTTTGTTTTGTTTTTGTGGTGGCACTGGGGTTTGAACTCAGGGCCTTGCACTTGCTAGGAAGGCTTCTACCACTTGAGTCCCACCTCCAGCCCTTTTAGCTTTAGGTATCTTTCATAAAGGGTCTCACTTTATGCCTGGGCTGGCCTGAACTGAGATCTTCCTATTTACACTTCCCCATGTACCTGGGGTGACAGGCATGTGCCACTGTGCCCAGCCATTGGTTGAGACGGGGGTCTCATAAACTTTTTGCCTGGGTTGACCTTGAACTGTGATCCTCCTGTTGTCCACCTTCCAAGTAGCTATTATGATTACAGGTGTGAGCCACCTCACTCAGTCAACACTGCTTTTTGTACTCACAGAGCTGTCTTTGACTCTCAGTCCTACCATGGGACTGACTGTATTAATCCCACTGTGTACACCTTCTCCTTTGTCCATCCCAACATTTGGGTTATAGTGAGAAAGGGAAGTAGTAGATGACATTGGATGTGTCTACTTTTCTTTCATTTAATGACAAATTCGTTGGTAAAGTTGGGAGTAATTGTGAACCCCTGGGGCGGGGGGCTAAGGTCTGCAGTATGTCTGCCTGAGCTGCGGTCTTCCTAAGCTGAGTGAGCTGCATCCCTCCTTGTAGCTTGGGTTCCCAGAGTGTAGGCTTCTCCTGATTCATCTCCCACAGTCTCCAGTTACTCACTCCCCCCGTGTGGGTAGAAGGGTTGTACAGTTTAATTTAATCACCCACTGAGTTTCCAAAATTAATTTCCTGTTAGAAATAAATATTGTACTATGAATTATAAATCAGACCAGGCAGTAATTTGCAGACAACCTGTAAATTAAAATTTTGACTGTTGTTCCCTGTAACACATAGAAGAGGGAGCAATTGGTGTCATCAAGACTGAATGTTCACCCCCGCAAGGGGTCTGGAGGGACGTCATCAACAGAGGGACTCTGGCTGTGTGGGGGGCTCCCATAGTCACTGCTCTGTGCACACAGTGTAGCTGCACGGACTTCTGGCTACCACTCACTCACTGCATGGTAGCCTCAGGGACTATATTGGTGAATAAATACAAGGCCTATCCCATCTGGTCTCCTGCGATGTCCCCCAAGGAAGAGATTGTCACCAGAGGACCATGGGAAGTGTTCACGCTGCGCTCACACAGCTGGGCACACGTTAACTTATGTGGTCTTTACAACAGCCCTATAGGGAGGTTCTACCATTAGTACCAGGTCATGGGTGAGGAAACTGAGGCACAGCAACTCTAATATTTGGCCAAAGAGGGCAAGTCAGCAGGGGGTAATGCCCACGTTTGTGTGAGGCCATTGATTCGAGAATTGAGCCCCTCTCACACTCTCCACTCCACCTCCCCTCCCAGACTGGGCCACTCCTGTCTCCAACTTTTTTGGCCATGGACCTCCCCAGTGGCCTCCTAGCTTCCCTCTCTTAGCAGTCAGAGAGCCCTTCAGAAACGTGCATGCAAAGGTGAAGACCCACAGCGGTGACACCACAGGACAAACAGCAGCTGGCCCTACAGGACTGTACAGGTTAGCTCAGTTCCCAGCATTGGCTGCTAGACCCCTGCCAGAGGGGACACAGGCTGTTTGGGGTTTCTACAGGAGGGTGATGTCCTTGCAGGTTGGGTTGAGCCTGGGGATGGCACACTTAAGCATTTCTTCGAGGAGCAAACCACTCACCCACTCATGGAGCAAAGACCCAAATCCATTCAATGCTAGCTAGCAGAGCAGAGCATTCACTGACTGGGAGCTAAGCCACCAAAAGCGGGGCTCCCTGGTGAAGGAGTCAGGCAAGACACTGCCACAGGAAGCGGCCAGTGCCGGAGGCAGATGGGCAGTGAGCAGGTGACCCCACGTGAAAAGGTATGTGCAGGAAAGGGGGCACAGGACTGGGCGAGGGTCTGAGGGGACTCCTGATGGCTTTTCCATCCTCCACAGCCTAGAGGGGTTGTTATCATTGCCTGGTCTTGTAAGAGGGGAAACTGAGGTGAGGAGACCTGCCTGCCTTGGCAGTGGCTGCAAAGCACATGGTGATGGCCACCATCCTTGTGTCTTTCTCCCGATTCTCAGCAAGATGTTGAGAGGCCAGTCAGGTTGGCCAGCAGCTCAGAGGGTGCTCAGAGAAGCAGCCACTCTGGTCAGCTCATTCTTTCTTTCTGGTCAGTCTCTGAATAAATTAGGCTTCTCCCAGAAGCTCAGTGCAAAATAACTAAGAAACAAAAGGAAGTTTCTTGGCTCATTTTTTACCAAGGTCTGGGGGTAGTGGTTGCAGGCATGGCTGGATCCAGGAACTCAAACTCTATCTTCTGGGCTCTCTCTCCTACTTGACTCTCCTTGCTCCCACTCTCTTCCAGCAGAGGGTCTGCCCTAGCATATACTGTTATGGCAGCCCAGCTATCCCCTGGGGCTGTCATTCCAGTTCCACATTTAAAGGCAAAGTCCCTTCCCAACTGGCACCAAATGCAGCCACTTTAGGGAGGGCACCTGAATAGTCTGGCGGAGATCACCTGCCCAATCTGGACCCACTGCTGTGAGCAGAGGCTCAGGTGCTGTAAAAGCCTGCAGTGTGGAACGAGGACCTGGGATACAAGGTGGGAGAAACACAGGGCTTGGCCACACAGTACTGCAGGTGCCATGCCAGTGGTGGCTTCTGGTCCATGGGAGTGTGTGCACCTGGCTTCCTCTGAGAAGACCTCAAATAGTCCACCTTCGTGAGGACCCCAAACCAAGGGCACCCTCCTAAACCCCACCTCCCTGCCGTGTCCTTCAGGGATTGGGATCTGGTGGTGGAGTCCCTGTGGGACACGGCTGGTCTGGAGCATGCTTGCTGGTAGCATCCAGGCTGTCCTCCCTCTGGGTTAATGTCCAGCCTCACTAAAGCATCCTCCGTGTCACCTGGAGGCAGCTCTCACTGTGCTCTCTGGACGTCATTTCACTGAGGCAACACAGAATCCCTGAGTTACATTCATTTGCAGGTATGAAGGACAGGGGGGTGTCATTCAGGTCCCTTTCTACCTGGTAATTGGACACCTTCCAATGGTGTCCAATGGTGTCTGGGAAGCAGAGTGTCAGGGCTGGGCACGTGGGAAGAGAAGAAGGGGAACAAGCAGAGTCTGCAGGGCACAGACGTGGGTCAGACCCCCTTCTCTTTGGGGAGCAACCAGGATTTCTCCTGTTGGGATTGCTAACCACAAACCTCCATTCTCTCACCCTACAGGGCCCCATGACAGCCCCTTCCTCTTGTTAAGTGATTGCACCAGACATGGTGCTTCCCCGGAAGCACCATGCATTCCTGCATTTGCAGCTGGATGGGAAGGACCTTTCATTTGTGTTGTCAGCAAAGCTAAGAAGGAGAAAGAGCACAGAAGACAGAGCTTGAGTCCCTGGATCCAGCCATGCCGGCAGTCAGCGTGACTTCTCCAATTCTCAGCAAAAATGAAATGGTAAATTGTCTCTTGTTTCTTAGGTGCTTTGAGTTGAGCGTCAGTGACTTCAATAGCAAGCCTGACCGGTACCTGGGAGTTGTTTCCACCACCATCCCTACCTGCTCCCTGCTCCCTCTCTTCCTTGTCCACACAACCCTTCACTGAGCACGGTGAGTTCCATATGCACAAGAGCAGAGCCTCTTTATGCATGGAACCCTGAACCTTCGCACAGCCATCCAGACAAGCTCTCTTACTACTCTCAGTCCCGGGCCTCCCTGACGGCGAGTCCACACTCTCCCCTGACCACACGGAGCAGTCTTGCCTCCATCTTACCCGTGCAAACACAGGAGCCATTCAGAAGTTTTCCTGCCACAGAGGGCCTTCTTCCCAAACAGCAAGGAGACCAACACTGTTCCCAAGGATGTGGTGGCCTGTGGCTGGAACAACTGGGCAGCACATCTGCCTTTTCTCTTTGCCCCATGCTTTTTTCTTCCCTTCTTTCATCTGGCCCCAGGCCTGGTCCCCTGAGGACAAAGTGAACGGAAGCAAATATTTACCTGGTGCATACTTTGGCTTGGCTTCAGCTAAATGCCTTTTTAAACGTAGCATTGGGAAATGCCAGAGCCCTGAGGTTAAATCCTTCAGCCCCAGCCTGGCTCTGATGGCAACACAGCAAGGAGAGCTTCAGTGCTGTACGTCTGCAGGGCTGGGTGGCCATCCAGGGCAGAAGGCAGTGCTGTGGCCGTGGACTCAGGAGTTGCTGGCAATTGACTGGTAAGGGTGGTGTGAGTGGTGATGGGGTGGGTGACAAGCACCCCGGAATCTCATGCCCCAATTTTTAGTGGCTGGGGCGTCCAGACAGGTTGAAACTTCACAGCTGTTGGCTTAAGATTTGTACAAATCTCAAAGGTGTCACACTGGCAAATCTGGAAGTTTTTGACTGTGGTTAAATGCACATAAGATACAATTTAACTTTCAAAGAGTACAATGTTGTCACATTAGGGGCTCATCCACATTGTGTGCAACCGTCATCACCATCCATCTCTGGAGCTTTCCCTTTATCCCACACTGAAGTTCTGTCCCCATCAGAGAGCAACTCCTTCCTTGCCCCCAGCCCCTACAGCCTCCAGTCTACCTTCTGTCTCTGATCCAACCACGCTAGAGTCTGTCTATCTGGGCATTAGACAGCATTGGAGCTTTGGGGACTGACTTCCTTAGTTTAGCATAGATGTCCTCAGGGTTCATCTCAGCACATGGGGGCAGGTAACTCTCTCAGGTTCTTCCCGCTCACAAGCGTGGGCAACTCCCACACCCTGCCAGGGCCCTGCTGGCACACGTTAGAGGGTCCTAAGGCACCCATGAAAGTCATCTTGTCGAGGGACCAAGCAGAACCATCCGGGGCCATTTAGAGTGGAGATATTCCTGGAAGGTCAGCACACAGTACAGCTGTCTCTATCCTTGTGACTCGCTGTGTAGCAAAGAAGAAAGTTCACTAGATAGAAAAGACACTTCGGAGGTGAGAGGGGGCCATCTCGGAAAGAGAGGTTAAGAGCCACACTCACATCCATTCCAGTGCAGGCTTTATTGAAGTTTAAGGCATCCAGTCCTCCCTGGGACCAGCCTACAGAGAGTGACTAACATGAACATTGTGAAAAGGTTACAAAGGACATGTCTCAAGAATCACTCTGTGCATCGATTAGCCATCACCACCTAAGAAAAGCCCACAGGGGGAGGGAGGGTTGCAGGGAGGTGAAATTTAAAAGTACAATGAGATTATAGTGATATGGTAATAGGCAAAAGGCGACTTCCAGTCAAAGTAGCTCACCCTAACCAAATCAGACCAGAACTCGTTTGTCGCTTGAAGCCGGGTACAGGGGGCCGTAGTGATGTGTATGCATTCCAGAGAGGCAGCTCTGGCCACACCAGGCCTCCTCCCCACTAGTTCAGGTCATGTTAGGTCTCTTTTATGGTTTTCAGGTGCCTTCAGAAGGATTTGAAGCCAAAAGCCCAGGTGCAGAAAAGCTCACCTTGCAGCAAGCAAGCAAATGGGCTGAGAGAGGAGGTGGGGCTCTTGACAGGCAGCAGTGAGCCAAGGATTCTCCACTTCCTCATTTTCATGTCTAGCTGCTTCCTATCAGGAATGGCTACATTCTTAGAGGATGAACACTGAGAGGTGACAAAAGGACAAGTGTATGACCAAGAACAAGCGTGAAGCATCTCAGGAGAATGTCTTAACTCTGGGTTACATCAACAGTAGCGGGACAATTTTACGAAACAACAGAGACGGTTCTGGAACCATTCTGTGCAGACCCTCTATGCTCAAAGCTCTTATCTCCCTGGGGCTTCCCATCTGTGCAGGCCCCCAGGTCTTTCTTAAGTTCTGCATTCTGTTTTGTTTTAAATACTGACCAGCTAGGCTCTGCTCAGGTGTCCACAGGCAACAAGTCAGAGCTGTCCGAGTGACTTGGAGTGGGCTTGACTTTGCTCTGGTGCTGACCACAGCAGAGTTCCTGAGCTGGGTGAGGACAGATCCAGAGAGGGGGGCGGTGCCGGGCATGGCTCCCTGGGGCTGCAGCCAGTAGTGGAAAGTTCTCTCCCTGCACAATGCTAATTGGGGAGTTGCAGCACATTGGCTTTCTACGTCAGCGTTTCTCAAAGTGCACCCAAGGGCTGCTTGCCCGGGTCGTCCGAGGACAGGACCCCAGAAGCTGCAGCTTAACCACTCCCCATGAGAGCCTTTGATGCACTAAAGGCTGAAGCCAGTGATTTCTCTTAGGTTTGAGGGTCTTTTTAAACAGCAAACTTTGTTTCTTTTCATAAGCAAATAAAACTCAAGATACATGGTGGGTTTTCTTGTATCCTTCTCACCCTGCTTTTTCCCTCCTTCCTTCAGCCATAATGTTGAGTGCTTGCCCGTGATGTCACAGCATCTCCTCCCCTAGACTTTCCTATTCTGGAGCCATAATTTTAAGAGTTCCCAGTGATGCAAAGCCCTGGGTCTGTAGATGAGCAGGGAGGCCTGTGATCCCTCCTGATGCTGGGACATTGAGGACCACAGGCTGTTGGTGTGGACCCTGGAAAAGCCTCCTGTGCTCCATCCAGGGTCACTGTCTGCATCCAGCATGAGGGTGAGCAGCCCAGGGCCTCCCTCCCTGGAAAGATGTCATAGCTTTGGCCATGGAGCACCCACCTGCAGGCCCTGCAATGTGCCTTCAGTCATCTTAGAGGCTGGAGGAAGACAGTGAGACATCTTTTCATTTTTTCCTAAATGAAATAATAAAAGGGACGAACTCTGAGACTTTAACAGAACCTTCTCAAAGCCACCATAGTCCTGAACTGAGCACAGGCCTTACCCGAGGAGGTAATAGGGCCCTGTGGCGTGGTCTCCACTGGAAATTGTCCTCTTTTCTTCTCTGCTGACTTCCCTCCTTATGTCCATCAGAGTCTTGGCTCAGTTACCAAAGCACAATAGGCTTTATCTCCTCATTTGCCTCCTCGTTCACCTCCTCTATCAGTCCCCTCCTTCTAGACTATAATGTCCAGGGATCCAAGCCTGAGTTTCCTGCTATATTACTGCTGCTAAATTCATCAGATCATGAGCATGCAACTCTCAAATCCTCTTGATTTACAGACTCACAGAAGGTAGGCAGCACATTTTTCCTGAGGGCCTACCATGTGCCACGAACTTTGCCAGACGTGGGATGCATTGAAAAACAAGAGCCCCACAATTAGAGCCAATGCAAGCAGAAAATGCTGGCTTGGGACTCACAGGAACAGGGCTTGGCAATCCCAGGCCTACACTTAGCTGGTGCTCTTGAGCAGCGGAGAACCCTGAGCCTCAGTTTCTCCCTTTGGAGAACAGAGGTGATGACAGCATGCTGTTCCTCCGGTTGGTGGGTGAACTAGAAATAACATCCACTACGCATCTAATGAAGATGGAACTCTGAGTGGGTGCTAGATAACTCAGGGTCTGCATTCATTTTCTACGACAGCCATGACAGAGGCCCACAAACTGGGGGGCCTGAGCAATAGAAGGTTTCTCTCTCACAGGGCTGAGGCAGAGGTCCAAAGCAAAGGCACAGGTGGGTTGGTTTCTTCTGGATGCTCTGAGAGAAATTCATTCCATGCAGCTGTCCTACTTGCTGGGGAATGCTGGGAAACTTTGGTGTCCTTTGGCTTGTGACAATAAAACTCTAACCTGACTTGTGCACATGGCCTCCTTTCTTGTGTATCCCTGCATTTCTGTGTCCTTTTACTCTTACAAACATACCAGCCACTGAATTTAGGGCCCTCTCTAGCCTGTTATGATCTCAACTAACTAATTACATCTGCAAAGACCCTATTTCCCTGTTGAGGTTCTTAAAGCGTGCATTTGGGGGCCAGGAGGCACTATTCAGTCCAAAAAGAGCTTCCTTTATTTTGAGGCTCAGTGTTTTGTAGATTTTATTTCATTGCCTCCTCCTAGCTATCTGGGGAGGAAGGGACAGTGACTGCCCTGTTCCAGCTGAGGAGGTTGAGGCAAAGAAGCAGGATTTCCCAGGACATGTGATTACCTCTGCCTCTAATTTGAGTCCATCTGATGTTAAAGACAAGTGTGTGGCAGAGTCTCCAGGGACCTCTCCTCTCAAGACACCATCCTTGTACAAAAGCAGATGGGATGACACCGAGCCAGCCCCAAAGCCCTCTGCGCTTACAGATGGTGTGGCCAGAAGAAAGGTCCTGGCCAACCTGCTGGGAGGTGGCCTGCTTCCCACTTGATGCCTGCAATGGGAAGGACCGAGCTGACAGCACCAAGAAGATGTCTCCTCACCCTTCCTGGGAACAGGTGAATGTTTGTTGCTTGACAGTCCCAAAATCCAACCTCCAATGTCTCCAGGAACCACGTGTAAGGCAGGGTTCCTTCCTCACCATTCCGCAGGGTGGGTGGGGTCTTAGACCAGCCAGTGTCTCCACCTCTGCCCAGAAGAGCATGTGTATGTGCGTGGGTACAGCCACTGACACTGAGCGAGCTGGCCAAGCCAATTCTGTCTCTTTCAGTGACACTTGAGTGTCCGTGATCAAGGTGAGACCTGTTCTTGCTACCACCTGACAAGCACCTGTTCTCCTCAAACTTGAGCCAAGCCCTTCACACTCTGGTACAGGGATCCTTGGTCACAGAAGCAAAGGTTGGGGCCCGGTTCCCAACGTTCAGACCCAGCAGGTCCATGATGAGGTCTAAGAATGCCTTTGTACCTGCCCTGGATGGCCATGACATAGCCACTGTGTGCGCCATACCACACAGACCCTGAGCAGGGAGGAGGAGGCTCCAGAGCGCTCCAGAACTCCAGTTTATGACGCACAGTGAGGGCAATTTTTCGGAATGTCTAAACCAGCGCTTCCCAAGTGCATCCTGCTGCTGAGGATGTGGTCACCTTAGGATTCAGCACATCAGGAAATGAGTTCTCCTTCCAGCGCGGCACTTTGATAAGCATTTGAAGGAGTGACCCACCATCTGTCACAGAGATGCCCAGTGCCTCCCGGTGAGTTCTGTGTTGGGCAGTGACAGTGGGGTCTCTTCAGCTGTCACGGGACTGGCTGCATTTAGTCACATTCATGTGTTCAGTATTTGTTCCTCTATGGAAGGACTGAAGGGTTCTGATCCCAACGTTCCTTTTAAGTTAAGTATGCCTCATTAGAAATGCGAGGCAACTTACAGAAAAAAGACAGTGGTTGAGTTTTGGAGCTGGTGGCAGGTGAGGCCAGAGTGCCAGTGATGGCTCCTACATGACAGAAGTTCTGGAAACACTAACCCAGTTGAAGCTTTGTGTTTGGACTCTGAGAAAATGGAGGCTGTGAGAGTGGAAGAGATGGCCTGAGGCCACCACACTGGGTGGCAGTCCCTACTGTCACTAACAGACACTCACTGTGAGCTCTACAGAGCAGCCACTCAGCAGAGACTCTTTCCCTATGAGCCTGGCACCTGAGATCGCCAGGCAGGTGGGAACCTCAAGATAACGGTGTCTAAAACAGATGAAAGCCGGTGACCGGAGTGAGCTCACCAGCATGCCATGGCCACCGTGAGCAGAGGCTGTAGAAGTTAGTGACTCTTTCTGGCTACCTGCCTCAGTCTCCTTCCAGGGGGCTGCCAGAAAGATGGACGGAGTGGAAACATTCCTGTGGAATGACACAGTGGTTCACCAGTGACTCACCCAGCAACTCAGGTTTGTTGTCCACAACTCAACTTCACTGTGTTTCTAGGGGCAGAGAAGGACTGAGTTGTGACATGGTTGAAGCTAGACTGCAACTTCCTCCCGACCCCACAGGGAGCCCTGGAGTGCTGGTGTCGCCCCAGAAGTGAGTCTCTTGTGCATGAGGCAAAGCATTGGAACCTCGGTGCCCACCAGTCTTAGCCATGGATGCCTGTGAGGTGGGCTGAAGGAAATGTCACTTCTAGAGCATGGTGGGTCCCTTCAGTCAAGGACAATTCCAGAGAAGGGGCCTTGGTGAGTCTTTGGAAGTGACCATGTTTTAGTAACCCAGCTCTCCAGGGACAGAGGAAGAAGACTGCTGAGTTACAGTTTGGCCAATTTCTGTGCTGTAAACACTCCCTTGTGCCAATTTCAAAGTCACCAATGGTTTCACAATGGGCTTCCAAGATTCCTGCGTATTCAGCAATGAGCCTGATTGGCCAGGAGGTGCTGGCTGCAGTCTCCCTTCTGTGAGCAACACCGCCACGGAGAGCTCTGTGTGTCTCTCTTCCCATGTGTATGGGCAACACTGGAAGGGGAAGACATGGATCAGAGTCAGGTTGACACCTTAAGAGATTTTTCAATGAAACTTCTGGGAAGTAAAGAATTCAGATCGTCTGCCCTAAGGAATCAGCATAAGGTCACACTTTCAGCACCACTCCCAGCTTGTTCCTGGAGGAGCCATTTCCTGCAGTGGTGGCACCATTTTCATTCCCACCGACTTAGCTCAAGGTTCCAATTTCTCCACATTTCCCCTCACTCACTAGTTTCTATTTATTGATGGAGGTCAGTCTATCAGGTGTGAGGTGGTCTGTCATTTGGCTTTTGCTTTCTGATGACTAGTGATGTGGAGATGTCCTTGGCCACCTAGACACCTGGAGAATCCAGGACAGTGTTCCATCTGACCTCTCTAACTGAACCCCATCTGCAAAGTCCTTTTGCCATGTATGGTGACATGGTCACAGGTTCTCAGGATGGAGGTCTGGACAGCTCCAAGTGGGCAGCTGAGAATGAAACTGCAGAACTTCCTGAGGGCATCTGTCCTCTCCCCCACTCCTCGCACAGGTCAGGGAGCATTCCAGGACAAGGGAGGAGCTAGAAGTTTAACAAATACTTCTCTGAGGAATTACTGTGTAAGTCTGGGACAGGAGACTTACGCAGTCAAAAGACGCAGGGAAGCCAGGCGTGGTGGCCATGCCTGTACCCTCAGCACTCAGGAGGATGAAGCAGGAAGAAGGTGAGTCTGAGGACAACCTGGGCTACCTAATGAGACTCTGACTGCAATAAATAAATAAATAAATAAACAAGTAAATGGCAGCTCTTTGTCTAAGAAAGGCACAGAGGGAACAGACTATGCTGAGGTCCTGAGGCTGGAAGGAGCTCTGTTGTTCTGGGATCTGAGCCTGTGGCAGAGATGACTGATCCACACTGTAAAAGCTGAGAGATCATTAGCCCCGGTCCCATTCTAGAAACATCTGTGTTGTTAAGCAGTCTCCAGAAGGGGGTTGTTATCTCTTCTGCAAAAATCACAGAAATACCACAGTTTGCAATTGGTGTGGTCCCATCATTCAAGTGCCCTCCGAGTGACACTGCCATGTTATAGCAAGAGATGTGACTGCCATTTGTTCCTCTGGGGGTGGGGAGGGGGCTAGGCGCATGGCATCCATGAGAGGATGGTGAAACACAGGACCCCCAGCCGCCTTGGGGGCAGTAGGAGAGTTTCTTCCCTCTCTTCCTGCCCCTCTCACCCGGCCACCCTTCCCATGTCCTTCCGAGGATGTCCCCTCCCCCAAGTGGCTTGGTTCTGAGTTGAGTCATGGACACTTCCCTGACAGCTTGGTCTCCTTCCCTCCCCGAGGCCAGCAAGATGAAATGGCCCTGCACCCCCCCACCCCCGTGGCAAAAGCCAAGAAAACAGATTCGCTCACGACGCATCTGCTGGAGATTACACACTCGAAAAGCCACTTTATAAATATTTTTTCCACAACCACGTCCCCATATGGCCGTGCTCCGGCCTCGTTCCCATACTGCTGGAGGCCCAGAGCGACTTCCCATGGACGTCTGGGAACAGCAGACTCCAGGGCAAGCAAGGCTGGTGGAGACTGCCTGGAGGTGTGATGGGGTCCAGGGAGGTGAGTGCAAGGTAGCCCACGCTTGCTCTTCTGTTTAGATGACTGGTCACAGCCTTTTGTCCTTGCTCTGCACTGAGCTAGGTCTGGAGGTCTTTCTAGAAGTCCTGTCCAGTGGAAAGATCCCCCCTGGGGTCACCCTGCCCCTTGTAGTCACGTGGCTTATGGAGTTTGGCCTGAGCAAGACCTTCAGCCCTGCCTGCTGCCCACTGCCCCGTCCCCCACCCATGGTTCTCATTCAAACAAGAGACTTGTGAAGGACCCAGAGTCTCCACTCAACCTTGGTGGCTTAGGTGTTCAGCCAGAAGGAGGACTGCCATTGAGGCTCTTGTCTCCTGAAGCCCACAACGAAGGGTGAGCACAGAGGTAGGAAAGTTTATTAAGAGAAACTATGAAAACTCCCACAAAAATCGAGTGGTCCCGAGTGGGCTGCCAGAGAAGAGACTTGGTCTGAGGTTTTTACCCATTTTCTCCAGAACATTGTCCAATCTCTGTGTTAATTAGGTGTGCAAAATGCTGCACTCTGGTTGGCTATGCTGCAGTGTTCTGATTGGTCGTGTCCTAGTCCTCATGGTGACCTCGTTCTGGTCTGGTCTGCTTTTCCTTCTTTCGACTCTTTAAGGTTTCAGGGAGGTCATAATGGAGGTTTCCAGGGACCCTTCTGTCTTATTACCTGGATCGTGGCTGCCCCGGACAGAGCTTCTTATCCCTGCATCTCTCTGTCACTTGCCCCAGCAGCAGAGAGATAGACCTCCATGGAAAGAAACTACCTGCACCTGAGACACAGCCAGGCCCTGCAGGCCCCACCTGCCCTCCCCGTGCAGGCTGGATTTTGTTCTCTTTTGAAATAACGATAGCTGCACAGGAACTTGCAGTTAGCACAGAGACATGCCCTGCACAGTCACAGCTGGGAGTAGGGACATATCTTGTTGTGCCTGGAACAACAATGTCACACTGTTAGGGACTTGTCAGAGGTGGGACCCACGAACCAACCAAGATGCACAGTAACCACAGAGGCAACCTGGGCTCACAGGTCCTGATTTATAAATAAGCTTACAATTGACTGGACGGTGGCCTGCACTATGGCCAGGCCCTCGTACACTGCTCTTCCCTTCCTCAGACAACCCTGTGGCTTAGCCATGCTCCATGTTTGGAACCTCAGCTCTGCACCAGGTAGGAACAATCTGTTGGAAGACAACTAATGCAAAGGCCCTGAGGTAGGAACTAGTGTGACATGTTCAAATCACAGTGAGGCCAGGCAGGAGGAAGGAGGAGAAGCAGGTTACCAGTATGGTACAAGTGCTCCAAGCCCCAGAACAGCACAGGCTGAGTCCCAGCCACACTGGCCCCGTCTTCATGTGTACTCTGCCCAACAAGGGCAGTGTCCCAGGTGGGTTTATTTGAATCTGATCCTAAAATCTGTTTAGGATGGTGGATGTCACCAAAATGTCCAGATTCCTGCTCTTTTTTGCCATCTACAAAGACCATTCACTTGGATGGTATGCACACAGGGTCTGATGCCACATTTTTTTTTGGTACTAGGGTTGAACTCAGGGCCTTCACCTTGAGCCACCCCAACAGCCCTTTTTTTGTGATGAGTTTTTTCAAGATAGGGTCTTGTGAACTATTTGCCCCAGATGGTTTCGAACTGCGATCCTCCTGCTCTCTGCCCTCCTGAGGATTACAGGTGTGAGCTGCCAGCACCACTTTTGACTGGAGCAGAGAAGGCTCCTGGGAGCGTGTGAGGAGGACTCGAGGATGAGGAAGGGCGGTGGAAGAAGCTGGCTGGGGAGACACAGGCCTGCAGCAGGGCAGGGGACAATGACAGACTCACCTGGTCTCTTGCAGGGACGAAAGGACGCTTCCTCTTTGATTCAATCATTTAATCACTCCAGTTGATAAGTCGAATTTCTGAAAAAAAGACCACTGTGGCCGATTGTTCTCCACCTGCCACCTCACCCAGATCCATCCTCCTCCTCCACCTCCAGCCCTGGGAAGAGGCTCTCTGACCCCAGCTTCGGTTGGGTTTGCCTGAAATGAGCATTTGCCGACTGGAGCAACAGGAGGTCTTCATCCTTCTCCCCCTAGCCATGGCCTGGCCCTTGGTGTGCCCAGCTCCTATGGCTATGACTCTGAAGGTTGTGTGAGTCAGTACCTGGCCCTGTTGTGACAGCAGCCTGCTGCTGCTCATTCTGGAACATTCTGCCCTTAATGGCACCTCTGTCCTGCTCACACCTCCACGCACATCTCTCCCGACATTTCTGTTTTCTCAGAGAGGACTCCAGGGTTCCTTCCCAGGCCTTGGCTAGCTGGGCAAATGGGTGGACTCAGCCTGAGGAGCCCCCAGAGGGGAGGGGCAGGGGATTACATGCTAACTCGGGGCCTCCATCGGTTGACTGGCACCTGCCACCTGCCCTGGGCCTGGCACATAGGTTCAGCTGCCAAGTGCTCAGCAGAAACACTCAGGCACTGCCCTTGGCATTTGAGTGACTGGCACAAATGTGGTGGCAGTGGTGTAGCTGAGGGAGGGCTACCACCATGGGGTTGAACTTTGTTATTAATTCAATTTGTGGCTAGTGGCTCTGGTTCTGGAGAGTGTGTGTCTAGAAGGGACGACGGGTTAGTTATTTAATTATAACTGGAGCAGTGCGGCTCTCATATAGCCTGTAGCTTTCCTCCCTAGTGCCATGCCCAAGGCCCAAGCCAGGGGTCACAGGCAACAGAGAGCAACTCTGGCTGAACTGTCTTGGAGAAGCCAGAGCACTTGCTTTGGGGACACAGCAGGTGGCACGCAAGGCCTGAAGTGCAGCACCCTGGGAAAGGCTGGAGGAAGAAGGAAGGAGGCGTGCCCTTGGGTCTGGTACAGCAGCTAAGGTGCAACCCTCACTCTCCACACAACCAGTCCCTAGAAGCAGAGGGACAAGAGTGACTTTGGAGCACAAGGATGCCTGTCCCACGACAGGGGCCCCCATTTTTGTCAACAGCTATTAGGAGGAAAGTGAAACATCCCACAGGTTTCCTATGGCTCTTTGGGGGCAATTGTTAAACCAATGCCAGCTCACGTGTGGAAGGGCATACCATCAGTCTCCACATTCAGATTCATGAAGCATCTTCCTTCCTCCCCACTGTCCCCAAGCCCTCCAATCACACTGGCGTTTGTAGAGGGCTGTGAGCCCACTGCCTTCCTCCTGGAGAGCCATATTTCACTGGGGTTATTGGAGAATTTGCCATCTGGAATTCTGCATATCAAGTGCTGCCGTCATGCAGTTTATAGCTGTGTGCTGGGTTGGTCCCATTAAACGCCCCTTAAAATATGCTTACTTAAGAACAGTGACAGCAGCAGTCATGTTTACAGTTCACATAAAGGAGCACAAAGTCCCTCTTCCAGGGATGCCTGTCTTGGCTGTGTTTACTGTCTGGGTCCCATGGCTACCTCTGGGCCGCGCCTCAGGAGGGAGGCGACAGCCCGCCCTGCTCTGAAACCCATTTCCTCTTCACCAGGATTGCACAAAAGCAGCAGGTGAGAAGAATCCAGACCAACTAACCCCCCAAAAGGCACCCATGTGACATCCAGACAGGGATTCGATCAGCAGAGCTACAAGGATAAAGGATCAATGGATCCACTCATCCCTGCGGGGGAATTCTCCATTAGCAATAATGCTCAGGAGGGGTGTTTTTTTTTTTTTTTTTTCCTTTTTCCTTGCAGTGCTGGGGATGGACCCCAGGGCCTTGTGCATGCTAGGCAAGTGCTCCACCCCTGAGTTACACCCTTAGCCCTCATTTGGGTTTTGTGAGCCGGGAAGAGCCCCCTGGGCCAGGCCTGAGGTCTTCCTGGCAGCCCCTGCCTCTCCCGGGCCTCCCTCTTCCTGAGCAGGTCCCTCCTCTGCTGGCCAAGCATCCTGTATAGCCCGGTGTGGTCGTAAGTAGTTGATAACACTGGCAAGAGCGCCCCTCCCTTGGTCCACATTGCCCTTGGGTACGGGTGTCTTTTGATCAGGGCAAGGTTGGCACACGTTTGCCAGTCCCTCCCTTGACAGACAGGGACAGAAGTCCACCTGACAATGGACAGCGGCCATGGGCTCCCTGAGAACATAGGATCCTTTGTGCTTTCCCTGGGCAGCCTGGCCTTTTCTGGTCTTTCTGGGACCAGCTAGTAGTCTGCACTTGACCCCAGCCTGGGTGCCTGGGGTTCTCAAATCACTAGAGCAGGAGGGGAGGCGGGTCCAGGAGAGAAGAGTGAGATGTGCTCTCTGCGATTTCTCAGGGCAGGAGACAGCTGCTCCATTCCTCACCGAACAGAAAACAGAACTCAGCCCACAAACTGGTGCGCCTCCGGGGCTGCTGACAAGTTAGCATGTCATGACCTTCAATTCTGTGATGGAAAAGGGAAGGTTTTTTAGGGGACAGCCACAGCACTCCAGGGCTGCCTCCTTGCACACTTGGCTGGCCCCCACAGCCCCCTGCTCTTGGGTCTGTGCCTCCAGGCCCAAAATCTCAGAAAGGGAAGGTGTGGCTCTCACTCAAGTGGCCCCCTTTCCCTGGTCCAGCCCAACCATGTTGCTGAGAATACACTATCTCTCCCAGGCTCTGGGTCTTACAGAGGAACACATGACTGCCCCAACCTTCAGGAGCTCTTGGTTGGTGAGAAGCCCAAGCAAGCTCTGTGATTCTGCCCTAGAGAGAACCCCTTCCCGTGGGCTATGGGTCCTGACGAGGGAGTGACTGGTTCTTGTTAACAGGGGGACTGGGCATGGGGAATCCATGTCCCAGTACCCTCCCTCTGCCTTCAGGGAATTACCCTTCCCTGTTGCATAGGGTGGGCAAAGTGCCTCTGCTCACAGCTGCCCACTCCAAGCCCAAGCCAGACCCAATCCAGGTCCTTTCCTGAGGTTTCAGACCTGAACACTGAGAGACACTAGTTTTCTCTTGTGCTAAGCACCTAAGGGTGAAAGATGCACACTGCACCTGTGTGCTCTTTGCATGAGTGAATCAATTCACAGGGAATCGAACCTGAGTGAGCTCCTAGATCAAACCATGCCTGAAGGCCTCTCCTGGATTCTTTGGTTGTATGAGCCAATGAGTTGTTCTGTTTTGTTAAAAACCTGGCTGAGCTGGTTTCTCTCCCTTGTCATGAGAGAATAAATGATCTTTATGGGAGAGGCATCACTGCAGCGGTCTTTAAACCACTGGGGATTGGGTAGCAGGCAGAGTGTGATGGAGCAAGTTGAGAATCCAGGGGAGCCCCTACCTCCATCCTCGCGGTATCACTGGTGCCTTGGCACAGCCAATACACCACAGAATCAATGAATGAGCCTTTAGTCTGATGTTGGCTATGATCTGATGCTTGCCTACACACACATCTGCACAGACAGATTCCGAAACGTCAAGCATGCAGCCCACTCCCTATGAATCAGCTCTGAGTGGCACCCCACTTGGTTTCTTCCAGAAAACTACCTGGTATGTGGATTCTGTGCAACCCAGCTGCCCCTCACCCCCACCCCAGGATCTTGTTACCTGCCTTTCAGGAAAAGCTCACAATAAATCAACAATTATATCATCACCCAACTTACAAAGGCAAAAGCAACTCCAATCAGCATTCTGGTGCCAGGAGCCAAGGGGAGGATTTTTTTCTTGACTCTATTCATTGCTCTGGAAGTAGCCAAGACACCCCGTCAGCACAGTGAGAGGAAGGAATTATTGTCTAAGCAGCGAACTGCTGAACTTTCTGTGATTGCTGGACGGTCTAATCTGAAGCAAGCGCCTCATGGCCACCAGGAAATGGCTGCAGCGCCTTTGCAGTACTGATGTTTTCAGAGCAGATCCTGCCACAGCATCGTCTGGGATGGCACAGAGCATTCTGATGTCAGCGCGTATTGATTTTACGATTTCCAGTGCCCGCCCTCTTCGATTTTATTTAGGAAAAGATTGCCTGTGCCAAGCGACAGGCTCAGGTCTAGCAGCTGCTCATATGGGGAGCCCCAGCCCACACTTGGGGGTAGGGGACAGGCTGGGCATTGACCCTCCCAGTCTGCACCCACTCTGCAGAGTCCAGGGACCGAGGTGAGCAGGAGTCAGCGCCCCTCGGAAGGAACTTGCAGTCCCATTGGAGAGACAAGAGTAGTGAGCAGAAAAGGCAGTGTTGGGGGAGATGCGGGGTGGAGGACCACTGCAGGGATGCGCAGGGAGGACCGTGCACAGCCCGGGTCCCATGCTGGGTTCTGTTCTGGACGCTGCAGCCATGGTGTCTCATTTGACCCTCCCCACACCCCGTCAGGTAGATTCTCCATTCCCATTTTACAGAGAAAGAAACAGACTCAGAATAGAGTTGCAACTTGCTCTGGACTGAGCAATGCCAGAATTTGCTCTCAGATCAATTACACTCCAAGGCCAGTGCTGTTAGAGATACTTAAGCTTTAAATTATTGCAGAAGTCACCACTTAACCATCAGTGGTGGGAATTGACTTCTGTTTCCACCACCACCACCCAGCTCAACGATTTCCTGCTGCTTCTTCTAGTCACCTCTCTGTCCCCCTCTGTGAACCTTGAGTCTTATTTCCCTGGGAAAATAGATCAATCGGAAGAGAATTGCTGTGTCATCAAGAAACTCCCATCCCTGTGTCCACCTACGGTCCTCTCTCCTCCCCCAGTAGTGACTGTGCCTGGCCCTGCCAGATCACCTCTGCAGCATCAAAACTGCTGTAAAACTTTTCCTGCTTTTGCTGAAAAGTCTCTTCTACCAACTGCAGCATGGACGGTGTGTTGCTCAATCCAAACTGAAGTTCCCGATGCCCCACCTAGCTTCCCCCCACCCCCTGGGACCCTGGGACCCTGTTCCTCAGGATGGACCTACCAGGCAGTGTCCATAGAGAACTGGAGAATTTCTGGGTGTGGGAAACCCACACACTTAGTGCCAGAAGTGCAGTGAGGAAAGAAATCTCTCTTCCTCATGAGCAACTATAGGGAATGACATATTTCTTTGGGGTGGCACCGAAAGCCCCCAAAGCTGTTTTATATACTACACTGACAATATTTTAAGGTTTTAAGGTCATATGACTCAAACACACCCTCTCAAATGGTGAAGAGCCGTGGGATTTTATGTGATAAAATAACAAGCAAGTTCATTCCAGAGGACTAAATTTGAACGCTCGGGTGAGTGCGTGCAAAACTGCTGTGCTCTGAATAAGCTGTCTGGGTTGCGTCAAAGTCAATAGTCTGGTTGTGGTTTTGTACTGCAGTTATGTGAGAGGAAATAGGAAATGGAGAGGGGCCTCTGATCGCTTTGTATCCGACTGCACGTGGATCCGCAATGGTCTCAAGGTAAGGTTAATTAAAGCCAGCCGAGGTTCACCACTGGGTGTGAGAAGGACCCTTGCTAGAGGAAGCTCAGTGCTATGAGCAGAGGGGCTCCATGGGCAGTGGGAAGTGGGGAGCTGAGAAGCACAATCAGCACCCAGGGATTCAGAGATCACATGGATCCAGTCACTGAAAGGAAGGGACAAAGGGTTTCTTGGTGGCAGGAACTGTCTGAACAAACAACCAGAAGCAAGGGACAATCTCATTCCCTGGGGACAGGGTGAGAAACCTGACTGAATAGAGCAAGGCCAGGAAAAGGAGTCTGAGATGAGGCTGGACACATGGGCAGCTACAGGGGACTGGTTTCTCTGCCATGCTGGGCATTGGGACCTTCTCTGGAGAGCGATGGCCATGGATGGGACTCAGCAGGGGATGGAGAGTGAAGGTGTGGGCTTGTAAACAGCTCCAGGCTTCCCTCAGGAGACAAGCATGCCCTTCTTCCCTCCTTGCCTCAGTCTCCTTGTGATGGCTCCATCCAGAGGCAGCCTCTTCCTTCTTAGGGCAGAAACTCCCCCAGCTCACAGCTCCAGGGCAACCATATAGAGGCCCTTCCTCTGTGGGGGCTCCAGGAATGCTGAGCTTTGCTGAGCCTAAGCTGGACCCATGCCTACTTGTGCCAGGGAAGATGGAGACCTGCTCAGGTCTCCTAGTCTGGGAGGTGTGGGTCCCCCAAACACAGCTTGAGGCTGTCACTCAAAGAAGGGGGATGGCTGCTAGACAGGTTAGTGTCAACACTCCATTTAAGCAAAGCTAGAGAAGACATAGGGTTTCATAGAGCGAGTCCATATAGCCCAGCATGGTCTATGGCCCCCTCAGACTGCTCAAATGCTCTGCAGTGTCGCAGGGTTCCCCCAGGATCTCACTGAACCACATCTGGGGATTGGTGTGACACTCACTTCTGCGGCTAGTGATGGGCACAACCTGCCAAGAAAACAAACAAGTCCCCTGGTGATAAACAAATAACATCCTTCTCACGAGACTGGGGCCACGGGGGTGCACCTGCCACATGGGGGTCTGACTCTCTTAGAGGGTCCACTCTACTCACTTGAGGATCCAGGAGGCAAAGGCCCTGGGTCCTGATTGTAAACCATGGACTGACTGCTGTGGGAGAGAGGAAGTCAGCACTGCCCTGGGCCTTGCACGGGTCTGCTCAGATGGAGACTGCCAAAAATGGGGGCAATCAGTTAACTTAAGGGAGTCACTCACAGCTCAGAGCCTGCATCTCCTCATCTGTAAAATGGATGTGTTAACAACGGAACGTACAATAAAATTTTTTTCAATGTCGGTTAATGAATTGCATGCCTTGAAATGTGGCACTGAGCCCCAGGTGCCCCAGGCCTGCTCCTGTTGAGACAGCCCTCCCCCCACCCCGCTGTATTTCCAGCCCCACCTCAGCAGGATGAAAGGCTCTGTACAGCAAGCAGTGGTTGGGAGCATGAGGTGGTCCACTGCTGTCCCCACTCTACCTGCAGCAGGTGCTGGGCACTCAACTGAGACCCCCTCTGGGCCCCACTCCTCTGTCCTGCCCCTCCCCCACCCCAACAAACAGACTCTGTATGCTGCTACTTCTAACTGCCTGCATCCCTCCTTTGGGAGATGCCTGGACCCAAACAAAGCCCTTACCTTTCATGTTGCACCTCCCTTGCATGTCCTACCTCCCTGGATGGCTGTGCCCAGCAACCACCTGCTGGTGCAGAGTGGCAGTCAAAAGCCTAGTTTCTGGACGGGGAGGGCATGCACGCAGGCTGGGAAGGGATCCGCCTGGCTCAGTTTCTTCCCATCCCAACCTTCCTCTCAGTTCTGTTTGGGGGCCCTGATCCAAGTCACACACAGAGGCCAGGTCTCCAGCACACGTGCATCCCAGGAGTGCATGGCAGACCCAGCTCCCAAAAGCTCCTGCAGCAGGCTGGTGGTCACTGTCTGCAGAGCTGGAGACCTTGAGTTCCATGCAGAGCGGCTGAGAAGTTGCTGAGGGATTGTTAGGATCTCAGCATCTGTGTCGGACCTGTAGTCATAGAGATTCACAGCTCGCTGCCTCTGCCTGTCTGGCCAGCCGTGGGAAAGGACTATGGGAAGGAGCACTGAACTTCCAGCTTGAAGCTGGATTGTGCCCCAACATTTTCACCTGTCAGCCATGAGGTCCAAAAGTCCCCTAGCTAACCTTACCCCACCTAGGCAACAATGCCCCTTCACCTGTGCAGAAGGTATGCAGCATTGGCATCCACTAGAGTGATTTTGTCACCTCAGCCCTTGCAGTGCGAGGTGTGAGCAGAGCCAAGGTGGTTACTGGGGGAGGGGGAGCATGTGCTGTCCTGGGTCTACTGGGTGGGGGGCGGGGAGGGCAGGTGCAGAATCAGGTCTGCCCAGCTCATTCTGCACCTGCTGAGCACAGAGCATGGACAAATCATTCTCAAATCTTTTCTCCTCCCGGGACCCCAAGCACCCGGGCCACTGTTCTGCCCCTAATTCAACCTAAATCCACACATGTCATTCCCCAAGCATGACCCAGAAGAATGTCTGGGACAATGCGGACAGTGTTGCATCTGCACTGGGGGCCCACATGCTAGGACGCGCGTTAGCATTTGCCATTCAGTCACTCTCCATGGCAAGCCCGGTGCGGAGGGACCTGCAGTCCTTTGGATGAGGAAACTGGAGCTCAAACACCGGACGGACTCACAAGATGTAAATGTCACAACTGAGGCTCAGGGGACACTGCAGATCTAACACAGGAAGACCGATGATAGCCCAGGCACGCAGGAAGATGGGGATTTGTGAGGACTGCAGAAATGATTGGTTTTAATACGAATTCAAACGATGCATTGGAGCTTCTCTTGTTTTTGTTGGGGCATGTGTGTGTCTCATTTTATTTGCTTATTACTATGCTTCTCCTCCTCCTAAAAAAAAATCACAGAAATAAATATTTCCCAGTAATAAAACAGAGGCTACCTTTGCTTCCTGCCTGTGCAGGCAGATGTGTGGCAAGGATTGTAGTGTGGGGAAGGTGACTGCAGGGTAGGAATGAAGCCTCCCTCAGTCAGTTAATGGTGATAATTACAAGCTGTAAACATTCTTGGGTATAATTAAGGCTGGAGGCCAAAGGCTGGGGTGGGCACCCCACTGAGACTGGCACCATCAGGCAGTGGAGGTTGAAGACTCAGCTTCTTACAGCAGATTCCAAAGTGCCACTCCAGTCCACGGCCCAGGCTGCAGTCACCTCCCTCATCTCTCTCAGTCCCCCCAGGACAGTACCTACCTTTCAGAGGGAGCCACACTGGGTTCAGGTGACTGGCCTAGTTCAGGAAACTGGCCCTGTCCCAGAGCACAGGTTCAGAAGGAAGTACTCTTGGTGCCAGTGGCTCACGCCTATAATCTTAGCTACTCAGGAGGATCGCAGTTCAAAGCCAGCCCTAGGCAAATAGTTCTTGAGAACCCTATCTTGAAAATACCCAACACAAAAAAACAGGGTTGGTGGAGTGGCTCAAGTGGTAGAGCACCTGCCTGGCAAGTGTGAGGCCCTGAGTTCAAACCCCAGTACTGCCAAAAAAAAAAAAAAAAGATAGAAAGAAAGAAAGCCACCAGTGTCCCCAGGCTCCTGAGAGAGCTTCTTCCTGGGAGGGAGTGGCTGTTCCTTGGATACCAGAGACCGTTGGGCCTGAGATCAAATCTACCCTTCCCTCTTCTCCTTTCTACTAAACTGCTCCACCTACAGCCTTCACTTCAGCTCAAACCCTGGAGTCTGCCCTGAAGTCCATCTGTCACCTGATGTCACCCATTTGTTGCTTTATTCTGCGATATTAGGTGGGAATGGGTAATGATTCTCACTCCCAAATGGTCATTTCCACACCACCTGTGCTACTACCCACCAGCTGTAGTCCACGACATCTGAAACCTTCCAGCCGCCAGACATTGTCCTTGTGATGAGAGCAGTCCTGACCCGGTCCTGCCCTGCACCATCTTCCCTCTCTTGCATCCCGAGTCCCAGCCATCCTGGCCTTGGCAGTCTTCCTGCCTCTGTTCCCTCTGTCGGAAGTGCTGCCTCCTCTCCTGCCCAGAAAATGCCACATTTATGTCCCTTTAAACCACCTTCCTTCTGAAGCTGTCTAGCCCTCCCTAGGGAATGGACCCCGGTACATTTCAGAATTCCATACCTGTGGATCCATGCCCATAAATTTAACTAACCATGCATCAAAAAAGTTCTTCAAATTGTGTGTGTACCGAACATGTGCAGATTTTTTTCTTGTCATCATTCTCAAATAATACAGTATACCAACTATTTACTTGGCATTTCCATTGTACTGGGTTTCTTAGTCATGCAGAGATGTTTTAAAGGATACAGGGTACAGGGAGATGTGTGTGGCTCTATGCAAATATATAACTTACTTTGTGAGCATCTCCAGATTTTGGGATCCAAAGGGAATCTTGGAGCCAATCCCCCCTCCAAGCTGAAGCACAACTGGATTTCTTTACTGTTTTCTTCTGCTGATAATTTTTTAAAGTTCCAGGATAGCAGGAACTTCTCTGACTTGTTTTTTTCTGTTTCACTGGTGCTGGGCACAGCGACTTACACATAGTAGGTCTTCTCTACATTGAGTGAATAAGAAGATACATGAGTGAATGGCTTGTAGTTTTCACTGATACATAGCTAACATGCCACATTTTCTCCCTTTTGTTTCTTTGTGATCCATCTTGAGAATTCTAGTTATTTTTGGTTTGATTCTGGTCATTTGTCATTAGTGTCCTTCAAGTTCCAGGATCCACAAGGCTCAGAGTTGTGGGGACCAAAGATGGCTTTATTTGACATTCTTCCCATTGGGAGGTAAAGATCATGTTCCCTCCTCTTGAATCTTGGCTGGTCTGTGACTGACTGGACCCATTCACTGGGTATGGTGCAAGAGACACTCTGCTGCCTCCAGGCTGTACCTCTAGGAACTTCCAGCTTCCACTCATTTCCTCTTGGAACCCTGAGCCACCAGGCTGTGAGGAAGCAAGATAGCCTCACTGGAGTCACAGAAAATGGGGGGAGAGAGGTGCCCAACCAGCCCTCATTGTTTGAGACTTTCCAGCTGAAATCCCAGACAGGTGCTGTTATTGCTGAGCCCTGACCATCTGTCTCACAGGGTGATGGGATAACCTAACAATAAGTAGCTGTGGTAAGCCATGATACTGAGTCAGCTTTTTGTGCAACAGTGGAACAGGACAGGAGATCCTCAGCTTGGGTGGGAAAAGAGGGAGGGGGCTGCTTTAAAAGATGTCACCTCCACTCCTACCCATCAGACTTGCAAATCCTCCAAGAGAATGCTTTCCCTCCTAAAGTACTCCTCTATGTAAAAATAAACAAAAACACAGTGTCTCCATGAGTTTCTGACCTATGGGGCCAGAAAATTCCTTTGGTTTTGTGTTTTGGAGACTTTGTCCTTGTGGTCTTTTATTTTTCCAAAACAGACACTCAGTTGGTTTTCATTATCCATGTGACTGCTGGAGAATTGTAATCCCAAATGCAAGACCTGTATTTCAAAAACGTCAATCAAGCATATGAGGAAGAAAACGCTGTCCAGAAGGATCCGGGCATTCTAGAACGTGGGGGGAGGGGGTTCTGAGACCTGAAAGTTCCCCATTTCTGTTCCTGACCTGGTCCAAGATTGGTGCTGGCCTATGGCTGGGTCCTCAGCCACCTCCATGATGCTGGAAAGGCGAGAGCGTTTCCATAGCATTACGTGACCATCGTCTTCTCTACCGAAGCTGAGGAGCCCTGTACTGGTCAGCTGTGGCTTTGATGTGTCTGTTGGATGGACAGAGGTGGTGGTCCCTCTGTGGGTCCTGTCTCTTGATACTCTCAGCTCCTGCCTCCTTCCATGGAGACACCCTCCATGTGGCGTGAGTGTGGGCCAGCTGCACCAAGTCAAAATGTCAAAGAACTTCTAGCAGCTTCTGGAAGGACTCCCATCTGTAGCCTTGCTCAGACCCCAGGCCTAGGGGTGGGGGGATTCACTCCCATACCTGCTTCCATACTTACTCGTTCACTTATATTTGAGCAAATTCGTGGATGCATGGAGCAGGAACATGTCAGCGATTTGGACAGACACCACCTGAAGGAGGAGGAGCTCTGTCTTCCTCCCTGTGAAATGGGTGCTTCTTTCAGAAGAGTGGAGGGAGGACTTTAGAGAGAGAAGGCTGAGGAGGCGAAGCTAAGGAGGAGGTGTGGGAGAACCACAGTGTATTGGGGTGACAAAGAGAGCTGACACAGACCAGGATGGGCTTGGCTGGAGTGGTGGGAGTGTGGTCACAGCGGCCCTTGGGTGGGAAGGCAAGCTGAGGGTCCAACAGGACACTGAGGGTTGATGTGGTCAGGGGGCGGGGGCCTAGGGGCTGGCCTGGCTCCTGTGCATTGCTCCAAGCTCTTCAGTTTTACAAACTGCTTTTATCTAGTCTAAAACTTAGTCATGTTTGGCCTGCCCTTCTTGAATCTCATAGTGGCTTCTTAATACTCCCAGGAGAGGGACTGCATTCTTGCCAATATTTCATCCTGTGTGTCTTGGCTCTGGACAACTTCCCTGGCCTTAATGCACCCCACAAGGCTTCTGGCTCTCTTTGTTTCAGATACGCCAGCATCTTTCAGTCCCTGCTACTCATTCTGCTCTCTCCTGGCTTGGGACCTTTGCAGGAGAGCCAGACCTTCACCTTGCCTCTGCTCCTGGCCTAATTAATAGCTCTTCATTCTTTACATCTTGATCAGTTAGCATTTGCTCAGGGAAACACTCCTGGAGTCCCCTGACTAGGGCCATTCCTTCTCTAAGTTCTTCTTGCCCTGTGAGCATCTCCCTTCCATCCCAAGTCTGTTGTGTCATTAGGAGTGTTCTCCCTCACAAGAGGGGTAGTAGTTCTGTGAAGAAGGAGATCCAGTCTCTTTTGGTCCATGATGGCATTCCCAACACCTAGTCCACAGTAGGTGGCTGAGAAATTTTGTTGAGTGAGGGAACCCATGGTGTAACTTATTCACTAAGGACAGAGGAGTGAATAACTGAGGTCTGGTTTGTCCTTGTTTGTTTTGGATTTGTCTAGAAGGACATAGTCATTTCCTCAGTAAAGAGTAAGTCATGGCAGATTTGACTTCCATGACGGAGGGGAAGGCTTTAACTTATTTTCATGGTACTACCAAGGGAACAGGATTCTAGATCCTGCAACAGGCCCTCCTTGGAACAGGCCTTCCCCTAATCCTCTTACTCATAGTCACACTGGTTTGCTCCAAGCTCAGGGTGGGTTGTGACTTCTGACTTAGGCTGTCCCTGATTCCTACCTCACACCATACACAAAAAGCAATTTTAAGAGTGTTTGTGAATCTCAGTGTAAAAACTAAGACAATAAGGCTTCATGATGATAGCAAAGGAAATTCTCTCTCTGACCGTGGTGCAGGCAAAGAATGCTTAATGCTTAAGCAGGTCTAGATGATAAGGATTGCTATGATGGATTGTATTCAGCCATGAATTTCTACCCAGCAAGAGAAACTATTGAGAGAGTTGTAGAAGACCACAGAGCAGGAGACATTTTCAATATAGACATGCAACAAAGAACTTGTACATATAGAATACATAAATAATTATTACAAATCATTAAACAAAAGAAAGAGGGGCAAAGATGTGAAGAGGGGCACTCCACACATGAGGGCACTCTAATGCCCAGTAGATATATCATTAGTCTTTAGGATGAGGGAATTTAAAGCCATGGTAGCGTGCCATATATCCCTACCACAATTATTAAAATTGAAACTCAGGTAATACGAGGTGTGGGTTAAAGTGTGGAACAAGTACCTGCTGATACGTCAAAATGGTTTGTCTTTGGAGGGTGAAGGCAGGAGTTAGCAGACTGGGTATGTCCAACCTGGGGTCCGTCCATTCCATGTGTGGTGTAGAGCCAGCTGATCTGTGCTCAGACGTCCACAAAACACTTGCATGAGAGCGCCATAGCAGCACTGCTCACAGTCGTTCCAAACTGGAACAAGTCCAAATGTCCACCGACTGAACAGGCTGTCTGTGGAGCGTTTCACAAGGCAGAGCGTGCTCAGAAGGGGAGGGGGATGAATAACTAGTGCTGCATTGCTCACTGTCACATGTGGCCACACAGACAGAGTTGTGCAAGAGAAGCCAAGCCCAAGAGAGCACATGTGGTGTGATTCCATCCACAAACAGTCCAAGAAGAGACCTAGCTTACCGTGGGATGCCTGTGGTAGAGACTGGGGTGAATGAGGCTGGGTTTTTTGTTTTGTTTTGTTTGACAAGGTCTAGTTACATAACCCAAGTTGACCTCCAACTGGAGGCCTCCTGCCTCAGCCTCCCGAGTGCTGGGATTCCAGGTGTGCACCATCACACCTGGCTTTGGAATGTTTCCTTTTATTCCCAGGTAGATGGTGGTGCAGTGCAATCACTGATGGTGACGATAGAGAGAGGAACGGTGTGTGTACTTGACTAAATGACAGTTGTACAGGCTTAATGTTTACCTAAAAGTCAGCAGAAAGAAGGTGGACCCAAACCCCAGCCACTTCCTCTCCCCTGTAGCTCATTTCATTTTCCTCATAGTACCTGTAAGAGTCATTTGGGGTCCAATTTTGAGTGTCTAAAGTATTGCTCCTCCTCTCGCCTGCTGTATGACTTTGGGCAACTTCCTTAAAGCATCCTTGCCCCAGTTTCCTCATCTATGAGAAAAGTGAAGACAATGACGACAGTGATGGACAGTCTGCCTTCTGGCCTGCTGTGAAGGTTAACAAAGGTAATACCTGCGGAGCAACTGGCTTAGAGCAGGGCTCGCACACAGATGTCTGCACTTGGCCTGGAACTTCCCACTCTGGGCTTCTCTTGGTCACATAAATTCTGTCTCCCTGGCTAAAAGGCAATGGTAGCACCAGGGTCTCTCAGTTTTGCCCCTCCTGTGCCTAACTCAGTGCTTAGCTGTTGCACATACTTAAAAAATATTCACCACATGGCTGAGCAGGGATTAGGGGCCTCTGCCTCCCAGAGAGTAGAGAGGGGTTTCTATTGCAAGAGCCAAAGGGGAGGGAGGGTCTGTGTGGCCTCCAGTGGGAGAGAGGTCGTCCAGGTCCCCAGCTTACTAGTCTACAACCTGAAGGGGGCTGCTGGCCCCAAACCACACCTGCAAATGACTAAGCTTGGGAAGAAGGGGGCAAACAGACACCACTGGAGAAGCTACCCCGTGCCCATGCTTAGGAGGCTGAGCCTTGGACCAGCCTGCTGGACTCTTGGCTCCACCCAGGAGGCCTTGGGTCTCTGCCAGCCAGGGTCAGCTGAGCACTTTTTAAAGGCTGTGACAAGATCACCAAAGCCCAGGAACAGCGTCCCCAAGGATGTGGAACTGGACACGAAAGCCCTCCCCTTCCAACAAGGAGGCCCTGGACTTCCTTGATTGCCAAGGTCCTCAATTGCCAATGAGCCATGGGAACGGGGCAGTGGCTTCCGTGGGACTCCAGCCAGCCCAGAGCAGTGGGCAGTGGTGCGGGAGGCCGGGCTGCTGAATTCCACGCTGAGAGCCAATGGAGGACGACGCAAACACCACCCCCCTCATTCTCCAGGAAGCTCTGTCTGACAGGACGTAATAAAAAACCTTTTAATCTTTGTCACTGTGGGTAGGCGGGGAGGCCAAAAGTCTCAATGTTTTAAAGGGAAATTTTAATTAGCATGTAAATTTGACTCACAGCATTAAAATGTCATTTGCTAAGTAAATGTTGCTGCACTCCGAGTTCAGGTATTTATTTGATCCTGTCCTGCCAAGGTGCCTTTGTGGGTTTCCTGAGTGTGTAATAACAGCATTTCAAAAACAAAATGAAATTCTCCCTCTGTTACAATGCACCCGGGGTACGGCTTTGCTGCCAGCGATGTGACTGGAATATTTTAAAGAGGCAGCACAGGCTCTGGTGGCCACACATATGTTCCGTCCCCTCCTTCCTGCCTGTGGGACATGTCCTTTGAGGCTGCAGGGGAGACCCCTATATCCCCAAATCCACAACAGCTGAGGATCGATGGCCCCAGCTAGGGGCCCTGGGGTGGCTGCCAGTTTTCTGTGATGAGTGTCCAATGGCTGAGGAGGGTGGACATTTGAGGGGACGCTAGTGATGTCTGTGGAACCCCCGCAGAGGAAAGGGCGGAAGATGACGCAGATGACCAATGGCCACACTTCCCTTAATTTCTAGGTGAACGGTGAGTTACTGAGAGCGATCCAAAAAGCAAGAGATAATTGTCCATCCCTCCTATGGGCTGGAATCTTCCCCATGGTTATCAGAGCATATTCTTAGTATCAATCAAACTTCGCTACACCGTCCAAGGGTGCACTTGTACACATAGTCCTTCTGCAGCCCCTGGACGCCCATGTCCCATGGTGGGGGACCATAACAGCTCCCAGATGTGTCTAGACCAGTGTGTCGGCGACAATCCTGCAGACCCCATGCCTCCCAGGAGCAGACCAGGGTCTGTAAACCTGAGCTCTGGCCTCCCACTTCCCTACCTCCTGCACAGGTTGGGCTGCAAGTGCCCGTAAAGTAGTCTGTTCGCCTGCTGTTCCTGCCACTCTCTAGCTGAGACCCTGATTCCTGACCACCTTTTCCAGTGCTGCTCTGACTCCCAGTCTTCTCATTGTGGACATCCAGGTGGCCAAGCCCCAAAGCTAAGGTGGCTTTGGGAACTGGCGTCAAGGCCCCATTTGGTCTGGAGGAGATGAGAACCAAGAGGACAGCATGGAGGAGAGAGAAGCGAGTAATGTACTGCCCCTGGCAATGGGACACTGGCTCGTTCACAGGCTGCCGAACTACCTGCCCAGGCTGGGCTGGAAAAACGGCCCCCTTCAGCTACTGAATATTGGTTTTGTAAAATCCAGGTGGGATCACAGTACGGAGGTGCCCCATCTCTGGCCCCCATTGTGCTTTACCTCTCACTGGAGAGATAAAGTGCGTGAGGCAGAGGCACAGGGGTTTCACAAGGCTGTCCTCGTTTGGTCATTGTTGCAATCATTAGACGCCAGCTGAACACCTACTGGGTGGAGCCAGTGCTCAGCGCTGGGACAGAGCAACAAAAGACAATGGCTCTGCTGACCCAGAACCCAGGGTTTGGGAGGATCCTACGAACAGGGAGGAGGAGTTCCACTTCCAGTAAGCAGTAGACGGGCACATTCCTGGAGGGACCCGCTGCCCAGCAGGGTCAGAGAGTGTCAGTGGGCAGAGATGGGGTGGACAATAAAGTAGTGACCTGAGCCTTTGTAAAGAGTGAAGTGGAAATGTCAGAATGTCAGGCTGTGGTGAGCATTGGCTCGGCTTCGCCTGCAGGTGTCTTCTCTGAGCACCTCTGACTTCAGCTTCTGGGTGACAGGAAAGCTCATGGCAAAAAGCTGGGACCACAAACCCATCACCTCTTCCACACCTCAGGGGAGAGAGGGTAGGCTGTGACATCAAGCACGTGGGATGCAACTTCTGTCTCAGCCAAGAGGACACTCGGTGCGTGACTCCCTCTCATTAGCCTCTGGTGTCACATACTCCTCCATCAGTGCATTCACCTGTCCAACAGCCCTTTCTCTTTATGGAGAACCGCCTGTGTGACAGCTGCTGCTCTAGATCTGGGGACAAGTCAGAAAGAAGACAAGACACCTGTGTTCAAGGAGCTTAGAGTCTAGAAGGGAAAAGAAACAATAGTCAGGCACCCAAGTAGAAGAGCAGAAAAACCACAGGCAGAGGAAAGCGCTGTTGAGACGATCCACCAGCTTCCTGCCTGTGAAATGGGTTGAAATAAACCTTCCAGGTGGGCACGAAGATTGAGCTGGCTACCTTGTATAGATGGGTAAGGCCTGGTGAGAGGCTCGTCACAGGTGTTCTACCACAGTTGCACCCCCTGCCTCTGTGCCCAACGACGCCTGCTGCTGTGGGTTGGATGGGCGTGATTCCCCCCCCCCACATATACACATTTCATGCATTAAAGCCCTGTCCCCGGTGTGGTGGTGTTAGGAGGTAGGTCTTTGGGAGGGGAATAGATTATACTGGTAGAGCCTCTTGAACAGGATTAGTGACCTGATGAGGAAGAGGCAGGACAGCTGCTGTCTCTTTCTGTCTGCCACAGGAGGATGCAGCAAGGAAGTGCTATCTGCCAACCAGGGAGGAGCAGACCCTCACCAGACACCAGATCTGCCAGCACCTTGGTCTTGGGCGTCCTGCCTCAGAACTGTGAGGAATAAATTTTGGTTATTCAACCCACTCAGTGCAGGGCATATTTGTGAATCATTGCATATCAAAAACAGGAAACCAATTTGGAGAAAAGCCACACAGGAGGAGCTATAGGGCTTCCTCTGGCTGGGCCAGGCTCAGTGCTGGGCTGACTTTATTTAGTATTTCCCTAACTCCAGTCGTCTCAGCCATGACACAGCTTGGAGACTCCAGTGGTCTCATTAGCCAGGCCACCCTGGACAAGTTCTTTAATACTGCTTTGTGTTGCTGGTATTTACCAGTGGGTAAATTCCCACTGGTGTGACCTAAGCAATTGAGACAACAGTGTCCAAAGGCCATGGGCCCCTGTGTGTTTGTACTCCCTGCTGGGAGGAGGACTAGAGTCAAAAGACAGGTGCTTTCCAGTCACTGAGTCTCTGAAGGAGAGCCCACACTGCACTGGGGTCAGGCGAAGACGCCGTCTGTAGGCAGATTAAGTGATGCTCGAGGTGATTTTGAATGTACGTGATCTTACTTACCTTGGTACCATCTTTAGAACTTGGTAGCCACAGCCCATCCACATCAGGAGCAAGGAGCCCGGGAGCCCAACTCATGCACCTAGGCAGGGAAGGGATGAGGACAGCAGAGCATGGGTCAGTTGCCTTGTGATGGGAGGTACAAGGCGCCAACATCCACACATACCAGGCTCAACTGTTGGGGGGACAGGGGACAGCAAGTTAATCTAAGAAGAAAAGTTCAGGAATGTGGGCGAGAGATGGAGGAAGTGTTTGTTTGCTGGGGAGCTCTGTCCCAGTGGTGTTTGTTTTCATGGGACAGGGAGGGGCTGGCTCAACACCAGAGCCTGTAGACTCGTTCCAACTGCCTCTTCTTTGCTGGAGAACCCACCAACATGAATGAGGCTTAAATGGCCACAAGACCCAGTCAAATCTCTTATGCCTCTGTGTCTCCGTTCAGCTCTGAGTTAGGGAGTCCAGATAGATACAGGATGCACAGTTAAATTCGAATTTCAGATAAATAATCAACACCTTCTTAGCATAACTATGCCCAAATATTGCACTGGGCAGACATATACTAAAAGTTCTTTGTTACTGAGGTAGAATTCAAACTTAACTGGGCATACTGCATTGTACACTTGCTCAGTCTGACAGCTCTGTTCCCAGTGCTTCTTGTCCTTACATGCAATCCCCTTCACAGAGCTGCCCTGGGCTGTGGAGCCTGCACCTCTACAGCAGAGGGGATGGCTGGAAATTTACTCCCTCCACCAATGACTAGGGAGCACGAGTGTTTGCAAGCTGGGCCCTTCCTGGGGGAGGCTTGGATCCTTGCAGCCCTCCTGCGACCATAGCCATAGAGTCTACCACCCTAAAAGGGGTACAGTGAGAGAAGGTGGGGGCTCTGCACCTCTAGAAAAGCTGTGGAGCCCTGGGCAGATCCTAGAAGTGCCCGGCTCAGACTTGGATGTCTCTTATGAGAGCAGCAGTCTGCAGTATTCAGGCAGCTCCTCGTGGCTTCTGGTACCTGCAGCCCAGAGCACCTTGACAGGTGGGATGTTGTGGTATGTCAAGAGCCCAGTGCAGGAAGACAGCTGGCATAACTGAGTGTGCTGTGCTGCAGACTGGGGATGGGGGAGACAGTCACAGCCAGCCCCAGTTGTTTCAAAAACAAGATGTTTCATCGTTGCCAGAGGCAAAGGCAAATTGCATCCAATGGCAACCCATCCTCCAGCTTGGGCTGGAACTCTGAATATTTACCATCCATGCAGCTGAGTTCCGAAAATCTTTGGGCAAACCTTAGATTTTTCCATAACTCTGGCCACCTACACATGGTGAAGTCCAAGAGAAGAAAAAAAAGAAAGTCTAGTTTATTTAAGGATAGCTTTTCAAATTAGTGCAGAAAAATAAATAATAAATCCTGAAGTTACAGGCTGTGTAGGAAAAATTGAGTCCTAACTCAAAATCCATACCAAGTAATTTCCAATAAGTTAAAAAAATCCATAAATGAAAGAATGATGGTTTTGATGCTTAAAGATTGAAAAACCTGTTCTACCCAACCACACAAATAAAAGTCAAAGCTAATTAACAGTGTGAGACAACAGTTACCCAGAATATGTGACCAAAGATTAATTTCTTTACTGTATAAAGAGCTCTAAGGAAAAATTAAGGAAAGACAATCATTTTTTAACAGAAAAAAAATGTACAAAAGGCATGAACTGGTAATTTCTGGGAGAAAGATAAACAGGTGCCAATACACATAAGAAAAACTTAGACTCCACCTATAATTAAAAATAGAAAATAAAACAGCAGGACACTATATTTTTTGAATATCAACTTCCAAAAATAAGGAAAGAGAGCCGTGTGCAGTGGCTTACACCTATAATCCCAGCTACTTGAGAAGTGAGATCAGGATGCTGATCAATGCCAGTCCAGGCACAAAGTTCTCGACACCCCACCTCAACCAACAGCTGGTTCAGTTATCTGAACAAGTTTTTTTTTTAAATAATAAAGTTTTTGTTTATTAATGATAACAATAATGCCCAACCCTCCACAGGTAACATTACCCCTGGTTTCATGCAAGGGAAACTGAGCAGGAGGACAGGAGGTGCCCCCCAGCCCCCACAAGGTCACGTGCCCACAGGCTTGACCTCCACACTGTCACAATTTTAAGGAACACCTTCTTGAGGAACAAGAGTCATGGAAAAGAACAGCTCACTCTGCATTCACCAGGTCTAGAAAGAGGGGCTTGGTCAAGGCTGGGATATAGATTAGGTGGCTAGGCCCAGGGCCAGGCATCCTGATAGGTTTAGACAGTCTTTCAAAATTAACAGAAAACTCCAGTTCTACAGGTTCAAATAATAAAGATGTTTATCATTCATCAGTAAGTCTTGAGGCCCTCCAAGACTGACTACAAAGGAAGACTGGACAGTATCTCCAGAGGCCCAGTTTCCTTCCATCTTTCCCTGGAAGGTGTTGTTGTCGTAGGGTTTATCTCCTCATGACTCCAAGATGGCTGTCTCTTGTCCATGCAACAAGGCCCAGCAGAGGAAGTCACCATCTCTGCCCCTGCATCTTTTTCTAAGAGCGAAGAAATCCTTCCTAGAAGGCCCAGAAGCCTGTGCCCAGGTTCCTTAGCCAGAATCATTCATGAGTCTACCTTCAAGCCAATCCTACCGGAGGGTCTGGACCCCCATCTTAGAAGGACATCTGAAGACAATGGCAGAATAAAAGGATGGAGGAGGCTGGGGCCAGCCTCAGTTTATGTAACCCTTGGTCATGCCTTGGAGTCAGCAGGCAGTAGAGTGATGAGGAGCTGACATGGGCCTCCTTGTGACTGACCAGAGGTCTTAGTTGTTTGTTCCATCCTGACTTCCCTGGTGCTGGAGCAAGGCACTCAGCAGCTGAGATATACCCCAAGATTGGCAACCCCTCTACCAATCTGCCTCATTGCTTCTGATTACAGGAAAAATGGTCCCCAGAATGAAGGGCAGGAACAAGCCTGGCAGTCAGGAGCAACTTCTGAATTAGGGTCCCACACTTTGCCCTAAAATGAGGTCAGGGAGCTCTCCTGGCTGTGTGGCAACAAAATAAGGGAGGGAGGAAGGGATGAGGTGATACAGAATTTGGAAAGGGCCATTATACCTGGAGCTCAGGAAAAGAAACCTCCACAGAGCAAGAAGAACCCTCCACACACAGGGCACTGGGGGCAGGCCAAGTGGGCACTGGCACCAGAACATCCAGTCTGTAATCACACATGACCTGTGTGCATCCTAGCATTACCCCACGGTGAGGTGAGGACTCAGAGGCCAGAGGAGTGGACAAGTCTTGCCTCAGGTCATGTGGTGCGGTTGAGGGCAGAGCTTCTTGTCCAAGTCCAGGACTCTTTAGGGAAAATGAATGTCACTTACAGCTGGGGGGAGTGTGGGGCCTCAAGGGAGGGAGGCGGCTTGAGGGGGCAGCACAGGGGGCAGGGACATCTTAACTGGAAGCGCCCCTTGAGGATGAGCCAAGTGGAAAGTGGCTTCATAGGCAGTGCTGTAGCAGAGACTCCAGGCTCTGGCCTGGCCACAAGGGTGACAGATGTAGCATGGGGGCCCTGTGTGACCCCAGCTAAAGCAAGGGAGCCTGGTTTTTTGTTTCTTTGTGTTTCTGTCTTATGAGGGACTGGATTAGGGCCACCTCAGGGGTTATTTTGCCTGTTCTAGGCAACTCTTCAGCTGCACAGAAAAGCCCACGACTCCATGGGTGCCCCCTACCACCAGGCCGCCTATTCCCAGTGTTACCAGCACCACATTGCAGACAGCTTTTTCAGCTCAGGAAACAGCTGGTCACCCTGCTGCTCATGCCAGACACCCAGGGCCACTCTTACCCTCGCTCATCTTCCACATCCCAATAGTCAACCTCCACATTCTCTCCAGACTCTCTCTACTCATGTCTGTCCTGTCCCCTCCCTAGTCTGACAACTGTGCACCTCCTGGGTGACCACCATGCCTCGCAGGTGTCCCTGCTTTGGTTCTGCCCTGCACAACCAGAGCACATACAGGCTTTCCCTCCACTAGCAGACCCAAACCCTCCCAGCCAGGGCAGGCACCTGATTCCTGTGTCACCTGCCAGATGCTAAGGCCACTAAGGGCACAGGTAGGTAGTACCTACCTTTTACTACCACACGCCCCCCACATGGCTCTGAATGTTGGTGTTTATAATTACCTAATTAATTAGTGTTAGCTCCTATTTATTGAGCATTTCTGTTCGTAAGAAGTTTCTGTGTTAATTGTCACACTGACCGCAACAGCTCCGAGGAGCCCATTTTTTTTGTGCGTCATTTACTGACAAGGAAGCTGGGGCAGGAAGGTGACTGTTTCTAACATGCACAGCCTGTGAGTCCTGACCAGCTCAAGAACTGCCTTTGTCCCTTGGCCACACTGTCACCACACTAAATGAACACATTAACAAACAAATGGATGTGTGAGGTCCAGGAACAACCCCAGTCCCCCAGGAGGTGTGGCTCTGGCCCAACCTGGCCCTGACTGGCTGAATAAGCGTGGACATGTCCACTCCTCTCTGCCCTATTTCTTCTATGGATTGCCATGTCCTCTTTGGGTGTGAATGTGATTGTCCCTGTCCTCCCTTCGTGACTACCATGTCAGCCCAGTTCCCTTGGGAAGGCTATTTCCAAATCAAGCCACTCTAACTGAAGACCTCAGCTAAGTAGATGCAGTTTCTGTCTGGTCCTTTTATTGTTTCAAATTGTTGTAACCTTTGGGAGCAGACGGTGCCCAGCCTGAGCCCAGGAGAGGGAAGTGGGCTGGGAGGTCTAAGCTCTGTCCCCCAGATGTGTGGAGCCTCCTTTCAATTTTGCTGTCAAGTTTCCTGATTCGTCAGCCAGCATAAATTGCCTCTTTAGATGAGTTTCAAATCCCAGTCCTCCAGCCCTGGACTATGTGTCCCTGACGTCTGAGGACAGGCGTTGCTGCCCTCACGTGTTTTGGTGGCCCATTGTGTGCAGTTCTGTGGCATGAGGTACCATGGAGAAGGGTGGTTCTGTGTGAGGAGGACCCCCTGTGCTGCCTGATATGTCACACTTGTGATCTCATATCACGCAGGCAGTATGTCCCGTGCTAGCCACCAGTGTCCTGGGAACCAAGTTCATAGCCGTGTAGTCTAAGAGAAGCAAGTTCAAGTCTGTTGGACCCCAGAGCTCTCCATGCCACCTGAGTCCCTCCTGAGGCAACCTTACAATTCTTCTTGGGTTCCTCAAGTCTTTTTCCTCCATTCCTTAGTGGGGAAAAATCACTTACTTGAGTTTTAGTCGAGCCACGAGTGTTTGCTCTACATCAAAAGTTGCTACATACAGTCTGACAAAGAATTTTTTGAGCCATGCATGAGTGTGTTTGTGTGAGAAGTTTTACAGGGTCAGGTGACAAAAGAGAATCACCTCTCATAATTGTCTTTATTCACAAGAATCTCAGTTCATGAAAACAGGCAGCCCCAGCACCCTGAGCACCGCCTGCGACCTCAATGGAACAGTCACATCCAGACCCTCCAGACCAGAGGCTGGGCTCTAACACTCATTCCAACAAAATCTCAGTACAACAAAATTCCAAGGCAATGACGATGTTTTCCTCAAGTCAGGCTTAGCTAGATTGAACTTGATCTTCAGTTTTGTGATAGCTAATTAGACTCTGTTACTTGTGTTACCTGTATTAGTTTTTTTTTTAAGTGATGCATACTGAATGAACCCAGGTGACCTTCACAGCACATTAGTAGAAATGTTTGTGTGCTTCTGTAAAGAAAGGAGGAGCACTGCTGAGGAGCACTGCTAAGGGGATCCTTCAAAATAAAAGGAATAATGAGACTTTTCATACGAATATGGGTTATTCCTGAATAACCTATTTCTGCTGGGTTAGGGATGTCATACCAGCCAAGTTCCTGATGGAAGCAAATCATCCCCCCACCTTGGGCTTGTGGGTTTGTGAGGGGTGGTTGGCAGGGCTGTGTGGTTGGCCTTGTACATTGGATTTCTTGTTCCTCATCACCTGAGGAAGTTGCCAGGGTGACATTGTCACTGTAGCAGAACCAGGGACAGAGCTGAGGTTGGAAACCCAGACTTGGATTGCAGTCAGGTCTCCCATGGGAATGGTAGTGACCTCTGCACAGGGACCCAGGAGAGAGGAGCAGAACTGCTATGTCACACACACAGGTCTGAGTCTAATGTGTCACCCACACCAGGTCACCATGGAGGGAGAACACTTTTCATACTTAAGCCTGGACAGCAGTCATCAACTGAGGTCATCCAAGGAAAATCAGGCCTTGTGTTTGTTGATCGAGACAGCTGTCTGGGGATAGGGCCCACAGTGGCTGGAGTCTCTGGAACTGGCTCTTTCTGGCTGTCTTCCACCCACTCCCCTGGAGCTCAATGACAGCATTCTGTAATACTGTTTAAAGCTAAAATAAAGGGCTTGCTTTGTGTCCTACGCTTCCATTCTTTGTGCGTGAGTAAAGGGGAAGTGACAGATGCAGTGGTCCAAAGTGTTTTAGTGGCTGCCACATATCAGCTATGCTGAAGACGTTTTGAACTGTCCCAGTTGCCTTGGAAGTGGGAGGAAACTAAGGCTGGGAGCAGTTGTCCTGTGACCAAGATCGCCCACTTTCCCAGGGATGGAGCCCTCCTGGCCCCTGCTCATGCACAGCATCCAAGCACCAGAGGCTGAGGACAGAAGTCCATTTCTGCACCCTCACCCGGCCCACCATACAGGAAAACTCAAGAGCTCAAAACCCAAATGAACAACTAACTCATGGGTACTCAGCAGGGTACTTTGCTTCCCTGAGCAAAAAAATGAGGACAATTCTAAAACCTCCCTCCCTCTATCTCTCCTTCCTTCCTCTACTTAACAAGTGTCTCCTGAGCCTCTCTGGGCTGAGCAGACTGCAGAGAAACAGCCAAGACACAGCCCAGGCTTAGAAGTGCCCAGGTCCAGGTTCTCAGTGACCTTGAGTTCACAGAGGAAGGAGGAGAGAGCACACATCTTAGCTTCTCCATTCCTGAGCCAATAATTCTAGAATCCTCTACTTCTCCCCTTTCCGCAAGGTTCTAGGCCTTTGTAGACCTGACCAGCTGGCCTGGTTTTGAATTCTGACTCTGCTGTAGACCTTGAGTAAGTTACATAAACCACTCACACCTCAGCCTTCCACCTGTGAAATGGGGATATTAGCCTGGCCTTTCCACAGGACCACTACGGATGCTGAGTGAATGCTCTCTGTGTGCTGTGCCCTCTTCTCTCTGCAAATTTCAGGAATCACCTGGCATCTGTGAAGTCACGGTCCGCTTTGTCTACCCACTGGAGTCACCTGGGAGTTCTGAAACTGCCAGTGGCCAGGCCACAGAAAAATTCTGTGAGACATTCCGGATGTGGAACATCACAGGGTGACCCCAGCATCAGGCCAGGTGAGGCCCTGGGGAAGACCTCAGTCCCTAATTTCGCCACTTTTCCCAGGTGCCAGAGGCTGAGAATACATACACCCCACTCTGGGAGGAGGGGAGGACCCACCTTACTATACCATCCCCAGATGAGCTCAGAGCAGTTGGATAACTTGCCCCAGGACACACAGCCAGCAGGTAGCAGAGCAAGACTCACACCAGGGCCACCACCTGATCCCAGTGACAGAGCCCTCGCTTTGCCACCCTTCAGTCATTCCAAACTCACTTAGGTTAAATGTTGGGACAGTGAGGTAAGTATTTTTAGAATGTTTGACAGATTTTAACAGAAGACTGGAAAAAGTGTTGGCATTTCCTGCCTTAAAGGGAGGTTGTGAGTATGGGTAGCATAGCCCAGGCCCAAATCCAAGCAAGGGAATGAGGTTAAGGAGAAATAAATGCAAGGTTTGCCATTTCCCTTCCCTCCATCCACCCTTCCCAGAACCACTGAGTACAAAAGTCTTCCTGAGCTCCTAGACAATTGTCTGTAAGGCGTCTCGGGTGGGACAAAATACTTGCACAGCATTTGAGCTCTGCTGATTTCTTCATATCACATTGCAGCTTTGGTCTTTGCAGTCATGAACTGTCCTGGGGAGGCTGGCTGTTCTTGAGCACTGGCTTAGCAACCATGCGGTGTGGCTGGGAGACCCACCATCATCCTGGGTGAAGAACTTCTTTCAGATCTGAACCCAGCAAGCCGGAGGGAAACTGCCAAGTAAATCAGGAGGAGCAGCTGACAGGAGCCCCGGATCCTCTGAGAGTCGAAGCAAGCCCTCTTCTGAAGGCTCCTGCTCAGGCACCAGCTGAATGACCCTCGTTATTCTCAGGGTCTCGGGGAGAGACTCGGGGCCCAGGAGCTGCTCTGCGCAGAAGAGACACAGGCATGTTCAAACCAATTTGACCTTGACATGCAGGCCGCTCAGAGCCCGCTGCCTGACTGGGATGAAGAGCAGACATTCCAGAAAGAAATGAGGCAGCTCTTTCAGCCTCCAGCCTGAGCTTTTCTTTTTTATTTTTTTCCTTCCTGGATTTAAAAAGGGGTGGGGGCTGTACTTATAAAGCCTTATTCCTACAAGATCCTCATGCTTTATTTACCCTACAGACCCCCACCCCAAGGGAGCAGGCCATGGGAGTGAAACTGTCTTTTTTCTTTTTTTCGGTACTGGGATTTGAACTCAGGGCCTACACCTTGAGACACTCCATCAGCCCATTTTTTGTGATGAATTTTTTTGAGATAGGGTCTCGAAAACTATTTTCCCTGGTTGGCTTTGAACCTCAGTCCTCCTGATCTCTGGCTCCTGAGTAGCTAGAATTACAGGCGTGAGCCACAGGCACCCGGCTCGTGAGTCTGTCTTATAGGCAGAGTGCTTGCCTTGGGGCGCAGAGCCAGGCAGGTGTCTGGGCTACAAGATACCCATCTGTGTTTCCAGAAAATTCTCACACATTCAGCTTTCCCAACTTGGTACTGTAGACATTGGGGATACTCTGTTGTAGAGGGCCGTCCTGTGCATTGTGGGAATTTAGCAGAGGCTCTGCTGCTGTTCACCAGATGCCAGCAGCAGCCCCCACGCCCATGCTAACACTGACCAAGCCCCATGGGCAGACAACAACCAAGGTGCTGTGTCTCCTGGTGTCTCTTCTGAAAATAGAAGGGCATGCACCATGGGTTCTCTTGTTCTACAGGAATGCACTGTGATCCCGTTGGTGGGCAGGGGAGGTATCCAAGTATGGAGTCACCTAGAAGCAGGAGGCCATTTGGTAAGGACTGAGAAAAAGGCAGCTGACTATAGTCTTTACCATGCATAGGTGACATGTTGAGGGCTCTGTGTGCATCAGCCCACTTCCTCCTCAAAGTGACCAAACCACTGATGGAGACCCTGAGGCCATGGCCAGCTCAGGGCTCAGTGGGTGGTAATTGGCCAGCCCAACAGACAGCCAGGGAGGACCCCTGGCTTCTTTCTGGCAGGTTCTTTCTCCTTCTTGGTTTTTGTTGTTGTTGTTGTTTGTTTGTTGTTGTTTTTAATATTCATCCCACAAGCTCTCCCTGAGGAACTTGAGGGGTCCTGGCTTTTGAGGGGACCAGTGAGGGAGACATTGACCGAGGTTGAACAAACCGTCTGCATCCCATGGGACATGGAAGGTCATGGGACTAGAAAACTGCCCAAGTGGGAAGCAGGCTAGGATTTGCATGGCCTCTTCACCTTCTCCTGGAACTGTGACCCCCTACTCCCTTTCCATCCCTCTCCCAACTTCCGTTCTCTGAGGGACCTTGCCCTGAACTCCGGAGCCAGCCCTGCTCTTACTGGAACACCAATAACCACAGTGACCACTCCCATGCCCACTGTCACTGAAGCTCTGTAACCTCCAGCCCTGCGATAAGACCTCTCACTCCCCCAGAAGGGTTCTGTTTCCCAAGGCACATGTGGCTGCCGTCAGGGTCTTGTCCACACCAAACCCACTCGCCCTGTGCTCTGTCCTGTTCCCTACCCCGGCGGAGAGTTGCCACTGTGCCCTGCAACTCAGCAAGTGTCCTCCACAGCTCAGGAAGAGCATCACTGGCCCGCTTAGGAGGTGGTGGGTCAAAGCCCCAACTCCCTAGCCCTTGAGGGGACACCTCTCAGGTGCCCTGTGCTGTCCCCGAGGTCCCAGCGGATTTGAGCCACAGGTGCCCACAGCAGTGACCTCTGGCTTTTGTCTCCTGTCTGTGTCTCAGTGCCCCACTGCTTCTCATTGGACTCCAGAGTCAGCTGCTAACCTCCAATGCCTCCATCAGGCACCTCTCCTGGGTGGCCTGAGATACTGCTAACCACAGCCGCCCAGTCGTCACCGTGCGTGCGCACCAGCTCACCCCGTCTCCTTCTACTACAGCACGGTGAGCGAAGGCCGCGGCTCTAGGCTTCCTGTGGAACAGAATTCAGATCTCACACTTCCTCCAGTCCTGTCTCTCCGCCTCACTCTTTCCCACACCACCTCTCACTCCCAGTAGCCACAATGCCTCCTTCTGAACCATGAGCACAGCAGGCTGTGTCCCCAGGGCCTTTGCCCATGCTGGCCCAGTACCTGGACTCCTGTCCCACAGATCTTCACAAGGCCACTTCTTTGACATCTCAGCTGCATGTCCCTCCATTTTAAGGTCCCTCTTACCCCAGCCTCACTCTGAGGCCCCAAGCCCAGCAGCCAGGTTTACCCCATGGCCCTCTGCCTTGCTGCTCCCAGCGCTCAGCCCCTCTGAGGCAGACGCCTTCTCCCTGTGTTAGTCTCCCTATGTGCCACCTCTCCTGTGGTGGCACCTCTTTGAGGGCAGGACTTCATTTGTCTTGCCCAGGGTAGGGTCCCCACCTGGAGCAGTACTGGAAAGGTAGAGAGAGCAAAGAAATACATGAATGAGGCGTCAGCAGCTCAGAGATGAGCAATGGTCAGGGCAGGGGCTTGAACCGGAAGTGCTGGCTTTCCCCCACACCCCTCCCATTGGGCATTGAGCCAGCATCCTCAGGTGCTGGCCCAGGCTCTGGGTCTCTGATCAAGGACAGCTGCAGGCCAGGACATGCTGGCAATGACACAGACATGACTCTGTCCCACTCGATGTGCCTAGAGTCTGGCTCCTCGTCCCCCTGTCATGAGAGAGTCCCTGGTTTTGCACTTGGCCAGTTCTAAGCTCAGAGACAGAGAGAGAAGTCTGGCCCTCAGACTGCTAAGGAGTTGTGCAGATGCATTTAAAGCGGTTGTTGGAGCAGCCATCGGCAGGTCGCCTTTTCTGTGCAGATGGATGGCTTTAATAAGAAACGGGAATGTCTCCACCTGCTCTTCAAAGATAAGCCCTGCTCCCCAGTCAGCGAGTGGAGAGGCCGGGGGCTTGGGCAGGCAGGGGAGGGAGCCAGGCCAGCGAAAGGGCTGATTAGCAGGGGATCCTGTGGCATGAGACTTGTTTGGGGCCTCCCGGCAGTGGGAGTGGGACCAGAAATGGAGGCCGAAGGGCTGGACCTGGGGAATTAAGACATCACTTAAACCATGCCAAAGTCCCCACCACCTCTCCACGGTCACGTGCCAGCCCTTCTCACCTCTCCGATTGTCAGATAGAGAAGGACAGTTCTCCACGGGCCTGGAAACCACTGATAGCATCTCCAAGAGTGTCTGGGACACAGCCTGGCAGTTTGAGATCTTGGGGAAAGCAGGTCACACTTAGCTTGAGCAATATTGACCACGGAAGCATGCACTAGCTAACCCCAGGTGACACGCTGGCACAGAGATGCCTCCAGTCACGTGAGCTCTCCCAGCTGTGTACTGGGGAAGGGGTGCATGTGGGGCTTGCGGGGGTCTGAAACTGAGGCCATTTGGAGACATTCATGAGGAAAGACTACGAGATTGTGGACGTGACGCAGGGCCTTGGAAGGGGCCACCCAGGTGAGAGGCCTGGGGTCCTAAGCTGTGTCAGCTTCATGGTGAGTACATGTGTGAGTGAGTGCATGTGTGAGAATGAGTGCTGTGTGCGTTGAACGTGTGTGAGAATGTGTGAGTGTGTGCGTGCGACCATGTGCACGTGTGAGAATGCGTCATGTGTGAGTACGTACATGTGTGACAATGTGTGTGTGTGTGAGAATGTGAGCGTGTGTGGCTGTGAGGGTACATGTTCCTGGCAACAAGTGGGAGCGAGTCAGGGTGCGAGTGGGCTGTGCACATAGGAGAGCGAAGCTGGTGCTCCTCGGTGTGGTGTCCCTACGCTGTGAGAGAACTCCAGTGTGTTCAAGGCCAGTGTCTGCCCCTGAGGCCTGTCCCATTAGGCTGCTGTGCACCGCCACTCCCGGGACTCTGGGGTGCATGGAGAACAGGATAGGAGCAGTAGGGGGACCAAGGGGGACAGAGGAGGATAAGAGGGAGACAAAGGAGGACAGAGGAGCACCTGAACAGCAACAGCATCACCCAGGGAAGTCCAGCTTGCATCTAGAAATCACAGGGAATGGAAGGGAGGGCAGGGAAGACTAAAATTCAACAGGCGGACAGCCAGAAAGTGCCCAGAATTTTCCAGAAGATGAGCTCACCAGGGAAGACATGGTTTCGTCAAGTTTTGTTCTTGGTTATGAACTGGACCTCCTGATGTTCTTTAGGAGGCACAAGTCAGTATCCAAACACCCCTCTGCTGACTTCTGGTTGCCGTGTGGCCAAGGACATCAGCTAGCACCAGGGGACCTGCATTTAGTAGGGTTACACTTCAATCTGGAGAAGGTTCTATACCTGGCTACCATGGTCTGCATATGGCCTGAGTGTGTTCCCCAGGGGTCCATGTGTCAGCAGCTCGGTCCCAGTGTGGTGCTGATGAGAGCTGGTAGGACCTTCAGTGCAAGGTCACAAGACTGACCACACCCTCCCTCAGTACCAATTTTCTGTGTTAGTCTGTGTTTCCAATAGTGTAACACAATAGATTTGACTGGGCACTTACAAGGAAAAGAGGTTAATTTGGCTCAGGTTTTTGAGGCTGGAAGCCACTATTCAGGCAGGGGCCCCTAGGCTGTGTCACCTCATGGTGATGTCACTACAAAGGTGGGAGCATGTTCCAGAGGGAGAGATCACATGAGAGACAAGAAGCCAGAGAGGCACAGAGGGCTGACACGCCAGGAGCATGCACTCAACTGTGTGTGTGTGTGTGTGTGTTGTTTGTCTGTGTGTGAGTGTATGTATGTGTGTATGGTGAGTGTGTGTGTATTTGTGACATGTGTGAGTGTGTATATGTGAGTGTGGTGTGTGTATGTGTGTAAGTGTGTGTGGTGGGTGTGTGTGTGGTGTGTGGTATGTGTATATATAAGTGTGGTGTGTGTATGTGTGTATGTGTGTGGTGTGTGGTTTGTGTGTGGTGTGTGTGTGGTGTGTGGTGTGTGTATATATGAGTGTGGTGTGTGTATGTGTGTATGTGTGTGGTGAGTGTGGTGTGTGGTGTGTGTATATATGAGTGTGGTGTGTGTATGTGTGTGGTGTGTGTGGTGTGTGGTGTGTGTGGTGTATGTGTGTGGTATGTGTGTGTGCTGTGTGAGTGTGTGTGTGTGTGTGTGGTGTTTGTGTGTGAGTGTATGTATGTGTGTGTGGTGAGTGTGTGTGTATTTGTGACATGTGTGAGTGTGTATATGTGTGTGGTGTGTGTGTAAGTGTGTGTGGTGGGTGTGTATGTGGTGTGTGGTATGTGTATATATGAGTGTGGTGTGTGTATGTGTGTGGTGTGTGGTGTGTGTGGTGTATGTGTGTGGTATGTGTGTGTGCTGTGTGAGTGTGTGTGTGTGTGTATTCCTACGTGTAGAGTAGCTTCTGTCCTTGTAACTTCATAAATTACAAACTCCACCCACACATGTTCCTCTTTATGAAGTTAAGAGAAATCATTCAACTTGGCAATGAGGGACGAGATGGCTCTCTTCAGACTCCGACCAGGCCTGTTCAGCCTGCATGAATGAGCTGACTTCCCGAAGGCACCGTGTTGGCTCACCTTAGTACAGACCAGAGCCCAGCCTCTGGGAAGTTGAAAACGATTACGTGTCCAGAAGAGAGGAGGATGCTTCAAGTTCAATGGAAAAGACAATCTCAGAGTCCCTCCCTCCCTCCCCCCCATCTTTCCCTCCCTTCTTCTTCCCCCTTCCTTCTCTCCTTCCTCTCCCCTTTCATTCTCTCTTCTCCTCTCCCCCCACCCCCGCCACAGGACACAGGACACAGCTTTATATTCACCTTTTCACCACATCTTCTCTCTTCTTCGGAACCAGCTTTGTGTCTCTCAGTTCCCAAATTGAGGGACAAGCCAATCTTCACGTGTGCTCACCGTGTGCTTGTATGAGAGTTACTGAGGAACACAGGCTCGGCTGTTCTGGGTTACACCACGATGTGTACAGTAGCAGATTAAGGCTGTGCCTCCCCTTGACTACTCCACTTTATAAAGTGACAGTTTTGACCTAAGCTTCTCCATTTTGAATATAGGTGCCAAATCGAAGGACTCTCCCTCTTTTTATACAGTAAACCACTACCATCGGCTGGCACTCCACGAGGTACAAACCAATAATTTTTAAGACCAATAAACAATCACATCTGCAAATATAGCAAAGCTTATCGGAAACACCAGACACATGGATTTATCAATCACGACAGATTAACCCTCCTCACCTGGGACTGTAAAGTAGGACACCCCAAGGCTGAGATGTGGCAGGCACACTGACCCCTCACCCGTCACCCATCAGGAGCCTCGTCCAGGAAAATTGCCACAGTGAAGGACCTCTGCCTCCGTCCCCAGCCTCCAGCTCAAACACAGTCTCTCCTGCCTGTGACACACAGACCACTTCCAACTGACACTTAAGTGGCCTGCCACCTGGACCTGCATTGGCAACTCTGCACCTTGAGCAGCTCCTCACCCGTGGTTAGCAAAACTCCTTATCTGCTCCCCTAAGAGACTTTCCTTGTGTCTGTGAAGCTCTGCCTGAGCCTTCAGCACAGCCTCTGAACTCTGCAGCCTCTTTGACCCTTTCTCAGCCATTCTGTCCCCTACCTACACGTTACTGTGTGTGATGCAATGTGTGATCTGAGAGTCTATATTAGTAAATAAATATTAGTAAATAATAAAAGAAGCTGTGTTACCAATGGCTCATGGCTATCGAGTGAGCTGAGCAGTACTTGGAGGCTTAAAGCCGATGACATTGATGTGGCTTGTAAATTTATTGTTATTCAGTAAATTCTGACATTGTGGAATGACACAAGTGCATTGATCTGTGTCTGACATGGTTGCTCGTGACTGTCATGTTCCTAATGTGTTTGATTGTCATACTTTGACTTTGGTCCTGTCTTTAATCCCCTTGACAGTAAACTTAATGTACACATGAAGCCTTAACTTAAGGAATAAGGATTTCATAGTGCAAAAATCTTTGGCTTCTTTCTCCTTTTTAATCCTCAATGGTTTTTTAAGAAGCCAAATCACGGTTCTAGATAACTTCTGTGCTCCACAAGTTTCAGTCTCTGTCAGTCAAAGAAACACAGCTTAAATAGTCAAAAGGGAAAAAAATGAAGTTCCCATTCTCCTATTTTCAAAGGCTATTAAGGGGATCCTAATCACAACCTACAGGACAGTTCTGGAAAATTCTGTCTGCTTTCTCTCAGCTGCAAATTTGAAAGCAGCCATATATGAAAGCCACTTCCTAGCGCGGAAGTGCACTTGGAACTCGGAACCTGGCTACCTTCCTGCTGGGCTGCAGCAATACCTGGGTTCACCTGGGGTGAGACCCTGAGATTGGCCCTCCCCCATCCACCGCACCTGCTCCGCTCTGTGCCTTGAATCTTCTTTCAGACTCTTTCTCAGGTGGTCAGTGTCCTGAAAGCAACTGTGCTGGGCACAATGAGCAGAACAAACCCTGACTCCAGAATCCTCTGGAATCCTCTGGAATTCCAGCCCCTCCACCCACTGCAGTGGACCTTGGGTAAAGTGTGTACGTCTCGGCTCCTCATTTTTCCTTCCTTAGAGGGGAAAGTGCAGTTTAGGAAGGGAATGGAATCCTTAGAGTGCTGCCCGGCCCTGCCCTCCCTGGAACCACCGTCCTCCCTCCAGCCCTTCTCTCCAGTCACATGTGGATGGAGTTTGGGCCTCAGGGTCCCGGCCCTATAAGAAATCGTGGATGGCTGGAGGAACAGACACCTCCTTCCCCTTGTGGGGCTGGGAGGACATGTTGGGGATGGTGTGTTTGCAACAAATGGATGAGTGGGGTTGGGGGAGAGGCCTCGGCCTTTTGGAAATTTCCTTCAAGCACTGCGGACCCACCAGAAAGCAGGTTCTTGGGCTTAGGCGGAGGGACTTGGAAAAGACAAGGCACGGGAGCAGAGCTCATCTCCATCTCTGCATCTCTTTGCCCACCCCAGGGCTGCCTCCGCCATGGGGCCTGCTGCTGGCTGGCCGGCCAAGTGCACAGATCTGTTTGCATGGAAAATTCCAACCCCACGTTGACCTCTGCATATTTTCCTCACTTGAGTCAGAGATTTGCAAAAGACCTTGAATTACATGTGGGGCATCACAGACCAGGGAGCAAGGAGGGAGCTCTTGTTTTCCCCTAGGGCTGTCTGCATCACTTTTGCATGTGTGTCACCAGCTCCCCCACCAGGGACCCTCCCCATGCCTGTACCAGCCTGGTGTTGATTCTGCACCCCTCACCCCTCACTTCTCACAAAGGCTGGGCCCAGCCACAGCTTGTTGATCAATGGTCTTTTTTCTTGTACAAAACATTCTTATGCAGGTGTTAAGATGCTGAAAAGAAATTCTAGGATCAAGGTTACAGTCATGATTAGCCTTGCTCTGAGTGTCCCAGGACCTTACCAGAGTCTAAAGTTGTGATGACCGTTTAGATAGAAATTAAACTGAACTAAATTTAATTCGGTTTTTCTATCACATTAGCCACACGTCAAGGCCAGCTCCCACACTGACATAGAGGTAGAGAACATTTTCATCATTGTAGAAAGTTCTATTGGCCATCACTGGGCTGGAGGAAAGTCCTGATTTTTTTTTTTAATTATAGATTTCACTGGTGTTTTTGCTGTTGCTGTTTTATTGTTGTGCTGGGTGGGGGGACATTGTGGCATTTACATAGGTTTATACAATATATAAAATATATCATACTTAAATTCACCCTTTCCACCATTCTCCTTTATTTCCCCCTCCCTCCATTCATGGAATAGTTTGAGCAGGTACGTTTTTTTCCTGTGTGTACACAGTATTTGCACCATATTCACCCTCTAACACTTTCCCCACCTCCCCCCGCTCTACCACTGGAATCACCTACCCCTCCCCCCCAGGCAGGACCTATTCTACCCTCTATTCTTCGATTTTGCAAAAGAAAGAAAAAAGAAATGGCATTTTCGCTTGTTTAAGATAGCTACACAGGGGATTTCCTTGTGGCCCAATTTGATTCATCTCTTCTATTTTTCTTCTTTCTACTTTAGTCCCTTTCTTATGGTTGTTTCACCCAGTTTAAATATTCTGTATTCATTCGTGTATAGAAAGTACATCAACCATATTCACCTCAGCTTACTTCTTTTACCCTCCCCCCTGGTGTGTGACCTCCCCTTAGCATGACCTGGTTTTCATAATATTGCTGCATTTGTATTAGGTTTACATTCCACATAGCAGAAAAAACATGCAACTTTTGGCCTTCTTCCTTGTGGCTGGATAGAATTCCACTGTGTATAAATACCACATTTTCTTGATCCATTCATCATTTGTGGGGCATCTTGGCTGTTTCCATAGCTTGGCTATTGTGGATAGTGCCGCAATAAACATGGGTGTGCAGGTACCTTTGGAGTAACCCGAGTCACATTCCTTCAGGTATATCCCTAAGAGTAGAATTGCTGGATCATATGGTAGATCTAGTTTTAGTATTTTAAGGAACCTGCATACTGATTTCCATAGTGGTTGTACTAATTTACGTTCCCACCAGCAGCGTATGAGGGTTCTTTTTTCCCCGAATCCTCGCGGATATTTGTTGTTGTTTGTGTTTTTGATGGCAGCCATTCTAACAGGAGTGAGGTAGAATTTTAACATGATTCTAATTTGCATTTCCTTTATGGCCAGGGATGTTGAGAATTTCTTCATGTGTTCATTAGCAATTCAGATTTCTTCCTTTAAGACAGTTCTGTTCAGTTCTTTTGCCCATTTCTTCATTGGGTCGTTGATTTTTGGAGAGTTTAGTTTTTTGAGCTCCTTGTGTATTCTGATTATTAATCCCTTATCAGATGTATAGCTGGCAAAGATTTTCTCCCATTCTGTAGACAGCCTCTTCAATTTAGAGACCTTTTTTTTGTTGTTGTGCAGAAGCTTTTTAATTTCATGTAATCTCATTTGTCAATCCTTTATTTTAGTTGCTGAGCCATTTGAGTTCTATTGAGGAAGTCCTTGCCTATGCCTATTAATTCCAGTGTATTCCCTGCTCTTTCCTGTGCTAGCTTCAAAGTTTCAGGTCTTACATCAAGGTCCGTAATCCACTTTGAGTTGATACTTACACAGGGTGACAAACATGGATCTCGTTTCAGTTTTCTGCATGCAGGCATCCAGTTCTCCCAGCAGCATTCATTAAAGAGGCTTTCTTTTCTCTATTGTATGTTTTTGGAAAACTTTGTTAAAAATCAGGTAGGCATAGCTATGTGGATTTACACCTGGGTCCTCTATTCTGTTTGACTGGTCTTCATGTCAGTTTTGTGCCAGTACATACTATTTTTATTGCGTGGCTCTGTAGTGTAGTTTGAAGTCAGGTGTGTGATACCTGCAGCATTGCTCTTTTTGCTCAGTATAGCCTTGGCTATTTGCAGTCTTTTGTGTTTCCAAATGAACTTTAGGGTAGATTTTTCAATCTCTGTGATGAAAGCCATTGGGATTTTAATGAGAATCACCTTGAGCATGTAGATTGCTTTTGGTAATATACCCATTTTCACTATGTTGATTCCACCAATCCATGAGCATGGGAGACCTTTTCACCTTCTGTAGTCTTCTTCAAAAATTTATAGTTTTCCTTGTAGTGATCTTTCATGTCCTTTTAGTTTTTTCCTAGGTATTTTAATTTTTGAGGCTATTGTAAATGGGATGATTTTCCTATATTCTTCTTCAATCTGTTCATTGTTGGTGTATAGAAAGACTACTGAATTTTGTAGATTGATTTTGTATTCTGCAACTTTGATGAAACTGTTTATGGTGTCCAGTTTTTTGGTGGAGTTGTTTAGATCTTTTAGGTATAAGATCATGTCATCTGCAAATAGGGATAGTTTGACTTCTTCCTTTCCAATTTTTCTTCCTTTTATTTCTTCTTCCTGTCTTATTGTTCTGGTTAGGAATTTCAAGACTATGATAAATAGACACCCTTGTCTTTTTCTGATTTTAGAAGGAATGTTTTTAGTTTTTCTCTACTTGTAGTATGATGTGGGTTATAGGTTTTTCATATATGGCTTTATTATGTTGAGGTACGTTCCTTCTATTCTTAGTTTCATCAGAGCTTTTATCATGAAAGGATGTTGAATTTTATCAAAAGCTTTTTCTGCATCTCTTGAGATGATCATGTGGTTTTTGTCTTTGCTTCTGTTAATATGCTGTATTACATTTAATGATTTGTATATATTGAATCATCCCTGCATCCCTGGGATTAAACCATTCGATATGCTGCTGAATTCAGTTTGCTAATATTTTATTGAGGATTTTTGCCTCTATGTTTGTTAAGGAGATTGGCCTGTAATTCTCTTTTTTTGTTGTGTCCTTGCTCAGTTTAGGGGTGAGTGTAATACTGGCTTCATAGAATGAGTTTGGCAGGGTTCTTCCTCTTTCTATTTCATGGAAAGGCTTGAGGAGTGTTGATATTAGTTCTTCACTAAAGGTCTGGTAGAGTTCAGCAGTGAATCCGTCAGGTCCTGGACTTTTCTTTTATGGGAGATTCTTTATTGCTCCTTCAATTTCATTTCATGTTATAGATCTGTTCCGGTGGTTAATATCCTCTTGGTTTAGTTTTGGATTGTCATATGTATCTGAAAATTTGTCCATTTCTTCTTGATTTTCCAATTTATTTGAATATAAATTTTCAAAGTAATCCCTGATGATTTCCTGGATTATCTTGGTGTTTGTTGTTATCTTCCCTTTTTCATTGCTAATTTTATTAATTTTGGTCTCTTCCCTCCTCATTTTAGTCAGATTTTTCAGGAGTTTGTTGATCTTGCTATTGTTTCATTGATTCTTTATATGGTTTTATGGTCTCTATTTTGTTGATTTGGGCTCTTATTTTTATTATTTCTCTCCTTCTGGTAGTTTTGGGATTAGCTTGTTCTTGTTTTTCTAGGAGTTTAAGATACAGCATTAGATATTTATTTGAGATCTTTCTGTGGTTTTAATATATGCACTCATGATTATAAACTTTCCTCTTAGGATAGCCTTTGCTGTGTCCCATAGGTTCTGATAGGTTGTGCTTTCATTCTCATTAAGTTCCAGGAATTTTTTTTATTTCCTCCCTTATTTCTTCAGTGACACACTCTTTATGAGCAATGTGTTGTTCAGCCTCCAGTTGCTTGAGAATTTTATGCTTCTTTTGTTGTTGAGTTCTTGTTTCATTGAGTTGTGGTCAGACCGTATGCAGGGAGTTATTTCAGTTTTCTTATATTTGTTGAGACTTGCTTTGTGACATAAAATGTGGTCTATTTTTGAGAAGGTTCCATGGGTTGCTGAGAAGAATGTATATTGTGCTGTTGTAGGATGGAATACTCTGTCAGATCCATTAGATCTATGATATCATTCAATTCTAGAGTTTCTTTGTTGATTTTTTTGTCTGGATGACCTATCTATTGGTGATAGAAGAGTACTGAAGTCACCCACAACCACTGTGTTGGGGTCTATCTGTGTTCTTAAGTGTACGTTTAATGGAGTTGGGTACACTGACATTGGGTGCATATAAGTTGATGATTGTTGTTTCCTCTTGTTATATTGCTCCTTTTATTATTGTGAAGTGATCTTCTTTGTCTCTTCTGACTAATTTAGGTTTGAAGTCTACTTTACCTGATATAAGTATTTCTATTCCTGCCTGTTTTATGGGGCCATTAGCTTGGTAAATGTCTTCTACTCTTTCACGCTAAGGCAATGTTTGTTTCTGTCCATAAGGTGGGTTTCATGCAAACAACAGATTGTCAGGTCTTCCATTTTAGCCCAGTTTGCCAATCAGTGTCTTTTGATGGGGGAATTGAGTCCATTAGCATTCAGTGTTAATATTGAGAGGTGTGTGGTGATTCCCACCATTTAGTTGTGTACAGGTTTGTGTGTGTGTAACTATTTCTGTGCTACTCTCTGATTACTTATCTGGTCTCCCCTTGAGGTTTAATAATTCCCATCTTTGACTATGTTTGTTTTCATCTTGTGTGTGTAGGATTCCTTTCAGTATCTCCTATACTGGTGGTTTAGTGGTCATGTATTATTTTAGTTTCTGTTTATCATGGAAAGTTTTTGTTTCGCTTTCAATTTTTAATGATAGCTTTGCTGGGTAGAGTATCTTTGGACTGAAGTTGTTTTCTTTCAGTGCTCAAAATACCTCATTCCATGCCTTTCTTGCTTTTAAAGTTTCTGTTGAGAAATCTGTTATTTTGATGGGTTTGCATTTATATGTTATTTGATCTTTCTCTCTTACAGCCTTCAATATTCTTTCCTTTTTCTCTGTTTAATATGTTGTAGAGAGGTTCTTATTTTGGTCATGTCAGTTTGGTGTCCTAGAGGCTTCCTATACCTGAATGGGCATTTCTTTCTTGAGATTTGGGAAATTTTCTATTATTTTGTTGAATATATTGTATATACCTTTGGCCTGGACTTCTTCTCCTTTCTCAATGCCCATGATTCTCAGGTTTGGTCTTTTGTTGGAGTCAGTGAGTTCTTGTGTGTTCCTTTCACAGCTTTTGAGTCTTTTGCCTAAGGATTCTTTTATTTTCTCATATATAGCTATTTTGTCTTCAAGCCTTGAAATTCTATCTTCCACTTGTTCCAGTTTGCTGGAGTGGCTTTCAACTGATTTTTTAGTTGATTTAAGGAGCTTTTTATTTTCAGGATTTCATTTTGATTTTTTTTCCTGAGACTTTCCATATCTTTGTTATACTTCTCTTTCACATCTTGTGTTGTCTTCTTTATTTTTATGTACCTCTTTTTTTTATATAGTCTTCTTAGTTTCATTTTGGAGTTTGTTGAAGTCCTCTCTGCATTCATTTAGTTGTTTCTGTGTCTTCTTGATTTTTTTTACCCATGTTCTCTTGATATTCACTGAGTTATTTTTGCATGTTTTCTTTAAGCGCCTCTCCAAGCTAGTTGAACATTATCGTTGGTGTTTTTTGATAACCAAAGTAAGTCTTGTTTGTCACAAACCGTGAAATTAAAAAATCAAGAATAGCACAAAAGACAGGAGAGAGGGATATATGTTTGCCCACCAACTCAGCAGCTCACTCTCACTGCAATTCTGGAAACACATCTCCATGAACCTGTGCTGTGTTACTGGTGGGTGGTCTCAGAAGACCCTGGTTGAAATGATCTTGGGTCCTTGGCATCCCAAGCAAAGAATTGGACAGAGGTACATGGATTGCAAAGCAGCAGCAAAGATTTATTGAGTGATTGCAAGTGTGAAGCCCTGAGTTCAAACTTGGTTCCCACCAAAAAAAAAAAAAAAGTTTTATTGAGTGAAAGTAGAAAGTACACTCCATGAAAGGGGATGAAGCAGGCTCTGAGAGAGGTAGCTCAAGAGTCCAATGCCTTGTTCCAGGTGGGAATTTATACACTAGCAAGGTGGTGTATAAGGGATGGCTTTTGGTGATTGACAAATTGAATCCACACTCACTAGGAATTAAGGGCCTATGTGCACGTGCCCCAGTTTGGGTCCAGATGAAAATGCTATTTCAAAGTGGTGTTTGGGGAAGGTTCTGGGTGGAGCTAGATCATGGCTCATGCTCCCCAGAGATGATCCATGAGGAGGCATCTGTTCCTCATGACCTGGTTTGGGGACTTTCCCTGAATTTCCTGCCTCATTCGGAGGAATCATGGTACTCAAAGATATCCACATCCTATGCTCCTGAAATGGTAAACACAATCATTCCTCTGTATCCAGACATTCCTGCTGGGTACCAAAATCCAAGTCCCTTACACAAAATGGTGTAGTGATGGGGTGTAACTTACCCACATCCTTCTTGTACTTTCAATCATCTCTAGACTGTTATAACAACACCGGGTGTAATGCAAATGTTATGTGATAGTTGTTATTCTGCCCACTTTAGGAAACAAGGCAGGATAACAACAAGAAGAAAGTCTGTATATAATGGGTACGGGTGTAATTATTTATTCCCAAATATGTTTGATCTGTGGCTGGTTAAATCCATGGATATAGGATCTGGACATGAAGGGCCAGTTGCTGTGGTCTCACGTGGCAAAGGCTCTGCAGATGTAATGAGGTCAAGGATCCTGAGGTATCTCCATGCTATCACAAGGGTTCTTAGAAGGAACACAGAGACAGAACAATGTCAGAGAAACAATGACGTGCTCACGAGAGCCTGAATCAGAATGATGAGATTCTGACTTTGAAGAGTGAGGGTGGGGCCCCTAGCCAAGGAAGGTGGTAGCCCCTTGAGCCTCCAGAAGGATCCCAGCTCTCTGCTACACCTTGATTTTAGCTCAGTGATACTTATTTCAGGCTTCCGGCCTCCAGAACAGTAAGAGAATCAATTTGTGTAACTCTAAGTTTATGGTAAGTTCTTATAGCAGCAAGTAGAAACCCATAAACCAGCAAATCTGGTAATGTCACAGTCTCAGGGCTGCAGAACACATGGTCTTTGGTGGGGCAGGCTTTGTCTCTACAGACCAGACAAAGTGCATCATCCCAGGTTTAGTGCTTACTCAGTGAAGAGTCAGGTCGGCCTGTGTCTCCTACAAACCTGGGAGTGGGTAGTGAGTATAAAAGAGAGGCAAAGACAACAGATCTGAAAAGCATGTGGTCCTTGGTTTCCAGCCCCAGCCTCCATGCCTCCTGGCTGTGTGTCCTTGGGAAAGCTTTCACCCTATCTGGGTCTTGACTTTTCTGTGAGAGAGGTGAGGGATAGCTGTCACCTTTCCCCCAAGATCACTGTGAGGTTAGCCTTCATCCCAAAGTGGTTGCCCTCCATCATCTGCTACATGCCAGGCTCAGCTCTAGGTGCTAGACACTGTAGTGTTCCAGAAACCAAACCCCTGGCCTGTGTGGAGTCCACACACATTCTAGTAGGTTAAATAACAGAACACTGCCAAATACCAAGCACAGAACTGGGAACACAGCACTGCTTAAACAGTGCTGCTCACAATCTCTTTAGTGAGGAAATCAGAGGCTCACTAGGTCAGGTGAGCAAGTGTAGGTTTCCCAGCCTGTACCCAGGGCAGTGGGTTGCTGGGTGGGCAGGAGAGAGGGCTCCACTCACACTGCTCCATCGTGTGACCTTCAGGCTCCAGGCCAGATGGGGCTTGGTTGACTCAGCAAGACAGACAACAGCTTCTTATAAAGAGCTAAAGAACTTCATGCATAGCTTCCCTCACAAAGCCTGCTGGATGCTGGCAGCCTCACAAAAGCTGTGTGGACAGCCTGTCCCTGGCTGGCCTCGGCCTCATACTCAATGCAGCCTGACTTCCATCTATGGTCTCACCACATCTCCCCTATGCTGGGTCACCAGGCCTCAACTCGTGGGCCATTACTCCAAATGTCCCAAGAATAAGAAATATCTTTGCTGCTCTTATACTTTGATGGGCCTGACCCTCAGGGAAGTGGGGCCCAGGCTGCAAGTCCTAGAGCCAGGGCTTGGGGTGGGACAGGCCACTCACCAGGGCTGAGGCCAAAGCTGGGAGTCACAGGTGTTTTCTTTGAGCAGCTGGTTTTGAAAGCAGAAAGCAGATCACACTAACACCCAATCTCTAGTCTCTTACTGTTTTTTGGGGAACTAGAGTTTGAATTCAGGGACTTACACTGGTAGGCAGGTGCTCTCCCACTTAAGCCATGTCCCTGGTCATTTTTGCTCTAGCTATTCTTTGAATAGGTTGTCAAGTTTATGTCTGGGCCAACCTGGATTCCTATTCTAGTTATGTATCCCCTGTAGCTGAGATGACAGGCTTGTTCCACCATGCTCTGCTTTTATTGGTTGAGATGGGGTCTTGCTAACTTTTTGCCCAAGCTGATCTTGAATCTCAATCCTCCCAGGCTCTACCTCCTGAGTACCGGGGATTACAGGCACATGACTTTTTTTTTTTCTTTTTTGAGACAGGGTCTCACAATATCCCAGGCTACCCTTGAACTCAAGGTCCTCCAGCCTCTGCCTCCTGAGTGTTGGGTTTGCTTCATAAGCCACCATGCCAGGATTCTAGTTTCTTTTGAAACTAGCTCAGGAATAGGGTGGGATTTGGCAACACTGGACCTGGAACTCCAGGGCTGGGTGGTGTCTTCCCCTGTTCACCAGTCTCCCTGGGCCTCTGCTCCCTGGTATTTTAGCTCCTGCCTTGTTCTAAGGTGGTGGAGCTCAGCCACTTGGTTTTGCCCGGGAGACTTCGAGCCTTGTGGAGACACTTTGGTTGTGAAAGGCAGGGAAGTCTTCCCGCCTCATCTACAGGACAGGGGCTAGGGATCCTGCACCGCCTGGGCCAGCCCACCACAGTGCTTTCCAGCCACAGTGTCACCTGTGCCACAGGTAAGAGCACACTGGGGGAAACACAGGCCTCGTTTGAGTTGCCCAAAAGCTAAGCAGGAGGAAGACTTGGGTACAGAAGGATTCGCCAAGGACATCCAAGGAGCAGTAGGAGCAATTGGGGAAAGCGAGGCAGTGCAGCCACCAGCCTGTGACCCCGGACACTCAGTTTGACTGGGGCTTTGGGGACCTGGGCTGGGGTCTCCAAGTTCTGCCAGCCCACATCCACCTGACTCAGAGCCCCCTCCCTTACCTCATTGGCAATGAGGTGACCCCTCTCTACCCAGTGACTCCCTGCACAGGCAAACGCATCCCACATGCATAGAGACATGCTATAGTGCACAGTTGTGCACACACACACACTAATGACAGTCACTCACACACACACTTACACAGACACACTCTAACACACAGTCGCTTATATACACCTACACAGTCACACTAACATACAGTCGATTACACACCTACGCACACACCTCAGTCATGCATGTGAATTTCCCAATGCATGCCTGTCATAAACAGTCACACCCACCTCCTCTCAGGACACCCAAGGCTGACACATGGGACAGCCATGAACGGAAGCCCCCAGGCAGAAACACCAGACTGAAGGACCCTATGTTTCTATGATGGACACACGGACTGTAGAGACTACTGACAACAGGCTCTGGACTTTCTGCCATGACAGACAGCTCCTGGGGAAGGGAGGGTACCTCCTTTCCCAGGCTGAAGAGCTCTGCACCTCTCAGTAGGTGTGTAACTCCCCTCTCAGCCCCTCTATAAGTTGCCAGGGGACAAGGGGCAAGTAGGGGCAGTTTGAGGACACTTGGGGACCCTGCCCCCCCCCAGGGTAGATAGTGGGACTACAGAGAGGAAGTGGCTGTCTGGACCTTGGCAGGGTCTCAGAGGTGACCAGAGTTCTGTGATGAGGCTGCCGGGGCCAGAGCCAATGCCCTGCATCTTGGAAGGAGGCTGGAAAGGAACCCTGGAGGCAGGTGTGACATATGTATCATTCACAATGCCAGAGAAAGGCAGAGAAGCCAGGGAGAAGGTCACAGCACAGGATGTTACGCTGGGCAGTGACCGAAGCACAGCCCCGGGACAGCACTGAGATCAGCTCATTGGCCTTTCCCCACAAGACACAGGTGGCAGCTTTTCCTATAAAATTCCCATTTCCGTGGCTTTATGACTTGGTCACAAAATGGCTCCGGGCGTGTGTGAGGCCCTGCTGGGAAGCGGACTTCTTAGCTTTTCATCCATAATTATTTTCTTTATGGTTTATTGGATTTTATCACTCTAGAAGCACTAAGAATCCTGGTGGGTGCTGGGCAGCGCTGCAGGTCATGATGTCACACAGAAGCCAGTGGGGGAGCAGGGGGCAGGGCTGGGGGTCACGGCCTTGTCCCTGCACCCTCAAAGTTGGCCTGAGACTCAGGTGTCTCTTTTGTGTGGGGGAAGAGACCCCCACACACATATACGGTTTTCCCTCACCTCTCTCCTCAGCCTCGTTTTCAGTGCCTGTTCTCCTGACTTGACAAAGTTGTGCTCTGGTTTGGCCAGCTTCCCCTGCTGCCCCAAAACCGAGGACCCCAGATGCCCTGAGAGGGAGAAACTGAGGCAGATGAACCCAGCAAGGACACTTCAAGGTCCAGCAGGGATGTGCTGCCACCTGCATCATTCAGTTACAGACTAAACAAGGCCATGTGGAGAGTGTATCCCAGGGGACTCCTCCCCGGGGAAGCCAGCGGTGGTTAATTTTATGTCTGTTTGTAGGGTCTGTAACCAGATGTTTGGTGAGATGGATTCCAAGCTTGTCTGGGAGGCATCTCCAGTAAGATGGACATCTGAATCAGGGGCCCACTGCAGCACACAGCTGCCAGCCACAGAGGATGAGTGGGGAAAGGGCTGATGGGGCAGGCCCCCTGCCTGCATGTTGGGGCCAGATATGACGCCCTCTCCTGCCCTTGGGACAGAATTTACACCCACCATTGGCTGTCCAGGTCCCCAGCTTGCTGACAGCAGGCACTGGGAATCCTTGGCCTCTGCCACTGGCTCTGTTTCCCTGACGACCTGACCGACCCTTCTCTGGGAGAGAGCTGCTTTGAGTTAGGGGTAGTTAAGCCAAGATGTAGACGTCGAAAGGTGTGGGTATTACCAGGGATAAGCAGAGACTAAGGGCGCTGCATGAGGTCACAGAGGAGAGGCCTCTGCCTCTCACACTTTCCTCCCCTCCCCCACCAGGCATGGCAGTAGCTTCCTGACATCACCAAACCCCTGGGTCGACTCGCCACCCCTGTGTGGCTCTCAGCTTCCCCATCAATGTGCACCAGTTCCCTGTATTCAATCCCCTGGAGTAGTTTGGGTTCCCTGGTAGAATGACCACCAGGGAATCGGCACAGGAAGGCAGGTGGGTTAGGAGAAGTCTGCAGGAACCTTGGACCAGAGCAGGGTGTGCAGGGATTGGACAGAGAGGGACAGAGCAAGGCATGTGAGGGGGAAGGGAGGAGTGGACCAAATGGAGCACAAGTGGAGCTAAGCAAAAGTCTCTGATCCTGACCTAGCGGGCAGCAGGGAACAAGCCAGGCTGAGGCCCAGCAGGCTCTGTCCCTTCCAGGCCACCCCAGGGTGCTCTGCTCCGACCATCCCAGGGAGACTTGTGGGACTTGTAGTCTCCCTGTCTCCAGAGGATGTGGCTTTGAGACTGAATGCCCAAAGATATCTTTGTGCTTTTTCTGACTTTCTGAACCTCCCCTTGGAAAGAGAGTCAGAGCAGACCCTGGCTGCCCCCGGGGGTGGCAGGAGCAGCCATTGACATTCAGTGGGTATGCATGATGGTCAGGTCGAGCTGTGTGCTTCAGGTTCAATGTTGCTCATCCCACAAGGTGTACAGAGCCTTCCTCTGTGCAGCCAGCCTTCAGGGGAGCAGGCAAGACAGTTCATGTCTCCAATGTAGGGCAGGAAGTGTGAAAGATAAACAGACACCATATGACATCCAGCAGTAATGACAACAATAAAGGAGACCCAAGGGAAAAGAGGGGAGCAGGGCAGGATGAGCTGGGAGGCCTCCTGAGACCCTCTTGGGCCCTCCAGTGAGCTCTGGGTCCTCCTAACTTCATCTCAGAGTCTGAGAACCCCAATCCTATCCCACTCCGGGGGATGGGGGTCTCTCTTGGCCTTTCCTCTTAATATTTGATGCTACACGATCGACAAGTGACAGGGCAGGAGTCAGGTTTATGTCCTGCCCATGGTGCCAGGGACCTCCTAGAGACACAACTGGCCCTGTCAGACAAACCCTGCACCCTGCTAAGCCCTCCTCTCCTTGCCTCTCCCCACAGAGGACCACATGTGGACTTCCACAGAAAATTATCCTGAGCTCAAAGAATGTTTGGCTATGGTTGGCAGCTCTGGTCACCCAGGGCTTCACTTGCAGACGTGCTGTGTGGATCGTAGTTCTGTTGGCAGGGTCTGCAAGCACTTGGCGTTGGTGTGATTTTGTCCCAGCCCAACCTGCATCTCCTTCCTGTGTCCAGCTCACAGAGGTCAGGGTGGCTGGGTGTTCTGCACAAGAGTGTGAGATTAGGGAGCTGGGAACTGAGCCACACTGTCCACAGGGGCTGCCTTGGGCCTGGCCCTCAGATTGACCAAAGAGAAGTCTGTAACCTGAAATTCATGAGTGCAAAGAAGCTGCTGCCTCAGTCCCCTTTCTCTGGTGTAGCTTTCTTTTTCTTCCTTCCTTTCTTCCTTCCTTCCTTTCTTCCTTTCTTTTCTTTTTTCAGTTAAGTGGATTTGGTTAGGTCTCCCTAGATCCTAACTGCCTCACAAAACCTCAGAGGGGTGGTTTCTTAAAATGCAAACCAACAGTCAAGATACCAGCACAGTCATGTTTATAGCAGCGCTGTTCACAATAGCTAAAATATGAACTCAGCCTAGGTGCCCATCAATGGATGAATAGATAAGGAAAATGTGGCACATATACATAATGGAGTATTATTCAGCCATAAAGAAGAATGAAATTATGTTACTTGAAGGAAAGCGAATGGAACTGGAGAACAGTCATCTGAGTCTGGCAAAATAAGCCAGACTCAGAAAGACAAATACCACATGTTCTCTCTCATGTAGGGAACGTAGCCCTTAAAAATGGATGACAAGAGTGTAAAGCAGGTTCTACTGGGGGATGAATACCAGCGGGAGGGGGGAAGGTAAAAGGAGAAGGTGGAAGGCAGGTAAACACGGATGAAGGACTTTTTCACATCTCAAGTGGTAGAGCACCTGCCTAGCAAGTGGAGACCCTGAGTTCAAAAGTGACAGGCTGGATAGGTTTGATTCCGGTGGTGGGAGGGAGGTGGGCATCTGAAAGCATCTGGCCCCAGGCTGCCGCGTGAGTCAGGCTCTCGAGCTCCAAGACACTGCAGGAGGGTGACCGGAGCTGGCAGAGGCTGGAGGTCCTGCAGGAAAGACCAGCAGTAGGGTGCTGGGCCACAGACCACAGAGGGGAGGGTGGCAGATGGGAGGAGAGCCCTGTAGGGGCAGAGCCCCTGGGCCAGGCAAGGCTCTCCAACTCATCTCAGCCGTGTTGGGGATAAAGTCAGTGGTGGTCCACTGTCGAGGCATAGCATTTGACCCTGAATGGGAAATTACTGGAAACTTGTTTGCATGCACCTGGAAAGCCAGAAACAAGGTGTTGGGAGGGGCCGTGATAAAATAAGGAAGTGAGTAAAAACTATGTGTGTGCCACAAAGCACACACCACAGGCAGGGCCTCCTGCCACAGAGACACAAAGGGAGGTGGAGGTGACCAAAAGCCCATTTGTAAAATGTGACCAATCCCAAGAGAGGCATATTATAAAAATCCCAATAAAAAAAATCTCCAGGAAGCTTGTACATCCCATAGTAATCAGTCAGTGAGGACCCCGGGGAGAATATAATGCTCTTTGTAACCGTCTGGGCATGCCTGCCAGCCAGACACCCGATTGCAAGACTGTCATTAAAGTCTCGCTTCCAGTACTCCACCGGTCTCAGCCCATTCTTTGAGTTTGGACAGGTGAAAATGTTTCTCACACCCTGGCGCACGGGGCCTCCCTAACAGAACTCAGCCTGCTTCTAAATGCCCACCCCAACCCCAGCAGACCCCCAGGGCAGGGAGGGCTGTGCATCTGTGCCTCACATGCTGTCTGGCACACAGTAGGTGCAGGGTAGATAGAAATTAGACAGACAGAAGTGTGACCGAATGTGACTGCAGTCCTGGCCATGGGGGTGAGCTACCCACCTCAAGACATGGGTGGAAAATGTTGAGAAGAAATAAATAAGAATTTCTTTCTTTTTTTTTTTGGTGATACTGGGGTTTGAACTCAGGGCCTTGTACTTGCTAAGCAGATGCTTTACTACTTGAGCCATGCACCCAGCCCTTTATTATTTTAATTACTTTTTGAATACAGTTTTGAGTTTTTGCCCAGGTCTAGTCTCAAATCTTGATCCTCCTACTTCTACCTCCCAAGTAGCTGGGATTACAGGCATGAGTCACCACATCCAGCCTAAATAGGAAATTAAGTGGCATTCGTTCTTTTGGAATATCCTCCCATTTCTCCACTCCTCAGGAAAATCTCCAGCACCTGTGGACGTCTTGTGAGAATGACAGCCTTTAGTGGAAATTCAGGAAAGGGACAGTACCTGGCCTATGAACCTGCACCGGGGAGAGTGGAGGCCATACATGGTGATTGGACAGCCGGCCCACACCACAGATGCATTATGAGGACAGGTGGAAGGTGACCACTGCAGATGCAGAGCAGAGGTCTGGATTCCTGGGCTTGCAAGGGGCAGCACCACCTCCTCTTGGGATGCAGGGAGATGGCTTGGGCCCCCTCTCCACACAGCCCCCACCCAGGAGCTGTTGTCAAGAATCTGTTGACAAAGCAAATGAATAAACAAATGACCCAGTGGCAGCCCGCCTGTTGGTGTCTGCTCTTGCAAGTTTTTTTTACATTCTAGAAGAAGAAAGAGAAAGAGACCATCTGAAATACTCATTTATACCTCCACAGTGAGGGTTAGCACTCCAACATGGCCTGGCTCTTACAGGCAAAACAGAAACGTTTTTAACAACACAGGGCAGAGCCGGGCCACTCCAGCACCAGTGCTGGTGGCTGGGAAGGGGCTGTGTCAGGACAGACCCACAAACTGGTTTGCTCGCCCTTGGGGACAGCAGGTCCCTGGAGCAGCAAATGTCCCAGATCTAGCCAAGGATGCACCCTTCAGTCTTACATGACAATGGGGTCTGCAGAGCCACCACCGGCTCCGTTGTCTGGCAAAGTTCACTTTGCACTTGGAAACAATCAGAAAGAAAGAAAGAGGCCAGGAATGAAGGGCTGGAAGGAATTACCCAGCAGATCAGACGCTCGGGCCCGGGCCAGGACTTCGCGGAGTCTTGCGTGAAATCCTACAAGCAGCATAAACAGAACAGCGGCCAACCTCGCCACCAGAAATATTCAATAATAAAACACAGCTGTCGGCTTCCCGGGCAGGCTTTGTCATTCTTGCCATTGGAAATGCTGACAAAGACAAAACTGCCAAATGAAACCCAGTTTTCCTTCCCCCCAAAGTGGGATGTTTTTGTGAGCTACAGTCTAAATATTCACTTAAGCTTGAACGAGCCATAAAAATAATTGAAGACACAACTTCTTGGAAATTCGTTTGACCAAGTCCTGGTGAGAGACCTTAGTGGGTGGATCCTGACAAGGACAACCACTGCGGTTTGAATCTGTGTCTCGATTATCAGAATGTCACAGGGTCCCTTTCCTTGGCTCCCCGAGAACCATCAGGCTAGAGACTGCTTAGCCGACTCTGAGGGACGCGACTTGATGGCACTGGCAGCAGCTGGCTGGCTGGTCCTGGCAGGACTTCATACTAATAAAACTGTACTGTCATATGTCCAGAGACCGACCCAGATGTGGGAGAAGAGGAACATCTGGAGAGGCACCCCCACCCTCTGTCCCCAAAGCATCCTCCTCCCTGGGCTCCAGAGGATGGAAGCAGGAATTTTGGTAGTCAAAATAAAACTTTGGGAGAGTCAGAGCAGGGAGGGAAGGAAGGCAAGGGACCTGAGTTCTGGTCAGCTCTGTTCTCCGGCTTTTTCTCCTCAGGGAGACACACACCGTTCAAGCCTAAGATGGAGTCCAGGGTGTGGGCCAAGCAGGTGGAAGAGGCAGATATGGGGACAGGAGTTGACATGGATGCAACCTTGGCAGATGTGCACCTGGTCAGAAGAGGAAAATGAGGCACAGAGCAAAGAAGTCTGTTGCCCCCAGTTGAGATAGTCCTAGGTAGACAAACCAAGATGAGAACCTAGTGGTCAGGCTCAAGTCAGGCTTTCACACACTGCAGCACAGGATATGGGATTGAGTGTGAGCCTGGATTTCAGGACAGCCCCGGTGCAGCCAGAGCTATGGGACTGCCAAGCCGGAGAGTCAGGAGCCTGTCCCTGGTCAATGCAGCTGACCTTTGTCCCAGCCATCCCGTGCAAGGACCAAGCCGCTCAGAGATTTGGATCTTCCATAAAAGGAAGCCTCATTTGCAGAGCGAAGCACCCAATCCAAGTGGTAACCAAGTTGCTGTGACTCCACTCCAACGTGGATTTCAAGCCCTACCTCACCACTATTTTGAGCCAGGAAAGCCCACAAGGGTGTCTATTCTGAGACGGCGACACAAAAAGATACAGTTAGAGATGTTCAGAGAAACTCGGAATGGGAATTACTCCCACACCCAGATCGCTCAGCCGCGCTCGCTCTGAAAGTGGCTGTGCAGAAACTGCACTTTAACGTGTGTCCCAAAGGTGGCTGGGGTGGGCAGGGGGCGGCCAGGTTTTTACCTAGTAGAAAGCTTGGGATAAGTGGGCTCTGGAACTGACGGGTGAGCAGTGTCCCTGGGCAAGTATGGAGGAGGCTCTAGCGAGGGCCGTGGGGAAGAAGCCAGGGAAGAGAAAGGGAAGGGGTCAGGGAAGGGGCAGAGGTACAGCCCCTGTAGAAAACTGACTTCATCTCATATTACCGTCTATAAGGCCAGCCACTCTGCTGTGCTGGGACATGTGGCTTATTTCATTGTCCCTTAGAACATATCCTAGTACCTCCCTCCCCTTACAGCTTGGGAACTAAGACCGAGCGCGCTCAGAGGACTCCTCTGAGGCCACCAAGCACAGCGAGGAAGCCATGAGGAGTCCAGACATCTCAGTCTGTCCTTCACCTCATAGGTTGCAAGTCTCAGAGTCCGTGATGGGGACCATGTGTCTGCACATGTAACTAACCAAACGACCTCCTGTCCCTAAACCCAGTGAGGATCTCCATACAAGACCCAGAAGGGAGGACAGGAAGATGGAGGAAGATGAAGGACGCAGCTCTAGACCAAGCAGTTCTCTTCCTTGCTTGGAGGATTCAGGAAGGAACCTTTCTTGGTGCCTGCAGAGGGAGAGCAGTCATGTGACACCTACACCAGGATTTAGACTCTGGCCTTTGGAACCTTAAACAACTCCTCTCTGCTGTTCTAAGCCATCCAGCATTGGCCAGCTGTCAGCTCACACCTGACCTTCCAATGATAGACAGGAAGCTGGGCCTCCAGGGGCCAAATGGCTGTAAGCACAGGCAACTGTGGCCCAGTGAGGACCCAGACCTGGTCTGTTGACTCAGAGGCCTAAGCTGGCCTATGAAAGCAGCATTTCCAGGGGTTCTCAGGGCTGAGCAGGAGAGACAGACTCTGGCACTGACTGGGGCCCGTGGTCCTCAGGCTCCTTTACCACCATTTATCCAGCACTCCCACCACTTGGCCCAGCCTGTTGTGGGGGCCCAAGGCGGCCCCTCCATTCCAGATGCCCCGTTGGAAACTCCTCCCCGCATCACTAGAGGAGCCCGCTTCTTCCCTGGGTTATTCTCAGCAGGGCGGGGTGGGGGAGGTGTCAGTGTCCACACTATGAGGTCTGGCCTGGAGTGTGACTGAGGAGGGACAGGTCAAGTCTCAGGAAGATGGGACCCTCTCCTCCCCCTCTCCAGGCATCTTGCTGACCCTCAGGAGCTGGATGTAACCATGGCAATCAACTGGAGCAGGACAGCTGTGTGCTGGGCAGGGTCCAGCCAGCCTAGTCCCAAGCCCTACCTCAATCCTCCTCCACGGGCTCTAAGCTGTGCCTTCTCTGTCCATGTGCACGATTCCTGTCCCCAGGATTCTGTAGTTATAGGACAGGCCCCTGGACCTGACTTGCTGACCTTAATAGGGCTGTCCTGGCCCTTGGCAAATGTCTGAGTGGGGGACTTCGTTGGGTGGTTGACCCAGGCTGGGCTGAGCAAGCAATATGAACAGACTTCATCTGTGTCATGACTCAAGGCATAATTGAACAAAACTTCCTTTAGGATTATTTCTGGGAAATGAAAGAAGTTCATTTTTATTTGACTTTTTTTTTTTTTCCTGAGACAGGGTCTCTCAATGTAGCCCAAGTTGGCCTGGAACTCTCCTGCCTCTGTCTCTCCTATTCTGGGATTACAGGCGTGTACCCCCATACCTGGTTCATTTGACTCATTTCTGCAGACACCCTAGCCCTATCTCTGACCATATTGGAGTTAGGCAAAGGAAAGACCTCAGGAATGACAGTCCTCTGAGCTCTACTAGGCCTGGCCAGGACCACAGACTCTAGAGCAGAGGAGGACAGCCAGCACACTGCTAAGAGTCCACCTTCTGCCTCTGAATCACAACTGGCATGGAAGCCAGTGCACCCACAGACAAAGAGGTCACCGGGTGCCACTCACCAGGGACGGATCTGTAAGGAAACCCACAGCCTTGACTCCCTGTTGGGGCCAGTGTGGTCCTGAGGCCCATGAGCGTATATGGCCTCCTTGAAGGCCTGATTCACTCCTGGCCTTGATTCTGGAAGTTTCTTTCCTTCCAGGTGGCAGTGCTGTGTTAGAAAGAGTGAGAACTTCAGGAGACCTGGGGGAGTTACACTGACTCGCTGTGGGCCAGTGGCTTCCACTCTAAAATACAAGTTATCATTGCACGGATCAGAGGGCATTTTTTGGCAGGTTAGTCAACATGTGTTACTCTAACAAAATACCTGAGATACTCAACTTAAAAAGAGGAAAGGGAGTTTGTTTAACTACTTGGGAGGTTTTAGTCCATGGTCAGGTTGTCCAGTGCCTTAGGGCCTACCGTGAAACAGAGCGTCATGACAGGTGTGCGTGGCAGAAGGGGGTGCTCGCTTCAAGGTGACCAGGAAGCAAAGAGAGAGACGGGAGAGATTGATGTCCTTCAAAGACTGTCACTTTTAAAGGCCTGCCCCAAAGAGCTAACTTCCTTCCACTAGGCTCCCCTCCTAATAACACCATGGGCTGGGGACACACAGGCCTTTGAGGGACATGACAGCACTTGGAGAGTCTTTAATGCCATGTGTGGCCCTGGCTGTGTGGCTATACAGCAATGTTTGCTCCTGATACAGCCATGGAACAAGCCCTGGGGAAAAGGGGCTTCAGAGCCACTATGGGGTGTGGGGGACAGGGCCAGAGCTGAGGCCGTCTTCCAACTGCCACCTAGCCACTGGAACGTGGACCCTCCCATCATGGTACCAAGCGAGCAGAATTGAAAGCCCCCTGCTTTTCACCGCCTGGTCTTATTACTCTTCGCAATCTTTTATGATCCCCACACCATTGTGATGAAGCCCCAGCCTGGTGGCCGACCGTCCTGGCTTCCCTGGGACTACAACATTTCCTCAGATTAGGACACTCCGTGTGGAAGCTGGAAGAGTCAGGTTGGTCACCCTGGGCTATAGGAATTGACCCCAGTGACACAGGGGTCATAGGGCCAGTGCGCAACCCTGCTGTCTCTCCAGGGCCATCCTACAATGGAGGCGAGTCAGGTCATAAAGGATTTCTCCTCCCCACCATCTCCCTCCTGCGAATTCCTTGAGAAGTTACAACTAGGCTTTGAGGAGTCTTCCTTAACAAGAGTGAGCCACGCTTCCTGGAAACCCCATTTCACAGCATGGGTAAATTGAGACCTCCCACAATCAAACAAGCCCCCCACTCCCAGGCCTGTGATTACTCCCATGGGAGTCTGGACCCGCCCTCAGAAATACTCAAAAGGAACCTTGTCACTGGGGTTTCATTTGAGAACAAACATTGTTATAACCCACAGAGTCACTTTGTAAGTTTCCAAACCCAAGTTCACCCCAAAACAAACAGTGGCTAGAGGTCCTCCGTCTGTCTTGGGGACACCACTCATCTGGAACTCCTAGTCCAGCCAAGCCAGGTGGGGCCCACAGGGACAGGTGACAAAGAAACACAGAGTGAAAGAGACAGTTTGGTCCCAGGGCCATTTTTCCCCAGACTGTACCCTGCAGCGTTTGTAGACACTGAGTCACAGCCGTGAAAACTTGTAATCACCCACATGTATCCAGGACAGGATGACAGGTCTGCGGTGATCGATCTGGCCTGCTGTGCCCCTGCTGGCTGCCTCAGGGCAGCCCCATCAGCCTGGGCCTTGTAGCAAAGAAATTAGATAAAAACTATTGATTGGTTGGAGTTGCACGGATGTCTGTGACCTGGCTTTGTCTGGGGCAACAGGAACTGGGCTCCGGAGCTCTGGGGGGCTGCTGTGAGGGGAAGGACCCGAGCCACCATCACTGTGAATGTGGAATGCTCATGACAGGAAGCATGGACAATGATTTTCAGCCATATCTTCATTTCTTTCCCACATGGCCCTTAAAAAAGCACCATCTCTGGCTGATGTCCCAACCGCAAGGTGCCTGAGTCCCAGTCTGGAGCCTGGTCCAGGTCCCTGCTTTGCTGACGTGCAGGCACTCTCACTGCCTGAATGTCCACTGACCTCCTCTGTCCCCAGGTCCCTCTCCCAAGCCAGGCTCCTGGCTCAGAACCTCTGTGTGCCCAGTCCTCCAGGCAGGGCTGCTGCCCTGAAACAGAAGGCTGTGTGGTACTGAGGTCCTTTCAGTCTCAGCCCCCAAAAGGGTGAGATGCCCCTGAGGCTCTGGGCTTCAGCAGATGTTTCTGACTAAGATATCTTCCCTAGCTTCTGAGTCCTTCGGGGAGGACCCTCCTGTCCTCCCTGCTCCCACCAGGTAGCTTCTATCACCGTTCAACAACGGGGTCCCCACCCGTTCCATCTGAGAAAGACGTCTGCCACGTCCTCAGGTGTGAGTGCAGCATTGCAGTTGGGTGGGATCTGGCTTTGCCACTGCCAGCTAGGTGACCTGGAAGCTCCTCTCCAGGTCACTGGAGACTCAGACTTCTCTGAGTCCACCCAGTGTCTGTGAAATGAGGAGGCCAGACCATCTCTGAGCAGTGCAGAGGATGGAGCCAGAGTGAATGGGGAGCGTGTGGCACGTGACTGCTGTGTCAGCCTCTGGGCATCTGATTGCCTTTCACGTCATCAGGGTGAGAGGAAAGTGGGCCCCTCAACCAGGTCTCCACAGCATCACCGTGCAGGCCTATGTGCAGATGTACATGTGAGACAGGGAGCAGCAGTGCAGGAGTGTGACAAGGACACAGAGGGAGGCAGAGCCCCTCAAGGGGCAGGACCACTCTGACCACCTCTGAGAGCAGCTGGAACTGGGTCTCAGAACTGTCCCTCGGCCAGCAAGGGAGGTGTTTATCCTTCTGTGCTGTGCTCCACCAGCCAAGGGGCATCGCAGACTCCACCTAGGGCACACTTTCAACCCATGCCCTCGGTGTCCTTAGAGCCAATAAGGACCAGGGCAAGCAGGTGGAGGAGTGAATGCAAAGAGGAAGTAAGACTAGGGTAGAAAATAGGTCACCTGCTTCTTCTCCTAGCTTTGAACCCTGGGGACTGTCTGGCACTCGCTGTGTCTCACTCCTTCAACTCTCATGTCAGGATCAGCCACACCTCTTTTGCAAAGTCCAATGCAAAATGAAAGGTGGATTCCTTTTTTCAGTTATTAGGAAATTATTAAATTATTAAAATTTATTAAGAATCCCAAGGTGGTGACAGCAGAGCCCAAAGCCCAGTGTGGCTTCAGAACACACAGTTGCTATGACTGAGAGAAGTCAGGAGTTTGGGCAAGTGTCCAGACTGCCGAGAAGTGGCTAGCATGGGATTTGAACTCACTTCCATTCGACCCTGAGGTTGCTCTGAATAAAATGTTGCTTCTGGTATTTAGAAAATGGAAACGAATCCCAGGGCCTTCATCCCAGCCCAGGCCACAACCTCAGGAGCTACTTCCAGCCCTCACACACAATGTCACATGCTGAGGACGCCTGCACAGTTCATGGCCAGTCCACTCCCCCTTTTAGTACCAACAGCACCCTGCTATCCTGGGGGACCTCTCCACCCTCCCTGCCTCCCTCCCTCTCCCTTGCACCCTTTACCAGATGGATCTGACCCCTAATTCCCAGGGAAGACACATGACAGGCTCAGCCAATCGGGGCTCTTCATCCTTTTCCTCTTCCTCTAGTAACTGATTCAAGGGTGGGCATATGACCTCAGCCCAGCCAATGAAAAGACAAGTGAAGAGAAATTTGCTGTCTCTACTGGGGATGCTAAGCTTTGGAAATATAAACAGCACCTCCTGAGAGCCGCACATGAGAGCCTAAGTGTAGGAAAGGCTCCCCATAGGATGGAGCAGGAGGCTTCTTTGTGGCATTGTCAGATCCCCTGGATCCGGCTGTGCCTGATGCAAAACCTGCAAGCGTGGTTTTTTTTTTCTTGAGCTACTTGGAGTTGGACATTGTTACTTAGTTCTACAATACATACACACAGTGTGGGATACCCTTTGCTCTTATCAGGCTATCAGCAATACGTTGGAACTGGATTCGATAGCCCAGACAATAACAAGACCAGGCCTCCAGCAGTGAGAGTGGAGCACAGACTGGCTGTGGGGAGTGTGGAGATGTCCCCTTGGGACATCTGCAGGCAGAAGTAGCCTGATGTGAGAGGCTCTGATCTCAGAGCTTGCAAGGTCAGGGAAGGTCTAAGAGACACACGGATAGTGAAGGTTATGGAATCCGCTCACTGGTGGATCTTTTTGGGCATTGCGCCTGCAGTGAGCGGAGGGCACAGGCATCTGTGGGGTAGAAGGGGGCTTCGTGTCTGACACAGTTACAGGAGCTGCTGTGGGGGCAGTCACAGGGGCGGAACAACAGGAAGCCAGCCGTCTGTGTGAAACAGACCTGTGGAGCACTTCATTTTCCACATCAGTGCTCTGGGCAGGCGGGATGCAAGGCAAGAAGGGAAAACCCAGAGCCTGCAGGGAGGAGCATTAATGGAGACATGGACCCCAGGGCTGTGGTGGCCTCAGAAGCATGTGTAGAGACCAGCTGAAATTGGGTGTGCACCCTGAGGTCCCCAGACTCACAGCTGACAGTTGGGTAAAAATGGGGACTCTCTCAGACGGTGGAGGAGGGGTGAGAAGTGTCAGCGGGCTGGAGGTGAGCAAACACAACTGAGAAACTGGAAATGAGTGGAGAGAGAGGAGAGATGGGGACAAACAGAAAGGCAGGACAGAGGCGGCCAGAGAGGAAGAAGGAAGCCATGGGCTGGTGTGCGATCAAGAAAGGGGGAACCAGCTCCTCTCTTTCCCCCAGACTTCCCTCTGCTTAGACATGTTGTTTAGATGTGTTTTCTTCCACCCAGGAGCTAGCAAGATTGCAGATGTCTGGCGTGCAGGGGAGGCAAGACTGTCCAGTTCTTTTTGGATTTTTGTTTTCTTGATAAAATTTCCTGGCTTTGTCTCCCTCTGCTACATCCTTCGGGGAAAGTTTATTTCTTTGGGGGCAAGAGTGTCATCTCTGATCAATCTTCCACTAGACAGCATCATCTGGTGAGAATTAGGAAATGCTTTTCAGGATTCTTTGGGGCGCGTCTCCCTCGCCCAGGGGCTGCTTCTGCTGAAGGAAAAGCAGCTTGGGTTTTTGTGTCTCTGGTGGGGACGGACATGATTTGGGTTTTATGTACAGAATGTTCCCACATGCACAGATTAGGGGGTGGAGGGGAAGTGGACTTTCATACTTCATGTGGAACCTCACGCACCCCTGAAATGCACGTGGTGGTCAGCTCACAGCTGCGGAATTCCACATGCACCCATATTTCCAGTCCCATCACTGGCAGTAGGACACCTCCAGCCCTCAGGGCTCCCTCAGAGTTCCCAGAAATGGGCTGACCATCAACAGATGCAGAGTGCTCAAGGTACATCGTCCCATCCTCCCCAGCCTCTTTCCACTCTCTTGGCTGCCCTGGGGTGGAGGTAGGGGACTTCCTGCTCTCTGCTGATTTCTCAGACAGCAGCCTGGGGCTCAGGGGCTTCAGCCACCTGCCCAGGATCGTGGGACTGTTGTGGGGTGGAGCCAAGGAGCACCCCAGAAGGCAAGGCCCCTAACCCTAGTCAGTGTCAACTGCCAAGGGGATGTGGCCTGGCCTATGCTGATGGCCCCACACCTGGAGGAGAGCCCAGCCAGTGGTTACCAACTTGTGCCTTCACACAGTATTGCACTGGTGAGATACAGCGGCTGATGGACGGATCACACCACATGCAGGGATGGCTGCCAGGAGACAGACAGAGAGGGCTGTCCCTGGGCCAGAACCCACATCGATAACCTGCCTTCTTTGGGCTCTGCACAGCAGGCCTGAGTCAGAGCAGGGGGCAGGCTGTTGATTGGGGTTGGGGTTCCAGCAGCCATGAGTGAGCAGGGAGAGAGAGCAGGACACAGTGAGAGGTGTTTTGGAGATGCTTTCCTCCCAGGAATCATCCTACCGGGCACAAGGCTGGGGCGGGAGCGGGGGTTGCAGGGGGAGGGGGAGGAGACACTCTTTGCCCCTCATTCCTGCTCTCCTGCTGCTCATACGCACTAACCCTGGCCGTCCCAGCTGCCGCTGCTTGAGGGGTGAGCCTGCTCCTGGGGCTCCAGAAAGACCATAAGGCAGCTGAGCTGAGAGGAAGGTGGCTGGGGCAGGCTGTCCGAGTTCAAGGTGACCTTAGGGAGGCTGAGGGACAGCCAGCAGCTCCTGCTAGCCAGGCTAGAGGCATTAAACACCAGTGACATTTTGCTGACTTACTGTTTGCAGGCTCCATTCTAAGTGCTCTTACCCATGCTCATTCATTTAAAGCTCTTCTCTATGACCAACATAAATCACTCTGCATGATGTCTGTACATTGCTCAGAAATATTTACTGGATCTCTGTTGTGAACAAGGACTTCTTCTGGGTACAGACCTCGAGATAGACAAGGTCAAGAGACTCAGCAAACAGCAAACAGGCTAGATGTGAAGCCAGGCAAAATCAGCTACGCCACAGCCAGACTTCCCAAAGAAAAGGAAAATCCTAAAAGCAGGTGGAAGAAGTGCATTACATGCGGGGGTAGCAGCAAGGAGGGTTCTCCCTCCTCATCAGGGATGGCAGAAGGCAGGACATGGCAGGAGCGTCTTCTCAGTGCTGAAGGGAGGAGAAAGAGCAGGGTGCCGTTCCCAGTGAAAATGTCCCTCACTGCAGAAAGTGATATAATGGCCTTTTCTGACAAATAAAAGCTGAGAGAATTGATTAGCAGAGACCTGAGCTACAAAAAATACTAAAGGAGCTTTTCAGGAGTGAGATGGACCCCTGGATCTGACAGGAAGAGTAGAATTTTTAGAAAAGACAGAAATGGCAAAACTTGGGGAAACAGATGAGACTATCTTTTAAATTTTCTCTAAAAGACAGTTGGCTATTTAAAGGAAAGAAGACATCGAGGTGTTACAGCATTGCCAACATAGACACAACTAAACTGTGTAAAATCACGCTGGGACTCTACTGGCCCCTGTCACCCCACTTCTTGAGTGTGAGTGAGGCCGTGGTATGATGGGCTCATCTGTCCTCTCACGATGAGCTAATGATTTATATCAACAGTCAAAGGACAATGTAATTAAGGTCCCCTTGGTCACTTTGCATCTGAGTTGACCAAAAGGGGAATGGCCCTGGGTGGTCCCAGGGAAATGCCCCAGGGAGAGAAGGGAGTGACCTAGGATCTGGGGGTCTCAGCCCCCTAGGTACTGAATTCTGTCAACAGTAAGGAACTTGAGAAAAGACCCTGAGCCCTGGATGAAGCCCTAGCCCCAGCTGGCACCTGACTACAGACCCTGTGTGACCCTGAAGACCTTGACTGAGGGAACATCCAAGTCTTGCTGGAGCCTCTGACGTACAGGAGTGAGAAGTGGATGTTGTGCTAAGCTGCCATGTCTGTGGTCATTGTTATGCAGCAATGGAAAACTAATAGGTGTCATTTTTAGACTCCAACATCGTGCATGATTTTAGTCTAAGATGGACTGGAATAAGTTATGAACACACACTGTAATCACTACTGAAGTGCAAAAAATCAGTGCAAAGAGATGTAACTTAAAAAGCCAAAAGAAGAGATAAAATGAAATGCTAAGAAATCATTATTTTTTTTTAAAAAATGGGGGTGGGGAAGGCAAGAAAGGAGAAACAAAGAAACAAAAACACAAGGGGCCAAAAGAAAACCACGTGCTATTCTTAAACCCAGCTATCTCAGTAAGGACAATAAATGTAAATGAACTAAACACTTAGGGTAAAAGGCAGAGACTGTCAACCTGGATAAGAGTAAACAGGACCTAACTATATGCTGATGCAAGCTTCACACTTTACTGCATACTTGAAGGACACAGACAAGTTGAAAGTCAAGTGACTAAAGAGATGCTCTGTACAAAGCTGTCCTCCAGTGCCCTGACCATGGCTTGTTTTTGCATTCATCCATATTTTAAGCTGACTAACACATATCTTCCCCATGTGACCATAAGGTACACAAAGACAGGGGATTATATCAATAAGGTTATGCTACTGGTTCAATATTTGAAAATCACCCAAGTCATTCCTAAACTTTTCCCCTCTTCCATCCGCTAGAATGCAGCTAGAGCCAGCCATGTGACCAGTTTGCTTGCTCAGAAGACTACCCTCTTTCCCCCTTCCTGCTTTAAATAAATGCAAATATGATGGCCGCACACACAGTGGTCATCTTGTGGCCAGATGTGAAAGATCAAAGGAAGCAGAGTCTATTCAGCTGCTAACGTCTTTCCATGTAGGAAATTAACCCTTCATTATCTGGGCTGTTTTAGGTCAGGAGGAATTCAGCCTGCAAAACAAACTATCATGACCTCAATCCAAGAGTGTGCAAAGGAAAAGTGCAAGGAGATTCACTGCGAGATTATGGGTAATAGCACACCTTTCCCAGATGGCCTGGATAAAGTGTGTACACATGTGTGTGTGTCCACGGAGAGCTGGGAGGCTGTTGTGGGCTGCAACTCTCCCATGAAAAGAAGAAGATCTCAGGCAGTGAATAGCACTGTCAGTCTCAGCACTGGGACCAGCCATGGAGAGGAGGATGAAGGAGGATGGAGGACAGAGAGGGAACTGCTGGATATCTTCCAAAAGCAGAGCCCACGGCCTGCCTGGGGCTTCCTCCCAGCCACACTCCCTGCCCTCCCCACCCTCTCCACCTTTAAAGAACCCAGACCCTCCTGCTGTCTGCCCAGGGCAGCTTCTTTCCTACCAAGCTCTGGGAAGCATCGGTCCTGAAAGAGTCCTTATCCATCTCATGCTCCCAGGTCACAAAACCACTCTGTGCCCTCTGCCTCACTGACATACCATCTCTGTACTGTGGGTGCTGCTGACCCTTACGCAGATGAAGAACCTCTGGCAGGGTAATTCAGTGAGTCTGCACCAAGAAGCAGCTAGCTAGATGTCAAATTGAGTTTGTGGGTTCTGATCCCAGACTCAGTACGTTTAGGATGTGAGGAGCCAGGAGCTAGGGTGAGGTCTGATCTGCTGAGTTCATCAGAATCCAAGCCCCAAAACCTGTGACAAGCTCCTCAGACAGAAAGGAACAGGGACAGTGCAGAGGAGATGAACCCAAGGTGCCTGAGGTGAGCACTGAGCCTGGATTTCCCAGGGGATTCAGTGTCAATGCGGGTCCTCCTGAGAGAGGGGAGAGGTGAGGCTGAAGCCACAGTGGGTAGGATAAGCTTGCAGCCTTCGAGACACGGGAGGGGTCTCAACTCATGTGGCACATTCCAGAAGCTGGAAAGGCAAGGAGAAGAGTCCCCCCAAGCCTCCAGAAGAACCCAGACCGGCAGACAACTTGGTTTGGTTCAGTGAGGCTCATTTCGGGTCTCTGACCTCCAGAACTCTGAGATGCTAAGACCGAGCTAGCTGGCTAAGTCACTTTGCTTCTGTTAAATTACTGCACCAGGCACAGGAGCTTCTGTGTCTGCCATCGCTGTCACCTGCCCTGAGACTCCTACTGCTGCCCTGGGAAGTAAAGATGGGGGAGGTGGTGGCCCCTGCGCCCAGCTGTAGACTACGGAAGTTGAAAGAGGAAAGCCACGCTTGAAGGACGTGAGAGATGCTGGGCCTGGGCAGCATGTCGCTGTTCCTCACGGTTTGCAGAGGGTGGTGGCTGGAGGAGAGACCCGGAAGTGAGGGGCAGGAGAGAGAATAAAGCTGTTTAATAGAACACAAATTCTTTCACTCGTTTATTTATTTACTCAACAGGTAGTTATCGATTGCTCACTGCATGCCAAGCTCTGGTTTAGGAATGGGAGGTGCAGGAAGGAGGGACAAGGGTTCCTGAGCATGAGGTGCGACCTCAGTGGAAAAAAAAGGACCAAAACTAAGACAGCAAGTGAGTCCTTCCTTCCTTCCCCCCTTCCTTCCTTCCTTCTTTCCCCCCTCTCCCTTCGTTCCTTCCTTCCTTCCTTTCCTCCCTCCTTCCCTCCCTCCCTCCTTCCTTCCTTTCTTCCTTCCCCAAATAGTCACACTTTATGGTACTTGTCATTTTCTGCACATGTTGCTAAGAACTGGGAAAAGTCCTCTAAGAACATTTCAATCTGCCATCCTGATGCGAGAGGCAACCAAGTCAAGCATCTTAGCAGGGTACCAGCAGGTAGTTCTTCCCTATAATCCCAGCTACTGGAGGATCATGTTTGAGGCCATCCCTGGCAAAAGTTACCGAGACCATGTCTCCACCAATAAACCAAGCATGATGGTTCACATCTGTAATCCCAGCTATGCAGGAGACAGAGGTAGGAGGATCAAGGTCTGAGGCTACTCCCAGGCAAAAATGCTAGATCCTACCCGAAAAAATAACTCAAGCAAAAAAAAAAAAAAAAAAGAGGGAGGGAGTGGGCTGGAGGCATGGCTCAAGTGCAAGACCCTGACTTCAAACTCTGGTACTGCCAAAAACAAAACAAAGAAACCAAAATTAATAATTAATTAATTAAAAAGAGCCCAACCAAGAAGAACTCCCAAAACAGAAGATATCTCTGAGTTATTTCACCTTATGAAAAAAGTTAATAAAAGTCTTATCTGCAGTCAAACGAGCTCAAAGACAAAATGAAAAAAAAAAGTAAAATCCTATTTAGGATATAAATCTATCTTGGAAACAGAGTTTACAAAAACAACGCCATCATGTAACTAAGAAAAAAACTGAATGACAGGTAACGGAATAGATGCCGACTAGAATTAAAATTACTGAGGGAAAGATAAGGCTTGAGATAAAATTAATAAACAGGAAAAAGACAAAAGTAATTACAACTGAGCAAAGCCTCAAGGGCACAGATGCCTATTGTAGATTTGGGGTGCTCCTGAATGAAAAACTCCAAATAATAATATATCCAAAAATATGAACCAGAAAGACTTCCTCAAAATGTGAAGAAAAAAGCTCTTGAACTTTATCTCGTCGGGGGGAAAGTGTTATGTTCCAAGAAAATGTTCTACACCAGGACACATCTTCAATGAATGGCCAAGTTTCAAGGATAAAGACCTGTCCAAACAAATTATGAAAAATCAGGGGACACTCAGGCTCTCGGCTTTTCCCATTCAGACTTGGGAACTCTGGAGCGGAAGAATGGCTTTGCATGATTTTAAGTCATTAAGTTTGTGGCCGGGCAGAGGTCCCTCATTCTCAGTGTCACCTTCTCCTCAGAAGAGCCCCAGGGCTTGTAGTTGACACTTTTGGGCTGCCCCTGGTTTGTGCCTGCAATGATGCCTGTCATTCCCCAAGGGCCTCACAGTCTTTGGGCCACACTATTCTCAGCCGAGCCATCCCTTCGCTGACGCTGGTCAGGTGCGTTCTTCGTTCTTCTCAACCACAATGTTTGACAGCTCTCCAGGGCTGGAATCAACCATGGCTTGCAGGATCTCTCTTCTACCTACGACTGTGACATGGGCTCCGGGCCCTCCCCGCCCTCCCTTCCTTCTTCCCCTCCCTGATCCACATGCCAAGTGCACACTGTGAACTTTCACAGGCGCACACACCTGTGTGGCCACCTGCAGGGCAAACACTGACCACTCCCAGCTGCTCCTTGTCAGTTGGCACTACCCCCTGGGTCCTGGATCCTGCCTTCTAGTTCATCCATTACTTCTCTGTTCGGGTCCCCATGAAAGTGAAGTTACACTGTGTGTGCTCTGTTTGGCCTCTCGCCTGGACAGTCAGTTACCCGTGTGGCCGTGAGCATCAGTGACATCCATCACACTGTCAGGCAGTGCTCAGCCATGTGGTGTGTCACACAACATTCACCTGTTCTGTCGATGCACACGTGGGTTGTCTTGTTTGGGGCTGTGATAAGTGTCTCAGTCCATCAAGTACTGGGGCTGGCTGATGTGTAATGTGCAGAACTCATTCCTGTCCTAGAGGCCAGGAAGTCCAAGATAGCAGGACCACCTCTGTGGAGGACCTTCTTGCTCGGTCATCACATGCAAGGTGGAAGGTGAGAAGGCAAAGACAGGTGAGAGAGCAGGAGGTTGAACTTGCAGACTGTGACCTTCTAAGGTCACCCCAGACCCATTACCGAGGGTGGAGCCTCTGACCTCACTACCTCCTAAAGGCCCCATCTGCCTTCCTGCCCACACTGTCGCCTGGGGGCTTAGCTGATTTCATTATCAAAAGGTTTACTTCAGCGTTCATCAAAATCCCTCCTGGGGGTTTTCTTCACATAGTGCCTTCCCCAGCTTCCTCTTGTGTGTGGCTGGGGTGGGGGTGGGGGCAAGTGGGGGGCTCTGAGAGGAGCAGGGGTATCCGCCTACTGGGGATACCTGGCCAAGGGTGCAACTGGCCGCCTTTGCAGTCACACTCACGTTCCCTCAGCTTCGTGGAAAGTGCTGTGACCCCGGCATCAGGTGTAGTTGTCCCAGTCTGTACCTCCCCCGGCGTTTCCCCCTTGCCTCAAGCTCTGCTTTCTGAAAACTCCCACCTCCTCAAGGACAGGACCCTCCCCTTTTACTGTCTCCAGGACTGCGGGGCAGGTATGGATGAGCAGATCAATAAATGTTCGTACAGCTTCAGAGATGGGGAAATAAAGGCAGAGCCTTGAGCCTAGTGGGCTTCTGGGGTGTGAGTCTCCTGGTCACAGTGTCATCTTTATTCTCAAACAGCCAGGTCACCGAGATGCTCTTTGACCCAGGAACCTGGTCTCTGGCAGCTGGAGAGTTAACTGTCATAATTACATTTGAACTTGGACTTAGGGACTCAGGCAGTCTACATCCAGGAAGACATCTTTTGGTTACATTCTTTCCTTTCTTTTTTTCAACTGTTCGGCCTTGGTTACTTTCTTACAGGTCCTGTGAGGTGTCCAGTGCCATGAGCACCCCCTCCCCCACCACCAACTTTCAACTGCTTGGGTGTCTCTGAACCATGTGCCCTAAGGTAGTGCACAGTGCAGGAGGACCCTGCCACAGACACTGCCCGACATGAAGTCCCCTCCACTCTCAGATGAATTGCTCAGAGGTCCACAAAGCCGCAAGCGGGAACACAAAACAGAGCACTGTAGAAAGGGACAATCCTTGTTACCTCCCCAGCGAAAAAGAAAAAGTGAATGAAACCATTTAATGCAGGTGGCTTGTCTCACTGGCGACGACTGTGTGTCATGACACTGCTTCTGTGACTTCCCTCTCTTTGCTTGGCTATCTCCTAATAGGACACCTAATTAAACATGATTAGTTTCCACATTGCACTAGACTGGGCCCCCACATAGCCACAACCCCAAATCTAACTAAAGGCCACTACAAATGCTGCAGAAGCCCACAGACACGACACCACTCCATGAGGCCCAATCGTCTGCAGCATTTAATGCTTCAATTTTCTTGGCAACAAGAGAAAAAAAAAATGTGGCAAAAAAATTGTGTTTTCAGCTGCTGTTTGACAACTGTAACAAATAGCTTTGCATCTTAATATAACGAGTTTCTGGTAGACATTCCAGAAAGGATCTGATTATAAAGTGCTTCATTGGACTGGAGAAGGGGATGGGCTTCTGTAGCTGCCCCTTCCCCCAATAGTGCAAAGTGACTTCATGGCATTTAGCCTATTGAAATGGGGCAGCCACATTTGCACAGAGAGAGAGAAAGTCACACTCATGTCAGCTGCAATTCTCCCATGAGCTCATGCTCAAAAACTAGTATTGTGTTGGGTATGGTGGTACATATTTGTAATCCCAGCCACTCAGGAGGCAGAGACAGGAAGACTGTGAGTTCAAGGCCAGCCCTGGCAAAGTTAGTGGGGCTCTGTCTCAAAAACAAAATAAAAGCAAGCCAGGGGCATGGCTCAGATGGTAGAGCTCTTGCTAGCATGCAGAGGCTGTGGATTCCATCCTAGGTATGGAAGGAAAGTTTTGTTTCTGAATCAGAGACAAAGACAGGCAGAGGCAGGGAAGAGACCCAAGGAACTCAGCCCTGAGAACACTTCAGTTTGTTGAATGCAAAGAACCCCACGTGCCTAACTGAGAACATGAAGCCTGTCCAGACTTCTGGTTGGGAAAAAAAAAATGGGGGAGGGGCAAATCACTGTTCTTCCGGCCTGAAGTTTCATGCGATTGGCTTTGTGTCGACATTTCCTGCTCCCCTGGGCTTCCATGGGCCCTCCACTCCCCACCACGGTGGAATCATCCACCAGGAACTGGCAACACCCTGCAGGCTGAGGTTGGTCCTGGCAGAACAGGGTCAGGTGCCCTGTCCTTCCATTGGCAGGCAGGGCCAAGCCAGCTTGGGATTTCCCTGGTGAGGACAAGTGTGACCGGAGACACCTGTGGAGGACCCACAGGAGCCCAGTGAACAAGAAAGGTGGGAGCAGCCACTCAGGACCAGAAGCCAATGGAGTCCTTGGGGACTCCGCAGCTGCTGTGTTTGTACATTGGTCTCGGGCTGGTGAAGGGAACCTGTGGCCAGACTCCAGGAGGGTGCAGTGTGTGCACCCTCCACCGTGGGGGTCTTTCTCATCACCATCCATGATAAGCACAGAAGCCATGAGTGCTTAGAAAGTTTCACAGAGATTTCGTCCTCGGTGACATCCAAACACACAATTGTCCCGGCTTAGTGAGTCTCAAGCAATGGGAACTGCAGTGCTGTGTGCTAAGGGCCACTTATGGGTCTCTGGCTGGACAGAAAATACCCAGGCCTTGCCCACTCAGAAGCTGAGCTGAGTGTGATGACGGTGGGGAAGCAGAGGCAGGAAGATCACAAGTTCAAGGCCAGTCCAAACGAAGTACCGAGACCCCATTCTTTTTTTTTTTTTTTTATGGTCATGCTTGTTTCTTTTTTTTTTTCTTTTATTATTCATATGTGCTTGGGTCATTTCTCCCCCCTGCCCCCACCCCCTCCCTTACCACCCACTTCGCCCCCTCCCTCTCCCCACCACCCCCTCAATACCCGGCAGAAACTATTTTGCCCTTATCTCTAATTTTGTTGAAGAGAGAGTATAAGCAATAATAGGAAGGAACAAGGGGTTTTGCTGGTTGAGATAAGGACAGCTATACAGGGCATTGACTCACATTGATTTCCTGTGCGTGGGTGTTACCTTCTAGGTTAATTCTTTTTGATCTAACCTTTTCTCTAGTTCCTGCTGAGACCCCCTTCTGAAAAACAAAATACAAAAAAAAAAGCCAGGGTGTCTGGGGGAGCATGGCTCAAGTTCCAGGCCCTCAATTCAATTCCCAGTACAGCACAGGTGGGCTCTTCCGAGAGCCCCCTTCCATGGGGGCACTGGGCAAGGAGGCAGGTTGGGCTGCTTTCTCTCAGCCTGGTGAGAGAAAGCACCAGTGCTACCACTGGTGGTCTTCAGGGTGCACAGGACCTTACTCCAGAGCCCTGGCTCTGGTGGACGTCAAGACTAGGACCGTGCAGCCCAGGAGTTATGTGCTCACACCTGGAGCCAGGGGCCTCCTCCTTAGCTCTGTGATTTGGACAAGAGGCTTAACTTCTCTGTGCCTGTTTCCTGGTCTATGAAACAGTGCCTGGGGTTGTCAGATCCTGCACTGCTAAGCCTTTCCCTGCAGCTCTGGGTAGGTGGGGGATCGCCCTCTCTTCTCAGGTCTCTCCAGCAACGCCCCCTGCTCAACATGGTCTTCCTGGCCTCTCCTGCCTCTTGTCACTCTTCAGCACTTGTTTCTCTGTGGAGATGTGACTCTTCCATAGAACATGACTTCGCAGGAGCTCACGTCATCAGCCCTGGCCATGGCTTCATCCGGGACCTGGGACAGGCTCGGGCTGAAGGGAGATGACGAAATCTTTATGAATGAAGGAATACACACTTTGTGAATGTCCCCAGCATGCACTCCTCCATGGGGCTCTGGGCCCCTCCCACCTGAGCCAAGCCTGATATCTTGAGTGTGGCCATGTCACAGCTCTGGGGACACTTCCATGGAACTATGGCACCAGAAGGCAGGCACTGGAGCTCGCAGCCCAATGTGGGCATCACTTCCAGCCAGCCAGCTGGGGGTGGTCGGCATGCTGTACCATGGCAGGGTCCACATCGTTATCTCCTTTTGAAGAGTGTTGTTCTGACTCTCCACAAAACCAGCGCCCAGAGAGACGCTTCCAGACCCCCAAGGCGGGAGTGAGAGCAGCCAAGGGGCAGCAAGGAGAGCTGGCAGACCAGGCAGCTCGGAAGCTGTGCCTCTGGAAACTGTATGGGCTGGCACCTCCGCGAGTTTCCAAAATGTTTGCTGGAAATAGGAAAAGCAGAGCCATGCTGTGATCCCAAGGATGCCAGGCGAGTTCCCTCTGTGTTTCACGAAGAGCAGCCTCCCACCTCCTGCTCACGAACCCCATGCAAACACCTTGCCAGCCATGGCTTCCTGGAGCCCAGCTTAGCACCTTGATCCTCAGGTCCTCCTCTGCTGACAGCATAAAGAGAGTTCCCACCTCCCTACTTGTCACCATGCCATAGTGGTCATGGTTGACATGCCACAAACCTGAGTCCCCTTCTTTCCTCCTCCTTGACCAAAGGCTATTGTTGGATGTTGGGTGCAGAATGTGCTTTTGACGGGGTTCTTCCTCTCTCTGTTCAAGAAGGCCAGTCTCACTGATCTCGTGGCTCCCAGGCCCAGAGAGGGTGTTCATCTACCTTGGTGTGGGGCAGGGTCCACAAGGGACATGGCCAGTGGAGAAAGTCACACACCTGCTAAACCTGTCTACTGCTTCTGGTGCCAATGGGACCCCAGAGGGAGAAAGAAAACCAAGGATCAGAAAACATGAAGGCTGAGCCCACCTCGGCCGCTCATTTGCTGCATCCTTTGGGCAAGTGGCCTCACCATTCGGGTCCTGTTTCCTTTGCAAGAAAATAGACATAAGGTCATGCCTCCCCCTTTGCCCCACATTTGCTTCTTCCCAGTTGTGGGGTCTTTAGATAGTCACTCCAAGTTTCTGGTGCGTTCTTGGTGTCTAGAATGGGATAATGAAGAAGCCTTCCTCATGAGTGTCATTAGGACAATCTTGTCTGCAACTTCCTGGCATTTAATAAGAGCTCAGTGACTCTCCAGTCAATCTGGGCCATTGAGAGTCTGCTCAGACTCGCTCACCGTAAGAGGTCCTCTGGAATGAATCCAGGAAGGGCTGTAAAAGAGATTTTTTTTTAAATGGCAAGACTGAAAAGTCACAAAGAGAGAGAAAACAGAAAGGAGGAAGCAGAGGACAGTCCCAAGCTGGGCTGGTGGGTGGGAGCCAGTCACCACCTGGGACTTGATTACCGTTAGAGCTCACCAGCCACGATCTGGGCCTCCACAGCTCTGAGCTGTACAATGAGCAGCAGCCCCTGTGCCTGGTGGCGAGCATGTGACCAACAGAGACCTGTTTCTTTGATCAGAGCAGGTCGAGAGGGTCAGAGAGTTTGGGGGAGCAGGAAGAAAACGTGTTCTAGGAACCATGAACCACTCACACTCACACAGCTGAGCAGATGGGCAGCTCTGAATGTGACTTCTAAAAGAGTCCCAGGCTGGACAGTGGCCAGGCCAGAGCACCAGCTTACAAAGATTCCACCAAGGGACCCTGTAGGCTGTATCACAAGCGAGGCACAGCCATAGCTGAGCCAGGATTTTCCCTGAGTCCTGCCAGCACAAAAATCCTCCAGAAACTCCGGGCTTGAAGCCCTTTCCTGTGGAAAAGCAGAGCAGAATGGGGAGGAGATCCATGTCGTCTCTTCCCAGTGAGTGACCTTGGACAAGTCACTTCCCTTCTGTGCCTTTGAGAAAAGTGTCAAACAAGACCAAAAGGCTTCTCCAAGTCAGGGCATTGCCAGAGATTCCAAGTCTGGGAGCTGCCCCTGGGCCTCTAACTCCTCAGTGTTGGGGAGGTTCCAGGGGACAGCCCACCTTCCTTACCTTCCCCACATCAGAGGCCTGCAGTCCGGATGGGTGGTCCTGTCCTCTAAGTCAAATCCAGCAGTGGTACTTCCTCCTCATGCCACAGTGCTATTTCCCCTCCCACCTCCTCCTCTCCTTTTGGGGACCCTCATGGTGACGTCGGTCCATCTGACAATCAAGGAGGACCTCCTGTCTCAAGGTCAGGGCATTAGGCCTCATTTCCACCCACAGCCTTGACCCCTATGCCTGGTAGCAGAAGGCGTCTGTGGTCCTGGGTCCTGGGGGTTAGGACAGGGGTATCTTCAGGACGTCCTGCTTCATTCTCCTCTTCTGTGAAATGGGACCCGCTCCTCAGGACTGTCTGAGCCCTCAGCACAGAGTCCCATCTAGCAAGTGCCGAGGGCAGGCTGAGGGCTGCCCAGTCACACAGTAGGTCTTCAGGCTGGCTCAGCCAGCATGTGGAGGTCACACTGGCAGCAAAGAAGCACATGGTGTGGGCAGTCAAGGAGCATAATAAGATTGGACATGTCAACCCAGACCCGAGAGCCCATGACCCCACATTCCTACCGCCGTCTATTCTACTTTGCTTGGACCAGGTGGACAGTGTGCGTGTCTACCAGCTTCTACCAAGTGTGAGGGCAACCCAAGAGGGTTCAGGCATCTCTGTTGTAAGGACAGTGGGGTCACTGAGTCTCTTCAGGAAATAAAGAAACGAAACTACAGCAGCCCAAGCCTTGGAAGGCACCCGGCATGCTCAATAAATTCTCTTGAGTCTTCCTAACACTGAGCTGAGTAGAGGTTCTATGAAGGACAGGCTGGGTCGCACCTGCTCTGCCTGGCCTCCAGATCTGTATTGGCTTTCCAGTGTCAGGTGGTGATCTGGAGGGGCAGCCAGCATAGTCAGGGCAAAGGGAGCTCCCGATGAAATCAGATGCCTGACAGAGGGTTGGGGGGCTGGACAGGGAGGTGCTCGGTGCTGGCCACACTGTGCACTTCAGAAACAGTGACTGCAGAAGAGCCAAGAGTGGCATCCCTTAGTCCCAGAGACTCTCTCCTCAGCCTCCAGCCTGACCCCCTCCACCCCTGGTCTTGGTATCCTGTGGGAACCATGAGGCGCTAAAGTCCAATTCTATCAACTCTTTTAGCCCCTGCAGGCAGGGCTCATTTTACCAGTGAGTAACCTGAGGCACCAAGAGGGAAGGGACTGGCTGGAGGACAACAGCTTAGAAAAAATCAGGGTTAGCTGAGCTTGGTGGTGCATACCTATAATCCCAGTGGTTGGGCGGCTGAGGAGGGGGATCTCAAGTTTAAGGCCAACCTAGGCTACATAGCAAAAAAAGAAAGAAAGGAAGGAAGGGAGAAAGAGAGAGAGGGAGGGAGGGAAAGGAAGAGAGAGAGAGGAGGGAAAGAAGGAAGGAAGGAAAGAAAGGAGGGAGGGAGGGAGGGAGGAATAAGGGCTGGACTCCGGTCCCCCTCTTCTTCAGCTGAGAGACAGCATGAGCCTAGTCCTCTTCCCTTCCCAGATGGCAACCAAGACAGAGATGAACACAGGCGGGCTCCAGTGTGCCCTCGCCCCTCGCCCCTCTTCCCTCTCCGCTTCAACCCAGCATTTCTGGAAGCTAATTACTGGTTTAATGGTCCCACTTGTGCAATCACAGCGTCCTGACAGCCGTGCGAGCCTCAAGGATGATGAAGCCCCATTCCAAGCAACCTTGTTTTTATTGATTTGTAAGCAGCTAAATTGTCTGGGAAAAGCCAACGTGCCAGCCAGCATCTCTGGGGTCCACTGTGCCTCAACAATTCACAGTGGCCAGGGCCTCCCACCAGCAACTGGAGCCTCTGTGATGTCTGCTCACGAATGCGAAATGAATGACACCCTTAATTTGGGGGGATGCGCAGGGAAGCTGCTGTTCTGCCTGGAGCTGGGAAATTGCTTTGCGTCTGAACATTTCTCTCTGTCTAGACAAGAAGCATCTCCTGCCCAAAATATTAAAATTTCATGCTTCGATCTCAAGAGAAACCTTTGCTTGTGAACATATGGAGCCCATTGGGTTTTCCTTCTTTTCCATTTTTAAGAGCGTTTTTATCACTGGCAGTAGAGAGGTGAGGTGGATTTCAGCCCCACACGCTTCCCCCACTCCCCCTTGTCTCTGTCTTGTCCTGAACTATCAGTGTCTGGGACAAGTCCTGCAGTTGTTCCTGGACAGCTGTTTGGGTTCTCAGGCCTATGAGCCTCAGTGTCAGCCTCTGAAAAATGTGACAATGCCAACTTCACATGGTCTTTGTAGGGCTCTAGGTAAGGCAAATGGACAAGATGTCCCCTTTGCTAGGTAGAATAGTGTCCCCCAATTCAGTGTCCACCTGGAGCTATGACAGGATTTGAAAAGAGTCGTTTCAGATGTGTTGAAGATAAGGTGCAGTCACACTGGCGTGGGTGGTCCTAATTCAGTGTGACTAGTGTCCTTAGGAGGAGAGGAGGGAGAGAATACACGGAGATGTAGAGAAAGAGAAATGCATGGGGGAGAAGTCAAGGGAGGACAGAGGTGGAGACTGGGACGGTGCAATGTTCCCACAATGTGCTTCCCGACTCCTGACTTCAGGCTCTGGCCCTGCAGGGTTGGGAAGGATAGATTTCTTCCTTAAGCCAGTTTGTGGTATCTGGTTCCAGCCACCCTGGGAGACAAAACACCACATGGAAATGCCAGCCATCTCCTGGCCACTTACCACCTTTAGGCCTGAGCCTCACCATGCTGAGATGTAGACGTGGCCGCGGTCCATTGCACAGGTGGGAAGCTGAGCATCAGACACCCAAGCGACCACCCTATATTCAAGAAGGGCCTCCTGCTCCTGCCTGGATGCTCACTGTTGTGGCCTCTACCCACCTTTCTGCGAACAATCCTGGGTGGGCACAGTAAGGTGCCCCCAGCAGACCCCTCCTGCACTCCCAGGGGTCTGCATCTGCCCCCCAGAGCATCCTTGATCTCAAGAGTGTGGTTCTGTCCTTTAGGGCCGTGCAGTCCCCCAGAGCTCCTCACCCGAGGTCTGCAGCACCCACCTACCTGCCTCCTCAACAGACACTAACGGAGCACTTGCTCTGGTCGGGCACTGTTTCAAGTCCTCTAAGCCAGGGGCAGACCAGACAACCCAAGGCTGCCCTCTCAGAGCTTAGTGCTTTGGTGACAGAGAGCCAAGCAGGACATGGGAGTTGAGTTGGGCAGACACCATGAACCAAGGCCTGAGGGACTAGGAGCTGACCCGCCGGCTGGCGCAGGGTGGTAGTGACGCACAGGAAGTCGGCTGAGGAAGTGCGAGGGCCCTGCACAGGAGTTGATGGGTTCATATAAGCAACTGCCAGTGCGCCTTGAGGTACAAAAGGACCAGTCACGATCGAAGGAAGGATGAGGAGGATGGGATGGGGCAGACGTGTTGCAATGCTGTGGAGTGGGAATCCATTCCACAGAATCCACAGATGATCGCTACAGAAGGGAAGCTGGGAAGGTCATTCCCCGACCCCCTGAGGGAGGTGTCCTTCCTGCCAGGCTCCATCTTTCTCTGCAGGTAGGATGGGGGCGGGGAATCACCCCAGCTCCTCCCTCAATAACGGGGCCAGGACCCTCCTCAGAGCTCATGACCCTGCAGGGAGGCCCAGGGTTTGGACCTGCAGGGTTTTTAAGGGCCAGAGTAATATGGGGAGGTAACACAAAAGGGCTCTGCTCAGCTACCCAAGCAAACTCCTTAGGCAGCCCCCAGTCAGCTGCCACCTAAAAATATCTGGCAGGTCAGAGTGGCTCCCACTTGGCCCAGAGCAGCTCTGAAGCCCTAAGTGCTGGAGAGTGGACCTGCTCAGAACAACATGTCCTGCCTTCCCCAGGAGCAGGGTTCTCAGGAGGGCTTTGGGGGCAGCCAAGACCCCAGAGCATCAGGGTGAACAGCCCAGGCCCTCTTCGGCCCAGGATTCCATCCCCAGACTTGTCCCCCACTGGCAGACTTTGCCATAGTCCCTATGTCATTACTTATTTAAACCGCCCCTTCCACTTCTTCAATTCAAATGGACTCTCTAAGAGGACGGTTACAGAGTCCTGCACATAGCTGAACATCTCAAAGACTGAAGAAGATTCCAGAGCGTAAAGATCTAAGTTTCACACGGCAGGGCCCTGAATCCAGGGGACCCACAGCTGCTCCACCTGAGGCCTGAGCCACCTTGTCCAGGTCTGAGGAAAAGAACCATTCCTGCTGGTGCAGTGACTGTCCAACCTCATTGCCATGTGCGCCGACCCCATCGGTCATCACAGAACAGGCCCTGAGTATGCAGAGCTGTGGGACACCCAAAAGGAAGCCCTGAGCCCCTGGAAGAACAAGAAGAGCTGCCCTCACAGAGGGACTTCTAACTAAGGCCAGAGGAGGAGGATGCAAAGAACAAGGATGGCATTCTGGAGGGGAGGCTGGGCCAGGGGCAGGTGTGTGACCCCATAAAATCACCGCTTCGCTCTGCTCCTACTGAAGAACAAGCTACCACCAACTGCAGAGGCTGAGACAGCAGCCTTCACTTTGCTCCTGCCCCTGGGGGTCAGCCTGGTGGCTCTCCCAACGAGCAGTGGGGCTCATGTAGCTACAGGCAGTATGCAGGGAGAGAGGGGACACCGCCACTCCTGTCTGATGGGAGGGTCTCTGTTGTCTCTCCTGTTCCTTTACCAACCTCTCATTGAGCACCTACTGTATTAGGGTTCACCAGAGAAACAGAGCCAACTGGATAGATGATAGATAAACAGGTAGATAGATAGATAATGGATGGATGGGTGATAAATAGATAACGGATGATTGACGGATGGGTGGATACATAGATAATGGATGGATGATGAATGGATAGATAGACAGACTGATATTGCATGGATGGATGCATGATAGATGAATAGAGTTAGAACGGACGGCTGGATGATGGGTGGATGGATAGATAGATAATAGATGGATTTTCATCTATCCAGATGATAAATGGGCGAATAGATAGATAATGGATGGATGATAGACAGGATGGATAGATGGATAGATTAGGTGGGTAGATAGATAATGGATGGATGCTAGATAATAAATAAATGGGTAGTTAGAGGATGGATAGAAAGAAAGAAAGGAAGGAAGGAAGACAGGAAGGGAGGAAGGAAGGAAGGAAAGAGAAGGGGAGAAAGAGAGAAAGAGACAGGGGAGAGAAAGAAAGAGAGAAGGAAAGGAAGGAAGGAAGGAAAGAAAAGAGAGGGAAGGAAAGAAAGATTTTATAGGGGATGGGCTCACATGATTATTCAGGTCAAGTCCCAACACCTGCAATTGGCAAGCTGGAGCCCCAGGTGAGCAAGCCAACTATGCAACTCCAAGACAAAGGCAGAGACTTATGTCCCAAGTTCAAGGCAGCCAGCAAGAGGCATATCTTTTTATGTGATGCAGGGTCAGCTGTTTTTGTTCTATTCGACTGACCCACTTCGGGTAGAGCAGTCTACTTCACTACTTCACTCCATCTATCTACTTAAGTGGTAAACTCAGCAAAAACACCCTCAGAGAAACACCTGGAATGATGTGTGGCCAAATTCCCTGGGCCCAGTCAAATTGACACATGAAATTGACCCTCATGCCTGCTGTGAGAAAGCCGGGCCCAGGAGGTGAAGAAGGGGTGGGAGGGCTTACCTGCCTGTCCCAATTCCCAGCTGAGCCCAGGGCCTGGCACTGGTGGAATCTCACTTAATATTTGTTGAATAAAATTTGTGAAATTTAGAAGAATGTGCTCCAAACAGTACTAGTATTTGTATACTAGAATTATAAATAATTGATTCTTCTGTTTGCTTATCTGTGTCTTTCAATGTTTTTACACAAAATATGTATTGCTTGTGTAATTTAAAGAATGGTTATTTAGAAATTTCTATGAAGGAAACTCTAACATGAACTGAGCCTCCCATGTCAGTGGACTTGGCAATAGGGCTGCCCTGGGGAGGATCTAGACCCCTCATGCAGGGACCCCAAGTCTGCCTTTTCTCTTCTTGGGGTATCAGTACCCAAGCTGAACTGACAAACCAGGAGCCCTACTAGCATCCTGGGCCTCATCTTTCCAGCACCTCCCAGGGGCAGGGGACTCTGAGCTGCCCCAACCCCTGGTCACTCCTGGATAGGGCATTTTCTCAGGGAGTAGCCAGGCCCACCCCAGATCTCCCGTTTGAGGCCTAAACTCAAGGCAATGTGGAGAGAGGCAAGAGGGAGAGAAGAGAAGGAGGCAGGGAGGAGGAGGGGAGGGAAAACAGGGGCGTAGAGGAGCCTCAGCCCCCAGTGAGTTCCCTGGCCAGTGGTGGGTGCTTCCTGACTCTACTGGACAGGAAACAATTGAGAGGGCCATGGTGGCCTCACGCCTCACGGTCTTTTCACAGCCATTCTCCTGTGGCCCCCATGACAACTCTGGCAGCTGGCATTAACACCCAGCTTTCTAGATGAGGAGGCCAGGGTGGTCAGACTTAGGGACTTGCTCAGGACTCAGCCTCAAGTTGGCGTGCCACTGGCCTCACCGGATAGATGCACCTTTGTGTTCCAATACAGGAGCTCTCTTGTTCCAGAAGGGTCTCTCTGAGAGTAAAACCGAGAGGAAGGGACCTTCAAAGACTGTGACCAGAACCTGCACTTCCTTATCTCACAGACAGTCTTCACAATGCACGGAAATCAACCTGGGTTTTTCTGGCACCCCCCCAAAACAACTTTGAAAACTTGGTGGAAGGTAAAAAGGAATTTGCGAAAAAAAAAGAATGGACAGGTGATACTGCATTTGTGAAACAGATTGTTTCTGTTGTTTTTGAGTAGAGAACTTCCTAGAAGAGCAGATCTCCAACTTTCAATGAGATACACTTTTGTGGGGATTGGGGAAGCAGGACACATTCTTGTGGCCTCTGAATTTTGTACAAGAAGCCCAATTAAAATAACCAATAAGTAAACAAAGTCACAAAATGACACAAACCCTGTTTGGAAAGCACTGCCTTCTGCTAAAAATTCAGCTGCTTCTGAGGAGGCCCAGCCCCCCACCCCCCCACCCCACCCCTGTGTCCCCAGCGACTCCTCCATCCACTCCTCCGTCCTGTGGCCCTTCAGAGATCATCAGACCCAACACAGGATATCCAGCTAAACTTGAACTTCAGAGAATAATTACGGTATATCTAGATAGATATCTATTTTTAAATACATGTGCTCAGCACAAAAATGCAAATATGTATTATAATATGTTGTATATGTTTGAATATATATTACATATTTTTTTATATGTGGGACATATTAGAAACCTTTTTTTTAACCTGAGTCTAATTTTATTGTCATTAGAAATCTTACACCAAAGCACTCTTTGTAATTCATCTGAAATCTGATGTTTCCTTGGGCCCCCGTCCTACACTTTAGTTAGCAGAGCCTGGTCCCCTAGCATGACCATGCTCTCTGTGGGGATGGGCCTCATTGGTGCAGCTCACCCTGGTGATCCCAGCCCAGGGCGTTGCTTCCAACATGGCCCACAGCCAAGGTGGGCCACTCAGTGCCAGCATGACCCAGTCCAGACCCCGGTTGAGCTCTGTGGGAAAAGAATCTCTTTCCTACTGAAGTTAAATCTAGGGGTGCCAGGTGGTCAACTTGGGAAGGGGAGGGCGTTCTGAGGATGAGGTCAGCACAGTGGACACAGAATGGAGATCGGGGGAGGAAGCTGTAGTCCAGCCCGGTTACATCCGCCTTACCTGAAACTACAGCGCTTTGACCTCCCCGGTGCAGAGGCCTGGATGAAGTCCCTTTATTATTTCCAGATGTGGAGTCAATTCAAGTGAGTAGCAGTGTCAGCCAGCCAGCAAGCTGCCTCAAGCACAGAGAAGGGAGTCCCAGTTTTCCTGAGAAGATTGTCCCCAGGCTAAGGACCGCTCAGTCCTCATGCACCCAAAAGGCCTTTCTAGCAAACAGGCATCTACTCTAGAGGCCTTGGAGCTTGAGCCTTGGGACTTGTTTGGGCTCCACCAACCCTAGAGGTCTGCATGGGATATACACATGGCCCCCATTCAACCCAGGAATGATGCCAAGCTCCCTGTCTGCTCTCTGCTGTGATTTATCCTCTCCAGGAATTTCTTCAACTGCTCCTGGTCCAAAGCTAAGCCTCCAGCCCAGATAACATCAGAAGGCAGGCAGGAAGAAGGGGGGTCGGGTCTTCTAGTTTCGGGAATTCTTTGGGAGTTCAACAACAGGACAGAAGTCTGGAGCACGGTGTCCTAACCGGCCCAAATGAAAAGCAGGCCAAGGGGAGGCTGCCCTCCAAGGGAAGGGCCCGTAAATCTGGCCACAGCTGCAGCCCAACCTTGTTCTCTACCGTTGTTTTCCTTTTCTGATTCCAGGTCTTGGCTGCAGCTCAGGCATGATGGAGGGGCGCTGGTCTCCTGCATGGAGAGAAACCTTCCCACTGGACTGCAGGGACCATATGCATTCTTTTGCATGGGAAAAAAATGAGTCTTCCCAGGGTAAAGAGTTGCAGCACTTCCCTAAAGTAAGGGCTTGGGTCATGGTCTTCTGACTGCCATGGTCCACCAGAGACACTCCTCGTTCCTAAAGGGCCACCAGACAGAGCAAGATATCCAGGTTTTCTTAAACTCTGCAATGTTAATACCGGAAGTGCACCATACACTTGTCAGAACGAGTCAAACAATAACCAAAACACGTTAAGAAAAAGTCCGTGTCCCACCTCCCCTCTGGTCCCCCGCCAGCCCCTAAAGCCGTATCTATGCAGCTTCCCTGCTCCCACAAATGTCCCCCTGCAAGTGTCATCCAACAATCAACAGCATTTGAAGTTGGTATTTTCCCTTAAAACCTGTCTGTGGCATCTATCCTGATCTATCCGTGTGGCTGTAACGTGGTTTGTCGTAGTATCCGTGACTCCTCACTACAGATGGCCCAATATGGTCCCCGTTGATCACATTGAGGTTGCTTCTGGTTTTGCTGTTTCGACCATCCTGTAAGCAGTACCACATACACTCCCTTTGAGTGTGAAGATCAGTGTTTAACAACTATGTGTGACCCAGACCCCACCCATTCTGCAGAGGCTGGCATTCTGCACCCCAGTGGCCAACCCAGTGGGCAGTGGGAAAATGTGGTTCCCACTAGAGGAACTCAGCTTGTCAAGACCTGGTGCTTTTAATCCTGTAAGTCATATTTGTGCAAACAGGATTGCCGACTGACAGGTGAATATTTCTCCTTCAGCATAAATTGCCAGAATAGTTTGATTGCCAATGAAGATACAAGAATCTGACACCTGTGCTGGAGAACTCAGTGCTGAGTTGGATTGCCCATGGGTCCTGTGCGTGAAGCAGGAAGCCTTCTTCTTTCAAAGACAGACATGTCATAACTGCATGCAAGACAGCAAGGCTTCAAGGTGAAGGGTTCCATCTTGTCACCCACAGGCCACCAACCGGGGACAGCCAGGGGCCATACAAGCTCTCCCACCAGCCCAGTGACTGAACAGAAGACAATGTTGAGTTTGTCATGGTCCACACTGTGTGAACTCTCATCACCCTTTCAAATACACTACTAAAAACTTCCATTTTCAGTCAGGCATAATGACTCACGCCTGTAGTCCTAGCTACTTGGGAGGCTGAGATCAGAAGGATTGCAGTTGTAGGCCAGCCCTGGCAAAAAAAAAAAAAAGGTTGGCAAAGCCCCATTTTTCAGTGGAAAAAGCTGGGCATGGTGGTGTCCACCTGGCACCTCACAGTGGTAGTAAAATAAGAGGATCATGGCCCAAGCCAACACAGGCAAAAAGCGAGACCCTATCTCCAAAATAACCTGAGCAAAAAGAATAGAATGCCTGCCTAGCAAGCATGAAGTCCCGAGTTCAAACTCCAGCACTGCAAAATTAAAAAATCTGTATTCAAATGATTAGAGTAAACCCACAAAAGTTGACCTGGATGGGCAGAAATATAATATGAGCCAAATCTTAAATTATCTAGCAATCCCATTAAAAATAAAAGAAAAAGAAATAGGTGAAATTCATTTTACATTTAAATTAATATATAACATAGTATATACATTTATATATAAAAACATAATTCATTTATATTTAAATTAACCCAATACCCAAAATATTATCATGCCAATAAGGAAGTAAGCTATTGGTATTTTCACTTCCTTTTCTGCACTAAGTCACTGAAATCATTGGGTATTTCACTCCTGCCGTGCATCTCAACTGTTATACCTTGAGTGCTGCAAGGTCATCAGGTGCACAGCCAGGTCCAGATGGCCTCAAGGCTGAGAACAGCCACAAGAACCTTCTCAGTGCACATCCACTTAGCAGCTTCCACACATGAAGCCTCCCATGGGCTGCCTCGAGGAAAGAGACAAGTGGCTCCTGAGCCCCATGAAACTCCACTGCAGCAATTCCCAGCACCCACTCGAAGCGTCTGCAGTGGAAAGGCCACTCTGCATCACGCTGGGGCCACAGTGGTTAGGAAGGACCTTTCTGCAGACTGAAAATCACCCTCATGCTCCTCCTCAGCCACCGAAAGTGATTCTGCCCTTAGAGACACAGAAGGAAGCCTGAGCCTTCTCCCTAGGGGAGAAATGCTCGCCCACGCAACTTCCTGTCACTCAGGTGCTAGGGACACAGCTCTGCAGAGCAGCCCCGGCTCTAACTGCAAAGCTCAGAGGTACACTGCAAATAAGCAAAAAACAGGCAACACAGGCCCCTGGGAGCCTGGCACTGTGGGGGCCGAGGATTCCTCACCCAATATGGGACCAGGAGGCTGCCCAGAAGGGCAGTCCAGACAAGACCATAATGTAGCTGGTAACTGGGGGAGAAGTGGTCTTGTTGGAAGTAGGGGACAGGAGAGTGGGTCCATGCAGACAGAGCAGCATGTGGGGGACCTGTGAGTTCTGCCTGGAGGCTGACATGAAGAACTGCAGAGAAAGAAGGGAGCGGGAGGAGGTGGGAGGCCTTGGAAGAGCCTGGAGAGGCCTCCTGTGTCCTACTAAAGAATCTGGGTGGTCCAGATTTTACCCTAGAGCACTGGGAATGCTGGAAGGCAGGGCCGAGCCCTTCTACAGTCTGCCCCTAGCTTCTCCTCCCCATCTCCCGTCTGTTTCCAAAACAGCAAAAGACCAAACCCCATGGGCTGCTGGTTGCTCCAGGTGGCACCAGCACTGGAGCCCAGCCTAGGGCTGAGGCGAGGGACCAAGCCGTCCCATTCGCCCTTCTCATCCTCAAACTCTCCTGCCACGCCCACCACCTTCATTTCCTGGAGCATCCTGACACTGCTCCCACCTTTTCACTCCTGTTCCCTGCTCCCCTCCCCTGCAGCCTGGTCCCTGCAGAGCCTCAAATATCAGCCAGGCTGGCACCTCCTTGGTGGGATTTCACTCTGCCCTCACCCAAGGTGACCTTGGCAGCACAATACCAGTTTGTCATTCTCTAGATTTGTTTGCTGCTGCTTACTGACCGATCCTGCCCACACTTGCACACAGGCATGCATGCACACACACACACACGCACACTACACACACATTTACACATGCACTCACATGCACACACCTGTGCACATAAATACAAGGCTTACATACACACGTGCGTGCACACATGCATGTGTACACATATACACATAAGTACACAGACATGCACACACATACACAGGCACACATGCAAGGTGTACACCTGTGTGCACATGTGCATTGCATGTACATTCAAGTATGTGCACATGCACACATACATACACACGTGCAGGCATAAGCATGCACACATGGACACACACACTAGACCAGGAGCCTCCTGCTTGCTGTTGCATCCCCAGCGTCTGGGTCAGTACCTAGCAGGAAAGGAGCACCCAACCCACAATGGCTGAGGGAGTAAGTGAAGTCCTTCAAAACTTCCTGAGCCAAATCTTCCTCTGTACTGTGGGAATCAGGGAGTCCCCTCCCAGTGACTTTCAGGAGGACCCACAGGGACACTGTCTACCCAGCTCTAGAACCACAGGTGGACAGTGGTGATGGCAAGGTGACTACCAGTCCTCATGGCTGCCTCTGACTCTAGCACAACTGTTGACAAATATTCTGGATCCAGATTGTCTGGGGTCACATCCTGGTGCCTCCACTTTGAGATGGTGACCAGCACATTGCTTACTGTCACTCTGCAGCTTCCTCACCTGTAGGAAGCATTCTGTGGACACACTTCCCAGGCTGCTGTGCTGACTCCAGGAGGAGGTACACAGAACAGCACACGGTGAGGGTGCCAACGTAATGGCAGCTGTGTGGTAAGCCTCCTTCTCCCTGCGACACAGAGCTGGAGGCAGCCAGGTAGACAGTGGCTTCAAACCTTGGGCATGGAAGGGCTTGTTGCTAGGGAAAGCAGCCAAGGCCGTGGGCAGTGCACATACACCTTTCCACCAAACCTTCCCCTCTGTGCTACCTGCCCCCGATCTCTGGGTCTACGAAAGTGATCAAGCCTCCTCCGTTGAGTTGTAAACCATCATCTGGTCCTCGTAAAGAGCTCAGCATTGTGACAGACGGTGAGATGCCCGCGGGAGCATTTGGAAATGGATGAGCTGCGTCTATTTCACGTGAAATGGCGTGTGGGGCTCTGATTCATTTCGTCGTTTGTTGTGTTTGATCGTTCTTGGGTTGGAGTTACACGCATAGCTGCCCCACTTCCCTGTGACCCTAAGTCAGACAAGTAGGAGGGCAGGAGGCCGATGGTGTGGACAGAGTTTGGCCAGCTCCTGGTCTCCTGCTCTTTCCAAGGGCTGGGCTGCAACAGCTCCCACCTCTGTCTCGAGTGGCTATGGCGGTAACTGCCACAACCTTCCAGACTCAGAACTAGTGCCGAGAGCATCATTTAAAAATAAAGTAAGAGAGGACTCATTTGTGCTGAGAATGGTATTTTTCCCAAGCTGTCTGCAGCACAGAGCCATAAGAAATTTATCCTAATAGCACTTTGCAGGGATTTGCCACCAGAGTCACCCTTCTCCCTACCCGTGTTTGGATGGTTCTTGTCTGTGCCACAGTGTCCCCATCTCCATCACACAGCCTTCTGCCTCCCCTCTGTCTGGCGGAGGCTCTGCAGCTGGCAGCCTGCTCCTCTACCTGCCTCCACCAGAAAGATGTCTGGACTCTGGTTATTGCACCCACGGAAGAGGAAGAGGAAACACAGACAGCTCTGTGATCAACTTCCCTCCCTCTCCCCATCTCCCATCTTAGATGAAAAGGTCATGAGAGAAGCAGGAAAACTAGAGAAAGGAAAGTCCAAGCAGCCAGTACACTTAATTTCCTAAGAACTAGTATGATAAAAGATTGTAATAATTGCAGCCGACAGGAAGGAGGCAGCAACTCTGACAGTAAAGGTTATGCATTTCAAGTTAGTGTATGGTCATGGCTACGTATTATGCAAATGCATAAAGAAAAATCTGGAAGGATACACTTCCAACTTTTAACAGAGTCCTCTGGAGAGGACCATGAAGTCAGAAATGGGAGAAGCATTTGGCGGCTTCTGATCAGTGCTCCTCTGTCTCTACTGTTTTACCTGGGGCTGTCCGCCTGCAATGACAGGGAGAGGCAGGTCTAGGAAGCACAGCAGACCCCCCCAGAGCATGGCCATTGTCATGCTAGTCTCCAAATCCTTCTGGCCAACTGCACTTCTAGACCACCTTGAACCTGGGTGGGGTTTTGTCACCTCTTCTGGCCAAAGTGGTGAGCAAAAGTGTCATGGGACCAGTGCCAGGCATTCAACTGCTGCCACACAAACCTCAGAGCTCTTTTCACTCCGGTCTGACAATCAACCATCTTCAAGATGGCGGCTTGCTGCCAACTCCATCCCGAGGAGCAAAGCCCCCTCCCAACCCAGTTGCACCATGTCAGCCCCATGTGGTGGGTGCCATGAGCAAAGAGTGCCTGCCTGTCGGGTTGTACTATTTACAAAGGTGACACAGTTACGTATATTGTGAGAATTAGCAGCAAATCCATGACTATGTGAATTGTATGATCAAAATCACTCTTTTAAGTCTGCTGCTTCTACAGCAGACTGCACTCTTTTAAGTTTGCTGCTTCTACAGCAGACTGCCTCGAGACACGAACAGGCCGTCAGGAATGCTGGGTCTCCTACAGCAGTTCAGCCTCACCATGCACTTGAACTTGGCTCCATCATCACAAGAGGCCATTCCTTAGAGAAGGGTTTGAGACCTAAAAGCTTGGATTCAAGCCCCCAATCTGTCCGCAGTCTAGAACCCTGGATATGAGCCAGGCCCTTTGAGCCTCGTTCTCCTTGTCTCCAAACTGGGGATAATACCACCCCTTGGCCCCATACCACAGGGCTGTTTGAGGAGTTACTGAAAGTCCTTTTCTAAAAGTCCTTTGTGGGTCTGACGCAGGTGTGACAGTTCACAGCGCCTTGTCATCTTGGCCAAGATGCCACAAGATTTCCTTCCTGCAGCTCTCACATAACTCCTGTTGATTTTCCAGATCCCCTCCAGGTGCAGCAGGTGAGGCTGGCTGTTAGGGAGCATCTTGATGGGGTGTCCAGATACCCTGTGACAGGGAGCAGGGCTCAAAGCAGGTCACCTCCAGTAAGGGCTGCAAGGGCCCACTTGACCTTTCCCCTGTAGTTCCCAGTTACTCCCTCCGTCCTTTTTCTCCTGAGACCCGCTCAGGAGCGGGGATGGGGAGGGCAGCCAGCCAGCCTGTGCACGTGGACATCACCCCCCCACACACACACTGGTTATTTCAGGATTAGGAATTAGGACTCAGGACATGTGCACTTCCTCTCTGTCATTTCCCAGGCTGCAGAAAAGTTTTGTGCTCCTGCTGTGGGCAGCGTGAAGTCCTCAGGCTTCCAGACAGCAGCGGGGGAGGCTCAGCCATGCTCAGAGCAAATGGGAAACACTGCAGTCTGTGTCTGCACGTGAAGCAGGAGCCCCGTGGCTCCCATGGCAAATGGAGGCTGCAGGTGTAAATCACCCACCGCCCCCTGCCCACCTCCTTTCTACAGCCAGACAAGGCCTACGCCTCCAGGAACTCGCATGGAATCTAATGACTGCCAGGGTTCCGAGGCAGTCATTAGAACCCGACAAGTAAAGCATCCCCCTGAAAGGGGGTAACCAGCTGTGGGCACTATGCATTAGGTCTCGAGGGACCATGCCAGACGTGGTCCATTTGACCACAGTTCTGACCCCAACCTCAGGCTGTCCCAGGGTCACCCTGCGTTCACAAGGCCCACCTTCAGAAACGGACAATAGTCAATGCAGGAAGAAAGGAGGCTTTCCCCACCGCAGGAGCTGCCTTCTCTCTGCAGGGGCCACCGTATTGCTAGAAGGCTCCTCTGGCCCACCTCCCACTTTATTAGTGGGGACACTGAAGCTGAGAGGTAGGACATTGGCAGACAGTTATGAAGCACCACAGCTGAGGGCAGGGACTTACAACACTGCTCTCCATTCGTCACTTGGGTCCACAGAAACCCAGAGACAGAGACACAGGAAGCCACCCGTTACTGACCTCCAGGGTGACCATGGTGATAGAGGGTTGTCGACAGCATCTGCTACAGCTGTCATTGTCGTCGTCGTTATGTTACTGGATAAGGGACACCATGCTGGTGGCACCAATATTGGGGAGGAAGGAGACAAAGATGTGCACACCCAGAAAGTGCTCTGCCTGTGTCTTCACTGTGAAAGGAATGGTGGCCACAGGCAGATCCTGTCAGGATTCCCGGGGACACTCTTCAGTGCATCCAGAAAATGAATCAAGTTGGCGAAGAGAAGAGGGAGGACTGAGAGGGGTCATTCCAGGACTCTTGCAGCCAAGGGGCACAAGCGGAGCCACGAGAGGGGTTCAGGGCAGGGGCCCAGGGCTGGGCCAGGCAGTCTGGAGTGACAAGTCTTGGGATCTGGCTGGGGCAGCTGTGGAGTTGAGCCAGAGTCTTCGTTGAAGGTTCTGGAGAGCAGAGAGGACCAAATATTAAGAAGGCACTTCAGGGTCCATAGAGCCTACAACACAGACCCGTGCTTACGGTGCCTCTGGACACCAGATAGTGACATGGCTCCACAGGATCACCATGCAACATCTAGCTACCTCTCTAAGGACCTTCCCGAACTAGCTTTGAAGGGTGACCTGCGCTGTCATTGCTCTCACACCACCCTGTCCCCGCCACTGGACCCTGGGCTCCCCTGCCTGCTGTTTTAGGCCCTGAATGTCTGGTGGTCCCAGGAAGAACCAGCCTGGCCAAGGGACTATCAGGACTCATGCTGTAGGCAGCAGGGAGTCGTGTCTTCCTCTGGAGTTGAGCAGGGAGGGTGCAGGTTTGGAGCTGTTGGTGGCTACATTGCCACCCCTGGATCCTGGAGATGCAGACAATGGGGGGAAGCCCAGGGCTGGATTCCCCCTGCCTGAAGCCAGAACTACTCCTGTGGTGGAGGTCACTAGTCTAAGAAGCTCCCTTTTTGCCTAGGCCAGTACCAGTCTAGCATTCTGTCCCTTGGAGCAGAAAGGGACATTTGGGACCCTCTAAAAACTTTGGAGACCAGCATTAAGTTATCAGCTGTTCCTAGAAATGACTTGCTGTTTGCAGACATGAAAATTCCCAGTAAAGAAGATTATTGTCTCTAAAATAAGCTTTCTCTTTTCGGGAACATGCACCTGGCAGGCCCACAGCCCGTGTCTGTCCAGCACCAGCAGCTTCCATAGTAAGGCACTCTATGGAGTATCCACTATTCTGAGCTGGGAAAGCAGCGCAGAAGGTCACAAGAGCATTGATTGCCCTTGGGCAAAAAGGGACAGACTGAGAACAAAAGTGAAACAAATAAGGAAAGTCTGACTTTTAAATGTCCTCAGCATTGCAGAAAGGATAAACAAGACAATCCAGATGGAATTTTGGGGTGGTGGTAAGGCTACCCTGAAAATTAGGGCAGTCAGGAAGGTGCCAGAATCTGGGGAAAGATGTTCCAGGCAGAGAGCACCGCCAGTGCAAAGACCCTGAGGCCACTGTGTGCCTGGCATGTCCTAGGCTCTGCCCAGAAGCCTTGGCACTGGGTTTAGTAAGCAAGGGGAGGGCGGAAGGAGAGGAAGTTAGACAGGTGGAAGTTTTGGAAGAGTGTGAAATCGGGGATTCACGGGGTTTTCAACTGCAGAGTGACATGCTCAGAGTGTTGGAGTGCTCTGGAGGTACTGCCGCCATTCAGGCTAGAGAGGCTAGTGGCATGGCTCCGGTGATGACAGTCAGCAAGAACACCAGAAGTGTTCAGAAGTGGCATAACCTTGGGTGGGTTTCAAAAATAGAGCCAAATGGACTTCCTGACCCCGTGGAGACGGTGGCTTGGGGACCTTGCATCTCTGGCAGCTGTGGCTCCACTAGCCAGTTCAGCTGCCACACTCAGCACCTTTGGAACAGGAGCCAGACTTGACCCAGCCTTGGGGGTGGCCCTGAAAAGAGAAGGATGTTTTCCCAGGAGGGATGGGGCTCCTCCCCAGCCCAGGAAAGCTTTGGGGAAGTGGGGAAGCTGCGTGTGTGCCTGAATCTTTAGTCAGCCTCCCAAGCGACAGACACCTCCCTCCATGTGGCTGCCTCCCCAGCAATTTATTTGTTTATCAAATGTCTAAGATGTCTAGACAGGTTTGGGGTGTTGGACACGGAAGTCCCAAGGTGGCCCTCCAATTGGACACAGCTGCTTCTAAGGAGAGAAGGCCCACGCCACCTTTGTCTGGACTGCTCATTAAATAGGAATGTGCTTAATTCTTTTCTTTTTTATCAGTTGACAGCTTGAAATAGATAAAGTGTATTTTATTTAAGCTTTCACACACCTGGCAAGATAAATATCCCCGGATTCCAGTCTTCTCAGGACAAAAATTAAAACTGGATGAAGTGAGAATCTTGAACGGTTTCTGGAACCCAAGTGAGTGAGGAGGGATAGCCTGAGTGTCATGGAAGCCACACACCCTGTGAGATGTGGAAGAAGCTGGGTCAAAGGGAACTGAGACCAATGGACTGGTCCCAATAGGACAAAAAGTACCTGCTGTAGTAGGGACAGTTCTGAAGGAGGCTTGGCTGACTTCTGTCCCCCAACCCTTGAGGCTCAGGCGGGAGGGAAACCATAATCCAGGCAGAGGTGACAGGACCTGTGGTTTAATCCTGGTCTTACCGTTTCACTTTCCCGTGCCCCAGTCTCCTACACTGGGATTCAAGGTTATGGGCAAAAGTGTCCAGGCAGACCCATCACAAGGAAGGTGTGCATATGCTGTCTGTGCAGAAGAACTCACCAGCCTAGACCCAGCTCAGGTTCCTGACCAGCTGCCTCTTAATGAGGCACCGAGACCCAGGGGAGAGCCCAGGAGCCCAAATCCCAGCATCCCCACTTGCACCCTGGGGCGGGGCTGGGTTCGCTACAGGGCTAGGCTAGGACCCCGTAGCTCATGCACAAAGCTGAGAACCAGCCTCAGCTCACACCCTGGCCAGCCAATGCAGTGCTGGGACCCCCATCTCATTCCTTCCCTCCATCACAGATCCCAGACCCCTGGCGCACACCCAAGGGACCTGACAGTGGAATGTGGGTGACAAGTGAAACAGTGCGCACAGCTGCTGCAGCATCCAGCCCACATGCCACCTACCATGTGGGGGTGGGGGATGTGGTCACGAACTCTCACTCAGGGCTCTGGGTGGCGTGGGACCTGCTCCCTGTTGCTTGGGGTAGTGAAAATCGAACAGATGCGGTGATCATATGACATGCGCACACACACACACACACATAGGGAACCCAGGAAGATGCTTGGCCCCTGTCAATGCCGGTGTCTTGGCTGTGACACTGAACTGAAGTTTTGTAGCATTTCCATGGGGGACCTGGGCGCAGGGTATGGAGGACAAATCTGCAGTGCTTCCTACACCTGTGTAGGAACCTCAGGTACCCAATAAAACAGAAAAAGGTAATCAAAGCATGAGTGCCTCTGTATGTTGTCTCTGAATGCTCTTTATTCACTCAGTAACTTATTCCTAAAACATAACTGAGTGCACTACTCTATTCGAACAATGTCTTAAGCACTTCTCTGCATGAGGCACCACTCAGGCAACCAGGACAAACAGGGGACCAGGTGCATACCTCTCTCTTCTCTCTCTCTCTCTCTCTCTCTCTCTCTCTCTCTGTCTCTCTCTCTCTCTCCCTCCCTCTCTCTCTCCCTCTCTCTCTTCCTCCTCCCTCTACCTCTCCATGTCACTTAAATCCAGCAAGGAGAACAGACCACAGAAGAACAAGTACCTGGTTTCTTGGGATGCTGTCACAGAGCAAATGAACACAGGGCTGCTTTGCATGCTGACAAGTGACATGGATCCAAACCACAGGAAAGTTCCAACCCATGAAAATATAGGGCTGGACATTTCCAGAAAAAGAAGCCTTGAAGTAGAAACTAGCCCAGTCCAGCCCTTCTGAGGATCAGGAAGGCTCCAACGCCAGGAAACTGGTACAGGAGGAAGAGGAGGCAGTCAGGGGCTGCTGGCAGCCAGGCCCTGTTCTAGATCCCATGAGGACTCTCTAGAATGTCTGGGCAGGGACACAGCATGCCATGTTCCTCTGGCTCTGTCCCCTTCCAGCTCCAAGGCTGCCATTCTAACTGGCAATTGCAAAGCACCTGTCAGGTTAGGTGCTCTCAGACCCAGGAGGGGTCAACCTGTGTCCATCTGGCACCTGGCTGGTGAAAGTGCACACTGGTATGGTCAGTGCCAGCAGCGAGATTCAAGGCCCACAGGGCCAGGCAGAGCATCTGTGTTCTGGGCCGAGGGCTGCAAGGGATCCCTCTCCCCAGGTCCCAACCTTCCTCGCTCCATAAACAACCCCACATCAGGACAGACACAATGGCAACACCCTGATGTATACCCCATGGGGCATGGTACCCCCAAGCTGAGAGGTGACACAGCCAGGCAAAGGAAGGCAGCCCCCAGCTTCCCAGCTATGAGGGGCACATAGTGGGTCTGAGGTGTTCTGGAAAGGCTACCTGAGAGCCCAGGGACTCGCTGCTTAGATGGGCATTCAGACAGCTTCTGTCTATGGTTCACACCTAATTCACTTTCCTCTCCTAGCTCTTCCAACCCGTGTCTGTTTAAGAGCTTGACAGCTTTTCTGGTTCTAAATACAAACATATTTTAGGCTGAGTTTGGAGTGAGTTGGGGTCCTCACCCTGGGTGACTCAGTCTTGCTGCTTCTTGCTGGCCAAGTGCGCGTGCCACTTCACACAGGAGGTTCACTGACCCAAAGTGCAGGGGACATGTATTGTTTTGTGTGGCCAGGATCCTCCTCTCTCCTCTGGGGACAGTATCCTGGTGTTCCTTTGGTGGTCAGAGCTCATCCCACATCTGACCTTAAGTATGGCATGTGACCAGATGTGTTCACTAGATCCCTCCTGCCACAGTCATTGGTTCGGAAACAAGCCTATCACTTAAAACAAGCCAGTGAGAGTCTTCTCTGGGACTTCTGCTGGAACCAGAAGAGCAGAGGCGCTGTCTTCTCACTTAAACCACAATGTGGGTAGAAGGAAATCCTGAAGCTTCCGGCAGCCACTTAGTCGCCAGGAGGGAGAACTGGACTGAGGCTGAGGCCAACACAGAGAAAAGCACGCCCGAAGGCAAGGATAGCAGCTCAGCAGAGAAGGTGAGGTGTAGCCCCCTGATCCAGCTGTACCTGAGGCTTAATTCAGTAACAGGAGCCACCTCACTTAAGCAAATTCTCTTCTTGCTTAAGCTATTATGTTTGTGCCTGCCCCTCAGGCCTCCTGGAAGCAGTTGCAGAGAAATATTTCTGACAGTTTGTTGAGAAAATGGGAGGGGGGATCCCACAGTCTTCCAGGTGACCCCTACTGGTCCCAGGAGGGTTGCAGGTACAATTTGGAAAAACTTTTCAGATCCTAGAAACCAAAGTTTCGAATATGTGGTGGGGGCAGAAGGCACCAGCAGAGGCAGCACGGTCACCTCTGGGATCTGAAAAGGTTTGCGCTCAGACCCCGTCCCTCTCAGGAGAGCCTGGCCAATTCCTGGCAGTGAAAGCACCGGGGAAGCTCCTCCCAGGTGACCCTCAGATTGTCCAAGTTTCCTGTTTCCAAATGACTGGCAGCCTAGCCCTGGTGAGTGATTGGGCTCAGTGCACCTGCTTCTGGTAGTGGAGAGAAGTTTTCCACCTGGGACCAGTCATGGCCCTGGAGGGGTAGCTCTGCTCCAAGGGCACCTGGGCTCCTCCTACCCCTTCCCTCCAGCAGCGGTGTGATCACAGGTTCACTCTGGAGATCTCCACATCACACATCCACCATCCCAACGACCAGAACAGGACGTGCCCAGGCTCTGTCAGCCTACACAGTCTGGCTCAAGCTCCATCACTGACCCACAGCAGAGGTCACCTGCATGTTCTTTGAGGACTTCCTGAGGACTGTGTCATCCTGCAGGGAAGAGAAGGGACTGGGCATCTAGCCTGTCCCTGCTGCACCCCACCCATCTGAATCACAACCCACTTTGCTGTTAGAGTGTCTGCCGTCTTGGAGGGGACCTGCAGATTGGGGATTCAGGGGCTTCCTGTCTCATACTTGTCTCCTGAGGGTACACACTGCTGAGGGCTGACGCCATGTCAGCCTGCATATCTCAGCATCTCCAGGGTCGCCATCTATGGGATGGGTACTCTGATATGCCAAGGAGCTGGATGGAGACTCGATCCATGGAGTAATTCGATAAATGAAATGGAAATAAAAAGGGCAGTGCATCTCCTCTAAGCTAGGGTGAGTGGAACAGCAGACCGTCAGCCCCCAGTTTCTGGTCACCATGGACCTGCAAAGCACACCCAGCCAGGTGTTAGCGGAGTGACTTTCCAACTCACCATGGACAACCTACTCTCCTGGGGCTGTCCAAGTGGAGTCACCACTCCAGGGCTCATGCCAGGCCCTTCCCAGCAGATGGGAGGGCAGCGTGGGACTGACTTTGAAATCACTTTGGCCTTTGCTTTTTAAAAGAGGTTGATTCTGATAAACTGACCTGAATATTAATGGCATGGGAGTTTAATCTGTATTCAGACGGGAAGAAAATCTGCCACTCTGAGGAGATGGAGCTGTTTAATTAGGTCTAGCAGTTAACTCAGAAGAAAGGCACTGTGCTGCCAGCAAGCAAAAAAGGGAAGTGTGCCCTCCCAGGAGCCCAGACTTCTTCAGAACTGCAAACCAAGAGGCCAGCAACTTAGAAGTGATGACCTGAAAGGAGAGCAGAGCACTGAGCACACCAGCCCTGTTGGCTCCTGATTCAGTCAAAGCAGGAAGGAGAAAATAAGAAAAATGTGTTGGGAAAGACTCGTGTGTGTGCGTGCGTGTGTGCGTGCGTGTGCGCGTGTGTGTGCGTGCGCGTGCGTGCGTGTGCGTGTGTGTGCACACGCGCGCGCAGCATTTGGGTTCACAGGAATGGGAGAATAGGAGGAACCAGTTTTTAACTCAAGCAATGCAATTCATAACAACTAAAAAAACTGGAAACAGTTCAAATTCCCATCCACAATAAAATGGGTGACTCCATTTTGGCATAGTTCCCCAATGGAACATTATGCAGCAATAAAAAACAGTATACAAGAACAGGGATGGACCACAGAGTCATAGCAAGCAGAGACAGAAGGCAGCACCAAAGGCCACATACTGTATGGTTCCATTTATAGAAAGTTCAAGAACAAGAAAAACTAATCCACAGTGATGGAAGGCAGATTAGAGGTGACCTCAGTGGTCAGGACTGCCGGTGGGGCTCAGATAGGCCTGTGTATGTGCAAAAATACATGGAGTGGCATGTTTTCTAAGAGCTGCAAGCTGTGTGCTGCACTCGATTGAAATACATGTGTATTTAAAGAAAACCCTATTCTAAGGAGCATGACAACTAACGCCTGCTTCTCTACCACCAAACTCCTTGGTGTCACACTTGTCACTTGTGCACTCAGCACCTCATATCCCTCCTGCATGACAGAACCCCTAGCTCCAGTAATGGGGGACATTGTTCCTTCACAATTGTAGGCTGAATGCTTTGTGGTTGCCTCTTGGGTTTGCAGGATAAATCACACACCTTCCCTGCTCTTTGCCCACGTGGCTTCCTAAAGTGGGGGGAGTTGGCACCTCTTGCTCTGATTGAAGGGCTCCAGAGGCAGGGAGCCAAGTGGATGTTCCCAACTCGTCTGGTCCTCCCGAAGTCACACGGCAAGGATGAAGTCGTCCCCATGGCCACAGGGGCTGGAGAAGAAACAATGGGGTGAAGATTGATTTCTGAGCCTTGGTGATTTTCAGTACCATGTGCCCCATGTTTCAGAGCGCACGGGGCTCTCCCAGACAGAAGTTGGCAGTTGTGGAAGTGTAATTAACGGGTGCTCCAGACCCAGCAGGTGCCCTCGAGGCTCCGTTCCACACTGCGAGGCAGACGGGACCCCAGCGGGTTCACACAAGGAGACACTGAGCTTGCCGCACTGACTGAAGCACCGAGAAGCCACTGTCTTTCCAGCCTCTCCGCTCAACACGCTCCCGCTGAACTTGGACATGGAAAATTCTAAGACAGGCAGGAAGTGGACTTTCAGAGGCCAGGGGTGAGAGGAAGCAGGTGTGGCCAAGCAGAGTCCAACAGAGATGCTTTGTTTGCCCATCTGCAAAATGGCACAATGGGTGGCGGGAAAGTGTGGGACTAAGAGACAGAGGGGTCTGATCCCTGAGTCGGTCGGTGGGTGGCCTTCCAGCCAACACAACCCATTTCCCTCCTGAGCCTCAGTTTCCTCATTTGTGAATCTGGACTGTAGCTCACCACGCAGGCCTGTGGCGAGGATCAAATGAAGAGATTAATGCAAAGCACATGGCACGACATTGGGACATTGGCTCTTTTTGTTGTTGTTCCAGTACTGGGGCTTGAACTCAGGGCCTCTACCTTGAACCACTCCACCAGCCCTTTGTGTGTGTGTGTGTGTGTGTGTGTGTGTGTGTGTGTGTGTGATGGGTTTTTTGAGATAGGGTCTCTCAAATTATTTTCCCAGGCTGGCTTGGAACCGTGATCTTCCAGATCTCTGCCTCCTGAGTAGCTAGGATTACAGGTGTGAGCCTCTAGCACCCAGAAACATTGGCTCTTTTTGTCATTACACCCAGTTGCCCTCCATGGTCCTGGTCTACCTCCCAACAGCAAACACATCTGCAGCCTGGTCACAAGCAGACTCGGGCCTGGAGCCCTGCTTGTCACCTGCAAGTAGGGCAGGTATGCGATTTCTGGGGTTGGTGCAAACTAAAAAACTAAAAATGTCTCCCTTAGAAATAGCAGCCTCTTCAACAAAAACTGCTGGGAAAACTGGTTAGCAGTCTGCAAAAAACTGAAGCTAGATCCATGTATATCACCCTATACCAATATTAAGTCAAAATGGATCAAGGATCTTAATATCAGACCCCAAACTCTAAAGTTGATATAGGAAAGAGTAGGAAATACTCTGGAGTTAGTAGGTATAGGTAAGAGCTTTCTCAATGGAACCCCAGCAGCACAGCAACTAAGAGATAGCATAGATAAATGGGACTTCATAAAGCTAAAAAGCTTGTGTTCATCAAAAGAAATGGTCTCTAAACTGAAGAGAACACCCACAGAGTGGGAGAAAATATTTGCCAGCTACACATCAGACAAAGGACTGATAACCAGGATATATAGGGAACTTAAAAAACTAAATTCTCCCAAAACTAATAAACCAATAAAGAAATGGGCAAGTGAACTAAACAGAACTTTCTCAAAAGAAGAAATTCAAATGGCCAAAAAACACATGAAAAAATGCTCACCATCTCTAGCAATAAAGGAAATGCAAATTAAAACCACACTAAGATTCCACCTCACCCCTGTTAGAATAGCCATCATTAGCAACACCACCACCAACAGGTGTTGGCGAGGATGCGGGGAAAAAGGAACCCTCTTACACTGTTGGTGGGAATGTAAACTAGTACAACCACTCTGGAAAAAAATTTGGAGGCTACTTAAAAAGCTAAACATTGATCTACCATTTGATCCAGCAATACCATTCTTGGGGATATACCCAAGACTGTGACACAGGTTACTCCAGAGGCACCTGCACACCCATGTTTATTGCAACACTATTCACAATAGCCAAGTTATGGAAACAGCCAAGATGCCCCACCACTGACGAATGGATTAAGAAAATGTGGTATCTATACACAATGGAATTTTATGCAGCCATGAAGAAGAACAAAATGTTATCATTCGCTGGTAAATAGATGGAATTGGAGAACATCATTCTGAGTGAGGTTAGCCTGGCCCAAAAGACCAAAAATCGTATGTTCTCCCTCATATGTGGACATTAGATCAAGGGCAAACACAACAAGGGGATTGAACTTTGATCACAAGATAAAAGCGAGAGCACACAAGGGAGGGGTGAGGATAGGTAAGACACCTAAAAAACTAGATAGCATTTGTTGCCCTTAATGCAGAGAAACTAAAGCAGATACCTTAAAGCAACTGAAGCCAATAGGAAAAGGGGAACAGGTACTAGAGAAAAGGTGAGATCAAAAAGAATTAACCTAGAAGGCAACACCCACGCACAGGAAATCAATGTGAGTCAATGCCCTGTATAGCTATCCTTATCTCAACCAGCAAAAACCCTTGTTCCTTCCTATTATTGCCTATACTCTCTCTTCAACAAAATTAGAGATAAGGGCAAAATAGTTTCTGCTGGGTGTTGAGGGGGTAGGGGGGAGAGGGAGGGGGCGGAGTGGGTGGTAAGGGAGGGGGTGGGGATAGGGGGGAGAAATGACCCAAGCGTTGTATGCACATATGAATAATAAAACAATAAATAAATAAATAAATAAAAATAAAAATGTCTCCTTTGTTCAAAAGAAAGGGCAAAGGTGCCCTTGAAAGTTTTGAACTGCAAACCTTTCCCTTTCTCTCTCTCTCTCTCTCTCTCTCTCTCTCTCTCTCTGTCTCTCTCTCTCCTCAACTCATCATGGCATTTTTTCCTGGGTGCTCAAATTCATTTCATGTAAGTTTGTTCAGAAAGGGAGGCACCTGCCCAGTAACCCACAGCTCACTGGCAGAGTAGTGGCCCCACACCCTGTTGCGTAGACCTAAATTCACCAAGACGAGTTATTAAAAATGCTACCTCTATGGTTTGAATAGGAAAGAGCCCCACAGGCTCAAGTGTGGAACTCTTGGTCCCCAGCGCTATTTTGGGAGGTTCTGGAAACTTCAGGAGGTGGGGCCTACCAGTGGAAGTGGGTCACTGGGGCCAGGACTGGGACCTGGCCCTCAGTCCCCTCTCTGCTTCCTGTCCACCATGAGATGAAGAACTCCTTCACCATACGCTCCCGCCACCACCAAGCTCTGACCAAATGCCCAGAATCAACAGAACCAAGGACTGTGGACTGAACCCTCGGACCCCATGAGACAAAATCATTCTTTCCTTCCTTAAGTTCTTTCTATCAGGTATTTGGTCACAGGGACAATGAAACTGGCTAACACACCACCCAACAGCAGGCTAGAAGAATTCTGAGACATCTCTGTGCCTTATTTTACTCGGAGGGAACTCACATCCTATGCGACAGGACAAATTCCACCTCAACAAGCAACTGAAGCCAAGCACTGTCACAGATTAATGAAACCAGACCTAGAAACCCCAAAGTCTGCTTAAGGCGCATGAAAGATTAAATTACGAGCATGAATTCTATCATCCATCTTTTTAGTGCGCCAGGTTCCTTCTAAATACAAAAGCAAAAGAGCAATTTAATTCCAGTGTGGCATACCAAAATCACACACTTTGTACTTGAACTTGCCGATGTCTGTTCTCACCAGACAGTAGAGATTCCGCATGGAACAGATGACTGCTTTCATTCTTCTTTTGGACACACACATTCCACCCCCGCTGTCTACCTCCAGCCCCCTGACAAGTAAAGAAACACTTATGTCCTCAATTCAACCCAAGGGTCATTTCCTACAGGGAAGGTGGGAGAAAGACAAAGAGGGGTTCCTTGGCTGCTTGTGTTCCGGATGCTAAGCGTGTCTTTCTTTCTTTGGAGAAAGTTCCGTTCAGATGGAAGGCGAGGCCTCTCGGGCTACCAGAGACCTTGCACTCAGTAGAGATGAGCACACTTGCATCCAATGAACACCCCTGTGGGCATCATTGTGTCCACAGAATCCTGTCCACATGAACGGACCAGCAGGCATGGGGACACACTTTTATGCATGCTCCATTGACCCATGCTCTGTGCTCACAAAACACAAGATCAGAGTCACAATTGCCATGCATCGCCCGAGAGCCACAGTAAAGAACATTAGCTCAGTGGGTGACAGCACAGGTCCCACGTCCTAAAACCAGTCCTCCTGGGAGGATTTGCTTTTGCTCCTTAAACGAGTGTTACTCCCCGACTCCTTACAGGGCAGGGATGTTCATTCCAAGGGCTCTTGCTCTGGGAAAAGGAGGGAACAGTTGTGACCCCAACTTACAGCCGAAGAGACCGAGACTCACAGGTTATCTGCTCGATGTCTCACAGGCAGAGTTAAGCAGTGGGGCCGGAGTTAAGCGGCGTTAGAGCACTGCAAGGCACTGTCGAGTTTACGCAGGCGTTCATTGTACGCCCCCCTTAGTGTTTATTTCCCCTTTAAATAGCTAAGATGTTGGGGGGGCTGGGGTGATTTGACCGTGCAGTTGATAGCCATTAGACCTTTCCTGGTGCCTGGTGCCTCGACTATGACTAAGTCAGGTGGATGCCCTGGTGGCAGCCTGGCTGCTTTGAACACTCCACAGACAGCTTGAGGAAGCTACCCAGCAAGCACAGCTCTGGCTCCGGAGGCTCCATCCCAGCCATGACCGTTTCATACAGCGTCTGCTGGACCTTTTGGCCATTAAAGCCTTGATGAACGGTGTCGTATCCACTCCCCCTGCAGCTATGCTCACTCAGGCCAGAGAGAGAGCTTTCTAGCTAGCTATGCAGGCAGGCAGGCTGTTCAGTTCACTTTTTGAGCTAGCAGGGAGACTCCCTCCTGTGTTGCTCCCTAGTATTCAATATTAGCCCCAGCAAAAGGTTTCTCTTTGGTGGTATTTTCTTGCCTATCATTAGAGCAGGCTGAGCTGGAAACAGGAAGGGCTGTGATAACAGGAAGAAAAGCTGGCAGAGTGGCAGCAACAACAAAGGAAGCAGCAGCAGCAGAGATGGCAGCAGATGAGAGGGCAGGTGGAGAGTTCCACAAAGTAGCCAGGACAAAAGCAATGAAGAGGAGAGGCGACAGACACAGCAAGGGCTGTGAAGAGCTAAAGATGAGAAACTGGTCGCTGGAAGAGGTTCAAGCTGCTGCCAAGCCTTAAGGGCCAAGAGTTGCAAGACACCTTAGACCTGAAAGTTGTAAAACTGTCACTGTAGGGATGAGGGTATCAGCACCTGTCTGAGAGCTGTAACACTAGCAGGTGCTACCTGCTGCCATCACTCATGGCTGCAGAAAGTTGAGGATTACAGTAACTGCCAAGTGCCAGAACCACTGATGGTTGAAGTCCAGAACAAGAAGCCTCCAACCTGACAGCTTAGAGCCACAGTCTCTGGCTACAAAAGCCTAGAGCAATTGGCCCCAGCTCTGACACTGGGAGCTGTAAGTCTCGGGGTCTGCCAGTCCAGTCCCTAAGCCTTGGACAGAAGCACCCAGGACTTCAGAAAAGCCTCCCCTCTCTGGCCCATGACTCCTATGGGGCAGAGCAGGCCCCAGCCAGCTGACTGGTAACAACAGCTCTGACGGGGTAGAGGCTGGACTGGAGACTTACGTGAGGATCCGGAGACTCTACCAAGGGGGGGCTGCAGAGGTGGTCTGGATCCCTCTCCCCCAGGTGACTGTACTCAAATCTTTGCATCTCATCCCTTTTTTTTTTAATATAGTTGTTTTTTTTTCAGTGCTGAGGATCAAACCCAGGGCCTCATGAATGAGGGCAGGTTCTTTACCACTGAGCTACATCCCCAGCCCCCATCTTTCTTTTTTTTCTGATTGGTACCTAATAAATGACCACCCTTATGAAGTACAGCATGATGTTTTGATTCACGTGTGCACTGGGTAATAAAACGAGTCAGGGTAATTAGCATATAATTAGCTTAGGTATCACCTAGATAGTAATCGTTTATGTTGACTAGAGTAAAAGTCCTCTCTTCAGGCCCTTTTGAGATCTATAAGCGTTATTGTTAACTGCACTCACCCTGTCTTGTTACTGAACACCAGAACTCATCCATCCTTTGCACGTGTAACTTAGTGCTCATTGACTGACTTCTTCCCATCCTCCCATCCCTCACCCTCCCCAGTCTTTGGTAACCCCAGTTCTACTCCTAACTTCAATGAGTGAGATCACACAGTTAGTTGTCTTTCACTCCATGGATAGACTCCTTCGGGTCCATCCATGTTGTCACAAATGACAGGATTTCATCCTTTTTGTGGTTGTATGGTATGTCCTTGCCTATATATACCACATTCTCGTTTTCCATTCATCCACTGATGGCCATTTACATTGATTCCCTATCCTAACAGTTGTGACTTGTGCCGTGATGAACAAGCAAGTGCAGGTGTCCCAGAAACATGCAGACTTCGTTTCCTTAGGACATGTTCTTAGCAGTAGGATTTCTGGAGCCTGCGTAGTTTTATCTTTTGTCTTTTGAGAAATGCTGTTGTCCACAATGGCTGCACTAATGGGCATCCCCGCTGATGGTATATCAACAACCCCTGACTCCACAGCCTCACCAGCACTATTTTGTTTTTGCTTTTCTCCTAATGGCCATTCCGACTGGAGTGGGTGACATCGCACTGTGGTTTTGACTTATGTTTCCCTGGTGGCTGGTAACACTAGGTATTTTTTCATGTATCTATTGCCATGTGTAGGTCCTCCTTTGAGAAATGTCTAGTGAGGTCTTTTGCACATTCTCAATAGGATTAGTTGTGGTTTTGCTATTAAGTTGTTTGAATTCCTTATAAATTTGGATCTTAACTCCAGGTCAGATGCACAGTTTCTAAATATTCTCTCCCAATCCATGGGCTGTCTCCTAACTGCTGATCTCTTTTCTGGGCGGAAGTTTTTAGCAGAATGAATTCCCATTTGTCAGGTTTTGTCCTGGTTGCCAGTGCTTTGGGGTCATATCCAAAAAATCCTTGCCTAGGCCAAGTCCTGAAATGTTCCTCTATGCTTTGTTCCAGTGATGTCATAGCTCCAGGTGCTCAGTCCACTTTGAGTTGATATTTGCCAATGAGGATGGGTCTAGTTTCATTCTTCTGCATGAGGACGTCTAGTTTCCCGGCCACCATTTATTGAAGAGACTGTCCTTTCTTTGCATCTCCTCACCAAAGGTCCAGGTGCGACTCCACCATGGGCCTCAGAGACAGGCCTCCCTCGCCTTTCCTTCTCACATTTTCTCATTTCCTTCCTCCCTCCTTCCTTCCACCTTCCTTCCTTCTTTTCTTCCTAGGTCAGATTTGGTGAAAGCAAGAAGAAGCAGAGGGAGGGATCCCAGAGGGTGCCCCAGGGACAATAAGAAAGTTCCTTGCTGCCTATACATGACCTGGGGGACGGAACCTGCCTCAGCTAACACTCTCCTAGCATTCAGTGACTCTAAGCATTTGCTGTGAGGCAAGCTTGCTAGTGGTAACACAGTGAAACATTTAAGCCCGAGAACTCCTCAAATGGAAGACCTGGGTCATGGCACAGACCCTGCCATGCTCTAGATGGTGACCATGAACAGGGACACCTACACTGAAGGGCGTTCCAGGCCTGGGGCCTTCAGAGAACAGCAAGAGGCTACAGGCCTTGTGTAGGGGACCTGGTGGGGGAGAGACAGTTGGAAGGGGGCTGGTTAAAGGAATGGGGATGACTGCTGGACCCCATGTCAGGCCCGCCCCCAACCCCTCCACCACCTTTATCCCCTCAGGTTGCCCCACCTCACAAACTTCCCACCTCCCTATCCCTCCCACCCACCCCATTCCCTCTTCCCCATCCCTCCCACCCCCACTCCCACCCGCCCCACCTGGTGGGTCTTGGTGTCACTCTTGGTTTGTGAGCATCAGGGACATGGGCAATGGAAGTGTAACCAGCAGCATACAAGTCACAGCCAAGGACTGCTGGCCCTGACCTGGGTGGGAGTGGGAAAGTCACAGGAACCCTTGCAGCCCAGGCACCTGGCTCCTGGTTATCATTTAGTGAGTTGGCAGGTTCCTCGCACCCTGGCCAGGCATCTGGAGAGAAGATTCAAACTCTGGCCCTCGAGCCCCATGTCCCCCTGGCCAGTGGGCCCATTTGAGCTGAGGTTCATTCAGCATCTCCAGCCCTGTGGTTTTCAGTTCAGGCCTTTTCTCTTCTCCTATACCATCCGTCAGTGAGTGAGGGGAGGTGGGAGCCCAGAGGGACCCATTTAAAGCCCTGGGGCCCCAGAACTGCAGGTCCCACGAACTTTCCCCACCCTGGCATACACCTCTCCTGCCACCCCTCCCCAGAAGAGAGGACTCAACAGGACAGCCTGACAGGGAAACTTCTGGGTGCAGCCAGGAAATATCACTAGCTCTTGCCTTTGCCTGGATCCCATCCCATGGAGAAGGAAGAAGGATGGGACAGCCCAAGCCATTGTACCAGTGGCTCTGTAGCAACCCAGCTGGTTCCTGATGTGTGCTGTGCAGTCCTTGTAGCAACCTGCTGGTTCCTGGGTGTGCAACACACAGCCCTGTGGCAACCAGCCAGGTTTTAGTTTTAAATCATGCCACCCTCATAAAGACCTGCTGGCTTCCGGATGTGCACTGTGCAGCCAGCAGTGTGCACACAGGGCAATTGCATCGCCAGCACCCAGAGTCCCTGCCTTCATTGCAATGGGCTGAAGTTGGTGCCTTACACCTTGTGACTGTTTCTGAGCAAGGTCTCACAGTGTCATTTGTTGCTGACTCTGCAAATGCTGTAGCCTGTCCTGAGGTCAGGGTGGCCTCAGTAGAAAAGGCCTCTACTGCAATCCTGACTGGACAGGCATTGGCCACAGCGACATAACCATGCTCCCAGCCAAGTCCTGGTCAAGCTGCAATGCAGACACAACAGCCTACACCGATCAGAATACATCACCTGCCAGACCTTGCAAAACCTCTGCAGGAGGTGGAACTGAAGTTAGCACTCATGTTATAGATCAAGAAGTCAAGGCCAGGAGAGGTGAAATAATTTCTTGGTCATAAAGCCAAGAAGTAGTAAGTTGAATTTGAACCCAGGCCTGGTTCAGAAATAGTAGAACTATTTGTACTCCGTGTCACGTAGGTGTTCTTTATGTGGCAATGAAAATTAAAAAGCAGACTTGATCAGGACACCAATGGAAGAACCAGAAAAGGAGCCCATGGAGGCTGGGGAGGCAGTCCCTGGAGGCTGGATCAAGCCATTCCTGAACTCCCACCACATGCAAGTTGTGTGTGGGGAGCCTCCCCAGCATTCCTCAGCAGAATTTCTCCCAGGGACTCAGAGAGAAATTGGCAGGTACAGGCAAGTAGGCCACAGAGCTGGCACACACCAAGCTCAGCATCAATCCCAGCTCCAAGCCAAGAGCTCCTGTGTTTATTTGGGAAACCCAAGGGAGAATCACAGAGAAGGCCAGAATCTGAGTTTGATGGCCAGGACCTGCCTCTTGGCTTTTTTGCACTTGGTCTGCATCTTGGAGAAATCCCTTTGCTTTCCTGAGCCTCAGTTTCCTGTCTTTAAAATGAGCTAACCCTTGCCCTAGGAACTTTTGAAGTGTGAGAGGAGCCAGCATGCATGAAGCTTTCAGCCCATGCCCACCCACTCTTACAAGGTCCAGTGGGGACAACAAGAGACCCTGTCCATAGGGGACAAGCTGCTTGCAGAGAAGCCAGCAGTGGTCAGGGCAGGCTTCAGGCAAGGCGCACCCCAATGGCGCACCCATCTGAGACCACAGCTTCCCATTCCAAGTTGGAGACCTACTCCTCACTCCTGACGGTCTTTTGTTCATCGCTAGTAAGGGACATTTTGCCCTCCCTTCTCTCTCCAGGACAAACCCTCTTCCATCCCTACATGGCAGACAGCAAGCCTACAGTGGGAAAGGAAAGGCACTCCTTGTTCTGAGGGGACCTGAGAGGACCTTGTAAACTCATGATTTAACCACAGCCAGAGGACAGCAGCCTGGCTGGCAATCCCGTCTCCCCGATGTCTCCTCTGGTGAATGTTGACAATGCTGTAGGACACCTTCAGATGAGGTTCCCATGGAGAAAATGGCCCCTTGCAGTGGACAGATGTGTGGGACCCTGTGGGGCCACTGTGTGAACCCATGGTGACACAGTCTACATGCCCTAACCTTGACTGTGCATCCACCAAGCCCTGTCTTGGCTTCTGTGGACACTACGTGCCTTTCCAACTTGAGGTCCTTCCCTAACATGCACAGAGCTTCTCTGTCCTCACCTCCTTGCCCATGCATGGGGGCTCAGGGAGGCAATACAGGGAGAGGCCCTGGATGCACCTTACCCAGCCAGCTGCTATCATGGACATCTGGAGCCCAGTCCTGCAGAGGGCAGGGAATCAAGATGGGGCCTTTCCCATGATAGGAAGTCTGCCATCACAAAACAATTTCCAACTCCTGGGAAGAGGTCAGAGTGATGTCCAGCAGCAAAGGCTCTTAGGGACTCACCCTCAGCCCCTCCCCATGACCATTTTGGGGCCACTGGCTTGACTTTTGGCTGCTAGCACCCCATCTCTGCTCCTTGCTGTGAGACAGACAGGAGCAGGTGGCTGGATACCCCACTCCCTCACCCCTGGGTGAGCGTTCTGTGTGGTCCTGTGTCTGCCCCCGCCCCACTTCCCAGCAGGAGTGACCATAAGTGGCCCAGAAAAGTGCCTGGCTGATAACAGTCCCGTGTTGCCTGTGTTCCCCCAAATCACTTCCTCCGACCCAACCAGTGCTTCTGGAGACCACCTCCCCCCAAAGTCACTAATACTCAATCCTTGTTTTACAACCACCTGAGCGAAACCCATCCCAAGGCAGTCCTGGTAGTAAGGATCCAAGTCTAACCAATCAGAGAACCCCATCTCCCTGGCAATAATGATTGGCTCATGTTTGGTCACATGAACTGAGCAGGACCAATCAGAGTCCTTCCCTGGGAGAAAGGTGTAGTGAGTCACTAGGGGAAAATAACTCCTGCTGTCCCTGGGGTTACTGGGTGGTGGAAGCCATGTTTCCTGTCTGGTGGAAAAGTTCCAGCTGCAATGAGAGAGAATGGGGACCCTCAAAAAGGAGAGCAGGGCTGGTGGAGTGGCTCAAGTGGTAGAGTACCTGCCTAGCAAGTATGAGGCCCTAAATTCAAACCCCAGAACCACCAAAAAAAAAGAGAGAGAGATCAGAAGGAACAAGCCTGCCAATCTGCTCTGGCTCAGTCCCTGGCCTAGTCACTACGCTCACCCTGTGATTGCTGGTGAAAGGTGACACTGAGAGATAAACCACCTGGATTAACCCAGAACTCTTCCTGAATAAGGCTGCTGGGGGAGTGGAAAGAGTCATGGAGGCTGGGCCAGGGCAGCAGAAGGAAAGGTGAGAAGCACAGGCCAAGGGAGGCTCCTTAGGGAAGGTGGGCTGGGCCCTGTGACCATCCTCCAAGCCTCTCTGTTTGAACTTGGGCAAGTTGAAGTTAGGTCATGCTGATAAATAGGCCTGTGGGTTTCATTTCACCTCCAGGGATTTGTTAGTTTTCTCTCCACACTTCAGTGAACTTCTGTATTTTTTAATTGATTAAGTTTGTTTGTTTGTTGAGATAAGGTCTCACTATGTAGCCTAGGCTGGTCTTGACCCCATAATCCTCCTCCCTCAGCCACCTGAGTCCTGGAATTACAGGTGTACACTAACATACTTGGCTTAATAAATTAATTTTTAAATGGAAAAATTAAAATTGCATAAAATATATGCATATATTCATCACGTACAGCAGGTGACATACGTGTAGATTATGGAATGGTTACGTGGAGCAAATTAGCATATGCATACCTCACACACACTCGTCACTTTTTGTGGTGAGAACACTTAGAATGTCCTTGTGCTTAAATCACATCAGCCACCAGGCAAAGTCCTAAACTCTTCATACTTACTCCTCCTGGCAACCCAGGAGGAAGGGACCCATTAGTCTCATTGACTGAAGAGGAGACACGTGCCCAAGATGACTCAGATCTCTGTGTCCAGGACACCGGTTTCTCTACTTGGAACACCACTTCCGACACAACTTGACTGCTGTCATGCAATCTACATTTACTGCACACAGACGCCATCTCTTCCAGGAAGCCTCTTCTGATTCCTCCCACACTTTTCCAGCTATTGACTCTTACTTATACTCACCAAAGCCCTTATTATCTGGCATTACCACCAGCTGGGTACCATCTGCCTGCTGACCAGGCAGTGGACTCTCTGAAGACAGAAACTGTCCTGTTCTCAGATGTGCCCCCAACATCTAGGACGGGCTCCAGCGATAGTCAGTCCTGGATTTTTCAGATGAGTGCATTGATCATTAAATGAATGAATGGATGAATAAGTGAGATGGCTAGGTTCCTCTCTCATTCCTTACTCCAAAAGTGACCAAGAGTACTGATTTACCCCTAAGCTTCACTACAGGGCTAGAGGAACTCGTTTATTTTTTCAGGCAAATTTGTCAAGCACATCTCCATGTCATTCACTTCACGGGTTTTAGCTCATCATTTCCTCAAGAAGGTTACCTGTGATTCACAGCTGGGGAAACTGAGGGAGGCCCAGGAAACAGAGGTGGGATCAACCTGGGGAGCCCTACTCTGAACAGTGGGCTCAGATGCCCCTTCCATGGAAAGCATTCTGGATGGAAGAGTCCAGAGCGTGACTGCCTCATCTCTGGGCTCAGCCAGAGGGAGAGTCCACCCTTAAGTAGCCTTCCCTGGGGAGCCTCATGGGCCGAATCTTCAGCCAATCCCAGGACCACAGGTCCAGAATGAGGTGGCGAGCGCACTGGAGTGTCCTGCAAAGACCCACACACATCCTTCTGCTTCCTACCCCCGCTTAGGTGTTTGGGAAGAGCTCAGCACAGATCTGTCCTTGCCAGAGAGTGAGTGCAGGGGTGCATTTGTAAGCTAGGGTGGCAAATTCACTCCTCATTAGAAATTTTTTTAACACTTATGCTTTCTGCCAGGGACTGTTCATGCGTGTCCATCCTTTTCTGTGGACTAGGCATTCAGAGTATGGCTAAAGCTACAGAGCCAGGAGCTCCCTGCCTGTGCCCCCGATGTGCTTCTTTGTAGAAGAAGGGGAGGCCTTCCTCACTGAGCCTTCATCCATCATCATCAGCTAGCCCAGAGCTATGACCATCACCACCACCATCACCATCGCCGCCACCATTACCACCACCACCACATTACCACAATCACCACCACCACCACCAACATCACCATTGCCACCACCACATTACCACCATCACCACCACCACCACCATCATCACCACTATCATCATCACCACCATCACCATCACCATCACCACCACCATCATCACCACCACCACTATCACCACCACCACCACCACATTACCACCATCACTACCACCACCACCATCACTACCACCACCACCATCACCACCACCACCACCATCATCACCATCGCCGCCACCACATTACCACCATCACCACCACCACCACCATCACTACCACCACCACCACCACCACCATCATCACCACTATCATCACCACCATCACCATCATCACCACCATCACCACCATCACCATCACCACCATCACCATCGCCACCACCATTACCACCACCACCACATTACCACCATCACCACCACCACCACCATCACTACCACTACCACCACCACCACCATCATCACCACTATCATCATCACCACCACCACCATCACCACCACCACCACCATCACCACCACCACCACCATCACTACCACCACCACCACATTACCACCATCATCACCACCACCATCATCACCACCATCACCATTACCACCATCACCATCACCACCATCGCCACCATCACCACCATCACCATCACCACCATCACCATCGCCACCACCATTACCACCACCATCACATTACCACCATCACCACCACCACCACCATCATTACCACCACCACCATCACCACCACCATCATCACCACTATCATCATCACCACCATCACCACTATCATCATCACCACCATCACCATCACCATCGCCACCACCATTACCACCACCACCACATTACCACCATCATCACCACCACCATCATCACCACCATCACCATTACCACCATCACCATCACCACCATCACCATCACCACCATCACCGCCACCATCACCATCACCATTACCACCACCATCATCACCATCATCGCCATCATCACCATCATCATGACCACCATCACCACCATCACCATCATCATCACCATCACCACCATCACTACCACCATCACCATCACCACCACCATCACCACCACCATCATCACCACCATCACCATCACCATCACCACCATCATCACCACCATCACCATCACCACCACCACCATCACCACCACCATCACCACCATCATCACCATCATCACCATCATCGCCATCATCACCATCATCATGACCACCATCATCACCACCACCATTGCCATCACCATCACCATCATCACCATCACCATCATCACCATCATCATCATGACCACTACCCTCACTGTCACCACCACCATCATCATCACCATCACTGTCAGGATCACCATCACCTCTGCGTTATCATCATAAACATCCTCATCACTATCATCGCCATCATCAGTCATCATTTTCATCATTGCCATCAATATCATTACCATCATAACCATTATCCCTGTCTTCATCACCACTACCACCACCATTATGGCCGGCACCATCTCAGCACCTGCTGTATGCCTGACCCTAACTTCACAGCACTTTTGTGGATTTCCTTTGTCCCAGCAATCTTATAATCCCCTTTTTCACAAATGTGTGAAGCAAGGCTTGCAGAGGTTTAAAGGTACTTATGAGTACACATCTGGAAAGGGAAAAACTACACTAAAATGCAGGAAGTCTCCCTTCCAATTCCAACACTCTCAAATGGCATGACTGCTGCAGAGATCACCGCTTCTAAAACGAATTCAGAAAATACCAAAGAGCCCCCCCCAAATGACAGCTTTTGTATCTCATCTGGTACACCTAAGACAAGCTGGGCAACAGTAGCTCATGCCTGTAATCCTAGCTACTCGGGAGGCAGAGATCAGGAGGATCACAATTTGAAGCCAGCCTCAGGCAAAAAGTTCACATGACCCTATCTCAAAAAAAAAAATCCATTATAAAAAAAAGGGCTGGTGGAGAGGCTCAAGCAGTAAGAGCATTTGTTGAGCAAGCATGAGACCCTGAGTTCAAACCCCAGTGCCACCAAAAAAAAAAAAAACAAACACACACACACTTAAGACATACCCAAAACAAAACAATTGGACCCTCGTTTTGTCTGCCATCAGATCTGTGAAGGAACCTCTACATCACGAAGCTCTTTGGGGATTGGCCTTGGAAGCTAGAAGTAACCTTGGCTTCTGAGTTTTTCTGAAATTTTGTCATAGTTTTTGTTCCTTGGGTTTTGAGGGGTCAAAGTAGCTTCTTTGAGACATTGGGACAAAGAGAAAACACCTAGAGAGAAAAGCAAATGGAGAGAAGGAAGAAAGAGAGAAAGAGTGGTATAGCTGGACTCCAGGGAAACACCAACTGGAGAAATAAGCATGGACATGGGTGCAGATCCAGGTAGAGACATAGGGATTGCAGCCCTATGCAAAAGGAAAAAGCAAACGTGAACAAGCACGAGCCTGTCCCAGAGCGACTCTCTGGTGGGGGATCAGGAATGAGTTATTAAACAAAACTTCAAGAGTGCAAACCATAAAGCCCCAACTTGACCAATGTGGTAATATCAAAGCCACGCATTCCTGTTTGACAAAGGACACCCTGGAGGAACGTGACAGAGCCATGACAGACTGAAGAAAGATATTTATCATGTCTGAAAACAACAGGGTTAAGACGATCACTTGAAGAACTTCTGCAAATTCATACACACACGAAAAGAGAAACTCCACCAGGAAATGGGCAAAAGTTATGAACAGAAAAACGTACAAACAAGGAAACCTAAAACGCTAATAAGTACATAAAAAGAAGTCAAGCCAGGTGCCGGTGGCTCACTCCTGTATTCCTAGCTACTTGGGAGGCAGCGATCAGGAGGATCATGTTTCAAAGCCAGCCCTGGCAAATAGTTCACAAGACCCTATCTCAAAATTACCCAACATGGGTCAAGTGGTAGGGCACCTGCCTAGCAAGTGAGAGGTCCTGAGTTCAAACCTCAGTACCATCAAAAAAAAGTCAAATTCATTAAAGATATGCAAACAAAAATAGTAACTGACAGTCGTTTAAAAGCCAGTTAGTGCTAAGAGCTACCTTGATACATAGGAGCCTTGTGTCCTGTCTCAGGGGATGACAGTCCAATAGACTTTCTCGATTTCAGTAATCCTGAACGTGGGGCCCACAGGCACTTCCAGAGTAGGACGTATGTGTGGATGCTCCTTATAGATCCACTGTGTTACAGGCCCAAAGATCCCTGGGCGAATTGCTCCCCAGATGGCTGTCAGGTCCTGTGAAGGACACATGGCAGGTGGCAAAGATTCATTTTAGCATGTGATGTGCAGGGAGGAAAGGGGAGAAGTCATGAGCTCTATAACACATCTACCATTTCCATAAGATTAAACTGCACACACAGCCATGCTGCCTCCTCTTCAGGTGTGCCCTGAAGCAAAAGGAGGCCCATCAGACCCTGACCGGTCACTGGGTGCTGGGCAGGAGCAGGAATGAATAAGCAGAGAGCAGAACCACTCCTGCTCAGGTGGTCCAGCCCCAGAAGCACTGGAGCTCAAAAAAGGAGGCCACCAATATATCTGTCCTGAAGTGGGGCTTCGCTAGGGAAGGGAATGCCTTTGGGAAGGGAAAGTTGGGGTCGCCATTCTCCCCACTCAACCAGGCTGTCCAAGGGCCACACTGGAGTCCAGGGAAAGAAGACAAGCCGAGCTCCCTGTCCCCTCGTACAGTCCACTTGTCTGTTGACGGTAAATCTGAGAGCATCACCTCTTGGTCCCTGCCCAGGCTCCAGGTGTGCCCAACTGGGGCATGAAAACATGGATCAGCTGGGCTTGGAGTACCATGGCCCCAAGTCTCCCCAGTTTGGAATCCTCACCCTAGCTCTATCATCCAAACTCCTGGGCACAGGCCCCAGCCCCAGCCCTAGCCCCAGGCATCCCCAGGTCACCCACTCTTCCTTTGACATGTCTTTTCTTTTCTCCAGTGTACATCCCAGACTGTCATGCCATCCTGTACTTTGTCCTCACACTGTGTAGGCCTCATCTGTTCCCTAAAACTTCTGCACAAGGAATGCTCCCCATAGCTGGGAGGTTCTTGTGAGACACTACTCTCTTTACGGATGGGAAAACTGAGCTCAGAGGGTGGAGGAACCAGCTTGGGGCACACAGTAGTCCTGCCTCCCAGCGTCTCCCTCTCACTGTGCCCCCATGTTCAGCGGTCCTAGAGACAGCCAAGCAGCCTAGGCTCCTGGGAATGCAACATCCCGATGTGGCCACTCTGCTCTGCTGAATCCCACCCCAGCCCCTCAAAAACACACCCAGCAGCGCTGAGTCTGAACTGCACATGCAGTTCATGCCTGGGGTTCTGGCAACTTCTCCCCTACCTCTTCTGGCTGGGAACTCTTAAAGACCAGACTGTGTCTTATTTCTCTTCACGTCCTCGAGATAGTTCTGCACAGAGCCTGTGTCAGATGGGCTGGGTTGCCAAATCCTACTCCCAAGACAGCTGTGTGACTTGGGCAAAGCAGGTTCCTTCTCTGAGCCTCTGAAGTCACAAAGGTCATATCCTGCCACCTGCCCAGCCCCTAGCCAGGGCCCGGGCCGGGCTTGTCAGTGTGGCCTGGGCCTCGACCCGCACAGGCTTCTCAGATGTCCATCTGCCCCACAGGTTAGGAAAGGGGAGATGTTCCCCAGAAGCTGAGGCCTAGGGCCACAGAGAGCAAGCAACAGAATACTTTAGAGCAAGGAGGCAGACAGCTGGGGAAGAGGGAGGGGTTCAGGAGGTGAAACCAGGATGTCATACTCCTATAGACTGGTCCAACACCCCCTGCTCCTGTCCCCCCTCCTACCCAGCCCTCTGTGGGCTGCAGATTCTCTTAACAACTCCATTTATGTCCCCCACCATCCTGAAGAGCAAGAGTGTGAGAGACGAGGTGCAGAGTCAGGGTTCCCACATTCATGCAGCGTCCCTTGCAGTAGGGACAGTGAAACAGAGCCTAGGTCCTATGTCCTGGGTCCCCGATTGAGAAGAGGGCTAGGAAGGCACTGAGTGCAGCATCTGGGCAGATGCTCTGCCTCGCTGGAAGTTGGCCATGGGAAAAAAAGCCTCGCACCCAAGCTGTGTGTGGGAGCCAGAGTGACCAGGGGGCAGGATAGGCAGAGATGTCTGCAGACACAGGGCGGTCAGGCAGGGAAATGTCAAGTTTGCATAAGCCAGATGGTAACCTGGCTCCAACAGGAGTCTGCAAACCACAGCCGGTGGCCAAACCCCACATGCCACCTGCCTTTGTCCAGCCCAGGAGCAGAAACTGTCTGTTTCTGAAGGGCTGGGGCAAACTCTACCTGCGACATGAGATAATTACACGGAAATGATTTGGAACTCCAACTTCAGAGTCCATAAATGAAGTTTCCCTGGAACACAGCCACGCACACCTGGCAGTCTCCATGGCTGCTTTCAGGTTGCATGGCAGAGCCAGTAGTTATGCCCGAGGCTGACGGTGCACAGAGCCCACAATTCTTCCGATCGGCCTTTCACAGGGGCATGGATGCTGACCCCTGCCCTCCCCGCTCCTTGCCACCTCTCTGCTGATGTGTGAGGAAGGGAAGAAGGCAAATGAAAGCAACCGAGCACCTGGCTTGTCCCAACAGCTCATAAAGCCTGTTTCATTCAGTCCTCAAGTAGCCAGGCATGTGGTACACACCTGAGATTCATCACTCAGGAGACTGAGGCAGGAGGATCAGGAGTTCAAGTTCAGCCTGGGCTACATAGTGAAACTGTCTAAAAAAATTATTTTAAAAAATCCAAAACAGCTCCCCCCCACCCCACCCCAAGAGAGAAGCGCTGGTATAATTCCCATTTTACAGAGAGAGGTAATCATCCAGTGGCTGTAAGTCAGGACTGTCCACTCCAAAGCTTTTGTTTCTTGCATTTGAATGATGTGACACTGCAGACAGCAGGTGGACCTTGAACCCTGCCGCCTCAGGAGGAGCTGCCCCACCCACCACTCTCAGCCAGGAAAAAAGCCCTTGGCCCACTGTGGCCAGTGCCAACCAACACTTGAATCACAAAAGCAAGCAGGGTCGGGAGACTGTCTGGCCCAGCCGCTCTTCACTTCAGGGTGGGGAGGGGTGATGAGCAGGCTATGAGACTTAGGGACATGAAGCAAGTGTCCTGGCCTAGCTGCTTCTTAGACCATGTCGCTTGACACCCAGAGAGTGGTGGCCCCACACCAGAAGGCAGCTTCTGGGGGAAAGCCAGCAGCAGCAGGTGTCTTCTCCATTGGTGTCCTATGCAGAGCACCTGGACCTCCTGACCCTCAGTGGCCAGGCCTTCTGTGTCACCTAGGCCTCCCCAGGCCCTGTGACCAAGCCTCCTTCGGCAGCCTTTTCTTCCTGCCCCCACAGCTCCAACCTCCCCTCCACGTCCAGCTGGCAGCTGACTGTAGAGCAATACTGCAGCTGATTTCTCCCCCATCGCCTCCCTTGGCTCTTGCTTTGCCAACAGGCCCCACCTGGTCTGCACAGCCACATGTGTCCATCAGATGCCACCCCGGACACTAGGAAATTGTGAATTTCAGGTAGACAGCAGTAATTTGTTACATTAACTGTATACTATAGGCTCCATGCAAAACTTGGGACACGTGTATACTAAAAAGCACATGGCTCTTATCTGACAGTCAGATTTCACTGGGCATCCTGTACTCATCTTGCTAAACCTGGCAACCCAGCTGCCCCCTTCCAACTTCATCTTCCCTCCTCGCCCCACCCCCTCAGCCTGCCGCCTTCTGATCTAGAATTTTCACATCCTTCCCACCACAGGGCTTGTGCTCTCAGGTTCTTTCAGCCTCCTCCAATCCTTCAGACCTCAGCAAAAGTCACTTCCTCAGGGCTGTCCCCAGCTCCCTGCACGTATCTTACACACATAAACAATACTGCCTTCCCCATTTCTTACCACATGTGTGGTTTTGTAAGAGGCACTCAAGTTGCTTTTGCTAAAAAGCACTGACTCCTTACTTGAGCCCACAAATTAACTAAAAACTGGAAAAGCTTGGCATCTTTGTCTCCATTTTGTATCTGTCTTTGCTCTAAGCCATTCTCTTTACAGTCACTTTACAATCACCTTGGATTCCAAAAAGGACAGAACTGATAACATCTTTATGACAATGACCTGGAGCCACCTGGAGCTGCCACCCTCCCAGTGAGGACAATTATCCCAAGAATCCTCTCAAACAGGAACCAGATTCCTCCCTCCAGGTGATAACTTCCAAAGCTGGACCATGCTGGCCCCGCCAGTCATGAGACCAACCAGACCACACCTATCACTGGACTGTTTATGCATACCTTTGTCCCCTGCCCCCAGTTCTTTTGTCTACTTAAACCTATAGCTCATGTCTGTACCTGAAGGTGGCTGAGGGTGAACTGAGTGCTGACTCTGCCTCTTTCCACGGCATGTCCTGAGTCACGTAATAAACCTCCTTTCTCTGCCTTCACCAGGCCTCTTTATTTGGCGTTTAGGAGCAGGTGGTTGGACCTGGCATATGGAATCTCAGGAATTTGCGCCTTGGGTTCAAAACTCCAGTTTCAGTTTTACACTCAGCTGTGTGTGTCTGACTACACATCCACTCTGTAAGGACAAGACCATGTCTGTCCTGTTTATTGCTGTGTCTCCAACCCCAGCATGGTGACCTCAGTAAATGAGTGTCCACTAAGGCAACAAGCCAGGCCCAGGCCCAGCAAGGCAGAACCAAGTGGAAGCCTCACCAAGGTCCAGAACTGGATGGCACAGGCCTCAGAGTATTGCTACAGAGCAGCAGGCCCCTCTTATTTGCAACGGCAGTGGCCTGCAGCCCCATCCACTGACCAGCTGGACTGGGAATTAAAGGTAGAACTTCTGCAGAATAGCTCCTGGTTCTGGCAAGTATCACCACGCAAAGTTTCATTTTCCTACCGGGTAAAATGGTCCCTTTACCAGGGTTGCCCATTTGGAGGGACTAATGTGGCTGGAAAACTGGCCAGCGCTTGGCTTTGGGGTTCTTCTTCCGGGAGCAAGAGAGAGATGCTGTGAAAATAATAAGACTAATCTTGAATCCATCACAATACAGACTGTGCCCTCTGATGTGGGCACCTACAGGGGAGGAAACTGAGGCTGGTGTGAACTCATCTGCCCAAGGGTGTACAGCTGGAAGGAACAAAAGCAGGCTGGCACCTGGTTCTAGAAAACTTGTCTTCCCTCCCCTTCTCTCTCCAACAGGCAGTCAGTAGGCAAACAACACTCAAAGGACCCCAAAATTGAACAAGGATTCCACTTCTGGTCACTACTGACATCTGGTCAAATGTCCCCTCCAGAATACAATGACAAATGCTGGTCATGAAGCAGGAAGCAACCCCATGAAGGAGCTGCAGAGTGGAGTTTGAGGCCTGAGCAGAAGGACAGGGTGCACAGGGAGTGCTATGGCTTCCGGCCTGGGGCTAAGTGCAACTGGCAAAAAATGGAGCAGGAAGGCCACAAGAACAGTAGGGGGATTCGAACCCACAGAACCAGGAAGCTGCAACTGGTGAGCTGTGACTGCTGAGAGAGCAGAAGAATGCTGGATGGATGTAGAAAGGAAACTCCCAAATTCTGTCAACTCACATCCCTGACTGACTGCTGATCACACATGGAGAGACCCAAAGCAGCAGATAAGACAAAGATGTGACCTGAGACAGGAACCTAGAACCAAATATGAAGTTCAAATTCTCCCAGTAAACTTCCTGGTAGGACACAAGAAACATCACTCATTAAAGAAATGTAACAAAATCCCAGCATCTTCACAATTTAACATTCGGTCTATCCAGGGATTCGTTTACTGCTGCTGAGGAACCAAATTACCATAAACTTACTGGATGAAAAACACACTTATTATCTCACAATTCTGTTGTGTCAGGTGTCTAAAATGTATCTTTCCGGAGTCTCTGCTGCAAAATCCACCTTCCTCCCTTCCCCAGAGTGTAGAGGCAGCAAGGTTTCTGGTTTTGTGTCACATCCTGGTCACTTTGTCCACTGTTACATCTTTTCCTCCTCTGAAACCCCAGTTTCCTGTGAAAGTAGCCATTGTGATGACAAAGTCCCCCCCCCCGCAGGATAATGCAGAGTGACCACCCTTCTCAAAGTCCTTAATCACCTATGTAAAGATGTAAGGTCCTCTTTACCGTGGAAGGTCACACGTCCACAGGCTCTGGACATTAGGAGGTGGGTATTGTCTCGGGTAAGCAGCCCAATCCACACCCATGAAAGAATTCAGGGTTGTTAGCACAGCAGCTCGGTGAGCAGGCCTTGCATGGGAGGCCCCGGGCTGGAAGATTGCATTCGAAAACTCCCAGGTGGCCCATGATTAGGACAGTGGCCCTGGCCCTGTGTCTTCCTCATGGAGCCCACTCCCATATCATAAGCCAGGAGGGAAAGAGGGTCAGATGAGCAGGTTCAGCCTCCCACACCCAGGCAGCCTCTGCACAGTGGCCCCACCATTTGGGGAGGACCATGAGAGCAGGGAGGAAGAAAGGAAGGAAGGGAAGGAAGGAAGAAAGAAAGGAAGGAAGGAATGAAGGAAGGAAGGAGCTCCAGGCCAGTCTCCTGCAAGTGGACTCCAGGTGTTCTGAGGTTCTCAGAGGAATACAGTCTGCATCCTTATTCTTACCAAGGCCCAGAAAGTCCAGTCCCCCAAAACCAAACTGGGAGGCAGGTCTTGTTATTCTTACCCCCACTTTACAGATGAGAAAACTTATCAAAGACAGTAAGTGAGTCAACCAGGGTCATTCAACCAAGCTCAAATTATTTGGCACCAAACCTTTTTTTTATTATTCATATGTGCATACAATGCTTGGGTCATTTCTCCCCCCTGCCCCCACCCCTTCCCTTACCACCTACCCCGCCCCCTCCCTCTCCCCCCCACCCCCTCGCTACCAGGCAGAAACTATTTTGCCCTTATCTCTAATTTTGTTGAAGAGAGAGTAGAAGCAATAATAGGAAGGAACAAGGGTTTTTGCTGGTTGAGATAAGGATAGCTATACAGGGAGTTGACTCACATTGATTTCCTGTGCGTGTGTGTTACCTTCTAGGTTAATTCTTCTTGAACTACCCTTTTCTCTAGTTCCTGGTCCCCTTCTCCTATTGGCCTCAGTTGCTTTTAAGGTATCTGCTTTAGTTTCTCTGCGTTGAGGGCAGCAAATGCTAGCTAGTTTTTTAGGTGTCTTACCCATCCTCATATCTCTCTTGTGGGCTCTCGCAAAGCCTTATTTCTTGACCTTGCATGATTTGCCCTGTCAAACTAGTGAGCACTGCCTGCTGGTGTGCACTCTCCCCCCGCCCTCAGATAGACTGCTTCCCTCCCCTGTTCTATCACCCACCCACCGCCCGACTCTGAGATGCAGCATCACCCCAGCCACCATCTTTACCCTTCTCACATCTCACGCAGGAGTGTCAGCAAATCCTGGGGGTTCCTTCTCTAAGTTACCAGATGAACTGAACCTGCCTGCCACCTCCACGGTCCAGGATGCCAGCATCTCCCTCACATCCCAGACAAACTGGGCTCCCTACAGCCACTTTTGTCCTCCACCTCTGCCATCCTTCCTGTAGTGGCTAACTGACCCACCCACCCACCCTTCCTTTCTTCCTTCCTTCCTCCATTTCTTCTTTGGTAGTACTAGAAGTTGAATTCAGGGGCTCGCACTTGCTAGGCAGGCACTCTACCACTTGAGCCACTCCACCAGTCCTTTTCGCATTGGTTATTTTTGAGATGGGGTCTCGCTTTTCGCCCAGGCAAGTGGGGATGGTGATTTTGTTATTTGTGCTTTTCTGCATAGCTAGGATGACAGACACACACCACTGCACCTGAACTTTGGTTGTGATGAGGTCTCTGGAACTTTTTGCCCGGGCTGGCCCCACTCTTCCCTGCTCTTCCCACATCTCACTCACCAGCTATGCCAACCGCCCCCCCACAAGTGTCTGGTAGCCAGAAGGAAAGGTAAGGGGAACAGAGGTGCCCACTTGCCTGGTACCCCGGCCTCTGTTCTGCTTCCCTCCAGTCAGAAGCCACTTCCCCAGGATCCTATAGCAAAGCTCTGGTCTGTATCCTGGCTCTCTGAGCGGGCATTATCTGAGGTGTGGCACACACTCAGATGTGCTGTGTTCCCACAACCCCTGGGCGGGAGGCTGATGCCCACCTGCAATGACTTCACAGCCTGAATCAGAAATGCCACTCAGTAATCACAGGTTTCCAGGGGAGTAAGGGGATTCAGACACCATCCACTAAGACCCCAAAACCACAGGGTCCACTCTCTGATGGGTCTCCTTATGTCTATCCTCTTCCCTGATTGGGACACAGAGAAACATCCCATCCCCACTCAAGGACAGAGGCTCCCCAAGTCCAATGACAACATCTCAGGTCCTGCCTCCATCTGCCTCATCTTACATTCCAGATCCTTCCATGCCTGGGTGATGGGAGGACTCAAGAGTTTCCACTCAGATCCCGGTCACCTGTTTTGGCAGGCACATTGTGGTGGTCTCTCTGCCACTCGTCTTGCCATCTGGAATCTGTTCTCTTTCACACTTGCTGTTTAACACAGGTATGTGCTCCTGAAGACAAGGAGTTCTCACTCTTAAATTTGTGCCTGGCTTGTGGAGTATTTGCTGGCTGACTCAGAATACGTCCTCATCAATCCCATCCATGTCTACCTGGGCTGAGCGCTAAGGCTCACACCCACCTCCTCTCCAGGTTTGTCCAGTAAAGGGCAGGGGAGGGGCTCAGAGGGAAGCTGGTGGGAACCTGGAAGGCTGAATGCACTGCCAGGTCCTAGGTTCAGGAAGCCACAGTCCGGAGATCAGCCACCTGAGGGAAAGTGGTACAGAGGGGACAGGGACTGTGGCTTGGGTGTCTGCACAGTAAGGCTGGAGGCATGAGGCACGAGGGGGCACGAGGTGGGATATGAGAGGCAAGAAAGTGCTAGCTCAGGGGGTCACTCTGAGGATATAGGATTCTTTGGCCAGAGTATTGGGAAGTTCCAGAAGCGCAGTGAGGCTCCATCCCCCTGCCTCTGTGTGAGTCTGGCACCCCTGCTATTTGCTGGGATGAAATGCATCACTGGGCTACAGATGAAAGAGCAGAAAGAAGGACAGAATTTCCCTTGTGGCCTGACGGTCACATCGTTAATAAACACAGCCCAAGAAAGGCGGTCTTCCCCTGTGAGCTGCTGACACTGTGTCCAGAGCCAGCAAGCACAGTCTTTTCCCATCCTTTCCTACCATCTGCTTTCCACTAAGGTGTCCACCAGGCCTAAGTGGCAGCTCCAGCTGAGGGACATTGACAGGCCACCTGCTGGACCTCAGGGCTTGCCTGACTATTCAACAGAGAGCCATGAGGAGCCAAGGGCTGGGACCAGGCCACCATTGGGCTACTCAATAGTGACAAGGCCTTGGGCACAGGATTTGAAGGAGGTGATAAAAATCCCACCTCATCATGTCACCAGGTGGAACCTAGATAAGTCAGGACAGGAAGGCCATCGCCCAGGGACTCTATGACATGGGTCCTTGGTGGAGGCTCACTGGGTTTTTCCATGGGAAAGAGAGGCTCCCATGCAGCCTGGGCTCTCCTGGCTCCCAAAAGAGCTCCAGAAGTCCAGCATACAGCAAAGTCATTTTGGATCAGCAAGTTCAATCTCCTAGAGGATGTTTCTATTCCATGTAGGAATGGATGTTAGCCTCACACACACCACATGAGCTGAAGACAGAACTCACATCTGTGTTTCCCAGTTTCTTCAGTGACAATGACAAAAAGTGTAAGGATTGATGAGAGAAAAATACGCAAATCACCTGAGCTAAGGTAGGCGCTTACACAAAGATCACCTCCACTGCTCCCCTGCCAGTGAGCTCCTGAGAGCTGGCCCCCAGGGAACGTGCCACTCTGTCTGCTACATGTGTCAGCAGAGGTGACCTTTGACAGGAAGCTTCTGGGCCCAGAGAAAGTTCCAGGCTTGTGAGAGGACCACAGGCTAAGAGCAGAGGCCCTTAGTGAGGTTTCTTCTCCATGGCCAGTGTGGGAAGAGTGGGGGGTAGCGCTGTGGTAGCTCCATGTACATCCAGAAGCCACCCCTCCTCAACTGATGGACTTTGTTCTCTTCCCTTGAGTCTGGGCTTGTGACAAGCAGGATGTGGTAAAAGTGACAGAACAGGTGCTTTAGCTTCTTCTTGGTCCTCTGTCCTTGAGTAATGCCAGGTTGTGATACCACCAGGCATTGACAAGAACACAGAATAACTGGACATTTACACGGGTGGGAGTTAAAATTCATGCCCACTTCAGACAGCTGCTTGGCAGCCCTATGCCTGCCAGCAATTCTGCTCCCAGGAGCTCACCCCAGGCAGGGGACACCCCGAAAGATGCGTGCTAGGACCCTCACAGCAGCACCATTGAGAAAACAATCCACACGCCACCAGCCACAGACAGGAAAACAAATTTTGGTTTCCCCACGCAGTGAAACGCCAGAGAGCCAGGCTTCTCAACCTTGGCACCATTGGTGTTCTGGCAGGATAATTCTCTTCTGTTCGAGGCTGCCCTGTGCACTGTAGGATGGTCAGCTGCATCCCTGGCCAGCACCCATGAGATGCCAGGAGCACTTTCTCCATCGTGACAAAGAAGGACGTCTCCAGACACTGGCCAGGAGCCAGTGCAGTAAGAGAAAGAGAGGAGGAAGAAGAAGGGGAAAAGGAGGAGGAGACAGGGAAGAACACTGCACACAACTGCATGGCTCAACCTCAGGAACGTTCCACTGGAGGAAAGAAGCTGAACACAGGGACACCAGAGTGGGCTCTGTCTGTGTGACATAGGAACAGATGAACCCCTCATGGTGACTGCGGCTGGAGTAACAGGCACCCTGTTTGTGGTCTGAGGACGTCTTCCAGAGACTGGGAGAAGGTGGCACAGGTGCACACAGCTGTAAAAGTTCACCAAGCTGCGTTGACAAGATCAGTTAATTTTGCTCTAGCTCTGTTAGCGCCCAACCAGGAGGAAATGTGGCAGCCACTGGTGTGAGGACATTGGTGCGAAAAGCCAGATAGGCAAGGCAGGAAGTGGGTTGGGGATGCTGGGGGCTGAGGGAGAAGGTGGGGAATGACGCTTACCAGGCACAGGCTTTCTTTCCGGCTGGTTCTAGAGCATTGCTAACGCACTGAGTGTGCCACTGGACTGTAAGCTTTATTTTTGGGTGAATTTCAGATGAATTTCAAAAAAACAAAACTCTGAGAAATTACGGGGAGAGACTGTAAGGTAGTAAGGACACATATAACCTGCCCTCATGGTTTGGATCTCAAATGTCCCCCAAAGGCTCATGGTCTTAAGTCCGGGGGCCCCAGCCTGTGCGCTGTCCGGAGGTGGTGGAAATCTTAGGGGGGGGCCAGAGGGAGGAAGTGAGGTCATCAGGGGTCCCCCTCTCTCCCTCTCCTTTCCCTTTCTCTCCCCCTCCTCCTTCCTCTACCCCTCCCTCTCCCTCTGAGCCTCAGGCCTCCCTGAGATGAATCGCTTCCCTCCACGTGCTTCCCGCCATGATGTCCTGTGCCACCACAGGCCAAATAGACCCTCCCCGCTTTAACCCGCTTTTCTCGGGTGTTTGTCACAGGGATGGAACGCTGGCACACCTGCAGTTCTGATTATTTGTTGCTGGGTAACAAATCACCCAAAACTTCGCGGTGTAAAACAGCCATTTTGCTTTGCTACAGCAATGCCATGGGTCAGAAACTCAGACAGGACAGCAAGGACTCCCCGTCTCTCCCACAGCATCCAAGGACTCTGCTGAGCTGAGAACTTTCTGGAAGGCTCGTCACTCACATGCTTGGCTCCTGGGCCAGGTGCAGGTGGATCTGTGAGCCCGAGCACCTGCACAGGACTCCCGAGGCTGGGCTTCCTCTCCACCCAGCCGCCTCGGACTGTCCAAGCAAACAGGCAGCCCTGGGGCCACCCACAGCCCACCGTGAAGGGAGCAGCCTCACTTCTGCCAGACTCCATTGGTCCCAGCATCCCCAAGCCCACCACAGACCAGGGAGGGGACAGAGACCTCTCCAGGGAGGAACATCAAAAATTCAGTGATAGGTTTCGAAATCTCCACATCTATCTCGAGCACATTAAACTGTACAGTGGAGTACTATACAACCATCTAAAAGAACAAGGCAACTCTGTGATGCACTGATTAGGACGAACCCTTCAAGAAGAACAGTCGAGAGAAAACAAACGGGCCAGAGGAGCACAGGGAGCCTTGCTGCCCTGATGTGTAAGTCAGGGGAGGCCATGTGTGCCACGTGTGGCATCTGTGCACAGTCTGTGTTCAGGAGGACCCTGGAGAAGGAGCAGCAGGCTTGCCTGTGGCAGAGGGACACATGACCCGGACATGGTTATTTCACTGTATGTCTACATCAAAGGTTCAAGGGAAATAGTTACAAATTAACAATAAAAGAAGGAGTTAGCTAACACTCCCTTGGAGCAATGTTTGAAGCTCACTTGTTTTGCTTCGTATGCAGGGTTCACTTACCTTTGTTGTTTGTTTGAGACAGAGTCTCCCTACGTAGCCCAGGCTGGTCTCGAACTCCTCTCAGACCTCCTGCTTCAGCCTCCCGATTGCTTGGATTACACGTGTGTATCACCATGCCTGATGTCATCCATTTGCACGCAAAACCCAGTGATGCGTGAAAGCCCGCACACAGTCACGCTCGCACTCACGTTCCTGAAGGCAGCAAGGCACCACCTCGTCATGGGGAGGTACAGAACTGGGTAGGGCACGGCCTCTTTGTTTTACCGTCACCACGCATCTGAAGGTTTTAATTTCTGGTAGTGAGAACATATTTGCACCATACTTAAGAAAATGTCTCAGGCAAGAGGCACACAGAGCTCATTGTGGGAAGTGGGAAGCCTGAGGTGCTCAAGGAGGGCTGCCTGGAGGAGGAAGCATTGTGTCTGTCCTCCAGTCACGGGACACTTGCTTTTCTCTGTTCTCTTTTCCCTGCTTCGGACATCCCTCTCTTTTATAATCACAACAAATTTATATTAACAGTCACTGCTTTGGGTTAGGTGCTGCTGAAACGCTTTGTCTTAACTTAAAAGTCAAGAAAATGGGAGACACAGAAATAGAGTACCTTGCTCAGTGTCACACAGTTGCAAAGCACGGAGCTGGGTTTTGAACCTGCTCAGCTGGCTTAGCTGAGGCCCTCACCCTCTCACAGGGCTGCCTTTCCTTCTGATGCACACTCTCCCCAGAAGCCCCTCAGACCCCCGACCCTGCTCCTCCCTACCCTCTCCCTCTGTCCTGTCCCATCTCAGCTTTGAGAGAGGTCAGCTTCCTGCTGCAGACAAAGCGCATTTCTCAGGGCCTGAAGACAGCCCTCCCCCAAACCCTTCACAATTTATTAATGTAATTAAATCTCTCTCTGCAGCCCAACACGCACAAAGCCGCCCCAACCCACGGGGCAGGGCAGCCCGGGTCCCAGGAGCATCCCGCATCCGGCATTGAACCTGCCGCCCAAAGCTTCCTTGTTAATTAAGTCGGGTCTCAGGCGGCCAGAGCACGTGGCAACCCGGCCTCTCTCGAAGCCCGAGCACATCTCAGTTTGCTTTCCGAGAATAGAAGCGGGAGATGGAGGGGAGGGAGGAGGCCGGAATCTAAAAATGAATTTGCAGCCCAGAGCAAAACGAGCCAGCCCGGGAGAAGAGAGACACAGCCGGGCCCGGCGGGGGCTGTCGCTGCCAGCCCGGGTGTGACTTGCAGGCCGCGCCTGGCATCGTGCCCGAGCGTCTGACAGGGATGGGGATGATGGAGCTCACGCCAGGAGCAGGCAGCTGGGGATGCCCAGGGGAGTCTGCGCTGTCTTCTGGGCTGATTGGCTTCCCCAGAACACAAGTGACTCACCGGCTCAGGAGAGCCCAGATGTGGGCAGGGTTTCAGGAACTCGGAAGCCAAAATACTTCTAAAAATAGAGACCCTACCCACCCCAGGAAGATGAGCAAGGAAGAGCAGACCAAGCTGTGGAGTTCAAGGGTACTCGGGAAGAAGGCAGGAAGAATGTTAGGGTCGGAGGCCTTGAGTTCAAACCCCAGTTACCCGCCCTCCCCCTCCCCCTCCCCCTCCCCCCCAAAAAGCTACTGTTAATTGCAATTTCACTCTGCCAGGTGGGCGCCGTCTAAACAGCGACCTTCGAACATCTCATCTGAGCCTGGGGGCTTTCAGGAGGTCACCCAGGAGGCATGTGCAAGTTGGTGAGTCCCATTGGACAGCAGCAAGGACCTCAGCCAAGCACTGTGTTCAGGACACCAGCAGGTCAGGGAGGCACACATGGCCCCTTCCAGGTGGCCTAAGGATGCACCCTTGGCAATGAAGAAAACAGAAAGGCAGGAAGAAAGTGCCTGCTCTGAAGTCAGGGAGCGTCTGCAAGCTCTAAACCCAGCAGTGAACCAGGTTTGAATCTGTGCTGTCCAGTGGGCCAGCTTCGAGGCCAGTGTCGCTGCTGGACACGCGAGAAGCAAGAAAAACACTTGCTGGGCTTCAAAGGCTTGGTAGAAAAAAAAAAGAATGTAAAATGCTTGTTGGCCATGTTTTATTTGATTGTGTGTTGAAATGAAAATACTTTGGATATATTAAATCAAATACAACTTTTGTGTGTGTGTGTTTTTGACATAGGTTCTCGTTATGAAGTCAGGCTGGCCTGGAACACTTGATCCTCCTGCCTCAGCTTCCCAAGAGCTGGGATTACAGGTGTGTTCTACCATGCCCAGCTCCTAAACATAACTTTTAAATCTATTGTTAAAATGAATTTCACCTGTTTCTTTTTACTTTTTAAAATTGAGCACTCGGGAAAAAGTGTAAATCATAGGTGTGTCTAAGTCCACTTTATAGATGGAGAAACTAAGGACACAGAGAGGGGACCCACTTTGTGGGCATGCCACCCAGACAGTCACTCAGGGCCCCAGCCTCAGAGAAGCTCCACACTTGGTGTAGTGCTCTTCTGTCACCAGCTTCAAATTCTCAATAACTATCCAACAGGGGCTGTGCAGTGGCATTGTGCATGGGAACTGCCCACACACTGCCCACTGGGGTGCAGGGGGCCAGACTCAGACGCAAAGCCAAGCTGCCCAGCTGTACCCCAATTCTGGGTTCTGCAGCCCAAAGCCCGGGCGCTGGCCCTTTCACCTCATCCTCAGAGGTCCAGACCAGGGTCCTTGCTCAGGGAAACCAGGAACCACTCTCCTGAAGCTTGTGCTCCTGCCTTGCTTCCTAATTGGCCCAAACTAGGCATGCCCTTCCTCTGCTCTAGAAGACTGTAAAAGGCTCCAGAAGGTTCCAGCAGCCTTGCAACAGCCTCTTCACTCACTCGTTCCTCGGGCAAAGTAAAGTGAAGAGTCCTAGCTGGCAGCATGTTATGGCAGGTGGGATATTATTAAGGCACTTAGGAGGTTCTTAACACCTTTTATGGACCTCGTTGTCTGAAAGCCTACCATCCTTAATCATCTCAACACCACTGAGTCAGCATTAGCAGCCACCAAGACTCACACCCCGAAATGTCACCGTTTGATTACACTCCAGAAATGCAGCGTCTTGGAAAATCTGGGCAGAATATGTCATGCTCAGCTGGGCAGGCCCCAAACTGAAAGGGCCCCGAGTCACCTGCCCTGCCCTTCCAGCCGCTTACCCATCTCTAGGAGAAGTTCTTGCCTGTGACCTTTCTGAAAATCACGTGTGAGCCCCATGGGTAAAAACAACCCCCGGGAGGTGGGAGAGGGCTGGACAGAGGTGCTTGATTGAAAGTATGTAGCTCTAGTCATGTTTTTATCTTAAAACAAGTTTCTTCCTCTCATAGTCTACGGTCAAAGGCCTGGGTTCAAATCCCAGCTCTGCTACTTGAAAGCTGTGTGATCTTTTGCAAGTGACTTCATTTTCTGTGCCCTCGTTTTCTCACCTGTGCCAGGGGCATCTGCGTGCTGCTAAAAGTAAGCAAGAGAACCATGCAGTGTTCAACAGAGGGCAGTTGACGTGCAATAAAGTGTGCACTTCCTAAGGTCCCAAAGGTAGCAAACAGTTCCAACAGATTGGGTCCTGTCCTTTCAAAGGTCTGTGCATTCGTGTTACTACGATTTCATTTGTCTTTTGTTGTTCTTCACAAAAATCAAAATTATGAGTGGGCATCGTGGCACACGCCTGTAATACCAGCTAAGTGACAGGTGGAAGCAGGAGAATCTCCACCTAAGGCTGCAAGCAAGCTCAGGAGACCCCAACTGAAACTAATGCAGCAGCAACAACAAAAGCCTGGGGGCGTATCACCTGCCTAGCAGCAAGCATGAGACCCTTAGTTCAAACCCCAGTACTGCCAAGAAAAGGAGAAAGAAACCCCGAAATCATCTTTTTGGTATTTCTCCCACACAGCAGCCACGGAGAGCGTGACACCTTCGCGTCTGTTAATGGAGCTGGTGGTCAGTCGAATTTCCCTGGAAAGGGTCAAAAAATAACTATTTTAGCCTCTGCGGACCATGTCATTATGTCACAGCCAATCATCGATCCATCGATCCGTGTGGCCTGAGAGCAGACGAAGCTAATGTGTAAACAAATGGGCGTGGCTGTGTGCCAATAAAACTTTATGAACAAAACCGGCAGGGGGAGGGGCGCGGTCTCCGAGCCTGCTCTACTCACCCCGCAGATGGCTCCTGGAGGCCCCTGTGCGCTCGAACTGCTACGAATCCACCGCTTACAGTGAACGCTTAGATTGCTTGCCAGGTGTGGCCCTGGTCTCCGGGCATTTGCTGCAGGGTCACCCAGTCCTCTCAGGGGTGCTGGGGGTTGGGGGACTGCAAATTGGGTTTTAGAGGCATGAAGCTTGGGCAAGGCAGAGGCTGAAAGGGACTGTAAGTGCTGGGTTGGTTCTGCTCTGTCGTTTCCAGACATAAGCAGAGGTCTCAGAAATGTGGCCTCTTCCAGGTCCCTTTGGTAGGTGGTGGCAGCAAGGAAACAGGAGCCATACTTTGTGAGTGGACAGAGCCCTGCCTGAGCTCCCCCCTCAAATAAGCACGGCCAACTTACAAGACTCCCACAGCACAGGAGGAGGGACAGAGGGGCCATCAGAACACTCCATGTCACAGCCAGGGCTGCATGTGGTTCACAAAGAAAGAGTCCCAACATCCCACAGTTTATCTCAACCTAACTTTTTTAGCAGGTTGCCAAAATTTAAATATCAGGACATTTCATATAAAAATCAGGATTTTTGGCTTCTCCTGAGTGCCCGGAGGGCTGGGGAACGAGGCTCGGGTCCCTCACTAAGGACATGGACTGGCACCTGCCATCCGGCACCCGCTCTGTGAGTCTGGTGGACTTAGGGGCTTGGGGGAGGGGGCCTACTTAATCTCTGTTGCCTCAGTTTCCCTGCAATAACATGGGGCTACCTAGAGGACTATTTCCTGCCTCCTTAGGCAGCTTCGGAACAGACTTCCTTCCAGGTTCTCAGGCCCTCCAAGGTCTCACTCACCACAGAACCTTTGCACAGGACAGGGGTTCCCACACTCCAGCTGCTTTCCTAGGTGACCCCTTCACCTCTTGCCTTCCTGCTCAGCTCAGAGGTCTCATCGCCTCCAGGAGGCCCTCCCAGACCTGCCTAGCCAAAGTCAGTCTTCTCCCCTCTTATGCTGTACTACAAGCCTTTGTGTGTGGGGGTGTGATTGAACCCAGGACCTCAAAAATGCTAGGCAAGCTCTCTACCACTTGAGCCACATCCCCAGCCCTTTTGTTTTCATTTTTTTTCAGACGAGCTTTGTCAGGTCTGGTCTTGAAATCTCCTTCCTCCTGCCTCAGCCTCCCAAGTAGCTGGGATTATAGATGTGCACCACCACGCCTGGTCTGTCCCAATATACCCAGGATCTGCCATTAGTTTGCATATCTGCTTGCTCCTTTACCCACCCAACCCCTGAACGCTCACTCAGCTGCTCCACAGTTGGTCCGCTTGTGAAGAGGCAGAGCCGGGTTTTAAACCTGTGTCATTCTGACCCCACAATTCTTTCCTTTCCATCCCTGTCCCCTGCAGTGTAGTGGAGATGGAGGCTTTAGAGCAACACCACTGGTTGTAGATCTCAATTTTGATCCTCCACGCCTTGACCTTGACCTCTCTGCATTTCATTTCCTTCATTTGAGAATGGATTGGATGAGTCCATAAAAGTCTGGGCCCGTGCCTCCTGCAGGGTAAGTGCACAATTAGCCTTCATTAATGTTACTGTGATTCCCCTCTTCCCGGCAGGTCCCCAGGTCCCCAAAGCACCTTCTCAACAGAAAGCCTAATTGGAAATCTGGTGCCAGTCCCTGGAGTCCTAAGCACTTTCCCACTCCCAAACCTCTCCCTGCAACTCCAGGAGATACACTCGGCTAATCCACCCATTTCAGAGATAAAGAGACTGAGGTGCTGAGATCAGTTAAGAAATGTGCCCCAGACAGAACAACTGATGAGCAGAGCCCAGAGTCAGCCCCACAGCCTTGACTCTCGACACCACCCCCATTGCAGTCCTGAGAAAGATGCCACACTGGATGTGGGGAAATCCTTGGATGCAAAAATTCCCACCTGCAGGAATTTACCCCACAGTGGAGATCAGGCAGTTGCCCAAACAGCAATGCTGAGGGTGTTCTCTCTGGCATTGTTTACACAGCAATGATAAACAGAAACAACCTCAGTGCTCAACTGCAGGGGATTGCTCAAAAGATGCAGGCTGTAGCTAAATACATATGCTCTGTTGCCATGAAAGATACGACAAACCTGTATTCATTGACATGGAAAGCTGTGATTGCTAAGGGAAAAAAGCCATCCCCCAAATAGGGTGGTTCTATTTTTGCTTCAATATATATTTAAATGTACACACACGCACACATGCATACAGCCTTGTGTGCAAATATGCATAGGAAGGATCCTGAAAGAGAACACGTGGGAATGTTGAGAGCAGCGTTACTGGGCAGTGAGATTCTGCACCCTTTCTGCATTCCTTTTTCCGTATCATTTCTGCTTTCTTTATTTTTTGCCATGAGTATATACTGCTTTTATAATTGGGAGCGGGTGGAGACGTGAAAAACAATTTAGCTATTTTCATTTTGAAAAGCTGGACAAATCACGGGCACCTTCTGGATGCACAGAGGGGTCCATGCCCCTTTTCCCTGTTGCTGGAGAATGAGCCCTTTTCTACAAACCACCGGGCCCTGTGTGATGGGCAGTCAAGCGAAGAGGAAAGAGCTCTGTGGACACCCCCCCACCCCCCCATCCCCCCCACCCCCCCACCCCCCCACCCCCGATCTAGTGAGGCAAGGGGGGTGCCTTGGGGATAGGGAGTGGCAGGGAGAGAGCTGATGGGTGGTGGGAGGCGTAGGCCTGGCAAGGGGCCGCTGCAGGCAGGTGGAGTCCATGGTCGAGGCTTAGCCACAGCCCAGGGGAGTGTGGTTCACCAAGCCCGGCAGATGACCCTAAGGCTGCCCAGGTGGGGGAACAGCTGGCTTTAGCCATTGTTTGATCACTTTCTGTCTCCCATTGCCACGGCTCTCTTCCTGGCTGCGCACTAAAATCCCTGGAGGTGTTCATCACAGCCCAACAACCAACACTTATTTCACGTTTCTGTGGGCCATCGACATAGGGTGTCTCCTGAGGTCAGCAGTCCAGGTGGCCACCAGAGCTATAGCTCTGAAGGCTCCACCAGGGTGGGGGCACCTGCTCCTAAGATGACCCATGGCATAGCTGTGGACAAGAAGTCTCAGTCCACAGGGCACCGGTGGCTCACGCCTATAATCCTAGGTACTCAGAAGGCGGAGATGAGGAGGATCCTGGTTTGAAGCCAGCCCAAGCAAATAGTTCATGAAACTCTCTCTGGTGGAGTGGTCTAAATGGTAGAGCACCTGCCTAGCAGGCATGAAGCCCTGAATTCAAACCCCAATACCACCCCTACCCCCCCCCAAAAAAAAAGAAACAGAAAAGAAGTCTCAGACCCTTGTCATGGGGGCCTCCCACAGGACTGCTGGAGAGATCTCACCAGCGGTCCTCTGGCATCCCCAGGTCAAGTCATCAAAGAAGGAGGCAGGTGGAGGCTCCAATCCCTTTGATGATTTAAGGCACCAAAGGGGACACACAGTCACTTCCGCTATATGGGGAGCACTGAGCCACTTCACTGATCTGTACCTAAGTGATGGCAGTAAGGACTAAGCTCTAGCTCTCAAATGAGTACCCAAGAACCTCTACATTTATTTCAAAACCGTCCCTGCTGGAGAATCCTAATAAAGAATGCCTCAATTTCACTAGAAACTCCTACAGATCAGCAGCGGCAGTACACTAGGGAGCTTGGGGGACATGCAGAGTCTCGGGTCCCCAGACCCACCAAGTCAAGACCTCCCTGGAGCCATCTGTGTTTGCTGACATCTGAGAAGAGGCTGCTCCAGGCTAATGTGGGGCTGTCTGTGGAGACGCCCAGATGTCAGCCTTGTGAGAACTACTCAGGTGACTTCCAGAGACCAGCCAAGCCATGTACCACGAGCTCTCGATGGCTTGTGCTCCTTTTGGTGTCCTGTGTCCCAGAGATCCTCGAATGTAGGAAGAGCTTGGCAAACAGGTACTGTTCCTGCCTACCTTCCCTGATACCAAATACAGCCAGTTTGAAATGCATTTATTTCTGCTGTTAAGGAAAGTCTCTGGGACCCCCCCAACCACATTTCCAATGCACAGTTACTGGCTGCCTGCGGGCCCAAAGCCCTAGGGCTCTTTGTATGGTAGAGAAGGTGACAAAAATGAGAGGGTGAACAGTGGCCCCAGTTAGAGGGTAGAGGGCAGCTCAGAGTCCAAGCCAGCCGTTAAGGGACTTTGTGGATGGACAGATGACTGTTGAGGTTTGCTCAGGAAAAAAAGAGAGATGACATTCCTGGCATGAGTAACCAAGTGGACAAAAATGAAGAGGAAGGAGTCCTCCCTGAGTGTAGGGTAGACTTCGAGGCACTACTTCCTGGTGGCCTGAATCCCCTCCCTGCGTGGCCTTGAGAGAGCAAATTGCCTTAAATCCTAAGCCACAGGAGAACAACAACCACAGGGGGGAAGCAGATTCTTTTCCAGTCCCAGAGAGGCGCCCATGGCTCCATGCACCACCTCAGGAGGAGCGCTTGACTCAGCCATGCTGACCCCTGACCTCAGGAGCGGTGAGGTAAGTATATGTTCTTTGAAGCTGCAGTTTATGGTAATTGTTACACAGCACTGGATAACTCATACAAACTCATTAATGTGCCTCAGCTCCCCAAGGCAGAGCTGCCAGATTTAGCAAGTAAATATACCTTGTCCAGGTAGGTTTGGATTTCAGTTAAACAATGAGTACTTTTGGTAAAAGAAATTGTCCCATGCTATAGTTAGTAAATACTTACATTAAAAAATTACTTGTTATCTCAAAGTCAAACTTAACTTGGTCTCCACTATTTAGTCTAGCAGTGGTATAGCTAGGCCTCATGGCAAAGATGTCCCAGGAGGTCAGAGTAAGGCATGTCCTCGCCTCTGTGTGACCCACCCAGGGGGACCCTGGGACTGCTCCACAAGGCCAGTTTGGGAAAAGCATCCTATTGTTGTCCCCACAGGGAAGCCTCCTGCATGTTGGGTCTCCTGAGCCACACAAGTTCTAGCCCAGAACCTCCAGGGTACCCAGCAAGTGGCACCGGAGCCACTTGCATCTGGTGCTCCCCTGGCTCTTGGGGATAAGCCAGCCCCTCTTGCAGAGCTGGCTGGAGGCATCAACTCTGCGCCTAAAGCACAAATCACAGGGGTCAGAAAGAAACTCTCACCTCCCCCAAAGGCAATATGGCCCAGCAGGAGACAAGGAGGTGGAAGAGGCAGAAGAAAAGGGAAGGAAAGGGGAAGGGGAAGAGGAAGGGGAAGAGAGAAAGGATAGGGTGGGGTTGAGGGGAAGGATGTAGGAGTGGCCAATGTGTTCCCATCTGTTTAGCTCTGTGTTAAATGTAGAGCATTGTGAATGGGGCACACGTTCAGCCTGGTAGATGGGCAGAAGCTTCCTGGAAGAGGGGTTGGGTAAACTGAGACCTGCAAGGGGAGGAGAATTTAGTTAGGTTACTGATGAGGCAATACTCCAAACAGGGAGCTTCTGTGTAAAAGCTTAAGGAAGAGACAAGAACCCCACAGGCATCCCAGACACCCACAGAGCCCTGGTGAGACATTGCTAAGTGCTGCCCACCAGCGGGTCAGTGTGCACGAGGGCAAGGGTCTTTCAGCAAGGTCCAAGGCCACCAGGATGCTGGAGCCCAAGCCCACAGGCTATGTCCTGAGACTTGCTGGATGGGATTTTGTTCCAAGAGCATTTGGGGGCATGCCTTTGGTGTGAGTATGAAATGCCTTGTGATTCAGAAAGGCCTAAGATGGAGAAAGAACCAGGCAACTGAAAGAATTCTGTGGGTGGAGGAGGAAGAGCTGCTGAATGAGGGGCTAAGAGGGAGCCGGTCTGGGAAGGAAGATACAGAGTTTGAGTCTCCCATGGTCCTTTTACAGACTCTGCTAGGAAGACTTGGAATTGAGGACAGGTTTGGGGTTGGAGAACATTTGAGGGATGTCATCCATCCCCAGACAAGCCAAGGCCACTGGACATCTTGCCTGCCAGTAAGAGTACCTCAGTTTTCTTGGGACCCCGCCACCAGCAACGTGCTCAGTCCATGTGGATGGGAGGGTTTTACTCCTCATCCCTGCTTCAGAGGTGGACATGACCTAAGCTTGGCCAATGACAGAATGACAGTGCTCCATCCCTACGGCCACATTGATTGGCTCAGGAATGGACATGTGACACAACCCAGGCACCCCGCCCCTGGAACTTTTGCAGTAACTATTAGGAAAGAGGCTCTCTTTTGTCCCTAGGGGGTGTGTGGGAGAGGTTGCAAGATGGGCTTATTTGTTTATGCAGGACAGTTTCCTGGATGGCTTTGGCTCACACGGCTCCATCCCCCGCACCCCTGTTCCCATGCAGTTCCCAGTAACTATGGAATATTCAAAGGAAGCAAAGTCCTGCAACCAGGGGGACTGTGCAGAGCAGGCTGGGCTGTGTCCTTTTTCCACCCAGATCAGGATGCCCTGCAACACTGTGCTCAGGGTTGAGTGGCACTTTCAGAGTCCCTCAGCTAGACTGTGACACTCAGAGAGCCAGACAGCATTCCTGAGTTGTAAGGGCTCTGGACTTTCATTTGCTGCCTGTCTGTGATAATAAACTTGCCTTGCCTGACCTGTGTATGAGTTCTGTCTCACCACACTCTCGACAGGTGAAGAGCCTGCACCTTTTGTTGTGCTGCTCGAGGACACTAGTCCTGCAGGGTGCAGTGGAGCACAGCTGTAATCCCAGCTCTGCAGAGTGTTGTGGCACTCTCAGCTCCAAGAGAGGTATAAGAAGGAAGATCGTGGGCAAAAACACAAGACACTATCTGAAAAATAACTAAAGCAAAAAAGGGCTGGGTTCAAACCCCAGTAAGTACCATCAAAAAAAAAAAAAATCACCCACTCCTTGAAGCAAGAGCTGAACACATCAGGGGCTCTCAGCAATTGGTGAATATGTAAATACATGATGAGGTCTGCCTCTGACATCAGACGGATCTCACCTGGGTTCTGCCTCTCAGCCTCCCAGCCATGTGGTCTTGAGTGATCGAGTTAATATGGCACTGCCTCAGTTTTCACATCTGTGCTGTGGGGCAATAATGATACCATGAAGCCCTGTGTTAGAAATCAGGGTGAGGGTTTCTTCAATGAGCAGTGAAGACAGGAAGGGACATGGGGTGCATTCTGGAGTGCTGTCATGTTGTTTCTGGATGGGGTGCTAGTTACATGGTGCAAATTCAGCTGGTCACATATGCAGTGTTCTATATGTGTGTAATGCTCCAATCATTAATTACATTATAAACCAAACAAAACAAAAAGTAGATTTGTTAATAAGCTCCTGGATGAACAGCCGGGCCTGTCCATACAATGGAATGTCACTCAGAAGTCAAAGCAATGAAGTACTGACACACACATGAGCAAATCTCAAAATAATTATGCTGAGGAAAGAAGGCAGACCCCAAAAAGTACACACTGCATGATTCTACTTACACAAAACACTAGGAAATGTGCTCATCCACTGAGAGAGTGAAGCAGTTGCCTGGGGGACAGGAGGCAGGAGAGGGGCATCTCCAGGGGCAGGACACAACTTCTGGGGTGACAGAGACCTACAGGGTCCGGTTTATGCTGATGGGTTCATGGGTGTGTGCATAGATCAGAACTCACCGAGTTGTACACTTATTGTAGCCCACCAATGCCTGGATAAAGCTATTTAAGAAAGAGGTAGGGGCCCCAGGATTTACAGGTGGGGGGGGTCAAAGAAACCCAGAGATGGGGACAAGTGGAGCCTTTCATCACAGTGCTCATTTAGTGATGCCTGTGGTCATCTGAAGTTCTGTCTCTCCACCTCTGCTGGCTCCTCAAAGGCAAGGCCTAGCTGTTTGGTCATTATTGTCCCCTGCTGCTGGGCACAGAAGGGCACCAGGATTCTGTGCAGTGAGCATGGGCTCCTCATTTGCATGTTTTTGCTAAACATGTCCTTAGACGAGACCCTGATCACCAAGCCCACTCTGAAGCTGTCTGTGTGTTTCCCTGGTCAAGTAGCCACCCAAGGACATCCAGGACAAAAAGCAGGAGAAAGCGGGGAAAAGAACAGGGACCAAAAAGAGGCCCAGCCTGCACTCCCAAGGCTGCAGAATGTGGGCTACAGAAAAACAGCTGGTGTTCGCTGAGCACTTCCTATGTTCTATGTGCCAATTGCCTTGGCTGCACCAGTGCCCGGAATGTCCTGACAAGGTTGTACTATATTGTACTACCACCTGTGTTACAGGTGAGGAAACTGAGGCATTATGTTAGAACCCAGGCTCCGGGACAGCTAGGAGCAATTTCTCTCCCTAGTCAGAGTTGGTAGATAAAAACACAGGACACTCAGTTAAATTTGAACTTAAATAAACAATGAATCAATTTTTAGTGTAAGTATGTCCCAAATAGTACATGGGCTAGTTTTGCTCTTGCTATATTTCCACCTATATTGGAGATACAGTCACACTAAAAAATTACTTATTACTTTTCTGAAATTCAAATGTTATTGGCTGTCCTGTCTTTTCATCAAGCAGCCCTAACCCCAGTGAATCAGTGACAAAGTGTGGGTACTAACCAGAGGTGGGCTAGGGCCCCTCATAGGTAGGAGTCAGGGATGCTGCTGCTCCTGACAGCCCCCGCCACAGAGAGGTCCTGGTCCCAAAGTCAAGAGTGCCACATTAAGGAGCGGTGACCTAGAGCTAGACCTGGGTGGTGGAATTCCAAAGAGGCCAGACACAGTCCTCATTTGTCAGACACAGGAGCTCACAGGTGAACAGAGCAGGAGTGCATAGGAAAGACACCACAAGTGACACACAACACACATACATTCATAACATGTACACATACCACACACACACACATGCAAGACCAGGCACGTGGTCACAGAGCCTGCACACGTGTGTGTGATGGTCACATTTGTCAGGAAAGTGTGTAAAATGATACGCAGGGGTCTAAAAATAATTAAATAACTGGAGAGGCCCGAATTAGCTGTCGGATGGTTTTAGCACAGAGATGTGGTACAGCTTGCTCTGAGCATCCTGGTTTCCTTGGATACGTTGGCCACACATTATCTGTTTCAGGCCAAAAATAAGATTTGTAAGAGAGAAGTCACAGGCCACTGCTGTAACACTTGTCATTTAAACCGCCCCCCCCCCCCCCCCCCCGTCTCCACCCCCCAGGCTTGCTGGAGACAGCTTAGTTTTCTGTTCTCCCTTTGGCAGGAAAGCGCAGGGGCTAAGCTAGTGGCCCCTGGAGTCTGATGGGTCTAAATGCGGACCTTGGCCATGGTGGCTGGGCAGCTTGGAGCATGTTATTCAGCCTCTCAGGTCTCCAGACAGTTGCTTTCTCTGTCTGGCGAAAGGCAAGACATACCTACCTGGTAGGGCACCAATACCTGGGAGCCACTTCTGACCCCACCAGGGCAGACGGGCCTGACAACCACCGGGTTGTTAGACGTGCAGAGTGGCTCCTGACTGCACAGGGATGCCTCCCTGCACACCTGCCTCCCACGGTGTCTGCCTGGCTGGGCCAAGGAGGATGGAATGACTTGAGATAGCACTCTCACCTCCATCCTGCTCCCACAGCCACACAAACCAGAGAGTCTGCCAGCTTGCAGGGCTCCTTGGAGCGGCCTGGTGGGGGGCCAGTCTGGTGCTGACACCCCTCACACACAGCACATGCAAATGAGGGTCCTCCACTAGTCACCAGCTAAAGTAGTGTTTGCAGCCCTGGCTGCCTGTCAGAACCTTCTGGGAGCTCCTACCATCCCCATGTCTGGTTTCACCCTTGACCAACTATGGAGAATCTCCTAGATGGGCCTGGGCATTTTTAAAACTCCAATAGCAGCCAATTGGATCTAGACCCCTGGTGTCTAGACTGGGGGTGGGGGGGTAAACTTTTTCTTAAAGGGCCTGAGAGTAAAAATATTTTAGGCTGCATGGGTCAAAAGACCAGCGTTATTGTCAAAGTCCATTGACAATAGGTAGACAGATAGACATGTGTGTATTCCAATAACACTTTATTTATAGATCAAAGGTTGCTATAGTCAATAGGTAGACAGGCAAGTGTGTCTATGTTCCAATAAAATTTTGCATATGAGGGCTGGAGTGTGGTTCAAGTGATAGAGCACCTGCCTAGCAAGCATGAGGCCCTGAGTTCAAAATCCAGAACTGCAAAACAAAACAAAACAAAAAACCACCTTTATTATGGGCACAGAACTTTGAACTACATGTAATTTTCAGGTATCACAGAATGCTATTCTTTTGTCTTTTTCTAACTATTTAAAAATGGAACTGCCACTCTTTATCTGAGGTGCCTAATGAAGACAGGTGGCAGACTGGTTTTGGTCCTCAGGCTAGAGTCTGCGACCTCTGATATAGGCTAGTCATATTCACTGTCTCATTCAAGGTCAATTCAATTCACTTCTCCCATGTGTTGAGCACTGGACACAGACCATGTGTCCTGAGAACACGGCAGGAGGCCTAGCAAAGTCCCCTGACCTACAAATCATGCATGTGGTAAACACCATCCATCACCTTTCATCTTGAACCACTGTATTATCTGCCAACCCCAGCAAGAACTCAGATTTGGGGAACTGCCGTCCAAGCCTTCTCCCGCGCCTTCACTGAGGGTCTCACAAGTCCCCAGCCCTGTGCACGACTCTGGAAAGAGACACACATATGCCGCTCTGAGTTCCATCCCATGGAATCATTTTTGGTTTTCCAGCCATGTTACCAAGGAGTCAACGAAACTCACAGAGGTGAAGAGGTGAGACAATTTGTCCAACAACCTCGGCTGGTGGATCCCCACATTCAGGAAGCCATCCATATCTTTAGAGGTGGACTCTTCTAGTTTCAAAACAAGTGAAGCTGTGGGCCAGACCCCTTCAAGCAGCACCCCGCACACACACTTGGACTGGGCCTCTGAAAGGCCACTGGAGCCTTTGAAAACCACTGGCTGTCTTGGCCGGGCCTGGAGGCATTCCCCCAGCCAATCGGAATCAGTGTGCCCTAAGAGGCTTCTGTATTCTCAGCGCTGAGTCCTCACTCTGCCAAGGGTGCATGGACTGCAGTGTTTTTTCCATCTTCTGGTCGTCACAGGAACGTAAGCTCGGCTTCTGCTCCTATCACCCGTTCTCTCCACACCTCGGATGCTTCTCCCTCCCTCTTAATTGCTCTTCTCTGGGTCAGTTTCTGACACCTCTGAACCCCCCCACACCTGTGTGGGACCCTGGGGTCACACTACTGTGAGCCTCAGTCTACTGCACCCCAGGGACTGGAATTTTTCTCCCTGTGTTATCCCAGCTCCTCAGGATCTGAGCCTGGCAAGACTTTACAGCATCTGGGTTCCTGATGAGACAGCTTGGGTTCCTGGGTGGTGTGACCTTGAGAAGTGGCTCCCCCATGTCCAGAAATAACCACTGCCTCTCCTAAACCCACGCTGCACTGGCCACCAGCAGCTGCTGGGAGAGTGACATAAGCAAAGCCCACCCATGGGGCACCTGCTGCAGGCCGGGCTCCGGAGGGGACGCACCAGGGCTGGAGGTTCTTAGCTTCATCCTTATCACCATCATTACCCACCCTGAGCTGGCTGGCTCTTCTGCCTCCATTCCTGAGATCTTCCAGTAACTTTTGCTTTGTAACATTTGCAGTGCTGGGGGTTGGAAGTCACTCCAACCCCTCCCACTGAGCTGCACCCCAGCCCTCAGCGTCAATTTTGAAATCCAACATCTTGAATTCGAATTCTGACTCATTGGGCAAGTGATTCACTCTCACTGGGCATCAAATTCTGTGTCTTTGGAAGAGAACAATAATGAGACCCTCCTCACAGGACCCTCCTGTCAGGGTCGTGAGGAGCAATGAACAGCACTCACCAAGTCAGGATGAATTCAGCACTGACACAGGGCACCTGTCAGATGGCAGGCTCTGTGCTCTGTCCATCCCATGCCACCGTCTCTGTGGACACCACCTCCCTTTCTCCTTCTCCCCTTCCATGTCCATGTGACCAAATGACCTCAGGACCCTCAAGCCAGGGTGACAGGCTGACCTTGGCCAAGAACAGAGGGGCGTTGATAGAGACACCCTCTGACACAGTGTTACTTTTACACTGGCCAATTGAGACCTTCCCCAAAAGGCATCAGACCCTCCAGGAAACAAAGAATGCCCTGTCCACCTGCCCTTGAAGTGACAAAAAAGCACCCCTTTCTCCCCAAAGAATCAAACCAAGAGAGCAGAGCCTGTGGCTGGTGGAGGGACCCTGCCTGCATGTTGAGGTCTTGTTTCTAATGGGTCAGGTGACTTCCTGACAGGGCCACTGGCAGAGCACTGTTTCCCATCTCCCTACACAGCCTGCCCCATTGCTTTGAGTGTGGGGACATCACCAGAAGGAGCTGAGGCAAATGCTGCTGTAAGGCGCACGCACCTCGGCGGGGCCAGTTCCTCCAAGGCCTGTGCTCCTCTGACCTCCTGCATCTCTGCTGAGCCTTCCCAGCATTTGGACGGGTCCCTGTCTTCACAGGGTTGAGCTGAGTGAGAACAGACGATCAGCAAGGAATAAATCCACACCTTTAGGGTAGGCTCCTCTGGTTCCCCCCAGCCCCAAGAGAAGAAGCAGGAGGCTGGGTAGGCGTAATCATGGGAAGGGGAGGAGGCCTCCAGAGGAGGTAACGCTTGAGCTGAGACCTCAATGATGTCATCACTACAGCCTGGAAATTTCCAGACTGTAGGAACTTTCTACTGGTGGGGATCTTCTCTATTTTAATCTAGCTGGTGGCTATATTGGGCTACAGACTTCGGATTTGTATACACTCCAGGCAGCGAGAACAGCAAGAGCAAAGGCCCTGGAGTGGGACTGGGTCACGTGCTAGGCCATGGAGCAAGGGATGTTGCACAGGAGTGAAGCAAAAGGAAATGAGGCTGGCCAAGTGGCCAGCCGGTCATGGCTAGCCTGAGCCCCAGGCACAGGGTGTGGACAAAGTCACAGCACAAAGGGTGGTGTCCCAGAGCTGAAAGCTGCCTTTCAAAGATCTACCTGGCTCTTTACCTGGTTACCTGCCAGTGCTTTGCTGAAAGGAGACCTTGTCTATCGCAAAGACACAACTGAAGCCAAGCCTGATTTATTTCTCAGTGGAGGAAAAGTGACCGTGTCCACAGTCAACAGGTCTGGAATTTCAAGTTGCTTTCTGGCTTCAGATGAGGACAAAGGGGTAAGACTCGCAATTCAGTGCAGAGCGAGCATTCTGGGTCTTGTCTATGTTCCTGACAACTTCTGTTCTCAGAGGGAGGAAGAAGGAGTTGGGGAACTAAGCCATCCGTTTTGCTTTCTGGATCCCGCACCCATGATAAGGGAGGGATCTGTTCTGCTCACAAGCTAATGGGCAAGGGCTTGAGCCCAACTGGAGTAGCCAACAGAAGAATGGACAGCTCATGGTATAGTTGCACAAAGGAATATTACCCAGCAGTGAAGAAGCTGCTGCTAAGGCAGCAGTAGAATTCCCTCTTCAGTACTGAACAGTGAATGGGAAAGGCAGACCTAAAAGAACACGCAGAGCATGAGTCAGGCTCTGAAGTTCAAGAGGGAAAGAAGTCAGAATCCTGGTCGTGTCAGCAGCAGCAACAGCAGGATGGAGTAATGGCATGTTCTAGACCCGTGGGAATGTTTTCTATTTTGATCAGGCTGGGGGTTGCACTGTGCTATAGACTGCATTTGTGCACTTTATCATGTTCTATCACAATTAAAAAAAAAAAAGGTCTCCGGGAGCGGAAGAGCCAGCAGCTGTACGGAAGGCAGCAGGGATTTTTGGGAACTGTGATTTCCACATAAGTGACCACAAGACTACAGGCCAGGGGGCTTCCCCGGGCCAGGCTAGAAACTGTCCCTGCTCTGTCCTGTGGTGGCAGCCCTCACCCAGCCTCTTGCGGTCCCGGACGTGTTGTCAGGCTGGGGACCACCCGTGGGAGCAGAGCAAGACCAGCTTTCCCAGGGTGTGACATGTACAGTCACGTGGGTCTCTACCCTCAGAAGGAGCTCTGAGCATTGCAGCTACCATCTTGAAGTTCTTCATAAGCTTTTTTTTTGGCAGTCCTGGGGTCTGAACTGAAGGCCTCGTGCTCGCTAAGCAGGCGCTCTACCACTTGAGCCATGCCTCCAGCCCTCTCTCAGTGAGTTTTGAAGGGGGAGCCCTGAGTTTTTAGTTTGCCTTTCACTTCATGAATGTTGTAGCCCAGTGTTCAGCACCGTCCTCAGTGTCTGAAGGCTGTCCTGTCCCGTGGAAAGGGAAGCCCACATGGACTGCCAGGGGCATGCAGTTACAGAGATTATGAAGCAGTCAGAGCTCAGCACCAAGTAAGGAAGAGCTTCCTGCCAGGGACAGTGCAGTGGCTCTAAGCGAGCCATCTCCCGTAGAAAGACAAACAGCCATTCCACAAGCACCCTCTCTGTGCCATGTGTACAGGCATATAACGTCACTTCTCTCAGTGACCCAGAGAGGAGAGAACCATTACTATCCCCATTTTGCAGAGGAGGAAACTGAGGCTCAGTAGGTTTTGTTACCTGACACAGAGCCACTGAGCTGATCAGCAGTGATGCTGGGACCTGAGTCCAGGTTTCACTAACTTGGAGTTGGCAGTCTTCTCCATAGTTTCCAGATATTGGAGCTGAAAGGACACACAGTGCCGGGGACAGAGGAAGGGCATTTGAACACGAGAAGCACAGACTTCAGAGCTCGCTGTGGAGATCCTGGGATTCCAAACACAGACAGGAGACAGGGCAAGAATGTCTCTCATGGGTAGACCGGGTACATTCAAGTGTGGGCAGGACAGGCTGACGTATGTAATGTCATAGAAGGAGTGGGGCTGGTGGAGTGGCTCAAGTGGTAAAGTGCCTGCTTGGTAAGCGTGAGGTTCTGAGTTCAAATCCCAGTGCTACCAAAAGGGGGCATGAAAAGGAGTGGGGACAATGGCAACTCATGCTAAGAAATTTTAAAAAAAGTTTAAACATAGTGTTCCTGCAGGCTGTCCCCAGGTCGCCATGGTGGTTGCTGCTTTAGGTTGCTGGCCCCCTGTGGGTGGGGACAGACTGTCGTGCCCCTCAGTGCCCACTCTGGCATTCAGACAGCCTGTTTATGGCAGATGTGGCTCCAACAGCAGCAATGCAATCACCCCTCTTCCTGACCACCACCCCCAGAAAAGCTAGGAACTGCAGCAAGTCACAGGACCCTAGCTTACTTGACTGTGTCTGCCTGGCCTGGTTCTCATTCCCTCTCTTATCCCTCCCATCCCAATAACACAGGTCACATTTATAAGAATTTTCTTAGTTAAAAAAAAAAGTTGGGGGGGAGTGAGTACCTAATAAATATTGGGATACTGCAGGGTTAACAGCCTCCGTGCCTCCCCAACACGGCCTTAAAAAATTTACCTAACCTCCCTCTGCCTGGATTTCCACGACTGCAAAATGGGAACTTGTTGTTTGTGAAGACTGGATTAGCACTTGAAATTCTGTGAATATTGAGTTGGGTGATATGTGCACAGCGTGCAGAGCACCATCTCACATGTAACCCACAATGAATGAATAATGGGTTGCCCGCATGGTCGCCAGTCTTCGATTTCTTTATTGCACCAAGGGTTGCCATTTCTCACCCTCCTCCAAAAGAAGGACTGGTGCTAAGAGTTGGTCTTTGACATCATTATTCCACAAGTACCTGTTGAACGTGAACTCTGGGGGAGACCCTCCACAAAGCAAAGGTACCCCACCATCACGCCCGGTGAGCACGGAGCTCACAGATCAGGAGCTATGATGGTTGGAGAAAGCAGTTAGGCCACTTGCCCGGGTTACAGAGAAAACAAGGTGGGGTTCGCACTTGTCTCCCCGTGTGTTCTACCCGATCCCAGAGCGCCTGGCCTGGCAGATACTCAGTGACTGCTCAGTGACTCTGATCCTCACGACACTACTGCTACCAGCAAGGTCAACGAGACTGAGTCACCTCACCAAGCTTCCAAGCGGTGGTGGAGTTAGTGTGGTGGAGCACACACACTGCCTTTCCCAGGAAAGGAACGATCCCAGAGCCGCAGCCGCGAACCCGCACTCCGCACCTTTAAGGGCTAGGGCCCCGGTGCCGGCCTGAGCCACCACGTGGATTTAAAACCCACGTGGCTGCACGGCTCCTGCCCTTCTTCCCCCATTGGTTGAAGCCACCAGCACTTGTGTCCAATCCAACTGGCTTCTTCTGGAATCCGAACTTGGGATTGGTCCGTTTGCTGTGTCATTTCGGCTGCCTGTGACGTCATCTGTGTCTAGCACCCCTGCCTTCTAGGTGTCTTGCCTCCTGTTAAAGGAGCCGCAGGGGAGAAGAGGCAATGCGTTTGCTTCAGAGGCACGGTTAAGTAACCTTTTAAAATGTTTTAAAATTAATATTCATTGTACAAAATATAACAACAATTGAACAGAAAAATGCTGCATTTAACCCGTTACATGAAGCTAACCAGTGTTGACATTTTAACAGATTTCGGTCTTGACAAGATTGGGATTAGTTCTGCAGTCTGTTTTTAGAATTACTTTATGAAGGATTTCTGTTTTCCTCCGATAATCCTTGAAAACCTGATTCTGAATGGTGGCGTTGTTTTTCTCCCTTATTTAACCACCACTTATTTTTTTCCTCTTTACTTTATAGTTTTTTCTGCCTTCTGTAAACGAAGATCGGATCAACATTCTTGTCCCCACATTTTAGCTTAGTTCTGGGATTACTTTCCTGACATACATGGTAGAAATGGATCCACCAAGTGAGGACTCTCGGGCGCTTTACCAGCCTAATCTGCGTTGCAAATTTGCTTTTCAGTGTTTCAGCAGATGTTTACTGAGCACGTACACAGGCCTGCTGCAAATGTAGCTGTGCCTTAAAACAAAACAAAAAGCAGTTTCTTCAGTGTTGAGCCTGAAGAAACTGCCCTTCCCAAGGAGTGTCCCCTAGCAAGAGGCTCCAGTACAGATGGACAGGACTGGATGGCATCTCCAGCTCTGTTGGGGGCTGCAGATGGGGTCCCAAAGTGCTTTCCTTGTGCCACACTCTGGGGACTGTTGGGGTGTCACTCCTCTGGATTCTGTTGGTACTTTGGGGGCATCTGAGCATTGATTCCTGGGACCAGACACTAAGGACAGGCAGGGACAGTCCAGCTGGGGTAAAACACACTGAGAGCAACTAACAAATTCATAAAAATAATCATTTGTGGTGAGTTCTTCAAAGGAAGGAAGGGTAATCTAGCATCAGCTTGTATTCTTAGGGGACCGGGCAGCCGGGCTGCCTGCAGTAATGATCATCGTAATCAGCTTTTTTCAAGCTCCCTTGATCCAAGCCAGGCTGCTCCCCACTTAATCTTTCCAGTGGCCTTCCTGAGAGTAGGTGCTGTTCTGATCTCTGTCTTAAAGACGGGGAAACTGAGGCCCAGATTAATTCTTAACTTTTCTAATCAAGGTCACATATTAGAAGTGGTGACCTCATGGCCCTGCTTGCCGTGTCACTGTGTTCCCCCCACCCCGCCCCTGCTTCCAGTGCCTGGCACGAGATATGGAGGAGTCTCTGTGCCTGCCAGGTGTCTCATATTGGCACAGCACAAAGTGGGGCAGACACAGCCTCGCCACGTGCTCTGTGACTGGCTTGGCCTTTGCACTCACACTCAGCCTCCCCACCTGCCTCCTCAGCATCCAGTAGCAGAATGCCAGCCTTGGCCCAGTGCCTTGTATGCCACCGAGAATCACAGTTTTGCATTATTAATTACTCCCAACCCCCGAGGATGAATTGTTCATGAAAACAGAGATGTGGACACTTTGGCTCTGGTGTTTCTGAGCCATGAAATCAGTTTGAATGACACAGTTTTTTCTGGAAGTGTTTTAGATGCAAGTTGAACATCTGGAACCTTCCCAACCCCCATTAGAAACTCAATCTGTGCTACAAAGGTCCATATGCTAAGCTACTTAAGGTAGCTGAAGAGCCACAGGGCCTGGGCCACAGTCAGCTCTACCTTTCACAAGCCCTTTACCTCAGTCATGTCAAGTCCCCTTCTGGGCCTCAGTTTACTCATGTGTCAGAAGACAGGATTGGCTCTGATGCTCCCTTCTGTTCCTTCCCTCTGCCTACCTCCTCCCAAAGCCCTGTCTTCTCAGTAGACCCAGCTTCCTGCTGGAAAGGAGAAATCACCCAGGAGGAGGTGGTGGGTGGGGTGGGGGGCTGACTAACACCCTGAGGTGTCCACAAATGTGCCCAGCTTAGCCTAACTTGTCTGGCTTGCTGTCAGAGAGCTCAGCCATGTGACACTTGCCCAGAAGCTAAGCTTCTGTGTCCATAGCTGAAAACACATACACACACACACAGCAAGAGTATGCAGGCAGGTATACACCACACAGGCATGCAACACACACACACACACACACACACACACACACACATACAACACACACACACCATGCACTTTTATGGGTGAGATTTCTGGTTCTGGTTTCAGTACTAGAGCAGTTTGTGTGTCTGGGTGCAGAAGCCCCTCGAGCAGGCACTCCACAGAGGTCAATGTGCCCCTGCTGCTTGCTGGACCTTGATCAAGGATGCAGCGGGAAACAAGTCGCACTGGCTTGCCCTCAAACGGGGATGCCAATCAAATAGAGGGAGCGTGAACTCACAGATACATGGGCTCTGGTCATAACTGATTGCGTTCTGGCCCTCTCTGTGGAGCCCTGTTTCCTATCCATCCAGTGATAGAAGGGACACAGGTTCAGCGGGTAGACTTGCCTGTCTAGGTCACCCCATCAGACCTAAAGCATGCAGCCAGAGATGGCTTTCATCTCACCAGCTGCTCCAGCCTCGTGTCCTTGTAGAAGCTGGGGTTCCTCCACATCTTAGGTGAGTTCATATGAAGGAGAACCACCAAACAGTGAGGTGAACAAATGGTGGATCTAGGAATCTGAGGAGCTGGTGTGACCGGAGCCCAGCAGGCATAACCAGCATGATCAGGCCATGGTGGTGAGTCAGGATGGGTGCAGAAAGCACCATTTGCCAAGGCCACCTGGGGCTTTGGGGGCACAGGCACCTGCATTCACACCCCTGCTCCACCTCATTCATGGATCCCAAGCCTCAGTATTCCCGTCTGTCTGACAGGACCTCCAGAGCTGTGGGAGGATCCAAGGTGCCAACACCTGGCTCACTGCAGGAGTGATGCATATTTATTGAATGATTGCATAGGAGAACATGAAGAAGAGACCCGGGCCTGCCACAGGATGGTACCCCCCAAAACATAAATAAAACGAGTGCAAAGATGCTAACTAGGAAAGCTGGCAGCTGAATGAACCCCAGGAAGAACATGGAGGAAATGCCTCTACTGTAAGATGATAACCCTGGTTGGGCATGGTGAGGCATTCCAGTAATCCCAGCACTCAGGAGGCTGCAGCAGGAAGATGTTAAGTCCCAGGCCAGTCTGGGCTAAATAGCGAGACCCTGCTTCAAAAAACCAAGGGCTAGGGGTACTGCAGCGGTAGAGGGCTTGCCTAGCATGCACAAGGCCTTGGGTTGGATTCTCAGCACCACCAAAAAAAAAAAACAAAAGTGACAAGTCTGGAGAAGAGGGTGGTTAAATAGCCCTGGACCAGTTCTGTCAAGGCAGTTCTGTCCCAGAGGCCAAGGTGGTGGCTGGAGGTGAGGGACAGGGCTGGCTCCAGGAGTCCTCTCAAAGCAGGTGCTTTGTTGACGCAGCTGCCACTTTCCACAGTGCCACCCTCCAGCCAGCGGGCACCGTCAGGACACTGACAGCAACCATCGGCGGCAGCCAAATCCCGGGCGGCACCTGCAGGTTCCCAGTTGGCAGCCATCTTGGGCCTGGCATCTGAACGAGACTGGCTACAGAATTTTCAAGGTCCCTTGTTGAAAAATTATTACGAATTTTGAGACAGCATTAGAAGTAGAGTGGCGTATTAAACCAAGCCTGAGTCCTCCCGAATGTGGGGTCCACATGACTACAAGTGTGCATCTAGTGGAGCTGCACTCTCCCTTCCCGTCTTGCTGGAAGCAGAGCCTTCTTGGGGCTGGGACCAGACATCCCCGAGCGAGCGGCAAGGGAGACAGCAGCCCAGGCCATCTGCAGTCGCCTGGGGCCCACATACTCATTTCACAATCCTACGGCCATAGCAGGGTTGGGAAATTCAACCCCAATTCCAGACTTTCCGGGACCAGGCAGGCCCTGAGCTCCTCTACCACTAACAGCTTTGGCCTGGACACCTGCTGCCCCTGGTTTAGGGCTCCTCTTCTCTGATCTTCACATTACCTGGCTCCAGCCTCCCCAGAGAGGCCTCCCTGTCTTCCTAGGTGCCTGCAGGCCCCCTCCCTTTTGGCTTTGGGATCACCCCCAGATTCGTGTTTACACATGTGCCTGCCTCTCCTTCAGGAATATGAACTCTTGCAAACCCTGCCCTCTGTGTGTGCCCCGTTAAAGGAGGTAAATGAGATGCCACCTTGTCAGGGAGGGCCTCCTGATCCTGCCCCAAGCTAGCCTTTGGCTCGTCATTGTCCTATCTGCAGTGACCTGGTTAAGCCATGGGTTTGCATGTATGTATGATGTCCGTTTTGCCCTCCATGGTGTCACCTGAGGGCAGGGCATTTGTTTTGCTCTCAGGCCTGTGCCTGGTGGCTGGGCACAGAATGGTATTTGTTGAATGAACAAAGAAACTTCTTTCCTTAGCTGTGGTCTTCCTCCCTGGGAATGAGGCTGTCCAGCAGTGGGGGGAGGGTCCCTCCCCAGCACACCCACTCCTAGCACAGCGAACTCTCCCACCTTGACCTTGTCCTACTCCCCACTGGTGAACCGTGAGGGGTGCACTCTGCTGTTTGTGCCTGGTTGGCCCAGCAGTAGGTTCTGACCCTGTTGACTGAATTCCCAGCACCAGATTGCCTGACTCACAGACGCTCACCAAGTAAAAACACAGGACATCCTGTGAAATTTGCATTACAGGTAAGCTATGAACGAATTTTTAGTATATGTCCCCAAAATTGCAAGGGATGTACTTATGCTGAACGTTAGTCATGGTTTATCTGAAATTCAGACTTAACTAGGCATCCTGTATTTTGTCTTCAGACCTTATCACTAGGGTACCTCCATCCCATGGATGCAGACTGTCAAAAGTCAAGCCTACACTCCTTCCAGTCCTTTCCTACTGCCCACCTTAGCCAGGGGTCTTGTCCGTGTGCAAACCCTATAAAACAGAAGTAAAATGATAGCACATCCTCCCCTTCCAGGGCTGCCCCCTTATACTCTCAAGGCATTGCTGCCTTTATTCCTTGCAATTATCCCAGGAATGCTCAGGAAGGCGCCATCAGAGGCCCATTTTGCAGAAGAGGAAATCAAGATTGGAAAGGTGAAGATACGCACAGCTGTATTCACCCATCTTTGGGAGCCCATTTCCAACCACCATGCTGGACACCCAGCATCAAGCCCTCCAGGTAGAACCAACTTTGGAACTAGAGCCAGAGACCACTAAGCCAATTCCAGGTGACAGGTCAGCACAAAAGGGTCACATTGTGGCACCCAGTAAATGGTGGCCATTGCTGTTGCCCCAGACAGATCAATGGGAGGCCAAGCACTTGTGGGGAGGTTTGTTGATTTTCAGTCCACTGAATTAACTGGTTATTTTTGCCTGCTGGTGTTCAACCTCCATTGTGTAAAAGCTGCCTCATTTCCAAGACAATCAACGTGTGATTTCCTGCTGCCAGACAAGCCAGATCTCCTGCAAGGGACTTCCCAGAGGGCAGGGACAGTGTCTGGCATTCTTGAGTTCCTTGCATAGGGCTGGAGCTCAGTGGAAGTTTGTTGATTGAATGAATAAGGGAGTGATGGCCGTCTCCATTGGTCTTGGAGGTGAGTGGCTCCTGGGGTCATGCCAAGGCCCAGCCAACACTTTCAGTACCCTCCCAGGCATGCTCAGAATCCCCCAGCTTTTCCTCCAAGTTAGAGGCCAAACTGAAGTCAGACCTTCGCTGGTAAAAGATCTGCTAGGGAAACAGCCTCTCTTAGGGCAGAGACACCACGCCGCTCTGGCTGTGGCTTTAAGACTGAGCTGCTCTTCCCCGACAAATGATACATGGTGCTCAGCATCTTGGAACCTCCCTCTGGGCTGGACACTTTCATCTATCCACCTCCAGCTTGAACCCTCCAGGTGAAGACCCCAGCCCTCCCACAAGAGCGCTAGAGCATCAGGCGCACCTGCAGGACGAGAACCAACTCACTTCCTGGGCTGGCTCCCTACAGCACAGCACGTCTACACTGTTCTTCCCTTAGCCCCACCTCCCTCCCTAATTCTCATTTTTGTTCCACCATCCAGTCTATTAAAAACGATATAATATATTGTAAAAGCTGTTTTTCTCTGAATATAAAAGGAGTCCTTGCTCATTAATAAAACTCCAGGCATTACTGGAGCACTGTAGGTGAATATTTAAAGAATTAGAAAGACGTGGGGGTGGGGACGGGTACCCCAGGGACCTGCGTGGCCTCAACCAACCACTACGCTGGCCCGCCTCTCAGTCTGTAAAATGGAGACAATATTTTGCCTCCCAGTTGATGTGAGGCCGAGTGAATACTTGAAGCGTTTCAGGCATACAGAAGGCGCTCCGTAAGTGCTTGTTGGGGGCCTGTGACACCACACCAAACTTAGCAGATGTTAGAGCTGTGCTGGGGAGAGGAGCACTCTTACGTAATATTTTAGTATCTTTTAAAACCAGGAGAGTGTGTTCTTGCAGCCTTCTCGTAATTAAAACTTAATGAAATAAAAGCACACCCCCGCAACCCCCCTTTTGAACTCCCGGGCTACGCCCCCCAGCCGGTGGCCCCTCGGGCAGCAGACAATGGGTGTGGATTCGCCCCGGGCCCCCGGAGGGCTGGGGCAAAGACAATACACCAGTCTGGGACACGTATTTACATGACAAGGGCCCCCGGGCGTTTCTCGGAGCTCTCCCGGGCGTGTCTGCTCGAGTTCCAGTCTTTCCCAAACCCGCCGCCTTGGGCTCGGGTTAAAGTGCGCGGAGGACTTGGGGGCTTGGAACCTCGAGTGGCTGCTGACAGCGGAGACTCCAGCGAAATCAGGCAATGGGTGATTATCCGGGGGCTCCTCCCCCGTTCTCTGAGTTCCCTGCCCTGGACCCCCAGGGACCTCATGTTCTTTAGGAGATACGCTACCCCCCAAAGCCCGGGTCGCGGGCCCCAGGGGGCGGTGAAGGGGGAGCGCACCCGTACTCTCCGCGCGTCCGGATCCCGGGACCCAGCCCGCGTGGGGGCCCGAGATCCAAGCCGATTCGGCTTGGGAGGGCGCACGGCTTCCCTCCGCCGCTGAGTGGGTCTCGAGTCTACGCGGGCCGCCGAGCTCTGGCCCTTTAAGAGCCCGCCCCGTTTTCCGCCACCCCGCCCCCTGGCCCGGGGAGGGGGTGCGGGGGAACCTCGGCGGGGATTGGCGCAGCGCGCGCCCCCTCCCCGGCCCCCGCGCGGTGGGAACCGGCAGCCCCGTCTAGCGCTGACGTCAGACCGTCTGCCTGCCTCCGACCGCGGTCTCGGAGCGAAACCCGATCTCCTTGGACTTGAATGAGGAGGCGGCGGCGGCGGCGGAGGCGCTCGGCTGGGGAAAGCCAGTGACAGAGGCTCAGCCCCGGCGGCAGCGCGCGCCCCGGCTGCCAGCCCATTTTCCGGACGCCGCCTGAGGGCACTGCTGACGCCCCTGGGGCTGCCAAGCAGCGGCCGGGGGGCGCAAAGGAGCGCGGCCCCGCGCGCTGAGCCCCGAGGCGCCCCGGGAACTTGGCGGCGACCCGAGCCAGGCGAGCCGGGGCGCGCCTCCCCCGCTGCGCGTCTCCTGCATGCGGGGCCCGAGCACCGGGCGCCGGCCGGAGCCCCCCCCGGCCGCCCCCGCGCCCCCTGCGCCCCGCGCCGCGCCACCACGCTGTCCATGCACCGCTTGATGGGGGTCAACAGCACCGCCACCGCCGCCGCCGGGCAGCCCAATGTCTCCTGCACGTGCAACTGCAAACGCTCTTTGTTCCAGAGCATGGAGATCAGTGAGTGACCCCGCGCCCCCTTCGGGGGCCCCGCCGAATTCGGACCCCGTGTCGGGGCACAGCTGAAGGCTGGGGCCAGGGCGGTGCGCGCCCTCTCGGGCCGTGAGCCCCGCGCCCCGGGCGCGCCCTCCCGGCTCGCGGCAGCTGGCGGCCGGCCCGGCTTTGTCCCGCGGCTCTGCGAGCCTGGCACGGCCCCGCTGCCCGCGCCCCGCCCGTCCAGACTCGGACCCGGGGCCCGGAGGCGGCGCGCGACGCGGGAGGGCCGGGGCGGCCGAGCCCGTGAAGTTTCAATTTTATTTCCCTCAGGGGCAGTCGCGATGGAGCAATTAGGCCGGCTCTTTATCAACTTTGGGCGGGGAGGGGGGGCGTGTGAGACACTGTCTGGCCGGCGAGGTGTCTGGGGCCCGGGGTGTGTGTCTGGAGCGTTTATGGCGCTGTGTCGCGGTCTCCGTGAGTGGATTTCCGTGCGCCTGTGGAGTGCGCGGGTCTGAGTGTCTGCCTGGGTCTCGTGCGTCTTACAGTGTGTGTGTCTCTGGCTTGTCTGGGTCTTGGTGCATCTCTGGGTGTCTGTGGAACAGATTCGTGGTCTGTCCATGAGTGTGTGTGTGTGTGTGTGTGTCCGTCCCCGCATATCTGGGTGTCTCTGTGCCGGGTCTGGATGCTTCTCTTGCGTATGTGCATCTTTCTGGAGGTCTGGTGTGAGTCTAGCCGGATCTGAGAACCGTTTGTGTCCAAGTGTTTGAATCCGGGCTCCGCGCTCGTGCGACTGGCCCACCGTGGAACCCCACTGTGTGTGTCATTGTGAATGCCTGTGTCCGGGACGCACCTATAAATAGCCTCTGTCTGGACAGCTTGGCTCAGGCTGACTGGGACGGTGGTTACAAATGAGTCAAAGTTTGGGGCTGTTTGTGTGTGGGACAGCCTTGCTCTGAAAGGCTGTGGTGGACTTAGAGTGGGGAGGGGGGTGTTTAAGCCTTGGGCTGACGTCAGCATCCTGTACCAGCAGAAGCTTAGACCTGGAAGCCTTTATTTCCTTCTTAGATAGCCCACCCTTGTGGACGTTGGGTTGGGTGGAGAATTGAACCCTCACCCTCTGGGTTGTGGCTTCTAATCTACACTACTCCCCCAGCCCGCTCTCTGGAGGGACCTTTTGCTTCTCTGAACCTTGATTTCCCAGTTTTTGCCCCAAAGCACCCCAGGCAAAGGGGCACACAACTCTTCTCTGCTTACCCGTCTTCCTTCAGCTGGGACCAGGAGCCCGGGGGCAACTGCCAGGGAAGGAGGGCAGTGGCTAGGTGACTCACAAGCCAGTTTCCGCAGGCGGCTGCCACAGTTTTGGGCCCTTGAGTCTGTACAGTGAGGCACAAGAGGTAAAAATAACCCATGACCAGCCCTGCCTGGGGAATGGTGGCCAGGCTTTGGTGGTGGGTCCTTCCACCCACCTCCACCCACTCCCATCCTGCTCTTCTCCCCACCCCCAGCTGCTCTGCTCCAGGCCAAGAAAAGGGCCAGGAAAACCTACCCAGAGCCAGTGTTTGCAGAGGTGACTTGAATGAAGCACAATGGCTTCCCAAAGGCCTTTTGTGAACTTGGGTGGCCCATGAAATGTGGGAGGATTTTTAAAAAAATATTTCTGCACGTGCTTGGAAGAGTCTTGCTTCTGCTCCATAAGTTCCTTGCTGCCTTATTGCCCCCCCCCTCCACCCCCCCAAGGGGTCCACGCTGTGTGTCACCTGATACTCCAATGTGTAGGCACAGTTGGAAATTCTGATCTTTTCCTCTCTTTGGGTTCTGGACTTTAAAATACATACATGTATGTATCATTCTCATTTTTGTCTGTTGACTGGCCAGTCAGCCCTAATGATGTTTTGGCTGACACCAAGCCATCTTAGTCCCTGCTTGTGCCTGTGCATTTCCCCACCGTCGGCATTTCAGTGGGACCTTTGGGGTTAGTCCTCGGAACTCTGATGCCCCTGTTGGTCCCTACTGTGTTTCCAGTTCTCTCAGTGGAAGAAAACGCAAGGCAAGAGGGAAACAAACTTGAAGATGTGGGTATAATGTAACAGTTTGTTGCTAGTGTTAGTCACATTTCCCTGGAGAGAAGTGAGGAAGCCTTAGGGCCTGGTGCTTCCTGAGTTTCTTTACTCCAAAGAACAGGGAGGGAGAGAAAAGGAAGGAAGGAAAGAAACTAACAGGGCTGCTGTGTATTTTGCCTACTAAGTACTGGGAGTTGTTTGCAACTGTGTAGAACTTTGAAGGTGAACTTGGAGTTGGGCCTGGGGGGACTATCTGTGGAGTCTTCTAAGGTACTCTGCTAAAGGAGATTGACCCATTAAGGCATCCTGGACCTCTGTTTCCTCATCTGAAAAATGAGGCTGTAAGTTGAAATTTGAATGCCTACAGTCTTTCCAGGTCTGCTCTCTGCTTTTCAGAGTGAAGAGGCTGGCAGTTTGGGACCTGGTTCCCACCCACTGGTCACTTTCCCTGTGTGGCCTTTAGCTGTCCTGGATTTCAGAGCTGGGAGGAGGAGCCTTGGCGAGTTTGGAGTTCACATCCCTGGTTTTGAAGATAAGAGAAGTCAGTGGGAGAAAGCTTTGCCCAAGCCCCCAGCCCCTGTGCCAGGTAGGGCTTGTTTCTCATGGGCCACACACTGCCTCCTACATTTGAAACTCTGGCCCCAGAACAGGCCCACCTTGAACTTAGAGCCTGGAAAACATCCTTCACAAGACACTAGGTGTCCCGTCTTTTCCGAGAGTCTGGTGGAAGTCACTGTTCCCCCAACATAATGAAAAAGCTAGGGGTCCTGGGATTAAAAGCAGCTGGCCCAAGTGACTCCCACCAGAGGCCACAGAGGGCACTCAGTGGTTACTCTTAAGGAAAGGACTCCTGTCTGATGCTTTCCTTGGCACTTTCTTTGACCTCTTTTCACTTTTGCTAAGGCTCTCAGAAATGAGCTTCTATCTTTGTCCTCACATTTTTGCCTGAATCTTGGGGGGCAGGTAGATAGGTGCTGGATGTTCTCTGAATAGATTGGATTGTGGGGCCACCCAGCCTTGGCTCAGCAGATATTTCTCCAGGTCCACCTCAGTGGCAGTATCTATAGTGACGGTTGGTTTGCTGGTCAGAGTCCTCCAGCCTCCGATTACTCTTCTCCAACCTGTTCCAAAACACCCACCCACACAAAGAAAAACCCTCTTCCCCAATCTCTGAAACTCACAGGACCCCTGGTTTTCCATTGCTTTGTTGGCACAGGGCATTCATTCCTCTTTGACAGCACTTGAATCCATGTGGCCATAGGACAATCTGGGCAGATTATTCTTTGTTGAGCAGGCAGGGAGGGCCAGCTATACAGGTGGAATGTTGACAGCTCATCAAATGCTGCTGGCTAAGAATCAGTCAAGCCCAGAGGGCAACCTCTCAGTTGCAAGGGATGACCCTCTGTTCCCTTCAGAACCCAGTCCCATGAAGGCCACCACTCAGCCTTTATGCAGTGAAAGACCAGGCCTTTTCTGGAGGTGGGTTTTCCTCCTGCTTTCCTGAGGAGTCTGTGGAACCAGCGAAGTTGATGTTTCTGAAGTGAGGAAGTGAGGGTGGAGACAGCAGCTGCTTATCTTGTGGGCCTATGCACCAGGGCTCTTCCCCCACAGGTGTCCTGGGATCTGGGTTTTGGGTCTTGGTGCAGCTTATGACTGCAGTCATGGGTCAGACAATGGCTGTCGTGTCCCAGGGCGCCTGGGACAAACCAGTTACGGTTACAGTGTGATCCAGGGTCAGGGGCCAGTTTAGAGTCTGTCAAGACAAAGTAAGTAGTTTTCTGCACACTTGTGCACCTGCACGTGTGCTTGTGCACTCAGGACGCATGACTGCTGCCTTTCTGCCTTCCCTGCCAGTTTTCTTGGGCTGGAAATGGTTAAAGTAGCTGGGTCTGTAAGGGAGAAGTGGGAAGGTACACCTCGTCTTCCAAGTTGTGCAAATTTATGTGTGCTCTCCCTTCTTTTGCCTTTGAAAGAGGACAGGGAGAGGAAGGTGTAGTTGTTCTGGAGAGGGTGCCTGCAGAAGGGCCAGGCCTCTTCCAGGTGCCTCGTAGCAGCCCCAGCACTGCAGGATGCACCCAAGCCAGTCAGCCCCAGACTGGCTCAGGTATGCCTGGATGGTAGGGCCAGATGGGGAAGCATTTATGGTTTGGTCAGTCGTTTAGAAGTAAGAAAATGTCTGGTGCAAGGCCCAAGCCAGAGGGCCCACGTGGCCTTTTCTCTTGGGGTGCCACCCATTGCAGAGAAGTTCACAGGGAGCTGGGCAGCATGATCCTGCCCAAGGGCAGTGACTCCTACCGTTGAACTTCGGAGGCTGAACCCAGCCAGCCTTGCCTTCTTCATGATGCCATGGAGAGAGGAGATCAAAGCTGGGGGCTGGGCTTTGCTTTCTGAAAGGTGTTTCGCAATGCTTGGGGTGTGTGAAGAACCCAGGGCATGGTGTCCTGGGGAGCAGTGAGGATGGGGCCTCCCATCCCGGGCTGCCTGAGGCGGGAGAGCAGGGCTCAGGGAAAAGGAAAAGACACTTGTCTTTGGGGTGCCTCGATATTAGGCTGCTGTGAACTTGGGCTGCAGTTCAAGAGAGAGAGCACTTGCCTGGCATGTGCAGGGCCCTGAATTCCATCCTTAGCACTGCAATAAATGCATAAAAAATAAATAAAAATAAAGGGACTAACTCTTCCACTCAGCCCACTGTTAACCATGGTGTGTCCCATGTGGCCAAATACTTCCAACCAGGGGGCCTGCACAGCTCAATTTTGATGCAGAACTCCTGGATTTTAAACACTGACAGTTCCTTTTTCTCTCTCTGTCCCCTTCTCCCACTGAGAAACTCCATAAAACCTGCTCATGAGCCTAACGTGGCTCGTCACACTGTTCTGTAGTGTGACAGGGACACAGGATCCCACACTTGCTGACTGTGTTACCTTTTGCTGTCGCTGTCACCTCTGTATGGTGGGGTGATGGTGGTGCCGTGGTGAGCCTGTGTGTGAATTGGGATCTTTTTGTGGTCGGTTGCAGGTGTCTGGTACAGCTACATGTTCAGTGGAGGGAATGGTAGGAATGGATTAGACTCCACCATCCATCCTGCCTGGTCCCCTAGTGGTCACTCTCTGGCACTTGGCCTGATGAGAATACCTTGGTCAAAAAAAAAAAAAACAAAGGCTTTCCATCCTGGGGTGGGCTGGGAGTGTTGGAATCAGCAGGCCCAGCTGGGACCCTGACCTTGACTGTGGAGGTGACTGAGCACTGGTGTCAGCTGGCAGAAGCCCCAGCATGCCCACCCAGTTCGGAAGGCCCAGGCAGTGTCACAGGTCAGCCAGCGGGTTCCCTCGACCCCAGTGCGCGGAGGCTGGGACTGGGGAGGCACAACACTTGCATCATGAAGTCCCCATCACCCTGACCTCCCGATACCCCACTAGGTCCTATTTATAAGACAACCAGGGTAAGGGGGCAGAAAGCCAGATACTTGTGAGGGTGTGAGGCGCCCGGTTTTGAAAATAATGCTGTCACTGAAGGTGGGGGCCAGCACTGCCCTGCAGGTGGTGGGACAGGGAGGGGCGAGGCCCTCTGTGTCACGCTACAGCTTCCCTCCCTCTCAGGGGCAACGCACCCCTTCGTAAAGCCATGGCAACACCAGGCATTAACAGTCAGCCTCATTTTCCCATCAGGTGACACTACAAAGTTAACCCTGACACCTCGGGGGTCTCGTCGGGATCTTGTCTGTCACTAAGCCTCGAAAAAGTTCCCAGCATGGCTTGTCTACAGGGATGAGTGTGGAGAATTTAGGGACATCTCTAGGCTTTCTGAGAGGTTTCTCTTCTCTGTTCCCAGGGTGACTGATAGGTTTTTGCTTCCACTCCTTTCCTACTTTGATGTGGCAAGATTTTTATGTGCCGGGTGGTAGTGACACATATTTTTGGATCTTCAGAACAACTGTGTGAGAAAGCTATTGCTGTCATCAATATGCAGGTGCAAAAATGGGATCAGGGAGGGTGAGATTTTGCTCCTGGTCACACAGCCCAAAACTGTTGCTCAACTGGGACCCAAACCCACATTTTAGGCCTCACAGCTGGTGCTCCAATGCTTCCTGCTCCACACACCACCCCCACCCTCTGAGCTCCACTTTCCTGTGTAAGGCTTGCTGCGACACGGGCATCTTAGGTTTTGTCTTGAGACTGCAAGCCCATCTTGAACCATTTGTTAGGAAAGAGTACTGACAAGCTTGTCTCATCCACAGCAGATGGTGGGGCTCTTGCACTTGGCCTCTACCTCCAGCTCTTGCATGCGTCCCAGACACCAGCATTAGCAGGTGTCACGGTCTCACTGTATGCTGGGCTGGGGAATGTCTTTGGAGGGACCAAGTCATCTTAGCAGATTCGTCATACCTGCTGACCTGCTGTGGTGTTCCAGGTGGAACAGCAGTGAACAGCAAAGACAAGCCCTGCTCTCTGAGACCTGTCACTCTGGTGAGGAGACAATGGAGGAAGCAGGAGCCCACTTTCGGGGCACCCAGGGGTGGAGAGGAGACAGGGTCCTTTAGGTCTCTGCCAGGGACTCTGCCAGGACTGCACGTGCTTTATCCTGTTGCACCTGTCCTGCCCATTAGTGGATATTTGTGTAGTTTAGTATTGTCATATCCCTTGTCGCTCCAGTCACCAAGCTGGGAGAGGTTGGGGACCATGTTTGTTCATTTTAATCCCCAGGGTGGTAGGCACCTCATATGTATTGATGAGATAAGAAAGTGGCCAGTCAGGCTTTTGGAATATTCCAGGCAGGTCAAGGTGTATGCTTGATATCCCAGCACTCTGGAGGCTGAGGCAGGAGGATGGTGAGTTTGAGGCTGGCTTGGGTTATATAGTGAGACCTGTCTCAAAAAAGGAAACAAACAAATGATAAAAGGCCTCAGAAGCTTCTAGTTGGGGGCAAGCATGGAATTCCTCCTGTGTCTCTACTTGCCCCTCTGTGAAATGAGGAGAAGGATTACCTCCACTTCCTGGGGTGGCCAAGACAGCTGCTCCTAGCTGCTCCCGCACAAAGTGTGTAGTCTTAGTGCTCTGAAGAAGTTCCCACTTTTCAGGGTGGGAAGCTGTGCCGGAGCCTCCAACCCCTCTGTGAGGGGCAGGTGCCAAGAAGTGCGGTAATCCTCACCTTCAGCTGTTGCTTTAATCCTGCTAAGGGATCACACAGGTGCACTGCCAGCACTGCCAGCACTGCCGCACACCCCTCAGGAGGGAAACGCCAACTCCCAAGACCTTTCTGCTTTGTACTGTGGCACTGCCCCTCCTGCTAGTGCAGGACCACGTGAGGAGGAGCTTCTGGGTTGTGCAACTCACCTGAGGGGTCAGGTGGAGATTAAGTCTGCCGTTTCTAATGCATGAGTGTTTTCCATGGGGGTAGGAAACCCAGAACCGGCTGTAGTGAACTTAGGAGGATGACAGACATGTCAAACCAGCAGATAGTCGGTTTGCGTTCTCTTCAGGTGGATTTTTAAGTAAAATCTTTTTATCAGTGGATTTGAGAACTAGCTCCACTGGTAGAAAAGTGAATTTTAATTATTAGGTAATAAGTTTAAAATCCCCCATGGCTCCAGCATCACTTGGCCTCTGTGAGCTGATCCTTTGAGTTTGGACTGTCTGCTAGAAATGATGCCTTCCCTGGGATGAACAGACGCAGCCCAAAGCTCTGAGCAGTCACACGGACTCAAGTTTAGAGAAATTGTCCCACTGGGTCTGCCCCTAATATGGGTGTTTGGGGCAGTGGGCGTCTGTGCTGAGTCTGGCTGGGCTGATAGGACCAAAGCACCAGTGCAGAGTAGATGGCCCAAAACAGCTAAGCAGGAGGTAGAGTGGCTTTGTGCGGTCCCTCACTTTCCTTTGTGGCTGCTGGTAGCATGGAGAGATCACTGTAAGTGTGGCACCTGCTGGGGTCTGTTGGTGGCAGCAGCTGTCACCCCCTTCTGTTGCCGATCGATTGGTTGTCACTGATTTACCATTGATCAGGGATGGGAGAGTCTTTTGGTCCCTAAGGTCTCTGTGCCCGTCTCAGCCTTTGAGAGTGTGAGGTGAAAGGGACAAATAGAGCCTGGCTCTGTGTGTCAATGGTTAACACCGTAAAAATATGCCTTGCAGTATTTAAAATCTACATCTTCATGTATGAAAGGTACGCATATAGGTATTAGGAGACACAAATATTATATATATATGCACATAGAGACTTTTTTAAAAGAAACTCTTCTTTTTCTTGGCAGTACTAGGGTTTGAACTAAGGGTCTTACACTTACTAGGCAGGTGCTCTGCCACCTGAGCCACTCCGCCAGCACAGACTGTCGACAAGTGTGCCAGTTCCACCCACTATGGCTGGAGGATTCCACCATGGGCCCTGCTCCCCCTGAAGTGTGCTCGGGGCTGAGCCTGAGCTCCCAGGCAGGTGAAGTCAGCTTCCCAGCTCTTCCTCCACAGAAGGGCAGTCAGTTTTCCAGAAAATGTGGGCAAAGGAAGTTGCTTTTCCTCCAGAGGTCTCCGGTCCCATGGTCGTGGTTCCCTGGCCACCCATTCTCACCTGGGCTTGATTCTGAGACAAGCATCATGTGCCCGCTTATCTCGCTGCCAGTAGGACTGGCCAGACCACTGGGGTCATGCACGGCAAGAGACTGTGTGGCCAGGGGTGGGGTTGGAGGTTCTCATGGCAGCTCAGCCATCTTGACTGTGTGGTCTTTGGTACGCTAATTCCTCTCCCTGGTCTTGGTGGCCACATTTATAAAGGAGGATACATAATTCCTGCTCTGAGACTACCAAAGAAATCATGTATTGAGGGCCTGGCACAGACTCAGTGCGTAGTAGGTGCTCAGTAAACGTGATGGGGCCTACTTGAGTGGAAGGCAGGTATAATTGTCCTATATCAGGTGAGGTTAGACATCCAACTCACAGCCAAAGGGGATGCTCGTAGACCCACAAAAGCCATCCCATGAGGTTCAGATGCCAGGGCAGTCCAAGCCCGTGGGATGATTCAACCCACAGGCTCCACTTCCATTAGGGCAGCTCGGGATTTGCATGTGTCCACAGCAAATGCTGTTTCTTCATCAGCCTGTTTTATGATAGGAAAAATAGCTTTGATCTGAGACACCTCCAGTTGGTGTCGGTAGAGAGACAGCGTGAGAGTTTGGTGATGTTGATGATGTGTTTTGGAGTCCTAAGGAGAGAAGGGTAGGGTGGGGGACTCTGTGTGCCATTGTGGTTGCCACATTTAAAGAATAAAAATGACAGTTTATGCGGAGACTTTTGCTAAAACTATGTATTAAGTATGTACTTCTGTGCTGTCACCAGATGGCTGGACATTTCTAGGAGTTAAGGTCTTTCCTGAAGTAACTTTCCTGAAGAAGGTAGACAGTGAATGGTGGGAGCATCCCCTGAGCTGGGAACCTGCAGGAATTTGGGGCTTCTCCCCGCTTTCCCCAATCCTGCCCCACATTTTGCAGATTCTCAGCCACTAGCTAGTGTGCTCCGCTGGTCATATCTCTAATTGCCCTCCCCAAAACAATTTAGTCTGTAATAATTCTGTAAACCTATGAATCAACTTTGCGCAAACACCCTGAGTAATTTCTTTGTTCTTTTCTTTCTTCTTTGTAATTGGTGTCTGTAAAAGCCAAAGGTTTGGTCTTGCGGAAGGTGTGATTCATTTATTGGTGTCTGTGTCGCCTCCTATCATATAGTCGTTTCAGAATGCCGTCACGATGAGCCAGGAATGACTCATGCAGGGCTGAGCCTGGCCCTGATGGGGTCATGGCCAGAGGAGGGAACTGTTTCTCCAATCTATTTATGGGATGGGAGAAAGAGGTGGGAGTATTGAGATGACTGGGTGTCAGTGACATTGGTGAGTGTGACTGACTAGATACCACTAACCCACCCTTTGAACACCGTTCCATTTGCTACTGTCCCATCTGGGATAGAAGCATCTATCCTAGGATCCATGATTGTCCATCGTGATCTCTGAGCCGGAGGACAGGTAGGGATGTCCCCGCTGAACTGGAGGGGAGTTTGCCGTAAGCTGCTTAAAGGTCTGTTGACTGGGTCTACCGTGGAACCAGGGATTTGTCTAGGCCTAGGTATAAGAGGGTCACTCATTCCCCCATCTCTAATAATTCTTACATGCTCGCAGTTGTTCGTTCTTTGCATTCTTCTGTGAGGTATGTGAAACTTACATGTAATGTTACTGATTTTGTCTAACTTTACTTGTTGCTTTGGGCCCTAAATAAAATTGTCACTGTCGTCCCATCTATAGGGTAATTAGAGCTGCTTGTCACATGGCCCAGAGGTATAATCAGGAGCCCAGCATCCTATAATGCTAGGCTCTGCCTGCAAGTGCACGTCCGCAAGTTGCTCGTGAGGAGTTGAGTATTTCCTTCCTGCGGGGCCTCCTGGGTAATCCCCACCGCCAGCTTCTGGGCCTCCTCCATCCAGCACCACGAATGAGGACCTGCCTCAGTGTTCACGAATGTCCAGCTCCTCAGCCCAGCCCAGACATAGAGCACATGAGAGCACCTGTCCTGTCCCTGGCTGGGTGGTTTGGGAACATTTGCTGGAGGGGATTTGCTGGTGAGCCTTGAATTCCAGGAGGACCCAGTCTGGATATATCAGCCTGCTTGGTGGCTTTCCAAGTGTAGCTCAGGGCGTTCAATCCACCACTCCCCTGGCCCCCCATGACGGACATCGCTAATCAATGGCTCCGATCCTTCCCCAGGTGGTGGTCTGGTATGTTTGGAGTGAAAATCCATTGTCTTATCCAGGGTGTAGACGATTCTTACTGGTAGGAACAGAAGTTGTCTGTGCAGAGAGGTGGCAAGGAGAACAGCGGGGCTGCAGGCATCCTGGTGGGGGAGGAATTGCTTCTGTGTGCGGCCCTCTTCCCCATCTGCTGCTCCTTGTCACATGGAGTTCCCTGGGCTGCTTAATAAGTCACAGCAAGGCTATCCTCCCTGTGGATGACCCAACCCCTGACCTTCTGCTCTCAGACCTGTGTTCCTTTTGCCTCTTACCCAGAAGCCTCTGTTTCATCTTACCAGCCTCTTTCCACAGAAGTCTTGTTTTACCCTAAGCATGTGCACACTCTAGTGAGAATGAGCTCTGGATCCTTTCCCTGGAACAGACTCACAAGTGAGTGGGGGTAGAGTTTGGAACAAGAACCAAAAAAGAGGAGGATCTGAGCGACAGGTAGGATCCAGGGAATAACCCTGACGCTCGAGGTCTGCATGGAGGTTTTGTTCTGTGTTTACCACAGCGATCTGGTGGAGATGCCCTCCCAGCTCTTTAACCTGCTTCCTTCCTTAGTCCTCACAGCAACCCTGTGCACTGGAGGAGGTGGAGCTAAACCACTTGCCAAAGCTCACTCAGCACTGGCAAGCAGAGCAGATTTGAACTGGGGCTGTGGCCTCCAAAGCCTGAGCTTTGCTTGTCCTGGCAGAGACTGGCCCTGCTCCCCTGGACCGCAGACCTCCTGAGGGCGTGGCAGACTTGGGGCCTCTCTGCTTCTTTTCCCTCTTGGACTTTTCCACTGGGGTCTGCATCCCTTTTGGCTGGTGCCCTTCTTGGAAGAGTCACAGGGAGCTGGGTGGGGAGGTGAAGGTGGGTAACAAGGACAGGGCAAGCCCACATTGAAAGGGAACATTCCTAACTTGAGGTGTTCCAGCCCAGTGCTATTGAAAACCCGAGATGAGCCCAGGCTCCCATCTCTTGCCCTCACCACTGTCTCCCTCTCCTCTCTTCTCAGTTTTCTTCTGTATCAGATGGGCATAGCTGAACCCCAGGGGTCTTTGCCAGAGCCACAGAGTCCGTGTGGAGGCTCCATCAGACAGCTCCTGCCCAGCCCTGGAGAGTCAACCTACCTGTGTTGTTGAGGTGTCATGTGCAGACTTAGTACACCCATGATAGGACGTGTTTCGGCAGGTGTGTATGCCCGCCACCTCTGCTTAGATTCAGAGGCGAGGCCTCTTCTCCCCAGAAGGCCTCTGTCCATCCCACTTGGCACCTGCCCCCAGAGACAGTGTGACTGTGGATTCCAGCCCCGGGGACGTGTTCCCACTGCAGACTTTGCATAAAGGAACTGTGAACTGTTTCTGTCTGGCTTCTTCTGCTTGGCCTGGTGACTCTTGAGACCCGTCTTGTTGTGGCAAGGATCAGCAGTGGCTCCCTTTTGTTCTGAGCAGCTTCCTACTGTGTACGTGAACTGGTGGTAGCTGCTTTAACCAGGGCACAAGGGCTATGTGATGGCCAAGCTGTGCCCAGAGGAATGATTCTAGCAGTGGGATATTCCAGTTACTTCGTGGGAAAACACTTTGTAACCTGAATCCGAGCCCCATACACAGGTGCCAGGGACCTGGGCATCTGTCCCAGCCCCAGCCAGGGGGACTCAGAGCAATGGCAGGGCCTTACAGTCATGGCAGGCTCCAACATTCCTAGGGCTGCTGATGCCAGCCCAGAGCACTGCCGTCTGCACCCGCCCACCCGCTGGCCTCACCTGGTCTGCGTGCCTCTGCAGGGAATGAGGACGTGGGTGACCCCAGACAGGTATGAATCATGTCTTGGGGAGGTGGTTACTCAGAGGCCGGGAGCACTGAGGCTGCTGTCCTCTCAGGCAGCTTGGACCTCGGGACAGGGTGTGGAGGTCCAGGTGGGTGCTAGCGGTGCCTCCATGGAGCGAGGTGAGGCTTAGGCTGTTGTCCCCTCCATTCTAGCATTCTCTGAAGAAGAAAAGTTAGCAGTAGAGTGACCCCAAAGTCAGTGCCATGCCAGTCCACAATCGGGACTTTGGCCTTGTGGCTCCCAGGCCTCACTTCCTCACCTGTGAAATAGGCACAGCAACTGGTCCTAACTTCTGTGGGCTGTGTGAAGAAGAGACGTAGCTGGCTAGACTGATTTACTCAGTGCCTTCCTTGTGCCAGGCACAGTGTTAACACTCAACCCCTATGGGGAGCACTAACCCCATTTTGCAGACTAGGAGACTGAGGAGAGGGAGGCAGATGACTTGATAATTGACCACCGTGGACCTGGAAGCTGTCACAACCACCCTACCTCGAAGGTTCCAAGAGGTCTGGAAACCCGGAGCAAACTTAGCTGCCTGGGAGGTTTTAGATGGCAGGTGGCTAGGCATTTAAACTTAATAGACCTGCTGTTAACGATAATTTGTGTTAAGTATATGTTGGAAAAAACAGAGCACGCATGTTATTGATTTCATGGGTATTGCTGTTTAAGACAAGGTTAAGTTGTTAAAGTGATTCAGTTGAGTATTTCTTTCAGTTGGAAAGAAACATTTTGAGGAACTCTGATTCATTTAAAGAGGTATTTGGAGGTGGCAAAAGTCAGGAGGGCTAAAAGTGACATTGGGAGTTGCATCCCAGGCACCAGATGCCCTTATGGGTCTTTAATCAGCAATTATAGACCCGGGCTTCTCCTCCAGAGTGGAAGCCCTTGGTCTTTGGCCTTCTGAGTTCACCAGGCCATTTGAAGATGAAGGTCAACTTGATTCTAATGAGATCAAGGTCATGGGGTCATGTCCTTTGGAAGGGGAGGGTGGGGTTCTGCTGCCCAGGCCAGGGCCCTGCTGTGGGATTGGGGGCTCCAGGGAGATGTGGATAGTGCATGACCTCCCATCCTTACCTGCAGAGGGACAGCACGAAGACTCGCTGGCAGTTGATGGAGCCTCCTCATTGCAGGATGACGCAAGTGACAAGCAGCTAGCTTCCTGGGAGCCTAGTCACTGCCTGCAGGGCTCTCCTGGGAGCCCGCTGTGCTTGGCATTTCTGTAACTGCCCCAGGGCACAGGGCCTCCTGATCTGCGCTAACCAAGCCCTCTATCTTCTCTTGGTAATAGGAAAAATATCTCCTTAGTTTAACTGTGCTAGTGAATGGATCTGGGCTTACTGCCTGGCCTCCTGGGACACTCCTTAGCTCTGGGGCAAGGGAGGCACCAAGCAGATGCCACACACACACACAGCGCGCGTCCTTGCAGAGGTCCCTGCTGCGCCACTCGCCACTCTCCCTCCATCTCCCGTTACTTTGGGAAAAGTCCCATGGGGAAGTCTGTCAAACTTCCTCAGCCGGGCCTTGGATTCTGGGCCCAGGTCTGGTCCTACAAGAACTGGGAGAGCCGGCAGGGAAGCAACACCCCCACCCCCATCCTACAAGCCTGCAGTGTGGAGCAAGGAGGGAGTTCCCATGCTCCCCGCCTCTCTTGCTCATCCTGTGTGCCTGCCTCCTACCTGACTACTTGACTACCTGTCTAGGAATTTTTATTGCAGCCCACAGGGGCATTGCAGGCTGGCTGGCTGGAATGCGATCACTCCTGGCCCTGGGAGGCGAAGGTGAGAAGCGGGCGGGCTTTGGATAGACAGGTCCTGGCAGCTGGTGGAGGGGGGGGCGGGCAGGCCATGGCCCCGTGGCCTGCTTCCAGGTCCAGTGTGGGCATCCTGGGTCCTCTGTTTCAGGATTTGTGTGGGTTTTATGATGTCTCTTTGAACTTTGACTCTACCAGGTTAATTATGGTTCCATTTTGGTTTTACCACTTTCTGGGAGACCTTGACCTATGGCAGGGACTGAAAGAAACAGTTGATCTTGGCTAGGTGTGAAAGCCAGGACAGTAGGCCTAAGAGCAGCTACCTCTGGTAGTTCCTGTGTCATCCTGTAGGGAGGGATTGGCCTTGAGCAGCACTCACCTTCACCGTCACTTGCTGGTCTTACAGCAAGGCTTGGAAGGTACCTCCTCAGGTCTCATGGCTGGTGGACGGCAAAACCCCACGGCAGCCTGGCTCCACTACCCACTGATAGGCTCAGCTGAAGGACGGTCCTGGTCCAGCTTGGAATAGATGGGAGCCTAGTGCCCTACAGCAGAGGGGAGACGGGGCTGGGTCTGGACTACGACCTGCTAGACCCTGCCTTTGCTCTCCAGCCTAGGACATTGAGGTGAGGGCTGGGAAGGAGGAACCCAGGCTCCAGACTATGGCTCCTGCAGGCTACTGCCAGTGGACACCAAAGCGCGTGAGGGAGAACCGTCCTACCCCTTCCCATCCGGTCAGGAGAGGCTGTGGCTGTGCCCCTGGCCACAGGCTGGGTGCAGGCCTAGCCCCTCTAAAGATATTGGCCTGTGCAGGACAGGGCCTGGGGGAAGCAGGCCAGTGGTGTCAGGCGTCAGGGACCACGAACTTGGGGCCTCCACTCTTTCTCCCAGTCACCCTGTGCCTTCCTGCCTCTGGCCCCCATGATTCCACCTGCTCTGAACTGAACTGGCCACAACCTGATGCCGGCAGCCTGCTGACGTCCTCCAGTGAGACGAGGTGGGGCCAAGGCCAGTCTGTGGGCAGTGAGCAGGAGTCAAGCTCAGACCTAGAAAGGAGGAGGCGATGGGTCGTTGCTGGAGCCAGATGGCCTGGGTCTATCCCACACCACTTAGGGAGTGTCTGTAGGACGGTTTCCCTCTCTGGGCCCGTTTTCTCGGCTGTAAGGTGGGGATTGTGATAATCACCCAACACTTCAGTTCTCATGAGAATTAAATGAGATGATGTGGGCAAAGGGCTTAGCTCAACGCCCAGCATCCTCCCACTCAGGAGGCACAGCTGTTCTTTTATTGAGACGTGGCTTGTACCAAAGGAAGGAGGACTATAGGAGCCCCAGGACCTACCTGTAAAAAGGGAGAGGAAGAGGCAGGGGAGCCCCTGGCTCCAGTGGGAAGAGTTGGGAGGCTTCTGGAAAAAGAGATTCTAGAATGGGCCTTGAGGCATGAGTAGGAGTTCTGCCCAGAGAGGGGTAGGTTCTCAAGGAGAATGCAGGCCCCTCACAGTCATGCCAGGATTCCTTCTTCCCTGTTCCGCAGAGAGAGACATAGTTGTCGAAGATCGGATGAGGGGAAGGGCATTAAAATTCAGGCTGTGGTGTCAGCCAGGTGGGTCGGAACCACTCTGTTCTGAGTGCAAAATCTAATCGGGAGGTGTGCTTGGCCTGCCCTGGAACCTTGGTCAGGGTTCTTCCCTCCTCTGGGAGGTGTGAGAGGAAGAGGAGTGTCCTTCCTGCCTCCCATTCTGATCTGCTTAATTTTCCACTGGGGGTAGCAGTCACCTATGGGGAGAGAGCCACTCCTGGGTGACCCAGACAGGAGTTGTGGAGACGGAAGCAAGTGTCAGCAACGTGGGGAGTGGAGGTGTAAGTGGCACCAGCTGACTCTCCAGACCCTGTCTACAAGGTTGGCCAGTGTGCTTACTCACTTGGGACCCCAGCCCAGCCCACTGCTGAAGAAGCCTCTGGATTTGCCTGTGGAAAAAGAGTTGGGGGAGCAGCCCCCTCTTGCCATACTAACGAGGTGTCCTGGGACTCTGGGAGTGGATTGTGTCATCTGTAATCTTCCACGCTTCAGAATCTCACTGGCGAGTAATTTTACTAACCCAGTCCCTCCAAGGAGTCCTTAACTACTTACGAAGCACCTACTATGTGGTAGTCTTGAAGTAGGCATCTGTGAAAAAGCCAAAGCCAGTGTGGCCAGCAGGAAATAAACAAGGAAACCAGTGAGTGTGTGACTTAAGTCTGCAGAAGTCCTACAGGAAAAGCCTGAGACACCAGCCCACCTTCTCTGGGGACCCCAGTTTCCTTCAGTGTTGAAAAGAGAGTCTGGGATCCTGGACATGTCATCATTTTTGAGGTGCCGTGGTTCTTAGCTCAGGTGTGGAATTGAAGTGAGGTACACACAGGAGCCTGTATCCTGACAGGTTTTCTCTTAGGGGCCCAGGTTTTAGAACCCTTGGGTCCTGGACCCCACTCAGCAAGGAGGGAGCAGTGGGCATCATCTCCACTCAAGGTGGTTGTAGGTCAGTCTGGTGGGCGCACGCCAGATTTTTGTCCTCTCTCTAAGGGCATCCTAGGACAGAGTCCAAGCAGTGGAATCCCAGCTACCATATCTGCTTAACACATGCAGTCAGATCTCCAAATTTCATATGTTCAGATCCTCAGATTCAACTAACCGCAGATCGAAAATGTTTGGGGGAAAAATGGTGTCTGTGCTGAACACGTACAGCTGTTTCTTCGCCATCATTCCGTAAGCAACATAGTGTAACAACCACGGGCACAGCGTTCACATTAGGAGTTTTGGAGGGATGGGGGGGGTGGTGCCAAGGATCAAACTCGTGTCTTTGGCATGTGCTTCACCACTGAGCCCCCCACTCCCACCCCCATGGTGTTAAACACAGCCAACTGGATTTAAACTCGATTCCAAGCACATTGTGTTTCCAAATGACCATTTAAAACACAGATACTCAGACCCCAGGCCACAAGAGTTAACTAGCATATTTCTCTTTTATTTCATGATGAAAAGAGCCTGGCCCTTCTGATTGTAAAAAGTGGTATAGGCTCCTTAGCTAACCAAAAATTCAAAGAATTTGATAAATGACAAACACAAAAGTCAAAAGTATCTGTGGAGCTCTGTTTATCCTACAGAATGTTCTTAGAGGCGTCTGCCTTTAGGCTGATGGAGGGCTGGTGGGAAGGATGAACTCAAGAGCTGGACTCAGCTCCTCTTCCACTACCTACCACATGCGTGATTGGAGGGTGTGGGGAGCCACAGCTTCTGCAGATTCTCTGGCAGTTCCTCCCGTGAGGTAACAGGCCCAGTGTGGAGGCCCCTAGGTGGGAAGTTGGGAGAGGGTGAGGCTCTCGCAGTCTGTACAGCTGGCCTGTGTCCTTGGCTTCTGGATCTGTCCAGCTTGTGCACCAAAAAGCATGCAGTGAGCACCAGGCAACAGGGTGGTGTGGCCTGTCATCTCTGGGACCTGTTTCTGCAGTGTGTGGCACCCCAGAGGTGGTCTGGGTCAGAGCTGCCCCTCACCTCCCTGAATCCAACTCCCCCAACCAACCTTTCTGCCTGGAGAGGCCAGGCCTTGCTCCGGTCACACAATGTCCTGTCTCACATTCAGACTGGCGGTCTAGACACCCTTGCTGCCTTTTGTTCTGAAGGGCCAGGGGTTGGAGCAGGCCCCAGAAAGTGGAACTTGGGCCGAGATGAGGAAAGGGGTGGGGGGTGGGTTAGGGGAGCTGGCCTCAAAGGAGGCAGCCAGTGAGTGGCCAGCCTCACTATCAGAACACACCAGTGGAGGCCTGTCCCCTACACAAATGCCTTCTAAAACTCAATGCAGTTGACACCCTTTTGGGCCTGTGCGCCCAGAGCTGCTTAGCTGACACCATCTAAATAAAACCCCACAGCCTGTGCCAATAAGTCTGGGGCTGGCTGCCAGCGGAATAAGAGGCCCAGAGGCAGCACTCGGCCAGGTCTGAGCCAAAGGAACCACTGTGGGGAGTGGGGCAGTTGAGCCACGCTGCACTGCCCTCCATCTGCCTGGAGGCTGCCCAAGCGTCTGGGTGCTTCATAAAGGCAGAGCAGGCAGAAAAGTCCCTAAGGAGATGGGAACCACACACATCTTGTTGCAGTAGCCATTGAGGGCGCACAAGTTCCAATGTGAGCGGTCCTTGGGAGCCACTGCTGACCAAGGAAAGGTTCAGAATCTCATGTGGTGCTCTGGTTTCTGCCTCATTGAGCCTCAGCTGCCTTACCTGTGAAATGGGGGGCAAAGATTGTCCTGTAACACAGGGACATCCACGCTCCCTGCCGGGATGGAGTGAGCATGGCACTTAGTTTTGGTGACTTTATTGTTATGCCACCTGTCACCAGTCTAGTAGTTTACTCTAACCTGGTGGCTCTCATTGACAATGTCTGGAGACATCTTTGATTGTCAGTGATGATGTTAGGGGAAGAGTTAGCCAGAAGGTTTTAATTCTGATGGCACCGAGAGAGGAAGCACCTGAGTCCGGGGCTGGGCTTTTCGGGAGAAGTGTGACAGTTGGTTAGCAGTGTCTTCCCTGGTAACCAGACAAGGGAGTGGCAGTGTCCGGGGGTGGAGGGGAAATGGCAAATGTAAAAAGTAACTGGGTTCTTTCTCATCCTGGCTGGTTACTCTGGGCAAGTCAGCTGCTGCTCTAGGTGTGACATCCTGTCACTGGGGAGTCCTGGCCTGCTGCAGGCCCAGAAGACCATCTGGAGAAGAAGGAAATCTCTCTGCTGAGCCCTTTGACAAAACTGTTCCAAAGCCTGATCTGTCTCCCCTGCATCGGATTGAGGATGTCTTTCAGGACCTACACATCTGTGTCTGGAAGAACCAGGCGCTTAAAAAACTGCCTTTTAAAACAGTCATTAAAAATGAGAGCATGGAACTCAAAAACTAAAAGAGGCTCTTGGATGTGAGTCTGCGACCCTCCCAACGTAACCTCCTGGGGTTACTGCCAGGCCTTGAAGTGATTCTTGCAGGGCTCTTGTCTTTCCTGTGGCTCAGTGTAGTCAGCCACTCCTGCAGGGACAACAGCTGGTGGCAGCAAAGCTCAAGGAGTGCTCTCTGGGGCCAGGGCTGTGCTCCCCACTCCCCCCACACTCTAGGTTTGCCCTCCTCCATGAGAGTGAGGCAGGTACTTACTGCCACACACGTCACAAGTGACAGCATCCAGGTGTAGAGGGGTGTGGGCCTGTGTGGAGAGCTGGCTGTGTGAGGGCGGCCTAACGACATCCTTTCAAGTGGTTGGGACCCAACTTCCCAGTTGGAGAAACAGGCTCCGAGAGGCCTTGGATCACACAGACTGAAAGTGGTGGAGCTGGGCTCTGACCTGTTTGAGTGTCTGGCTACTGCATTTGAGAGGGGGGAGGGGAGGAAGCTGGACAGGCAGTCTCAGAAGAAGCTGCCACCAATGAGGCAGGTATCTAAAGGAAGTGGCCACGTGTCCGGCACCTGGCAGAAGAGGTGGCAGAGGCTAGGGGATCCGTGACCCTTGTAAGGTACCTGGTGGGCACCAGGCCTTGCTTAGAGGCCAGAAATCTCAAGGGAAAGAAATGGAAAAACCCCTATTTAGGGGAACCCGTCCTTGGTAGCTGGCCAGGTGAGGAACTGAGCACCGTTCTCCGTCCTTGAGTCCATTCTGGCTCAGGAGAAGACTTGGGGCCACCTGAGTGTGCCCAGAGACACATCCTCACAGCCACCCCACCTGCAGTACTGTCTGCCCTGGAAGGAAAGAAGGACCACCCTTCTTTTAGTGACCCTTTTTACAACAGAGCAAAACGCAAATTTCTCTCCTCCCTCCCACTTAGCCTTGCCTGTGTCCCCAGAGGCAGGTGGAGACAGGCTCTCTCCCTTGGTTTCAAGTTAACCCTTTTTGCCCCACAGCCCACCTTCAAGTGAACAATGCCACAAAGTCACCACTCCGCCTTTCAGCAGCTGGCCAGCCTCTGGGAATGGGGAGAGCGGGACTGCCCGATTGTCAGAGCAACCCAGAGGGCAGCCCAACGATACGGGCCCCCTCCCCCTCCCCGTCCACCAGCAGCCCCCAAACCAGACCGATAACTTAGCATTTTCATTTAAGTCCATCTGACAAATCGTTTTAGACGGAGAAAGCCATCCTGCGTCTTTAAATGGCTACTTTGTCAGCGCGTCTCTGCGCGCTGTAAAAAGTCCTTTGTTATGTGTCTAGACAGCACGCCGGCGGAATATTTGGTCTGCGTGAGGGGAGAGAGAGAGACCTGACAAGGTTGGATTCATTTACCGGCTTTTTTCAAGTGGGATTTCAAAACACTTGGCCTCCGCCGGTGCCGCCCGGCCTCCCCCGGGCGGGGCCCACCCTGGCCTCTCTTGTTTTTATCATTTTTCGCCTGCTGGGGCGGGCGATCAGCAGAGGCCACTGCCCTGGTGAGGGCTGAGGTCGAGGGACTGCGAGGCACAGCTCCTTTCTTGTTCAATTGTCCTCTTTATGACTGTCTGGACGTCCCGCAGATGTATGTTCTTGGGGGAAATGGTTTTTCCCTCTGGTCACGCTAAGTGGGGAGGTTGCAGACGCCCTCCCCCTCCCCTGTGGCCACCCTGCCCCTCCCCAGAACTGCTCTTCAGCAGTCCTCCCCCCCAAATTAGGGCACCTTGCCTCCTGGCAGGGTCTTCTTGTTTATAACACATTTACTTGACTGTGCTAATTTTATACCATCATCAAAAAAAAAAGAGAGAGGGAGGGAGGGAGGGAAAGAAGAGGGAGACATTCCAGGATTTCTCCTTTCTGAGAAGTGAGTAGGACCCTTTTCCCCTTCCACAAATTCTGTTTCTTTTTATCACTTCTTTTTTGTTGTTGTTGGTTTTTCAAGCACAGACTTAATAAAACAGGAAAGGGTGGCTTTTTAAGGCTGGAAATGTCAGTGCTACTTGAACCGGGTCGGAGGTTTTGGTTCTGCCAAACAGATAAGCCCATTGCCTAGTAACTGGGCGACTGCTGCCCATGTGAGAAGGAACAATGGGGGTGTGACCTCCAGGACCCCAACCACCCAGCACTCGTCCTTGTAGGTGCCTCCTGTCCCCCCAACAGACTTGGGAACTTGTAGGTTTGTGGTCCACCAGAGGAACGACTCCAGAGCTTCAGTCTGGAGCAAGGACTGAAGGGTGGAGACTGCCCTGCCTGGCCACCCACCCTCCCAGACCCCCATCCCTCCTCCCTGGCAAACTGGTCAGTGCTGTTGACCCTGCTGCAAAGCTATAAATTTCCACCCGTGACTTGTAGTCAACAATCTGCCCTCTGGTTTCTACATAAGAAGGGGGCACAAAGCGTGCTGCCGACCATATGTCTCTCAGGACCCCTGAGCTGCGTCTCCTTTCTGCCAGAAGAAACCAGGCAGACACAGCAGTCTGTTTTCTACCTCATCTGTGGGAGGTGGGGAAGGATTGCCTCACACTCTGGACTTCTTGGCCTGGTCCTTTTCTGTCCAGGTCCCAAACAGATGACCTCAGGCAGGAGCGGTCTGCTCACTGCCACTCTCATTGTGCTGGTTTTGTGACAGTTCCCAGGGCAGCTCCAAGGACCAGGGTGCCAAGGCTCAGAACTCCTTGTCTTCCTCCTTGCGCTCAGCCTGGAGGCCTGCAGAGCAGAGGGATTGGGCACTGGGTTTGCAATATTTAAGTTGTGAGGATCCTGACGTCTTCTTTCCTGCTCCCCATGGCTACATCCTTAAGGAGAAAAGTTCAAAAGGAAATCTTTTGAGTAGAAGGAGCCTCTAGAAACAAAAAGTAGAGGACAAATGGCACCCCCAGGTCTGCGAAGCACACAGGGCCCTGCTCCCTCCTTGGAACTCCTTAAGAAGGATGGGCTGTTGAACACTGGATCCTGGTTGACAGACGGGCTGCGCTGTAATTGGGTCTGTCCTGGAGTAATTAAAGAAGCATGATGGTAGTGACCCAGTCACCAAGCCAGCATGGCCCAGAAGAGCGAGTGGCACCAGTACCAATGCTAGCTACCAGGTTGGCCTTTCTCAGCACACCAAAAATGCACCCTCTGCTTGAGGTGGGGGAGGGTCAGTTCTTGTACCTTTTATAGTGATCTCTGTCTTCTGTTCTTTTTAAATAGCGGGAGGGAAACCCCATTTCTTTTAATGTGAGCAGCTGTGGCTTGTTCAAGGAGAGCTGAGCTTAAGGACGTGCCTGGCACAAATGCCCCAAGCTGCAGCTCGAGAGACGAGACGGGAGAAAGTCTGGCTTTTAAAACCCAAATCTGGGAGGCCTGGGCTCTTTTTTTTTTCCCTGTAGAGTTGGAGAAGAGTTTGAAGACAGTCTTGGTGTGCTGCCTTATTTAGGAGGCGAATTGCTGCTCATTTGTCAGGCAAAACAGATGTGGCGGGGAGACAGCATCTATTTTCATAATTTGAAACAAATCTGGCCAGCCGCCTTCCCTTTCAGTGGGGCCTGCTCATGCAGAAAGCCCGGCTCCCCAGCAGCATGTAGCAGAAATATTTATAGCTCGCCGATTGAACTTTTCTTCCTCCAGGAGGAGCTGGTTTCTGCCGGCTGTGGGGACCCAGACTCTCAGGTTGGGGAGTGGGAGCTGCCATGGGAGCTTTTTGAAACTCAGGAAATGGAGCAGTGTGGGTCACAGGAGTGGGCACAGCTGAGGCATTCCATCCATGGGTCCCTTTGCCTTCCAGGTTATGGGGTGTTGGCTGAAGATGTAAGAGGCATCTGGAGGGTGACCCTGGAGGAGATACCTGGGCACGAAGTGTGCACCTGGCACCCCAGGAGGACACAGGACCTGCACCCCCAGTGCAGGTTTGCGAGGGAGCTCAGATGTCACTCTCTGTTTTATATATGACAACACCGGGCTCAGAGCAACTTGCCCAAGTTCACAAAGTCTGTGATGACTGATGGCCAAGCTTATTCCTGGGTTACTGTGTGCACAGTGGTGGAGGGGAGGAGTGCCTAGTGTCTGAGAGGTGGGTCATTGCCTGTTCATTTGTACAATAGTTCAACTCCATGCGCAGCTGAAGGGACTGGAGATGGCTGGTGATGAAAGGGATGCCCACACGTGTCCTCAGGGAGCTCCGGCTGTGGGGGTGGAAGGGGCAGGTAGAGTCTCAGACGCCCCCATGATACCAGGAAGTCTCGTGACTCCCTGATGGTTGTAGGTGGGTGTGGAAGAAGCCTCCAGGACTGAGAAGCAGCCAGCCACAGTGGGCCCCTCTGAGGGGAATCTCAGGGAGGAAGGTTTTGTTACAATATTTCTGGTGACCAGGTCCAGTCCACAGCTGGCTGTGTCATCTTGTGTAGAGACTGGCCAGCATCCAGTACTCTCCTGTAAAACGAGGACTGGCTTATAAGTTCTGGGAAAGCCACAGACGGTTTTGGAAGATGTCACTGGTGGGGGAAGAGTAAGTGGGTGTGGGGTATGAGGTATCTCTTAGTTCTGACAACTGTTATTCTCTGGTATCACAGGAGAAAAGAATTAAGTGAAAAAGTGTGGAGGGCCATGCCTTTCATCACCCTGGTGCTAGGGGATGCTGGCTTCCTTGACTAATCAAGGACATCCTGTGGTTTGGGAAGAGGGCCCTGGGCCGCAGCTCCCATGTTCACCTGGCTGTGGGGCTGGGTTCTGGGCAACTCTCACACTGCTCCTGGTTGCCTAGTTAGTGCAGGGCTCCCTTCCTGTTAAGATGTGATCCAGACTGGGACCAGGGTGCCCTGTGGGGGTCCTAGGTAGGTGCCTGGTTTTGGGAGACATGGTGGGTTCCACTGGCAGCCATGTGGGTTGGGGTTTCACATACCTGGGGTTATTCATCTTATTTGGGTGAGCACACAGACGTCAGGAACAAACATGGATTCCTGCCTTCCTTCCACCCCACCCACTTTCAGGGCAGACATCACTAATCAAATACAGCATGTTTTGCTCCTGGGCCTCACACAGCCCGAAGCCCATTCCCAGCACACAGACATGAGAGGCTCACTTTCAATATGTGAGCAGGGCTGGGGTGCAGCTCAGGGGCAGAATGCCTGCCTAGGACACACAAGACCCTGGGTTTGATCCCTAGTGGGGACTGTCCCTCATAACACCGAGGTTATGTGGGTGAGACCTCAGGCTTGGGCCTCTGGAAAGCCCATGTCCAGAACAGCCAGCAGTAGCAATTGTGATGCAGTGCCCAAGCTACTTGGAGAGCACAGCTATGCCATTTGGAGGCCACTGCAGGGCCATTTCAGGTCTTTACAAAGACTGGGTAAAGATCCAGTCATCCTCCCTCGGCATCTGAGTGCGACTGGGCTCCAGGGCTCCTGAGCGTACTCCAGGCCTTACATAAATGGTGCTGCATTAGCACAGAACCCACGTATGTATGTAAGTCCTACTGTGTGTCATCTCTAGGTGACAGAATGTTCGTGCTGTGTAGTTGTTACACGGTATGGTATCGGGAATAATGACCAGAAAAATGTCCATACAGGTTCAGCACAGACACGTTCTTTTCCCCAAGATTTTGGCCTTTAGTTTGGGGGATCAGAAGGGCGCAGACTGTTCTGGTGTTAGAGCCCCCTGAGCTTGCGTTTTTCATCAATTTGGTTAAAAGGACCACCAGAGTGCCCTCTCTCCTGAGGCTGAAAATTGCCCTAAACTCCCATTCCCTACAGCTCGACTTTCCCACTCAGAAGTCTGTGTCTCCCCGTCTTTCTGGTTGACCTGGGTCCCACCAATGTTTGCTTTTCATTCTCCATCCAGAGAAGGGCCTGAGAAGCAGTGCTTTTGTTCTCTGAGGCTTCTCTGCCTCATTTCCATCCCCTCCCACATTTCACAAGCACTTAGGAAGCACTTACAGTGTATCTGCCACAGGCACTGTCTGTGTTCAGGGCAGCCATGGCTCCAGTCTCCAGAAACTCACAGTGCACGTACGAAGGGAACAGGGCCTTCCCCAATTGCTCTGAAGTCAGACTTAGATGAGGCGGGGGCTGTGAGCCTGTTGGCTGTCATGTGTGGTTTAGGTCCTTGCTGCTCTCTACCCGGTGGGGCCTATCCAGCACCGCTTGTTGCCTAGCTGGTGTTGACCGAGCGGCCATGTCAGCACTGTGCTTTCTGTTGGCTTGTCTAATCCACCCGGAGCTCCTCAGCTCGGTTCTGTTTGGCTGGGCGAATCTTTCCTGTGAATGGTTGCCTGTGCATTGCAGTGTTAGGCTATATGCCTTCCACCCACTGGATGCCAGTAATTCAGTGTTCCCAGACGGTGACAGATGTCCCCTGGGGACACAGTCATGCCCAGGAAAAACCACTATCTTACTCCTAACTGCCCTCCAAGTGGCCAGGTGGGCATGGCAGGCTGGTTAACACAGTCACTCCATCCAGTAGATGGAGTGTAGGGGGTAAGCAACCAGGAGTTTGGTGGTAGCCCTGAGTGAGAATGCCCGAGCGTGTGTAGACAGCAGGTGAAAGCCAGGGGCTGCAGCTCTCCTCACTGGGGTGTCTGATGGGTGCGAGTCCCACCCCGTTGCCGGGAGCCTAGACTATGAACCAGGCTCCACGCTGCATGTGAATCTATCCTGTCACAAACGGGCAAGGTCACGGCCATCACATTCTCTACTCTGAGAGGCCCAGGCTTGGCTCTTCCTAGCTCGGCCTGGATAGCTTATGACTGTGGGCAGTCCCCTTCCCTGCTCAGGTCCCTTCCTTGTCTCATCTGACCCATTTCAGGTCTTTCCAGTCCCCTGACCCCCCCAGAGACTCAGCATCTACAAGGCTTCTCCCCATCCCCACCCCCAGGGTTGTCCCTCGGACCCTGAGGACACTGAGCCAGGGATCTCAGAGCCACCTTACTATAGGTGAGCATGAGTTTAAATATTAGACTCCAACATTTTCCCTTACATCCTAGGCTTCAGCATAAGGGTTTATTTGAACCATTAGTGGAGGGAGAATCTGAGAGAGATCGGCCAGTCCACAGTGGACACTGAATGGCTGCAGGTCCCTGGCCTCCCTGGAGCTGTAGGTTCGGGGGCTTGGACACAGGACCTTCCCAGCATTGCTGATGTGTGTCCTTGTCTGGAAACGCACATTGGAGTGCTGCCTTTGCCTTTGACGCACACATATGGCCATGGAACGTTTGTCTCCTCGTCGTGTCCTCATCTGATGCATCCTTTCCCTTGAGTGAGGCACGTGTTCTTGCCACAGGGCATTTGTACTTCCACTTCCTCGGTTTGTCCAGGAGTCTTCCACAAGTCTTCCTCATCTTTCAAGCCTCAGCTTAAAGGCCCTCTCCTCTGACTACCCCATCTGAGGAAGTCCTCCATTGTCACAGACCCACTCCAGTGTGGCTCGGGCTTCCTGAGATAACCACAGAAGGACGTTGCTCTCCAAAGACCAGCAGTGCTGGGAGGTGTCTGCATCTGCAGTCCTGACACTCTGTACCTGAAGGGGCCGCAGGCAGAGGGCGTTTGCAGTGGCCGTGATCTGAGTGACACATTCATAGTTTTCAATGCTGCTTTATCTGGAGGATGAAAGGATACCGTGGTGCGTGGCGTTGGGGATTTGGTTGGCATCTTACAGTGATTCTTCACATTGGCAATACATTGCTACTTTGAAACACTGTATTGGAGCTACGTTAGTGCACTAGGGATACGCTGACAATTTAGAAAGGTATATACACTGATAGTTTATCGTGACACTTGACCTTGGCTGATGTTTTGCTGCATTGCACTGTGGGTATTTGAATGCGGTGGAGAAACCCATGCTGCTCTCTGTCCCCTGGCTCTTGTCTGCTCACAGGAAGAATTGGAGTTTCTTTGCTCATTGGTTTGGGGAAAACAAAGCCTCCAGGTGACTTAAAATCTTCTTTTCTTCATTTCTAAAATTTAAATGACGTGTTTAGAATGTAATCTTCAAACCTGGGAGCCAGACTTGCAAGCTGAAAGATGACAGCCGAGAGATGGTTCCATGTGGCTGGCTGGAGCAGCCAGATGGCAGATGCTGAGCGGGAGATGAGGGGGCTGGGAGAGACGGAGCAAATCCTGTTGGCTCTTGCCAACACCCCCTTGCAGCAACCCACCCACCTGTGCCAGGTGGGCCAGGCCGTAGGGATCACTAAGCTGCTGTGGTTGCCTTCTGCCAGGGTGAGATCCTTGATCCCAAGAGCTGGGGACTAAGTGGATCATTCACTTAAAAACAAACAAACACCCAAAAAGCCTTTTCATTTTGAGAGAGCTGCCAAAGAGAAAAGTGGTGGCCAGCTCCCCCCACCCATGGTACCTCTTAAGTAGCAGCAGGATAGCACAGGGCCAGCAGTGGACATTTGGCACAGTCAGCCTTCTTCCAGTATTCTTGCTTTTATGTGCACTCGGTGAGTTTGTATATTCAGTTCTGCGCAGTTTTGCCGCACGTGTAGACTTGTGTAACTACCACAGTCGAGATGCACGCACCCAGATTCCCAAGACTGCGGTCTACCCTTTTATAGTCACAACCACCTCCTTCAGTCCTGACAGACACTAACCTGCTCTGTCTCTCTAATTTTGTCACTTCAAGAATGTTACATAAATGGAACCACATGGTATACAACTTTTCAGAGATTGCTTTTCTGCTCGCTCAGTGTAATTCCTTTTAATTGCTGAGTAGTATTCCGGGAGGGTGTTGGATGCACCATGAGTGGTTGAACCATTCCCCCGTCGAAGGACAGCTGTTCTGCAGCCAGGTGTGGCAAGGAAGGCTGCTGGGAATACGCACGCAGTGAAGGGAAGTCCTTTCTCCAGGACCCGTGCCCAGGAGTATGGTTGCTGGGTACTTCAGGAGTTCTGTGGTGCGTTTTGGGAAAAATTCATCACTTTTCATTGGCACCCTTGCTGTCCTGGCCACTGTGGAAAGATGTGAGTCTAGGGGAGCAGGTGTTGACATGATTCCTTCCTCCTGCAAATGATCCTGCAGGCAAGGGGCTCACCACAGTGGACACAGCTGTGGGAGACGACAAGGGCCATTCTGGAGCCTTCCTGCTGGTAAGATGAAGTCAGTAATAAACAGGCGAGCAAGTTAATAAAAAAAGCTTCCAGTGGGGTGGCTCAAGTGGCAGAGTGCCTGCCTAGCAAGCACAAGGCCCTGAACTCAATTCCTAGTAACTAAAAATACTAAAAATTTTAAAAACTCAATCTGGGGAACTCATAAACAAAAATTAAAATGTTAGCTGGGTGCCAGTGGCTCACATCTGTAATCCTAGCTACTTGGGAGGCTGAGATCAGGAGGATCATGGTTTGAGGCCAGCCCGCCCAAATAGTTCGAGAGACCCCCATCTCCAAAATAACCAGAGCAAAGTGGGCTGGAGGTATGGCTTAAGCGGTAGACAGCCTGCTCTGCAAGTGTAAAGTCCTGAGTTCAAATACCAGTGCCACCAAAAAAAAAAAGATAGTTTCTCATGGTAGCTGACATTTAGTGCTGGCTACCCCCGCCCCCGTCTCCCGGGGTGCTTTCTGGGTACTTCACAGCCCTCGCACAACCCAGTGGATTCAGCTGTCATTCCAACCAGGAAGCAGAGAAGGTCAGTAAAAGAATCAAGAATCAGGGATAATCCAGGCACCAGACCAGACATTGCAATGCCCCTTGTGACCAATGCAGGCCATCAAGAGACACAGAGAGGGCTGAGACTTGAGAGTGTGGTTGAGATGAGTGACCCAGGGAGAGTGCTCCTGGCAGGCTAAACTGCATGTGCACAGTGGGGACAGGAAAAAGGCCAGCATGGCTTCAGTATTATGAGCAAGGGAAGGACTTGGGAGGTGTGGTAATGAGGCGGGTGCCCTTGTTCTTGAGGTGTGACCCTCAACTTTCGGCAAGTCTTGATATGCAGGGTCCCTGTGCCAGTCTCCCTGTGGCTGAACCCAACTCTGAGTAGCTGTCCTACAACTCTGTCCCTGAGGGCTGGAGAGATGACCCCAGCCAGTCACCCCCCAAGCCTCTGCAGCCAGACTCTGAGCCCCCAGTAGGACTGTTCTCAGGTGGATTTTTCTTGCTGTTTTTCTCCTCTCTTTTTCCACCCTGGTTGTTATCCTGGAAGTGGAATTTAACTGTTTTGTATCGGCCACTCTACATCGTTAATGGATGCATGCCCGACATGCTTTCCATGTCAGGCAAGGCCTCCTGCCTTGTGATCTAATGGTGGCCACCATTTATTATGCACTTACTGTGTTCTTGCTAGTGTTTAGAGAGGTGGGGCACAGGTACCAGCCCAGCTTAAACAACGCTGTCAGGTTGATCCTGTGGCTGACCCATGTTTTATGATGAGAAGCTAAGGCATTCGAACCCAGAGCCTGGCCACCCACACGGCTCTGCTGTGTCCCCATGAACATTGGAGATTGGAGAAGCCATCTACAACTTTTCTGCTTCTAGGATTCAGCTTTTTTAAATGAAGAAAGGGCAAATGGAGGAGGAAGAGCTTCTGTGGGGTAGGCACTGGGAGAGGCCCATAACTCTCTCTTGGAGTCTGGTTTGCTGTTAGAAAAGGAGGAGGAAGAGGCTCATACAGATGAGATGCAGGGAAGAAAGTCCCAACAGGTTTGGGCCCAGACAGTTCCACATCAAGACAGAGAAGCAGATAGATGCCGAGGGGGAGGGATGCAAAGACACAGGTGCCCACAGGCATTTGCTCTTCACCTGGCTTCTCTTGAACCCCCTTGGTAGTGAGGCCACCCTGCCCACCTGAGTGCCTCCTGGCCCAGTGGTCCATTTGGTGTGTGGCCATCGGTGTGACCAGTCTTACTCCCTAGAGCCTTCCTCATAACACCGTAAAACACTCAGAGCCAGGAACAGGTCACTGAGGCCAGGCTGTTCCCCAGGTTCCCACATCAGGGACAAACTAGGTGCAGCTGTGGCTGGCACGTGTGTCATGATGAACACAGGCTTGCAGCACGTTGGTCCCCAGTGGACTCAGCCTCTGCCTCCTGCTGCTTTTCAGGGAACGAGGGAGGGATCTGCTAGCTTGGGAGGTGGGCTGCCTGAGGCTGGTTTTGTGGGTGTCACTTTGTGTGATTCTCTTGTCCATTCATGTGATGAGAGAGAACGGTGGCAGCTGCCACATCAGGTCTTTGTGTCCCAGGTGTGCAGAGCTGCTATAAAGTTTCAGGTGGTAACAGAAGCCCCTTCCTGGGACATGAAACACGGGATGTTGTATACTTGCTGTTGTCAGAGCAGCTCCAGAAGATTTCAGGGCATCCATTGTATGTCCGGTGTTCACTGCCCAGAAGTAAGTGCTGTCAGGTACAGTAAGACTGGAAGTGCTGCCCACAGCTGCGCTGGGCTCGTGAATTCCGGTGCCCGGGGCTAGGCTTGGCATGTGGCAGGTGCAGGATAAATCTGTACTGCTCAAGGTTAAGAGCTGCACCCTTGAGCTCTCTAGGATCGATTTGCAACAGGAGAAAAGGTCTCCTGGGAAATGAAGGCAGCCTCCCCTGGGTGTCCGCACCTGCAGGTGGGAAACAGGTTGCACTCACTGTCTCCACCCGTGCAGCTGGGCTGGCGCACGTCCAGCTCTCAATGCAGGGTGCCGTGTCTGCAGCTTGCACTAACTTCCCTCCATTCAGCTGTCCGCACAAGATTGTGTTCTGCTCGGGCTGCCAGAATACAGTGCCATGGACTGTGTGGCTAAACACTAGACATGTATTTTCTCACCATTCTGGAAACTGGCTGCTTCCTGACTCACAGATACATCCTCAAACCCTCCCATGGCCCTCACCTTGCCGTGTGCAGGTGGGGTGAGGAGAGAGATGGAGGAGAGATGACCTCTGAAGTCTTCATTTTTCCAGACAGGGTCTTGCTATGTAGCTCAGGTTGGCCTCAAACTCAGGATCCGCCTCCTTCCAAGAGCTGAGATTATAATTATGCACTGCCACACCTGGTTTAGAATCTTTTCTTATAAGGGCACTAATCCTATTGGATTAGGGCCCCACCTTTAGGACCTCATTTAACCTTAGTGATGCATTCAGAGGCCCAATCTCAAGTACGGCCACACAAAGGGGGACACAGCAAGGCCGCCTTTTCTTCTCCAAATGGAGGGTTTGGGAAGGCAGGAGGGAGCAGCTCGCTCTGTGAGCTGCCACTCGGAGGGTTTATGATGAGCCTGCAGTCATGTGGCCTCACTTCCCTGGGGAGTTCTCATGTCAGTTGCATAAGGAAGGGAGGCACCATTTGCTCATGGAGTCCTCAGGGGAAGCAGACCTCAGGAGGTGAGGCAGTTACTCAGGGTCACACAAGTAGTGGGCAGCAGGGTCAGGACTGAGACCCAGGTCTGCATGCCCAGGTCCTCGCCGAGCCCCACGCTACTGTCAGCCTCTTGCTGCTTGGCTACACACGTGGACCGTGGTCTTTCGATGCCTGAGCCCTGCGGGCACTGGGAGAGTCAAGTGAAAAGGATGCTTTCCTCCTGGTATCAGTGGCTGGAGTTGGTACTGTAACAGTAGTAGGGGGTGGAAATGGCTCCTGGGTGGCCAGCATTGGACTTTGAGGGGGTAAAAAGATGTTTGCCAGTTAGAGAGGGCAGGAGGGCTTCTCCTGCCAGGCTTGTGCCAGCTGCAGTGGTGTTCACCTGTAACCCAGCTTCTTGGGAGGTGGAGATCAGGAAGATGCAGGTTTGAATCCAGAGCAGGGAATATGTTTGTGAGAGCCCATCTCAACCAATGGCTGTGTGTGGTGACTTGCACTTGTCATCTCCAGCTACATGGGGAAATACAAATATTACAGTCCAGTCCAGCAGGCATAAATGAGACTCTGTCTCAAAATTAATTAAACCATGAAGATGGGGGGGGGGCATGGCTCAAATGGTAGAGAGCCTGTCTAGCAAGCATGAAGCCCTAAGTTCAGTCCCCTAGTACTGACAAAATTTCAGAGTATCCTGTACCAACAGAGGCCACTAGACAGACACCAAGGATTTAAAATTGCTAGAGAAAGCCAGGGAAGAAAGTGGCTGCCAGGGCCTGACCTGGGACTTGGGGCTAGAGCAGCGGAGAGGGCATCCCAGGCAGGTGACCCAGCCTGAGCACGGGAAGTTGCAGCTGCCTAATAGCTAGGATGTCAGTGGGCTGGGGAGGAGCGCACAGGGAGCCCTGAGGCAGCTGGCCATGAGCGGTGACCCTGGCAAGTGTCCCCCTAGTTAATGAGTTAATGACGGCTATGGATCTTGTCTGCTTAGCTGCACCACCCTGGGCCTTGTGCTTGGTACAAATCCTCAGCCATCACACCCCACTGCATCCGCACAGCCGCATAGGCTGCGTGTTCATGGAGTTCTCAGAGATGGAAATAACTTCCTCGTGTCACTTGTTCGGCCCCTGGGAGAGCTGGGCTTTGGATTCAGGCAGGACTCCCTCCTGACCACCGGCCTATGGCTGTCCTGAGTGTTCCCTGCACTGAATTCAGTCCCTGGGCAACTCCTGGGAGGTGAATGGGCCTGTCAGATCCCTGCCACCTCCTCCAGATTCCCGGATGTCTGATGTTGGCCCTCAGCCCACCTCCCAGCCTCTGTCCCAGGCGAGACAGAATAGCTGAGCCCCTCTTGCTCCCTAAAGACAGGGCCACCCCAGGGTTAGCGCAGAGACTGCTCCAGATGGTGCCCGTCTCGGGCTGACCCTCAGCTCCTGAGCTTGCGTCGGGCACCCGTCAGGCACTGTCGGGTTGAATGAGGAGCTGTTGAGAAGTGGTGAAAGACTGGTCGTATTGTGCCGCCCGCCTCCGGGCGGTGCTTGGAAACAGAGCCACGGTTCTCCTGGGTGCCGAAGTCCCGGCTCATGTCAGGAAACACCAGGCTCTCGAAAAACCAGTAATTGAGAGAAACATGTGCTGGTTTCCAAAGAGCTGGAGGCACTTCCCAAGGGGCGAGGGCATGCATGTGCCATGTGTCGGCCAACGCTCAGAAACACGGGCATAGCACATCCAGAGCCTTTTTGGTATGTTACTAAGACTTTTAAAATTAAAATGACTAATGCTTACTACGAAAATTCGAACAATATAGAAATGCTAAAGATAACACATAGCCGTCCTTAATTTGATTTTTTTGGGGGGCCTCCTTTTTGCTGTATAAATGGATCCATTCCATGTCCTGTTCTGGTTCATTGCTTTCTGCCCAGCGGCAGTTGTAAACCCCAGTCCCTCATCAGACCTGTTGGACATAGTTCTCAGCAGGGTGACTTGCCCCCAGGGGACATGTGGTGGCTCTGGAAACTTGATGGTACTTCTAACATCCAATGAGTAGAGGCTAGGGGTGCACTGGACATCCCACAGAACACAGAACGTGTCCTGCAGTGGCGGTGATGCTCCCCGATGCCTGACTGCTATGGCTGGGATAGATTGACATCACATTCTGAGTAGTCCCATTATATATCCCATAATAAGATGCGCCAGCGTTAGTTTGGTGGCATTGGGTGATCTCTGAGGTCCTGGTACACACACACACACACACACACACACACACACACACACACAGGTGAATTTTTCTGTTCTGTGCTGACTCCGTCTTGGAATTTAAGATGGAAGGACTGAAAGGTATCGTGCATATTGAATTTTGATTGACAATACTGCTAAAAAGCTCTCTAAAAGGGGAGGCCTGAATTCAGCACGACAGGCAGGCCCTTGCTCATGCCCCTCTGGATGAACGAAGCACACCTGGCTTGCTTTAAACAACCCTCTACCGTAGCCCCACGGGCCCATTGACGGAAGTGGCTCTCTCACCATGAGTTAGCTCCATTCTGCCAATAATTCATGATGGGGATTGATACTTTGCTGACAGTGGATGTTCAAAGATGATGGTGACAATAGAAAAAATCCCATTAGTTCTTTCCATTTGGATAATAGCGAGAAAGATAAAAGGCACCGCTTTGTCTTTTCTTATTGAAGGATCATTTAATCCTGAGGCTCTAAAATGATTATACAAGCCCTTCACTTTCCCTGGAGTCCTCATTTCACCACCCTGTTCCCCACATGTACTCAAACTCCAAGCTCACCATGGCTGCAGTCACAGCTTCCCGCACAGCCACCTTCCGCAAGATAGCCCTGGTTCCTGGGGCGGAGATGTGGCTCTCGGTTGCTCAGCAGTGAGCCGGGCTCTGTGCCGTCTGTCAGCCATGGGAGAAGCAGGCAGTTCACCCCCAACCTGACGGGTCTTTTGCAGACTAGCACGCGTTCAGGGACCGCACACGCAAGCGGGTGTTCGTTTACCTTTGGACTTCTCCAAATCTAGCTCTGAATCTACTGTGTAAAACGCACCTCGGCATCCTGATGCTCACCCCCCACCCCCCCACTGTGTAGACTGATGTGGAGTCTCCTCATCGGCTCCCTGCTGGGCTGGGGGCTGGGAGATACTGACAGAGGACACAGGACTCAGGACTGTCCCAGCCACCCTGAGACTTCTGTTCAGAGGGGAGGGAGCCTCTTGAGCCTGGAGGGGAGAGCTGAGTGGGGTGTGGGGGGTGTCCTTTGAGTCCAGAGTGTCAGTCAGTCTTGGTCCTAGCACCTAGCAGGGAGGGAGGATGAATGGGTTCATGCATTGCTAGAGGAAAGAGTTGAGAGCCAGCAGAGGAAATGAGTACAGGTCCTGGGATGTGACAACAATGGTGGATGGTACCCTCAGAACCTCTTCTGTCCCCATTTGCTGCACAGCAACCTGGAGGTCCAGAGAGTACACCTTTCTCCCTGGAGTGGCCCAGTGTTAGAGTCCAGGCCCACATGCAGGGCGAGGGGCAAGGGACGAGGCATTGGCTATCACAGGGTGACCTGCAGGTGGCCCTAGGTGCCGGTGCCCTCCTCCAGGCCAGGGGAAGGAAGGCCCGGAGGAGGAGAGCCATGTCCCCTTGGGCTCCTCAGCCAGAGTAACCAGCTGCCCCTTCCCACCCTACAGAGCACTCTCAGAACAGTGTCCGATGTGGCCAGGGCTAGGCAGAGACGGCTGATGTCTGGACTCTCTCTGTCCCACAATTTCTGTCACACAGAGACAACAGGTGCTCTGCAGAGACCACCTGGGTCGCACGCTGTGGGGAACGGCTGTCTGTTTTGGGTACTGACAGATGCATCGTAAGTCTTTTTTTCTCCTCTTTTACTGTAATTGTAATTATGTCTGCTCAAACACGCTGAGAATGCAAAAGTGTGTTAGGAGGAGGGCCAGCGGTTTGTGGGCACCTGCTGGCACCGGCCTGGGAGATACAGGTATTACCCTTGAATACAGGCGTGGATTGAAGACTCCACCTTTAGTTTTTAGAATATCCATTTGTGGTTTTTTAACCTACAGTGGGCTCATCCTGTCTGGTGCACCCAGGTCCACTGGTGACTGGGTCTCCCAGGGTTGTGCTGGGTCCTGTTGGGGAAGGTTAAGTGCGTCCTGGTTGATTTTGATCTTTTGTGCAAACCTGCAGAGGCCTTTGTGCACACTTGTCTTTGCACTAGAGAACTCGTGTTCATTTATATTGTGTGCCTGCTCTGGGCACTGTGCTATTTTAAGTGCCGTGGACCGTACAGAGAATAAGCCAAGTCCAGCCTGAGGACACGTCTATTCTAGAGAACAGAGGCAGGAAATGAATTGTTAGGTCATACAGCACCTCCTGGGTGAATGCTACAGAGAAAAAAATTGGGCACAAGGATGGGGGTCCCAGGGTTTGGTGGCAGAGGACTGTTTTCGTCAGTGTTCCCTGTGGATGCCTCCCTCAGGCAGGGACATCAGAGCAGAGACCAGAAGGTAGTGAAGGGAGCAAGCTACGTGTGCGTGTGGGAGTAAGCAGGAATGGCCCTGGCAAAGGGTCCTTGGGTGGGACATGCTTGGTGTGTCACAGAACAGAAAACAGGTGGGAGCCAGGAGAAATGGGCATGAGACGGTTGATTTGCCAGTCAAAGGCTCACCCTTGAGGATATCAAGGAATTATTATGTCACTCTGCAAGGTACTCCAGCTGTCATGATCTGTGAACTATGGTGCTGGCAGGGGGGACCAGCTTTCGAGAGCCTTCACCTGCTGCAAGCCTAGGTCTGTGTGGGTTTGGGACTGGGCATGGGAGAAGCCAAGCCCGGGGCATCCTGACGTCCCCTTGGGAAGACAACGCAGGTTGTTCTTGCCACAGAGTCATCTTTTTTTTCCCCATAGCCAGAGTAAGTGACAAATCTGGGATTGAAACCCAGGACCCTGGGAGACAAACCTAACGCACCACCAAGAGCAGCAGCTGAGGCTCTGGCCTCCCACTCATCAACCAGCTGTGACTTGTCCCTCAGCTCCTGCTCCTTCCCAACAACGTGCCAGTGTCCCAGGGTTACCTGTCCAGGACCAGATTCCCAGCTGCGCTTGGCATTGCTCCGATGCAGGACAGTCTGTTCCTAAAAATGAGAAGACTGGCCTAGATCTGCTGTCTACTCCCCAGACCTCCAGAGAAAAAGCAATTTTTAAAAAAACTCACGAAAGTTCTCATGCTGAGAAATAGGTGTCTTATCAGGGTTATTTGAAATGCACCCAAAGCTATCAGAAAGTTATTCCTTTGACATCTGGCTTAATGTTACTTGAAATTCCGGATGGGGGATATGTGTCTGGGTTTTTATTCAGATGCAGGAGGCAGTGGGGGGGGGCAGTAATGGAGCTGCTGGGACCCCAGTGGCCTGAGCCTTGTTGAACAGCCGTGAGGCTGCCGCCGCAGGTCTCATCCAGTCAGGCCTAACAAGATTAGATTTTCATAAATTTCAGACAGTGCCAGTTCCTAATTCCTCCGTGTATGACCAGCAGGCCAGACAGAGCCTTGTGCCAGCTGCTTGTTAACCAGGAAGGACGCCGCTGCCTCCCCTGGGACAGACACAGGGGCAGGCATGGGGGTGGGGGGTGTCTGGTCTGGAAACCCAGCGGCAGGAGCCAGGTGGACTCTGCCCAGTTCTCCAGCAGAGGAAGGAGCTGCAGCTCCAACTCCCACTGTGCTCCAGGAAGCTTGGTGACTGTCGCACCCTCTCCTCGATGCCAGGTGGCCCAGGCGTGTTCCTTACCTCACATATATATCACCAACCTCTACACAGCCCTCTGCCCCATATACCTAGGAAGGAGACAGTGGATTTGAATCCAGGACCTGTTCTGTGCTTAGTGCAAGCACAGGAATCCAAACACTGCGGTGGAAAAGAACCGAACCTGTACCTGAACCAACCTGGAGCTGCCATCACAAACATAGGCACCAGCCCACAGTCTACCTGTGACAGGCCACGGTAGAGACCACATGTCTCCTCAAACCACATTACCAGCGTCTCTCTCATGCCATCTCGTGTCATTCCTGTATCAAAGTCTGCTTAAGAGTTTCGTAACTGTATTTCAATGTAATTGGCTTCCTTTTTTAACCTGACATATTTTATCTTAAAAACCATACTCGGAGACTTTAAAGCATCCACAGCTCCAGGGTGGGGCCAGGACCTCCACTGTGGGAAAAAGATGCAGAGCGCTGCCCAGACACCCACCACGTACACCAGCTTTGCTGACCTGGCTTAGCCTGGCCTGTACTGGTCACTGCTGCCCCTGGACTCTGAGGATCAGATGGAGATGCTGTCCCCATGCCAGGTGTTTGTTGTGTAGGATACGGCAGGCTGTAAACACTGATGTGTCCTGGGAAGTACCCAGGACTCCTGCTGCTTGGTCCCTAACCCTCCCACAGGGGCGCTGGGAGCCCCGCAAGCCTGGTGGGAAGTGATGTGCTGGGCATTTCACATTATGTGTGACCGCAGGTCACATTCAACACAAGCCCCTTGCTGGACCCTGCCATCCTGCCCAGGGTGAGGTCCCCCCAGCGTCCCTCGTTCTGCAGAACAGATGAAGGGATTCGTGGACTTCTGTGGGTGGAGACAAGCGCTCATACTGATGCTGCTTCTTGTTCACATGCTCTGAACTCAATCCCGAGGCCCCTGAGGGTGGGAGAGGGGCCACCATCCTTCTCCCAGTGGGTCTTTGCTGATCATTTGAGCGGCCTGCCTAGAAGGGTGTGTGGACGGGGTGAGGAAGGGTCACACGCTCAATGAGCAGTGCCTGCTGTGAACGTGGAATGTACAGCAGAGTCAGAGGCCGGCACTGAATGTTAAGTGTGTTGTGTGCCAGGCCCAGGTAAGGTCTGAGGCCAGGTGGCCAACACGAGCTATACAGAGGAGATGGCTGCCCGTACTGCTGTCCTGTGATGCCACATGGGAACACAAACGGACCACAGATTATGGAGACAGACACACAGATATCCTTGAGCCCCAGTAGCAGGTGCTTGCCTGGTGCCTTTTCTGAAGGAGCAAATCCCTGTCAAAGGCAGGTGCCTCCTGGTTGTGAGATGGCACAGAGGAGGGGACTGTGCACAGGACCAGAGCCCCCCCTGCCCCATGGCTAAGGCCATTCCTCAATGAACCTACCCAAGGGCCCCCAGGCTGCTAGAGGGGTGTCTGTTTAGTCTCTGTCCTCACAGTGTAAGGGTTGGGTAGAGGTTTGCTAGAACTGAAAGGAGGTCTAGGGACCTCCTCGGGCGGACACCCAATTCAGGCTGGGGGACGGGAGGGCTTCTGCCCCCATGATCTCTCCATGCACAAGGTAGTCCAGCAGGTACCTGCCTCCTGTCTCTGCTCTCAGTGTGACCTCAGCTAGCGGCCCGTCCTTTGCCCTCCGCCTCCTTCTGCGTCCCGCAGGGGCTGCTCCTTCAGGCCTGCTCCCACCATTCAGAAGACCCACTCTGTTCTTGTGTAGGATGCCCCCGCTGTGATTCCAGAACCATCCAGTCTCTGGATGCCTGGGCAGCCGCCCTCCTCTAGTTGTAGTGGGTGCTGGTGAGAATCCCGTGTGCTGAGCACATCCCACACATGGCTTTGCCACGCAGATGTCTCCTCCATGTATGAAGGGAAACTGAAGGACTCAGGGAGGGCCACCCAGGGCCAGGCTGGGACCTCAACTGTGTGCTTGAGCCTCTGATGCTGTGGTGTCTCCGAGCCATCTCAGGAACTCCTGTGACACTCCCCTCCTTGCCCTCTTCATCTGGATGCCAAGTCCCTGGACCCCATCCAGGTTAACAGTTGTCCCCTTCACCTCCGTGATGTGAATTTTCTGGTTCATTCCTTGATGGGGTTGGTGGCTACCTTCGTGCTTACAGAGCTCTGCTCATTTCTGGAAGCGATCCCACTTTCCTGGCATTCAGATTACTCCATACCCGGGTCTGACCCACTGTCCCAACTCGTCAGCCTCTGCCATCCCTAATACCTCAGCCACTATCTCACCACTCCATCTCCTCACGCCCACCACCAGAGGACACAGGGTGGCCTGACCTGAGTCCCTTGGGCTGCCAGGGCCTGGGACAGGAACAAAGGCAGCCCACACCACTCTCCCTCCCTCCCTCTCTCTCTTGCGGTCTGGTGTGGGCAGAGGCCATGGAGACAGCCAGAGGGGGTGTCCCACTTGGGGTGAAAAGTGCACAGGGTTGAGGGGAGGGAATTGAATGCCCTTTCACGGCAGGGGGGTGTGTGTGGGTGTTGCACAAAGCAGGTCCTGTGTGTCCTCTGTGCACACAGCTTTATTTCGGGCCCTAACAGACTGACCTGTGCCCTGCAGAATCAGACCAGGCTGCCCAGGCTCTGGTTCCTCCCTGTCTGGGGAAGCAAGAGGTGTGGCTACAATGACCGATCCCAGGCCTGGCTCTTGCCCAACCCAGGCTCCGCAGTCCCATCGGGAATGGGAGGGTGTCCCACAGGCAACTCTGGGGACCTGGGGCTCTGACAAATCTTGACAGAGCTCTTTGTTGCTTCATCCCCGTCTGGTCCCTCCAGGATAAGATGTGTGTGTGTGTGTGTGTGTTTTGGGGGGAAGTTGTCCAGCCCAGAAGCCTAAGCCAAAGCCCAGATTCAGGTTGGATTCCCCAGAGCTGGGCAGACAGCTGGGCAGGAGGACCACCATTTCTGGGCTCTTGGTCTTGGTGGTCCTGCCCTTGCCTCTGGGTCTCATCTGCACACCTGCAAGACAGACTCCAAAAAGCACCAGCGGGGAGATTGCTCTGCCCTGCACTGCATTTGTAGGGGCCATGCTGTGTGGGGCGCTGAGTGGGCTCACTTACTAGACGCAGGTCACATTTGCCGGTTGTGACACCAAAGGTGACTGCAGCATTGTCATGTATCCTCTTGAGATGTCCTCACCCCTGGTCTAGAAGTTCTGTCTTAGTGGCGTTGTGTAAACAATGGCACTATGAGCAGAAGTGCAAACGTGTGAAGTGGTGAGGGAAGGCTGTGTCTAGGAAAGAGGGGGTGCCAGAGGATGTGGGACAAGTGAGGCATTCTGCAGGGAGAAGTTGCTGCCCATTCACACACAGTCAAGGGCCCTCCTAGGACATGCTGCTCCTCTCCCCAGAGCTTTGGGGAAGGGAAGCTGGTGGCAAGACAGGCTTGAGCCTCACGGGGTTTGAAGTTTGAGTCCGGTTCCTGTCTTGGGCAGAAGGCTGAATCAGTGGCCTTGTGTTTGAACCCGTTCCTTTGCTAATTGCTACCACCTGAGCAGCACTGGGAAGTCTTCTAGCCAGGGCTGGGGATGCATTCCTGCACACCTTGGGCAGGGCTGCTGGGGCTGGTGCTGTCCCTCTTCTGTGTCCCCTCCAAGGCACCCAACATCTTGCCCATTGCTGGGGGCCTGCTGGCACCAGCTGCGGCCAGCTGCTGAACACAGGCCCGCCTGAGTCAGCAGAAAACGCCCTACTCAGGCAGGACCAAAATAGCCTTCTTCCTTTTCCAGCACTTGAGGGTTTTTCCGCCTTCAAGGGGGAAAAACAAACCAAAACCAAAAAAAAAAAAAAACCCTTTAACAATGAGAATTGCAGCATCTGGAATGTTGTTTTTTTTGATACCTCTTCACCAAGAAGGCCCAACCCTGTCCTCTCGAGGGGTGTGCTTGATAATTATGGGGGAGAGGACACATGTTTGTGTGTCCTTGTTTTGGTGTGTACTGTGTGAAGAATGTTTATTAGGGTGGTGGGTGTCAGGGTGATTGGTGTGGAGGGGTGTTGGGGTGCTGTCTGTTATTTGGAGGAGTGGTGGGGTGTTCGTTGGCATATGCAGGATGCTAGGTGTGAGGCATTGATGTGTGTTGTGGTTGTGCACACGTACTCACACATACCCCTTCTTTGTTTCACTCTGCACCCATGTCCATCTGTACACGGGTCACCTCTTCTCCCTGCTGCCCCCTGCCAGGTCCCTGGCATTTTGCACGGTGACAGGGTCAGATGCACGGGTTCCTTTCTGAGAGTCAGGACATGCTTAGCGTTAGGAACAAACGCACGGGTAGTGCTGAGAGTGGTGAGGTCTTCGTGCGTGCCCTTACCCTGGGGGCAGTCCCTGCAGGTTGAGTCTTGGGCCTCGGGCTCTGCTCTGTGCACTGTCTTTGAGGTGTCCCCCTCCCAGTAGAACCACTTGCCCATGTGCACAGGAGAATGTCTCCCCAATCATGGGGTGGGGGTGAGGGGGGATGGAAACACCCAAGGGGCAGAGCCTATGCACCGGGGTCTCACATGTCCCTTGTCTCCACAGCGGAGCTGGAGTTCGTCCAGATCATCGTCATCGTGGTGGTGATGATGGTGATGGTGGTGGTAATCACCTGCCTGCTGAGTCACTACAAGCTGTCTGCCCGCTCCTTCATCAGCCGGCACAGTCAGGGGAGGAGGAGAGAGGATGGGCTGTCCTCGGTAAGTGCCCCATCTTGTGACTGCACCCTGATAAAATCCCATGTTGTCCCTGACTGGGGTGCTTGCCTGCACTGGGTTTTAGGGCAGGAAGACAGGGGCTGAGATGCCCACCCGGGATCGGTTTTCTCCCTGTCAACGCAGACACTTCATCCAAGTGGACATTTCTGTGATGCTGGAGGAATGGAGGGAAGCAAAGAGCTGGGTAGGAGGGGGGTGTGGTCTGCACGTCAGGGGGTTTCTGGGCAGTGGGCAGCAGACTGGACCTAACTTTGTAGAGCTGATGTTCCAGGAGAGAGAGCCTGAGTCTCTCCCTAGCTCCACCGGTCCCAGCCGCGCACCCTGGGCCAGTTCCTGATGCACAGAATGGGGCTCCACTCTTGTGTGTGAAAAGTGCTAGTGATGGCACCCAGCTAGCTAGCTCTGAGTGACGGCCAGGTTCTTGCTGCTAGAAAGCACTTCGTGCATTCATGACTTCATTCATCATTCAACAGATCTCTGCTGAGCCCTACTATGCGCCCGAGATCCTTGGGGATGGGGGGTTTGGGAGCAGGAGCAGATCCCAGAGTTGCTGGTGGCGGACGGTCAGGTGCAGACAGGTGATACTCACAGAGAGGCCTCGGCTTTGAGGACAGTCCAGGCCAAGCTCCCAAGGATAAAGATGGGCTGCAGGTAGGGGATGAGGACAAAAGAGCTGGTTCTCCATGTGCTGGGGTTCCGTACTCTCACATTCAACCGACCTCAGATCAAAAATATCCAAAGGAAGAATGTGCATCTGTACTCAGCACAGGTGGTTTTGCTTGTCCGTGTTCCCTTCACAACTCAGGGCAACAACTCTTTACACAATGACATTGTGTTGGGCATCAGAAGTCACCCAGAGATGACTGAAAAGATAGGTAAGGAAGGATGTATGTAGGTTCTATGTGAACACTGCCATTTTCTATAATCTGATGATTTGGGCGTCTCGGGGGTCCTGGAACCCCTCCTCTGCAGATACCAAGAGAGCCTTTTGTCATTTCCATGGTGTGTTTCAATACATTAGTACCGGGAACATTGTGGGTGTTCTGGAAGTTCCAGGGTATCCCCTCAGGAGTCCACCTCAGGGCCGGGATGGATCAGCTACTGGTGGGTGGGAACTTATCCTCTTGTGATGCCCAGCACCCTTTGGGGGCTCTGTCCTGCAGTCAGATTGAAGGGAGGAATAGCTATTGCTAAATAGTTCCCACCTCTGTGCCTGGGATGCAGAACTAAACTGCTGGAAGCAGCTGTCTGAAGGACAGGCTGAGGTGACAAGAAGAAGCTGGTCTCCAAGCCAGTGCTCACCAGGTGCAGGAAGGATGGTGACAGGACAGGCTGCACAGGTGGGGCTCCCCAGTTCCCGGGGACGCCTGGGACTGGCAGCAGTACCCAGAGTCTATGGGCTGAGCCAAGTCAGTGTTGGCTGCAGCCTGAGCCAGCAGGGCTGCCCCTGGCAGGTCTGGATGTCTCTGCTTACGTCAGGGCACGAGCATTAGCTCTGGCACCTGCACTAAGGATGCCGGCACCCTAACCCAGGCCCCAAGTGCATCTGAAGGGCACACTCTGCCTATGGCCCAGAGGATCCAGGTACCTCCTCTCACTCAGGTTTTTGTCTACTGTTGCTGTCACCCAGCAACAGGCACTGGCATCTGCGTGGCAGGAGCTCTGTGTGCCATGTCTCAGTCATCAGCTTACAGAGAACAAACCACAGCTTAGGGAGGTGGAGCTCTTGACAGAGGCCACACGGCTTGTCACTGCTGGGGAAGAGCCCATGCCCACTCGGCGAGGAGGCAGTTGGCCGAGTGTGGGAAGCACAGTGAGAGGTTCTGACATGGGAGACTATCCTTGATAGTGTGGAAGGGAGCCAGCCTGCAGGCAGCTTCTGGCCTTGGATGCTGAAACAGGCAGGGTCCCAAGCGTGGCTTCTCAGACACCTGGAGTGTCTGCTATACTCTCTTGACTCAGCACCCACATGAGCCCCTGGGGACTCTTAGTGGGGTGAACACAGAGCCCATTAAGGCCCAAAGCAGATGGTGGCAGCTCCCTTGGGGAACCCCTGCCAGACAGGGTGCAACTGAGGAGTCTCTAGGCCCTGTGGCCTCCCAGAGAAACCCAAACACGGCGCGGTGTGGCTGGGGCCAGGCCTGCACCCCACCTGCCCACCTAGAGTCTCAGGCATGTCTTTTGACAGTGACAGTTTTTCAGGGTGACCTGGGAAGTTCCCTTCTATCTGTTGGTAGTCAGCAGCCCTGCCTCACCCCACCTGTGCCAGAGACAGAGGTAACTCTCCTCTGAGACCAGGATATGAGGTCATGTCCCAGCCTGTGTCTCCTTGCTGTGTGATAGTGGGCAGGTCACAGCCCTCCCTGGGACTGTTTCCCCATCTGTCGAGCAGGGTAAGAAAATCAGCCAGGTGAGGTTCAAGAGTGGCCCCAAGGTGCCACCTCCCTACCCCCCAAGTGACATGAGGGAAGCCAGGACATGTTGTGTTATGGCCACAGATGACAAACTCGGGTTGAAAGGGCTTGTGTGTGTGTGTGTGTGTGTGCGTGTGGGTGGGGGGGTACCCAGTGCTGACTGGTAAAGGCCACAGTCTCACCTGGACACAGGTGCTTGTGGTGCAGCAAGCTACTGAGGAGGAAGCCCCTCCTCTTCCTGACCATCCCTGAGCCTTGCCTCCGGGCTCTGGCTGGAACTAGCGGCCTCTACTTTGAACTTCCTTTCCTCTCCATGCATGGCCTATAATTATTCCCACTGTGGCCAGCCAAGCCATGGTGGCGCCCTCAGAAAACGTGGTTTGTGCACCCAGCCAGCTTGGTCCAGGAGCCCAGCCAGGACCTTGGATGAGGCAACCCTTTGTCCTCTCTGTCTCCAAATGAGTCCTCAGCTTGGGTCTCTTGCTCCCCACAGGAGTCTACCAAGGGCTCATTTTCCAGGGCTAGCCAGAGGTGGGACTACAGCTAGACCAGGTACAGCATTCAACAAAGGCCAGGCCCACACTAGTGGCTTCTAGGAGATACAGACCTGTCCTGGGCCTAGGGTGAGCCACGTTTGGCCAGAGGCATCTTCTCCACCACAGTAACAAATACTCTTGAGTCCCACTGTCTGCCTGCCAGACCTCTGGCTTGCAGAGTTAGGAGGTGTAGTGATGGATCCACAAGGAAGGAAGGAAGGATTGTCACTGGAGACCTGAGGGGTCAATGTCCTCTGCCTGGCCTTGTAAATTGAAGATCTTGATTGGCCTGGGAGTCTGGAGTTGAAGTCAGGTGGATATCATCAGGGCTTAGCAAATTGTAGCCCAAGGGCCAGCTTCTGGGTTTTGTAAATAAAGTTTTATTAGCACATAACCGTGCCCATCCAGTGCATTTGACTTAGCAGCAGATTTAAGTGGTGTGTTAGAAACTACCAGCCTGAGGGGCAGAAAGTATTTTACTCTGGCCCATTCTGGAAATAGTTGGTGGAACCCCACATCTACAGGGGTCTAAAGGGGGAAGCCCCTGCAGACTGGGTGCCCCCCACTCAGAGAAATGTTTACAGAGGCGTGTCCCCCCCCAGAGGCCAGGGAATCACAGGAAAAAGTATGCAGTTCTTTAAGGTAGTAGGGACTGGTTGGAGCCCCTGCCAAGGCTGAGCACTGGACAGGGGGAGGGTATCAGCCTCAGGGTTGGACCTCGTCCCCCTCCTCCAGCCAGAAGTGGCTGCTGTAAACATCCAGGGCTAAGGAAGTTTTCAGGCCACATTTGGACCTGGTCCCACACAGATGATTGCACTGTTAACAATTTAGGCACTGCACAACCTGAGCACCTACTAGATAGCACTCTGGACTCTGGTCACCCAGGACATGGTAGCCCCTGCAGTCCTGTAGGGAGTGAGATGCAGAAACAGGCAGTTGCAAGCTGTGTGCAGAGGGGAGTGGAAGGGGTGTATGGGAGGTGCTGTCAACAATGTTTGTTGAGGGAAACACTTGTAATACAGCAAGGTGCTGTATTACAGGGAAGGAGGTTGGGTGCAGAGGTGGTATTTTGTTTTGGAGGCCGCAGGGAGCCCAAAAGGTTTAAGCAGAAGAGTAACGCGGATTTGAGGGAGTAGGGTGTGAGGGTTTGACCAGGCAGCCTCTGGGAGCCTCGCTGCTAGTGCCACTTGGCCCCTGTGCAGCAGAACCGGTGTTTTACTCAATCTGCAGCTGACCTGTCTGCACAGTCAGGTATGGGAGGCCCTGGCTTTGCTGTCCAGTAGAAGGTGGAGAAGCATGGTGGGAGACAGTTGTCAAGAAAGATCCCCTTGGTCTGTGGTGCAGCTTGAAGGATGTCAGGGTCATTCACTGTATGAGGGAGCAAGGTGAACCGGCAAGACTTGACCTCTAGGGGCAAGTGCATTCCTGCTGTGACTGTTCTGAGAGCCACAGAGCCCCCTAGTGGCCATGGGAAATCACAGACTCTGGCAGTTCCCACCCAGGCTGCAGGTTAAAGTGACATCTTACTTCCTACCTGGGAGCCCTCCAAACATATGCTCCCAAGGTAGCTTTCGGGTTTTGGTTTGTTCATTATATGAATTGCTGGGCTGTTGGCATGTCATATGCCCAAACCTAGCAAACCCGTTTCCCTTGAACAAATGAGTTTATTACCTAACAGTTACATCTCAGTGAAGCTATAAAGTTAGCAGTCATCCCTTAGACATCCTTTAGACAGCACTAAATGTCACCTGGGCAAGTCAGGTGTAGCATGGGGTCCCTCTTTCCTGGGAGGAGCTGATGCCCAGCTGGAATCCCAAAGCAGAGGGCATGAGCTTCATGACACAGAACCTGGCACAGAAGTAAGTGCCCTGTCCATGTTTGTTGATGAAGTGTTAGAGAGTCTGCAGGACATGAAGCTGACCACGCGGTGGGAACCAGGGCCCATGTTCATGTGTTAAGTAACTGGTCTGTGTGGCTGGGGCAACTTCAGGGGTGGCACCCAAGGGCCACATTGACTCAGGTGGCTCATGTTAACATTCAACATGGCAAATCCACAAACCCCATGAGCCAGGTGTAGTTGTCCACATGTTCAGATGTGGAGATTGTGGCCTCTGAAAGTGAGCAGCATGCTCCTCGCTGTGAAAGCGGTCAAGTCAGGAGGCAAGAGGGGCGAAACCACACTGGGCTTCCCGGTGAGCCAGGTCGGGATTTATTCTGAGGTTCCCAGAAGCTGCAGAGGGCATTGAGAGGGGATACCCAGATCAGGTGTAGATTTTGGAAAGCATGAAGGGACAGCTGTGGGGGCAGAGAGAGGGAGGTCGCAGAGCCGCCAGTGTGCTGTTTTCTGGAGAAATCTCCAGGGCCAGGACAGGGGACCAGAGTGGATGAGGAGAAATGTTGGGCTGAGATCTCACTCCAGAATGAAGGTCAGAGGCCAAGTCTGTGGAGTCTCTGCCCTGCCTCCTGCTCACTCTGCTGACTTCATGTCCCCTCCTCCCTGCAGGAAGGATGCCTGTGGCCCTCGGAAAGCACAGTGTCAGGCGGTGGAATCCCAGAGGTGAGACGCAGCACATCTGTCCCCTCGCACAGCAAGGCTGTTGGCTGTTAAGGGGTTCTGCCCCTTGGAGGCTGGGACCCTTGATGGGGGGGGGGTCCCACCCTTGCCTTTGGGAGGCCCACAACACCTGTGGCAGGTAGCAGAGCTGCCCCTGTGCTCAGGAGGCTCTGTGGTCATCAGGGGCTGTCTCCGGGCCTCCCTCCCTCACCGGCTCCTCCCTGTGCAGCCGCAGGTCTACTCCGCGCCCCGGCCTGCAGACCGCCTGGCCGTGCCGGCCTTCGCCCAGCGGGATCGCTTCCACCGCTTCCAGCCCACCTACCCCTACCTGCAGCACGAGATTGACCTGCCGCCCACCATCTCGCTGTCCGACGGGGAGGAGCCCCCACCCTACCAGGGCCCCTGCACCCTCCAGCTGCGGGACCCCGAGCAGCAGCTGGAGCTGAACCGCGAGTCAGTGCGTGCACCCCCCAACAGAACCATCTTCGACAGTGACCTGATGGGCAGCTCCGTGCTGGGGCCCTGCGCCCCCAGCAGTAACTCGGGCATCAGCGCCACGTGCTACAGCAGCGGAGGGCGCATGGAGGGGCCACCACCCACCTACAGCGAGGTCATCGGTCACTACCCCGGGGCCTCCTTCCAGCACCAGCAGAGCCACGGGCCATCTTCCTTGCTGGAGGGGACCCGGCTCCACCACCCACACATCACCCCCCTGGAGAGCAAGGAAAAGGAAAAACAGAAAGGTCACCCCCTCTAGGAGCCGGGGGTGACTGGGGCAGCTGTAGGTAAAAAAAAGTCAAAACACTCCGCACTTCATAGAAGAGAAGAGAGAGGAGGGCAGGGGACAGACAGGAAATGCAGCGTGTGCCACCCCCAGCTCTCATGTATAAATATTTACTTGTTCTGTCTGGTCTTGAATGCACAAGCTCAGTTGCAGAAAACCTTGTTGAGCCGTCTTGAAGGCAAAAGAGAAAAAACAAATTCTACAGTAGTCTTTTTTTGTTGTTGTTGTTGTTTCTAGTCGAGCCGTGTGCGTGAATGCTTAATTTCCTTTTGTGATGGTTTCACTTAACTTTAAAGAAATGTTTGCACAAAACCTTTGTTTAAAGATCTGCAATATTATATATAAATATATATAAAATAAGAGAAACTGTATGTGGGGGGGGCAGGAGTATTTTTGTATTAGAAGAGGCCTATTAAAAAAACATTGTTTTCTGAACTAGAAGAAAAAAAGAGGCAATTTTTGAGTGCCAACTCAGAAAGTGTATTACCTTGTAAAGAAAAAAAAAATGACAAAGCAGGGGTTTAGAGTTATTTATATAAATGTTGAGGATTTTGCACTATTTTTTAATATAACTATCTCAGTGCTTGTTTGAGGGAAGCTTGCATTATGTCTGTTGAGACGTGGAGGGAGTTCAGAGTCAGAAGTGTCCCCTGGAGTCTGGAGAGGAGTGGGCGGGGAAGGGCAGTGTCCCTGGGGCCCCTTTCCTACAGATGGGGCACTCTGTCTAGCACAGGTGGATGACATGCTACGCATTCCCTGCGGAAGGGGACACCTTTTTTCCCCTCTGGGTCAGGATTGCCTTTGGACTGCAGGTGAATCAAGAAGGTCCCCACTGAGGCACCGAGTTCCACCAGGTGGTTTTTGCCTTTTCCAAAATGAAAATAAACTCTTATGGAAGGAATCTTAGTTTTTCTTCTTCTGTTACAAACTGCAAAGGTTCCTGTGGTATGGGCAAGTGCTCCCAGCAAGCTGCAGCCACTCCCTGCGCGTGTGACCAGGGGCGAGGTGGCTTGTTGGTTGAAGTTCAGCTGACCCCAGAATTTATCAGCCAAGGTTGATTCAGTACACCGGCACGTAAGAAAGGCCGGCAATATTAGCGACTTGACCTCAACAACGTTTGTGCCCTTTGTATATTGATTTTCACTTGAGGCCAATAAAAAGACACCCAGCCATGAAAAGGTGACGAGCCCAGGGTGCTCTCAGGACACAGGGAAGGGTTAAATCAGAAAGGACAGTCAGGCTCCAGAAGAATTCCCTACCTTCTCCTTCCCCACAGTTTCATTCCCTTCACCTGTGTCTCGTGTTACCTCTTCATAGCATCTCTGTCAGACTCAACTCTCCTTTACGGCTTTTATGAGTAGGTTGGAATTGGAGGGACCCCCTGTTGTAGGAGGAATGGGTGTGCACAGAGGTGACTACAGATCGCCAAGTGCAGACCCTTGGGGTGTCACAGGATCAGTGGCTGGAACTCAAGGTCTTCCTAGCACACCTCCTGTCCCTCATTTTCCCCAGATTGCTAACTAGTAGGCTAGCATAAAAGAAAGACATACGAAACAATAAATGTGTGAACAACTTTTCTATTACTTGAAAAAGTTTAGAAGTTCTGACGCTGGACCTCTGTTTATATGTGTGCATTTGAAGAGCATGGTGGCTGCAGAGCCTGGGACCTAAGCAGTCTGCACACCTGCCTGGCAGGAAGTTCCTGCCCCTGTCACCTGCCAGACCTGCTTTTCCAAAGGTCTTGGCATAATATTTGCTTCTTTCTTAAAGAGGGTTCTTTCAAAGGTTGGGCAGCGAAATCAATAGAGCTTGTCCTGGAGGGACACGCTCACAGTGTTCCCATCGTGCCTCCTGCAGGGGAAGCATCTGGTGCCTTACTGGGGAAGCGGTCACCCTCTTGTCTCGGGCGGGGATGTTCCCGGACAGTGCCTCACCATCGGGACCGGTCCACAAAGGGCTACTGTGTCTTTTAAAGTATCACCCCCCTTGTGCCCTTGCTCCCCGCCCCCGCTGTGAATGTGCACTGTTGGGAGGTGTCCCCTATCATCCCTACAACCTCTGTGGTCGCCAACTGTGTATGACTCCCATCTGGGTTGAAAGCCAATGAGGGCCTCATCTGTGTGTATGGCGCCAGCCCAAAGTCAGGCTAACGTCCTCCCAACAAACTGTTGGAATGTTTGCTTTATAGTATGGCTGTGTGTGCCACCAGTGAGACAGGAGGGCGAGGTTACCACCTCAGCTGGCTCGAGGACAGAGCCCGGCCCTCTGGTTACAACCAGGCTTATGTCCAGGCTGCCTGGGCTTCGTCCCCGAAGGGCCAGAGCTGTAGAAGTTCAATGTGAGGGGCTTGTCAGCGACAGGGCACGCCCCAAGAGAATCGATGGGTGTTAGTCTGGGAACCACGTGGGCCCCCTGCCGGGCCTCAGCGCTGGGCACCTTTCCTCCACACGCTGGCTGCCCTGTCGTTAGGTTTTCCAGTAGGACGTTAGGTGGGCCCTGGGAGAGTGGCTGGTTGGAGAGGGACCAGATTGGTTTTGGGGTTCTGCTACACTATCCGGAGTTCAGAGAAGGTGGCAGAGCTCATTGCCTGTCTGTCCTCAGGTTTCCTTTGGAGAAAACTCATTTCCCTGTTCCTCTACACGAACAGACTTACAAAATTGCACTAAGAGCAATTTTTGCAAAAACTCAAGTGTTTTTGCAAAAAGTTAAAGGCCATCCCTTTTCCTCACGTGTAGCCAAAACCAGGACTGGGCGAGCACTGGCTCCTGTCCCTGTCCTTGCTGGTGCAAGGTCCTTGCTGGTCGTCCCCGTGAACTGTATGTTTCAGATCAGTTTTTTTTTTTTTTCCCTGTGTGCAACACAGCTTCCAGAACTATGGAACATCACAATGATAGAAAAGAAAAGGTGTTTTGTTTTCCAGACTCTGCACTTGAAATGTCGCTGTACATAGAGCTTGAAGGGCCACGCCGCCTCCCCTGCCTGACCCGACTGTCATGCTCACCAAACTGCTTGCACGGGTGTCCTCAGCGCCGGACGCTCCCCCTTGCAGCTCTGTTCTCTCAGTTCTGTTCGCGTGAAACCTCTGTAAGCTCTCTGTGCACGCCAGGCACAGCACTCGCGTCGCTGCTGTGTAAGACTGTCTGGATGCCCGTCCCCAGGCTGAAGAAATTGCTTGTTGTGTGTCGCTGATCATTAGTGGCAATGATGACATTCTGAAAAGCTGCAATACTTATACAATAAATTTTACAGTTCTTTGGAGTGAGGCCTTTTGTCTTCTTTGTCTGAGTTGCTCCCTCCCCTTCCCACCCTCTGCCACGACCCCAGGATGCAGGTAGTGGAGACAGAGTGGCTGCTGCAGAGCCTTAATTTGTCTGATTTCTCTTTTAGTTCATGCAGGGATCCCAGAGAAAAGAAAAGATCTGACAGGCGGGTCTAATAAAGTGGGTGGCATTGGGGCTGAGAGATTGCAGTTTTCTGCCCTCATCATGGCATGGCGAAAGCTCTGATAAGGTCTGCAGCAAACAAACCTTAAGGGGGGGTTCTTCCAGAAGTAAGCCCTGAGACGTGGACTTGTGTGCAAGGGATGCTTTAAGGTTAAGAGGAGCTAGGGGAGGATGGAGATGGAGAAGTGAGCGAAGAAGATAGTCTTCAGGAATTCCCGTGAAGGCCTGTGGGGAGCCACGGATTAAGCTGCAGTGAAGAGAGGCAGGTGCCCTGGCAGGGTCCCAGAAGCCCCAGCATGGCGTTTGAGGTGCCAGTCCTCAGTTCAAGGGGCACATAGAGCTGGGACGCACACACCCTTAAAAGAGCTCCAGGGAGAGTCAGTGGGGCCCTGAGTGTCCACCCCAGAGAGTGTTTCCTTTACTTCTCAAATAGAGCCTCTTTAATGTCCAATCAAAGATTGAAAAGCATTGGCCACTATGAAGACCAGAGTTTCCCCTGGGGTGACTGCTGCTTAACCTCAGCCTCTGGGCCCCGCAGAACAAGAGAAATATCTCAACACAGAGATGCTGATGGGAAGTGGTACCCATGGGATCCACCTGAACTTCGCTCCCATCTGCCTCCCCTGCTTCCTCTTTCTGGTGGGGAAAACCCCAGAAATTATAAAGAACCAGGGAGTAGCCAAAAGAGTTTATTACCCCCAATTGAGAGGTCCTGGACTCTGTCCTGCCTTCAAGCTGGTTCCCCCCGACCATGGTCACATAACTTGCAACTCTCTGTCATTTGTCTCTGAATTGGGGAGGGGCCTGTGAGGGGTTTGGCCCTTTAGCTTTCTGGGTGGTTTGAGGTCTTGGGCTGGGCACAGGCAAAACCAAGCAGGGCCTTTCCCAGTAGAGCGGGGGTGTTTTGGGCTCCGGTGAAAAAAGACCCTCCATCCTTAGGTGCCACTCAAGCCGACAGCCACCTCGGATCTGGAATAAGGAAGGAAGCCAGAGCTAATGCTCGCCACATGCCTCTGAGTACCTAGCACGGTGCTAAGTTCTGCCCAAAGTCTGCGGCTATTCAGGGACGATTTTGAGCATGACTGGGTGCCAGGCACCAGGCTGGCTGCTGCAGAGAACTCAAGCTGACTTCAGGGATGCTAACCCACATGAGGACAAGGACAGTGGGCTGTTTGCAGCCAGAGGGTGGCTTAATGCGAGCCAAGGGCTGCAGGTGCCCTGGCCCTCGGGTAGATGGCATCCTACTCAATCCCCACAAGCTGACAATACTCCTAACCTTCCCTCCCCACCCCCAACTTCTGAACATCCTCACTGGGCCAGCCTCCCTCTCACATGCCCAGCTCATGCAAGGCACATCTTGTGACCATCTCAAGACATCTGTAGAAAGAGGGAGTGATGGCTGCGTGCACTTTCAGACCACTGTGAAGTCCAGGTATTGTCAAGTCTGTCCTCCCTGAGTCAGGACCAGTGAGTGAGGGAACACAAAGGGAGGGGTGAACCTGCAGCTGTGGGACCCAGGGCGTGGGGGGCAGCGCAGCCCCCTGGATGGGAAGTGGACCCTGAGGAAGGGGACACCCCTTCTCCCTGGCACGTCAGTGGGAAGGGCCACCATGAGGCTGGGGTGCTAGAGAAGCCAGGTGTGGCAATGAGCACTGCGCTCCTTGACACAGGAGCATGGCGTGCCTAAACACAGAGCCGAACAAGAAGGAAGGACTCAGATGCTATTCATAGGAATCCAGTGAGCAGGCCTGGCACCTGTGCTAGGTGTCAGACCCCAGGCCAGGGACATGGGGTGACTACACAGACATGTCCTCACCTGGGTTTCCTCTGGGCTGGCGGTGGCCATAGGGGCAGGCAGGTCCCCCCTTCTTAACACAACTCCTCAAAAGTGTAATATCAGATATGTGGCAACCAGGATGGCACCCTGGAGCCACTCGGGAGTCTGGAGCCTCCGTCCCATTTGGCTTGTCCTGCCCAAATGCCAGCTAAAATGAACAGGTGGTCTGGACGGGCCTCATGCTCCCTGTCACAGCAGCAGGGCTCTCAGTTGGCACCTCTGAGAAACTTGTGGCGTGTGACTGCAGCAGTGGGAGCTCTGAGCTCGCGCTCAGTGGTGGCCACATCTCCCTGGTGGCGCCTCCTGGACACCTTCTCCCCCTCCCTCCTGTGTGGGGGGCACAGCTTGTGTCCCTCACCACTCTTCACCACTCAGCCTAAACCAGGCTCCCATCCCACAGTGGCCACCAGAGCTCCCTGGCTGGCACCCTCCCCTGGAGGGGACCCTACATCTGGTAGGGCTCAGAGCCTCCATGGCCCCTACAACCTAGGAGATAAACTCGCACCCTCTCGAAGCCTCACAAGGTTCTAATAGCTGATGCTTCTCTGTGTTCTCCAATGCCCGGGAGAGAGCGCTGTGGCTTGCACCTGCTCTTTCTCACCATACGCCTGCATGGCAGCTGCCCTTCTGCCCAGAATCCCCTACTCTGGGCCCCTTTACTGTCCTTAGCTTCCTTCAGTATTAAGGCCCAGTTCAGATGGCACATCCTCCAGCAAGTCTTCCAGGACGTCCCCTCTCCCCACTTCTCAGTGTCATCCCTCTGTCACAGTCACAGCATTGCATGTCCACAGCTGGCTCCCAGGGCACCAAGCTCCTCAAGCCAGGGCCAGACCTGTGCACTGTTTATAGGGATACAGAGATGCTCACAGAACGGGACCTGCCCTTCTCGCTCCTTCTAACTCGACAATCCCATCCTCAGATAACCTAACCATGGCTGGCCTCCCTGTCACCACTTACAAGAACTGGGACACTCTGTCCCTCCACCTACACTGCCCCTCACTCTGCAAGGTCCTCAACTCTTCCATCAGACAGACAGAAGTGCGATTGCAGCTGTCTAGCTGAGGGCAGAAGGCACCTTTTCCACTCACCCCAACAGCCAGGAGCAAACAGGAAGGAGCAGGCCTGGGTGCCACCTCAACCATTATGTAGCTCTGGGTTCCTGGCTACAAGTATGGAAAATAAGCCAGCAGGGATCTGAGCCCCCTAAAATGTCCTAGTTCTAAAGCAAGTTGTCCCCAGACACACCAGGGTCCTGCAGGCCCTGGGCCGTCTGCGTTGTTCCTCTAGATCAAGGTTCAACAAATTATGGCCCAGGCACTAAGTCCCCAGCTGCCTGCTTTTATAAATAAAGTTTTATTGGCACACAGCCAAACCTGTTTAGTTACACACCGCCTGTAGCTGCTTTAGTGTTAGAGCGGCAGAGGTGAAGGGTTCCATGGCCCAGAAAGCCCAAAATTATCTCATCACACTCAAAGACAGAAAAGAAGACTATTCTTCTTTGTACCATGTTAAAGAAATAAACCTTCAGAAATCATCTTTATTTTCAGAAGTTTTACGTTTACAGAAAATTGAGACTATACTTAGCCCAGATAGCCAGTTCTGCCTCCTGTAAACTGCTAAGTGTATTTGTCATAGTTACTGAGTCAGTATTGAAACACAAGGCCAGACTTTATTCAAACATCCGTAGCGTTTTGCTTGCTGTGTTCCAGTCGCCTCTGGAATATCATATTGTTGTTAGTTCTGATACCCTATCTCCTTCAGTTCCTCTGGGCTGTGACAGTCTTCCAGACTGTCTTGTGTTGTTGACCTTGACCGTGTGGAGCAGTGTTGTTTTGTTGACCTCTTTCTATTGAGGTGTGACCCCAGTGGGGTTGGGAAGGTAGGACACAGAGGTCAGGGGTTCTTCTCAGCATTTGTAGCCAGGGCCATGCTATCAATGTGACCTGTCACTGCTGAGGTTGACCTTGCTCACCAGGCTGAGGTGTTTGTCAGGTGTCTCAGCTGTGCAGTTCTCCCTTCTCTCCCTTTTCACTCTTTTCTCTTGGGAAGGAAGTCGCTGAGTGCAACCCACTCTGGAGGGCTGGAGGGCTGTGTTCACTCCTCAGGGAGAAGTATCTGCAGAAGTCATTTGGAATTCCTCTGTGTAAGAGATTCATTCATTTGTTCATTCATTTACACCAGTAGGGACTCATGGATATTTCTTTTGTACTTTAGGATATAGTCCAAAGCTACCTTATTTATTTTGCTTCTCAAATTGCCCCAGCTTTGGCCAGTTGGCTCCTTTGTCCCTTTGACATATCCCATCCTTGTTACTTGAGTTTGTGGTTTTTAGCTCTTCCCCACCTTCTGGTGCAGTCAGATGCTCTGGCTTCACCTCCCGTATTTCCTGCTCCACTTCCAGAGCCAGCCATCTCTCCAAAGGCCCCAGTTCCTTCACTGGAAAACGGTATTAAGAACTAAGATCCAGTTGCCAGGCAAGGTGGTACATGCTTGTAATCCCAACACTTGGGAGGCTGAGGTAGGAGGATGGTGAGTCCAAGGCTACCTGGATACATAATGAGACTCTTGTCTCAAAAGAAAAAAAAAAAAAAGAACTAGAATGTGGGTTCTGCTGTGCTTACTGAGCTGTTAGCACTTCCAGACCCTCTCAGCTGCTGGAGCAAGGAGATGTGTGTGTGCACAAGGGTGCGCTAACCCACGTGTGTGTGTGCAGACATTTCTACATGTAACCATCTTCCTCTAAATTAATGAGTTTGGACACTCACACCGATGACTCTGACGCAGACCTGCCATCACCTGGGTCATCTCAGCCTCCTCCCCTTGCTCACCTGTCACCTCCATTTATGTTCCTGTTCAGTTCCAGTGCAGGAGGTCAGCTGTATCAGAATCAGCCATGGTGCCCCCTAGGAAACCACCTTTTCTGCTCCAGTTCATGGCACAGGCTTGGCCCCTGGTCTCCCATGCCCCTGGCTTCCAGAGTTATTTAGCTCAGGAACTTCCCCTCTTGACAGCTGGTGCATACACCTGGCAATTCTGCACTCCACGCTGGGACCTCCCAACTCCCTAACTTAAAACAGTGCAGGTACGTTCAAGTTCATTCTTTGCCTTGTCAAGTTCTTCAAGTTTTGGCAAATGCATAAGGCCAGGTGTCTACTATGATAGGTCACTACAGAACAAACTCCCCTAAAAACTCTGGGCTTCTCCCTCCAACCCTGCTCCCTGAGTCCCTGACAAGACAAGCACTAATCTTTCTTGATCGCTGCAGTTTTGCTATGTTGCTGGAATCACACAGAATGGCCTTTTCAGACTGCTTCTTTCCTCTGCAAGAATCGTTTAAGATTCACTCATTTCACTTTCAAGGCTTTGTAGCCTATTTCCCCTCATTACCAAGAACAGCCCATTGCACGCATGCACGTAGGCTGTGTACCCATTCACCTGCTCCATAACCCGGGCTGTGATGACAAACAGACCAGCTAACACGCTCGCATGCATGCATTTTGGTGGGTGTAAGTTCAAGGCAGTTGCAGCATGACTGCTGGGTTGACATCAGCTCGTTCAGCCCGGGAGAAGCCACCACTCTGTCTTTGACAGTAGTCAGGCCACTGTGCGTTCCCTCCAGCGATGGACGCATCCTGCTGCTCGATGTCCTCATCAGCACTTGGTGTTGTCAGGTTTGTGGTCGGTACTCGTTTTAAGAGATGTGTACCTCTATCTAGTTTCCTTCTAATTTTCAATCCTCTTCTGGCAAAAGACTCTCGGCATCTTTACATGTGCTCTTTGCCATCTGTATCTCGTCCTTGGTGAGTGGTCTGTTAGGATCCCTTGTCCACTTCTAACCAATTTGTCTTTCTTAATGGTGAACTTCTTAAGTTCTTTGCATATTTTGGATATGAGTTCTTTATCAGATATGTGCTCACAGGTATTTTTTCCAGCCTGTAGTTTGTCTTTCATTCTCTCTCTCTCTCTCTCACTCTCGTTCTTGCTCTCACTCTCTCTGGTACTGGGGGTTGAATCTTGGACCTTCTGCTTGCTCTACCACTTGACTTGAGCCATTCCACCAGACCTCCTTTTGATGTTGGTCATTTGAGATAGGGTCTCGCTTTATGCCCGAGTCGGCCTGGACCAAAATCGCAAGCGCTTTACTGCCGAGCTACAGCTCCAGCCCTCTGTCACTTTCCTAACTGGGTCTTTCACAGAGACGTTAATCCTTATAAAGTTTAACTTACATTTTTTTCTTTCCACAGATCATGTTTTGCTGTTATATCTGATAACTTACAAAGCCAAAGGCCACCTGGATTTCATCCTATGGGTCCTTCCCAAAGTGTTGTGGTTTCATACTGTACATCCGGGTCTGTGATCCATTTTGAGTTAATTTTTGTGATAGAGTAAGCTCTGTGTTCGGATGGATGTTTTCGTGCGGAATGCCCAATGGTTCAGCTCCAATTTTTAAACTACTCTCTTTCCTACATTGATCTTCTTTTCTCCTTTGCCAAAAATCAGTTGATTGTATTGGTCGTGGGGTCTTCTACCTCTGAGCCTTTACTCTGTTCCACTGATCAGTTGTTGATTGTTCACCAATATCACACTGCCATGCTTACTGGAGCCTTACAGTAAGTCTTTAGCTCAGCGAGGCCTCCAACTTTCTTCTTTCCTTCAGTGTTTCATTGGCTATCCAGGCCTGTTTCCTTCTCATATAAGCTTTCTAATCAGTTAGTTGATATCTATAAAATAGTTTGCTGGGAATGGGCGCTGGTGGCTCACACCCGTAATCCTAGCTACTGGGGAGGCTGAGATCAGGATGAAGCCAGCCCAGGGAAATAGTTCACCAGATCCTGTCTCCAAAATAACCAAAGCACAACGGACTGGAGGTGTGACTCGAGCGCTAGAGTGTCTGCTTTGCAAGTGTGAAGCCTGGAGTTCAAACTCCAGTCCCAACCAAAAAAAAAAAAATTGTTTGCTGAGATTTTTTATTGGAATTATATTGAATCTATGAATCAAGTTGGGAAGAATGGACTTCTTCATCATATGGAAGTCTTCCATGAATATGGCTCTCCATTTATTTAAATATTCTTTTATTCCTCTCACCAAAGCCCAGGCTGGCCCATTGTGTGCACAGTTTTAGGCAAACAGATCTCAAGCGGACTTTGCTAGACTTACACCTGTTTCATTTCTGGATGGTGTTATTATGAAAGGCATTCTTTATCTAACTCACATTCTAAACAGTCACTGTTGGTATACAAGGAAGAAATGGACTTTGTATCCTGCAACATTGCTGTAGTTACTTTTCACTTCTGGGAGGGTTTTATGTTATTGATTCTTTGGGATTTTGTACACACACAATTTTGTCATCTATGAACAAAAGCTGTTTTATTTTATTTATATATATTTCCCTATCTGTATACATTTTATTTCCCTTTCTTGCTTTACCTTATTACCTATGTCTTCTAGTGCACTGTTGAACAGGAGTGGTGAGGGAGGACATCCTTGCCTTACTACTGATTTTAGGGAGAAACCATCCAGTTTCTCACTGTTAAGAAAAGTTAAACCCTCTTACACTGTTGGTGGGAATGTAAACTAGTACAAACACTCTGGAAAAAAATTTGAAGACTTCTTAAAAATCTACACATAGATCTATCATTTGATCCAGCAATACCACTCTTGGGGATATACCCAAAAGACTGTGACACAGGTTACTCCAGAGGCACCTGCACACCCATGTTTATTGCGGCACTATTCACAATAGCCAAGTTATGGAAACAGCCAAGATGCCCCACCACTGACGAATGGATTAAGAAAATGTGGTATCTATACACAATGGAATTTTATGCAGCCATGAAGAAGAACGAAATGTTATCATTCGCTGGTAAATGGATGGAATTGGAGAACATCATTCTGAGTGAGGTTAGCCTGGTCCAAAAGACCAAAAATCGTATGTTCTCCCTCATATGCGGACATTAGATCAAGGCCAACACAACAAGGGGATTGGACTTTGATCACATGATAAAGCGAGAGCACACAAGAGAGCTATGAGGATAAGTAAGACACCTAAAAAACTAGATAGCATTTGTTGCCCTTAATGCAGAGAAACTAAAGCAGATACCTTAAAGCAACTGAGACCAATAGGAAAAGGGGACCAGGAACTAGAGAAAAGGTGAGATCAAAAAGAATTAACCTAGAAGGTAACACCCACGCACAGGAAATCAATGTGAATCAATGCCCTGTATAGCTATCCTTATCTCAACCAGCAAAACCCCTTGTTCCTTCCTATTATTGCTTATACTCTCTCTACAACAAAATTAGAGATAAGGGCAAAATAGTTTCTGCTGGGTATTGAGGGGGGGGAGCAGGAGGGGGTGGAGTGGGTGGTAAGGGAGGAGGTGGGGGCAGGGGGGAGAAATGAACCAATCCTTGTATGCACATATGAATAATAAAAGAAAAATGAAAAAAAAAAAAGGCAAAATAGTTTCTGCCGGGTATCGAGGGAGTGGGGGGGAGAGGTAAAGGGTGGGGGGATTAAGGGAGGGAGCAGGGGGCAGGGGGGAGAAATGGCCCAAACATTGTATGCACATATGAATAAAATAAAATAAAAAAAAGAGAATTTAGCATTGAGACTTTGGAAGCAGGTCTCCTCTTGTCTTAGTCTGCTATAACAAGAATATCAGAGACAAGGACGCATAGAAACAACAGAAGTTTATTGCTCACAGTTCTGGAGGCAGGAAGCTGTCAGCAAAACTGGTGTCTGATGAAGGTACCAGCTATCACTTTGCTGTGTCCTCACAGGGACAGGGAATCCTTTTGAGACTTTTGGGTGTTTTATTTTTTTGGTGGTGGTACTGGGGTTTTGAACTCAGGGCTTCACACTTGTTAGACAGGCACTGTACAAGTTGAGTCACTCCACTAGCCCTGTTGTTGCATTTTTTTGAATGTTGAATCAGCCTTGCATCCCTGGAACAAATCTCACTGGGTTGTGGTAAGAGTTTTATTTTTATTCATTGTTGAATTTGATTTATTCTTGTTTAGAAGATTTTCTTTTACATTCATGAAAGATATTAGTGTTGAATCTTTATTTCTTGTAATAATTTCCTATTTCTTCATATGGTTTGGCAAGAGGGCAGAAGTGGCCTCACAGAATGAGTTAGAAAGTGTCTCCTCTGTCTCTGTGTCCTTCCAGAGGAAGGAAATCTCTCACCTCATTTCCCCTCTCATATTTTGTTGTCCTTGGTTAGGTTCATACGCACTTCAGATTGTTTGAACTCCTTGGAAAATTATTCTTTTCAATGTCTATGGAATCTGGTGGTGACCCCTCTTTTTGTGTTGCTCGTTTGGATCTTCTCTCTCTCTTCTTGGTTAGCTTAGCTAAAGGTTTATCAATTTTACTGATGTTTTTAATGAAGCAATTTTGGGCTTTACTAATCTTCTTTATTATTTTACTGTTGTTTTTTGTTGGTTTCTGCTCTAATTTGTCTTACTTCTTCGATTTGCCTTTGGTTTACTTGCCTTCTTTTTCTAGTATTCTGAGGTATGAGAATATTCATTTAAGATCTTTCTTCTTTGCTCATCTACACATTTTACTGCTGTAAATTTCTCTCTGATCACTGCCTTAGCTGCACTCCTTAAATTTAATGTGTTTGTTTGTTCACTTTTATTCATCACCAAGTAATTTCTAACTGTCCTTGCCATTTCTTACTTGACTCTGTAGGAATGGATTATTTAACATGAAGACAGTTGGATGTTTTCTAACTATCTTCCTGGTACTGATTTCCAGTTTAATTCTTTTGTGGATTATTAGGTATGACTTCTGTGATTTTAAATGTGTTATGATGTTTCGTAGCTCAGAATACAGTCCATCTTGGAGAATGTTCGTGTTAGCCTGAGAAAAATGTGCCTTTGCTGTCGGATGGAGTAGTCTGTAAACAGCAGCACCTGGAGCAATCAGTAGTGCTACTCGGACCAACTCTGTCCTGACTGCTTTTCTGCCTCCTTGGTCCATCAGTTACAAAAGGGACGATAATAGGGGGTTTTTATCCTCATTCTCATTGCATTTCTATCAGCTTTTGTTCTGCATATTTCAACGTCTTGTGTTAAGGGCATACATGTTTAAGATGGTTACATCTTGGAAAGTTATCCTTTATCATGACTCAAGGCCCTTGTTACCCCTGAGAACTTTCCTTGTTTTGACATCTTCTTTCTGAAATTAATAAACTTACTCCATCCAGCTTTTTGGATAGATGTTAATGTGGCATATTTTTTGTCCATGTTCAGAATGAGTTCCATCTTTAAAAACATTTCAGCGTGAGCTTCTATAGGCAATGTACAATAGAACATGTATTTTCAACACTTTTTTTTTTTTTTTTTGCAGTACTGGGTTTGAACTCAGGGCTTCATGCTTGCTAAGCAGGCGCTCTTACCACTTGAGCCACTCCACCAGCCCTTTTTGTGATGAGCTTTTTCAAAATAGGGTCTCACAAATTATTTGCCTGGGGCTGGCTTCAAATCGTGAAGCTCCTGGTCTCTGCCTCCTGAGGAGCTAGGATTACAGACGTGAGCACCAGTGCCCAGCACTCTCTATCTTTTAACTGGAATATTTAGCGCCTCACATTTAAAGTGATTATTTGTATCGTTATACTATATGTCTGTGGTTTTTTCTCTTTGCCATATGTATTCCTTATTGCAACTTTTACTCTCTCCCTTTTTTACTTCTTTGATTTTAATTGATGTTTAATATTATCATATGTTCTTTCTCCTTTAACATATCAATAATTTTTTTCAAAAAATTCAGGCTGTTGCATTAGAATTCACTTATTCTCAGCCCAGTTTCTAAAAATACCGTAGTACTTCAGAGATAACAAAAGTGTCTTCAGACAAAACCTCAGGCTGCCGTGACAAAATGCCAACAGAAATCTATTTTTTCACTCTCCTGACAGCTAGAAAGGTCCACATCAGGTCAGTTGATTGGTTCCTGGCGAGGAGTCTCGGGTTGCTGATGGCTGATTTCCTGCTAGATCCTTAGCAAGACCTTGGTTCTCGGATGGATCAAAGAAAAGTTGATTCTCAATTTGAACAGCCTTCTCTTGGAAGGGCAAGAGCGGTGACTTCCAAGTTGTTTGTATGTTAAGGCTGAAACCAGAAGTTTCCCTGTGTCTCTCTCTTTTCAATTAAAAAATTGAGTCGGCATTCACGTGCCATAAAATTCACCTTTTTAAAAAGTTCAGTTCAATGATGTATACCAGCAGGTGGTGGGCTCACCAGAATTGCTTCTAGAACATTGTCATGTTTCCCAAGTGAGCCCTGTTCCCATTCACAGTTGCTCCTTCTTGCTCCCCCTTTCCCAGAATCTTGCAACCCCAATCCTGCTTTCTGCCTTCACAGATTTGCCTCTTTCGGATATTCCGTGTAAGCAGAGTCCCACAAGATGTGGTCTATTGTGTCTTTGCTTCTTTAACTTAATATGATGCTTTCAGGGTCCATCCGTGTTGTAGCATGGAAAAGCATGTCATCTTATTTTGCCGTGGTTGACTGTGCCCCATTTTGTTTGTCCATCCCACTCATCCATTAGGGCCACTTGGGTGGTTTCTGCTCTGGACTGTTAAGAGTATAACTGCCGTCAACGTTCGTGAGCAAGATTTCACATTATCTCTTCAGTTCTCTTGGACACAGACCTAGGAGGAAATTGATGGATCACACAATCACTTCATTGTTTCACTTTTTGAAGAAGAGCCAAGCTTCCCTCAGCAGCAGCGCCATTTCACACTCCACCTGCAGTGTGGTAGGATTTCAGTTTCTTCCACATCCTCGTTATTTTCCTTTTAAACAGCCGTCCTAGTGACTGTGGGGTAGCACGCACCGAGGTCTTCATTTTCATCCCCCTCGTCGTGAACATTCTGACTCTTCTCATAAGCTTAATTAAAGACCTTGCTTCCAGCTTTGAAGAAACAGCTATTCGACGCTTTGCCCATTTTTACTTGGATGACTTGTCTTTTATTGGTAAGTTGTGACGGTTATTTAACGAGCAGTAGATCTCTGCGGGGGTGCAGGGGGTGCAGTCAGTACAGCCGGGCTTTGATGGCCGTTGGCGCTGGAGAGAGGACCAGCAAAGTCAACTTGCACCTTAGGTTCAGAGCATCACTGAACATGAGCCAGGTCAGCTGTATGGGCCAACGTTGCATCACAAACCACCACAAAACTCCGGGCTTCAGAGAGCAACCCTCGACATGTCTCATGCCTAGAGTCAACAGGCAGCTCTGCTGATCTGAGCCAAGTTCAGCCCGTCTCCACTGGGTGTGCTGGTTCCTCTGAGACCAGCTCTGGGATGCTAGGTACCAGCTGGCCCAGGTTGGCCTCTCTTCCCCAGCTGGCTCTTCCCATGATGCTGGTGGGATGCTGGTTGAGAGATCAGAAGCCCGCAAGTGCTCTTGAAGTCTAGACTTCTATAAGCCAAAGCCAGCCCTAGGCCAGCTCAGGTTCAAGGGAGAGAAATAGGTTCATGGGGCACTGTGATGTCCTGCTGCCCAGGATGGTGTGGGTAGAAATAGGGGTGGCCTTGCAACCTACCTCCCTCTAGAGCTCGTGCTTTCTGTGAGCTGAGGGCTACCCTATGACTGGCTCACAGGTCCCTCCCTGTGACTCTGACCGGCAGAAACTGTTGTCAGCTACACTTTCCGGGTGAAGAATCCACAGCATGAAGAATCTCTGTCGTTGACTGGCAGGCAATGGTCTGAAGCCTGGATGGGGGTGTTATAGTTTGGATTAATTTGTTTCTGCTTTTGAGACAGGATCTCAATATGTAGCCAGGCAGGCCTCAAATTCACAAGTGCTGGGATTACAGCATGTACCACTACATCTAGCACTGCAGTTTGGATCTTGACTGTCACAAAGGTTCATGTGTTGAAGGTCAAAGGCTTGGTTTCCAGACTGGCACCATTGGGAGGTGACGTGAGACTAAAGGAAGCAGGGTGAGTGGGAGGTCCTCAGGTCCTTGGGGCACACCCTTAAAGGGGATTCGTGGCCTCTTCCCTTCCTTGTTCTTCCTGGCTGTTGACTTGAGCTCTCTACTGTGCCATACACTCCCCACCTTGGACATCTGGGGGTTTTTTTTGGTGGAACTGGGGTTTGAATTCAGAACTTCACACTTGCAAAGTAGGTGCTCTACACCTCCAATTCCACTGTGGGTATCTGGCACCCCACCTAAAGCCCAAAGCAATAGGGCTGATGGAGCTTGGGTCAGACCTCTCTTTGCAAGTCTCACGTATTTTGTTATGGTGCTACAAGTTGATTAATGCAGGAGGCTGCTCCTAATTGCTCCATAGCTCCATTCCTTCACCATTTACACAGGACTGGGCACCACACTGTGCACTTTCCATGGAGTAGCAAAGAATCCTTAGCCCTCTGTGGCAGGGATGGCCACTGCTTCTGTTTTTTAGACAAGAAAACTGAGGCTCAGGGAAGAGGTAGCACTTACACTTGGCCAGGTGGGACACAGAGTGAGGCTGCCTGGCCCCAGAGTGCAAATTCTCACTCAGCTTGCCCAGTGCAGGGTCACACAGACATGGCTCTTATCCAGCTGCCCACCAAGGCTTGGCACCTTCTGCAAGCTCTGAGTCCTGGCTTCCTCCCTTCAAACAGGCCTGGTGTGTGAGATCTACCCTGTGGTTCTTTGAGGGAGCTCCACACATGGTCCCTTATCATCTGAAACCTGTAGGGACCATGTTGGTGAGCTGCTTTTCAGCTGAGTGTGTTTTTCATTTTTGTCAAAGGGAAACAGCAGGACCACTGCTTCATAACCTGCTATCCAGAACTCAGAGACAATGACCACTCTGGCCTCTTCTTCTGAGAGGTGCCTCTTGGCCTCCCACACAATGGCTTCCATCTGTGCTCTGTGTTTTAACAGCTTGCAGACATGGCTGTAGGCTTCCTGCTTAGACAGACAGGGTGTCAGTGATTAGCACCCCTCGGCCGCCTGCCCCCTACTTCCCAAGACAGAAATATCCTTATTTGGGTTCTTTTAAAATTGTGTTTGTGGCATGAAGCAGTGCTATCTAAGCCACTGTTTCTTGTTACACAGGTGGGGGACAGCATGTCTGTACTCTGCACCCATGCAGCTGAGGATGCTATCCCGGCATGATCTTCTGCTCCCCTTCTCCTCAGTCTTGTCTCACTTCCTTCCCACCTCCGTACTCTCCACGTCCACCCCAACTTACCAGGAGTAATGAGTCATCTGGGCTCTGTCTGTGACTTGAACGGTGCTGAAGGGGTGGCTAGGCAGGTAGTATCCACAATCAATGTAAGTAAGTGAGCTTGGGTATTGAATTGTATCCCCTAAACGCCTATGCTAAAGCCCACCCCCACCCTTCATGGGGGTCTCTGGTGCTGGGTCCTCTAAGAGGTAACTAGATTTGGATGAGGACATGAGGAGGGGCTCTGTGATGGGACCAGTGCCCTAAGAAGAAGAGACACCAGAGAGCTTGGTCTCTCCCTGTCCCTGTCACTTGAGTCCACAGTGAGAAGGTGGCCATCTGCAAGCCAGGAAGAGACCCAGTGAGGCTAGCACTCTGATCTCAGACTTCCAGCCTCTAAAACAGAAAATTACTTTCTCTTGTTTCCAGCACCCAGTCTATGGTATTTTGTTATGACAGCCAGAGCTGATGGAGGCACGCAAGTAATCACATTTATTATACAAAGAAATTAGAAGATACAGTTGACAGTCACCCATGTGTCACTGGGGTAAGCCGGCTGGTCTGGAGACATTTCTCTGTGTTCCTCACAGTCACATATTTTACAATGGAATCATACTGCAGCTTTGTAGACATTTTTCTTCATATATGGTGGGCATCTTTCTGTATCAATAAACACAGTTCTGGGTTCCATTCATTCACAGCTTTTAACGGAGTAGAAATCCCCATTTACTTAGCTGATCCCCTACAGTTGGCTATGTAGATTATTTGTACTTCTCTCACCTTTATAAAAAAAAAATCCTAGGACAAATAGCTCGTGCGTGCCTCTAGTGCATATGTGATTTTATCCCTTCAGGGTAAAGACAGCCACTCCATCACCTGGTGAGTGGCCTGTGGCTGAGAGGGAGTGAACAGAGGCCAGGTGCCAAGCATGTGACTAATGAGGTTGTTTGTTTGGAGTCTCTCAAACTGCTTCCCATCCCTAGGTGTTCATCCATCCAGGGATCTGGAACCAGCGGACCCAGCATGATGGTATTCTGTCTGATAAATTCAGTTCGTGTGCAGTTCTGTGATCAGTGTCCTAAACCCAAACCCAGTTGGCTTTAGCAGAAAAGGAAACTGTGTGTTCACGTACCTGAAAAGCAACAGGTGAGAGCCAGGTTCAATCACAAGTCACCAGGCACAGTGTGGCCACGGGGCCTGGCTCCCCCAGCAAATGCTGCTGGCTCACTCTCCCTCCCTGCCAGATCTCCTCTCCCTGCACCATCTTCTCTCCAGATTCTTTTCCTTCTACTTCTGAGCCCAGTCTGAAGAAACTTTTGAGTCAGTTCTTTGGAGACAAAGTCCCAAGACAGAATGTCATTGGCGTGGTTTAGGTCATGTGCTCAGCTGTAAACCAATCACTGCAGCCATACTGAATAGAACGCTCTGATTGGCCAGGTTCAAGTCATATGTCCTGTCCAGAGCCTGAGAGTCAGGGTCAGTTACTGTGTCAGGTGGACTGAGACAGGAGGGCATTCACCAGAGGAAGGGGGTGACTCTACCAGAAAGCGGGGTGGGATGCTACTCAGCAGATGGACACATCTACCTACAATGGACCAATGACTCCATGGATGTGACAAAGGAAAGATGTACGTGACTACAGCAGCACTCTTGGCTGGTGGCAAAGCAGCCTCCCGTGCTGAGCTGGAAGGCTCCGTGTGTGGGTCAGCCCTCCCACCGCTGCCTACTTCATGCTGGTTTTCAGCTGATATTTGTTGAAATTATTTCAGCCTGTGCGTCTGGCTTCCTGTCTCAGCCGTGGCCTAGACAGAACATTCTGGGTGAGGAAGAATGTGTGAGCAGCGAGCGGGACAGAACACACAGGGCCTGTGCCAAACGGCGCTGCATTTTCCTTAGCACTTTGTACAGTTGTTCTGCAGTGAAAGAACTTCTAAAAATAAAACAAAACATTATAAAAGCTTCCTGATCAAACAATTTGGAACAAATGATGGGTTTGCATGTGCAAATGCACTTTAAAAATAACCGTACATCTATACACAGGCACCCCTGTGCGTGTGTGTGCGCGCAGTGTGTGTGCCTGGGTGTACGTGTGCTGCCCCCTCCCTCTGTGGCTTCCTCTTCCCCTCCCCTCCCCTGAGCCCCTTCCAGTCATGCCCAACAACTAAGAATGGAGGGCTGAAATCAGGCTGGGAGCTTATCAAAAGCCTTTTATCGAGCTCAAAATAATTGAATTTGTGTTTAAAAGCATCTAGCCTAATTGAATGAGTGAGTGAGTTTAAAATGGTTTTCTACCTCCTCCTCCTCCTTCTTTTCCTCCTCTTCGTCCTCCATCTTTTTGAGATAGGGTCTGGCCTTGTTACTCAAGCTGAACTGGAACTTGCCTCAAACTCATCACCCTCTTGCCTCAGCCTCCCTAGTGCTGGGATCACAGATATGCACTGCCATAGATGGCTGCCATGGGCTCTGTAGTCTGTCAATCAGGAGTCGAATCCGAATTCTCCCCAGTGTTGCCGGGCTCAGCTCCCACCCTCAGATATGCTAGCTAACCTTGTGGGGCCAAGAACATCTCCAATGTTGTGGACACCTTACCCTGTGCCCTTGGCCTTTTTAGTTTCTGTCCACGAGGGTCCAACATCCAGCTGAGATCCCCTGTCTTGCTTCCTGTGGCCTCCAGAACCTTCTTTCCCCAGTGTGGCAACCAGGAATACGGGTGCCTCAGGGGCAGACAATCACCCTCACTCTTGGGTGGATCTCAGAGGCTATATCTCCCACTGTTCCCTCTCCCTCAGTGAGACCCATGGGGAGCCCAAGTCTCCCCAAGGCCCTGGGGCAGGAGTTAGTCACTGAAAGCATTGCTGACTACTATTGAGAATGTCAGACATGTGTTGTCTTTAAATCTCTACTGTAAGCACCCTATAAAGTTGTTTTCTGTGACTGAACAAAACCGGAACAGCTGTCAGTGGACAGACCCTCCCCTGGAGACTCCAGCCTGGAGTGGGGAACTGTCAGACAAGCAGCCCCTTCTCTAGCAATGGACCACACTGTCCCATGGCAGCCCCGGGTGCTTTGGATACTCCAGCTGTTTGGAACACTCCAGCTGTTGCAGGGAACCACTGCAACCATGACTCCTGCTTCAGTCATGACCACTGTAGACAACCTGCACCAGTCTTGGTCTTGGAAGAAGTGACTCCAAGACAGACCTTGGTGAACTCCAGGTGATCCTGCTTGCCCTGCAACTATTCTAGGGGTGAGAGGGATTTTCCTCAGTAGCCCACAGAAAGCCTGTGATTGGTGCAGTGAGAGGGCCATGGTTTGTCCTTACATAAAGCCTGTGATTGGTGGAACTGAAAACTATTCTGTCATTGGTATGTGCACAACCCTTCATTTGAATGCCACACCTATCCCACATTCACCCGTCAAATTAAATAGGCTGTTGGAGGCTGTTGGACTCCATTTTGAGTCAGCTAGGAGATACCCTCTTGTACTGCCCCTTGGTGTTACAGCATTAGACTCAATGTAAGTCTTCCCCAAATGGTCTTTGCTCTGTCCACTTTTGGTTTTTATTGTAAGTAGAGAGGGCTGAGCTGGTAGCCATGGAGCAGTAGTGGCAGCAGCAGTGCAGCTGAGGGGTTCTAGAGAGTGGGCAGGGTAGAGATGACAAAGACAGTGGGCTTGTAGAGAAGGCTGTGAAGAACCAAAGAGGGGACTGCAAGTCTCGGTGGCTGGAAGAGTTCAAGGGCCAAGGGTCCTGATGCCAAGACTCAAGAGCTGTTAGGAGCTGTGGGTCCCAACACCCAAGACTTGGGAGCTGTAATAGCAGCTGGCTCTGACACTGCTGCCCAGTGCTGCAGCCAAGAGCTGAGGATTACACTAGCTGCCAAGTGCCCAGCCACTGGCGATCGAAGGCCAGCGCAATGAGCCTGCATTGGAGCACGTAGAGCCGTGGTCTCTGCCTTAGAGCCTGGAGCCACAAGCTGCTACTTCTCTGGTCTTAGAGCTGTAAGCCTCTTGGGTCTGTCATCCCAGCCATAAGCATTTGGTGCTCAAGACCCAACGCAAAGGGAGGTAGCCCTTGCCCACATGCAATTTCTGAGTAAAGCAAAGGAGCCTGGCCAGCTGAGTGGTAACAGCTCCCACTGTCCACAGAGGTGCCCAGCTGATAACATGTGCCAAAATATGGAGGGGGAGAAAAAACTCACTACAAGATCAAAAGCAATGAATGTTTAATTAAACATCTAGAAAATGTACCATTGTTTCAAGTTCATTAATTGTCCCACTTAGCCATCATAAAAATTTCATTATATTTTATAACATTGGAAGAGAATTTATAGGTGAAATTTCAACTTGTAAGAATTCCCAAGATTAATGCTCGGTGGAGGGAATGTGGCTGATTGTAATTAAATGAATTTCTTGGAGCCAAATAATTTGGGAAGCAAAATTATTTTAAAAATCCCTCAATTATAAAGATAAAAGTCAGGTGTGAATTCATTGCAGTGCAGCCACTGGGATGTGGGGAAGGACTTCTTAAAAGAGTTGGGGAGGGGGAAAGAAGGGAATAAAAACAGTCTCCTTACTGGCCCCCTTCCCCTCCCCTGGACACCACAGCCACTGCCCTCATCCACCTCCCACTTTCCCAGCCAGGGCCACCTTTCTAAACCCTGACTTGCCTAGGAAGAAAAGCTTCCCGATGCCCTCTTTGTCCTGGAGAAAATCCCATTTCTCCAGAGGCGTCAGTGCCTGTCCTGCTCAACCCCTGGCCTCACGTGCACCTGCAGCAGGTGCTACTGGCCAGGTCACCTTTGCCAGCCATGGTGCTGCAAGGTGGGGGCCCTGGGACTCAGCCTGGGCCATCCTGTCCAAACCAGGACTGGGCAGTGAGCCAGGAGTAGCAGGGACTTTTCTCCCTCCCTGCAGGGTTCAGGTATCTGGCCTGACACCATGTGAACTGCTTGGTGAGGGACTGGATGGACAAAAGGGTGTCTCTGCCACCACAAAATGGACTCTGGGGCCCCATAGTGAGAATAGGTGTGGGTTCTGTTCCGTGTGCACGCACCTCGCACTTGGCTCTCGAGGGGCCTTCCAGTGCTTGACTTCTGACCTTCACCATGACCCATGGGGTGTGTGCTATGTGATCCCACTTTCAAAGGAAGAAACTGAGACTTAGAAAGAGGAGGTACAGCGCTAACAAACGGGAGTGTCCAGGTCTGTCTGACTTCAGGGCACACAGAAGGCTACTGGAGATACCACTCTGCCTTGAGGGCCAGAGAGTGGAGCCAGGACCCACTCCAGGCACTGCACGATTGAGGTGGTCATCCAGGACACGCTAGCCTGCTGGAACTTAGCTCCTCACTTTCAGCAGTGGGGAACCCAAGAGACCTGGGCCATGGCCGCACCCTCAAGCCACCTCTGGAACGCTGACCTCCACCCCTGACCGTAGACAGTTCACTCCCCATCTCCTCTTCCTGAGTTAAAGTCACAGAGGAATCTGAAAATAAACCCAGGCTGCCTGGTAGAGAGGAGGCTTGGGTTTTGCCAACACAATGTGCAGTAAAAATATCTGTCTTTTAAAAGAGAGAGAAAAACTTGAAGACCAGATCGGTAATGTGTAATTATCATCTGGTTTGGGCGGAGAGTTCTAATAGTTTCCAGAAAAACACCAGCCATGAAGAAGTGTGCTTTCCAAGGCAAAAAGAGACGTGGGCTCAGCAGGCAGTGTCGCCATCTTGGATGTGGAGGGAGGAGACAGCAAGTCCTGGCTTCCCTTCTCTCCCTTTGGCCTTGCTGCTGGATGGGTGACTCTGAAGATGCAGCTGTGGCCTTTGAACTCAGCCTCAGCACAGTGCCTGCTGGATAAATAGGCTCCAGTGGACAGACTCACCTGCAGACACAAGCTGTCCTTGCTCCCTCCTTGGGGGAGAGCCTTAAAATATTAGCTAGGTCTCTGCTAATGTCTGTTGTTCTCTATTTTGAATTGGGGTTAGCAGAACTCTAATTTTAGGTGGTCACATGGTGCCCCAGAATACAGACCACCTTTCCCAGCCCCCCATGTAGGTAGGGACCATAAGATAGCTCTAACCTGAGACTGGCAGGCCAGCATGATGAAAGGATCCTGCATCACCATGCCAAATCTGGACTGCCAACAGACTACACCAGGGAAAACAAGGACACATCTGTACTCTTATAGCCACTTCTACTGGGGCTTAAACACAATCCCAATGGACAAAATTAGCTTTAAAACATCTTAAATGGAGAGAAAGAATACCAGGCAACCCACACCTTTAAAGTGTGACATGGTGGTGCACTCCTGTAATCCCAGCACTCAGGAAACTGAGACAGGAGGATCTTGAGTTCCAGACCAGCCAGACACTCTCTCAAAAAAACAAAAACTGGGCATTCCACAGAATACAGCTCTTGGCTCCAGGTCCTGACGTGTCAATGAAGGGGCAGCCCCCCCATTATCTGTTTTTCTCATTCCCTCTCATTCTTGCTCCTCTTCATTTGCTTGCTTGCTTTTGTCCAGGGTCTACAGTTAACATCGTGGGGCTTTATTGCATACATTTTCTGCTTATGCAAATTTTTATGCAAATTTTATGAGCACGCACTAAGCACCAGATAGAAATGCCTTTTCTTTTTTCTCTTCTTCTTCTTTTTTTGGTGGTACTGGGACTTGAACTCAGGGCCTCATGCTTGCTAGGCAGACACTCTACCAATTGAGCCTCTCCACCAGCTCTATCTTTGTGAAGGGTTTTCGAGTTAGGGTCTCTTGAACTTTTTGCCCAGGCTGGCTTCAAACCGAGATCCTCCTGATCTCTGCCTCCTGAGTAGCCAGGATTACAGGTGTGAGCCATTAGCACCCATCATCAGTTTCTTATCTCCATTTTATATTAAGTAAACTGAGGCTCAGAGAGATAGGCACCCATAGCTGGGGAGAGGCAGGGGCACATCTTGAAACTGCTGGAAGATAGGGGAGTCAGGGTCTTTGTCCTCAGGCCCCTCCAGGGGTTTCTGCCGCTGGTCCCCAGGAACTAGGAGAGGCCAGTGAGGATCATATGGCTTTAGGACTGGGGGCTCTGGGATGGGAGAGGCCACCCAGGCACTGCCCAGACAGGCCATGAGGGGCTTTGACCCCCTCCACTGACACAAGCAAAACTGACTGTCAGGACAAGAGTCCTGCTGCCTGACCTGCAAGCTCACCAGGGTCCTGGGGGCCAGGAGAAGTCCGGGGGCCTCCTCACTCAGAGGACAGCAGTCAGCAGGGACAGAGCCTGCAGGAGGAGGAGCTGGTGTGGGCACAAGGCAATGAGAGAGGGTTCCTGGTGGCAGCTGTGTGCAAGCCACACTGGCAGGGCAGGTGGGAGAGGACTAAGAACTGACCAGGAGGGTCAGCCAGAGAGAACTGACTGGGATCTGACTCCTTCTGGGGCAGGAAGAATAAAGGACCAATGGCGAAGGTGGTGGCTGGGTGGATGGCCGGGTCCTGGAGCTCAGAGCCTTAAGTCTGGGTCCACCTGGACAAATAGAAAGTTCTCCCAAGCTACATGACTCTGGAGTTGGAGTGTGGGTAGTGAGCGGGCGCCACCTGGTGGTCAGTCTCTAAATGGCACCCCAGCTGCAGCGAGGCTCGACTTAGGGCTCAGCCAGTGCCTCTGTCAATCAGCTATCTTGCTTAAAGAGCAGCTGTGACTTCAGATGGTGACACATAGTTCTTCCGTTTTACGTAAGAAGGGAGTGCAAGCCTCCTGTGGCTTCTGGGTCTTGGTGTGTCCTGGCCCCATGTGCTCCCTGGGAAAGCCTGAGACACTCCAGAGAAGCTGGGTCCCATACTGCCCCATCCTGAGCAGTGGGCATTGCTTGCTCTGAGACAGCTTCTAGGCAAACCTGGCCCCCTTGTGTCCCTATTTCCTGCTTTGCTGCCCTCCCCTGCTGAAATGCTGGGAGACCCCCTGAGTCTGGGGCCCCAAACACCCCAAGTTCAGACACCTCTGAGGCTGAGTTTTTGGCACAAGGCCATCTTCCTCTGTGAGCCTCAGTCTCCCCTCTACAGCCTGGAGGAGAACCCTGTCTCTGAACTGTTTGGGGATCACTGGACCCTGTGAGAATTTATGAATGTGGTGGACCCTTTTTCTAGAACACATACATGGGGGCCCATCAGTGCCCAAGATTGTGGATAGCCAGACTCTGACCAGCCTGCTGGGAGGTGGGGAGGGGTTCACCGCTTTAGTCCGTACCACCTCCCTATGGTGAGAAATGAGAAAACAGACTCAGGGAGGTTAAACCACTTGCCCAAAGTCACATGGCCAGTGAAAAGTGTGACTGGTTTTGAATTGCAGCAGCCTGGCTCCAGGATCTGTTCCTAACCACGAGGCTGCACTGCCCCCAGGTGTTACCTTTAGGGCATCTTTGTGAAGTTGGTAGCTTTCTCATCTAGGAGTCTGGAATTATGAAGCAAGTTGTTCAGTGAGACTTGGTCTGTGGACTGGGGAATTCACCCATGATCTCAAAGACCTGTGTCTCAGTGTCCCGTCTGAGAGAAGAGGGAAGTACTTGCCCCTCCCCTGTAGATGAGAGGAGGGGCATACACGATTGGAAAGCAATTAGAAGGTACTCATTAAAGAGAGCTACCATCTTGACACACAAAACTCTTGCAGGCCATCCCCTACTCAAACGTCTTAGCCTTCATATGGGGTTCCAGGCAGCCAACACCGGGCGCTGAGAATGTGGGGGAAGCCCCTGCCCCAAGACACCACTTCAGAGGCTGCTCTGGTCTGGCCACGCACAGCTCCTCCTGCCAGCCCCGTGCCTGGCTCCGCCTGGCAATAACATCCATCCTGTTTTCAGTTCTCCTTCTCAAGCCACAGTGAAGTTTCGTTTTCTCTCTCTCAGAGGGCTGAAGGCTGAGATGGGCTGGGCCTTTCTTTCCGGAGTGTAAGCAGGTGACACTTGCCTAGGCAAAGCAGGCATCTCTTCTCTTGTGGGTTCACAGGTGGCAGGAATAGGAGGCTTGGCCACCTAAGGACACACAGCCTACTCCTGGTCACCCTCCTGAGGCCACAGTGCAAGAGCCTGCTACCCCAGGCTCCTTGTTCCTGATGACAGCATGGCAGAGGCACCTGCTGACCCTGGTAGGAAAGGTAAGGCATGTCTCCCTTCCAGGGAACTGTGTGGTTCTGGGTGGGCTCCCTACTTCTCTGCCCAGCTCTTTCCTTGGCCTGAATAACACCAGTTCCCTAACCAGGAAGAGGACAGGACAGCCATCTTGTTTCACAGACTTTGTGTCCCAGGCCCTTGCCTCACACTTCTTCATTTCCTAATAGCCCTTGGGCAGTGATGGGTCTCCCAAGTCATGGACGAGAGCACCAAAGTCCTGCGGTGATATGCCTTGGGGGCCACACCTGGTGGCTCTAGACAGTGAGGCACAGTCATTATGAGAAACACGAGTTGGTGGGCCTGTCTCTCTCCCTTGTTGCTTTCTTTCCTCCACGGAAGTCACAAAGGCCAGCTCAGCACAAAACATTGCCCCTCTCTCGGGGCTCCTGTAAGGCCTTGGATGGGGCCTGTGGCCTGTGTGGTTGTTTTGTTGCCTTTGTTCTGATATTCATCACTGACTCTTTTAACCCTCACCACAATCTTGAAGTCACTGCAGATACCCCCATTTCACAGATGGGGAAACCAAGGCACAGGGAATCCAAAGGAATAGGCTACCTGGACTGAACGGGAGAAGAGGGTATATGTGACTCAGGCCCCTGTTCTTCCTGGGAGGGTGGACACAGGTGCTGGGCAGGGAGCCTGAGGACTAGGCCAGGACTGGCTTTTCCTGCCTCACTCCCCAGTTGACTATCCTTTTTGGCCAGCCTGTTACCTACACCCGCTCCATTCCACAACCTCCCACTTTCAGACCTGGGGACCCTCAGACCGGGCCTTTGTTCCCAGGGCTGCCCCATGCCCTTTGGGGTCAGTGGAGGGGAGAAAGAAAGGGAGCCCCATGGGACAGGTTCTCCAGGAATGAACACTTTTCCAAGACAAGCAAACTGGGGTAAGGGGAGGCATAGATCCAGCTAAGGGTAGAATCTGGCAGGGGAGGGTAGATGTCCCCAAGTCTTCTCACTGCTCTTCACTTGCCCTGGGGATCAAGGACAGCAGCAACTGACCCCAAGCAGGAACCCTAGCCCAGCTGTGAGTCTCAGGCTCACTTCCCCTCCCCCACAAGTGCCACCTGTGGGACCTAGGAGAGCTGAGAAGCAAAGAGGGTGCCCTCTCGTGGAAGGGGACCCAGGAAGTCCCAAGAGGAGCCCTGCCTCACATTGTACCTGGGGCTCTTGATGGCGGAGGCTTCCTAGGACAGGTTGCGCCACCGCCCATGTTGCTCTCCCCAGTGATTGGTCCCCAGTGCTGCCTGTGCCCAGTTTGTGCTGGCCTCGTCTTCCTGCAGAGTCCCTGGCTTTGATTTGGTTTTTAATAATGGGAGGTGATGATTTAGATTTGGGGAGTTGTCACAGAAGGAGCGAGGCCATTTGGAAAGTTTCTCCTTGGCCCTATGAAATTCTGACCTGGAACAGATACCCAGGCCCACTGCCCTCGGTCAACTGAACATCTGAACAGGCAGAGGGCACACCCCCCCCCCACTCCCTCATCCATTCCCAGTCCTCATGCATTTAACTGCCCTTTCCTAAGTACCTACTGTGTGCCCAGCACTGAGCAAGACACCAAAGACATGGCAGGGCACCAGGCAAGGACAGCGGGGAACCCTGGGGATGTTACCAGGGACTATCACACAGATGGTGCCCACCCACTGGAGCACACAGAGCATGGCTTCTGGAAGGAGGCAGAGGAGATGCTGGGCAGGTAGTGGATAGAGTGTTCTGGTGGTGGGAACCTCATGCAACTGCAGCCCTGGGCCTGAGGTTGGCGAGGGACATGAACCCAGACTTGTAGTTTCCTACCTACCCTGGCACCCACACCCTGCAGGGCTCAGAAACCCTGTGCCTCCTCTGCCCTCAGGCTGCCTGGCCATTGCTGTCTGCTGAGCAGAGGCTCTGATCATGGCTGTTGCTGGCGGGCATTGCCACTTCCTTTGCTCTGGATCCCTCTCAAGGGGAGACCTCCAGCCTCCCTACCTCCCCAAGCCTCAACCCCAGCCTGTCCGTGGGGGCTGGACTCAGCTCTTTTCCCTGTCCTTCTGTCCTCCTCCTCCTAGACCACTTGGAACAGAAAATCCTGCAGGTGCTAGAGAAGGCTGGCAGACCCGTGAAGACCTCCCAACTGGTGAAGGAGTGCGGTGTGCTCAAGAAGGAGCTCAACCAAGTTCTCTACGATATGCAGAGGAGGAAGGGCAGCATCTTCCAGGCAGCACAGGCTACATGGTGCTTGAGCAGGGCTGATCTTGGAGGCCCTGGTCCCACGGAGGAGCTGGCTCAGCCCAGCCTGGGTAACGTGCCACCCAGGGGACAGGGCAGTCTACAGAGGCCATCCTGGGCTCTACCACTGGAAGACAAGTGGCTCCCCCTCCCTGTACCTTGATTTCCTTTTCTAGTCAATGGGGATGACAATAGGGCTGCTTTGTTGGGAGAGAAGATCAGCTGCACAGGGCTCAGCCTGGTGTGTCCAGCTCATGGTATGCAGCAAAACACTGGCAAGGGTGAAAGAAAGACAGGCATGGTGGCTTGATCCCAGCTACTCAGGAACCATAGGTAGGAGGATCTTAGTCTGATTGCAGCAAGGCAAAGATTAGAAAGACCCTAACTAAAGAACTAACCAAAGCAAAAAGGACAGGGGTGTGGCTCAAGTGGTAGAGCAATTGAGGCCCTGGGTTCCATCCCAAGTCTAGCAAATGATAGTAATAGTAACAGTAACAGTGCTAACTGTCAGGAGAACACGTTCGCGTGACAATGGGGTCCCCTTTTTTGGTTGGATACAAAAAGCCTGCCGTTTATCAAGTTCACACCTCGCCCTCACACAACCCCAGGGAAGTGGATGCTGCTCTTCTTTCTTTTTCTAGAAAAGGAAGTGGAGTCCCAGGGAAATTCACCAACAGGAAACCACACAGACAGAGTTGTCCGGCTCTGGAATCTGAGCTGAAACACCTGTGCCCCCTGATGCACCTGTGGGGCTGCCCAATTCGTCCAGTAGAGGCCACAGACTTGTCCTGTCCCCTTGGCCAACCCATCCTTCTCTCCTCCAGCCCAGAGGCCCCAGCAAGATGGAGCTGTGATGGCAGAGAGTCCTCACCCTCAGCTCAGTGACCAGTGTAAGCATCTCCAGTTCCTGTCAGCTCCACCCCCACCATCCGGGCCCTCCTGGAGGACACCGGGATGTTAGGGGTCAGGGTCACGTCCCACCCACCAACCAGAGGCTCCCACAGAGGCAAAACTCCATCTTCCCAGAGGAAGAAGCTGAACAGCTGAGAAAGTCATTCCCTGCTCGAGAGCTGATGTTTCGTGCACCTACCCTGTGCCAGGCTGTGTGTGGAGCGATTTAGGCAGGGATTGTCCTCAGTAACTCCTGAGGGGCACTGTTACTGTGCCGGTGGCTTCACACCTGTATTACAGATGAGGAAATGGGGCCCAAGAGGCTGGTAACGGTCCCAGGCCCAGACAACAGGCAGGCGGGCCGATTCAAACTCCGGGTCTCCCTAACTGCCTTGCCACCCTCCCTCCCAGGTGCAAAGATCTACAGGTTTCTGGAAGGAAAGGGGCCTTGCAAGGCACTGCAAATCGCCCAGGGCCTGGGCATGAGGACGGCGAGTGACGTGAACCCAGACTTGTACAAAATGAAGAAATTGCAGCTTCTGAGCCATGATCAGCATTTGAATGTGTGGGACGTGTCCAGGTCAGGTAGGCCTGGGCTGCTGTCCCACCCAGCTTCAGGAGCCATGAGAGAAGTCATTCACCCCAACACTCTGACTGCAGGGGGCTCTGCTGAGCACTTGGCCTGCTCCCCTCAAAGGAGGGTTCCTTTGGGAACCTGCCACAGGCTGGCACAGGCCTTACTAAGGCTCTGCCAGGGGCGAGGGGGACCAAGAGAGAAGGGTGCTCAACCGAGGGCTTCCTGGAGGCAGGGTTGAGCACTGTAGGAGCAGAAGGCAGAGAGCCCATTCCAGATGTCATCAGCCTGGGCTCAGTCTGAGTTTGATGATGGCTCTCTATGAGCACTTTGCCCAACTTGGGGTTTTAAAGTCATCTAAAGAGAGGTAAGACTGGACTTGGGCATCTCAGTGTGGTGTCCCAGGGCCACCAGCCCACGGGGGCAGCAGATTGGGCTCTAGAGTCCACTGGACTTTCAGGGGTCCACAAATATGTTTCCATTTTAACTTCTTCAGAAGAAGAAATGAATATTCAACAGGATATCCAAGAATGAATTCAGCCTGGGTTATGTTTGCCTTCATAGCAAATGGTCCTGAACTGTAATGCAGGAAAAGGCCACAAAGGCACCAGAGCCAAGGATGGCTATGTGGCCTGTGGAGTCTGCAAAGCCCCCGGCAGGTGCCGGCCTGGCCATGGGGACCCTGCCCACAGAGGTCTCAGCATCAAAGGGCCACTGCCAGGAGGGGTGATGATGGGGGGCGGATATCGATTACTAGAAATAGCTGTAGACAAGTGCAGAGAGGTTCAGTGGAATATTATTTTGCAGAAGATTCTGGAAGAACAACTCAGTCCGCCATAATTTGCCAGAAAAACCCGATCAACATGGTCCTCCAGAGTGGGCGGCAGAGCCACATCTCCATCAATAACTCCAGGACCACCCAGATTGGCCATGGCAACATTGTGACCATGACGGCGTCGGGGAGGGCGGCGAGTCCTCTGAGGGACACCAGGAGGGGACCTCTAGGGGGACCTGCTCTGCCTGGGAGGGAGCACATAATGGGGTCCCTGGCCTACAAGGACAACAGGCAGCTTCTAACCCTTATAGCTCTCCCGTGACTGAGGCAGCCTGGATCAAGCCTCTCCTGCTCTCCCTTCACTCAGTGCTTTTTGCTCATTTTCAGTGAGATCCAATATTTTTCCATGAAGCATAACTCAACTCACTCTCCTCAGGAAGAATGTCAGGGAGTCATCGTAATATTTTGTTCATTCTGGACAACTTCTTTGCCCCCATGGGTGACATGTTGTAATTGGGCCATATTTTGTCATCAGAGGTATCTTAAATGTGGTGTAGTAAATCGAGCACTTACTCTGTGCTGTGGCATGAGGGCACAGGGCCACTTGTCATGCCATTCCTGTCACCCACGTATGGGAGCATCGGCCCCAAAGTCAGACACTTCCCGTCACCTCAGGAAAGCTCTGCTCTGAGCCATAGTTTCCCCTATGGTGGAATAATCTAGAATGATCTAGATTCTGGATCATTCTAGATTCTAGATCATCCCCCAACTTTCATCCTCTAATACCACCTCCCTAATTTTGGCCATGCCCTGTGTGGTTATTTGCTTACTGCTGTCAACTGAATCATCTTTTTTCAGCTTACATTTAAAATTTTTAGTATAACCTTAAGCTGAAAGTCATGAAGGACCAGGCCAGGCATGGCATCTCAAGTCTGTAATCCCAGCTATTCAGGAGGCAGAGGTAAGGGGATTGTGTTCTGAGCCTGGCCAGGGCAAAAGTGCAAGACCCCATCTGAAACATAACTAAAGCAAAATGACTGCAGGTGTGACCCAAACGGTAGAATGCTTGCCTGACAAGCACAAGGCCCTGAGTACCTGGGGATACAAATCCTCAGTACGTCCCCCTCCTTCCAAAAAAATGAAGGTCACTGTCAAAATGAACTCCAGGAGGATAAAACGACACCCAAGGCTCTGGTCTCTGCACGGAGAGGGGTTAAGCTACGTTACGCCGAGGAAGACTTTCTCCCACAGGCTTCGAGGCCTGAGCAGGTCCGGGAGGGAGGCTGGTAGCGTTTGCTCACTGGGTTACCTGGTACTAAGCCAGTCGGTTTCGCACAGGGAAAGTAGGGGGCCCTGACGCACGCCGTCCATTGCTGTCTAGGACAGAGCAGCCTGGTGTCACCTCCAGCAACACCTGTTGTGTGTCCCCTGCCAGGTCCCTCAGCTCCCCATCGTCTCCCTCCAACTGCACCAGGTGATGCTTCTACTCAGGGCCCCCCTACTGGTGCCTGGGGACCCCAGGACATCCGAGTGGAGCAGTCCACCTCCCACAGGTGCAGCTGGGACACAGCAATGAGATGAGCCTCCTCAGTGTCCCATCAGAAGGCCTGACCTTCAGTCTCTCTGGCAGTTCCCCAGGTAACCAACCCACCTCCATCACCCCACTTGGTTCTTCGCTGGAAGGACCTAGAGCCTTTTGGGGAGAGAGGCATGATGGGAAACTTCTTTCCTCCCCCTGAGTAGTGGGGAGGGGGGGCTTTTAGAGTGAGCACCTGGGTCCCCAGCTCCCAGTACCCACCCACAGACAAGCTCAGTTTCCATGTCTGTAAAGTGGGCATATCCTCCCCAGGAAGCAGGGGCTGGGCAAGCTGGAGCAGGGTGGGAGGGGCAGGCTGGGGCCTGGAACGGTGTCCAGGGAGGAGGGAGAGGAGGCCACCTGAGTATCTGGGGCCTTAGTGGTGTGGTGGCAGCACGGTGACCAGAGGGCCCAGGCAGGGTCCTCCTCCACTCCAGGAACCCAGAGACAAACTGATGAGATAAAACAGAGGCCAAGGAAGAGAAGGGCAGGGACTAGGAGAGGTGACTCCAGAGGAGAGGCCAGCGAGGTGAGGAGGCTGCCATGGAGATCAGCACAGGGGTTGGTGGCAGCCATGGGGGACAGTTTCTAGGAGTGAGGGGACAACAGCACAGGAAAGACAAGGCAAAGCTGAGCATGGGTATGGGTGGGAGAGGGGTTGCCAGACAGCCAGGGCTGGGGCTGGGCTAGGACAAGTGAAGACTTGAACCAAAGGCAGGGGACAGGGCCCTAGAGCTGCGCAGAGATGAGGAGGCTCAGGAAGTTGTGAGGAGAGACACTAAGGTCCAGGTCTGCACCTCGTGAAGGGCAGAGGGAGTGGTATCCAAAGTTGACTGACCCTACCCTGGTCACTGGTGGGGCTCTGAAAGCCAGGCTGGGCGCTGGGCAGCTGCCCGCTCCGCCTGGCACCTCTCTTCGACCCACAGTCTCGACTGAGGCTGGCGGCCCAGATACTTCGTTTGAAGTTCAAATGTCCAGGCCAGGCCCTCAGCACGAGGGGGACGGGGCCCAGAGAGTCCACATCAAGAGGTGCTTCCTGGAGGACACTGCCATTGGCGGCAGCAACAAAATGACCATCAGCCCGGGGGCTGTGGGGTCAGGGGACAGCAGGAGGAGCCCTGAGGAGCCAGAGAAAGACACGGGTAAGCTGGCACTGAGGGCTCTGTGTGCTCTCTTCTCTTCCCTTCCTCCCATACATTTAGTTGTTCATTCAACAATCAGGTGATGGCCTGGAGGCAGGCAAATGAGGCTGCGTGGACGGGGGAGCAGGTGAGCATGACTGGGGCATATGTGAAAGAGGGGGAGAGAGAGACAGAGAGAAGCAGAAGCCAGAGTCCAGATCCAGGCTGTGGTGAGGACATTGGCATCTACTCTAAGGCAACAGGGAGCTACAGAACGGCTTTGAGCAGGAGAAGCCCACGAAGATATTTCTGGTTCGGGGTGAAGAAAGGATCAAAGGAGTTTTCAGCCTCTAGATTTCTGGGGTTTGGAATAGGGGTCACACCCAGTCCACCAGTGGTTAAATGAAACAGCTTGGCCAGCATCCACCAGCCTGTGCCAAAGGCCCAGGGATGTCTATCCTGGGTACAGAATGGCTCCCCAATCCTGGTGGCTTTTTTTCTATGGTTTAGCACAGTGAGGAGACTCAGGCCTTACTCTTACCTTCCAACAATCCCTCAGGACCCCTGTGGGTCCCTTGTGTAAGTGAAATGGCATGGGGCATGGAGAAGGGCCATATTCACCAGAGCCCAGGCCAGAACTCTTTGGAACCTATAAAGCTTGGAGAGGAATGGGCCATGACTGTATCCAGCAAAAAGCTGCCTAGGCCTAGCAGGGAGGCTCTGGGAGGGAGCTGAGACCAGGAGAGAGAAGAAGCCGAGTGAAGACCTGGGAATGGACCATAAGTAGAGGGGATGGCGAGTGCAAAGGCCCTGAGGTGGGAACTGGGGAATCTGTCCAGAGTCCTGGGAGCAAGAGGGAGTATGGCCAACGAGCCCAGGGCCTTGGCTGGTTCCATGTCCTGCAGAGCCTGGAAGCCTGGAAGCCTGGATGAAGTCCGTGTCTCACTAGAAGAGAGCTGGGAGCCTCTGAGGGTTTCAAGCAGGGCAGTGTGGCGTGGTGGGCTGTTTAAAAGTCTTACCAAAGACCATTTGGGGACAAAGCAAAGGGACCCCTAGGGGAAGCAGGACTACTGCAACTGTCCAGGCAAGAAAGGTCAGGGCCTGCAGCCCCAGGTGAACTAGGGAGCCTTGGTTGTCCAGCCCAAGCCCCTCACACATTCCTTTGGTGACATCTCTCTTCCCTTAGATCCAAGTTCGGAAGGCACAGGATGCAGAAGTGATTTCCCTCACGATGTTACCCAAGCCGTCTCCGACAGCCTCTCATTGCTCGCTGCAGAGCTGAGAGCCATGAGTCTTGGGAACACTGAGCCCGATTCTGCAGAGTGCTGTTTCTGAGTCGATGGAGCCTTGGACATGGGGTGGGGGGGGGGGGACAAACAGACAACCACAGACCAGACACAAGAAGAAAAGCCAGAGTAGGTGGTTGCTGGAGAACCTTGGCATGGGACTTCCTGTGTCCCTAGACACAGGGTTTTTTGTTTTGGCTTGGATGTGAAGTGTCACACCCTCATAGAGGCTCTGAAGGCTTGGTGCCAGCCGGGGGACCCAGTCATTGGACCATCAGGTGGTCTTCATCAGTGCATTCAGTCACTGTGAATTTATAACTGGATGGCATTGCTGGGAGGATGGATGCCTTTGGAGGTGGGGCCTGGCTGGAGGAAGTGGGTCCTCCCCTTTGCTTCCTGGGAAGCACCTGCGTCTTGTGGCCTGAGTCTCCTCTTTGCTTCTTGGCTGCCGTGAGGTGAGCACCTTCACTTCTGTGCTCTTTTGCCGGGTTTCTGCTTTGCCATGGAGCCAACTGAGTTCATGAACTGGAATTCCTGAAAATGTGAGCCAAAATAAACCTTTCCTTCTTTAAGCTGCTTCTCTTGGGAATTTGTCACAGAGACGAAAAGTCTGACCAACCCACGTTCACTTCCTCACATGTGGCCAGCATGGGTCGATTTTTGGGCTGGAACTGGTGTGGAATGGGATCAGGCTGCCTGTTCAGCAGGAGTAGCCTTGGGGACCCCTTGGTGTGCTGAGAAGAGGTGGGTGGCTGGCAGTGGGGCCCAGTCAGTCCAACTGGACCACTGTCTCCATTCCTCCCAGAGCCAAGTCCCTGGCTGAGCTGTTTCCCATCATGGCCCCCTGCTATGATCCTGACCTTTGTGTCCCTCCGAGGCCATGCTCACAGTGAGTCCCCAGTGCTATCGTGCTAAGAGGCCAGGGCTTTCTGGAGGCAGAAGGATTGTGAGGGCTTCCTGCCCTTACACAAAGCTAGAGGAAGCTCTTTAGCCCTCCAAGTGAGGATGCAGCCAAAAAACCCCAGATTTGAGACAGAGAACGTCCCTCGCTGGATGCCAAACCTGTGAGCACCTTGATCTTGGCCTTCCCAGCTTCCCAAACTGCAAACAGTACACATCTGTTGCTTATAAATTGCCGGTCTAAGATGGGCTGCTGTAGCAATCTGAGCAGTTGTGTCCTCCCTTGTGACCTGACTTCCTCAGGTCTGTCATGCTGCCAGACCTTCCTAGAATCTTCTCTCCTCAGCTTCAACCTTTCAGGATTTCTTAGCTGAGCTTCCAAAGAGCAAATTGCTCCCTCTCGTCCCTAAAAGCCATTGGCGGTCCCATGGGTCAGGTGAATTCCCCTAGCCAATCAGCAGGAAGGAATTTGGGCACTGTGACAGTTCCTGAACCAAAGAGCGGAGCCTGGGTGGCCCTTAGGGTAAGACAATGGAGGAAGATGGAAGAGAGAGAGGAAGTGACAGCCAGTCAGGCAGGGCCACTGTGGAACAGGACTATGTACTTTGCATAGTCGCTCTGTGAACACTGTCCCTCTGTGGCTGCCTCCCAGAACAACACAGCTCTTACACGCTGCTGTGCCTCCTCCTGGGGACTGTGGGATTCCAGCACCTGCCAGCCTTCTCCCAGGGTCAGTGTCTGTCTTGGTGGCGATGGGTAGCTCACCCCAGGGCCTCAGCAGAATTGGCCTCTCCTTTCCCAGATCACCAGTGCTTCTGTGTGTTCATGGAGTCTAGACAAACATGTACTGCTTGTCCTTCCAAACCACAAAGACGTGGTTTGAACCCCTGATCAAGTCACTTCTGACACAGGACCTGTCCTTGCACTTGTCCATTGGAAGAGTCAAGAAGTGTCTGTGCTCAGACTCCATTCCCAGCGCAGCCCACCCCTCACCTTGCCCACCTCCTTGCCTGAGACCTCTGCTACCTGGCCTGCAGGTCTCAGTGGAGGCGTGGCCTCCCTAGAGCTCATGGTCCAGCTGGCACCTCTTCTTGCACCTGAGGCTGCCTGTGCCTCCCCATCACACCTGCACGCTGCCTGCTGTGCCTTGCTGCCGGTCCACCTCTGCAGTCATCACTCTCATTTGGCTGCGGATGACAGAAAGCTGGACCTGTTAGCATAGGCAGCAGGTAGGCATGAGCCAGAACCAGGAAACACCCAGGCTATCAGCTACCATGGTAAAAACCCAGATGGCCCACACCTTAGGCTTAGGATTACGATAATGGCTCTGTGTCTTCCTTGTGGAGTTCACTCCCCATATGGAGGTTGGTGTGCCCCACCCCCTGAAAGCACAATGATCTCCACTGGCCCTGCTAAACCAGGAAGGGCAACAAAGAACAAGACTCAGACCCTGCCTTCCCACACCCAGGCAGTTACTGTACAGTTGCCAAACCATTTGGGGAGTGACCACAGGGGAGGGCCTCAGTCTGGGGTCCCCTAGTAGCCCCACTGCACTGGATAAAACCCCAAGCCAGACAACTTCCACACAGCCTTTCCCCAAACTGCCAGCCTGGGTTGTTCCACTTTGCTAAGAAATCACTCCTTGTTTTCTTCCTACTCTTCGTGGTTGTTTTGATGTATCAGGATAGCATCCTAACCACAGACGTACCCAAGATCCGAGGAGCATCTGGAACGCCCCAGCCACTGGCAATTGGACCTCCTTCAACACAAAAGGGGATGTACTTACTGGTTCTTCCAACAGACAATCCAGGCCTGAGCCTGCTTCAGGAATGTCTGGATCCAGGAGCTCATACCATGTCTTAGGGCTCAGCCTCCCTTCCTCCATTCCTCTGCTCTGCCTTCTGTGCTAACAAAGACGGCAGTCCAGGCCCCAAGGCCATAGTGCAGCTGACCAGTAGTAGAAGGAGGTCTCTTTCCCACAGCAAAAGTCACACTGGTCAGCTTGGGTTGTGTGCCATCCCCCATCTGGTCACTGGCTGGAACCATGGAATGCTGTGTTAGCTTACCTCCGGAACCAGGAAGGGCCCATCACACAGTCCAAGTGCATGGGAAGGGGGTTTGTCTAAAGTCACCAGAAAAGGGGTGCAGGACAGGTGAGAACCTTAGAGGCTCCTGCTTCCCCAGCCCCGGAAGGAGACTTCACTGGGCTCAGGGGCCCTCTTTTCTCTCTTCTACTTCCAGGACCCAATGTGTGCTGGGTGTGGCCCCTCACTGACTACCTCCTGCAGGTCAAAGCCTGTGCTGGGCCTGGGGGCTACCAAGAGCAGAAGACAAAGTCATCAGGAGGTGGACACACACACAGGGATGCTGAGTGCCTGACAGGAACAATCACAGGGGCCCAGACACTGCCTGAGGCCCAGGAAGCTGCCTGGGGAGCAGAAGACCTGAGAGCCCAGGTCCAGTCTGATTACTTCCAAGACCTGGCAGAGGGAGATAAAAAAGTGGGGGGTGGGGGGCGGGAATGGGAAGAGCCAGGGGACAGCCCTGGCCAAAGTGTGAGGTTCAGAGAGAGGTGACTGACTCAGAGAGCCAAAGCAATTCAGGGGTGGTTAGACAGAAGCCCACGCAGTGACATGGGGATGGAAAGTTGGTGGGAGAGGGAGTCAGAGACAGAAGACTGGCAGAAGACAGCAAGACCCAGCAGGTCTGGGCCACAAGGCAATTGGGCCGTTATGGGAGGCAGGGATCCTGTGCTGAGGGCTGGAAATGCCCTGCTCTACACAGTCAAAGTCACCTCACCCATCAAGGTGGGCTGCATCACGTCCTTGTGGGATAGCCTGTTTGTAAATATCAGCCACCAAGTAAAGAAAAGGCTGGACACTGGGCTGGCTCATTGCTTCTGGAACTGTCTTCCTTCTGCACTGAGCTGAAAATCAGTTGCAGGTCTCAAAGTTTGCCCAAGCTCTGTGGCTAACCAGGCCCCACATCCCCAGGCAGCAAAATGCAGCTTCCACCCCCAGCGCAAACCAGAATTACTCGTTTCCAGCAAAATCTCCCTGTCTGTATAATTAATTTGTCATAAGTGTGCTGTTAATGGAGGCTGGAGGTGAAGGTCAGCACTGGTCTCGTCAGGAAGGAAGTTAACTAGCCAGCATTGAGAGAATGATGATGTCCACCATCCTCTGGTCCTCGCACTGCTCCACCTGCCCTGCCTCCCTGAATACTGAGGGAGCCCGCAGCCCAGCCTATGAGGGGGAGGAGGAATTTGTTCCCTGACTTGGAAATGGTTTTCCAAACCTCCAACACCTGCTCATAGTGAGATTATATTCCTCACCCTAGCTGCTTTCCTCCTCTTGTGGTGACCCCAGATGGAACCCCTCACCTGTGTTTTTGGCAGACAGCTTAGAGCTGGAATAAAGAGCCTAGCCTGGCTCCAAAAGTCAGAGCATTTTGACTTCATGTGACAGAAGCTTAGCTCACCCAGGCTTAGATGAAAAGGCAATTTATTTGCTCACAGAACTGGCAAATCAAGCAATACTTGGATCCACAAGTGGCTGAATCCAAGAGCTCAGGCCCTGTTTCTAGTTTCCTTTCTCTCCATCTCTCTGGGACTGTCCACTTGGCTACCCAATGTGTAAGGTGCCCCACCTTAGGAATTCCACCAGCTTAGAAACTTCTTCAGTAGTGGCCTGTAACTCACAGAAAACCCTATGCAAATTCCCTTACTTATTGTAAAAGGTATTTTCCCAAGACAGTTGTGACAAACTCCAGATAAAAAGAAACAAACACAAAAGATGAAGAGAGAATGCAGTGAACAGAAGAAAACTTCTAGGGCCTATCACCAAAAGGGTCGAGGCATGAGGGTGCCACTGCCAGGACGCAGGAATGGCTGGTTCAGTAAAGGAAACAGGGATAACCCCAGATGTTATAAGTGTGGAGGCAAGAAAATAAAATAAAATGAAATAGCAATAGAAGCCCTGGAAGAAAAAGTTGAGAAAACGTTAGGCAGATGTAGAGGAAGATTTGTTTATAAGATGGACAATAACAGGACTGAAAAAGAAATTTACGGGATTAATTGAGTAAACCTTGTGTCTCTTAAGTATGGAAAAAAAGTATAATTTCTAAAAATTTCCTCAAATGGAAAACCATGAATTTTTAGAGGAAAATGCTCTACCCACAACACCTGCCAGATGGAATATCTGAAAAGCAGAAATAAAGAAAAGGTTCTAAAAGTCTTGGATAACAAAAAACGATCGCCAGAGCCCAGTGGTGTAGGACAGCTGCACAGGTGCCTGGAGAGTGGAGGACATTTTCCAAGGAAATGGAGAAGGATCAGTTAGCAGGATTCTCCTTCCAAGCCCTTTCTGGGGGACAGACTGGTGGGTGTCCCCTCCTACAACAGGGGCACAGCAAGAATGCCCGAGTGGGGAAGAACGCACAGGGGACAGGACACAGAATGTGGGGAGCAGGGTGCCATGGCTGGCTGGGGGTGGAAGAATGTGGGAAGGAGTTTTTATGCTCTAATGGGAAAAAAGAAACCAAGGTTTTTTAAACTGTGTTTAAGCAAAGCAAAGTTTTTAAAACTGTTTTTGCTAAAAACAGTGGATGGAATGTTGCAGATTCATAACACTTTAGAATGAAAACAGAAAAGCTGTACTTTTTTCAGGAGTTTTGTTTTTGGGCTCTTCCTCTCCCCCTCCCTCTCTCCTTTTCTCTCTTTCTCCCTCCCTACCTCCCACCCCTTTCTCTTGCAAACAAACAGAGTTCAGGTAAGAGGCCTCATCCGGCAGCTGGGACAATCTGATCAAGGACCTGTCACCCTTCATCTCTCAGTTTGGCTTCTTACAGACTCTGCTTTCTAGGAGTCTAGCCACAATGAGTTTTGCCCTTTAATGACAAAGTGGCTGCTGTGCCTCCACAGCTCACATTCCCACAGAGGGCAAAAGTCCCTTCTAAGCCACCCTGGGATTCACCATGTCCAATTGGCCATGGGATGACAATTGATGGTTAGCTGTGACAAATCTGGGCCCAGCCCTGATTGGAGGAGCTTAGATGTGAGGGACTGACTGGGCGTAGGACATTTTCTAAGCACCTTTAGTAGATGAGGAAATCAGGCTAATGGAAGGTAAGCAGCTGAAGACCACTTTAGAACCAGCTCAGCTGGCCAGCCCACTGGCCAGCACTAAGCACTGCATCTTCCAGGCATGGGTGAAGAAGTGGAAGGAAGGCTGGCGCTATGACAGCCAAGGCAGTGTCTGATGCCGTAAGCAGCAGGACCAGCATTTTGCACTCTGCAACAACACCTTCCTTCAAGAGTTCCTGAGGGACGAGAGTGCCCTGGATACCTGTGCTGTGCATATGCAGCACAGTGCAGCTACTCTGGCTGATTCCCAGGGAGCCTCTGTCCATAGTGGTAAACTGAGGCTCAGGGAGTTTGCCCAAAGGACAGAGATGAGCTTCGAACCCAGGCCTCTGCTCTTACACATGCTGCTGAGAAAGCAGCCTGGCTCTCACACCTGATCCCGCTCTCATGGTCACCCCCACGTGTCCCCTCACAAGGACCCTTTGGCCTGGGGAGGAATGACTCAGCAGAGGAAGGTGACAGAGCTCTGAAAGCAGGAGTGTCAGATGACAGGGTCAGGCCTGACAGGGTTCAGGTTCTGGCAAAGCTGAGTCACCAGCTCTGTGGGAGGCAAGGGTGTGTCCTGGAAGCTGGACTGCAAGGTTCTGGTTCTGAACCTCCATCTGCACCTCCTGTTCATGGGACCCCACCCGCCAGCCCATTTAACATCTCCAAGCCTGCTGTAGGTACCCCGTGAGGGCACCAAGCCACCAGGGGACCCAGGACAACCTCCCATCTCAGTGTCCCTAACTGGATCATCTCTGGGAAGGCTGCTTCACAATGTGTGGCACAGGCACAGCCTCAGAGACATCACAGCCCAGGTGGATGTGACCTGAGTGTCACCTCTGACCCTCAGTCTCCTCCTCTGTACAATGGTACAGAGGTGAGTTCAGTGCTCCCCTGGCGCCCATCGCCCACGGGGAGGGTGAGGCCCAGTCCTGTATGTGATTCTCCGTCCGGGGGCCTGGGGACCAACATGGGGCCTGGGCAGGGTTTGCTACAGCTTTCTCCAGCCCCCCGCAGCCCCCAGGCTGCGCTCAGAGGGCACCAAGGGCCCAAGGTGTCCAGGGGACCAGGCCGGGCTCCCCTGCGCCACCTTCTGGCCACTGAGGACGGCAGGAGCACCTGGCCTCCTTGGCCAGCGTAGAGGCTGTCCCACTGTCACAGCCTTGGGCCGAGCGCCCTCTGCTGGCCGTGGACCGCCTGGCCTGGCCAACACTCCAGTCCGGTCGTGAACTTCAGGGTTGAGCTCCGCTCACGCCTTCCAACAGCCGCCAGATGTTGCGTGTTCCCGTGGCTCTGGGCTGGGGCACAGCATGGAAGGTGTCCACAGACCCCACACTGCCCTCTCACGGGACCCCTCCAGGTGACGCCAGTGCCCCAAAATTGAGGGAAGGGACCCAGCCCTTCAGGGACTGATTTTCTCCATTCAGGGGGACCATTGCATCTGCCCTGCCTCCAAGCCCCCTTGCCATGCCTGTGGGAGGAAGGGGCTTACCTGTGCACTCAGCTCACCTGCAGCCTCGCAGCCCTGGTCCCTGCAATCGCCACGTCATCAGACTCCTCCTTGCACCCGCTCACGTCACCTCCACATTGCCTCTGTGGGAAAGGAGCTCCCACCCACTTCCTGCGGTGGGAAAAAGAGAAGCACAGAGAGGTTAAGCTACTTGCCATAGGTCACACGGCCAGTGACCAGCTCAGCAGGATTAGCTCCAGGGCACACAGTGAAGACAGTCTCTGTGGGAATCTGCATCTTCCAGCTGCGTGACCTGGGGCAGACACCTGGTCTTTCTGTGCCCCAGTTTTCACCTCTCCCTCTTCCGAGGGGAGCAAATACCCCTAGCCAGGTTCCACAGAGGGTGCAAGGAGCAAGTGCCTGCCCATCACAGTGTCCATACTGGTGCTGCTGATGCCCACCTCGCCCTGCCCAGCCCTCCCTAGGCTGCCCCATCTCAGAGCCCTGCATGCTGCCCTTTCCAGAAGTCCCCTGAGCCTCAGGCTGCCAGGCTGCCCTGGTTTCATTTTGACAGTCCCCTCAGGGCAGGATGCTTTGAGGCACCTGTTGCACTCAGCCCTGTCCAGGCTGGTGGGAGCAGCTTCCCCCTCTGTGCTGACAGCCCTGAGTGGCCCCATCCTCAACCTCAGCTCCCCCAAAACATGGCTCAGTGGCTGGGGCAGGGTGGGCGGGGCCTCTGGACGGGGATGGGGGGGGCTGCCTCCTCCCACCACTCTGCTGAGTGTCACCTTCCCCACCCAGCTCAGAGGTCACAGGAGACCGCTCCTGATGCAGAAGAGATACCAACACCTCCCAAGCCAGGCTGTGAGATTCCGCCACCTACCAGATGTGCATTGCACTTGTTGCACCCTCCCAAGTCTCAGTTTCCCCAGCTGCAAAATAGGGGCTTAATGAGCCCACTGTGGAGTGCTCTGAAGCGTGGGCAAGGGTGGACGCAACTGTGTTGTCCCTGTGCCCGTGGCTCCTGGCTTAACCATGGCCCCACAATAGCAAGCAATTGGTGTGACTTAGTGATGTTCTGGGGGTCAGCCTCCTCCCCAACCCCAGGTGGGCTCCTGGCCCTTTCCAGAGATGACAGAAGCAGGCCACGGGATGTGCAGGTGGCCCCTGTCCCACAGCCAGCAATGTGGACACACGCCTTGTTGCCTTTGGGGTCCTGTTTACTCTGTTACTTTGAGCAGTAACAGAGGCTGACACTGGCCAGGGGACCCACACCTGGCCCTGCGAGAAGCATTAGGAAGAGACCACTGGCCAAGCTGTCACATAACCCCGTCCTGGGGGACAGACTCCACATGTGGTAGAGGACAAGCAGAAGGTCACCACTGACCCTGGTCAGTCAGATTGCTGGGACTGGCCATGGGCCACACCTTCAGCATCTCTGTGTCCATTCTGGAAAGCCAGGACCCAAACCCAACAGGGCCTGGAGCAGGCTGTAGGTGACTGCCCAGCATCCTCCTCACGGTGTCCCCCTTATGGACAGAGGACACTGTGTGGGCTCCTTTCCTGCACTGTGACATTTATCCCCAAAGTGAATTGTCAAAATCCCCCTCTTCGTCCCCACCAAGGGCTTTGAAGTTCCCGTCTTCCTCAAGGAAGCCAAAGCGAGAAGAGAAAATCTCCGTGAATTCACTTTGCTCCCAACAAGTCCCACCTGCCCAGCTCAGTGGCCCCGTCACCCTGTGGCCACCCCCAGAGGACACGGCAGCTGCTCCATCAGGCTGTGACAGAGTTCTCCTTTGACAGATCTGCCATCTATCTGTGTGGGAGCCAGCCTGGCAGCTCCCAGATCTGTGGGTATGAATCACATTTTAAACTAGAAAGTCTCTGGATGCATGGAGAAAAGTCTAGAAGGAAATCAGCCCACACCGAGGGCTTGCTCTGGGTGCAAAATCCCAGCAGTGGACTTCCTTAGGTCTCCTCTGGGTTCTCTACGTTATCTGCAAGGTGCGTGTATCAGCTGGGCAGGTGCGAACACCTTCCAAGGTCACAGGGGGCTGTGGGGACACCCCCCCGCCCCCCGGGGGCCCTTGGACACTGTGGACTCTGGCCTGCGCTGAGGCAGCCATGGCCGAGGCTCTGGCCGCCAGGTGGCGCCCCTGGTCTTCTTTTGCAAACTGAGCCCAAACTTGGAAATCACAGGTTAGTGGGTCAAAGGTCGGGGTCCACTCAGCCCAGCAGCCCCTGGAGAGGACTAGTTCCTGAGGTCCCCATCTTTGTGGGCCCCTGGTCCCAAGTTAGGCTGTTCCTCTGCAGAGCATGGAGGGGTCATTCTGCACCTGCCCCCCTCCACCTGCTATATGGCCTCAAAGTGATATTCAACCCTGCCACCCATCACTGCAGGGCCAAGGGTACCTCGTCTGTTCTCTGAGCCCCTTCTCCTCATGGGCCCCTGTCCTGCCTCCCCTCCCCTCCCTCACCCTGGGTCTGCTCTGCAGCCAGGAAGCTCTGGTCTCCAGCTGTCTTTCTGTCTGCCTGTTTCTCTCTGTCTGTCTCCCTCTCATCCTTCCCACAAGATCACATCTCATTGTCCAGCAGTATTCCAGACCCTGTGATCTGTACAGGCAGATTCCCAGACTCTGCCCCTGCAAATTTCAATCCGGTAGCTCTGTGTGGGGCCCAAGAAATTGCATTTAGAACCACCCCAGCCGGAAACCCTCTGAGGTCAGATCAGGGCTCAGAATCAGCTCTAACACAGTGTGGAGAACTGACCTGACCCTGCTCAGCCTCATCTCCCCACCTCTTTAGGCCTCCATCCTCAGCCCCAGCCTTACCTGCCTCCCCTAAGTCCTTCTGCCCCAGGACCTTTGCACGTGCTTCATCTGCCCTTCTTTCTCCATCTCTTCTTGCTCGTGTTCAGGGTCACATTTCTAATGCCTCCTCCTCAGAAAGAGCCTCCCTGTCACCCCAGCCACTCTCTGCCACACCTCTCAATTAATTCCTTCTGAGTACTCAGTGTAATCTGTGATCACTTTATTTCCTCTTTCTATAGTTGCAGTCTCTCTTACAGGGATACTCTGTCAGTTCTCTGCTAAGTTCCCAGTGCCAAGAATGCCTGACCCACCAGAGGGACTCAATACACACGTGTGAGTGAATAAAGGAGCTTGGTAAATGACTGACACCGATGGGGTCTGGAAACCTGGACACTTGCCGTCACTTGGGCCTTCAAGGTCTAGCCCTGCCGTGGACTTCCCCTCTCTGCATTCTCTCCTTGACTCTCAAGACCAGATGGTGGCTCCTTTGTAGACCCCAGGCCTTTGCCCTGGCAGTGTGTCCCTCCTGCTCACTCTAGACGCCCTTTGCTCTTAACTCCACTGTCGCACTCACTGCTAAGGTCCTGCCTAACCTCCACCTCCACTGAGAGGGCTTCTTGAACACTTCCCGAGTCAGGTTTGGTCTCTGTCCTGTAAACACTGTCCCACCATTTGCTGGGCGCTCACATCCAGCCGAAAGCCTTGGGTGTCTCTAACCCGGCCATCTCCATGCTGGGGTCACACCTGTACCAGCCATCCTCAGACTCCAGTGGGTCTGCTAACAACTGGACAGATGCTGGCCCTGGGCCACCCCAGAGGTGTCACCTCGCAGTTGGGGTCTGGGGTATGGAGGAGGATTGGCAGCCCCTACTCAGGAGGCCCTGACACAAGCTGTGGCTGGCCAGCCTGGGGCTCACATCTGACCTAGCCAGGGCCAGGACGAAGCTAAGAACGGAAAGGCAGCAGTTCTGACCTTGGCCTCTCTCTTCAGGACCCAGTGCTGCAGGGTAGATGGAAACTTCGTGGTTGCCCACCTGGACCCAGGTGACTCAAGCCTCTCCGAGGCTGTGGGGCCCTGGGCAAGAGCTCCCTCTGTGCCTGGTTTCCTGTTGGTATGGACTTTGCAGGGACGCATGGGAAGTGCAGGAGGGAACACAGGCTTGTCTACCAGCGCCTGCTCAGCCGCCCACATGCTGGGTGCCCCTTTCCAGGGAAAGGAGGTGAGGCTTGTCTCTGGTCTGCTCCTCCCACACGGTGAGCTCTCCTCACAGCTGTGCCTTGGGACCTCGTTCCTCCCCACCATCTTCCAGTCCTCGTGCCAGCTAGATAGATAGGCCTCGTCCCATCCTGACGTGATGAATCTTGGGTGCTGCACCCCTGGGACCTTGTGTCCCCTGTGGTCTCCAGCTTACCTCCCTGCTGCCTGGAGCCTCATGCAGAGCGTGGGGCATGGACTCTGGACCTCAGCCTGGGTTCGAGTCTCAAGACATCAGGGGACTTTGGCCAGGACTCAGCCTGGGCCAGGTATTTACAGAGACCCAAGTCCCAGTCCAAGTGCTGACGTGGGGGCCAGTGGCCCTTGTAGTCGCCAGGTTAAGCACTGATTTTTCTAGTTGGTTCTAGCAGCTAAGGGTGGGGCTGAATGTGACTTTCCACCTCAGGTGGGGGCTGCAGGGAAGGTAGCTGACCCTCTCCCCTTTTTGCTGATGTTCAAGATCCATGCTGACCCACCTTTCCACCCTGGCCTCCGGACTTCAATCCCAGCCCTGAGCCCCCCCGGCCCCAGCTCACCCTCCCTCAAGAAGGCTGGGCACCAAGCCTAGCTCCTTGCCCCTCGCAGCTCTGAAGGCCCCGGCCTTCTCCTTGGTGAAGCAAGAAGGCCAAGCCTTCCCAGAGGCTTCCTAGGGCAAGGGCTTGGCCTGGACAGTTTTAGGAATCCCCAGGCCCTGCTGCTGTCATCTGCCCTCCCCAGGACCCAGCAGTTTACCTCAGGTTCTTGGGATTTTTCCCATCTCCTCAGCCCCCTGGCCAAGCCCCCATCTCTCTTCAAAGTCACTTCCCAGGCCTCTCTGCAGCCCTGCTACTCCCTGTGCTTATTCTCCACCCAGCAACCTGGAGTGCTTAGGAGATGCTATCTGCCTTAACCCTCAGGGGCTCCCTATTGCCCCAGGATGGAGACTAGACTCCTAAGCTGGGCCCTCAGTCAGTCACACCTGGTCTTCTCCCCCTTCCTCACTCCCCACCCTAAGATCAGCCTGCCAGACAAGCTTCCCGGCCAGTCCCTTGTGTGACCCTTGCCTCTGTTCCCTTACCACTTGTCCACGCAGCTCAGTATCACACACCTCAGGTGTCCCTCTTCTGGACAGCTTTCTCTGACTGGCCTATAGGGGGCTGGAGGGGGACCCTTCTCTTGTCTCCCATGCCATCTCTGGACTCAGCTGCCATCTGTCCCCCTGGAGACAACTGTGACAGGTGGACATGGGCCTGGAGCCACAGAAGACAGAGCCCAGCAACAGAGCCCCCCATGGTCTTGCAGGTCCCTGGGTGGGGTGTGCGTTTCTACCCCAGTCATATCTGGCTCAGATACCAAGGACTTAGGGTATAGCCTAGGAGCCAATGCCTCTTCTGTTCCTGTCACGGTCCTGGACTATGGTTCAAGGTCTCAGGGTGGGATACAGTAACAATGCTCACTCCAGACAGGTGAGCCTCGGGCAGGTGTGGGGTGCTCGGGGTGGTGCCCTGTGTAGTAAGTAAATAAACACAAGCACTTCCTTCCTGGCTTATTACCCTTCACCAAGTTTGTATTTCTTTTTCACATTTGCATCTAGCAAGTCCTGTGAGTGAGGCAGATGTTTAGGGACTATAAGTGACACCTCAGGGCCACCAGGATACCACTGGGCTTCCCGGCTTCAGGTCCTCCTCCCCACTTCTAGTCCACCTGATTGGAAGAAGCATGGGGACACTGGTGTGACCCAAGCCAGTCAGGGACTGCTCCAAGTGCTGCCAGCATCTCCCTGGGCCGCAGCCCATGGGGCAGCTCAGCCTTGTCCCTGCGCTGCCCCTCCCCTTCCTTGGACAGATCATTGAAACACCCCAGAGCGTGTTCACGACCCACAGTCATGCTGGACCCACTGACCTCCTATTGCCTGGAAAATCCATCCAGCAGCGTCCCAAAACTGGGGGAATGATTAACGGAGCCGGTTGGGGCTGGATCTCCTGCTGGAAGGTTCGATTGCTCAGAAACTCCCACTCTGGAGTAGCAGGGAACAGCCTTGCCCCATCGATGCTGTCCCAGCTGCTCAGGACTTTGACAAAGAAAAACTTTTACCCAGCACAGTCGTGCCTGCCTGTAATCCCAGCACTTGGGAGGCTGAGGCAGGAGAATGGAAAGAAAAGCACAGCCTTGCAAAGCAATCTGAGGAAGGCAGATGCTGGTGAATACTCCACTGCCAGGACAGCCCCAGAGTTGAATGGCACCCCCAGGGGCTGCCAGTTTTCCTAAGCACACAGTTGCACTAAATGCAGAGGAGTGCTGGGGAGGGACTGCACACTAGCCTGGGCCCAGTGGGCTGATGCCTCAAAGAAGGACCTCGGCTCTGGACACTGAGCGGAAAGCTTTGGCCAGAACACAGCCAAGGCCCAGAGTTGTGCGCTGTGCAGACCCAGGATGCTCAGGGCCAGAGTGAGGTGGCACGGAGCTCACTGTGGGCCCAGCAGTGTGGGGCTCTGCACCGCTTCACCTCACCCTGACAGCCCCTCTCAGGGACGTGGCTGAGGCCATGGTCACCTCTAGGCCATGGGTGTCAACATAAAAGGTGTAACCTTTGGGAGCCTGCCTTGGAGGTGGGGGGGGCACTGCTTTTTGCCCATGTGGAGGAAGCAGTAGGGGCAGTACTGTGTGGCTGGTTGTTGAGCACTCGTGCTCTGCTATTTGAAAGACCTTCCTGTGTGGCCTCAGGCAGCATTTAGTTTCTCTGCGTCATGGTGCCACCATCTGTCCAGTGACCATGTTAGCTCCTCCTTAAGGGGCGTGCTTGGACTCGGATCGGATCAGCACTCGAAAAGACGTATGTGTCTCATCTCAATCATCCTGGTTGCTGACCCTGGCCGCTTGCTCGGGGTCTAGAGTATGAAGCAGATCACTCACTACCCAGGGTCTTGACTGCATGAGGCGCCAGGGACCGGACTCAGGAGGGCCCATCATAAATTCTAGCTTAATCCCTTATTCTGTCAGGCCTCTGTTTCCCCATCTGAAAGCAGGATTAAGGGCTGAACCTGCCATAGCTCACCAGGTACTAGGTCCCCTTCTTGCCCCTGCACACATAGCAGCTCATTTAATTCTTGGCACTGCCCCATGAGCCCCTGCCCCAGGCCTTCTCGGGGCACAGCAAGGCCGGCAAGGAATGTTGGAGGGCCTGAACCCATTGAGTCGGGCACCCTCCCCCTATGGCTCCCTGCTCCTCGCTGTTAACCTTGGGCAAACCCCAACGGCCTCCCCAGAGCCCGGGTGTGTCTGAGCCAAGGCTGAGCTGCCCTGGTCAGGACCCAGGACAGCGGGGGCTGGAAGGCCACTAAGAACTGTTTTTATTTTGTTTTGTTTTGCTTTTTGTTTGCTTATCACCAGAGGGCACCTGTGAGCATTGCTTCTGGGACACAAGGGGGTGGAAAATGAGGGAGCCCCATCCTTGGAGGAATCCTGCCGGCTGCTGGGTCCCCTGCCTCAAAGTACTGGACAGGACCCCCTGGACAGTGGAGGTAAAGGAGTTAGGCCTACTGCACATGGTACAGAGCCAGGGTGCTAGGTATCTTAAGATTCCAGCCCCACATCGTGAGGCTCTGTGGCGTTGTGTGGACACCCAAGATCAGAGCATGAAGAAGGGACACAGACAAGAAGGCACCAAGGCTTAGACCATCAGAGGCCAGTGGGGTTCCAGATGCTTCTCGTCTGGGCCCCAACTGCTCAGCTGCATGAGCTTCTCCAAGGTGTGATGGGAAATCCCACCATCAGTACCCGTTCCCCATCCCCGACATCAGGTGTGGGCCAAGAGAAATCCCAAAGCAAACGCAGTAGCCACTGAGGGGACAGCAGCCGACGCCCCAGACACCCCAAGACTTCACTTGGCTGAGCTCACTGGGGCCATAGCAGAACTTCCCAGACAGAGGAAGTTACATCTCTCCTGATGTAACTTTATCCCACATCTCCTGTGAGCACAAAGGATACATGCTTCCAGACATCCAAGGGACACCTGTCCTGTCTGCCCCCAATTCTGTTTCACATTGAGAAGCCACTTCCGGTGGACAGGAAGGGAAAGAACCAGGTTCCTCACGGCTGAGATTCCACCAGCAAAGATATATGTCTTCCTTCCAGAAGAATCTGCAGGGTGGATGAGGCTCTCCTTTCTGCTTAAGATTTGCATCACTGCCCAGGGGGACATTAGGGCCACCCAATGACCACAGCCTGTTCCCAGACTGAAAGCACAGGATCTAGAGTCAGAGTCAGGACCCAATGTGTCTCTGCATGACCGTGGCAGATCCCCTGTCCCCTCTGCAGCTCCACCACTGCCTGGAAGGACCCTTAAGTGACCATGCCAGAGCGTGTGCTCTGTGGACAGGGGCCACATGTGTCCGGTCACCGTGGTGTCTTTGTGAGCACAACAATGCCTACACACAGGATACTCCACTAACGTATGTTGGAGCTGACTCAATGAAATCGAGGCGGCTGGTTGTGGTGGTGCTCACCCGTGGTCCCCGTTATTCGGAAGGCAGAGGTAGGAGGACCAAGGTCTGAGGTCACCCAACCAAAAGTAGTAAAGACCCTAAATTCAATCCCCAGAACTGCAAAAACTAAAATTGAATTAAAAAATAAAAATAAAACCAACACCCCTTTGAGCTGTTGGCTTTCACCATCCATCTGCCAGCACTGAGGACTTGAACACCCCTGGGCAGGGACTCCTTATTTTCCTTCCAGTATGGCTGCCTGGGCTGCCATCCCACCCCTAGGCACCTCCACTGCCAGGTGACAGGAGACACAGTCCCCACAACAGCCCTGACTGCAACCTTCTGTCACTGCTGTCACTTTGTGCCCTTTCTCCCAGCTTGGGACTTCCTCCCAGGTGTCTACAAGGCCTGGATGCTACTGCCTGCCACTTGTCCTGCATCTCATCCTCATGTGGGATGCAAGGTTGTTTCTTTGGGAGACCCAATGCTGCACTCTATCAACAAGGAAATTACTGCAAAATGCTTTTTACAAAATGATTCCCTAGTTTTCAATCAGTCAAGGTGTGAGGATTAGTCCACTTTCCAGTGTGCACATGCATGGAGAGGCATTAACCAGAGTGCCCCCTGATGACCAGTGTGGCCCTGGGGTGCTCCTGCTTGGGGATAGAGCTGTTGGAAAGCACTGAAATGCAATGTGAAGCTCAGCCGTCCAGCCTCTTTTCCCCTGGGCACCAGGAGTTTAGACACCACCCTGGGGCCCAGGGTGTGCCAGGCCTGGCCCTGTTGTCTCTGCCAGAGCAGAGGTTCCGGGCAGAGTGGCCCTGTGCTAATCTTGTCCTCTTCACAGACCATGGGACTGGACTTCAGCATGTGCACCGCCCTCCTGGCTCCCAGCTGTCCTGGCCTCTCCCTGGACGGCTCTGGCAGGACAGGTCTCCAGAGAGAACCTTGTTTCTGGAAGTTTTGATGTGACAGAGGGGCAAAACCAGAGGTAGCAGATGACAGGCTTTGCCGGATGTACCCCAGCCCCTTGCTGTAACGTGGACCCCTCACCCAGCTGCACCCCAGAGCACCTCACACAGCGGGTGGGACGTCTCAGTTGATAGTGCGAGTCAGGAACCCTGGGGTGTCGTCATCTCTTCTACACCTCACCTCAACATTTCATCCATCCCCAAGTCTAGGGGCTCAGCCCCACATGCCACCTAAGTCTGACCACCACCCCCACGCTCTGCTTCCCCCCATCTCTAATGCGACAGCTGAGAGATCCTTTGAACTGTCAGTGGATTGCGTCTACACAGCAGATGCACAGCAGGTGCAGACTCCCTCCCCCACCGTGAGGTCTGTGTGAGCCTCTGACTGCCCTGTCTGACAGGGTCCCCGGCTGCTGCTGCAGCACAGGTCCCCAGCTGGAGAAGGCTCATCTACACCGAGGCCAAACCAGAACCACCTAAAAGCCATGGCATAAGGCAGGCTGGAGCCAGGCTGTTTGGGTTCAAATCCCAGCTCTGTCACTCCTGTGTGTCCTGAGCTTCTTTAGCTTCTCTGCTCCCCATTTAGTTTTGTTCCTCTTAAAACAGGGGCAGTGACAGCTTCTTCCCCTCAGGGACACTGTAGAGCTTAAACCAGGGAACTCTGTCTCTGGTTGGGTGTCCCAGAAGAGATGGAGGAGGGGCATGGGAGGGGACACAGGCAGCCCTGTGGGCTCTCTCCTCCTTGGGAACTCTGGAGGCAGCACTGGACTCACCACAAAAGGTCAAGGTTATTCCTCGGGACCCAGGGATTTACCTAGAAATCCTCTGCAATCACTGGCAGGAGGCCACACTGTGTGCAAGGAAGCGACTCGGAAGCCAAGAAACCCCAGCTGAGGGTCACTGGTGTTTGGCATGGTCACTCTTGTGAACACTGAGAACGCAGAAAAGGGGCTGAGCACAGCCCTGCTATGCCCCTAACCCATCTCCCTTGACCACTCTCTTGTCCTAGCCTTGGGGCCTCTTCCCAGCCCCCTGACACACCTGGGGCAGCAGGAAACTTGCCCTGCTGTTCCCCTTGCCTGGTCGCTGTTCTCAGTTCCCCAGCCTTGCTCCCACACCCTTGTGCTGCACCCCACCATCCTGCTCAGGAGCCCTTCCCCACTCTCCCTTTCAAAGTCATGCAGCTGTCTCTCAATCCCACCCCTATTCACCAGTATGGGTTTGCTGGTCCATCGTCTGTTTTGATCAGAGATTCCAAGTGCTGTTGTGTTGACTGCCCTGTCCTCAGGGGCTGGCTCCATCAAGGTGGGCATGGAATGGGTGGACGGGTGGGCAGGCGGGTGCCTGGTGGGGAGCAGCAAGGGGGTGATATCATCTGGGGAGCATTGATCGTGAGTTTGAACCCAAGCCCATTCCTTGCCTGTCACACTTCTCTGGCCATCAGCACTTCTTATGGGGTCATGAATAATCTGTAGCCCCAGGAGCTGGGCAATTACCTCCACGGTGTAGGAGGGGCTCCATCTATAACTGAAGGGACCCATGGAGCCAGTGGTCTGAGAGCAACCTGGAAAGAATCCACACCTGTCCCTCTTTGGTCCTGGCCACTCCCAGAAGTCCAGAATGGTGATTAGGACTCACTGTAGTGTGTGAAACAGAGACCCAACACAGCATTCCACCTCTATGTAATAAAAGTCCAGAGGAAGGTAGCTGAGGGTGGGGACCTTCTAGAAATCACCAAAGCTCAGGTCCCTCTGCCTTGTCCTTCCATGCTTAACATGGAGCTTCTACTTCATGGTTTAGGAGGGCTGCTTCTGCTCCAGCCATCAAATCCCCCATTAGCCATCAGGAAGAAGAAAGGGATAAGCAGGTGCTAGCTTCTTCCTATAAGGACACTTCCCAGAAGATGTCACATAAAACTTCCATTATCATCTATCTCACTGGCCAGCACTTGATCCCAAATCCATGAGTCCCAGAGCTAAAAACTGGGCGCTCTTTACTGGGGAATACGGAAAGAATGAATGACGTGGGGCAGCTGGCAACTCTGCCTTGGTAACCTTGCAGATGAGCCGATTGTTGTTCTCTGATTCGTCTGTTATGAGCCTGCGACAGGGGAAAAAGCAGGGAGCCAGATTGATGGGGTCCTCATTGCAGCAGGGGACAGACACAGCCCAGGTCATCTGCACACAGACATGAGGCTCATTGGCAAGGCCCGCAGAGAATGCAGGAGGGTGATGACCAAGAGCCATGGGGAGGGGCAAAAATCGGCCCAGCCCGGGGGGATGGAGGCTCTCTGAGGAGGGAATATTTGCTTGGCTGCTTGAGGGAGAAGGTGCCTCTGACCTCCCAGAATGAGGGGGCTCCCATTCCCCAAGCTGGATATGTGCCAGGTGGCTGTGCCTGTCTGAGCCACCTTTTCCTACCTACGTCCTGTGGACAATGCCATGCTGTCACTGGGCTGTAGGCTGGATGTCCTGCTCACAGGGTGGGATCTCCAGGGAGCCTGAGCTGTGTGCCTCACCTCAACAGATCTTAACTGGGGGAGATTTTACCCCACCAGGGATGGTGCATTGTCTGGAGACATCTGTGAGTGTCACAGCTGGGGAGGGGGCTGCATTTCCTGTCTCCCTGTGGGTAGAGACCAGGGAGGGTGCTCAACACTCCACAGTGCCCAGCAAAACCTTCCAAACAGAGACCACCAGACCCCACAGCCCACAGCACCCCTCACAGCCAGGAGGCCAGCAGGAGCACCTCAGCCAAGCCCCCTCCTCACCTCCCTGTGGTGTGCTGTACCCCAGCCCATAGGATTAGATGTCTGCTTTCCTAAAACTCCCACAGTGACTCAGATGTTCACTGAAGTTGAAGGGAACAAACTCTTCTGCTTAGTACACATAGTAGCTGCCCCCCACGCCCCCAAATCCATTACAAGTTTAAAGTACAGCTATTGTTTTTACAGCATTGCTTAGAAATGGCTTGCAATCTCTAATTTGCTAAACTGATGAGTATATTGACTAAATAAATACTCGGCACGAAGCCTGCGTCCCCCCTCCACACTTATTAATCCTCAGGAAATGGAACTGCAGGACGCAAAATGAGCTTGGGCTCGGAGCTGCGGACAGGAATACATTATGTTGTTTTTCAAGCGTCAGGGACAGACTTGCTGCAGCAGAGCCAGCCCAATCAGCAGCCCCCAGGCTTTCTGTGACGCACACAGTCTGCAGGAGGAAGACGTGCTCATGTCACTAAGGTGCTTGCTCAGAACTTGGAAGTCTAGGACAAGAAACTTTTACCTCCACAGGGGGGAATTGGGGTGACAGCTTCTGGGGAAGGTGATTGGGGGATAATGGGACCAAAGTAGGGCTGCTGGCAGGATCCCCGGAGAGGCAACTCAGGGACCATTCCCCTTCTTCAAGGATGGGATATTGGGGGCCTGTCTCAGTCAGTAATGCCACCTCTGGGTGACCCTGTGTGTGCCAGGGACACAGCTCCTCTGCAGGGCACAGCTCCTGTGTGCAACCCTTATTCTTGGTCTTCCCACCCTGGGGCTTTGATCTCTGGGGTGCTGGGGTCCTGGGGACTGGCCTTGCTGTGGGATGGACATGGACGCCAGTCACGTGGGAAACCCAGCTCTCACCTCAATTCCAAGGAGCATTCAACATGGTGCTAGCTGGTGCCAAGGAAGCAGGTCTTTCCCCGTTTCAGCTGTGCCATGCACGTTGGGCAGTTACTTGACCTTGCTGAGTTTCAGCTCCTGATGTGTGTGTGAGGTGAGGCTTGGGATGGCATTACTACGGTAACTGCCCCTAGCACCTGACCCTCAGTGGCTTGTGACTGTCAAAGGCAATGCACACACATACCAACAGATGGGGTCCAGGCAAAAGGAGCAGCTAGTGCAAAGGTCCTAGGGTGGGACCTGACCCCTGGCTCCCGGACCAGAGCAGGGTAGGCAGAGATGGACTCCCGCTCCTGTAGAATGCACCCCAGCACCGTGACAGCCATGGAGACTTCTTAGAGGGCATACCTGAGTCTGAACCTAGACCCAGAGAGGAGCTAGCAGGAGGAAGGAGAGGTGCCCTCCTCCAGGACCAGCAGAGGCTTTGTGAGTTACACAAAGAGTGGGGGTGTCACCTGAGCAGGGGTGATATATGCACCAATACAGCATGTGCTGGTAGAAGAGTGAAGGGGGCAGCTGTGTCCCCAGCCATGGCTGCAGGGAGTGACAGTGGCACATGCCCTCAGCCCCCCAGTCTGGCCTTTCCAACAGTGTTACCCCCTGTGTCCATCCCCTGACTCAGCAGTTCTACTCGGAGGGAGGTATTTACCCAAGAGAAAGTGCCAGAAAGACCAGGGTCAGTTCATAGCAGCTTCTCAAACAGGCATGACCTGACACAGCCAGGTGGCCATGAAGACAGAGAGAACTCATCAACAGGACAGCACTTGCAATGGAGGAGGGGACTGTTCACGGTGCCTAGGGACACTCAGGCCAGGCCATGGCACAGCACACAGGGAGGTCCAAGCCCACTGCTAAAGTCCACTGTCTCCAGAGAGAGAAAGAGCAAGGGTTGCCTGGACTCGGGGAGGGGCTGCTAGGGACAGGCACAGGGAGCTTTCTGGGGTGACGATGGAATGTCCTGGACCTGGACTGGGGAGGTGGCTGCACAAAGACCCCACTTAGACCTGTGAGATTCTGCTCGTAAATGGGGTTTCACTACCCCAGGGTCTGCACGGGGTCTGGGGTCTGCAGTGCACCCTCTTCCTCCTCTCCAGCTGCTCAAATTTCCAGGCAGAAGTACAAGTTCTGAGCGAGTTTCATTCCGGGACCGAGGGCTTCTGAGGCCACCGTGCCGCCTTCGATTCATCTTGTTATTGTCAGAGCCGGGGAATTGCTTCGAGGCGGCATCTTGAATATTCATCTGATTTACGGCCGCTGCAGACAGCTTTATGAATCCGCCCACCAGTACCTGCAGCCGGTCATCAATCTTCCCGAGATTGTGCCTCTGCCAGTAACTCATGAATTAAAGAGGCCCCCGGCGGCCCCCACGCCTCGCCTCCCTCCCCTCGCTTGGCGCGTCCTGATGGAAGGAAAACCTGACCAGAAGTCAGAACATTGTTGTCGTCTCTGCGGTGGCGGCTCTGGTGACCTTGGATGACTCTCTCACTGTCTGCAGCAAGCAAAAGAGCCCAGAGCCCTTAGATCTGCTGTTCCCAGTGCAAGCCTCAGTTTCCCCATCTGATGGGGTACACAGCCCCACCTCCAGCTGCCTACCTGGGTGGGGTCTGAAGCAGGATGCACAGGACACAGTGGGCGGCAGGAAGCCTCTGTCACCATTGCTGTTACTCTTGGACTTGGAGGGGCTTAGAGGAAGGAGACAGCCAGACAGCCAGTCTCGTGGCAAAGCCTCCCTGTTTCTCGTCAGTACACTGGAGTGAGGACCCTGTGTCACCAGGGCTTTCTCAAGCGACAGTGGGAAGGGGCTCAGCATAGGTGGTGGCACCTGGGGAGCATTCTGTGGGTGTAGGTGTTGTGGGTTTCACCCACCAAGAGGCAGATGTTGCTGGCTGGCTTCAGTTCTGAGCTCAAAAAGCAGCTCTAGTGTTTTTCGAGCCAACCTCATGCAGGGACCAGGCAGAAACCTTCTGTGCAAACCCCAGGCTGCAGCTGCCTGGCCCAAGCCCCCCCCCCCCATACCTACCACAGAGCTGGCCCTGGGAAAGGCTGCAGATGAGTGACCCTGAGCCCACCGTGGATGCTGGCCACACCTGTAACAGTCCAGGGCAGCAACGAAAAGGGGTGGCAGAGGCAGAACCTCTGGATTCAGACACACTAGGATGCCAATCCCACTTCGCCCTCAGCATCCCTGTGGCCTTGACCAGTTGCTTAGGTCCACTGAACCCTGGCAGTAGGACCCTGGGGTTCTGGCAGCCTCACAGGGCAGACTAGGGGCTTGTAGAGCTCTCAGGAGAGTCAGTGCCCTCTTTTGGCCCTGGGCAACATGGTGGACCCCTGGGGGATAATGAAAGAACTCTGGCTCCCAGTTCTTCACTTAACATTGCTCCTCAGCCTTTATGATTCCCAAAAGCTCAGAGCACCTGTCCCCTTCCCAAGGGGACCCATACACACATTAGTCCTGTGCCCACCACGCCCTCTGCAAAATGGCAGCCTCTCCCAGGACTGCAGTATGCTCCAGTGGTCACAGCTGCTGGCCTCCGTTGTGCCCTTCCAAATGACAGCATATTGATCCTCCCTGGCTGTCTGACCTTCTGCCTTGTGCAGCCACAGCGCTCAGCCCCCACTCAACAGCACAGACTTTTTGGTGCAGAACTCCTAGCCACAAAGGAGGTCATTTCCACCTTCTGAGCACTGACTATGCATGGAGAGAGTAACTTTGGAGTGTGCACCCCTTCTTTGAGCCCTCTCAACACTATGAGTTGATCCTATTATTCCCTTGTGCAGAAGAGGAAGCTGAGGCACAGAGAGATTAAGTGACTCACTCAGGTCACACAGCTCAGAAGTGGCTGTCTGAGAACAGACCCCACACACTCTCCCCAACACCCACTGCCCTCTGGATCAGCCACTGGATGGTGGTATCAAGCCTCAAGATCTGCTCTTAGAACTCGCTGAGTGACCTGGGGAGAGCCACCTCGCCACCATGAACCTTAGTCTCCTCTTCCACAAATTGAGAGCAGTGAGCAAGTCCCAGGCTCTGCTGGGATGTGGCTGGTCTTGACCATAAAGAGGCACTTTATGCTGAGAGGCTCAGCAGGCAGACCCCTCTCTCTGTCTATCAGTCTCTAGCCTGTTCTCAGCAATGGGAGACCTTGGAGTGAGGTGAAGGGTAGAGAAGTTAGGACGGGCAGTTCCTAAAAGGGGGCAGAGGAAGCAGGCCAAAAGTCATGGGGGATGGATGAGATCCCAGCTTCTGGGAACAGCATGAGGTTCTTGACCCGTGCGTGGACTTTCACCAGTTGCTGACCACGCTGGCAGTGTTTACCCTGGGGGAAGGGAAAGGGCCAGACCTGGGTGGGTGGGACTGGCGCAGGTGCACTGGGGCAGGAGGTCAAAGTCAAGGCATCTGAGAGAGTCAGCGCCCTGGAGCTAGGAGAGTAGTTTCCTTTTGGGTAATTTATCCATGCTGTCTTTCTCCATCCACTTTGAGTCTTGCTCTTTGGGATAAAACACCAAGAGATTGGCAATGGTGAAACCTACCATGCCCTCTCTTTCTAGGAATTTGCACCCAGGCTAGAGACAAGTGTTCAAATCCAACCTCTTCTCCTTACTACCTATAAGAACTCCTCCATGGCCTCATGTATAGAAAAAAGATAGTATAACATCCAAGTGACAATGTTGAGGGCAGAAGTAAAGAGAGTAGCTAGAAAGTTCTCTGCATATCAGGCACTCTTAAGAAAGTGAAAGCCATTATTATAATGATGGTCAGTGCTCAGTAAGTCTCACTGCCTTGATGGATAGATAGATGGATGGATGGATGATGGATGAATGGATGGATGAGTGGATATTGGATGAATGTGTGGATGGATGGATGAGTGGATGTTGGATGGATGGATGGATGAGTGGATATTGGATGGATGGTGGATGGATGGGTGGATGATGGATGGATGGTGGATGGATGGATAGATGGATGGATGGATGGATGTGTAAGTGAGTGGATGCCTATATAGGTAAATGGGAGTAGATGGAGAGATGGACAGAGTTGTGCAATCATCCACTATTCATCCATCTATCCATCCATTCATCCATCTTTCCTATTAAGCATCTAAACATCCTTTCATCCATCTACATGCCTATCAGCTCAACTGTATGTGCGTGTGAGTGTGTGAGTATGTGTGTGTGTGTGTGTGTGTGTGTGTGTGAGACAGAGAGAGACTGGGAGGGGTAAGTGATGACTGTGCAGACAGATAGATGGATGAGTGAATGAATAAATAAATGACTACATAGCTGGTCCATCAGGTGAGTAGAAGGTGGGTGGATGGATGTTCAGATGGACAATTAGGTGAATGAAAAGACAGAGAGATGGATGAATGGACAGGTGGATTGCCGGATGGCTGGAACCACAGACTAAATGCTAAATTGCCTCCTTCCCAAAGGTGGCAGATAACAATTGCTTCAGCTCCTGCATACATTAGCCAGGCCACAGGGGGCCAAGCACACAGCCCTCACAATCTGCTCATTACTGACTTGAGCAGCTTTCACCTCCTGGACTCCAGTGGGGCAGCTGCCTGACATTTAGCATTACCTCCCAGCAATGCCCTAGCCTTTCACCAAGCATGGTGAGCAGCTGTTTATTGCTTTGCTCCCCCTCCAGAGGGGCCCTCAAGCCCCCCCAGGCAGTAACGGGGGTGTGCCCTGAAGACTGGGCCTCTTCCCCAGCTGCCTTGCCACCATCTCTCTGCAGCTCTACCAATTACCTTAATTACCCTTCAGTTAGGGCTTAATTTATAACGCAGTGGCAAGGAAGTACTGGAGAGAGTTTCCCTGGCAACCAAGTTTTTAAACACAAGATTCTCTGTGTTTTAAAAGCCACTTCTCATCTAATTTCCTCCCTGAAAATTAACTTGGAACTTCTCAGATGCTGTATTTTTGCCTAACAGCAGGCCAGCACTTATGCCTGGAACCATCAAAGACCTCGCTCTCTTACACCGGACAAGATGCTGGCAAGTCGTTTGGTTTCCTCAGCCTCTTCCTTCCAAAATGGCCATTATGAAATGACCAGGGAGAGACTTTTCCTGCTTCAAACCATCAGTCATACTCCTGACAACAGCCTGGCTTTTGGCTTGAGGTTGTTCAAGTTCCATAATGGCTAGAGTTCCGGCCATAAGTTCTTGATGGGACATGGGACAGCCAGGTAGCCTGGGCCACTCCAAGCACATGGCACACACCTACAGGGGCTCCTCCTAGACAAGGTTGCTATCACTGGCATTCACACACCTTCAAGTTTACTCTCCCTGCCTAATGCAGTCAATCCCAGCTCTGTTACATGGCCTGAGTTTTCAAAATCTGCCCCAGCCCAGGGGACAGGCACACTACCCTTCTCCTGTTCCCATATTCTTTGATTGGATCCAACCACATCCCCATTCGTTAAAAGTCTAACCATCTACACAGCGCCTCCACATCTACTCACCCTAGTCCATTCTCAACCATACTCTACCACAATCTACCCTGACCTCACTCAGGCTCTGCAATTCCTACACTTTTCCTTTGGAGCTCGACTTTTCATGTCCTTCTATTGGGGCTACTCAAAGACTATTTTCTCTGAGGAGCTTCCCTCCGATTGGCTGCTCTGTCACTTTAGGGGTTATTGGTGTCCTGAAGGAACATGGGGAAGCCAGGCTGTGTTAGTTCTTACCTTAGTGAGAAGATGGAAAACTGGATTGAAAGTGGATTCAGGTTTATGATTGGTTGATGGAGTGGAGAACAGCAAGTGATACTGGAGGCTCACGATGATTGGATGAACGGACAGATGGATGTAGGGTATGGAGTCATAGATGGTTGGTTGGAAGATGCAAACATGGATAAGTAAATAGAAGGGTAAAAGGCTGAATTAATGGCTAATTGGATGGTTGGATGGATGGATTGATGGTTGGTTGGGAGGGTGGATAGATAGGTAGATGGGAGGGCATATGCGTAGGTGGATGGATGAGTCGGTGAGTGGATGGATGGATGGATGGATGGGTGGGTGGGTGGATGGGTGGATGGGTGGATGGATGGACAGATTAGTGGGTAGATAGGTGGATGCACAGACAAGTTGTAACACAAATAAACCTTCTCCCAGCTGCTCAGGCAGAATTGCAAAATCTAGGGGGTGGGATTAGGAGGCTGACCACCAGGCAGTTCTAAATATGGCAGCAAAAGGAATCTGAGGATTCTTACCCACAGGAAATATTGCTCCTGATACTTTGAGGCTTGAAGTTTTTCAGTGACCCTGGGAAAAGGACAAGGCCTCCTGTGAGACCCATTCATTAGGAAAGACAGTCTTGACCAGCTCATCTAAGCACTTGGGCTGATTCTAAGTCCCAGCAGTCAGAGGACGTTCAATAACTACTCATTGGAAAGTGATGAGTTGCTCTGGGACACGTGCCATTGCAGGGGGGCACAGGGCAGCTGGGGACAGCACAAACTTTGCACTCTGCTGAGCTCAGGCTCCTGTGCACAGCAGCAAGAGTTGACCCTGCCATTACTAGCATTGCTTCCCATGGTTGGGTGGTGACTGTCACCTGCACGCTGGAGGGACCCCAGGGGACATGCCCCTTCTGTTGGATCATAGCCAGGAACAAGGAGGCTTGGCCACCTCTGAGCAACTTGACACAAGATGTGAGGAGGGTGAGGCTGAATCCAGGCAACTTGGGACAACTTGACTTACAACACAGGTCCCAGGAGTGCATATGTCCATGAAGCTAAAAAGACCCAATAGGGTAAGAGTCCAACCCAGAAGTGGTGTCGGGAGAATCGGGTGACACAGAAGGTCCCCTATACAAAGTTAGAAGGACATCCAGACTTTGACTCTCTCGCTAGATGCTGACCATAGACCTGCTCACAGGCCAAAGGAAGATGCAACACCTTCCCAGTTCCCCTGAATCCCCAGCCCAGTCCCTGTGGTCTCTTCTCCCTAGCAGCACTCATGAAGACTCTGGCTGGATGGGAAGACATGTGCATTGCACTCCTCCAGGGGGCTCCTCACACACAGGCTATGGGACAGGACTGCAGCATTGTCACAGGAGGCCTTAGGGTCTCAGTCCCCTGAGTGCTGCAGCCAAAGGCAAAGCAAAGTTCTCAGCATTGCTCATTGCTGTTCATCAAACACTTGTTTCTCTCCTTTGCCCATCCTGGTCTCTCCCCAGCAGTAATGAAGGTGGGGGAAGATAGAGCAAGAAGACAAATTCACTTCTGCCTTATCTATAAAGTTCTAAGCTAAGTGCCAGGCACACAATAAGTGCTCAATAAATAACCATTATTAGGGGAGGATGCAATGGAGGAACTCGGACAGATCAGAATTTAATTCTGCCACGCAGATTTATTGCTGTTTGGCCCATGGACAAAGACAGGAGGCACGTCTGGCTGCCCATCTCCTCTCTCCGAGCTGACTTTGCAGCAGTGTCCTCCCATCCCCTTTGCCTGCAGCCTGTTTAAAAAAATGAAAAAGAAAAAGGCAACCTGGCGTGCTCGGCTGAGCCTCTGCCTCTCCTGCCCACACCTCCCTCCAACAGGATGTTTAATTTCACTGGGTCGAGAAGAAGCACTCAGATGATCCGAGTTAATTCAAAATGTAAATTTCATCTCCTATCAGCTAATGGCCATGAGCTCTACTTTACCTAACGGGGGAGCAGCTGCCACATGAGTCATCAGGGCCCCTGGCTCCCTCGTCTCCATCCTTAATGATGATGAAACCCTTGCCAATGCTTCAAACAGACAGTCACAGCCTCCGTGCCCACCGAGGCCAAACCTGAGTTCACCTCAGTGTTCTGTTAACCAGCAGGACACAGGGTGGGGGCTTTACGACAACCCCAGAAGGTAGATTCAGCCCAGGAGGCCCCAACTGGACCAGACCTGTCCTCTGGAGTTAGTCCTGGACAGTCCAAGCTCCCGTATCCACAAAATTTCCCACTAAGCCAGACTGGCCTCCACTGAGTATCCAGGTCTCCTTTACTTAGTCCTGAAATTTGCCCCTCATCAGGATCTGGCAGCTGGCATGGTGGCTAAGGTCTTCTCAGAGCGACATAGCCCCAGTGCTGGCCTCTAGGCCACAGAAAATGTCTCTTCCTGCCTCCCTAGGAAATGCTAAAGGCTTCTCTCAAAGTCCAGGCCAGGCATAGTAGTACATGCCAATAATCCCAGCTGGAGGTATAGGAGGATGGTGGTCCAAGGCTGGATCTGGGCAAAAGTGTGAGACCCTATCTCAAAAACAAATTAAAGCAAAAAAGGGGCTGGAGCATGGCTTAAATAGTGAGTGTTAAATTCTAAGTTCAAACCCCAGTACTGCCAAAAACAAAAAACTAGCCCTATGTCCTGGAGCTGAACTCATGCCCTGAAGACAGAAGGATTAACGCAGGCCTGGCAATTGCCCTTGTCTCTGTGGGCGGTACATGAACCAGGCTCTGGACCAGGATGGAAACTCAAGGGCCCTGGGCTGTGCCCGTGAGTTTGAGCCTCCTATTTCCCACCCATCCTTTCCAGATCCAGGAATTGGGAGGACTCAGCTATAGGTGGGGAGCAAATGGTTTCATTGAGTTGGGTGACAGGTGTGGGTGAAAGGTGGTCAGAGGTGGAGTTTCAAGCGTGCCATTCCAAAGCATCAAACTGCCATGTCCTAATGAAGTCATCCCACTGGCTCTGCCCGGCCACTGCCCTCAAGCCTGGACCTGGGCTCACTATACCCTCATTCAAAAGCCAAATCACTCCCAGTTCTCAGAGGAAAGGCTTCCCAGAACAAGGCAGAGCCCTCGTGCAGCTGGAGGCACAGAGGAAGGGACTGTCCCCAGGATACACCAGGAATTCAGTGGCTGCAGTGAGCTCTTCCATTCCATGAGCTTCTGCCACCAGGGAGAGGGTGGTTCCTCCTGCCAGTGCTGGAGCCCTAGTCCTTATGAGTGATCTGGGTTAGGCCCTCGTTCAGGTGCTACAAGGCTGGGTCTCCTGACATTGGCGGGTCCTGGTCTCCTGACTCCAGAGTTCTTCCTTCTGCTGAGTGAGGACCTATGTGGGATCATGACCATGACTCAAGGCCAGGGTGAGCACCTGGACGCTACAGCTCCTCGTGGTCCCAGCTCTACTGCCTGCTGCCCAAGTGACTTTTGCAGGCTCCTCCCTCTGTGGCTTCCGTTTTTCTTCTAGCTGTTGAGGAGATAACTGGTGATGACCTCAGGGGGCTCCCTGGCTCCACATTAAATGACCTTGAACATGTGATGACAAGCCCATTCCCATTTAGTCTCCTGGGAACCCTTTCGATTTGTTCCAGGTCCTCTTCCTGCCTCACCTCCCTTCCAACAAGTGCACACTGGCCTCCAGCTCACCCCTTGGAAGACAAGTAAACAACTTTATAACATTATAAAGTTTACCCATTAAAAATCCATAATACATCTATGTTATCTATAATAATAGATCTTTAATCTATTCCCAGGATTGTGAAAACATCACCACAATCTGACCTTAGGACATTTCTGTCACCTCAAAATCAATCCTGCACCCGTTGGCACCCCTTTCTCCCCTATGGCCTCCTGCTCAGCCCCTGGCAACATCTGGCCTGCATTCTGTCTCTGTAGACTTTCCTGTCTGGACATTTCACATAAACGCCATAACAGCACACATATCCTTTGCGGTCCTCTTCTTCACTTAGGATGGTGTTCAGGTGGGTTACTTTAGCAAAGAAAGCTGGGCTTTGGTTTTCAGTTGATGCTCTTTTTATTTCAAGCAAATTATTTCAGTCTATCAACATTTTTCCACTGAAGTGAACTGATTATTTGCTCAGGTCACCATGGTCTGTGGAAGGCGGAATGTGCGTGAGACACTTGGCAAACAGAGCCAAGTCCTACCTGTCCTGAGGGTCTGTTCATCCCTCACTGTCAGGATTGCGTACCTTCTCTGCCCCTCCTCTCTCCCACCCTCTCTCCTCCCTCCTCCCTTTGTCCTCGTGCCCTGTGAAGGGAGACCTGCAGCAAGGTCTGCAAACAGCAATCGACACCTCCTGTCAACAAACTCCGAGAGACAGCTGCGGCTCCGTGCTTCTCCCCATCGTTTTTGTCCGGAAGCTGAGTCTACATCAAGTTTAATTATGCAATTAAAGTCATTTTCCTGGGCTGAACAAATATTTACGGCATATTTTGCTGTAAATTGCTTTGCCTGGAGGAGAGCTCTGCCATTCAGGCAAACACACACACTTACACATCCCATTACCAAGGGGCTCGCAGCTGGTCTGGTCTGCGGCGACCCAGGCTGCGTGGGCCGAGCCCCCACCCCAACCCCTCCAGGGAGAAGGTTAAAGCAAAGGCACTGGTAGGTGTCAGCCAGCGAGGCAAATGTGTTCCTGGCCCCACTCTGGTGCTACTGTGAGCACAATGATGTCCTCTGCTCCTCTGCGACAGCCCCAAGTCCCTGCTCTGCACAGAGAGAAACCTCTGAGCTTTGTCCTGATGCTGTCTAGGCCCAGGTGGCTGAGAGAACATGGTGCGTGGAAACAGTTCTAAAACTCAGACCCACATCGATCTTGCCAGCCTCTCTTCCTGTGATCTGCACGGTTCTTCTGAAGGGTCCTTAAGTGCCCATGTCTGGCCCTCTGCCCCAGTGCTCCCCTGTGCTGACCTTCCTGTGCAAGCAGGGTCAGAAGCCCCCATTTCTCCCTGTAGAAGAAACTTTGTCCCCTTCCAGGGGTACAGAGTCAGCTGGCCTGGAGTTTTCTCAACTCAAAGGCATCCCCTGCCCCCCAACCAAGCTCCCAGTTTGCAGCAGGGTTCTGGGGAGAGCTTGTGTTGCTGCAAGGCATGAGCAGGGATGACAGGAGTCATGTTCAAAGCATCCATCAGAGGAGGTGATGGCCACTCAGAGATTTCGGAGCCCAAGTCGGGCCCTTTGCTGTGTAGGAATGTCTGAGACCCAGGACAGCCTGGGATAGACATGGGGGCAAGGGCAGTGGCAGTGGCTCGCCACCTCCTGTGTGGGGTATGTTACAACCTCAGGCTCCCACGTGGACATCAGGCTTACTAGGAGTGCCGGGTCTCAGTGCGTACCCCCTTATCCTCACCCTGGATCTGACAAGTCAACATATGCTGACCTGCTTTCTCTCCTCTTCTCTCCTCTGTCCTCCATCATGTCTGGCAGTGAGTAGGCCCTACAGCAGCAGTATTTATGGGCCTGAAGAAGATGGTGAAAATACAATGTCGTCCCCACCAACCCAGGCTCCAGACGCCCAAAAGAGGTGAGAGGCATGACCTGTACCCTTTTGTCACTCTCAGAGGGTCTTCTGGGCATAGATGCTCCTCTGTCCGCCCCACTTTTGTCTTCACTTTTATGTCATTCAACCAATCTTCTGCAGAGTCCTGTAAACCGTTGCCTTGGTGACAATTCTGGGTCAGCTGCAATTTCTTTAAGTGAGTCTCTACAGTTGAGCATTTCGGTTGGTTCCGAGTTTGAGGTCATAATAACCTCATAAAAAGCAGCCTTACAACTAAATCTTTGGCTTCAGCCATGATTTTTTCACTTAGGACACATTTCTTAGTGGTACCATTACTGGCTCCAAATGCAGGATCTTTTGCTAAAGTCTTTGAGAAGGGGGAAGGGACTCCCTGGGGTAGGGGGGAGAAGGGAAGAGATTGTTACACAAGGAAAAGGGATGCTCCCAGAATTCCTGATTGACTACTCTCCCGTAAGTCCACCAGGGAATAGAGAAATAGAGGCTGGGTAGCCTGGGTCCCCAGCTCCCGCCCCAGCCCCAGGTAGACTGCCTCCTCCCTTGGCACCTTCAGGCATGGGCGTTGGAGACAGAGAATGTCAACAGGGTGTTCTGTGGCAGGCTGGGAACAGAATTTGAAAGCCACTGATTTAACTAAAGACCACGGACCGCATTTAACTCTATTAAGTGGTTTCGCCATCAGTGGTTTTGGTCATACAAAGTGCCATTTGTCTGAGAAGTTGGCTCTGACCCTATGTCCCTTAAAGGGGAATGAAACACGCCTATTATCCAGCACTGGTGGATGCCTCAGTTTCCCCACCGTAAAACTGGGATAATCTTGGCTACACTTTCCATGTGGATCCCTTGCAAGGAGCAGTTGCAGAGGGGCAGAGGGAGTCTGCAAGGTACAGAGGGGAGAAAGTCTGGTGTGTCCGGTTAGAGTGGGAACAGCCTGCTCACTAGGGTGTGGTGGAGGGCAAAGCAATTTCACAGCCTGGCCCAGAAAGGAAAACATGACAAGAGGGAAGTAGTGCTTGCTTATCTAAGCAGGACAAGCGTATGATACAGGTTTATGGTTTAGTTGAACTGTTCTTCAACAGCCAGTAAGTAGGGGAGCAGAGGAGAACAGAGGCCAATCTGGGGCCAATCTCCGCCACCTCCCTTCTCAGGAAGCCCATTGTGCAGTCCCAATGCTTGGAATACAGAAGGAGCTCAATTAATGCTCGCACAGCAAAACTCCCATTAGCTTTTACTTCTAAAGAATGCTTCCCTTATAACTGGAGATGTGGCTCATAGAGTGCCTGCTTTCCAAACATGAAGCCCTGAGTTCAAACCCCAGTCCCACAAAAAAAAAAAAATGTTTTTCTTCTCACCATCCACACTGTGCATAGTCTTGCTAAAAAAAAAGAGCAGAAGGGACAGCCTGTGACACAATGCAGTTCTCAAGGGACAGCTGAACCCCTAGACCCTAATTTTTGTACAAAAGCACATAGTAAACACTCCCGCCCAGCTCTGCAAACATGGCCACTCAGGTCTGTAGACTTGTTAACGAGTGCCAGCTAGTGGCGGCAGTGATTACAGCAACCAGGAAGCACAGCCCAGTCCCCAGGGCTTTCTCCATCCTCTCTGTTCCTCCTCCCCACTGGCTCCTTCCACCAGCCCAGACCAACTCGCCCCCTTCTCAAGGGCAATTCTGCATGTCCCCACCTTCTTGGGGCTGGGGCTGGATTTGAATCATTTAGTGTTTAATCGGAGCTCTCATTTGGGTGGTTCAAATAAGAGAAGTCAAGCAAATCAAATCCATCCTTTCTATAAAAGTTTCTTTCGCAACTTTTATTATTTTTTTCTCAGAAGTGGAAAGAACACTTGTAACTGTGTAAAAGTAAGGAACTTGTGTTGTATAAAAATAATTTAAACACACATATTAGTAATAAAGCAACATTTCTTTGTAGTAACAACTAGTAGGTAATCTTGCCCGAGATTTTCCCATAGGTGTTAAATATACTCCTGAAGACAGTACAGACAGACACATACACACAAGTACATGGAACACACACATATGTACAGGTCAAGTATCTTTTTTCTGTGCAATCTAGCTATCTGACAGCTAAAGTGAGGAAACTGAAGAACTAAACAAATGCCTACATGACCTTCAAGTTGAGCCAACGATGCATTGAGACATGCTAAGATTTCCCCTCCTGATCTCTAGTGACTAGACTGTTCTCTGTGGTTCTCATCTGAACAATTACAGTGTGCCTTCTGATCAGTTCAGCAGTGTGGTCATTATCGTGGCGATTTGGGAAGATGCACCATCTCTTTTTCCGAGTGCCTCCTGTGTCTTGGAAAGGAAGTCCTCTTCTGATTAGATCTGGCTAATTCTTTGCTTCAGGGCAAGGACCTCTCTTTCGATCTCATAGGGGAGGTCAGCATTCACTTGATCTTCTAGATACTTCTCTATGTCTTCCACTTCCTTCTCCCAGAACTCCTTGCTGATGCTGAAGAGTTCCTCCATGTTGATATTCCCCAGGCCCTTCAGATTCAGGGCCTCCCCCTTGGGGATGTACCCGATGGGCGTGAGCTTGGCACTGTCTTCCCCGTTGATCCGGTTGAACATCCATTCCAGGACCCGGCAGTTCTCTCCAAAGCCTGGCCAGAGGAATTTGCCTTCCTTGTCCTTCCGGAACCAGTTGACATGGAAGATCTTGGGCAGCTTGGCTGCTGGGCGGTGGGCCATGCTTAGCCAGTGGGTCAGGTATTTGCCAAAGTTGTAGCCAAAGAAGGGCCGCATAGCAAAGGGGTCATGCATGATGACTTTACCTGTTGAGTAGAAGGGGGGATGCTTTGGTACATCATCAGTCAAAGGCAAGGATGTCAAAGTTGACTTAAGCATGTGCGGGTCTCTCTCCCCCACCAAAACAGATGCAGAGAGACAGAGAGGGGAAGGCTCTAACCACCCTTCCTTGTGGTGTTGGGTTCTGACCTTGACTTACCCTTGTGTTCTGCAGCCGCCGTGGCCTCTGATCTCATGGCTGCCCCCACAAGAACCCCGTGCTGCCAGCTGAGGGCTTCATAGACCAGAGGCACACCTTTAGCGAAAAAGAAAGTTCTACTAAGGCTTTGACATTGAGACTCTAGGACTACTGTTTGTGTGAAAAGACACAGCCAAGCAGCATTGTTTGTTTGTTTTGTGAAACAGGGTCTCCACATAGCACAAATCCTCCCACCTCTGCCTCTAGACTGCTGGGATTACAGACATGGCTTCCACACCTGGCTGGAAGCATCTTTTCATTTGAGCTAATTTTGCCTTTGCAAAGCTAACATGCAGAAAACTGAGGAGTCAAAGTTACACCACCAGAGCCCCAGAGTGAATGATAAAACTGGATCCAGCTCTTTTAGATCCCAGACCCAGAAAGGCCGCAGATGACCAGAATCAAGGTTGCTTCTACATTTGAGCTTGCCTGCTGCTCTAGATTTGGGGAAAGAAAGGTCTTTGGTACCCTCTGATTAGGTGATAGAAAAAGAGATTTCACCAGAGTCCTTGGGCTGCCCCAACCTGCACTCCCACCCTGAATGGAAAAGAGCCTTACCAGTGGGTCGGCGGCCTCCAAAAATGATCCCCTCTATGGGCACACCTTCCGGAGACTCCCAGGCGGGGTCGATGATGGGGCACTGGCTGGCAGGGGTGCAGAACCGTGAGTTGGGGTGGGCACAGGGTTCCCCTACAGAGAGAGAGAGAGAGAGAGAGAGAGAGAGAGAGAGAGAGAGACGCCCTTAGTGTCTGGCTCAAACAAGAGAGACCTGCAGCCCTGAGCACCTGGCCTCTGAAGGGAACTCACTGTCCTGTGGGCTCCACTCCTTGTTTTTCCAGGACGTGATGGTGATGCCTGAAGCCAGTGGCTCATCAATGCCTTCCCAGTAGACACCCCCATCACTGGTCTCAGCCACATTGGTGAAGATGGTGTTCTTCAGGATGGTCTTGATGGCGTTGGGGTTAGTCTTCACAGAAGTGCCAGGAGCAACCCCAAAGAAACCATTTTCTGGATTGATAGCTCTCAAGTTACCTGGAAGGTGGCAAAGCAGAGAAAGAGCAATGAACACCAAGCACAGCACAGTGTGTTCTTGTCATGCAGGGCTGGCATTTGCACCAAAACCTCAAACCTTTCCCTCTTCCCTAGGCTACACATCCAGCTTGATTTTATCCAAGCACTGTAGACTTCTGCAAGTCTCTGTTCCTCTTCCGTGGTCCACCAATACTATTTTAACAATGACACATAGCCCTATTTCCATCCAGAGGACTTACAGAAAGCCTACAGAATATACATTTCTAAGGCTTTGCCAGCTCTGGACCCAATGCAATTAAACACCTGGCACTGTGGATTTAGGAGAATGTGGCAAGCTTGAAGGTCACCAGGTCACAGGAGTCCAACTATCATCACCACTGGGGACTATAGAGTCACCTTGGCTGTCGAACTTCATCCAGGCAATGTCGTCGCCCACACACTCTATCTTCCACCCGGGGAGGGTGGGGTTCATCATGGCCAGGTTGGTCTTCCCACAGGCGCTGGGGAACGCAGCTGCTAGGTACTTCTTTTCCCCCGCAGGGTTGGTTATCCCCAGGACCTGTGGAGATAAGGTCTTCATTGCCATCTTTGTCCCTTCTACGCATTTATGAAGTCATCACAATGAAACCCATTACTCTGTAATTAACATGCACCAATAATAAAAAGAGAGGAAGAGAAAGGGATTGAATTTTTAATAGAAAGAGGAAGGAAGAGAAGGGAATGGAAGGGAAGGGATCTGTAGTTTTTTCTGCCTACAGGAATGTCGAATTCACCTACAAATTCTAGAAACCTATACCCTCAAGGTCTGTTTCTTCAAATAGGACAAAGGAAGTCCAGGAGCTCTGGTCCCACTGCATTTGAGGTCTTTCAAAGGGGATGTATACTGGGTCATTTGTACTTAGCAATGGGATTTCCCTGTCTGCACGGGAACCACAGCGTGGCTGGACCTGCGGCCCACGGGCCCTTGCAGTGCAGGGCGTCCCTCATACTCACCAGCATGTGCTCTGCCAGCCACCCTTCCTCCTTGGCCAGCCGGCTGGCTATCCTGAGGGCAAAGCATTTCTTCCCCAGCAGTGAGTTGCCACCATACCCACTTCCGAAGGAGACGATCTCTCTGCGGTCGGGCAGGTGGGCGATCAGTGTCAGCTCAGGATTGCAAGCCCAATTGTTGACCAAAGGCTCTGTGAACAAGCACCCGGCCACATGAGTGTCCCTGCTCAGGGATTCCTGGGCACAAGCCCGAAGCTTAGCGTCCAGCTTACTGTTTCATGAACGTCTGGCTTTTGAAATAATACGCTTACTTCTTAAAGGCAGAGGGCACCCCACGGAGTGCAGACACTTGGTGAACTCCGCGTCGCCCAGGGCCTCCAGCACGGCCGCGCCCATCCGAGTCATAATCCGCATGCTGACTACCACATAGGGCGAGTCAGTCAGCTCAATCCCGATCTTGGACAGAGGGGAGCCCAGAGGCCCCATGCTGAATGGGATTACATACATGGTACGACCTGTGGAGGTGGAAGTAAGTGGCGACAGTGAGAAATGACCTTGGCTGGCAAATGGAACTAGCATCATTTCCCTATGGAAATCACATCTGCCAGCACTGGTGGCTCACACCTGTAATCCCAGCTACTCAGGAGGCAGAGATCAGTAGGATTGCGGTTTGAAACCAGCCTGGGCGAATAGTTTGTGAAACCCTATCTCAAAAAAACCCATTACAAAATAAGGGCTGGTGGAGTGGCTCAAGTTATAGGCCCTGGGTTCAAGCCCCAGTACTGCCAAAAAAAAAAAATAGTCACATCTCCCACAAATGACATCAGACCCTGTCAGCTACCAGCCTCATGCTTTAGAAGAATCTGCTGGAAAGTGAATTAGTTTTCAGAAGTGTGCAACTGTATGCTAAACAGAATAAGGGTGCACGTCTTCACACATGGAACTGAAAAAACCTGAGGCCACAGGAGTTTCCTTACTACTACAGCGACCATGGGGACAGCCCCAACAAGCGACTGTCACCCTCACCTTTCATGCAACCTGGGAACCTGGCATTGAATGCTTTCTCAAAGTCCTCTTCTGACATCCAGCGACCCAGCTGGCTGAGGCCGGTTTTGGGGATGGGCACTGTGTCTCTTTGCTCTTGGGTAATGATAACCGTCTTGCTTTCGATCCTGGCCACATCCCTGGGGTCGGTGAGAGCCAACCAGCTGCAAAAATCACAGGATGCCCTTCAGCCAAGCATCATTAGGGACTGGCAGGCTTACCTATCCTTGTGTTCTTTCCCAGCCTAGCAGGACACCGAGCACTTTGGCAATGTCCCCTAAATGTTAAAGGCAAAGCAACTAGTACACAACATCTGCAGACTTTGAGCTTAGGGTCCAGCTTACTCCGAGCTGGTCCTGCAGGCCAGGGGCTATGTTGTTAGGAATCCAGGTTCCGGAGTCTTGCTTAGGGCTTGGGCGGCTCTGCTAACACCATGGAATCGCCAGGGTTCTGACAGTTGCATTAAGTTTTGAGGATGTTCACAACCCCCAAGGCTGTTCATTCACCTCTTCCCACCAACACCAAGGAGGGGACAGAGCAGGAGCACCGGGACTCACCAGTTGTCGTACTTCCTCAGCTTCCTGATGAGACCCTCCTCCTGCATGCAGTTCAGCAGCCGTCTGTTCTCCTCCTCAGAGCCATCACAGATGTGGATGTGCTCCGGCTCGCACAGCTGGGCGTTGCTCTCTACAAACGCCCTCACTGCCTGGGGCAGGCTGTCCAGGGTGCCCTGGACAACTTTGGATGAGAGGTCCACACGGTTATGCAGCTGAGGAGGCATTTCTGTGGTGCTGTGGGGCACGGAGGCTGACGTCACCTGAACCAGAAAACACAGGCTTCCTGAACAAGAGTGCACACAGATGCCTTCCAGCACATTCTGACTTTGTTTGGGTTGCACACGGCCAGAGTTACTGCTGAGGAAAAAGAAAGTGAGGTTATGTTGTATTTGTGATTTCAGGAATCAAAGGGACTACTGACCTTTCTTCCTTTGGAGCGTTTGGCGCAGAGATCCAAGGACGCCTTGCCGGTTCTGCCTGCTGCTGGGGGCGTGTACCCAGTGGGAAGGTCGTGCTGGGTGGCGGAACCTCTTGGCTTTAAATATGGTGTGGAAAGATGGCCCTGCCCCTCTGCTGCACGGGGGAGGCTCGCCCCTGACGTCAGGGGCAGGTCTCTGGATCACAGCCATGGTCAAGGTTGTTTTGGACCAACACACCACAATAAACCCCAGGGAGATAATGGTTGAGCAGACAGTTGTTAATGAATGTTGGGAGACCTCTGGCCTCTAGATCAGCCATAGTGAGTCTTTACACAACTTTTGATTGACTAAACTTTGACCCCGTTCACTGCTGATGCAAAACACACACCCTTTCCTTGAGTGGTGGGTGGGGGTGGAGGTCAAGGACAAGGCTGACAAGAGCAGCTCCTGGACTTCAAATGTTGCTGGCAGCACATTTTATGTGCCAATGGCTGATGGTTGTCAAAACAGTACAGCTGTGAGGTGTCGCCCCACGGTCAAGGTTCATGAGAATACACCATGACTCTGTGAATGGGCGCCTCGCTGGCAAAGGTTGGCGATGTCTGAGCTAACTGAGTGCCTATTGTATATGCTGGGCTCCCCCACATTTAAACCCCACAAGGCAGGATTTCTGCTTTTGTCACTCATGTACATCTACAGCGTCCAGCACAGAGCAGACACTGAATGCATGCATACTGATCCCTGTTCGGCTGGCTCAGTGCCACTGTGTAGGGTAGAGCCACAAGCAGCACTACGTTCAGACTAGGGAACTGAGGCATGCAGATCAAGTTGTGACTGCTGGCTGGTGGGAGCCAGAGAGGGGATACGAACACAAGCAAGCTGGGCTCTGGAGTACCACTACCTCTTCTGGAAACTTCCACGTGTCCCCCAAGAAGTTGTAGGCTAGACACAGCTGTAGGGTGGCCCTAGAGCCACCTAGACCCTTTTCACTTCCTTTGCAAGTCTGAGAGTCTGGGGAGTGGAAGAGGCTGGGCAGTTTTGCTAGATTACACTTAAGCAATGAGACCTTTACAACAGTTGTAAAGAATTTGCTTTGCCAGCCTCCAGATCTTCAGTCCACTTTAATGAGCTATCGAGGCTGCTGGCTGGGGTATAGAGAACACTGGGTGAGAAGGCAGAAGGGGCCTCTCCAGGCCCCTGCTCTCCACAGCTGGCCTAACACTTCCATGGGAACCCTCTACCTCAGATGAATTGGAGGACGGGGAGTTTGGTCCACCTGCCCTGTGACTATGGAATGATCCCATAGATAACTCCATGACTGGGCTTGCAACCAGCTATGGGCTTGGCTCGCTCTTCAACGTCAGACAAAGACATCAAATTCTCAACCCTTTGCTGGACTGCACTCACAGGTTTTTATTCAACCAATTGGGTGTTTCAGTGAAAATGCAATAGGTGAAGACTTGTGGAGTTTTAGGTCAACTCCTGTTCTGGTCTCTGGAATTCTTTACCGGAGGTACTATCACTTTATGTAAGTTCGTGGCATGTCTAAACCCAGCACAGATGTCACGCTCGGTGGCTGAGGGCCCTTTCTCAGCATCTGACATCAGTGAAACCAGCCATTCGCGTGCACAACCATAAGTCAGGACACGCAGTTACACTATGCAGGTTCAGCTCAGCTGACTGGTGGAGTTGCGGTTTGCTGATGACACTGTGATGGGCTGATTAGGAATGCTCATGAATTGAGAACAAAGTGGACCAGCTGGGGCTCAGTTGGAGCTCTGAGTGTACCATCTAAATTCCAGGTGTTCATGTTGTGAGTCTTCTGGGAGGGAAGTGGCAAGTTCCATTCAAACGCAGGACAGGAAGTCACACTGACCTTCACCCTGCCGGTTAGTTACCCCACTCACAGTATGGAAGAGTGGCATGGCCCCTGCATCACTGTGCCCTAGTCACAATGTCCAAAAGCAGCTGAGCCTGGTGGTTCATGCCTGTAATCCCAGCTACTTGGGAGGCAGAGGCAGGAGGATCGAAGTCTAAGATTAGTCCAGGCAAAAGTAGCTCAAGATCCTGTCTAAAAACAAATTAAAAACAAAAGGGCTGAGGGTGTGGCTCTAGTGGTAGAGTGAGGGCGTGAGTTTAATCCCCAGTACCAGAAAAAAAAAAAAAAGAATTAAAAAGCAAATAATGGATTGCAAATGTATCATGAAGTCCAGAGTTTTCTGGAAGGAATGAGAGACAAAACAGAGCGAGGGTTTTGAGGACACAGGATTAAAAGCAGGGGCCAAAGTTCCCTGATCCCTAGTTGATGGTGTCCTAAGCCCTGTGGCTCCCATCCCCAGAGATCTCCAGTTCAAGGGGCTTCGTGGGCAGTATGTCCAACAGCACTGCTGGACACCCTCAGCCTCCCACTTGACAGTGGCTTAGGCCTAAGTAGCTGCCACACTTGGTCCTCACTGGTGATGTGTCCCTCACAGGGTGGGGAGCTGGGGCTCTGCCAGGTGTGTGCTTCTCCTGTGATTTCTGGGACAAACACCATACAGACCCCCGCTTTTCAGGGGCTCCCTGGACACGTGTGTCCTCAAGTCCAAGGCTGCCCTTTAAAATATATGAAACATTGAGCCACATACAGCACTGCTTTAGAGAAAGAAGGAGAAAGTCCAGACTGAGAAACAGCTTCAAGCGACTCTGCCTTTCCCTCTGTCCTTCCTGAGGCCACAGCACCAGACGTGCATACAGTGTCCTGCCTGCAGGACATCCAATTTGCCAAAACCACGTTGTTTCCAGGAACCCTCAGTGAAAACAGGCATTAAATGCCCTCTGTTTCCAGCACTGGGAGAATGTTCCTCCTGACAGTGGCTTTCTCTGCACACCAGAAATGGAAAACATCTTGTGATTTTTCTCTGAAATAAGCGCCTTTATTGTCTTTAGTATTTTATAGATCAAGTAAATGAGGGTCAAGAAAAGAATCACATATTCACTCAGCAAACACTGGCTAAGCAGCTAACTATTGCTGTCACACAGACATTTCTGTAGCTGTGTCCCCAAACTGTGAGCCTGTGACCCTCTTTTCCTCTATATACCACCAGCACCTCACCCTCAAGCACACATTGGGCACCTACTGCATACTCATCACCAGAGCTGCCTTCATGGAGTCAAGGGAATGCCCCATCCCAGGAAGGAGATGCCCTTCTTGGGGTTTCATGCTAGAGGTCACTGTCCGGAAATTCCTAATGACATTACTTGAGCGTGTGTCTCATAACAGGAGTCAAAAGCACGATGGAGCGTGCATTTCGGTTCAGACAGGCCCTGCCTCCTGCTGCTCCACTCCTTGAGACAGGGATTTGACCACCTGCTTCCCAATCCCACCCTTCCCTGGGCATCACTGTAGGGAGGTCAGAGAAGGGCCATGCTCCTGGCTCCCACAAGACGTCTTGGAGGAGCAAGACATCAACTAGCAAGTAAAGCACTCTGTGGCAGAGAAGACCCTGGAGAAAGAGAACACTGCTTTCTCCTTTGCAAGCAAGGGACTTCATTTTCACGACATTTGGCCCCCCTGGTTAGGCAGCCACGCTGCACACCACAGTGGTGAGAACATGAAGGAACATTTCTTCAGTAGCAAGGTGCTGGTGGCTCACACCTATAATCCTAGCTAATTGGGAGGCTAAGATCTGGAGGATAGTGGTTCGAGGCCAGGCTGGGAAAATAGTTTGCGATTCCCCCATCTCCAAAGTAAAATGGACTGGAGGTGTGGCTCAAGTGGTAGAGCACCTGCTTTGTAATTGAAAGCCCTGAGTTCAAATCCCAGTTCTGCCAAGAAAGAAAGGAAGGAAGGAAGAAAGGAATAAAGAGATTTCCTTGAGGACTTAAGATGGGGTCTGAGAGACACCCTGAAAGTCTGGGATGTTTGGTTGGTCATCAGACCCATAGGATGCTTCTGTCACCTGGCTAATCACCAAGCCCAGAGCTCATGTCGTCCTGTGGGTGGGTTGGGTGTTGCACTCGGCTGCTGGATTGTAACCAATAGTAATGGCAGACATTGGCTCCCAGCTCTGAGATAAGTGAACACCTTCCCTGAGTTGCTGTCACGTGGCCAGGTGGTCATGGTGGGCCCAGGGATGCCATAGGACTTTTAAACGCAGGTCCCTTGACTTCCCAAGTCAGGGTCCTGCCTGCTCACTGCCCATGGCCTTCTGAGCACACAGTAGAGGAGAAGTAGGTCTTCTTCTCCCCTGTGCAGAGTACATGTGGTTCGATCATTTTTCTCTACCGGCTGTGTCTCTGAAAGCCCTGTTCGGGAGCTGTCCAGAAGCAGTGTGGAAACATGGCCTGGGCCCACCATGATTCAACAGGTGCGACAGGTGAGGTGTGGGGCAGGGGCAATGGCTGTGTTCCAGGTGAGCGACAGTAAACAAAGCCATGAACTGTGTGGAGTCTCACCAGGCAGGATTCTGAAGACAGTCTGGCTGTGACATGTTGGAGTTTCCCGACCACCTAGAGGCCAATGAAAGAACAGCCAAAGATGACTCAGTGTCTGGAGGCCACAGAAGTCCAGAGAGTGGTTTCCAAACTGAGCTCCGAGGGTAGAGGGGATTCAACCAGGCCTCATCCAGAGGAGGGGGACGGGCCAGTGAGACATGCTCAGAGCCCCCTCGCCCACAGCAGCTCTGACTTAGGCTTCTATATTGGGTCTTGGTGCAAGGAATTTCACAGCTAGAAAATACTGGGAATCCACCAATCACAACCAAGCCTTTCTTTGGGTAAGGAAGCAGCTGAGAATCAGAGAGTACAAGCACTGTCTGCCATTTTCCCAAGCTAAGTCCCTCAAGCAAGACCATGACCTCCTCAGTCCACCCTAGCCACTGCTGGACGAGCTTATCCCCACCCCTCCATGGTGGGGGAGTGACCACAAAGATGCCCCTTGGCTCAGGATTCTGAACTGACAGGAAAGCGTGACTCTTGCTAGTAAAGAAAAAGGAAGCAGTGGTTTTCTAGGTGACAAGGAACTGTAAATCCTGTGTCCTGGAGCCAAAAGTAGTTGTGCAAGTCCACTGTGGGTCTCCACTGCCAGTATATAGCTCAGTGGGCACCTGGCTGACCTCATCATGGATGTTTCCAACAGCAGGAAAACACTGCTCAGCCCTGTGACCATCAGCCTCAGAATCGTCACCAGGGAGATTCAGGTCGTCCACCCTGACTGTGTTTGTCAGGGACAAATATTTAGATGTTCGACATTTATGGGGTAATCGAGAAGTCTCTACAGTTGGGGAGGGCTGTTGTCACAGAGCTGAATGGATCAAGTTCCTCTTTCGGTGCCATTGAATCATAAAATCGAATGGGTCCTTACAGATTACATCTGTCCAGTTTAGTTTCGGGAGGGCTGAGGGTCTCGTCTGGGGACGATGAAAGTGTCTTGGAACCAGACTGCAGGGTAGCTGGGCAGCATTGGGAATGAACAAAGCCTTCTATGTTGTATGACTTAAAATGGTTAATTTTACATAGTGTGAATTTCACTTCAGTAAAAAAAAAAAAACGACACAGCGTAGTCCTTCAGGAACAAGTAGGCAGGCGGCATGGTGGGGGAGCACCCAAAGTCCACTCCAGGTTCAGGTGAGCCTCCAACACCCCCCCACCCCCCATCCTCAGTGCTGTGGTCTCCAGCTGATTTCCCCTGCCCCCCAGAGCCAACCAGCCTTGCCTTGGGTAACCTAGCTGTTTGCAGGTAAAACCTCCCAGTGGAGACCAGATTCCATACTGAGCCCACAAAGATGACGATTCAGGAGACCAAGAGTAGTTCCCATCCCAGCTCCAACCTGTCCCCCTCTGTTCTTCTCACCTGCACAGTGGAGGTAGATGAGATAAGTTTGGGGCCGTTTCCATTGGGAAAGGACTGTCCCTTGTCATTAGACACATTCCCTGCCAGGGGTTCCACAGCCCTACTTCCCTCTTACCTACTTGGGATGTCTGGGGACACTGGTTGCTAAGCCCCTTTTCTTGCTGAGGGCTAAGGAGTCTTTGATCTGATTGGTGTGTAAGGATGAATGAACAGCCACCGTAAGTGGGAAGGGGCAGTTCACCAGGGTAACACGAACAAAATTAAAAGCTCAAGTTCGCACTATTTTTTTTAACCACAGCGCCTGGCTCTCTCTTTCGTTTGCATGTTCCATACAAAGTGTACCCAGATCTTTACCTAAGTTGTCCGCTCTGCCATATGCGCCAAACCTTGGTTTGCACATGGGTTTTGGTGTCGCAGGTGCAGGCTGTGTAATACAGCTCCATGTGGTCTTCTAAAATGCTGGGCCAACATACGAGACTCTGCATGACCCACAGGAGAGCCACAGACAGGTGGCCCTCGCTGACTCCGCCCAGCACTGGGAGTCCGGGCAACTCCCTCTCCTCTTGTTTTCCTCATCTCTAACTGAGATGGCCTGCCAATCTCAAATTGCTCCTAACTTCAGGTACACCGAGGAAGCAAGTCCATTTTCTAAGAGTTTGCATCAAAGATGGTGAGAGCAAATTTGTCACTGAACACTTCCAAACACACTCACAGAGAAGCACCAGCCACTGCAGGCTGAGCACAGGCTAAAAGAACTAATTGCATCGTTACCACAAAAACAATCCAACGCACTTATTTCTCAGTGAGAAAATAGATCCACTTTGCAGCACAGTTAACCGTATTGGAAGTGAGGATAATTGCCTGGGAGTGAACGCTACCCTTCCCCGTTCCCTGGTAACTATGCAAATTGTTCTGCTCGCCTGTAATGTTTCTGCTCAGAACAGAAATGTCTTTTCTGAGCCGTGCTGGGGATTATTCCCCAAACTCAGTACATCTAACCCACCCACTCTGCTTCTCCACCAAGGGTATGGGATTCACATTGCACACATGTGGGAACACATGGCCCAGGGCGGGGGGTCCAACCAGCACAGCTGGTCAGGGGCTGGGCCTCTTACTTAGCTGGAGAGACGAGGTCTTCCAAAGTTGGAGCACAGTGAAAAGTGAGCCCCCTTGGAACTGCTGTTGCTATAGCCCAAACTGAAGCAAAGTCAATGTTCACATGCACAGAAAACCCCGTTTGTCTGAAGACCAACCACAGAGACTGGTGGGAAAAGATGCCATCCCTAAGCCCCCTTCCCCAAACCACCCTCCATTGCTTTGAAGAGGCAACCATGCAACATCAGCGTAAAGGAGGTAAACTTTCGCTTTGTGTGTTGGATGTTGGAAAAAAAAAAGAAAACCATTGAGCACATGAGAAGTCAGCTGTGAGGTACAGAACCACAAGCCAACCCAGAAGGGGCTGTCTTCTCCAGAAGCCGGTGTTTCAGTGTCCGGGGACACCTGCATGGTCCCACCCAGGACAGGTACTGCAATTGTTTAGTTGCAGTACCATCAGTTAAGTTCTACCCTGCACTTTTCTGCCCAAAGCTGGCTGGGATTGTGTAAGTTTTCTTTCCCTAGCTTGGCACAAAGAAGCACTGGTACAGAGGCCCCATTCCAAATCCTGTGTCTTGTCCTGCACTGACTCGGCCAGGCCTCCAGGGCATAGGACCTGGACTGACTTCAGCTCACAGGCCTTGGGGCTCTCTCTCCCTCTCTCTCCAAGGGGCAGAGTCAAGTGTTCCAGTGTTGGAAAGCTTTCACACACTGACTTCCACGCTGTGGTTTATCCACCCTGAGCAGTTGATCCTAGTTGGCCAGCAAGGGCACCAGAACAAGGGCCAGTTTAGCACTTCCAGCCTGTGGGCAGGACCCTGGGCACTTTTGGAAGCAGCACAATATGGAGACCAACAGGCTGGATGGCAGGAACCAATGTGTTGCTTCCATTTCTTCCTTGGCCACGTGGCCTGAGTCAAGTCTGGCCTCTCTGCTTCCTCCGTTTCCATCTCTATAACATGAGGGTAACTTACTGCCTACTTCACAGGGTAGCAATTTATGAGGATTTAATTTGCTTATTCAAATAAACACTCTTAAAACAGCGCCAAGCTTCCAAATGAGAGCAGGGAAACGTGGATGCAAATTCTTTATTTAACAATCGGCTCCTGCGTGGTGCTCAGGTAGGAAGCAGTCTGTGTTTTTATTCCTTCCAGGGCTTGCTATGTAGGAGGCACTCAGCAAACATCTTCTTGGGCTGGAAGTGTGACTCACTGGTAGAGCACCTGCTTAGCAAGTGCAAAGGCCCTGAGTTCAAATCCAAAATTGCCAAAAATAAACAAAAGTCTTCTGCACAAACCCACTGGGAAGCCCAGGTCACAGCCCTTGCTCACAGGCTACAGATGACCAAACGCCAAATGTGCTGTCTGGGTGGTAAGTGCACCCCCTCCCCAGAGAGACCCTGACCACAGAATGACGGCATCCTTGCCTCAGGTTTTTATTTAACATTCCCATAAGTTTACCTGTCTACTAGACTTCTCTCACTTCCTTGAGTCATATTTACGTTATTACCTGTGCAGGACCAGCAGGTCATTTTTCACTCGGAACGCTGTGGTCTCTGTGCTCCCCAGAGCACCAGCTGCTCATTTTACTCCAAACAGGCATTTTTCTGAGTCACATAGTTTACTTTCCAGATGCCTGCAGTGCAGACTCATAATTCCGAACACCAAGGCCACAAGATGCATGCACTTTCAATAAGCAGGTACACTAAATAGCCCTGTTGCAAAAGGCCTCAGGGTTAAGGTCGGAAGAGCGCCTGTCAGCCAAACTTGGGTGCAGGTCTCACGTATCAGTAAACACTTCTGGCAAGGCTCCACTCGACAGCTTTGATGAATGGCTGGATTCATTTTCCACCTGGCCTGGCTCGTTCCAATCTCGAGTTGTTCAAAATACCCTTTTTCATTTGCCCTTTGCTGAGCGCTGAGCCGCGAACAAAAGTCTATTCCCAATCTGGGCACCTAATTTTTATTAATAATATCTTTGCTTTATCAATCACTGTTCACTAACAGGAACATATAAAGAAATTAATTTAAACCTGGCATGAGGAAACATAGCAATCCGTGACACGTCCCCTCCTCAGTGAGTTACGCCATTCTGGCTGCGTGGAAATGTGTGCCATGACTTTAGCTGGGTGGCCTCAACTTTTCCCAGCAGAAGACAGCTTCCCCTAGACATGAGGCTGAGGTAGCAAGGTGTCATAATTGCTTCCTGGTACCCTGCCTCATTCCCCAGAAATGTGAGGACAGTGTGGGGACAGGAGCCGGATAGCAGGTGGGGCGAGCTGCCTCATCTATCGTGTGGATGTACCTGATATGAAGGTTGGACTCTTGCTCTGTGTGCTATTCATGGAAGTCAGATAGAAAAATGGAACAAGTAGACATAGAGGAGATGAAGGAGCTGAATTATGGAGTGGGGACAGCCATATCTTTGTCCTGCCCGTGTGCCTGTTCCAGAGACCTGGTGCACCATCCACCTTGAAATATGGCAGTACAAAAAACATTGGTTGAAGGCTTAGGGCATGGCTTACATGGTACAGTTCTTGCCTAGCAAGCATGAGGCCTTCAGTTCAACGCCCAGTGCCATCAAAACACAGAGGAAGACAAAAAAAACAAGCAGGGCGCTGGTGGCTCACGCCTGTAATACTAGCTCCTCAGAAGGCAGAGATCAGAAGGATCGAGGTTCTAACCCAGCCCAGACAAACAATTCACGAGAGCCTATCTCCAAAAAAACATCACAAAATATAAAGGGGACTGGTGGAGTGGCTCCAGGTGTAGGCCCTGAGTTCAAACCCCAGTACCGCAAAAAAAAAAAAAAAAGACAAAAAATACTGAACTTGGCTTTCCAGTGAGCTGCCCCATCATGGAAAATGAAAAGTTCATGTGCTTTGGATCAAGATATGCTTTAAAAATACGTGCTTTGACAACATTTATCAAGTCCTTCTGTGTTTAGGTATTTCTGCATACATCCCGGATGTGTGGTGCCTATCTGAGTAACGTTTAAAAGAAGTCTTCATCTTTCAGTTTGTTTTGCAACTTCTTTTAGAGTGTTCTTATATTTCTCACAGTGGTTATTTTTCAGGTTCTTTTAAAAAAAAATTTTATTTATTGATGGACATACAAAAATGCATAGATGCCTTCATGGCTCTGCTTTGTCCCTTCAGGTGAAAGTCCCAGGTGTCTTTCTGTTAAAACGGGTCTTCACAGTCTTCATTTAGAAAGAGACAGAGAGAGGGAGAGCAGGTGAGTTGATTGCGTTCAGTAGGCGGCCATGTATAAAGCACATTCTGTGAATTATTAATGATAAGTTCTTTGGGGGAAATAAAACTTCTTGGACTTTCTTTGTTGTACTTTTAACAATTGGGTACGCTGCTCATCAGACAGCTTTGTACGACTGTCACATTATTTAAATGAGAGCCATCTGACATTTCCAGATGACTGTGCTCGGTGCTCACAGCTTTGTGAGCACCATTCCAGCTTTTCAAAATAAAGGTTTTGAGCACTTTAATTTTGGAGCGACTTGCCAAAGTTTAGTATGGAGATTAAAAAGGCTCTCATCTCCTTTGGAAAAGAACAGAGAAAAAGTTTTGTGCTTCATGACAAACAGACGAACACTCCACAGTGACATTTGAAAAGCACCGACGGTGGGTAATCACTGCTCAAAATATAGTTAGAAACGCTTTGCTCCCATTGTTCTTATGTTATCTAATTATCCCAGGCATGGGTGTGTCAAAAAAAAGCTGCATGTGACATGTTGTTCCTTAAGAAATAAAAAAAGTCCAAGTTAGAGAGGAAGTCTAACTTTCCACGGGAAATCAAGGCTGGCACAGGTCACCTCAGGGAAGGGAGAACCACAAGGCCACTGGCTGCAGACATGCATGGCCAGCAAAGGACAGTGGCCATAGTGTGCCATTTGCTGCTCCATCCCATGTCCTGCAGAGCCCTGGCCGTTTAAGAACATGTTCTGAGTGCAGCCCACTGTGTTAACGGCTTGGAGGGGCAAGATGACCATGGGAAAGAGGGCTCACCAAACAGAAGAATCCTGACCATCCTTTTTGTGAGTCAGCCCTTGACCACATCCTTGAGCCTGGTCCCCACCTCATGGCCTCTACACCTGCTGTGCCTTTGCCTGGAGCATCCTTCCTGGTTTCTGCATGGTGGAGCCTTCTTGTCATTCAAGTCTTAGCATTTCCAGCACCCTCATCAGACTGTCGCCTACGGTTTCCTGCCTGACATCCAGCTTCTTCCATGCTTGGCTAGGTGTTAAATCCCAGGATCCCCGATTAGACACAAGCTTCCAGGCTGGACGGAGACCTTGTCTGTCATGGTCTGGAGGGGGCGCTGTTTTCTCGCTCCCTCCCTGTTAGAGCGAGCTTTCGCTCTCGCTCCTGGTTATTACTGAACCTAACTGGGCTTAACTGAGGGCGAATGGATATTCAGAAAAGACAAAGGATAGACAGACAGACAGAAAGTGGGATCAGGTGTGTTGGGCACTTGGGTGGAGATGCCCAACCCTCATTGTTTCTTTTCTCTGTCTTTATTCTTTAAGGCCTTACGCCTTGCGGCTCTTTAAAACCTTGCTTCTAAACCTGCTTAAAACCTTTTTCCTGAGATTTCCAATGTCCGGTGTTTTCTCGTAGCTTATCTTTGGCCTAATCGCTCTTAAAGTCTTTTGCCCCCAGGCTTGCAGCTTTTCTTTAGCATTCTCTCTTTAGCTTTCTTAAAGCCTCTGTGCTCAGACTGCAAAGTCTCGGTCCTCTATCTAGCACTGTCCCATATTCTCTTTGGCTTTTCTTTAGCTTCTAAAACCTATGTTAACATTCTGTCTTTGGCTTTGCTTTTCTAAGGCTTATGTTAAAGCTCTCGGTGCAGACTTTCTATCAACCCCTCTTTAGCCATACTTTTCCCTCCAGTAATTCTTCTCCCTTCCAAAAGCTTCCCACACCAAAAAGCCCAAAGCAAAAGAATCAAGCCAAAGCCCAAAGTAAAAGCCCAAGGCAAAAAGCAGAAGCCCCCCACCCTCCTTCTGGGGCCTTTTATAAACAGCGGCAAACAGGGTGGAGCAGCAGTTCTCGGAGAGGGGCATGGCATTGCCACAGGAGAAACTTGCGTTCCTGCTTCTCTGAACCAAAGTTAGTAGATGCAGCTGTTCTGCTTTTTCAGTTTGTGGCCAGGGCTGTGCCTATCTCAGCCTACAGGTAAAAGCAATTAACTCGCCTTGCTTGCCTCCAGTTCTCATAGGCTTTCCATAATCCACTCTCCAGTCACAATTTTCTGCCTCATCCCTAAAAAGAGTCTTTTGACCTGAGTAAGTGCTCAATAACATTTGTTGAGTGAGTGATTTCAGTTCCCTAAGCAACCGAGTTCTTTGGTCTTGAGCACTGTGGAATCAGGATTTGGTTTCTAAAGTTTCCCTGGGTCATACAGACTGGAGGCTCTGGGCGCCCCCATATCTCTGCTTGCACCACAGATCAACACGGTGGCTTTCTCTATCCAGACATCAGTCTCACGAGTTCAGATAAGACAAGACTACCTCTGGGAGTGACCCAAACCATGCTGCCCAAGACATGTGGTTTCTAGATGGGAAGAGTTGAGGAGCCACACACCAGCAAGTAGGAAGTCCAGAATGACATCATTGTGCCCTGGCTACACTGTGGTTATGGTCCTGGAGGTCTTGCCACCCCAGCCTCTGGCCACCACTAACGCTTTTTTATTTAGATAGGGTGCCTTACTCTCCCTTTGCTGAGGTCCCAGAGACTGTTTCTCTAAGCATTCTGCTTCAAAAATTTTAAAAGTGTCTTGCCCAGTTTAACAGCAACACTAAACCAAATTATTACAGTGAGCCAAGTGACCAAGGTAAGAGAGATGAGGAGACTGTCAGGTGCATTAACACCTGGCATCCGTTAGAGCCCAGCAGACTCTGACACATTCTTACCCAGAGCCAGACTCTCCCCACCACCTGCCTGGGCTCAGTGGAGAGGTGTGGGCACTTCAGAGATAGGGGAGCACGATGGGTGCTTTGTGGGTAGAGGCCAGGAATGCTCCATGTCCTGCAGAGTGCTGGACCAGGCCACAGGAAGTACTGTCTCCAGCACCTGGGAGTCTCTGCACCTTTGAGCCTCTGTGGGGACATGGAAGGTGAGTCCTGCCTGCAGGTGTGGGCACCCTGCTTCTGCCCAGCCCATGGAAGGGACACAGGACCTCTACCAGGCACTCATCTTTGTTCCAACTCCATCCTCTCCCAGTGCAAGGCTGGGCTGTGAGTCACCTCTGACAGCAAAGCACGAGGCAAGGGTGCATTTTGCATTCATGATTCACTTATGTTTTTGAAATTAAACAATAACTTCCCTTGTGCTCTGATGGTTTACATAACCATGCCAATGAAACTCTTCGCAAGTGGGAAGAGGAGCATTCAGAGGGCTTAAGTTCACCTCTTATCACAAAGTAATCAGTCACCATTCACCAAACACCAGCTGAGCTCCCCAAATGCACACTGCTTGCACAAGGCCCCTTTCTGGCCATTATTAATTAATTTATTCATTTATTCATTAAACCTTTCAGGGCAATTTACCATCTGAAAAGAGGGATGATGGCAGAAATATAGGCTTGTTACAGAAAGTCTACAATTTAAGCCTGAATGAACCGCTTTAGAAGATATTGAAAAGTTTTTCAATATTGAAAGTACTAAAATTAAGGACAAAAAGAAGAGCAACAATTGTGGCAAATTACAATATGCTAATATATAAGAAAGACAATTGAATATTCATCACTTGCAATAAAATGGTTATAATAGTATGATATTATAAAATTGATATGGTTATTATAGAATAATAGGGAATTTATTCTACCTTTTTTTTGCATTAAGAGATAATAAAATTACTCTCTGAAAACAAATTATATCTTCTATTGTCCTCGGGAGACATTAGCTAGGTCTGGACAGCACTCCAGAAACTTCCTTTGTTTCACCAGGTGTTTCTTCCAGTGAGGACGTGCCCAGAAACCACTAGCTGCACGACAACCTCAAGGGCTTGCATCTGGACCACAGAGGCAGGCACGGACTCTGTGAGGACTGTCCATGGGTAGCACAGAGGGTCATGCTCCAAGTATGCCCACTCAGAGGTATGCACTGATTTCAAAGATAATATCCCTCTCTTCATTGGGTCATGGCATTTGGTAGCTGCAGAGAACCTTCTAAAAGAACCTTGAAGGACAGTATGGCTAACCTGGTCACATAGCTCACACCATCTCTGGAGCTTGCCTGGGGGAGGAGCCGCTGCCCTTAGACCTCTCCCTTACCACAGCCCCAGAGCTAAGCTGCTGCATGAACTCGAACTTCATCTTTGCAGGGTGTGTGTGGCAGAGCTCTACGTGCAGTGCTTTCCCATGATACACGCAGGCACACACTTTGCTTGGAAAATGATGTTATTTTGAGTGAGAACCTAATGGAGCCACTTCCAATGGAGATGAGGTAAAAGCCACCAAATGCTAAAGAGGACACAATCTTCCCCTTTTGGTGGCAGCATCAATGAAATCAACATCATTCAGCTCCAGGCGGTCCTTGAGAACCTCCCTGGAACTGTGGCCCTTGTACTGACCTACAAAGGGGCTGGAAGGAGGTCTGGGGGGAGATGACAGGGAGATCAGAAGTAAGAGTCCTGGCTGTGCGTGTGCCCTGGAGCAGGTGGCTTGCCTCGGTATCCTCATCTGAAACAGAGAGCTAGGACTGCACCTGCTGCAGAGGCCATCCTCAGGAGCCCCGGCCCCTTGGTAATGTCAGCCGTCCTTCTCTTCTCTCTCTGAAAGACAATCAAGGAGACCCAGCTACTTCATTTCTGCACTTCATTGACACCTGCAAACTTGGGCAAGTCTGGACTGTCCCAGGCCCATCAGAGCCAGGCACCCACAGGACTCCACCATGGCCAGCCCCCCATCCAGAGCACGGCTCCCAGACTGTCTGATCATATTTCCAAATGCAAGTGCACTTATAATTTGTCTGGCTTCTTAATTTCTCCTAAGACAAAGTGACAGACTCCTCCACGCTCCCCCTCTGTGTTGGCTTTTATTATTTCTTTCTTTATTTTTCCATGTCGCCCACTCTTCCCTGTTGCTCAGCCTTCCTGCCTCATTCACTTGTCACTTCAGTATTAGCCCACTGTCTGCCTGGCAACCCACTATCAAGCACTTATTTTATTACTTGCTTTCCTCCCTCGTCTTGTGACTCATCCCTAACCTTTACTGACTTCCACATCACTCCTGTGCCGTTCTTTCTTCCCTCCGTCCCAGCCTCCTCACCCTTAACTTTCAGGCGGCAATATCTATTCAACCCTCAAGCCATCCTGGCACAGCAAAACAGACTTACCTGTGGCTCCCAGCCCACGGCCTCGTTTTTCACTCAAGCAATCAGCTTAATCAGATGAACTGCTGTGCAAGGTGTTTTCCAGTTCCCGGGATGAGAGCGGGAGAGATAAACAGGAATCAAGGAGGGAACTAAGGTGATAAATGGGTCCCACGGGCAGATCCTGGACGAAGACAAAAGCCCTTTGTAACCTGGACTCCACTGCATGACTGTGTCACCATAAGAGTCTAGAAATGGAGGGAACATTTAGATTCAGGTGGCCCAAGCACGGGGCTCCTAGGTATCCTCAGAATCATAAGGGACATTTTAAGAAGAATCGGGGACATCTGTGTGGAGGACACCTCACCGAAAGGAATCCCAATGCAGGAAGCATCTAGAGTTCTGTGGCACAATGAGTCCTGGCAAGGAGTGGCCAGTGGGGAGCTTGGGGAGAGACGCTGGGAAGAAAGAAGATGGAGGAGAATCTTGGAAACTTGGGTTTGAAGAACTGGAAAAGCACCATCAATCACTCCACCGAACTCCTTAACATTTAGGTGAGAAATGAGGCTCTAGAAGGTTCGGAGACCTGCCAAGGAGTCTCTGGACTCCTAAACCCAAACCCTTTCCAACCCCCGGCGTTTAGGAGCGTGAAGTTCACATGCACAATGTGGATTAAGGCAAGGACTTTGCCACGGTACACGCACATGGAGGGCAGCCTGGAAGCACGGGCCAGGTAGCCACACACAGCCTGTTCCTCCTGAATCAGCCGTCCGTGAAAACCATCAAAACACGCCCAGCATAGACCGTCACTCACTGAGCACCGGGAACAGCGTTTTTAGTATTGGAAATAAAGATCTAAAGACACCCAACTCCCACCGTGGGATCACAGCCTCACTGTGCTAACTCCTCTCTCTCTCTCTCTGCCTTTCCCTCTCTCCCTCTGTCTGAGCTACGCTTCACATGCAATTTACCCTTTGAAATGTGCAGAGGGTTCAGTGGGTTTTAGTAAGTTCACAGAATTGTGCAACTGTCACCCCACTTTTAGAACATTTCACCACTGTCTATTCTCAGCTTTCTCCCAACCCCTTGGAAATCACCAATCCACGTTCCATTCTTATAGGTTTGCCATCTATGGAAGTTTTCCTGTACACAGAGTCATATAACATATTGTCCTTTGGTCGTTCGTGACTGGCATCTTTCACTTGGGTAATGTTTTCAAGGTTCATCTGCATTGCAGATGTGTCGGCACACCGTCTCTTTTAATGACTGACTAATATTCCATTGGGCGAAAATAAGCACATTTTGTTTATTCAGTTGATGGGCAGTTGGGTTATTTCCATTTGAGGACTGCTGTGAAGAACATTTCTGGCCCTTCTCTTTTAACAGTGCTACATAAATAATGCTACTTGTGGGGTAGCTGCTGTCTGGCCCTAAGTCTTGGAATGGAGTAATCAAAGACCAAATATTGCTGGGCAATGCATCTTCCTTAGCAGTATGGGGTGTCTCTCTTAAAACCTGACATTATCTCTAAATGGCAATGAGTTGTGTAAGATGTTCCTATGACATTTCTGCTTTTCAGTACCTGGTCTTAAAGACCCCTGAGCTCTGGTACTACAGTCCATCAATGTCCACCCGCAGAGCTGAGACCTTGTTGACATCTTCTGTGTGAAGCACTTCTAGTTTCTGCTTGTGAGTTTCCAAGCTTCCTAAGTTCAATCTTTACAACTTGAGAGGTGGGAAGATTGAGGCTTACTCAAAAATAATGAGCCTGAATATTAAAGAAATTAACACGGTTTGTCAGACACAAAACCAGAATGGAGCCCAGATCTATGGATTGCGTCTGTGTGCCTTCCAGTAGAGCTGGTGTAAGTGAAAATTGAAGCGAAATTTCCTTTTGAAATTGTCAGTGAAGAATCAATAGGTAAAAGAGCACAGAATGAAAATTGGGTGTCCCAATTAAATAACACGAGGTATCTATGAGCACAGAGTCACACCCTGCCAGCAGTGTAGGCAATCTTACTTTAGTACACAGATCGCAATCGAGGCAAGTAGACCTCATCAATTATGGCTGCCTCTAATTTACAGTGACTCTGATAGAAGCCGGGTTAAAGTTCACCTTTTAAGATCTTAAGGAAAGGCTTTTGCTAAGCAAATTAACTCTGTCAACAGGATTTCTGGTGACTGTTGAAACTGTTGAAAAGCACAGGACGTTTTATAACCACATCAGGTGGGGCTGGGGATGGAGACAGTCTCTCGGTGGGGATTGTCTGCGGACATAAAATGAGTAATCAATATGGAACGTGCAAATAGACTTCTGAATCACTCTGATCTGTTTCTCGATATTTCCCTCAAGAATTTTATGAAGTCATCGTCTCCTAGCCCCGGTCTTGCTGGGTTTGAAAGTAATAAAGTATCTTTTCTTTAATTGGAAAATAATTTGAAACTTTTTCTCATTCAGCCAGGCCTTCTCAGACGTTCATTCAATTGCAGTGGCTGTGATGTAGATTTCCAAACCACTGAGCTCCGCTGGAGAGAACTCAGCATTTCAAATCGACGTTAATGCAGACAAATGTAGGCATCCAGACAAGAGTCTAGACACACGGCGTGCAGGAAAGAGCAGTCCTTGAAACACTCTTGGGGCGACACCCAGAGGCCGTGGCCAGCGTCTCTGCAGTTCAGGATGCCTCGGTGAACCCCCCGACTAGCACTGCCTCAGGGAATATGTTACCAGCCCCCTTTAGCTCAGGAACTTGATGCCCTTGGTGGTTCATCCATCCACTCAAGGCCATGATTCCAGTAAATACTACAAACCCCTGTGCGAGGGGAGAAGTGCTCTTGCAAGGGGGCTTTCACCGCAGAGGGCTGTCTCTCTGGGGCCATCGGGGTCCCACTGCAGACGGCAGTGTGGCTCGGAAGGTGGTCATGTGGTCACAGTACTGTGCCTACATGAGAGGAGGGGATGGGGGAAGGTCCAGGAGTCCCTGCAGGCAGAGACCAGCCTTGCTGTCTCAGTGGATCATATTCCAGGTTCCACTCAGCCTTTGTCACACCGCGTGGCTGAAGGAGAGTGCAGATGAAGTCTGGAGACCGGAGACCCCAACTGAACCACTGAACAGAGAGGACTCACACAATGTGTGCAGCGACCACAGGTCCCCGGGGTCTGGCAACATCTCCCTTTAGACCAGTGGCTCTGCCCCTGCCTGGGGACAATGGCAGTGTCCTGGAGCAGCTTAGGTTGTCACAGTTGGGTATCTAGTGAGTAGAAACCAGAGATACTTCTAAACACCCTTCAATGCACAGGACAGTTTTGAACAAAAGCCCACGACGTCAGCAGCGCCTGGGACCGTCCACCCCTTTGTCCCCTAGTCTGCTCATGGAGCAACCTTCGCTGCCTGGTTGTTTGATTGCTGGTGTTTGCTTAGCTATTTCTACTGCTCCCCACACGGCCTCTAGTGTGCCTACCAACAGAGGCCATTAGCTGCCCGTCCTGAGGGCCTCACAGTGCCATGGCCACCACACTCCTGCTTTCTACACAGCTGCGTGTGCAACACTTACGTCAGTCTCTGACCAGGTGCAGCTTTCAGAAATCTGAAGCAGCTTATTTCACGTCATGCTGTTGGGACAAGAATCCACAGGCTGCCTCCAAACCCATGGCCCTCATCATCACGTCTGTCTGTCCCATTGTAATCATTCTGTCCTTACTCCTGGCCCCAGTAGTCTGCCGAGATTACCCTTGGATTACCCTTTAATCTTTCCAGAAGGCCAACGGTGGACGGCATGGTCTCTAGCTTACAAATGAGGAAACAGACTCAGGAAGGTTTGGGAAAGTCAAGTGGAGCTAGGACAAGCCTTCCAGTCTAGACCTCACTCTCCATCCCTTTAGTCCCATCCCTAAAGGACCGTGGTTTTTGCTACCTGGAGCTGCAAAGGACAGGGCACTCTGGGTGGCAGGTTGGAATCTGTTTCCCTTGGGCAGTAATGTTTTTATTGTCAACTAGGAAACTGGCTCCCAGTACTCCTCTCTGAGTAGTGTTTGTCCCTGTGGAGTCCTGAGAAAATCAGACTTCTGAACTTCAAGCTGCAAGCCAGGCCTAAACCCAAGGAGCAGCACCTCAGCCTTCTGTGACTTTGGTTGCCCTGTGATATCAACCCATGACCAAATTTAACACATAAACAAAGCAAAATGTCACACAACCAATTGAAGGAAAACTTCAAAAGTGACCTTATAAATATCACCAGGTATGAGTTTGCCACTTTTGCAGACAGCAACTGTGCAGAAAAACTTTCCCTGGCTGACTAAAACTAGGAACAACGCCCCCGCCATGCCACCCCATCCCCTGCGACATCTTCGGTTATTGTTATCTTGGATAGGCGTCTCTGGACATTACATCTTTAACACTGCCACTGACAGCGTGCACTCAGAAGTGTTTCATCAAATGAAGATGAACATTTCGATATCCCTAAGAATGCAGGAGTCCTTGGAGCGTGTCCCTTCATCAGTTCTGCTAGCTCAACTTCCGCCTTGGCCCCATTTGAGCTCCACTCTCAAGCAGGGCACTGTCCGGGCATTAGCAAAAGAAGCAGAGAGCTAATTGGTTTCTGAGCTGCTGGCTCCCTACATTCAACACTGAGGCCCAGTGAGCAGCTCCCGCCTCAGTGCAGGCTCATCTGGGCTAAGGCAAAGACTCAGCAGTTCTTTGTCTCTGTTTGTTTGGCAACTGCAAGCAATTAGAAAATTACCTCTCAATTCATCTTTCCAAAACAACTAAAGTCCAGTCCAATTGCTGAAAGGGAGCTTAGTCCATAACATCCTGACGGATTGCTGGAGAGGCCAGAGAACATTCTTAGGAAGCAGGGAGGCCAAGGGTGCTAAAGTAGACAGCCAGATTGAGAGTACAACAGTACACATTAACCATAGAGGTGACCGAGCCCCCTGCCTCCCTGTCTGCACCACAGAGGTCTGGAACACGCTGTGGCACAGAGTCCACCAATCAGTGACTGAGAAGGCTGAGCTGGTGAGTTGCAGCTGCCTCCTCTGCGGTTGGTAAGGTCAGAAACACCAGCAGTGCAGGCTCAGGTCACTGCAGGAACGTCAAAGTGTACGACATTCAAAACCTTAAGTCTGTTCCACAGGTGACTGCAAGAAGGCACCATTCAAGGCTCTGCTGGGGGGCAGAGGCAAGAAAGACAAAGTCCTGCCCTCCTGCATCTGCATCCCCAGCGGAACTAAGGCACAAATAAAAGTCAGACAAGAGACTGAAAGCATGGTGTGGCAGTGGCCCTATGTGGGGAAGGGGAGACTGTCTGCAGGAAAGCTGGTACAGGGGATGGAAAACACAGCTTTGGTGGGAAGGAGAGGCCATGACTACCCCAGAAGGAAGAGGCCCTCCAGAAGTAGGCCTGTGTTTGGCATGTGTGAGCAGGGCTGGGAGTCTGTAGCTGGGGAGCAGTGGAGGAGAGGGACAGCAAGGAGGAAGAAGGCCACAGAGCTGCTGTTGGGAGTTGAGGAACACAGATGCTGTAAAACAAATGATGCAGTCAGAAAAGAGGGAACCAACATCGTGGGCTCCTTATAGATCAAAATTTCAAGGTCAGCAAACCAAAACTGATTTTGTTTTGTGCCAGTCCAGGCTGTTTAAAACAATGCAGACTAAGTGGGTCCTTTGTGAGCATCACCATTAAGGAGACTCTGGTAAGGAGAAAGTTCTGACTGCAACAGTGTCCACATCACTCAGGCAGAGAGGAGCAAGGTCATGCGGGGTCATGCTGACAGCATCGTGACAGCGAAACTCCAGAGAGCTGGGGTGCACTCTCGACACAGAGGCAGTTAAGTGTGGTGTATGGTGTGTGTGGTGTGTGTGTGGTGTGTGTGGTGTGTGTGGTGTGTGTGTGGTGTGTGTGTGGTGTGTGTGTGTGTGTGGTGTGTGTGGTGTGGTGTGTGTGTGGTGTATGTGTGGTGTATGTATGTGTGGTGTGTGGTGTGTGTGTGTGTGGTGTGTGTGTGTGCACGTGTGGTGTGTGCATGTGGTGTGCATGGTATGTGTGTGTGGTGTGGTGTATGTGTGGTGTGTGGTGTGTGTGGTGGTGTGTGGTGTGTGTGGTGTGTGTGGTGTGTGTGTGCGGTGTGTGGTGTGTGTGGTGTGGTGTGTGTGTGTGTGTGTGTGTGTGTGGTGTGTGTGGTGCATGTGTGTGGTGTGTGGTGTGTGGTGTGTGTGTGTGGTGTGTGGTGTGTGTGGTGTGTGGTGTGTGGTGTGTGTGTATGGTGTGGTGTATCTGTCGTGTGTGGTGTGGTGTGTGTGTGTGTGTGCGTGTGGTGTGTGTGGTGTGTGGTGTATGTGTGTGGTGTGTGTGTGTGGTGTGTGTGGTGTGTGCATGTGGTGTAGAAGATAAATGCAGGAACTGGTGTTGCATCTCCTTGAGTCACTGCAGAGCAGGACAGCATTTCAGGGCAGGAGATGTTCCACACGTGGAGTTATCTGCAAAAACAAAATGTTTTTGTTAATATAAAGATAATGGAAGGAAACCCCAAGACCCCTCCCTTACCTGGTGTCCCCAGTGTACTATCCTGTCTATAGGTTAGTGTTGAACCCGGGAAGCTGAAGTTGGCACAGTCCAGTGTGTGTTCAATTTCCCTGGTGTACCCACATTCGCAGGTGCACACGTGTGTGGGAATTCTCCCATGTAAATCCATGTAGCTCAGGATGCAGAGCTGCCCACCACAATGCCTCGACCTGCCCTGTGAGAGCCACGTGCGGCCCTGTCCTCAGCCTGGAGTAAGACACAGGGACCTCACTGGGAGCTGCAGGATCTTGGCAAGACTCACAGGGAGGTCCAGGCCTATCTTATCTCAGCACGAAGGGCCTAGGGCTCCTGAACCCTGACCCTGAAGAGAGCCTACCCAAAGTACTGCTCCACAAAGTCAGGGGCCCAAGCTTCTGCCAAGGGGACAGGCAGAGCCGGAGAGTCCAGCGTCAAGACTACATTGGGAAGCAGGGTGCCCACACAGAGAGATGGGGCATAGGCGGAGGGAAGCACCAGACCGTCCACATTTGCAGCCCAGTCTCCCAGTGTATTGTGGCAGTACTTGCTTGACCAGGTGCTCCAAGGCACCTACGTTTTCAATAAACGATGTATTTCTAAATCCAGGACAGAGGCTGCACAGTGATTTGCCCACAGGGACCAGGCAAGTCACTGACTTTGGCCACTGGAGAGGGACTGGTCCTCTGTGGGGGAGGGGGATTGCTCTCTGGTTCAGCTTACTGCCACCACCAGGCCGGTGCTCCCCACAGATTCCTAGCAGAGCTGGATCGAGGGGTGCAAGTCAAATCTCCCCAGTTTTTAAACAGAGGCAACTGATTAAAAGGAATGTCAGGTTCTCAAGAAGCACACAAAACACATGTACATCTCATGCTGTCAGGTGACCTTTACCCCAGATACTTCTCCCCTGGCCTTCGTGTGGTCTTTGTTGTCGTTGTTTTTGTTACAAAGCAAGAAAACTGGCTGGTGACACTTGGAGTGCTTTATTAACTTATTAAATGGTTGCTTTTCTCAAGTGAGGGTCTGGAAATAACAGTAATTAGTGCTGTGCGGTGCCCCATGGCTTCCCAAGGTGAAGCTGGTGTTCACTTCCTCCATTTCCCTCCCAGTGAGATGGGGCTCAGACAGCAGGCTTGAGGTGTAGAGCCTGGGAAGCAGGCAGGAGAACCAGGAATCCACCCAAAACAGACTCAGTTCAGCTCTGTCCAGAGCTCGTGTGCAAAGCCCTTTGCTAGCCAGATGGCCTGCCCTTTGTCCCCTCTCTCCAAAGTAGTGTGCATCTGAAACAGTCCCCTTGTGACTTGTACCCTTAACTGGCCCCAACTTGGAAGAATCAGTCCATCATTCCATGATCTGTGCCCACATCCAGCATGGGCGTGAAGTCAGGGATAGGAACCCACAGCCTACCTCCATCTGTCTCTGTCCCGTGGATCACAGCCCTGCTCTTGTTTGGTTCTTCAAGCTGAGAGTCAAATGCTTGGCATTGCTGGCCTGTTAGGGGGCAGGGGACTCCAGGAAGAAGAGACGAAGTGGGAGAATGACACCAGGAAAAAGAAAAGGCCAGCTGAAGGGGGGGGCTGCTCACCAGCCTCACGGGGGTGCGCACTGGTTAAAGGGAGTCCTCACATCGAGGGGGAGGCAGACAAGGACACTTTGGGCTCCCTGCCAGTCTCAGCATGCCCGGAACTGTCACCACAGGGACACTCAAAGTTCCTGTGATGATTTCCTGAAGCAGGACAGCTCTGTGGCTGAGCAAAATGCAGAGGCAAGCTGGGCCAAGCAGTGTCCTCTCTGGAGAGGTGTGGTGGCTCTGGGCCTGCTTCTGGCCCGAGAGTAACCCCTGGGAAGCTAGGTGTGATGGCATCTCCAGCTTCCTCTCATTCCAACTGCCTGGCTGCTGTCAACCTGCTGGTTCTGTCCTTCCAAGGAAGGACAAGGACGGCCCTCAGGTTGCAGAAGTGAGGAGACAGTTCTGCTGTTCCTGAGAGCAGCACCCGGCGGCTCTTCCCTGAGCCCTCTTCTCCACCTGAGTGCATCCTGCTTTACTGAAGAGTCATCGCTTCCCCTTCCCAGTCCCATGGTTCTGAGTTCTCATTCTTTAGGCAATTTATTTTGGAACATGTGTCAATAAAAAGCCAGGTGTGGTGGCACACAACTGTAACTCTAGTGCTCCAGAAGCAAAAGCTGATGTGAACAAAGTTAGCGAGACCGTATCTCAAAAACAAAGTAAAAACAAATGGGATGGGGCTGAAGTGGCAGAGCACTTGCCTAGCCAGCGGGAGGCCCAGAGTCCCATCCCCAGTTTGGCATAAAAAAAGAAGAAGAAGAAGAAGAAAGGCAATGGTACTTCAGCAGAAATCCACCTAGAACATATTCTCAGCTTTAATTTGGGGTTGTATTTTATTATAACATCCAGCCTTCCAATTTTTACTAGAAAAAGATTATTTCTATTTATTTTCTATTTTTTAACAGGAAAGTTTTAACTCTTTTAAGATTGAATTCTAAGGTTGTCCTGATACAAACGGCCTAGCTTAGGGACAAACAGACCCATTCAGGCTCTATGAATTCTCAGCTGTTAGCATGGTTGATCAGACACTCAGCAGGTGTTTGCTGCTAGTCCCCATGTGTGAGTCATTGATCTGGCGCAGAGGTGAGAGGGGGGACAGGAGGCAGGAAGGACCTTTGACTCAAGAACGTCATTGCTAGCAGAGCAGGGACAATCCACTTTGCAAGAGATGCCAGCACCTCTTAAATACTGCAGAAAGGAAGCAACCCAAGGGAGGTGGGTTTCCATTTCAAATAGGGAGGTCGGGGAAGGCCTCAGAGACAGGCCAGTTGAACAAAGACTTGTGGGAGATGAAGGGCAAGCTGCCACACTGTGCCCCTTCCAGGGAAAAGGAAGATCAAGTACAAAGTCCCCACGAGACAACCAGCTTGAGGGTTTGAAGAGCAGCAAGGGACCTCCTGGTGGAGCAAGGGAAAAGAGGAGTCAGCCGTCAAGTGAGAAAGAAGGGAGGGTGGGTGCCAGCTCTCCCGGCACCTGGAGGCCATGTGAGGGCTCGGCCTGGGGCTGATGCAATATGAGTGCATATGTGACATGAAACTGGCACAGATCTGGATGGGAGCAGGGAACGGGGTAGGGGGTCAGATCCAGAGAGAATTTTTGAGGTCGACACCATTGTGAGAACGGGAAGAATCTCTGAGGTGTTTGCCAGGAGCATCTGGAAGTTTCTGCATTAACTGCAGTGGGAAGACTGGGTGAGGCAGGACTCGGCAAGGACAGGATCAAGGACTCTGCTTTGGACAACTGTCCATTAGATGCCTTGACTGGACAGGGAGGGGCAGGGCTCCTGGAGTCTGGAGTCGTGGCAGCTGTCCCAGTGGGAGTCATCATGCATGGAGCTCAGTGAGATTGCTGGGTGAGGTGCAGAGAAGAAAGTCCAAGAACTGTGCTCTGGGCCCCACCTGTGGTGGGCAGCAGAGTGGGGTTGTGCAGGAAGCAGCTCCAAGACGATGGAACCAGAGCATGGATTCCTGAAAGGATGTCCTCTGGCTGCTCTAACATGACAAACTGAGTGGCTTCAAGCAACACACATTTATTTTCTCACAGTTGTGGAGGTCAAAGTGTAAAATGTAAGATCCAACATCATTTCATGATAAAAGCTCTAAGAAAACTAGGAATAGAAGGAAAGTTCCTCAACATTATAAAAGCTATATATGACAAACCTACAGCCAGCATTATACTTAACGGAGAAAAATTAAAACCATTCCCTCTAAAATCAGGAACCAGACAAGGATGCCCACTATCTCCACTCCTATTCAACATAGTACTGGAATTCCTAGCCAGAGCAATTAGGCAAGAAGAAGGAATAAAAGGAATACAAATAGGTAAAGAAACTGTCAAAATATCCCTATTTGCAGATGACATGATCCTATACCTTAAAAACCCAAAAAACTCTACTCAGAAGCTTCTAGACATCATCAATAGCTATAGCAAGGTAGCAGGATATAAAATCAACATAGAAAAATCATTAGCATTTCTATACACTAACAATGAGCAAACGGAAAAAGAATGTATGAAAACAATTCCATTTACAATAGCCTCAAAAAAAATCAAATACCTAGGTGTAAACCTAACAAAAGATGTGAAAGACCTCTACAAGGAAAACTATACACTTCTGAAGAAAGAGATTGAGGAAGACTATAGAAAGTGGAGAGATCTCCCATGCTCATGGATTGGTAGAATCAACATAGTAAAAATGTCTATACTCCCAAAAGTAATCTACATGTTTAATACAATTCCCATCAAAATTCCAATGACATTCATTAAAGAGATTGAAAAATCTACTGTTAATTTATATGGAAACACAAGAGGCCACGAATAGCCAAGGCAATACGCAGTCAAAGGAACAATGCAGGAGGTATCACAATACCTGACTTCAAACTATATTACAAAGCAATAACAATAAAAACAGCATGGTACTGGCACAAAAACAGACATGAAGACCAGTGGAACAGAATAGAGGATCCAGATATGAAGCCACACAACTATAAGCAACTTATCTTTGACAAAAGAGCTAAAAATATACAATGGAGAAATAGCAGCCTCTTCAACAAAAACTGCTGGGAAAACTGGTTAGCAGTCTGCAAAAAACTGAAACTAGATCCATGTATATCACCCTATACCAAGATTAACTCAAAATGGATCAAGGATCTTAATATCAGACCCCAAACTCTTAAGTTGATACAAGAAAGAGTAGGAAATACTCTGGAGTTAGTAGGTATAGGTAAGAACTTTCTCAATGAAACCCCAGCAGCACAGCAACTAAGAGATAGCATAGATAAATGGGACCTCATAAAACTAAAAAGCTTTTGTTCATCAAAAGAAATGGTCTCTAAACTGAAGAGAACACCCACAGAGTGGGAGAAAATATTTGCCAACTATACATCAGACAAAGGACTGATAACCAGAATATACAGGGAACTTAAAAAACTAAATTCTCCCAAAACTAATGAACCAATAAAGAAATGGGCACGTGAACTAAACAGAACTTTCTCAAAAGAAGAAATTCAAATGGCCAGAAAACACATGAAAAAATGCTCACCATCTCTAGCAATAAAGGAAATGCAAATTAAAACCACACTAAGATTCCACCTCACCCCTGTTAGAATAGCCATCATCAGCAACACCACCAACAACAGGTGTTGGTGAGGATGCGGGGAAAAAGGAACCCTCTTACACTGTTGGTGGGAATGTAGACTAGTACAACCACTCTGGAAAAAAATTTGGAGGCTACTTAAAAAGCTGGACATCAATCTACCATTTGATCCAGCAATACCACTCTTGGGGATATACCCAAAAGACTGTTACTCCAGAGGCACCTGCACATCCATGTTTATTGCGGCACTATTCACAATAGCCAAGTTATGGAAACAGCCAAGATGCCCCACCACTGACGAATGGATTAAGAAAATGTGGTATCTATACACAATGGAATTTTATGCAGCCATGAAGAAGAACGAAATGTTATCATTCGCTGGTAAATGGATGGAATTGGAGAACATCATTCTGAGTGAGGTTAGCCTGGCCCAAAAGACCAAAAATCGTATGTTCTCCCTCATATGTGGACATTAGATCAAGGGCAAACACAACAAGGGGATTGGACTTTGAGCACATGATAAAAGCGAGAGCACACAAGGAAGGGGTGAGGATAGGTAAGACACCTAAAAAACTAGCTAGCATTTGTTGCCCTTAACGCAGAGAAACTAAAGCAGATACCTTAAAGCAACTGAGGCCAATAGGAGAAGGGGACCAGGAACTAGAGAAAAGGTTAGATCAAAAAGAATTAACCTAGAAGGTAACACCCACGCACAGGAAATCAATGTGAGTCAATGCCCTGTATAGCTATCTTTATCTCAACCAGCAAAAACCCTTGTCCCTTCCTGTTATTGCTTATACTCTCTCTACAACAAAATTAGAAATAAGGGCAAAATAGTTTCTGCTGGGTATTGAGTGGGGGGAGAGGGAGGGGGCGGAGTGGGTGGTAAGGGAGGGGGGTGGGGGCAGGGGGGAGAAATGAACCAAGCCTTGTATGCACATATGAATAATAAAAGAAAAATGAAAAAAAAACAAAGTGTAAAATGTGTCAGCAGAGCTATGCCCTTTCTGGAGGCTCCAGGAGACAGTCCCTTTCTTTGTCTTATCTGGCTTCTAGACGCTGCCTCCTTTCCTTGGCTATCGCCACCCTCCTCCGTGCTCAAAGCTGGCAGCACCTTCTCTTCCAATTTCTGCCTCTGCTTCCTTGGCCACATCTTCTCATGGCTTTCACCCTATCATTTCCTGGTAATAAGTTCCTTTCGATGACACAGGCCCACCTGAATAATCCAAAATAATCTTCCCAGTTCAGATATTTATCCCCCCCTTTTCTGAATACTATTTAAAGAAATTGTGCAAAGGGAAAAAAAGTAGTCTTCACGTTGAGTCCACCACCCAAATTAGCCACTATTCATGGGCTGGAGGAGTCCTTTCAAGACTGTCCCTTGACACTTCCTTTCAGACTTCACATAATTAGACTGAATGTAACAAAGCTTTTATTCATTTACCAAGTACTTCTGTAAGCAGGGCAGAGAGATTTTAATGATAAGGTTCTGGAACACCTGGTACACTCTTACCTAACCGTCAGTACCCATTCTTTTGCTCTTCAAGTCCTCCTGTGAACGTCCCAGTTTTAAGAATCCTCTCCTGTCACTCATTTTGTCCCCAAACTCCCCACCTGGTGACCAAGTCCAAGAGCAATGCTGCACCGCTTGTTTAATCAAAGTACATTCCCTCCTGGTTCATATCAAAGTTCAAAGTATAATGATCTGTATAAAAACAAAGCTTACCCAACAGGCTACCCAACACGGTCCAAAATGGACACTCCCGTGCAACGCATTGGTCAAAAAATCACAGTGAGCCAGGAACATCTGGAGCAAAATCAAGCTGAACTATCTATTTACTTTTTTGGTACAAATTATCTTCATAACACAAAGGAACCAAACTTTCATGTAAGAGTGGATTAAATAATAGTTTCCATGCCAGTTGCTACTCCACCTTCAAAGTGATAAAAACATCAATACAGAAACAACCAATCACGCAGAAGAAAACCTGGGTGTCTAATGTCCAACTCTGATATCTGACAAAGTACTTAGTGATGTTCCAGATCTTTCCATAGACCCAAGCAGAGCACGGCCAGGTTAACACATCTCAGAGTCTTAGAAGAGCTCCCTCCTGGCCTGGTGTGGTGAATTCTCTGCACCTTAACGCATATGCACAATGCATCTTGGGAAATGACACCCATAGCATCCAAGTTGGAAGTGTTGGGTGCCAGACCACAGTTCAGAAAGGCCTTCTCTGTGCACTGTTTCCCAGCAGCACAGACCTCAGTATTTATAAACTAAATACCTACTGTGTGAATGAACAACTGTCAGAGTAAAAAACTCATCAAAGTTTCTTAAAACCAAGAGGTCAGAGGGCTGGGGGCATGGCTCAAGCGGTAGAGCACCTGCCAAGCAAGCACAAAGCCCTGAGTTCAAACTTCAGTACCGCCAAAAACAACTTGAAGAGGTCAGAGACGTCACTAAATGGTTCAGGTAAATATCACTGCAGGGTATGAAGAACAAACCCACCATGATTCTTCTGTACCTTGAGGTCACAGGCTATGCAAACAACCATATCCCACTGTGTGGCCAGGCACTGAGAAAGTGCAGCTAAGGAACAGTTGACACCAGCCCTAAGCTGCTCCACCAACAGCTGTCAAGAGCCCTGTCCCAGTCCTCTGGATAGAGTCAGCAAAGCTGACAGAGATTCCTGCTCCCCCCACGCCATCACACACTCAGAGAGGGGAACCACAAATATGTATGATGCTCGTCATATGTAAACATGTCTGATATCTCATTAGAGTAGATGTTAAGATATAAATGTATATTAACTGTCTATACCATAGAGATATTAAATAAAAATATTTTATATATCACTTTCTTTTGGCAATAAACAAGAAACACGTAACCACCAGTTCCTTTCTCTCTTGGGAACCTCAACTGTTTCAGTGCTTGCCAAATGGCTCATAAAGATTTTACACCCGAGCCAGCAGGCCAGGAAAACATTAAGTGATGACTCTTGGTGGCACTTACTCTGGAAGCAGGGAGCAGACTGGGAATGTCTTTTAAAGACCACCAGTTCTTACCCACTGCTGTGCCGGCGGGCACTGTCTTTCAAAGGGGTTTTATATTTACTGTGTGTGACCACTTAAACCACAGGGGACACTTGGGAGAGGTGTCTGCATGGAGCAGGACAGGGCATTGTGGGAGCAATGGTGGAAAGGAGCCTGAGGAGACCAAGGAGGGACTGAACCAGTCTGAGCAGTAAGGGAGGCTGTGGGCCAGGACTTCATGTTTCCGTCTTAAACCTCATGCAGACAACTCGGCCTCATGGTTTACCTTCATCTACAAAGCAGACATGGAACATCTCACATGGCTCTGCTCTCACGTGCAAATAGGGTCACAGCTATTTTCTAGTACGGGCTCCTGAGCTGCCTGGGCCTGTCATCAGGAAGGTGTATCCCTCCCCACACAATATCATCTTCTCCAGGAACACAGGGCCACCCAGGCAGGGAAGCAAAATCTGAACACTGGGGGCCATCGCTGATTCCTCTGCAGCCCTTCTGGGCCTCTTGCAAGCTTGTCTCTCTGTCTTTATTTATTCTCTTCTAAAATTCCCACTTTCCCCTCCAAGTCAAACTCAGTTTCCCCTTCCCATATTTTCCCACACACTGGCCTTAGGTCTTTTTTTTTAAAATGTGCTTTTAATTAGTTTTTGAAATTTCTAAACATGAATCTGTAAGTCCTGAAAAAAATCTTTCTAGCTCTGTGAGTGTTGCAACAATAAAGCAAAATTGCTCGTGAATAGGTGATTGTTGAAGCAGAAAAACCCATTTAAATGATTTAAAAGAAGTTATTATAACACACTATTCTCCCAGCGACCTTCAGATATTTCTCTTCCCCATACAGCACATGTACTGTGATAGAAACCTCAGACACGGTGCTGAAACTTCCCATCCAAGAGCCTAACTCACAAATCCATTACTGCTGGCATGTGAGTTTCTTTTAAAACTGAATTTAGTTCTATCCTTTGTACTACTGGAAACGAAAAAAAATCTTCTAAGTATGTACGATGCAAGTAAGATACAAAGAGCTAAGAGAAGGGTGGGCAGAATGGGCTGACACAGAAAGCACTTGTCCTGGACACAGAAAACTGCCTGGCAGAGGATGGAGGACGCTCCACGCCTGGCTGTTGGAAGATAAGTTTAAATGGAAGCCACTCAGGTCACTTCTCAGGTAGTTTTGGACACAGTCCCCCAAATTCTGCTTTCTCCTTTGACTTTTGTCCAGTCATATGAATATATTTATTCACAACCAGCAAACAAGAAAAATGTCATTAAAATGTCGAAATGTTATAAATTTGGGACGTTGTAAACCATACCTTTCCCCTTAAATCGATAAAACTGCAAATTATTTTATTCACCTGTTGGCTCCAGACATGCATTTCATTTTTATCTAGTTGAAGTATGACTCCAACTTTTTCTGGAGACCATCAAAATGATTAATTTCATTAAATGACTTACTGAGGTGAAATGCACATAATTTTTCTTCTGGTACTAGGGCTGGACCCCAGGGCTCCACTCCCAGTCCTACACACGATCCTTAACGTCTCCTACTTCTGAGTCTTCGGCTCTCCGCCCACGCTTCTCTCTCCTCTTTCTCCCCGCCTCCCACTTGCCCACGCGAGACGTTTCTGGAGAGATTTTTGCGAAGTGGAAAGGTGGAGGGCGTGGAGAGCTCCAGCCCCGCCTCTGCCGCCACCGCCCAGGCACCTGCGCCCCTTCTCCGCGCAGCACCCGCCGCCCTCCGGCCTCCTGCTTTTCCCACCTGGCGCCCCCACGTGTCCTGGGGTCATCGGTGGGTTCTCCTCACACCGCCGCGTGTCCCCCTCCCTCCTTAGCCCACACCCTACCCAGGGATGCGCAGGTCTCCCCAGCCTCCCCCCCCATCCCTAACTTCCCGCCCTCACTCACCACCAGCCCTCACCGCCCCCTTCTGGGCTCCTCTCCCCCTCTTTATCCATCCTCCCCACGGACTCCAGTGCCCACTTCCAGCAGCTCCTCTCTCTCCTTATCCATCGTCCACCCCACTCCACCCCCAGGACTCCAGCGCGCCCTTCGAGCCCTGCTCCCCCTCCTCACCATCATCCATCCCCCCAACCAGGACCCCCAGCGCCCCTCTACATCCGTCCCCCAGCCCCGGCTCCAGCGCCCCCTTCTGGGCCCTGCGCCCTCTCGATCTCTTCCCCCATGCCCCGTCCCCTCCAACCTCTCCAGTCTCCGCCCCTTTCCCGCGCGCGCCTGCGCACTGCGCTCTCCTTGGTGGCGGCTGCAGCGCACGAAGCACGAGGCGGACCACGCGGACGCGCGGGCGGCTGTGCCCCGGCCACGCCTCCGGCGGTGAGGACGCCCCGGGTGGACTTGTGGCCTCCTGCAGGCCACAGGCTGCTCGCATGGACGTGGGGTGGGGAGGGTCCGGGCTATGGCGGTGGAAGGCAGCGGGGAAGGCGGGCGTGCGCACGGCACCGCCACGCCCAGAGCAGGTGCACATGGCGGACCTGAGGCATGGTTTTATCAGGGGTGCCAGAGGCCACGAGGCCCAGAGCCTGCCTGGCTCCACGGTGCAGGCCCAGAGCTGTGCACGGTGGAACGCCGGTGCAGGACACTGTGCATTGACCGCCAAGTCTGCACCTGGGCAGGCAGAACATGCACCAGCCCTTAACCTGCTAGTGCAAACCTTTTGTTCTAGAATGTCGGACAATAGCCTGTTTAGGCCTAAATCCCCACTACAATTGACCCCTCCGAGGCCAGGCCGAGGCCTCATCAGCATAGTTTGACCCTACCAGGCTCAGAGCCTTTCCAGGCAAGAACCTTTTCCAGCTTGGTCACCCCCAAGCCTGCTAAGCCCCGGTTCCTCTGTGCCCTACTGAAGATTGCTTGCTTCTCTCTCCATCAGGCCACACCACCATGGCAGCCACCAAGGACCCCATCCCTTCTGAGCAATTCACCAAAATCAAAGAGCTGGAGTTAGTGCCCACAAAAGGCCTGGAGGTGCAGAGAGAGGAGAACGGGTTGCGGAGAGGACAGAACCATCCCAGCCCTGGCGAGGTGGAGGCCAGGGGCAGCCACACCACCCTCCAGGCCAGGCCCTTGGAAGGACAGCAGGAGCTGCTGCCGGTCCCCGAGGGCGAGAAGCACATTCTGACCCTACAGGCCGTGCACCTTACCTCCCCAGACATGGGGCTGCAGGAGCTGGGCTGGCTGGGCGCATCGCACCCCCAGGAGGTGCCAGTGATGGTGCAGGAGGGCGAGAGGGTGGTCCCATCGCTGCTGTGGCTTAGCCAGGAGGCTCCACAGGGTGTGCAGCCGTGCGTGGCCATCAGTGTCCAGGAGCAGCTGTACCCGCTGCCCGGGCTAGAGGTGATGCAGTTCCACCTGCTGGAGGAGAACGTGACAGTGACTGTGAGCAATGAGGGCCCTGAGTTAGCCGGGAGCCTGGCTGAAAGCCCCGTGTTGACTAAGGTACCACTAGTTGAAGCAGGAACCCCCTTTCTGTCCACAAAAGCAAAAATAAAACTATTTTTAAATTGGCTTTTGTGCAGTATTACATATGGACAAGCTACTTTGCAGTTTAAAATTAAACACAGTTAAAATACTTACCATGGGTGCCCACGGCTTATGCTGAGGCTTAGGCTAAGATCAGGAGGATTGTGGTTGGAGGCCAGGCAAATAGTTCATGAGACTCCCCCCTATCTCCAAAATAACCAGAGCAAAATGGATTGGAGGTGTGGCTCAAGTGGTAACGTGCAGGCTTTGCCAGCATGAAGCCCTGAGTTCAAAAACCAGTCTGTCCCACAAACAAAACAAAACCAAAACGTGCCAGGAAAACCATGGGAGACCTTTATTTTAAAAAACAAGAGTTTTAAAATTTACACTGACTGGAATCCTGTAAGGTGCATGGTGTTTTATGTTTCATCTCCAAAACCCTAGTGTTAAGTAATGATGGCTTACAAATTGGGTTGTGATGCATAATATTTTACTACTATTATTATTTTATTTGTGGCAGTCCTGGTGTTTGAGCTCTGGGCTGTGCGCTTGCAAGGCAGGCACTGAACCCCCACGTGAGCCACGCCCTCAGCCCTGCAATGCATAGTGTAAATTTTTTTTTACTCTTCTTTATATATTTGGTAATTCTCAAGACAAGTTTACTGCGATAGTCATTAATAGTGCTGTGTTTGTGTGAATACTCATTTTTTGCGGTTAGCTTGAGGACGCTCAGGAGGACCTGCGGCCTGGCAGGGGACTGGCTGAGAGAGCAGGAGAACAGTTCTTCCTGGTAGAGGCTCGGCAGCCAGGAGAAGGGGGAAGAGAGGAGGTCGTTCTCACAATTTCCAACCTGAACGTGGAAGAGCCTCAAGGGAAGCCGGCGAGCGTGGAGAAAGCTGAAGTTGTGGACACTCAGAGGAAGCCAGCAGGTAGGGCTGTCCAAGCCGCTGCTGTTGCTCTTTGTGGAAGCAGTTGTCATTGAAGTTTTAAGTGGTTGACTTTTAGTTGCTTTCGGAACATCCAGAACTAGGGGAAATGTACAACCAATGTTCTGAACTGTGAAAAAAACCCAGTGGGTTTTGCATTTTGCACACAACCGTTTTAAAAGCACAGTAAAAAAATATTCCACAAAGTCTTGTGTGCATAAAAGAAGGCTAGGCCCTGGTCCCTGCCCTCTCCTTTGCAGCCCGGGGAGTGTTGGAAGGGGGGCAGATAAGCACAGTTCAGGTGATGAGCCCTGCCCACCAGGAGAGAGGGCAGAGCAAGGCTCCAGGCCCAGGAGCAGCAAAGCCTCCAGTGGGAGGCCAGGAGGAGGCCTGGGATGCCCTAAGATCAGGGTCCTGGCTCCAGGCTGCAGGAAGTGCGTGTTCTGCCTGTGGGTACAGATGGCTCTGTGGGGAGAGTCCCTGGGGATGGTGATCAGAGGCAGAAGGTCCTCGGAGGACTGAGACATGCCACCGAAATCACAGTGCAGCTGCTTTCCAGCAGCCCTCAGGATGAATTTGACCCTCAAAAACAACTTCTTTTTTAGAAATGTTAGTTTCTCAGTTGTTTATCAAGAAGGTGAGTTTTTAGCTCACCTTAAAAACCTGGGAACATTGGCCACTGCTCCCTCCCTCCTGGCAACAGGTGGCTCAGTGTGGAAGGGACAGCTGTGGCCAGCCACATGGTCATCCCTCCTCCCCTTAGGTCTCCTGCCGTGATACCTGGAGATGGAATTTACAGCTCCTACTTTACGTTAGCTTCGTCTATTTAATCGAGAGATGTACCCCCAAATTTCCAATCTCTAGCTTATTTTCAGACTTTTAGAACATTTGCAGTTTTGTGCATTGGTCACCACTGTAATTCTAGAACGTTTTTGTCACCCCCAAAAAAACCTCTGCTCATTGTCAGTCACTGTCCACTCCTGGCTTCCAGGTTCTAGCAACCGCCAGTCTACTATTTGTCTCTAGATTGTCCTGTTCTGGACATTTAATGTGAATGGAATCAGACACATACACCCCTGGCCTTCTATATCAGTATTCTCTCACTTAGCAAAGTTTAACATCTATCCATGCTAGACATGTAGTACTGCTTCATTTTTAATGACTACATAATATTCCACTGTATGGACATACCATTTGTATGTGCCACTGTAACCACTCATGCGCAAATTCTTGTTTGAACATCTGTTTTCAGTTTTGAGGGTATACACTGAGGAGCAGAATTGCTGGATTGTATGGTTACTCCATATTTAATGTTTTTATAGGTGTGTGCTTTCCAGGAAGGTGCTCTACCACTTGAGCCAGGCCCCAACCCTTTTTTGCTTTATTTTTTGGATAAGGTCTTTAAAATTTTTGTTTCCCTGGGCAGGCCTCAGCTGTGATCTTCTTACCTATACCTCCCACATAGCTGGGATCACAGAAGCATACTATCATGCTCGGCCTAGTGGTTGAGATGGGGTCTCACTAACTGTTTTGCCCAGGCTGCTCTTGGATCTCAATCCTCCCTGTCTCTGCCTCCCAAGTAGCTGAGCCTCCAAACCACCAGTTGAAGACTTTTGCATCAGTGTTCATAAGCGCTACTGGTCCATAGTGGTTCATCTTGTTTTTTGCCTTTTGATGCCTTTGGGTGGATTTGGTATTAGAGTAATATGACCTCACGTGACAAGGTTGGCTTTTCTGAGGAGTTTGAGGGTTGTTGTTCACAGCTCAGCATTCAGTAGAGGTAATCGGTGAAGCGGTCTGGCCATGGGATTCTTTTTCTTGGAAGTTGTTCAATTAATGACTTAGTCTCTTTACGGTTATAGGTTGACTCAGACTTTCTGTTTCTCTTTGAGTTAGTTTTGGTATAATTTGTGTGTTTCTAGGAATTTTCTATTTCATTTAAATTATCTAACGAGCTGATCTATAAATGTTCATGGTGTCCTCATAGTCCTTTTTCTGTTAGGTGAGTAGAAACGTCTCCCCCTCCTTCCTGATGGAGAGTTTTCATTTTCCCCTGGGTCACGAGTCTGGGTAAAAGTGTGTCAGGTTGACGCTTTCAAAGAACCAGCCTTGTTTCTGCTGATTTCCTCTCTTGGTTTTCTATTTAATTTATGCCCAGTCTAATGTCAGTATTTCCTTCTAGGACTTTGGGTTTAGTTGTATCTCCTTTTACTCACTCCTCAGGGTCTAAAGTTGGGTTATTGATCTTAAATATTTCTCTTTTTTAAAAACGTGGGTGTTTACAGCTAACGTGTTCCCTCTGAGCCCTGCTGTAGGCGCCTTGCCCAAGTTTTGGCGTCTGTGTTTCACTTTCACTCATCTCAGAGAACGTCAGTTTTCCTGTGACTTCTTCTTTGACCCATTCGTCATTCAGGGCTGTGTCCTTCAGCCTCCACACACTCGTGGCTTTTCCTCATTTCCTGTGATACTGATTTGCCGTTTCGTTCCATGGTTGTCCACAGGATTGCTGTCTTTTTTAGCTTACTGAGCGTTGTTTCACGGTCTGTCCTGGAGAATCTTCCACACTTCCTGAAGAGACTGTGGGCTCGTGTTCTGCTCTGGGGGCGGGGGCTGCAGATGTCCAGCCTGTCTGCAGGCTCGCCTATCTTGATGTCCATCATTGCTTCAAGTGGGGTACTGAAGTCTCCAGTTGTTACTGACCTGTCTGTTCCTACTTCAGTTGTGTCCGTCTTTGTGTCAGGTGTTTTGGGGCTGTGTTGTTAGGTGTGTATATGTTTACAGTGATTATATCTCCAAGATGGATGGGCCCTCTCATCCTTGTACAATGCCTTTTTGCCTTCATGGCAGTTTTTGTCTTAAAGTCTATACTGTTTGATACTAGCAGAGCCTCCCCAGCCCTCTTCTGGTTACTCGTTCTATGGAATTCTCTTTTTCCATATTAACTTTCAGCCTGTTTGTGTCTTTGAATCTAAAATGAGTCTCTAGTGCAAGGCACTTGGGTGGGTCATGTTTTTTATCCTTTCTGCAAATGTCCACCTTTCGATTGGAGAGTTCAGCCTTCTCACTGATGAGGAAGGACACGTGTCCTTGTTTCCGTGTCTCTTTTATGCCTCAGTCCCCATTTATGCCTGTCTAGTGTATCATTTATGCATATATAAATATTTATAAATATATATAACTGTATATATTTTTCCCTGTGGTGGCCCTTGAATTGGATTTAGCATCTCAGTTTACAACAGTCTACCTCAGAATAATGCCAATTTACTTTCAGTCATGTACTTTAAAACCCTTGTTCCTCTATAATTTTGCTCCCCGCCCCTTTCTGCTGTCACAGTCACGGAGTCACCATTGTGTCCTGTGTGCCTGTCAACACACTTTGTAATTATTGTCTGCTGCTGTCTTTTCTGGTTTTATAGTAGTAACTGTGTACTTGCCTGAATACTCTTAGGTCTTTGTGTGGACTCAGGTCACTCTCCAGGGTCTTTTCATTTCAGCCTGTGGGAGTCTCTTGGGCCTCAACAGCCCTGCCAGTGACATACTTCTCTTATTTGACGGATTTTTTTTTTCAGCACTTTGACCTTGCTGTCCCAGTGCCTTCTGGCTGCCAGAGCTTCAGTGACAAGTCAGCTGTTGTTCTTTCGAGTGCCCCTGGTCTGTGATGAGTCCCTGCTCTCCTGCTGCTCTCAGGATTCCCTCTCCGTCCTCCCCGTTGCTGTTGTTTTTTGAGACAGGGCCTTGTGATGCAGCCCAGGCTGGCCTCAAACTCATGATCCTGCTGCAGGCCCCTGCATGCTGGGATTACAAGTGTACACCATTACGCCCAGTCCCTCTCTTCCCAGCCACGCATCTTGACCAGCTAGGGGACATACATAGTGTGTCCTGTTGCTGAGTGACCACATTGGGCTGAGGTTACTCCAATTTGAACTGCTCATGAAGGCCTCACAAATGTCTTGTGTGTGTGCAGCAGTGACGAAACACACCTTCCGCTGCGGTGTCTGCATGTTCACCTCCTCCCGGATCTCCAGTTTAAATCGCCACGTGAAAACTCACACCAGTGAGAAGCCCCACGTGTGCCACCTCTGTCTGAAGGCTTTCCGCACCGTCACTCTGCTGCGGAACCATGTCAACACCCACACAGGTCAGGTGGCAGGCGGGTGGTTCCCCTGGGGAGTACGCTGAGCCCTCACCCATGCTGGTAATTACCTGTGGTCAGCCACCGTCCAAAATATCGAAGGGAAAATTCCCGAGACTGGGGGTGCAGTTCTGTGTTAGAGCACTTGCCTAGCGTGCACAAGTCCCTGGGTTCAATCCACAACACTGCAAAAAAAAAAAACCCCAAAATAAACAGTTCTTTAGTTTAAATAACTTTTATTATAGGATATTATTTATGTTCTATTTTATTAGTTGTTAATCTCTCTGTTGTCTGTTAATTTCTGACTTATAAATTAAACTTTATCATAGGTATGTATGTTTAGGACAAAACCTATTATACCTAGGGCTTGGGGCCACCTGCAGTTTCAGGCATCCATACAGCATCTCAGGACATATCTTCCAAGGATAAGGGATCTACTGTCATGTTTTACTTTATACTTTACTTTTACCCTTTTTTTCTTGAATTTCAGTTGAAAGCACTGAATTTACACGTTTAGGGTATTTGCAATTTCAAGAGCTTCTTAATTTTTGAAGCATTTTGAAACGGAGTGTAATTCAAAAGTTATAAAATCTTTGGAAATTTCTGAGGGTGCATCTTGTTTTAAAGGTGTAAGCCATGTGATTTTTTTTTTCAGGAACCAGGCCATATAAGTGTGGGGACTGTGACATGGCGTTCGTCACCAGTGGAGAGCTCGTGCGGCACAGGCGTTACAAACACACTCACGAAAAGCCCTTTAAATGCTCCATGTGCAAGTATGCAAGCGTCGAGGTGAGTCCACCTGGTACCCTAGGCTCCATGGCTCCTTGGTGAGAAATCACCACCAGCTCGTGCCTGTGGCTCACGCCTGTAATCCCAGCTACTCAGGAGGCAGAGGTCAGGAGGATCATGGTTCAAAGCCAGCCCTGGGCAGATAGTTTGCAAGTCCCTATCGCGAAAAAACTCAACCCAAAATAGGGCTGGTGAAGTGGCTCAAGTGGTAAGAGTGCCTGCTTAGCAAGGGTGAAGCCCTGAGTTTAAACCCCATGCCACCAAAAAAATTAAAACTAAAAATTAAAAAAAAAAAAAAAAAAAAAGAAGACTCTTGGTTTGGCTTAAGTGGTAGAATGCAAGCTTTGCAAGCACAAGGCCCTGAGTTCAAACCCCAGTCCCACCAAAAAAAAAAAGTGAAAATAAGGTGAAAGAAAAATCACTGTGAGAGTTGCGGTCAGCTCTACCGGTAGAACCTGGCACAGAACCAGTTTTACTAAAGACAGGATTTATTTTAGATCTGTGCAGGCAATAATATGCATTCTGTTTTCCAAATTTAAACTCGAAAATCAGATTTCTATTTTTCTTTTATTATTTCTTAGTGGTAATAGTATTTAAAGTTGTACCAGTCACAAATAAAATTACTGGTGGACAAGAAATAATTCCCAGACCTGCTGATGCGGTCTATCTTGTGTCTCACTCAGTGCACAGAATCAAAATATATTTGCTCAACGTGGCACAGACCCCATCAGAGGTTCTGCTGAGATGTTGAGCTTACTATAGTGCCTCTCAGTCAGATGTCCGGTGTCAGGCTTTCTTAGGCCCCTCAGACTTCAGTTCCAGGTCACGGTCATTAAAAGAGGTCACTTTACTTGTGACTGGCTCGCCAGTCCCCTAAATTAAGCAATGGCACGTGAATTGTCACTCTTCTGCCAGTCAGTTTGTGTTGGGAGCGCACTGGGCCCTGGTGGCAAGCCCAGTTGGGAAGGGGATGAACTGCACTCCAGGGGACTGAGTTAAAGGGGACAGCGAAAGTTTGACTCTAGTAATGAGGCAACCTTGTTTCATAAATGAGATTTCACAGACCAGGCAGAGTTTGACTCCAAGAACGTTTTTCAGCTCTTGCTATTTTTAAAGACTGTTTTTCATCTGAGTTAAAGGTTGTGGTGGTGGTGTGAGATCACACACAGAAGGTTAAGGCAGCACAGGCAGAAGGTTAGGGTCCCAGCTGAGGACCCTAAGCTGGGAACCACTTTCTGTTGGTGTCCCACCAGTTCTCAGCTGGAATTCCCACCCCTTGAGACCCCTGCCCTAGTATCAGAGCCCCCGTGCAGCCTGGGGACGGTCTACAGGGTGCTGGGCCTCTGCTGCTGCCCTTGCCCCATTTCAGCAGTTTTTGGCCCACTGGTCTGCATGGGGACTGGTGCCCGTGCCCTCCCATCCCATCCCTTCCAACACAGGCGGGAGGAACCGAGCCAGATAGGCCAGCTCCACTGCCTGCATCCCACTTGGAAGCCTCGCCTCTCACCTTACTGCAGCCTTGTGTGCTGCAGTGTTAAAAATTATTTTGCTTGGCTTTCTAAAATACTTACAGACATCCACCATTCTTCTACGACTCTTAGCTAAAGTGTTGGGCCTCAGTCTTGCTTTCAGCACCCCCCCACCTCCTTCTGTTCTTGAATGTTCTTTGAGGCTAGGTGTGTTCTCCACGTATGGGGGAGGCAGATGTGGTGTAGCCTTCCTGAGATCACGGGCCGGGTGGACGTGCGTTTCCTCCCAGATCCACAGCTCCCACGTGGCCTAACACCCTACTTCCTGCAAAGTGCACATGGGGGCCTGCGGTGGCGGAGAGCACACGCAGCGGGAGCAGTTCTAGAAGGCAGTGGACAGCTGGAGTGACTGCTGGAGGACATGCTTGCCATTTAACTAATGGTCTGGGGGACAGAATTAATCAAATTAGAACTTCTTATGAAGGAACCACTAACGCAGAGATACATACTTCACACAGGAGGCCTGGCTCCATCCGCCTGCCTCTGCTCTTGGGCCAGTGAGACTCAGATAGCGACATCCTTTGTGGATTTCCCCTCCCTCCCCATTTGACAACTAATGCTTAAGATACTTCATGTGAAAGCAGGTTTTCTGGCCGTTTTTTTTTTTTTCTTTTTGGTGGAACTGAGGTTTGAACTCAGGGCTTCACACTTGCAAAGCAGGTGCTCTACCACTTGAGCCATGTCTTTGGTCCATTTTGCTCTGGTTATTTTGGAGATGGGGAGCGGGGAGTCTCAAGAACTATTTGCCTAGGCTGGCCTTGAACTGCAGTTCTCCTGATCTCTGCCTCCCAAGTAGCTAGGATTACAGGCGTGAGCCACCGGCCCCCAGCCAGGTGTTTCTGGTCTTTGTGCCACCGCACTGCGAGCTAAACTCTGCTGCCATTGAGTTTATGTGGCCTGGAAATAAAACCACATATGGTGTTGAGTGGCAAGGTTTCACTTCTCCCTTTGTAAAGCAAAGTTGAATGCCAGCCTCTCAGTGAGGACAGTGCTGCTCATTGTCCCCAAAAGGGCCTTCTACACACGGATCAAAGGAAAAAGCCTCGCCCACAACAGAGAGCGGGAGGGAAAGGGGTCTTCGTGTTTTCAGCATGCAAAAACATACCCAGATGTTCAAATCTGGTTAACTTAAGCCCCTCCTGTGAAGCTGTCTAACTGAAGCCCCTGCCTGTGCTGAGTTCCTGTCCCCCATGTGTCCCAGGCCAGCAAACTGAAACGCCACATCCGCTCCCACACGGGCGAGCGTCCCTTCCAGTGCTGCCTCTGCAGCTATGCCAGCAAGGACACCTATAAGCTGAAACGTCACATGCGGACACACTCAGGTGAGAGCCCCACACAGCCCGACCGGAAGGCAGAGCTCTGCTTGTGGAAGCATCTGAGCCTCTAGAATGTACTCTTCAGGTCAGCTCCTATCTGCCTTGGGTTTGAGCCCAGGGCCTTGGGTTTGCTGGCAGCTATGCTGCCTCTTGAGTCATGCCCCCAGCCTGCTCAGGTCTTTTTGCCATGGTGTTTTGATCTGTACTTTAGCCTCTGTTAGCAACAAGGAAGACACATAATGACCTTGCAGCAGCTCCCTTTGACACACAAGCCATGTAGAGCCTTTGGCTCTGTGGCCTTGACGGTGATTAAAGAGTCTGCCAGTTAATTCACCGTCCAACATACAACAGACGTATTCATGTTTCGTGTGCCGTGTGAGGAACATGTGTGGGGGGTTGTTTGTGTGTGTTTCTCCACTTACATAACTCACAGATGAGCAGTCATACCCACCCCAGGCTGGCAGGGTGCCCCAGGCGTCAGGGAGCAGTTCTGGGCCACAAGGACCCTGCTATGCTCACATCGTGCTGTGTGACTTGACTTAGGGGCTGGATGCCAGTCAGACACCTAAACCTATGAGGAGGGGGTTGACGGGACAGAAGTCCCCAGTACCAGATGTCCTGTGGAAAGGACCAGGGAGGACCGGGCTTGAGGGGTGAAGCCACTCCCACAGGCTCATCTGGTGTCCATGTCGCAGGTGAGAAGCCCTACGAGTGCCCAGTCTGCCACGCCCGGTTCACCCAGAGCGGGACAATGAAGATACATGTTACACAGAAGCACAGTGAGAATGTCCCCAAATTCCAGTGTCCCCATTGTGCCACCATCATTGCAAGGAAGAGCGACCTGCGTGAGTGTCTGGTTTAACCCTCTTTCCTGGGCCATATTATCTATGACCAACCCTTGGGGCCTGCCAACCCGCTGAGCCTGCCAGAGCCCTGGAGGTGGCTTCTGGTCCCCAGGAACTATTCCTGGGGTCGAGTGTTTTTCAGAGGTCCTGTGGTGCCATCTGGTGGCCCAGCTGAATAAGTGCTGTTTCCCAGAATGATGTCAGGGTCCTGGTCTAAGCCTGTTCCTATACATGTGAGATGTCAGGGATATTTGTGCTCAAAACACTTTCACAGTATTGTTTTAGTCCACGCTGGGCCTGTTACTACAGATGAGAACAGTGGAGCTCAGAGACAGCCACCTGTTGGAGGGTCCCATGACCAGGGTACGAGTAGGCAGGTGGGTCATAGTTCAGGTGTCCCCGCCTCTCTCTGATCACATCAACAAGCCCTGCACACAACCTTCAGGGAACCAAGAGTCCAGAGTACGTGAGTCCTCACTTCAGGAAGATGCAGATTGTGACATGAAGTCACTTTCTCCTTGGTGAGCACCCCAGACACAGGGACAGCTCAGAACAGGAGTGGAATTACTGTGGCTAAGAGTTCACACGCTCAAGAGCCTGTGGGTGGGCGGCCAGCATGAGCCTGGGCCAGGGAGCCGCACCCTGTTTCTAGATCCCAGGCCTCTCTCTTCTGTGACCTTTTCTCTCTTTCCCAAATGTATGATTTCGTGACACTCAACACATCTTCACAAAAGTAAAAACTCCCTCACTTTGTCCTGAGAAATTCCAGAGACAGGATGAACGGTTCTGAAATAATTTTTAAAAAGGTGAAGGCGTTGACAGAACCTAGCTTCTGTTTTTCATCGAGAACTTCCTGTCAGTGTTGCCTTGGTTACCCGCACACCACCAAGCAGCCCGTGGGACTCAGTAGGACACAAGGATAATGAGCCACTTGCCAGCAAAGGATGTGAGACTTCTTTAAGTAGTAAAAGTAAAATTCTTGAGGAAAAGAATACACTTTTAATATACTGAAAGCGGATTGCCTCCACAGTGAGAATGACCAATGTGAGACTTCCTTGACTCTTCAACAAAGTAGTACACTGTGTCACATGCTGGGGGCTGACATGCTCTACATGACTGTCGGAGGCTGTGCAGACACTTGCTCTGGGAAACTGCACTCTTGGGGTATCTGAGTCAGATGTGCAGGGTGCTCCCCATCACACAGATGGGAGCTGCCTACCTCACACGGTGCCACTGAGCCACCACGCCGAGACCCAGTTGAGCAAGGAGGGAGTGTCCCCTGTCAGGTCCTTTGTTTCCCTCTCAGGTCAGGTGTAAGGTGGGGAATTACGGCACTGACTCCCAGCAAACATCTGGACTCAAGTTTTTAAGTCAGAAATACAGGTTGTATCTTTGTTGTGAAAAAAAAGTGGTATTTTCCTAAATTCTCCACTCGGGGCTGAAGTTCTCAGAGGGCTTGTTAAATGCATACTTGGGGTCCAATAGGGCCAAACTTACAGATCCTCCAACTCCAGCTTGAAGGAGTGACAGCAGCAGCTCTGAGCTGAGATGCTGGGACCCCTGGGCAGCGTGGGCCAGCATCTTGGAGGCATTTGTCATCCCCTCTCCCCTCCGGGTACAGCAGGTCTATGGTGGGTGGAGGCCTGGGACACTGCTGAGTACCCTGCAGGTGGGGACGTCTGCCCACCTTGCGTGGAAGGCTCAGGCTGGCATTTGTAGTGCTGAGGCTGAGAGACCTGGGGTGGAGTGGGATGGATTGGGGTGGAGTGGGATGGATGGGGGTGGGGTCGGCCTGACTGCCAGCTGCAGCCCCCACTGTGCTGTTCTGCCCATTTCAGACGTGCACATGCGTAATCTGCACACCTACAGCACTGCAGAGATGAAGTGCCGCTACTGCACGGCCGTCTTCCACGAGCGCTACGCCCTCCTGCAGCACCAGAAAGGCCACAAGAACGAGAAGAGGTTCAAGTGCGAGCACTGTGGCTATGCCTGCAAGCAGGTACTGGGCTCGGGTGGACTCGGGAAGGCACATTTGGGTGGAGGGAGGCTGGAGTAGGTTCTGTCACTTTGAAAAGTTGTTTCCTGGTCAGGACAACTAGGAGCAGCCAGAAGCCAGCAGGGAAAGGCAGCAGTGTTCACAGCCCAAGGCCCTGAGACCAGATGGCCCAACCAGCTAAACCACTGTCCCAGTAATGCCAGGGTGTCCCGTTACTTTGCCCTTTTTCTTGTTCTGTGTTTGCGGTGTGGGGGTTGAGCCCAGACCCTCGAGCAAGCTAGGCAATCACTCCACCACTCGAGCCATACCAGCAGTCCTCACCCTTTTTGCTGTTTTGTCATTTGGTGTCAGAGCAGTGTAGGTGCCTTCATACCGATTGCAGCAGTGACACTCCACAGGACTGGCTGTCACTGTGGTCTAGCAGCAGAAACAAAGGTCCATGTCACTCAAGAATGCCCTTGGTGACATAGTAGAACTGTGAGCTTACTAAATCTTCATCCTGAATACTTTCTCCTTAATGTCCTGTGTGACAAGAAATGTCGGAAAGCACTGCTGCTGCCTCCAGAAGCCTCAGGATCTTGCAGTGAAAGCCTTGGGGGATTGTTTAAATTTGTGGCTCAACTAGCCACTTTCCTGGGATGGTCACCATTTTCAATGGAAAGAGCAGGTGGTAGGTGAACTCTATACATGTAGTGACTAGGCGTTTGGAAGATGTTTTCTTGACAAAGAAAAATGTAATCTTGTCCCTTTAAGGGAAATGTGTTCCCACTGTTAGAATTTCAGCTTTCAAAAGGAAATTAGAATTTTGGAAAATATGTATTCACCACTGAGCTTTACAGTTTTCTAGTCCTTAAAGACTTTTCTGATAGGTGGGGGTGATTTTAAGAAAGCTGGGTTTTTTTATATATTGTGTGATGTCTATCTTCACAAAATCTTCATGGCTCAGTACAGCCATACCTTCCCAGTGACCAGTCTGTGATGTCACAGGGTCGTGCACGGGCGGAAGAGCCATGCAACACCCCAGGCAGATAAACACATCTTACCGCAATGGGGGGACAAAGGTGACTGGCATGTTTTCACATTCAACATTGCAAACTAAACTTATGTTTTGGTGTCACAGCCAAGAACAGTGTCCACAGTTATTTGGAAAAACAGTTGAAATCCTGCCTGCTTTCCTAACTGTGTGCTGGGAGTCCAGGTCTCCTTATCGCCCTCAGCCCAGCCCACAGATGGACAGACAGAAGCCCAGCTGGGGTCCACCCGGGTTCTTTTAGGAAGTTTCCAGGCTCAGGAAATGAAGACACAGGACAGTTGAACTCCAGAGAACTGTGAATAGTTTTGCATATAAGTAGACCTAAATTCTGCAACCTATATCTTAACTAGCCATCTTTTAATTACGAACAAAGACATTGCTTTTTGTTGTTTTGATTTGAAGAAAGATAATCTACTTTTACAGAAGTAAATTAGCATGCAGTTAGATCATTTTTAAATGAATTGATTTTCTTAACTTTTCAAAAAAACTTTTTTGGAATTTTAACAGTAAATATTACATGTCACCATATGAACAAAAGCTCTTAGGAGTCTGCAGTAAGTTTTTGGCGGGGGGGAGGAGAGGACTGAGGTTTGAACTCGGGGCGTGAAACACACTGAGCAAGCGCTGTACCACTGAGCCACACCTCCAGTCCATTTTGCTCTGGTTATTTTGGAAATGGAGTCTCACAAACTGTTTTTTCCAGGCTGGCCTCGAATTAATCTCAGCCTCCCACATAGCTAGGATTACAGGTGAGAGCCACCACACCCGGCTTGCTGTAATCTTTAAGAGCACAGTGGCCCCAGGATACTTCCAAGGGCTTGGAGCTAGTGTGACAGGTTTACCACGGGTTAGCCAAGGCTACTATGGTTCACAGTGTGGGCCGTAAGTAGGGAATGCTTTGATAAAAAGGGTTTTCAGGTAGGTTTTGAACATTAGAGTATTCTGAGGCTCCAGATCAGAGTTGCTAAAGCAGAGGGGGCATTATGGACCCAGACTGAGCAGAGCAGGCCCTGGAGGCCAAATAGGAGGGGGGCGTGAGAAGCAGAGAGCAGCCAGGCGTGAGGAGGCCAACCAGGGGCCTGAGACTGGAACCAGCTGGGGGATCCCAGCGCCAGGTCCTGGAGAGCCAGGCTCCTAGCTGGAACTCGGGGGACAAGGTCCTGGAAACTGAATGAGAAATGTGTAGGTGGGGGGTGGAGTGGATGTGCTGCAGGAGTCAGAGTAGAGAGATGGGAAGCAAGAGCACCAATTAAGTTGGTAACCGTAATGCAGAAGTGACCACAATGTGGAAGTGACCGTGCATTTAATTAGAAAAACCGCAGCATTTGAAGTGAAGCAGCAAGTGTGTGCTTTTAGGTAGCTTTACACCTGGTTTTGGTCCTGATTTCCCAAGTTCTTACAAGTCTTCTTTTAAACCTTAGGTTGCATCTTTGCTAAGAACAGTTATTTTCACCATTATGTTTTAAAAATCAGTGCTAATATCTGACATCATTGTATGGGATGTAGATGGAAGGAAAACTATTTAGATAATTAACACACTTTGGCCTCACACATCTGCTGCTTTAAACTCTCCACCTTAGACCTGTGAGTCTGCGGGCTCTCTCTGTCCCCCATCCCCTCCGCCCTCCCCCCAACCCCGCCCTGCCCCATGAACCAGGTAACCACAAATGTTCCTATGTGATGATCCTCCAGATACCCGGCGTCCTGGGAGGGGCCGGGATGGTCATCTTGTCACTTCCAGAGTGTGCTCTCCCGCAGGCCTGAAAATCCAGAAGGAATTAGTGACGAGAACTCTGTGACAGTGGCGGCTAAGTGCCAGCCTGTCTCAGACACCACGAGGAGACCCTCCTGCGGCTTGGAGATGGGCTCCGGGTGTCTAGCTTGGCATACGATGTCCTGGGGGAGGATGAGCATTTTGTAGGATAAATGTTGGAGCTCTTCCCTGGGTCAGCGTGTTCCTCCCCTTCTCCAGGAGCGGCATATGACGATCCATGTGCGCACGCACACGGGAGAGAAGCCCTTCACCTGCCCATCCTGCCCCAAGTGTTTCCGGCAGAAGCAGCTGCTGAGTGTGCACTGGAAGAGATGCCACGACGCCAGCTTCGTCCCCACTGTGCACAAATGCCCTAAGTGTGGCAAAGGCTTTTCCCGCTGGGTAAGCTTCCTCAGCTGCAGCAAATCCCAGAAAAGATCCCTCCATCCCAGAAGCCAGGGCCACTCCAGGAGGGCTGACCAGCCCTCAAGGTAGCAAGCACCTCCTGCACTGCACAAAATGCTTAGCATTTTGGAGCCGAGAAACTTGAAGGATTTGGTGAGTAGGTGGTCTTCCCTGCCACAGGATCTTGCAAGTCATTTTGGGGCAACCTCAGGTTTGAAGGGTGAGGTTAAATGGCTCCTATGAACCCAATGTAGGACATAGCTTCCCAGAGAAACATGGCTGTCACACGTGGCTCAGATGCTCTGAGACCCCAGTTGCCTGTGCAGGCTTGTATTTTCCTAGATAGTGTATAGCTCCTCAAAACTTCGCTCTTGGTTTCCAGGGGTCGGGAACTAGGCAGTGGCGGGGTGGGGGGGGTCGGCTGGGTGGCTCTGATTCGGGTCCATCAGGTTGCTGGCAGAATGTGCCCAGGGGCTGTGATGTGGCAGTGCCGGGCCGGCCCGAGGATCATCCTCCACCATGCTCCCAGTAGCTGTGGGCACAAGACCTCCCCATGGAGCTACTCAGGTATCGTTGGGACCAGAAAAGGGAGAGGAGGAGGAAACCCAGGGTCTTGATGTTCTAGTCCTAAAGTGACACAGGTCATTTCTATGTATTAGGACAAATCCATAATCCAGTGCAAGCTCAAGAGCGTCAGAGAACCTGTGGACGTTTTGCAACCAACGCATCCATGGGTGGTCTGTGCTCCATCCCAGTTTTATAAAGTTCTGAGTTATGTGGAGTTGACTGGGATTTGAATTCTGGGACTCATCTGTGAGGCAGGTGCTCTACCACTTGAGCCACAGCCCCCGCCCTGGAGTTGACTTTTTGTGGTGGAAGCTTTATCTTTTCTCTTAAAAGGAAGTAACAGGGTAACTAGCTGCATTTCCCGAGTGTCAGAGTGGGATAGCCGGGGAAGCTTGACCCTGTTGGCACAAAACTTCAGGTCTACATGTGGCTCTGGAGCAGAACAGTGTCACAACCGAATCAAAGTGAGAAGTGAGGTGGTGGCAGTGGAGACCTCAGGCAGAAGCTGCCTTTCCATGTGAGAAACGGAAGCAGAGAGAAGACTGAGTAGGCCTCACACCATCCCCTGGGACAATCGGAAGTCTCCAGACGGTTCTTCCGTTCAAGAGAGAACATCTGGACTGGTATTGAGAATGGGTGAGGAGCTCTCCCAGCCTAATAATAATTAGACAAATACCCAATTGAAAACAGGCAAGCTGGACGTGGTGTTCACACGTGTAATGCCAGCACTTGGGAGGCTGAGACAGGGGGATTGAGAGTTCCAGGTCAGCCTGGGCTGCACAGCACAACCCTGTCTCAAAATAAAACAAAACAAAAAGCTACAACTCAGTCAAAAATACCTAAACAGACATTTCTCCAAGGAAACCATTCAGATCACTGAGGAGCATGTGGAAGGCCGTGCAGCACCATCGGTCGTGATGGAAACAGAAATTGAAGCCTCCATGAAGACTGGAAAATCGGGGCCTCATAAATCACTCATGGGATTGTTGTATGCTGAAGTCACCTTGGAAAGTGGCAGGGCCTCAAAAAATGAGTGACCAAATGACCAGTTTCCAGATAGATACTCAAAAGAATTGAAAACGTTTATGGCACATGGAACCTCACGCACAAATGTTAACAGTAGCACTATTCACAATACAGCCAAGAAGTGTGAATTATCCCGATGTCCATCAAGTGACGAATAGCTACAGAACATGTGGTCTGTCCATCCGATGAAATACTTGGCTATGAAAAGGAGCAAAGAGCTGATTCTTACTACAGTGCACCTTGAGAGAAACCAGACACAGAAGGCCACATATTGCAAGATTCTGTTTTCCACTGAAAAAATCGGTCAGCTGCTGCCAGGATGGAGGAGTGAGGGGGTGGTCAGAGGGCTGCTGATGGGGTATGGGGTTTCCTTTGGGGGTAACAAAATGCTATAAAAGTAGGTCTGTGAACACTGGAAGAACCATGTTTTAAGCAGGTGAATCGTCTTGTTACCTGGCCCACATCTTCACAAAGCTGTTAAAAATAAAGCCTATCTGGATCTCAAATTCAACTTAACTTCTCTAAAAGTAAAAGTTTTCACACACACACACACACACACACACAAATGCACAGTTTGGCTCCCAGAATGTCACAGGCCAGACGCTGTCCCTCCCAGTGAGGGCCCTGGTGTACACTCGGTGCTGGCTTCTTGGTTTTCTTTTAGGCTTGGGTTTGTCACATTCATTCACCCTCTGAAGTCCAGACTGCACTAAATGTAGGTTGACCTAAAACCTTCACCCAACCATTTATCTATTTATTGCTTATTTATGGTGCTGGGAATGGAACTAGGCCTCACGCCTGCTGGCAACAGCTTGTCCTCTGAGCTGCATCCCCAGCCCAGCTACTTTTAAAGGCCATGAGTGTTCATGTCTGTGTTTTGTTAATACAGAGCTGTGTCAGGAGCTCTCAGCCCTCAGCATGGTGGCATCTTGGGGCCACTGTGTGGTCACGTATGCATTTCACCAGGGAACAGACCATGGCTTCCTTCATGTTCTGAAAGGAGCTCTTAACCTCCCAAGAGACTCGGTTTATTCCTAATCATCCTGGAAAACAAGATGACAAACTTTTCGTCAAGGGCCCCAGAGGGAAGGTCCCCAGCTTCTCAGGCCAGATGGCCTCTGGCCCACCTTAAATCCTTCATTGTCCACAGAGCAGCCGCTAACGGACAGTCTGTAAGTGACCACTGTGGCTGTGCTCTGATGAAACCTGCTGCAGGCCAACCCCAATGGCTAAGCACAAGTGGGAGGACTGAGGTGACCTGCACTTGCCTGCTTACCTGTTAACTCCACCCTCCCGCCAGGAAGCAGGACGGTCCTGCCAGGCACAGGCCAAGGTCAGACTAAAACTTTAGGGGCCAGGGTTACATAATCAGCAAATTCAGAGCCAAGATCGCTTTTCAGCTTTGCACATGAACTTTCCAAATAGCCAAAAAGTGTGAATTATCCTGATGTCTATCAAGTGACGAATAGCTACAGTACATATGGTCTGTCCATCCGATGAAATACTTGGCCATGAAAAGGAGCAAAGAGCTGATTCTTGCTACAGTGCACCTTGAGAGAAACCAGACACTCAGAAGGCCACATATTGCAAGATTCTCTTTTGCAGCTGATTTTAATTGTGATGTTCACTACACAAGAATGTCACCAATGGGCTTGGCTAGGACATCCTTGCTTTCCTCTGTTCTCAATGTCACATGCAGGTTTAGCAGCTGCCATCTGTATCCTTGGAGCTCAGTGGGGTCAGGGGAGCAGCCAGTAGGACAGGCCATCTCCATGGTCTGTCATTGCTGTAAAATTTGGTGGATGTGTTGTATTTCCAGCTTAATACGAGTGCTCACATTAAAGGGTATAGAAGTGTTTTAGAAAAATAAATTACAACTTCTTTTTGTTTTAAACATTTTTATTAGCACAGATTAGTTATCCAGGGTGTTCGTGGTGACATTTCCATGTATGCTTTCCATAGATGCATGTTTCCATTTGTGAAACTTTCTCTTAATTACCTGACCTTTTGGAGCTCTACTGCCTGTGCCCACAGCTTCCAGTGTTTTCCTTCTTTCCTGTAGCAGTGTCAGATCTCACATTAAGATATTTGATCCACTTGGAATTGTATTAGTACAAGGTGAGAGACAGGGATCTAATTTCAGTCTTCTACAGGGGAATATCCAGTTTTCCCAGTACCATTTGTTGAAGAGACTGACATTTTCTGCAATGCACATTTTCAATTCCTTCAACAAAAATCAAGTGACTGCACCTGTGGGTTTGTGTCTGGGTCTTCTGATCCACTGTCTTCATGTCTGTTTCTGTGCCAGTCCCATACTGGTTTTCCTGCTATGGCGCTGTAGTGTAGTTTGAAGTCAGGTATTGTGATGCCTCCTGCATTGCTCTTTTTGCTCGGGATTGCCTTGGCTATTCGAGGTCTTTGTGCTTCCATATGAACTTGAGGATTGGCTTTTCTGTCGCTGTGATGAACCTCATTGGCATTTTGATGGGAATTGCATTGAACACGTAGATTGCTTTTGGTAATATAGCCATATTCACAGCATTCAATTTCTTTATTCAGTGATTTATAGTTTTCATTGTATATAGGTCCCTCACTTCCTTCATGCAATTTATTCCTAGGTATTTTGGGTTTTTTGAGGCTATTATAAATTAGATTATTTTCTTGATTTCATTCTCAGTCTGTTCATTGTTGGTACGTAAAAAAACTAATGATTTTTGTATGTTCATTTTGTATCCTGCTACTTTGCTCAGAGTAAAGACAAACTCTCTTTGAGAGTTTTTTGCTGGAATTTTTAGTCTTTTAGGTGTCATCTACAAATAGGGATAATATGACTTCTTCTCTACTTGAATCCCTTTTATTTCTTCCGTCTTATTTGTCTAGCTAGTACAAATATTGTATAGAGTGAGAAGAGTGGACACCCTTGTCTCATTCCTGCCTTTATAGGAAATGGTTTCAGTTTTCCCCATTTAGCATGATGCTGGCTATAGGACTGTCTTATATGGACTTTATTATGGTGAGGAACATTCCTTCTGTTACTAGTTTCTTCAGAGCTTTTATCTTGAAGCCATGCTGAATTTTGTCATACTGCATTGTCTGTGTCTGTTGAGAGGATCATGTGATTTTGTCCTTGTTCCTGCTTCTGTGCTATGTTACATTTATTGATTTGTATATATTGCACCATTTCTGCATCCCTGGAATAAAAGCAACTTGATCGTAGTGTCTGATCTTTTTGATATGTCGTTGAATTTGGTTTACCAGCATTTTGTGGAGAATTTTTGCATCTGTGTTCATTAACGAGATTGACCTGTGGTTATCTTTTTTTGTTTCATCCTCATCTGGTTTTGGAATGAGTATAATACTGGCTTAATAGAATGAATTTGGTAATGTAGCTTCCTTTTCTATTTCCTGGAGGAGTTTCAGGAATATTGGTATTACTTCTTCTTGTTGTTCTTTTGTTGTTGGTGGTGGTGGTATGTTTTCTTTTTTGGTGCTGGGAATCAAACCCAGGGCCTTGCATGCTAGGCAAGTGCTTTACCACTGAGCTACATCACAGCTCTAAGTCTTTTTTTTTTTTTGGCAGTACTGGGATTTGAACTCAGGGCCTGCACTTTGAGCCACTCCACTAGCCCTTTTTTGTTAAGGTTTTTTTTCACTATACAGTCTCACAAACTATTTGCCCAGGTTGGCTTCAAATGGCGATCCTACTGATCTCTGCCTCCTGAGTAGCTAGGATTACAGGTGTGAGCCACCAGCGCCTGGCGTGTAAGTCTTCTTTATAGGTCTGGCAGAATTCAGAAGTGAATCCTTTGGGTCCTGGGCTTTTCTTCATTGGGAGACTTTTTATTACTTATTCAATATCATTGCTTATTATAGATCTATTTAGGTGGCTTATATCCTCTTGGTTCGATTTTGGTTGGTTAAATGCATCTAGAAATCTATCCATTTCTTTTGAATTTTCCAGTTTATTTAAATACAAGCTTCACAGTGTTCCCTGTGATCCTCTGGGTTTCATTGGTATTTGTTGTGATATCCCCTTTTTCATTTCTAATCTTATTAATTTGGGTCTTTCCTTCTAATCAGAATGGTTATGGGTTTGCCAATTTTATTTATCTTTTCAAAGAATCAACTTTCTTTGTTTCATTGATTCTTTGTATAGTTTTTTTGGTCTCTGTTTCATTGATTTCAGACCCCATTTTTATTATTTCTTTCCTCTACTAATTTTAGGTTTAGCTTGTTCTTATTTTTCTAGGAGCTTGTGGTATAGCTTCAGGTTGCTCATTTATGATCTCTGTTTTTGAAAGTAGGCACTCATAGCTCTAAACTTACCCCTTAGCACTGCCTTTGCTGTGTCCCATGGTTCTGGTAGGTTGTGTTTTCATTTTCATTAGATTCCAGGAACTTTTTTTATTCCCACCCCACCTCTTATTTCTTCAGTGACCCACTATGTTGTTCAGTCTCTGTGTGTTGGAATATTTTCTGTAGTTTCTTTTGTTGCTGAGTTCTAGTCTTATTTCATTGTGTCTGATATTTTCAGTTTTCTTGTATTTGAGAAGACTTGCTTTGTGTCCTAAAATATGATATATCTTGGAGAAAGTTCCGTGAGCTGCTGAGAAGAATGTATATCGTGCTGCTACTGGATGAAATACTCTGTAGATGTCTGTTAAGTCCATTTGGTCTATGGTATCATGTAATTCTGAGGTTTCTTTGTTGATTTTTTTGTCTGGATGACCTATGCATTGGTGGCAATGGGTATTGAAGTCTTCCGCTATCAGTGTGTTGGGGTCTATCTGTGCTTTTAAGTCCAGGAGTGTTCGTTTAATGAAGCTGGCACACCTCAGTGAACCATTGCCATTTCCTCTTTATGTGTTGATCCTTTTATTAGTATGGAGTACCTTCTTTGTCTCTTCTGACTATTTTAGATTTGTAGTCTGTTTGATCCAATGTAAGTATAGCTACTCCTGTCTGTTTTCAGGGTCCATTTGCTTGGAAAATCTTTTTCTACCCTTTCACCCTAAGCCAATGTTTGTTTTTGTCGGTGAGATGCATTTCTTACAGGCAACAAATTTGGGGGTCTTACTTTTTAATCCAGCTCACCAATCTTTGTCTTTTGATTGGAGAGTTGAGACTATAACATTCAGTGTTAGTATTGCAAGGTATGTGATAACTCCTGCCATTTTGTTGCTTTTTTTAGTGTTACTACTCTCCATTCACATATCTGTTCATTAGTGAGATTGAGTTATTCCCATACTTTCCTGGCTATATTTACCTTCATTTTCTGCGTGTAAAATTCCTTTCAGTATCTTCTGGAGTATAGTTTTAGTGGTTTAGTTTCTGTTATTATGGAAAGTTTTTATTTCTCCTTCAATTAGGAATGATAGCTTTGCTGGATAGAGTAATCTAGGTTTGAAATTATTTTCTTTCATTACTTGAAATAACCTCATTCCATGCCCTCCTTACTTTTAATGTTTCTGTTGAAAAATCCATACATTGATGGATTTGCCTTTATAGGTGACCTGGCATTTCTCCCTTGCAACTTTCAAAATTCTAACCTTGTTCTATACTTAATGTTTTAACTATAATATGCTGTGGAGAGTTTCTATTTTGGTCGTGTCTGTTTGGAGCACTGGAGGCCTCAAGATCTTGGAAGTTTTCTACTGTTTTGTTGAATATATTTCCTATGCCTTTGCTTTCACCTCTTCTTCAACACCCATGATGCATAGGTTTGATCTTTTAATGGAGACATAGAATTCTTGCCTGTTCTTTTTGTATTTCTTTATTTTTTTCTATGTATTCATCTGGTTTGTTTCTGTTATATGTACTTTGTCTTCAAGCCCTGAAATTCTGTCTTCCATTTGTTCCAGTTTGCTGGAGAGGCTTTCCGTTGAGTTTTTTTATTTGACTTAAGACGCTTTTTATTTCCAGAGCTTCAATTTGGATTTTTTGAGGCTTTTTATGTCCTTATTAAATTCCCCTTTTATGTCTTATATTGTCTTCATTATTTCATTTAGCTGTTTATTTGCATCCTCCTTGCATTTATTAAGCTGTTTGTATACTCTTAGAGTCCATTCATTTGCTTCTCTGCCTTTTCATTGAACTCATTTAGCTGTTTATTCAGTCTCTTTGATCTCATGGACTTGTTTTTGCATGTCTTCTTTAATCTCATTAATTGTTCTTACCATCATTATTTTGAGTTAGAAATTGAGGTTCCATCCTCCTCACTATCCAATATCCTCTGTTGTATGATTGTTGACCTTTTGAGGAGTCATATTCCCCTGCCTTTTCATAGTTCTTGTGCCTCTATTTTGAGATTTTCTCATCTGCAGTTTATTAGCTGGTTGGGGGTTTTTGTCACCTGAAGTCTTTCCCTTGAATTATTTTCTGTGTTCTAGCAGGACTGGTTATTAGCTAAGTTGTGTTATTTCTGGGGGTAAAACTTAGCAGTCACAAACTCATCAATACCAGTCCAGGTACGTACATGAAGCAGAATACCTTTGCAGTATTCTCTGTCCCGTCATGTTATATACAAAGAAGACTAGAATTCTTGTATGGTAGGGAGTTAGAAAAATAAAACTTGTTTTGCAAGTTAAAACCTAGGGTACTAAAAATAAAGAGAGTGGGAAGGAGATAAGGAACAAGGAAAATGGAAGGGGGAGAGAAGATGGGAGGGCTGCAAGTAAACAAGACCCTGCTGTGAGAGGGACAGTTCAGTTGTTGTGAGAAAGGTGCTATTTCCAGGGATGATGGAAGGATAGACAGATCAAGAGTAATGCAAGAAGGAGGTAGAGTAAACCACCTGTTGATTGGTTTGTAAGCAAGAGATAGGAAAAGTGAAGGGAAAAAGAGAAAAAAATTAAAAATGAATAAGGTGAAAAAAGTTGGCAATATATGAGGGATAGACAAAAGAAAACAAAAACATTCAAAGTCTGAATTTCTTCCTTGTTACAGAGAAGAATGTATGTCTTCTGTGCTCTGTTTGTACACTGGATGCTCCCCTCTGGTCTCTGGTCCTCAGTGTTTCATCCGTACTTCTGTTGTATTTACTCACATGTCCCCAGGGGGACTGTGGATTAGGAAAGCTGCTGGAGTGAAGTTAGGCAGCTCAGAGTGTGTGAGTTAGCCATTATGGCAAATGAGAAAGAAAAAGCAGACATTCTCAGTTGCGAGTTCTCCAAGCACAGCTAGTGGGTTAGGAAACCTTGTCAGTGATGAGCTTTTTGCTCTTTCCCCCCTAGTCCTCCAGGACAACATTTCACCTGGGGAGTAATGGGTGAATGACCCCTGTCACTTGTGTGTGTGTGTACGCTGCTGGGTTGGCTGGTAAGTTAGGGCTCTAGCTACCTGGCCAGCTCCTTGTTTTGGGATCCAGACCTGGATGCTGAGCTCTAGCCAGTTAGCCTGCTGGCCCTGCCCCTCCTTGGGATAGAGATGCTGGACTAAGTGGCTTTCTCCCACCCTTGTCAGGCCAGTCTGGGAGTCTTCAATCTGCCCACTTAGCCAAAGGATTTCTTGGAATTGGTGGGGTAGGGGGTGGTACCGATTCAGCCAGTTTAGTCACCAGATTTCTCAGAGGTCGGCTTAATTTGCTCCCACCCACTGAGCTGGCCTGCGCAGCCCTCAGGACTGAAAACAGTTAACTCACCTGATTGGTTTGTATTAGAGGGGACTCAGGTCAGTGGTCAGCTACTGTCCCTTCATGTTGTGATTTTGCACTCAGGGTAGTCCTGGTGAGCAGGAAGCAGTTCATGTCCAGATGGAGAAAAAAAAAAAGCCAAACAAACAGCAGAACTCAGGTTGGGTGCAAATGGAGCAGGTCCCAGTCCATGTCCATGAGTCCACAGTGGATTTTTGCACTTTTAGAAGCTTAGTTAGAAGTTAGTAACACTAGCTACAGGTTGTCCTTATACGGGCACCCTCTTTTTTAGCATACTAACTTGCCCACCTACCCTTGCAGCCACAAACCTGAGGTTTTCTTTCAAATTCTTAGAGACTCAGGAAAGTGGTATCTATCAACAACCCACCGTCTTGCCTCTCTTACTGACTTCTATTTAAAAAACTGAAAACAAGCTAGTTTTTTTTCTAGACCTAAACACAGTAGGAAGGGTCATCTGAAAAATGTGATTATTTTTTTATCTGAGATCATAAAAGGTAATGTTGCCTGCTGTTGTCCTGTCAGTCTATAAACCATGTGTTGTGAACTACAGTTAGGGACACAGACGCTCATTGTGTGATGTGTCATCTCTCCCACAGAATAACATGAACCGACACGCTGAGAAGTGTGTATTGGAGGAAAAGAGGGTGAGCACCTCAGGAAAAGGAAGGCGAATGAGAAAGAAAAAGCAGACATTCTCGAAAGAAGCAGGAAAGGATGACGGTACCTCATTTTAAATAAATTAGTTTTTAATTTGGCAGTGATTTCCCAACTGAGTGCAGGGGTCAAATATGCATCTGCCCAGTGGTCAGTCTGAGGCAGTCCCCCCACCCAAACCTGGAACACCTGGCCGTGGTCGGGCTCTTTACCGCTCCCCGCCATGTTGGGCCGTGTTGGTGGCCAGTGAGGCAGAACAGCTCTCCTCTTAGATGGCAGTGGTGTGGAAGGAGAAAGCATGAGAACCTGGGTGGGCACAGCCCTGTCACATGGGTCCTTTTGAGCCATGTCCACATGCTGACTGACGCACCTGTGTATGTGCGCACACAACACACATTCTCTCTCATACCCTGCTTACACCTGCACCACACCTCTGTGCCTCACACACCTGTGCCACACACACACCTGCACCATGCACACCTGAGTCTCACACAGACACCTACAGCATGCACACACCTGTGCCATGGGTACCTGCACCATACACACCTGTGTCATACACCTACACCTGGTCCACATTGCACCCACAGTCCGCCCACACCCTCTCTGTGGTCCCGGTGATGCCTAGGGTGGGTTGCTGGTGACTTGGAGCTCCCTCCCTCCTGCTCTGAGGACAAGAGAGAGCGTTCCTCAGCAGAGGAGCTGCTCTCCTGTGCCCCAGGCTCAGTCCATCCAAAATGGAAAGCTCATCCCTCAACCTCCACCGTTCTCCTGCAGACTCACCCACGGCCACCTGTGGGCTGCTCCACCCATGCATCTGAGTCACCTGACCTCGGACTTCAGCTCCTGCAGCCCTAGCATGCCCCCCATCCCACTGCTTGCCTCACCTTTGTCAGGACCTTGACCAGAACAAGTCCTCAGTCTGTGTTCGAGGGGACAGGTGTCCTGGGAGCAGTGTTCTGGGGACTGTGAAACAAGGCTGGGTGAGCAGGAGCGTGCCGTGGGCATTTCATGGTCTCTTCCTCTAGTGCCCACGAGGCCCCACAAAGGACTCCCTGGCCCAGTGTCTCTCAGGTGGAGGCTGGGCATCCCTGATTTAGAGCTGACAGCTCACATCAGAACATCTCCAGCCCCACATATTCTCGCTTCCTCACACTCACTGCCACGTAAAACTCAAGTGATGATTGTCTCCAAAATCCGTCTGCACGTTTACCAGCTCACATGTCTCTGCTTTCATTTGAATTTCCTTGCCCTGTGTCTTCTTTCCAAGACGCTGCTGCCGGGGAGGCCACCACCATGAGGGGGACACAGCTCCCAGGGGAGATGTCTCCTGTCCACTGTGAAGACGGCTCGGCTGGGAGCGGGTCCCTGCCAGAAGCCATGACCTGTGAGATGATCCTTAACCTGATGGATAAGTGACAGCCTCTCCACCTTACACTCTTTAGTTCTAAAGCCAGGTAGAAACACTTAGCATCTTCTTTGAAACACGTTCATGACAAGATGGTCACTAGTTCTCCCAAGTTAGAGAAGTGGTGTGGAGTCGTTTGCCCATTAGGGGCCGGATATCTCAAAAACAAAAGTTGTAGGTATTTGACTAAAGGCTTAAACTTAAATCAGAAGGGAACACCTCACACCTATGAATTAGTTCCCTTGCTACCAGCAGGGTGGCCCCCAAGGAGGGAGCAATGAGTTTTGGGGAATAGTTATTTCTGTAGGAGTTTAGACCAGCTGCTGCTTCCACAGTACTAGAGAGCTGTACGTGAAATTGCACACACCCACGATGTTCCTAATACTATCATTTTAAACACTACAGATTGATTTTATATCCTTTTTATACAAATGAATTTTCCATAAAATTTAAAGCTACCATAGTGCTTTTAATTAGTTCTAAATCCAACCCAAAAGACCTTAAAGATATAAAAGAGAAATTTGAGTGGATAATGAAAGCTGACATGAGAAGGGAATGACGAGCCATCTGTGTCAGCCTGGGGTCTGAGCAGGGTTCACCTTCACATTTTGCATTCTCTTTTAATTATGTTCTTTGGCAGGTATGAAATTGCCCTGATGTTACCATTACTGCTCATAAATACTCTAATTTATAACATCTTTTATTTTGCTAAAACAATTTTATTTACAATTTTTAATTATTGGCAGAGGGAGAAGAAACATAAAAAAAATGTGATGAAAATGTATTCTTGTAAGAAATCTGTGCCTTTTCTTAAACCAGCAATAATGAGAACCCCTCTTTTGCCAGTCACAACCCCAGCACGAGTGACCTGCCTTGAGTGGCTTAGGTGACAGTAGGGGCTTGGCATGTGCCAGAGGTGTCCTCTGCTTAGCTCACTTCTGCTGTGACCTTTCCCATGCCCCCATATTTCAAAATCATTGGTAAGCCCCAAATTCAAATTCTTACAATGTTGATCTGTTAAAAAAAAAAAAAAAAACATATCCCAAGTTAGAGCCTTGTGCCTTGTGGCCAAGTGGAAGTGACTTTCCAGCAGGAAGGACATTGCGCTCTCTTTGTGCCAGTAAATGAATTCAGTTTACATACTAAGATTTAAATTTTGTGTCTGTGGTGTGCTGTCATTGTAATGGTTTGAATTTTTGTGTAGTTTCTTATTTTTTTTATTCTAAAGATTTTTTGCATAACTCAATAAAATGAAATGACTTAAAATTGCTATCTTTGTTATATATGAGTGGTGGTCTTTAAAAATGTCTTCTTTGTCAAGTGAGGATGTGGAGAAACTGGAACCCTGTGCACTCTGGGCATGAATATAAAATAATTCTGCTACCATGAAATCAGTGTGGCTCTTCCTCAGAAAATTCAAAATAGAATTCCCAGAGGATCTCCACTTCTGGGCTTATACCCCCAAAAAATTGAAACCAGGATTTCAAAGACTCCACTCTCACCTTCACAGTCATATTATTCACCAAAGTGGAACCAACCAAAGTCAATCACTGGTGAAGAGATAAATGAGATGTGCTCTGTACACACAGGGAACACTATACAGCCTTAAAGAGGAATAAAATCCCACTATGACCTGGTTAATCCTTGAGGACATTATTTTCAGTGAAATGAGCCAGTCACCAAAGTATGTCGCCAGATTCCATTGATGGAAGGTCCTTGGAGGAGTCAGATGCAGAGACAGGAAATAGAATGGTGGTGGCAAGGGTCTGGGAGGAGGAAGAATTGAGAGTTGGTATTTAGTGGGGACAGGGTTTCAGTTTTGCAAGATGAAAAGAGTTCTGGGTGGAAGGCAGAGACAGGAGGGTATGTGCTCAGCCCAGGTAAATTTGGTGAGACCCTGTTTGAAAAACAATGAAAGTGGAAGAGACTGGGGTATGGCACAAGGTCCTGAGTTCAATGTCCTGTACTGCCAAATAAAGAAAAAAAACCTGGAGGTGGATGGGGGTGACGGCTGCACTGTAGTGAGGACACCTAACACCACTGAATTGTCTGCTCAGAAATGGCCTGTAATCCCAAAAAACTCAGAAATGGCCTGTAATCCCAAAAAACTCAGAAATGGCCTGTAATCCCAGTGTCACCAGGATCGAGGTAGGTCCCCAGTGGAGAGGTTTGTGATGTCACAAAAAAAGAACCTTAGGACACATTGAAGTAGAGACAAGCAAGCGTATTAGCAAAGCAAAGCAAAGGACAGCACACACCCAGAACCCGGGCGCGGGCGCGGGCGTGGGCCCGGGCGTGGGCAAAGGAAGGGACATGCCGAGCGCTCCCGCTGTCAGGGGAGTTTGTAGTGACAGAGTGGTGGGGGTTTGGATTAAACTCCTGGGAACGAGTGCGCTCCTTTGTTCTGGACACCTCACTCTTGCTTCTGCACTGTTCTGACATCATCACTTGGACCCAAAGGTAGTGAGTCTGGCCAATATACCAAACCCGAGTCATTGTGACAAAGATGACCCTTTAAACAGAGGTCATGTTTCATCAGATGCTCCTTTCAAGACAGATGTCTGTCCTTAAGACAAATATTGGGGGGGGGAGGTGGCCCAAACAATGTGAGTAAATGTAAAAACCATAAAAAAGACACATATTGTTTTGCAAATGCTTTTGTGATCAAAGGAGTCATTTTATCAAGGATCAGCGTCTTTCTCTAAGATATTCTTGCTCAATTCCTCCAGTGTAGTAATCCTTTGGGTGACTAGGACAGGTCAGAGGGAGAGAGCTGCTCGTTTTTAACTGTCCCCTCAGCTCGGTGAGGGAGTGTGAAGCTTAAAGCAAAGAAAGTCGTGCTGAGTGATCCAAGCCATTTCTGATGCAGTGCTCACTCGCTGATCCTGAGTGGCTGGCTCTTGTTTCCTGTGCCTCGATTTCCCTGACCTACCCTTGCCTCTGCAGCACTCAGGAGGTGGAGGCTGGAGGATACAGACCAGCCTCTGCTACAGAGTGAGACTCTGCCTCAGACAAACAGAAATGGCTAAGATGGTAAATTTTATTTTATGTGTACTTTATGGCAATTGATTTTTTTTTTAATTTAGGGATAGATAATACAAGAAACGTGGTTTTTAAATGCAAGTTGGTCTCCAAACGCTATAAAACCAGTCTCTACAAGAGACTGCACGTGGGTAACCCCTGTGTAGGAGATGATACAGAGAGGGTTCACCTGGCATGGTCGACATTGGTTCTGTTCTGTGCCCGGAGCCTGACCAACACCTGGACGCTGACCCCTTTCTGGTGCATCTGGCTCTGGGATAGAGACAGTGCCCATGAGGCCCACAAGAGGGCAGGCGTCGCCTTCTTTCGGAACGTGGGCACAGGTTCACTCTCTGGAGTGCAGTTACAGCTGAGTCCTGGCAATTTTGTTCCCTTTGTGCCATAACAACAGAGAAGTAGAAGGTGCCTGTGTTTAATGGTAAACGGCCTTAGAGGGTGCAGAGGACTTACAGAACCTGGCCGAGGGGCTGCGTCCCCTGGCCCCGAGTCAGGGTGCTCTGTGAGGGACCTGCCTTCCAGAGGCTTCCCAGGAAGACAGTCCTGAGAGCCAACAGTTATTCTTGGCCACAAGAAGGAGCGTTTCTTGCCCAGTTTAGTCTCTTTTGCCAGGAGACAGCATTTAAATGACAGCACTGTTTGACAACAGCTCTCTTGTATAAAGGATGTTTTTAAACAAACCTGAGAGGTGGCGGGTGTGTGTTAACAGTCTCTGGTCCTGAGATCGGCCGGCGATGAGGTGGGTGCAGTGGCATGTCCTGATGAAGCTGACCGCCCACCTTTGTGAAATGGCAAGAACGTCTTAGTTCCCGGTGAGTCTTGCAGCGTACACGTTTAATTTCCTGGCAGCCTTTGCTCGTCTTTCTGAGTAGCCTCCACACGTGTCACTTTTCATGAGTCTCTGGCTTTCGTAGGTGTTATTTCTACTCACACACGTTCAGTTAAAGCCTTAGAACGGGTGACACACGAAGCCGCTGTTGCACACTTCCCCTTCCTTTCCCCGAGGTTTGTTTTTATGGGGTGTATCAGGCAGACGCAGGATTCTCGCGCAGATTGCAGCCCTGCATCGCTGCTGAATCCCAGGCTCGGCCCTGTGAATCATCTGTAGCGTTTGCACAATTCAGGCTTTCGGAAGACGCCCATACTTCTGCTCCTCTGCTCCTGCACAGTGCAGGTGGGGTTCTACACAAGCACCCGGACAAAAAGTGCTGTAAAAATCTTAAGTGAGCCCCAGTGTGGAAGCCCACCATGAGATCTCGCAGAAAGGCTGCAGGCGGGTAGCCCTCAGTCAGCTGTTCTCTCAGGAGCATCCAAAAGAGCTGAAAGGACACATGACTGGCTGTCACTGCCATTTCCTGTTAACAAGGTGTGGAAGCATGGCAGTTTGCATCTGAGTCCAAAGGTCGTTGATTAAAAGCCACATCCTGATAATAACTAATTGTACTCCAAGGCCTGAGCTATCAAAAGCAGTGAAATAGGGCTGGAGGTGTGGTACAGGGTTAGTGCATGTGCCTGTACCCCTGTACCCCTGGGCCAGGCCGGAGGGGAGGAGAGGGGCCTTCAAATCGTCAGCATCGGTCACTATATTTGGCAGAAAGCTGATTTTTTTTTTCTCTGCTTTCCCCTGGGAGCACCTTCACTTAGAGCTCTTGAAACCTGAACCACACGCCCAGTAGAAAGCCACTACCCTCACAAGCAAAGCCGTTCCCCTGAGAAAGGGGACACAGGCTGCAGTGTTGGGACATCTGTGAGTAGTGACAAATAGTTTTAAAGAGATCCAAGGAGTTTTCAACTAGATTAAAAAAAAAACAAACAAACATTTTGTCAGTTAAATAATTTTAATCAGGAGAAAAAAAAAAAGTTCACCGAGGCATACTCAGGTTTGCTGGCCTAGAAAGATTTAAACATGGCTGCCCTGGGAATTCAAGATCACTTTAAAACAGGGCTTTTGCTCTAGAGCCCCCCACCCTGCAACCAACTCCAGAAAGAGCTTGTATTTGAGAGCAGAGGTGGGGAAGTTGGACCCTTCCCCAATGGATGGACTCAACTGAGGGCTTTGAGTCCATAAAACCCCAAAAGCCAATCCAGATACAGCCTTTTTTTTTGCAGTGGGAAGTGAGGCTTCAGCTGCTGGATGATGACTTTGGGAGTCATGATTGGTACGGCCAGTTTAGCAGTTGGCTCTCTGCACATTGACTCCAGGACAGACAGGCCAGCCCCACACATCAAAACCAAGCTGTCTCCCTAAAAATGACTGTGGCCACTAACCCCACTCTTTATGGTCCTCAGGTCCTGCGATTTGGAACCATGATGAAAGGAAGCTGGTCTGCGATTGAGTACGGTGTGTTTTCCCCAGGTTCTGTCTGATTACTGCATGTGCAGATCCCACAGACACGCCACAGCCCGTGCAGTTAATTCGTAAGGAACTCTTAGGCGTGCAGGAGCACGGGGAGCTGCAGGTGGTGATCTGCTGCCTCTGCAGGAAGGGTGGGCGCAGGGGAGAGCATCTTCAAGGCAGGTCAGGGCTAGGCAGAGGTGGGAGATAGGGTGAGAATCTGGCTTTGATCGGGCTCATTTTGGTCCCCTGGCAGCACCCAGTCCTTTGGGGAGCTTCCTGCTCTAGGGGCACCCTAGGCAGAGCCGCAGGGTCCCTCACTTGGGTGTGCACCTCTCACTCTGCTGGTCACTGGTCACTCTGTGTGTCAGTGGACAAACATACCCTCCTAATCCATGGCTTTGCTTATATCTGGCCACATGACACCCTGGCCTTCATCACGTCCGCCGATCCTGGGGTGTGAGCCCAGCTCTTTTGCCAGATGTCCCAGCTGCCTCAACACTGACAGCTATGCACCTCTGTGGGCGTCAGGATCCTACAGAGAGCTTGTCAAAAGAATTGTCTCCAGGACACATCCCTGCCTTCCCCAAGGCTACAGAATGAGAATCTGGAGTGGCACTCAAGAATTTGCTCCAGGGTCACCTGCCCTCCCGTCTACCATCCACAGATGCTGAGAAAACTGAAGATCCCTTTGCTGGCCAGGCCCCTGACATTTTGTTCTGGGAGGTTCTACCCGAAAGGGCACTGTGGCCTCTTTCCAGTGGTCTGTCACCTGGCCTTGTTCCAGAGAAACAGAAGAAGACAGAGGACCTGTGTGTGACATGTGACCTGAGTTGTGGAATTTGCCGGCCTCTTCCACAGTGTGACCACAGCCATTGACCATTCAGGTGACAGCAGATGAGCTGACAGAGACAAAGCTGATCTGGCTGCACAGGGTTTCACATCCTGCACTGCAGGGCACAGGGACATGTAAAGCCACCATCTGGGAAAAGTGGAGAAAAGTCCTTGACTCTGCAAACCCACTGTGTCCTCCCCTGTCTGGACTTCCACTTCCAGTAAGACAGACCCGTTTCAGGATAAGAGTAGCCAGTGATTTCCAAAACTCATTCCTGCCATTCACTGTGACAGGCAATGACTTCAGGTGTTTGGGTGGACAACTGTGCTGGCAGTAAAAAAAATCCAAAAAGAATCAGAAATTAGTCAAGAGAAGGAAATATTGGCCCAAATATTGGCCCAATGGAAATTAGTGAGAAAGAACACAGCTTTTTATCTAAGGGACTGGGCACCAGAATTATTCTTGGGACTGTTTTCCAACAGGGAGATTTTCTTGCATATTTTTAACTTAAATGTTTTGTGAAATTCCCTTTGAGGTGTCCGTGGGCTCTGCCATTGCACCCCCACTAACAACCTAGAGGCAGGGCCTCTCCCCTCAAATCCCACCCCAGCTCCCACCAGCTCCCAGCTCCTGGCAACCTTGGTTCGGTTCCTGTCTCTATGGTTTTGTCTTTTTCGGAATATCCAGCTATAGAATCGTGCAGGATGCATGGAGTGTGCCAACTCTGAGTGTCCTCTCTGCTCCTTGGCGGTCACGGTTCTTTCTTTGTGCTGCTGAGTCACACACCAGTGTGTGGATGCTGTCCGTCCACTCGCCAACTGTCTTTGTTTCCTCCCCATCACTGTGACAAATGCCTGAGATCATCAACCTAACAGAAGGAAAGGTTGATTTTGGCCCATGGTGTCGAGATTTCAGTCCATGGCCCCGTTGCTTTGGGCCTGTGGAAGCACTGCACATCATGGTGGGAGCGTGTGGTGAAGAATATTCACCTCACGGAGGCTGGGAAGCAAAGAGAGACAGTTGGGCTGGGATCCCAACATCTCCTTCAAAGACATGACCTCACTTCCTTCCACAAAGCCCCACCTGCTGACGGTCCCATCACCTCCCAATAGGACAAGCCTTTGGGGTGCACACTTCAGATCCATACCATAGCACCCCCTTAAGGATATTTGCACTGCTTCCGGTTTGGAAGAGTTCTGGTTAGTCATTAGCAACATCAATACAGGCACTGTGTAAACGTTTTTGCATTTCTCTTAAGCAGATGGGACGAGACTTCCGGTCACAGGTCTCACTGTGTAAGGACCAAACTGCTTCCGAAGTGAGCTCGGCCTTCTGTGCTTCCACCAGCCAGGTAGCAGCAGCACTGCGAGTGTTCTTCCGCACACTCACCACACCTTGCTATGGTCAGGTGCAACTTTGATTTTCAATTTTGCCCATCCCAATAGGCATAGTGGAGCTCACCGCTGGGGTCAGTCACACTCCACTGATAACCAATGATTCTGGAAAGCTCTTTAAGGGTTTATTTGCCGTCTGCATGTCTTTCTTGTGAAATATCTTTGTCTCTTTCAGCTATTTTTACTCTGGATTGTTTGAAAGTTGTTTCAACATTCTCGACACAGTCTTTCCATTCTCTTAACAGTGTCTTTCAAAGAGATTTATTTTCTTGGTGGTGCTGGGGTTTGAACTCAGGGCCTCGAGCTTGCTAGGCAGGTGCTCTACCACTTGAGCCACTCCTCCAGCCCAAGAGGAGATTTTTAAAAATTTTGATGACGTCTAAATTTGTCCTTTTTTTTTTTTTTTGATGAGCCATTCTTTTGGTGTCATATCTAAGAAATTCTTGCATAACCTAAGGTCAGGAAGATTTTTCCCTTCTACTAGTTTTATAATTTTATGTTTTACACTTCATTCTGATCCATTTTGAGTCAAATTTCACTTATGGTGTGAGGTGTGAGTCAAGATTTGTTTTTCCCATATGGATGACCTATTGATCCAGCACCATCAATTGAAAGCCCCTATCCTTTCTCATTGGGTTTCCTTGCAGCTGGTTGACATGCACTGACCATGTGGGGTCCTTTCTGTTTGGAGCCTGTCCTCTGTCATGGCCTTGATTACTGGAACTTTGTGCTAAACACCACAATCAGGTAACTCAGATTTTCCAATATTGTTCTTTTCCAAAATCATTTTAGTTATAGAATTATATTCATTTTAGAATCCAGTTATTCTAGATTCTCTGCCTTTCCATACAATTTCTCAAATCCTCTTTGCTGATTTGTGCAAAAAAAAAATTATTGGTGGGACTTTTGGAGGGATGCATTTCTAGGTCAGTATGGGCAGAATTTTATACTTTAACAATGCTGAGTGTTCCCATCCATGAACACAGGAATTAATCCCCCCATTTATTTACGTTTCCTTTGACTTCTTTCTTCATTCTTTTGTAGTATTCAGCAAGCTGATCTTGGATTTATATCAAAGTTTTCCAGGATTGGGGCAGGGGTCGGTAAAATAATAAACTGTACTGCTTTTGAGATTTTAATTCTCAGTTGTTCTGTGCTAGCATGGAGAAACACAGGTGATGGATATAGATGGACCATGTATCCTGCAGTTTTGCTGGATTTACCTCTTAGTTCTGATAGTTTCTTTGTGGATTCCTTGGGGTTTTCTTTGTGTGCAGTCATGCCATCTACAAGCAGAGGCAGTTTTATTTTTCCCTTCCCAAGGTATGTGTCTCTGTTTTGGTTGCTGTTTGCCTTGCCTTGTGGCCCTGCTAGGATCTCCAGCAAGACTCTGGAATGGAGTGGGGGTGGTGGGGAGAATGACAGTGCTTGACTTTCCCTTGTTCCCAAGTCAGGGAAGAGCACAGGGTGCTCTCAGAAAGCACAAGGCTGGCCATAGGTTTCGTGCGTGTACTTTGACGCGCTGAGGACATCTTGCTGCCACTAGTTTGGTGAGAGTTTGCTGTGAATGGATGTCACAGTTTGCCAGGTGTTTTTTCTGCCTTAAGATAGCTGTGGGCTTTGTCTACAGTCTGCTGGGCTGGTGGAGCACGTGGAGGGATTGAACCAACCTTGCATTCAAGATAGACCTTGCCTGGACATGATGTATTGTCCTTCCCGTGGATTTATGGGCTCATTTTGATGTTTTCTAAGGGTCCTTTCATGTTGTCTCACTTGTCATTTGGCTTTTACTCAGTCTAAATAAGGAGGGGTTGGCAATGGTGATTCCTAGCCAACACACCCCAGCTGCCTGGGGCCCTGGTGTGACAATTTTCCCAGGCTGTTTGTGAACATGTCCAGCCCACTCTGCTGAACCTTTCTTCAGAATAGCAGCTCAGTTGGATCCAGCTGGTCCACAGGCAAGTCGAGGAGACCTCATGACACATGCTCCCAGCATCTCCAGTCTTTTAAAGGTTAGTTTGTCCCTGTTCCCCAAGGCTGACCTAGCCCCAAGGCCTGAATCAAAGGGGACTTAGCATAAGCACTTGCCCTCATCTGTTTGGGAACAGATCCAGATACGCCTCAATCCCATGGTAGCAAGTGACAGCAGAAACTACAAACCCTCCTCATACACAGCTCCACGTTCTCCTCTAGCTCAGAAAGAAGAAGGAAAGCTGTCCCTTTCTTCCTGCTTCACGGATGGTGGCATTTTCCAAGGCAGGCTGCCTTCTGACTGTGAAAACTCAGGCAGTAGGGTGCTCTAGAGCAAAGATGGGGCAGGGAGCCTGGGCTCCCCTCACCCTGCCACCCTCCCTCAGCAGGCCTGGGATTCTCTTGGAAACTTGACTGGATCAGAGATTCTCCCACACCCAACAACTGTCCCTCAGCTAGGGACATCCCTAGTCCTCCCCACACCACTGGGTACTTCCCAGTTTAACTTCAGTCATTTTAGAAGGAACTTCTGGTGGAAAGAGGCCACTGTCAGGGGCAGTGGGGGCAATAGGTGGGGAAAGGGAAGTAGAGATGGCTCCAGTGGGTGAAGAGGATCAAAGGATATCACTTACATATATATGGAGATAACATAGGGAAACCCACCAAAAACTACTTTTAAAAGGGAGGGAAGAGAGAGGGGTTTGGGAATATCATAGAGGGGATGAACTTCCTCAAACAAGCTGTTCACATCTATGGAATTTCCACATGAAACTGTCTTGTACTATTAATTAATCTTAAATAAATAATAGAAGAAACCTCTGCCATCATCACATTCAGAGACCAGTGGGTCAGAGGGGACTGACCCTTTCCACTCAGGGAAATTCTAGGAACCCTTTGAGTGCCTGCAGCTTCTGGTTAGATACTGATGTCCAAGGAGCATCAGGCCGGGATGTGCCAGTGTCCAAGCCAGGCTCCTCCCAAGTAAGACATTCTCCTATGACTAAGTATTAGCAGACAGTGGGAAAAGGCAGACCCTCATCAACTTGGGGCTCTGTGTTCCTAAACTCTGTGCCTACACCCTCCCAAAAATCACACCAGGGTGCCAGCTGTGGAGAAATGAGTGTTCAAATCAGACCGTTAAGCAAAGGGTGCAGGTACAGAAGTGTGGGAGCTAGGGGTGCTCATGCAGAGCAGTGCTGCCCAGCTGTTGCAGGACAGGATGACAACGCTGTTCAAGAAGAGCTGGCTCCAAGGTGACCTCAAGTTCTGGAGTGGATTCTAACTGTGCTCAGGTCCCTGCCCCACCACGAGGTGACCTTTAGCAAAGCCATTGACTTCTGGAACCCTGATTTCTTCAAGTCAACCAGGGCACATTAGCTGAGGGCCCATGCCGGCTGCTGTGCAAACCAAGAGAGAGAAAATGTGAGTAAACCCTTTCCCCACTGCTCACTCGCCCCTCCTGCCCCTTCTGTGCTGTGACCAGCCTCCTGTCACAGGCTTGCTGGTAAGTGTGTCACAGCAGTTTTGGGGCAGGGGGAGCTCATGGGCAGCATTTGTCAGTTTCCCTCTTGCAAATGCTCGCATGGCTGCTGTCATGCTGACCTAGCACTCACTGAGCGAGTGTTAAGTAGCACAGTAGTTCATGCCATAAGCTTCACCTTGGGGATGCCATCTGAGCAGCTGTGATGATAGTTGTACACGCTCAGCTTATGCTCTCACAAACTGAGACTTCTGTCATCCCACAGATTCCACAGACTCCTCGTTAGGAGGTGTGTGTCAGTATTTCTTTCCTAGGGACACAATGCAGTGAGAAAACCTCAGAGGCAAGGAACACAGAAAGGTTTGTACAATGATGCATTACCTTCATCTCCAAAATAACTGCTTTAATTATAAGTTTATATAATTGAGATCTCATAATAATGAGAACTTAATCACAAACATGCACAATTCCTGATAATTTGGCCATCAGCCTCTGTGATGGGAGCCCCTGCCGCACACCTCTGCTTCTTCCATTGTAGAGAGACAGCCCTGCCTCAGTCTGGTCCAGGCCACCAGAATAAAGTAGCCTGTGTGACAGGAAGTGGCACGGTAGGTCCATAGGATGCTGAATCTACATCTTCCCCAGCCCTCCTGACTGGGCTTCCCTCCTGGTGTCCACCGAGGCCACCAGCAGCTCCCTGCTGCACCCATCTCCCCGGGACCCTAGAAGACACCGGCCTCTGGCTCCCGGCAATATGCAGTGCCAGGGGCATGCAGTTGTCTGATTGGCTAGCCCTGGTCACACCCCCACCCTGGAGCTGCAGGTAGAGCCACAGTGTCACAGTGGGGGACATCTGATGGCATTAGGGAAGAAGGGTGTAGATGTCCAGCTGATAAACACATAAGTGTCACTTGTCACAGACCCATGAAGGCACAGGTCAATGGGAAGTTCTGTATAAGCATCTCCTTTGACACTTTTCAATCTCGGTTGTTTTTAATTTTTTGATGCTAAAGGTTTTCCATTGCAAAAGAAATACACACTTGTTTTAACAAGGGAAACAGTAAACAAAGGTTTTGCAAAGGGGCAAAGGAAGAGCTGGCTCCAGGGTGACCTTGGTGACCTCGGGTGACCCACCTCCGCACTCCCCTCTCTCCCTCGCCCGCCATCAGCAGCCTGTCAGATGCCTTCCAACCCACATCCTGGCATGTGGACTGGGGCACACATGGGTTTGAGGTTTATGTGGATGTGACACACACGCTCATTTCTGCACCTCGCTTTCCCTCACTGCCCGTGATCCCCGGGCTTCCCCACGTCGGCAGACAGCCCTGCACACACGCCCGAAGCTCTCCGTGCATGGCTGGGGGCTGGAGGCCTTCCATTCATTGCGCCTTCCAGCAAAGACTCCCGAGATTGCTAAATTTGGTCAGAGCATGCAGGGCTGTGCAGGGTGCCTGCGTGCTAAAAATACCAGCTGGGCTTGGGGTGGAGACTGCACACAGAGCAGCGGCCAGAGACCCACGGGAGCAAGTGTGGGGTCCCAGGTGAAAGTCTTGTTCTCCACAGAGCCACAGGCTCTCCACACCGGCATCCACACTACTGAGTTACTAGATGCCAGGCTGTGGGTTATAAAAGCTGCCTCACTCCTGGGGTGGGGCTCCATGGAAGAGTGTTTGCCTAGCATGCATGAGACCCTGGGTTCAATCCCTAGTGTTCTCCTGCCAAAAAAAAAAAAAAAAAAGCAAAGAAGCTACCTCCCTGAGTTAACCTCCCTGTTGTTCTCTGCCTGGGGCTTGATACCACTTCTGGGTCTGGACCACATCTGGGGACCAGCAGCTCTGACATTTGCCTTCAACTCACTTTTAAAGAAATCGAATACCATCAGGGCTGGGGATGCAGCTAGCTCAGTGATAGAATGTGCCTAGAATGTGTGAGGCCCGGGTTTGATCCCCAGCACCAGAAGGAAACAGACACAGACACACACACACACAAATCAAATGTGCTCATTTTAAATACAATAAGCATACAGTAAGTGGAAAGCCAGTGCCACTTGGCATCGATGTACATCAGGTGTAATAATAAATATAACCATTGTCACTGGTAACACTTTTGAGCATTTCTCAGAGAATGGTGGTCTTCTAACTCTCTCTGATGTCACCTCATTGAATCCATGCCACAGCTCTGGGGGGACACGGTGCTGTCCCCTTCCTCCTGGTAGCTTTGTTTTATAGGTGAGGACAGAGGTTCAGGTTATTGCCAAAGAAGGGGACTGCCTACTTGGTCCTGGTGCACACAGGGCGTGTCCTCCAGGGTGGACTTGAGTCTGAATCTGCTTGCTGCATTACTCCACGGGTGCTCACCCCATGTGGGGAAAGGGAGGGGTCTCCCTGGCCTCGTGGATGAGATTTCCCTGGCAGTGACATCGTTACTGACATGTCACTAATGTGATCACTTCTACTCCTATTTTTTTGGCACGAGATAGGGTCTTCCGCTTATTGTTGCACTGTCCTATTTCATCTATTTCATTTTTTTAAGTGAGTTTAAAGTCAGGTATGGTGAAACACACCTGCAATCCCAGCACTCAGGAGGCTGCATCAGGAGGATCACAAGTTCAAGGCCAGCCTGGGCTACAGAATGAGATCCTGTCTCAAAACAAATAAATAAATAGAATTTAATGGTGAACCAAAAGGTTGATCCAAGTCAGTATCTATGTGATCGCCCCTGGCTCCACCTGTCACATGTCCCCCTGGTGTTCTGAGCCTTACTTAGGAAGGGGCGGAGATGCAAGGCTGTTCTTTCAACCAACAGCACTTCATTTACCCATGGGGGATTTAACTTCTCAGCCCATGGCACAAGCAACTTAACAATAAGTGATATTTCCAAGTAGCACACCTCACAGCATGGGCCTTTCCAAGCGTGACTTGACAGGCAACGTCCCTCTCAGTGCAGCCTCGTGGCTTTTTGAGACAATCTATTGGGCACAGCAAGAAAGGGTAGACTTTTTCTCATCTCTCTCCACCTCCAAATGTGTCCTACACTCATGTAAAGCAGAGTGCCAATAAAGAAATAGGAGGAGGGGTTAAAATCCAGGTGACAGAGGAAAGAGCCCAGACTCTAAATCAGAGGAGTGTGTCAGTCAGCATTCCATCACTGTGACAAAACACCCAAGAGAGGGAAAGGCTTACTTTGGTTCAGGTGTCAGAGGGTTTGGCCTGTGTTGAGGTGGCATGTCCTGATGGGGAGTGTGTGGAGCAGAGCTGCTTATATCATGGTGGCCAGAAAGGAGAGAAAAAGAAAGAAAGGGCCAAGGTCCAATATCCCCCTCAAGGACACGCCTCCAGTGACTTCACTTCCTCCCACTAGGCCCCACCTCCTAAAGGTTCCACCACCTCCCAATAACCACAGCCAGGGACCAAGCCTTTAACCTTTAGCATCTGGCCTTTGGGGAACATTTGAGACCAAAGCCGTAATAAGGACCCTGGCCACAGATCCAAACACTGCCTCCCACTGGTGAGGAAAACCATACTAGTGACCACCTCTGAGCTCACATAAGAAGTGGGCTGTGTCACTGCTCTGTGCCTCAGTTTCCCTGTCTGTAAACAGGCCACTTCTCCAGCTGTTGAGGTCAGGAAACCAGAGAGAAATCGGTTCAGCTCTGACCTACGTACTTAGTAAGTGCTGAGTGAAGTCTCTGAATGTTTTTACCAGCATTATCAACATTGGCTGTATGTGAGGACAAGGCCACCACAGCCACAAGTGGTGTGGAACAACTGAGGGTGGCCAGCGGGACCCAGTTCATGCACGAGCTCCAAGTGGAGGTCAGGTAGGTGGTCCCTGGAGCACTAGGGACTTGGGTAGCTCAGAGGGCTTCAGGGCAGGAGGGGCTGGTGACAATGGGGGACCTGCTGAAGGGAACAGGGAAAAGGGACCAGAATGCAAGGGGGCCAAAGACCTCCTCAGCATGGTGACTGGAGCAGGCTGGCCTTGGTGAGCTGCGTGGAGCAGCAATGAGCCCATGGCCGAGTCTGGGCCAGGGGAGCTTGGACAACTCCAGGCTCAAAGTCCCTCACCACTCAGCCCACAGCTGGCCCCGTGGGCAACTTAAAAACATCCAGACCCCGGGCAGTGTGCAGCAAAGTCACAAATGACAATTCTGTTTGTGAATAAGTGTCCGAATGTCACTCAACATCCCTGGAGTTCATGCCTGGGACAGACAGAAAAATTGCCTCAAAGATGGCATCAGTCCTATGGTTGCCTAAACCGTCTCTGCCCCAGTGAGTAGGAGGTGGTCTCTGCAGAATCTCCATCGGGACAAGGACAGCACTGCACACACCTCGCCTTTGGTGCAGGGAGGTCTGGGCCACCCTTCCAACCTCCAGAGCCACGCTGGATAAGTGTGTGGTGTCTGGGCTGTGTTTCTGTCACTTGTACAGCAGCAGCAGGAACTGTGGGCTTGTGTCTTTGGTGTTTGCGATGAGTGTAGCCCTTGCTCCAGGTGGCTCATCCAAAGACAGCATCGACATTTTTGATGTAGTGAACGTAGCTGCCTTCCAAAGTCAGCCTGAGTCTGGCCAGGAGGAGGGTCCCTGCCTCACTCAGGCTGGAAGGACAGTCCCAGGGCCCCCAGGACATGGAACCTGGCCAGTCTGGCTCCACACGCAGTCATCTGCCTCTAGTGTCACCACAGTTCATGGGCAGTGGTCTCTAGCTACACATGACAGCTTTCCCAGAGCCACAGAGAATGTGAGGAAAGAGGCACAGAGACCATCTCGTTCCTGTTGGGTGTGTGTGTGTGTTTGTGTGTGTGTGTGAGATGTGTGTGACTGGGGTTTGAACTCAGGGCTTCACACTTACAAAGCAGGCACTCTACCACTTGAGCCACACCTCCAATCCATTTTTCTCTGCTGATTTTGGAAATGGGGTCTCCAGAACTCTCTGCCCAGCTGACCTCAAGCTGATCTCCTCCTAATCTCAGCCTCCCAAGTAGCTAGGATTGCAGACATGAGCCACCACTGCCTGGCTTCCCATCAGTTATTTTGAAAATGAGCAGAAAGGGGTCTGGAGGGTGGAGTGGCTTGACCCCTGTCACACAGCTAGCTACCTTAAGTGGAATGACTGATGTCACAGTCACACACGCTCCTGCCTATTGTCAGGCCATCCAACAGGTCTGACCTTGCAGACCGGCAGAGACTGGGTTGCACCCGTGTCCATTCCCCTCTTGTGCTCCAGTTGTAAGATCCCCAGTTTTCAGGTCATCGCAGGAAAAGACCATATTTCCCTGTATGGTCATGTGACATGGAGAAGTGAGAACAAGTTTTCGGAAAATTTTCTTAAAAGAAGCAAAGGACATCTTCCTTTGCTCCTATCTTCTTCATAGTTAAAAAAGAAGACACAGTGACTGGCGATCAAGCAACAGTTTTGGACCATGAAGATGCCAGAGCCACAAGTTAAGCCCTGAGATCCTAACGACTCTGTGGAGCCTCCCTACCAGTCCTGGAATGCTGCCCCACAGACTTCACCTACAGGAAAGAAGATTATATGAGGAGAAAGACATTCCTATCTCTTTTTTGTTGTTGTTTAAGGTGTTGGGGATTTTGGTTGTTTCATTTGTTTTCTGTCACTTGAAGCCAAATAATAAAGGGAACAGGCCTGCCACTAGCACGCCTTCTGTTTCAAATACACTTTTCATAGCTGGGCATGATGGCACATGCTTGTAATACCAGACAGAGGCAGGAGGATCTCAAGTTTGTGGCCACAATGGGCAAAGCTAGGGAGATCCTGTCTGAAAAACAAACAGAATGGCTACGGGTTTGGTTCAAGTAGGAGAGCACTTGCCTAGCCAGCACAAGGTCCTAGGTACAATCCCCAGTACTGGGGAGAAAAAAAGATGCTTTTCATGGAAGCCTCCCTCCCGGCAGGCCCACTGCTTCACCTTCCCAAGGTGACGCCTGTCTGCGTGGTCCAGGATGGCACCTCCATCCCAGCCCACTCCATCTCTCTAGGAGCACCCCAAGTAGCCTCACACCAGTCACATGACCCTCCCTGACCACAGGAAGCAGGGCAAGTACCTGCTCATGACTGGGGGCCTGTCACTGAGTGGGGAAGGACCTTGGAGACACCTAGGAGTCCTGTCCACAGAGAACTTGACAGCTGTTGGCTGGCAATGAGTTTGATAAGCTGATCCCCTGTGTGTCCCTAGGAAGAAGGCTATATTTCTCCAAACATGGATGTCAGGACTGTCCCCGAAGACCCAGGTTCTCTGTGAGGCAACAGGTTCACATCCCAGCTACAACCGTGGCTCTGGCGTGGGGTTGCCGAGGTTCCCACCTGCCATGCTGCTCACTCAGTGTGGTGCTGCTGTGATGAGTAGCACAGCCTCAGCAGCTCGCATCAGAGTCCAACATGGTCCCCAAGGTGTGGGTGAGGCCAGTCCCAGAGGCTCCAGGGAGGAAGCCATCGCCAGCCTTTCCAGCTCCCAGAAGCTGCTGTTACTTCTCCCAGGGCTCTTCCCCGACCTTCAGGGCCAGGAGAGGCCAGAGTGGTCCTCCAGCCCCTGTCCATGTCTAAATGCCTTTGGTCACATGGGCCACATTGACTGGTAACCATCCATCTTGGGTGGTCCCTTGGATGGAAGGTGACATTGCAGGATGTGAGGAGCAGGCAGGATGCAGACACCCGACAGTCCCATTCTGCTAAACAGCACCTTGACCCAACCACTCCCCCCGTGCCAAGTTTGTTCCCTTATCTCTAAACAGAGCAGCAACATCTGGCCCTGCCACTGCCACTGATACTGCAGTGCAGGGAATAACTGTACATGAGGACAGGGGCACCACTGGCCACCTGCCAGCCAGGCCTGGCCACCACTGCTTTACCCCTTCTTTAATCAAATGAGTGACTGGCATTTTCAAGCTGGCTAATTTCACACTAAAAGTCTGATCCCCTGTTCCTCTTGGCTCATCAGGTCTCACTCCCCAGGCCTGCATCATGGCTGCCGCTCTAGGACAGGCAGTCACCAGTCACCCCAGTCACTCCAGTCCCTGCTGTCTCCTGCTTAGTCCTCTCCCCCAGGTACACCCCTGCTTGATCCCTGGAGGGATCCTAGTTGTAACATTTGCTAAAAGCACCTAGCAGGTAAAAGACACCTGAAAAAGGAACTTAACGCTGCTTCGGGGATCTCCCTACTCTTTTTATAGACAAGACCATCACATCTTCCAAACTCACTGTGCCTTTCAGTTTGACTAATACTAAAAAAAAAATCACCTAAAATTCCAAGAGTCTGTGGCAGATGCACATGGCTAATTCTGACAAATTTTATCACTTTCACTGTCAAGGCCCCCTAGCAAGGGATGCTAATGTGTGGCTGTGCAGTAAGATTCCCCAGGGAACTAAGGCTTCTAGTGCCAAGCTGCAGTCATGCCGGCTATGCCAGAACCTTGGAGGGGCCTGGCTCAGGGTGGCAGGAGCTTCCCAGGGATGGAAGAGAGAGAAAGAGAGCTAGAGAGAGATGGAGAAAAACATAGTCTTAGACATAGGCACTTAGAGACAGAGACAGTAAGAGAAAAAGAGAGCCAGAGACAGAGACAAACACAGACGGGCAAAGCGAGAGAGAGAGAGACAGGGACAGAGAGGCAGAGTATAAGCGAAAGACAGCTAGACAGATAGAAAGAGACAGAGACAGAGCAGAGAGACAGTGAAAGAGAGAGAGATACAGGCAGCCAAACAGACAGAGACACAGACAGACAGAGACACAGACAGACAGAGTGTGAGAGAAAGACAGACAGGAAAAGAGACAGAGCCACAGAGGGCGACTGCAGCCAAGGCTGAGCGCCGACTTCCCTCCCGAGAGGAAGAGGCAAATGTGGAGCAGGTGAAACATGAATGGAACCCATGGCGGTGACGGTGACGTGCGAGCTGTCCTGCCACACATCCCTTTCCTGCTGCAGGTGGCTGAGGCTGCAGTGAGCTTCATGAAGCTCCCGATACGTAGGTTACCTGCACAGTGACTGACTTGGGTTCCATGGGCCGCCGTGGTGGCTTGCAGTGTCCTGTCCTGTCCTGGGGTTCCCCGGGCTGAAGCAGGAGTAGGACACAGGCACACCAGTGACCTGGTCCTCCTTCCTGCTCTGCCTTCCAGAGAGAGCTACAGCTGCCCCGTTGGCTGGGGGTCCCGGCAACTTGTGACAGCTCCCATTACTAGTGGCAAACAATCCATCACCAGTTAGAAAACAGGATTCGTGTGAGCAGCACCTGGGAGTGCAGTGCTGATCTAAGAGCCAGGTTAGGAGCCGGCGCTAGCCCTGCGTCCAGGCCATGGGCTCAGGAGACTCAAAGGGCGTCTGTGTTGGTGCCACAGAAGAAAGTGAGGCGGGGATGGGGCAGGGAGCCTGAGAAGGGTGGTTAGAGAATTTGGCAATTGAGCAAAAAGAGAAAGTCATGTTAGAGGGGATCCTGGGCCGTGGGGGAGGGGAAGCACATGCAAAGTCTCTAGGGAGGGGTAGAGATGTGGATGTTCCTCCCTGTGGGCAAGGATTATGGACCAGCCTCACAGATGATGAGGCCCAAGGGTGGAGTGACTTGGCTGAGTTGGTGAGAAGCCACCCCAGATTTAAACCCCAAAGTCAAGGCTCAGCCCACTGCTTGCTAGTGTCTGCTAAAGTCCTACCTGGCCCCTCAGCAGGTGAACAAGCCCCACCAGGGCTCTGGGCTTTAGAGTCCTGCTTCCCACCCAGCCCCTGCCACCGCGTGGGAAGAGGCTGGCTCAGAGCCCTGGCCAGGAAGCAGAGGGACTGGGTAGCCCTGCCCCTGTCCTATCCACTGTTCTCCAGGGTTCCTCCGTCCAGGTGTCCAGAACAGGCTACACAGCCAGACCTTCCTTCATTTCCCTCTCCATGGCCCAGCTCCTAGGGTCAGGAGCCCCCCCCACCTTTACTGCTCCACTGCACAGACATAAGCTGTCTCATCCCCAGGCTCTGCTTCTGCCAGACCTCCTGCAGAGGGGGATCCAGCTCTCTGCTCTGAGTCCCCTAGCCGGGGTGTCTTCGAAATCCTGGAGACCAGACTCCCTGACGGCACCTGGAATGGCATAGACTGTTTTCTTCAGCCTCAGAATCAGGAAAGACGGCTTGGTGGGAGACTGGGGTTGCTCTGCCCACCCCTACATGCACCTCTGGTTATAGAGGGACCTGCCAGTGTGGTAATGGCTGCGGGGATGCACAGGCCAGCGCTGCTCCTGGTTCATTGTAAAAGGATACGAGCCAGGCCAGCCAGAATTGTACTTCCTGTCATGACCCCCACCACACTTTCAGGACCACTAACTCCTCCTGGCCCAGGGAGGCCCCTTGACAGGCTGGAGGCACTGCATCTAGGTGGAAAGGGAACATGCAAAGTTGAACAGAGCTGAGCTGCTGTGTGGATCACACCTCCTCAAAAGCGTCACATTAGTGTTTGACATGCTTTAGCAAAGAACGAGAGACTAAGCAAACCTGAGGAGAGTGGCACAAATGGAGGTCCTCTTACTTGCCCAGTAGGACCCGACTTCAGCTGTGAATCTCCTCATTTCACATGTAAGCAGCCTGGCCATCCACAGACACCTGGCTATTGTGTGACATATTCCTGCCAAGACCCTCCTCAAGCAACAAGGCCCACCTGGCAGGGGTCAAGTCAGCCAGGAGCACAGCTCAAGCTCTTGGCCTTCCCAGCCAGGCAGGCAAGAGCACTGCACCAGAAGCCCAGATGGTGAACAGAAGGGAGGCGTGGAGACGCCATGTGCAATTCTTACACTGCTGTAATTTGCAATCTACAGAGACTTCCCTGTTTGTCAGAGACCCTTTCTGCAGCTGGATTTGGTTGTGGGCTCCCATCTCTCTCTGGATTAGCTGTTCTGAGTCCCCTCTTGGTTCCCCTCAGTACAGTGTGCCTCCCTGGGGGCTTTCCATGGCTGAGACTCTCCAGAAATGGGGTGTCCTTGCAGGTCACTGGCAGCGAGGGTCTGCAGAGCCTGGGGCTGCTTCGCTCAGAATCCGGCACCATCCAGTCCCAGGACCCTGGGGAGAGGGTGACTGGAGACATTTGAGAAGCCCCAGGAATGTCTCACTGGTGACTGTCAGGGGAGAGCCAAGGTCACCTGTGGCCAGCTATAAATAGGACATCCTGGGCGGGTGGGAGCCAGTTGGCAGGTGGCTGCAGATTGAGCTTTTAGTCTGGTTGCTCTTCTCCCAGAGCCCAAGGTCCCCATTTCCATAATATTTGCCTGGCAGTTGCTGGAGTCCTTAGTCAAATGCATGCAAATCCATGCTCTGTGGCCTGGGCTTAACCCGGTGGCCACTGTCCCTGGAGATTCCTGCAGTCAGACCTCCAGGGAGAGGAAGCTGCTTTCCTTTTTATCCCCCGGATGTGCATGAAACACCTGCTGTGTAAAGGCAATGTGCAAGGGTCGCCCAGAGGCCCAGGGACTTACCTGCAGTTAGCAGGGTTAGGCAACACTGAACAGTTTGATAACCTTGAGTGCTAGATGAAACTGAAAGCAGGGCGGTTCAAGAATGTTCTTCCTTTATGTAGTACAATTCCAAACCAGAACAATCTGAATGTCTTGACAGGTCTGGATGGGACCTGTGAGCAGAAGCCAGACCACAAACACACCATGTACCTCCACACATGGGGTGTCCACAATGGGAAAGGCCAAAGTATGGAGTTGAAAGAAGTGTGGCTGCCCTTGGGTAGGAGGTGGAAACCAGTGGGATTGTAGCAGGGATGAGGGCCAGAAGAGAAACAGACAGGCCTGTGCTCTGATAAAGTAGCAGGAGGGAAGGGATGGCATAGCAGAGAGATAAAACCTAAAGAATCCAAACGTGAAGATGGTCACGTGGCACTAGGGGAAGAGGGGCACTTAGCACTAGGGTGAAGTAGCCTACAGAATAGCATGTAACCATATATGGGTTAAACCTTGTTTTCTTGCCTCTGTTACCTGCTTGCAAGGGTATATAAGGTGAGATCCCTTTGTTCTTGGGGCTCAGCCTTTGGACACGAGTCCATGGAGTCTGTGCCAGCACAATAAAACATTGCTTCCTTCTTCAGTGTCCCCTGTCTCTGTTTGAGTTTCCCAAAACATTTCTGGAGCCCTCTGCCAAGATTGTGGAGACAGTGGTTTTTCACGTCCCTTGTCACCGGGATGCACCCCCTGGACCACTGGGAGAAGTGATCCCACCAGGCACCAATGGACAGTTTGACCCAGAGAAGGGACTCGTCCTCCTGGCAAGTTGGGTCGAGGGTCTCGTATGCACAACAGAACCCCGTAAGGTGCAGGAACCAGCAAGGGGAGCACCACCCATCAAGACTGGTAAGAACTCAGGTTCGAATTCAGGCCTGCCTCTGGAGGCAGAAGAGGAGTCTGATCAACTCCCAGCAACTCCAGTAACTGCCTTTTGGAGTAAAACTGTGTCTCTCAGGTTCAGGGAGCAGAGTGGAAGTACTGTGCTGTGTGAGAGTGCGTGAAAGTGCAACTGCGCTGTGTGAGAGTGCATGAAAGTGCGACTGCGCTGTGTGAGAGTGCGTGAAAGTGCGAGCTGAGATGCAGCCCAGCTGCAAAGACAGTGAGGAGTCGCAATCCTCAGGTCCATGATGAATTCACACAATCAAGGGTGAGCGCTAACAGGGCCTCTGTTGCAGGGTTTATACAGACTCTCTACAGCCAAAGAGACACCTAAATCCCCACAAGGGGAGCAGCCGGAGACAGACGAAGCGAGTGAGAACCCTGTGTAGGTGCAGTTCCTGGCTGGGCGGCCATGTCCTGGTCACCCATAAGGGGTGCATATTGTTCTCCCTTTTGTTTCGGAGAAGAGGCCTCCTTACCTCTCATCCAAAACTCCTACCCCTCTGTGTCTGTCTTGCCATTTGGTAACAAGAGGAGATGGGTGGGAATCTGAGTAAAAACACTCCCATGGAGTGTATGGTTAAAAATTTTAAAAAGAGATTTAATGGAAACTACAGAGTTAAGTTCACTCCTAATACGCTTAAGGCCCTTTGTGAAGTAGATTGGCCTGTTCTTGGTGTAGGGTGGCCCCCAGAAGGGTCAGTAGATAAAATTGGGGTTAATGAAGTTTATAGGGTAATTGTAGGAATGCCTGGGCACCCAAATCAATTTCCCTATATTGACTCTTGGCAGGATGCTGCCCTTAGTCAGCCCACATGACTAAGTCCCTGTCTGGAAGAAGCCTGTAGAAGTATGGTAGCCAGAGTGGCCACAACTTCCAAGTAGAGAGAAAAGAAAGGAGCCTATACTGGCCAGGGAGCCCGAGGAAATACCCCTGTCCTATGTGCTACTCTATCCACCTCTGAAACCAGCACCCAGTTCTGCACCCCCACCTCCAACATTGGATGGGGAAGTTTGAGGGACAGTCACACCTGTAAACTCTGGCCCAGAAGCCCCTGGGACTCCAACTCCCTTGACCTCCCCAAGTCCTATGGAACCCATGCCCTCTTTAAGTCCACCACTTCTCACTCCACATCCCCCATTCGATTGGGGGCATCTAACCAGTCTCTGTGAGGACCCCTCCTCTCCTCAGATTCCTGCTGCCCTGCAGACGCCCCTGAGGGAAGCCCAGAGCTCCACATATTATGACCAGGAAGGCCAAATACAAGGAGGAAGATGGGTATTTGTCAATCAGCCCTTTACCACCACAGACCTTCATACCCCATCCTTCACAGGAAAACCTCAGGCTCTGATTGAGTTGATGCAGCCTATCATTCAGACTCACAAACCCACCTGGACATACTGTCAACAGCTTCTTCTGACTCTATACAATACTGAAGAGTGATGCCATAGAAAGTTGGCAGCTCTAAAGTAGTTAGAAGACCGTGCCCCTGAGGGCACCCTAAACACCCAAACATACCCTCAAGCTCATTTCCCCGAGGACAACCCCCATTGGGACCCCAGTGATGACTGAGATTACCATTGACTTGAATGGTACCAGGAGGTAGTATAAGGAGGCATGAAGGAAGGAGGGAAAAAGTGATGAACATGAGCAAAATATCAGAAGTCCTCCAAGGGCCAGATGAGAGTCCCATCCAGTTCTATGAGTGTTTGTGTGAAGTCTTCTGTTTGCACACCCCCTTCAACCCAGAAGCCACTGAAAACCAGTAGATGATTAACGCTTTTGTTGGTCAGGCCCAGGGGGACATAAGGTGAAAATTGCAGAAACTGGAAGGAGTCACTGGAATGAATGCCAGCCAGCTTCTGGAGGTGGTTGCAAAGGTTTCTGTCAATAGAGATCAGGAGGCTAAACAGGAGGCTGACAGTGGCCCTTGCTGGACAGTCAGATGGGCCCCAATGAGCTAATCCAGGCAGAGGCAGAGGCAATCCCCAAGGACCATAACAAATGCCCCCAGGACACCCCCACCCTAGGGAGGTGCTAGGGTGAAATCAATGTGCCTACTGTCATCAGGAAGGGCACTGGAAGAATGGATGTCACCAATGGGTCAGGGACTCCCAAAGGGCCCCCCCAGACCAGAGTCAGAGGCCAGGTGTTGAAGGAAAATATCAGCCCACCTGCAGGGGAGCCAGCCCCTGGGAGGAAAACATTGTCAGTCTGACAGGACTGGAAGGCTATGAGGAGGACTAGGACAGACCAGGCTCCATTTTACTGGGCCCCCAGGAGCCTATAGTCCAAATTTAAATAGGGGGCCATCCTGTTGATCTCATGGAGGACACAGGCACTGAACATTCAGTTGTGATCCAACCAGTGGGCCCTCTTTCTAAAAAACATACAACTATTATTGGGGCTAAAAGGGACTGGGCCCACTACCCCTTCTTAATGGCTAGATGATGCAAACTTGTGAGTCATGAAGTAAGGCATGAATTCCTCTATCTCCCTGATTGGCCTGTGGGCCTGATGGGCAGGGATTTTTATGTAAACTGAGGGCACAGATAACCTTTAATTCAGATGGCACATCAGTCTTAAAGTTGAGAGGACCTGAGGCAAAGACTCTAATCCTCACACTTGAACAAGAAGAGGAATGGCAGTTCTGTGCTCCTGAGGGAAGGCCTCCTGAGATTCCTGAGCTTCCCTTCAAGATTCCGGGTGTATGGGCTGAAGATGACCCCCCAGGTCTGGCCCAAAATACACCCCAGTAGTGATGGAACTAAAGCTGGTAGTCACCCCCATCAGCCAGAAACAGTACTTCATTCCTCACAAGGTCAGGCCAGAATTCAAAACACTTTGACACACTCTTAAAATATGGGATCCTCAGACCTTGTCAGTCATCCTGGAATACCCCCTTATTACAATCCAGAAACCAGAGACTGAGGATTTCAGTCTAGTGCGGAACCTCCGGGCAATAAAATCAGCAACTGTCACTTTGCAACCCATAATTCCAAATCCATACATGCTTTTAGGCCTTGTTCCAATGGAGGCAAAGTTTTTTACCTGCCTAGATCTTAAGGACACATTTTTCTGCATCTAACTGGCCCCACAGAGACAGCCTATTTTGCCTTCCAAATGGGAAAATCCCAATAGTGGGGAAAAGGGGCAACTAGCCTGGACTTTGTTGCCACAAGGTTTCAAAAATTTGCCCACTATTTTCGGAACTGCCTTGGCATCTGACCTAAAAGCCTTCTCAGCTGACCAGCACAGCTGCACTCTCCTCCAGTACATAGATGACCTGCTGGCTGTATCAACTCAGGAGGACTGTATGGAGGGACATGCCTTCTCCTTTCTCTTTTATGGGAGGCAGAATACAAAGTCTCTAGGAAAAAGACCCAGATTTGCCAAAACACTGTCAAATATCTTGGCTTTCACCTGTCCCAAGGGCAATGCAAGTTCGGCCCTGAGAGGAAATAGGCTGTATGTTCCATCCCAGCCCCAAGACCCACTGGCAAATTAGAGAGTTTTGGGGAGTTGTAGGTTTCTGCTGAATCTGGATCCCTAACTACTCCCTCTTGGCCAAACCCCTCTGTGAAGCCACAAAGTGGGGAGAACAGAAGCCTTTAGTATGGAGGAGGGAGCAAGAGAAAGCCTTTAAAAAAAATCAAGAGGGCACTCACTAATATACCTGCTCTTGGCCTGCCACATGTGATGAAGCCCTTTTCCCTGTATGTCCATGAATGAAAGGGGACAGCTATTGGGGTCCTGACTCAGCTACTAGTCTCCTGGCCTCATCTGGTGCCTTACTTGTCAAAACAGCTTGATGCCGTTTCCTGAGGCTGGATGCCTTACCTGCATGCCCTAGCAGCCACTGCCACCCTGGAAACAGAAGCAGACAAGCTCACCATAGAGCAAGAACTCACTGTCTGGGTTCCCTACTCCATCCTGACACTCATGGAGTATAAGGGAAATTATTGTCTGACCAACTCTCAGATGGTCAAATACCAGAGTATGCTATGTGAAAACCCACACATCCGGCTGGAGGTTGTTAAGACTCTAAACCTGGCCACCCTATTACCAGTTGACTCAGGCCCCCTGGAGCATGTCTGCTTAGAGGTTATGGATGAGGTTTTCTCCAGCAGGCCAGACCTAACCAATCAGCCTATCTGCAATCTGGACATTGAATATTTCACAGATGGCAGCAGCTTTGCCCAGGAAGGCACACACTTTGGCAGGTATGCAGTGGTGACTTTGGACTCAGTCACTGAGGCCCACCTGCTGCCAGTTGGAACGTCTGCACAAAATGCTGAGCTTGTCGCCCTCACCTGGGCACTCCAGCTCACTGAAGGAGTACAGGTAAACATTTACACTGACTCTAAATATGCCTTCACAACCATTCACATCCATGGTGCCTTATATAAAGAGAGGGGACTCATTAACTTGGGAGGAAAAAGGAGCGAGTATGGGCATGAAATCCTCGAACTGATAGATGCTGTGTGGGCCCCTAAACTGGGGGCAGTTATACATTGCTGAGGGCACCAGAAGGGAGATGCAACAATTGCCCAGGGAAACTGGAAAGCTAACAAAGAAGCCAAACAAGTGTCCCTCATAAGGGGACCAGCCCCAGCTTTTCTGACAGCTGCCTTGTTCCCATGCCCCTTAGCTGCAGGGGACCTGCAGTACACACCACAAGAATAGGCTTGGTTTAAGACTAAGAAAGGAAATTTTCTACCAAACAGATGGTGGAAGTTTGCTGGTGGCTGCATTGCCATGCCTGAGTTCCTGGCCCCTACATTTGTTAAGCAATTCCATGAAGGAACTCACTCAGGGTGAACAGCCGTTGAGACCACCCTGGCCCTGAATTTTATGTCCCCAGGCTCTCCAGCATAAGAAGGCAGAATGTGAGAGATGTAGCCCATATGCCAAAAATAATCCCAGACAGGGGCCAAGAGTGCTTCCCTAGGTGCAGAGTGTTGGTGGAACTCCTCTCGAAAACTTGATTGTGGACTTCAGTGAAATGCCATGAGTTCAAGGATGCAAATATCTGTTGGTGTTTGTTTGTACCTTCTCAGGATGGGTGGAAGCCTTCCCCACATGAAAAGACCCAGGAGGCCAGATGTCTGCTAAAGGAAAGGAAATCATCCCTCAGTTTGGAATACCTGTGTTCATTGGATCGGATAATGGGCCAGCCTTTGTAGCAGAGGTGGTACAGCTGATGGCTAAGGGCTTAGGAATCACCTGGAAGTTGCATACGGACTACCAACCCCAGAGTTCAAGAACAGTGGAATGCATGGATAGAACCCTAAAATTACAGTTAGGAAAACTGTGTCAGGAGACCCATCTGCAGTGGGATCAATTACTGCCCATAGCATTACTAAGGATTAGGTCTAGTCCCATGAAGCAGACAGGGCTCCCAACCTTTGAAGTCCTTTATGGACACCTATTTCCCTTAATCAAGGGCATAAGAGGGGACCTTAAGGAAATAGGTGACCTCACCTTGAGGCAGCAGATGCAGGCCCTCAGGTTAACTCTCTCAAAGATCAATGACTGGGTCCGGGAGAGACTTCCTGTCAGCCTGACAGCTCCCACACACACTTACAGGCCAAGGGATGCTGTCTGGGTAAAGGAATGGAATATCTAACCATTAAAGCCTCATTGGAAAGGCCCTTTCATTGCTATTTTGTCTACCCCTATCATAGTTAAAGTAGCAGAAATAGCTCCTTGGATCCACTATGGCTGAGTCAAGCCAGCTTCTCTCGGGTGGGAGTACATCCCTGATCTGGTGTCACTGTGTAAGTTCACCCTCCGGAACTTTAGCATCTTTCCTCAGCAGGACTACGTTTCCTGTGAAACAACGGGACCACAAACAACGAGATGACAGCTCTGCTCTAGTCACTCCAGAAGCTGACTAGTCTATGCACAGTGGAAGCTCAACCATGAGATGTACCCCTTCATTCCTCTATACACTTGGTCTCTTACCTTTAGGGTTGGCCCTTGCAAGGTTTCCCCCATGTACTGAATGTTATAAGAGTCTTTCTTGGGACCTCCGCACAGCCATACTGTATCATACACCTGCCAACAGGTCGGATGTCACATCGGCTCGGCTCGTATACTCCTCAGGTTTTCAAGGCTGCTGGTAGGTGATATTGGAAGTCCCAGAGTAAAGAGAACAATGCAGTCTATATTTGTCATGGAAAGTGGGTAGAATGGGTTTGGGATGTTGGGGAAGCTCTGATGGTAGGGGAGTCCAGGAATAGCTCGGAAACAACTTGTTAGAGAGACAGCACACCAGGTATCAAAGGTATTCTTACCCAGACCGGTGCTGGCTGCCAATAAAAGCACTGAGTCACTGCACAATGAAATCAGAAATGAATTATGCAAAGGATTAGACATCCCAACAATAGAAAAAAATCTTTTTGTAGACCTGGCAGAAAAGATTGCTAAAGAACTAAATGTCTCAAACTGCTGGGTGTGTGGAGGTGCCCTCATGAGTGAAGAATGGCTTTGGAAAGGGACCAGTTTAAATGCCTACCACCTTTTATTGTGTAATCAATCTATAACTAGACAAGAGAGTAACCAATCTCAGACCTGGATTCTCACATCAGAGGGAATTGGGGAGGGAAAATGTACCAAAAGAACCAGGTCAGAGTATGAAAAGTGGGTGGGGGAACCCCTTGTAAGAGGGTACTTTCTTGGAATGGGAGTAATCTAACCTGGTGGCCTAAGAAGCCAAAATGGTATTGGACATTGCCCCCATCAGAAAACAGTTCCCAATGTCATGATTCTCCAACCAATCCGAGAATCTTAAATTTTCTAATACTGGCAAGGTAAACCCATTCTGAGGCATCCCTGATACTGGCAAATATTGGAATAATCTCATCAATACTGACCCGGGGTGGTGGAGGGCACCAGATGGGTTATTTTGGATATGTGGGAAGTGAGCTTATATAAAACTCCGTAGGACTTGGAAGGAAAGCTGTACTATAGGACTTATCCAGTCGGGGTTCTTTCTCTTGCCCAGCCTCCAAGGGGAACAGCTCGGGGTTCCCCTTCTCAAAACTCTGGGGCCTAGAATAAAAAGGGACCAGAGGCGGGGGGCCAACAAAGATGGGGAGAAGATGAATGGCCTCCCCAGAGGATTATTGAGACCTATGGACCAGTCATCTGGGCACAGAATGAGAGCTGGGATTACCAGACTCCTATCTATATGCTCAGCAGAATTATTAGGCTACAGGCAGTCATGGAAATTATTACCAACCAGACTGCCTCTGCCCTAGAGCTGCTGGCCAAGCAACAAACTCAAATGCAAGCCGCTCTATATCAAAATCACTTGGCCTTGGGTTATCTTTTAGCTGAGGAGTGGGGAGTATGTGGCAAGTTCAAACTGTCACCTCCACATAGATGATAACAGTCAAGCAGTGACAGAAATTGCCACCAATATTAGAAAGGTGGCGCATGTACCTGTACAGGTGTGGAAAGGATGGGACCCAAACAGTCTGTTGGATGGGTGGTTCTCTGCCTTGGTTGGGTTCAAGACCCTGATAGGCAAAAGAAATGGTCTCTAAACTGAAGAGAACACCCACAGAGTGGGAGAAAATATTTGCCAGCTACACATCAGACAAAGGACCAATAACCAGAATATATAGGGAACTTAAAAAACTAAATTCTCCCAAAACTAGTGAACCAATAAAGAATGGGCAAGTGAACTAAACAGAACTTTCTCAAAAGAAGAAATTCAAATGGCCAAAAAACACATGAAAAAATGCTCACCATCTCTAGCAATAAAGGAAATGCACCTCACCCCTGTTAGAATAGCCATCATCAGCAACACCACTAACAACAAGTATTGGTGAGGATGCGGGGGAAAAAGGAACTCTCTTACACTGCTGGTGGGAATGTAAACTAGTACAACCACTCTGGAAAAAAATTTGGAGGGTACTTAAAAAGCTAAACATTGATCTACCATTTGATCTAGCAATACCACTCTTGGGGATATACCCAAAAGACTGTGATACAGGTTGCTCCAGAGGCACCTGCACACCCATGTTTATTGTGGCACTATTCACAATAGCCAAGTTATGGAAACAGCCAAGATGCCCCACCACTGACGAATGGATTAAGAAAATGTGGTATCTATACACAATGGAATTTTATGCAGCCATGAAGAAGAACGAAATGTTATCATTCGCTGGTAAATGGATGGAATTGGAGAACATCATTCTGAGTGAGGTTAGCCTGGCCCAAAAGACCAAAAATCATATGTTCTCCCTCATATGTGGACATTAGATCAAGGGCAAACACAACAAGGGGATTGGACTTTGAGCACATGATAAAATGAGAGCACACAAGGGAGGGGTGAGGATAGGTAAGACAGCTAAAAAACTAGACAGCATTTGTTGCCCTCAACACAGAGAAACTAAAGCAGATACTTTAAAGCAACTGAGGCCAATAGGAGAAGGGGACCAGGAACTAGCGAAAAGGTTAGATCAAAAAGAATTAACCTAGAAGGTAACACACATGCACAGGAAATCAATGCGAGTCAACTCCCTGTATAGCTATCCTTATCTCAACCAGGAACACTTGTTCCTTCCTACTATTGCTTATACTCTCTCTTCAACAAAATTAGAGGTAAGGGCAACATAGTTTCTGCCAGGTATCAAGGGGGTGGAGGGGAGAGGGAGGGGGTGGAGTGGGTGGTAAGGGAGGGGGTGGGGGCAGGGGGGAGAAATGACCCAAGCATTGTATGCACATATGAATAATAAAAAAATAAAAATTAAAAAAAAAAGACCCTGATAGGAACAGTGGGTCTAATCTTGGGAGTGTGTCTGATGTTACCCTGTCTGGTCCCTCTGGTATTGAGTCTATCAGGACCATTATGGAGGCCACTATATAAAGAAAAATGGCCACCCATGTAATGATGCTATGGAAGTACAAACCCCTAAATCAAGATGATGCTCTTTAACCATAGGTGGGTCTGATCATCAAAGGGGGAGAATATTGTAGCAGGGATGAGAACCAGAAGAGAAACAGACAGGCCTGTGCTCTGATAAAGTAGCAGGGGGGAAGGGATGGCATAGCAGAGAGATAAAACCTAAAGGATCCAAACGTGAAGAGGGTCACGTGGCACCAGGGGAAGAGGGGCACTTAGCACTAGGGTGAAGTAGTCTACAGAATTGCATGTAACCATATATGGGTTCAACCTTGGTTTTTTGCCTTTGTTACCTGCTTGCAAGGGTATATAAGGTGAGACTCCTTTGTTCTCGGGGCTCAGCCTTTGGACATAAGTCTGTGCCAGCACAATAAAGCGTTGCTTCCTTGTCTCAGCGTCCCATGTCTCTGTTCGAATTTCCCATAACAGAGTCTCTCTCTCTCTCTCTCTCTCTCTCTTTCTCTTTCTCTCCCTCTCTTCCTCCCTCTCTCCCTCCCTCTTCTCTCTGGGCCCAGTTGGGCTCACTTTGTGAACATTCCCACATCTGGTCTTTCAGATGTTTGCACTTTTCCATACATATGTTTTACACTTCAATACATTTCAATAAAGTGTACATAAACCCACAAAGCAGGAAAAAGGAGGGGGTCCAGGAAGCAGGGGTGCAAGTAACATACAAACACCCAGTCAAATTGAATTTCAGCTCAACGATGGATCATTTTTAGTGTAAGAATGTCCCAAACAATGCTAGATCTACCAGGTGTGTCCTGGAGCCTCCACCCCAGGATGTGGGCCCCACCCCAGGAATGGGGCTGCAGCCTCCACCCCTCTTGCCCTCCAGGGGAAGTTTTCACACATGGCTGGACAGCTGCTAGAGCTGGCCCCTGGGCGCAGCGGTTCTAGCACATGGTGTGAGGGGCATCTCTGGCCCTCTCTGGCCTGCAGGATGGGATCTGCACAGTCAGATTCTGAGAGGCACTGGTGTGACCCCAGCTTCATCACTAACAGGGGCTGCATTCACACCCAGGTCCTGGCACTGGGGTGTAGGTGGGTATTGAGTACCGGATGGTCTGGCAAGTTCTTTCTTCATGAATCTCTCTTAATCCACTTCTTGTTCTGCTCCCCAGGGACACTTGGCAATGTCTGGAGGCACTTTTGGTCATCGGACCTGGAGGAGGACTGCTGTTACCTTCTCAGGGACAGAACTGCCCGGCCAGCTCCCACAGCAAAGACCCATCCAGAGTGCGGGGGGCACCATGCCAGGCCCAGGAAGCAGTCACGCCATTGACATCCTAGTTTTTTAGGGAAGGAGGCTGAGGCTTACAAAGAACATTCCAGGACTACCACCCAGTGGTAGGAAGTGGGGTTATGGCAGCCCCTTGGAGGCGTCACAGTGACAGTCCAGTAGGTCATTCTGTTGACCAACTTTTTGCAGTCCCTACTCTGTGTGAAGTGCTGGAATCCATAGGTAAGTGCTGGAATCCCATAGACATTCAAAAAATGCTGCTGGCTGAGGCAGGGAAGATAATCTTTTTCATCATGCCCATCATCTTATAGGCTCCAATACACTGTCACAGGCCTCATGTCCCCAGGATACCAGGGCGTCCTTGTGGGGGGCTTGCTGGTGCCCTCCACTCCCAGCACCCAGGTTTAGGAGTAGATGCAGAGCCAGGCTGCTGGGAGGTCACAATTGGGTCCACGGACGAGCTGGGCAGCATCCCAGCAGGGCCATCTGCCCCTGGAGTTGCTGTGACCAACACAACAAAACCTGTTGTGGTCTAGAAACTTTCCATAATTAAAAAATGGGGGTTCTAGTGGGGGAAGCAGCACTTATCTTTGATGTGATCATTGCAATTGTTGAACTTTGGTGTGTCCGTCTGTTTCTTAAATAAACTTCTGCAGGAGGGTGGCCCCAGGGCCAGGCTGAGGAGCGCCACACCTTGCTATGCATGCAGTCTTTAACAGTTGGATGTTTTGTGCATTGTAGGCTTTCTTTTGCTTACAAATAGTACTTATCTTGAGGACTGTGTTTTCTGTGGCTGAGGGAGTAGCCTCCCTAGCTCCCACCCTGCTTAAAAAGCTTGAGGCAGGCCGTGTGGCCCACACCTCACAGCACACCTCCTAATAGCATGGCCTTAGAGGGTCGCTCAGCTTTCAGGACCTGTTTCCTGCTTTGAAATGAAGCCAGTGGCACATCACCGCCAGGCAGGGATGCCGTGGGAATAAGGAGCTTCTAAAGGGACTACAAATACTAGTTATTGACAACTGGAAAGCAAAAGCAAGTTCAAGTCAATAAATGCCAAGGCCAAAACCAGGGCAAGGTCACAAAAGGGTCTGAGGTGCGTGAGGAGTAAGGTGAGTGAGAACCCTATCAGCTACGGAAGGCCCAGGAGTGGGACTTACTGAGACAGCTGGGACCCAGGCCACCGAACTGAGGCAGTTGGAGAGGTCACAGCCCTGGCTGGAAAGATTCCATGCGTTTCAAACCAGCGACTGAACTCGACTCTCACCACGACTCAGGTGGCCAGCATGGACTACAGCTGCCATGCCAGCGGCAACCCTCTCCATGCATCACCCTCAAATGGGCAAGCAAGGGCTTTCCAAATGCCCAGTCGCAGCTGACACATGCACAGTTCGGAGGTGAGCAAATGAACTTCTGAGAGTCTGGGCCTAGAGGAAGGGAGACTGGGACCAGGTCCATGCAAGAAACCGAGTGGAAAACACAAAGCAAAGGATTAGCAACAGGCACAGGAAGGACAAGGAGTCAGTGGTGGATGACCTCAAGAAATTTCAGCTTCCCATCTACTGAGTTTCCAGAGCCGAAGGACTGGTGCATCCCCTGGGGGCTGCTGGACAGAAGCAGCTCTGCAAGTCACTGTGGATTGGAAGGCAGCAGATTCTTCCTGGAAGGGTATGCCTGATTTGAGTGAACATCACCCAAACTTCTCGAAGGAAACTCTATCAGGGGTCAGCAAGGCTGGCACACACTTGTCTTCACTTGCCTCCACTTTGCATCCAGATTGGTGGTTGCCCAGCAACCAGGGCACCTGCCCTGGTGTTGCACATGACATCAGCTCTGCTCACTGGTTCTTCCCACCACCATGTGTGGGAAGCTACACCACTGTCACCTGAACTCTATGTTCAGCAGACATGGAGTGGGGCTCCAGACAGTGGGAGAGGAGGCTAGGCTTGCTCAAGGTCAGCGGCTGGCACACGGTGGAGGGGACAGCTTTGCTGCTCTTCAGGACTCATAAACACTCCCCTCCCCCACTAAGGAACTCGCTTTTAGCCAAATCTCCTGAATGTGCCCACCGCTGGTTCATCTGCCTTGAGATGGGTCAGCACATCTATGCAAGTGGCCCAGACTCCATACCCAGTGACACACCTAGCACTCAGCCAGCCCACGCACCCAAACTCAAGGTATTTCTAAGGCTGCACAGGAAGGAGCCACCTCCAGGAAGCCAGGGTTGGTGATGAGGCCTGATTTCAGCAAGGAAATTGGTTAAGTCGGATTGCAGTAAGGGAAAGTTTCCTGAAAAACCGTGTGGCAACAGAAGCAGAGCTGGGGGGTCACCCAAGGAAGGCACCAGGCAGAGTGGGAGGATACAATGCAGGAAGGCGTCACTGTCATGCATCTGCAGTCACAGGAAGCTTGCATACCACCCGACCATGCTGCACACAGCTGAGATGGGTGTGTGTTGTGTGACTTTGGGCTGACTGACAGGTGGAATAGCACCAATCACAGTCACTGTGGTTTTGGAATTCATTTCCCGCATCTGCTGTATACATCAGCATGAGCCAGGCTGCTTGAAACTTACTCTCATGGTTCTTTGATGCTTACTTCAAAATTCAAGGACATCCATCTCTGGAAATGCACAGGAATTGCACGGAGATTCACACACAGACACTTGTACATAGAGCAAAGATTAGAACTTCCTTTCCAGCCCTTCAACCCCAAATCCCACTCCTTAGCAGCTAAAATGTGTGGGATTTTCCCTCACCTGTGGGAGTTCTTTTAAAAGGATCTTCCAAGGCTGGAGGTGTGGTTCAAGCAGTAGAGCACCTGCCTGGCAAACTCAAAGCCCTGAGTTCAAACCCCAGTTCCGCCAAAAACAAATAAAAGGGTCTTTCAAAGCTGGGAGACATATGTTTGGGGAGGAATCCTAAAGTGGGGGATATTTGGGCTAATCTAAACTTGGTTCTTTTTTAAAATAGCCTGAGACACAGAGACTGCAGTCCACAAGCCCCAGGGCTCAGCCTTCCTCACACTACTCCATCAAGCTAGAACTGGAATTGACCCAGTTTTAAGGTGAGCAAATGGAGGCCCTGGGGCTGAGATGCAGCTGGGATTGGGGCCAGAAGCCCCTCCACCAGAGTACAGGCCCTCCTCCTTCACACTGTGAGGCGATGCCTACCTCCCGCGCACCCCATATCCAGCTCTGAGGACACTTCCAGTTTGTCTTCTCTGAGCTTCTCAAAATGAGAATAAAGGTCACAGGGTCAAGGGCACCCCCAGAAGTACACAGGGCCCCCAGGGAGCTTGCTGGAGCGGCTGCTCTGAGACCCTTCCCTACAGGTTTGGTGCAGCCCAAGATCTCCCAGAAGAAACCCTGGGCAACCCAGGGCCACCAGCCCCCTGAGCACCACCTGCAGGGATGCACAGGCTCCTGCTTGGCAGCCTGGCCTCTCAAAGTGCTATTGGCAGGTGTCAAGGTCAGTGCCAGGTTGTAGCTGCCTGGGAACGCAGATGTGGGTGGTCATACACGTCCAGACACCTCTCCAGTGAGAGGTCCTGGGCCCATCTAACTGCAGAGCAATAGGCATGGCCAGGCAAGACCAACCTTGTTCAAGGACTCCAGAAGGCGCCACATTTGGAAGCACTCGAATCTGCCGGACCTCACATTCAGATGGACTTGATGGCACCTTCCTCTTTCCAGCCCTGGAATCGGCTCAGGAAGCTCTCTCAGGACCCAGCCTTGGGGCCCAGGTGAGGCAATCCCTGAAATCCCTAGGAAGCCCCTCTGCCAGTCCAGGCAAGGCCATGAGGGGACATGTGCCAAGGTCCAGGCCAGTCCTGGTACTGACCACGTGTTGTTTCCCCTGAGGGGCGCCTTGGGAAGCTGATTCCACTGAAACACCTAGGGCACAGAGACCACTGCCTCAGCGGGCTGGGAGGTTCTGTCAAGGCCCCTCAGCCTCTCCCACACAGCCTTGACTGGGTGCTGCAACTGTCACCCAACCTAGACTTCTCTCTGTAAAATGGAACTCTGATCTTTTCTGTTTTACAGAATGTCTTGAAGATGAACCGGAGGGTCAACACTTAGGCCAGGGGAAGCGTGGGCTGGGAAGCAGCCCCCACTGGGGACCTCAGCTGGGGTGACTGAATTTGCCCCCAGCAGGCTGTGCAACCTGGTGAAAACAGAAACACAGGGCTTTGTTCAACACCGGTAACAACTCCCATATGGCAGTACCACCCGGGGTCCTTCAGAGCTCAGAGCCCTGTGCATCCTCCTGGATCACACACCCACGAGCCCTGCTCAGGGGTCTCTGCCTTCTGAGTGCAAACTGGAGACCCCTGCAACAGATGGATCGACTCCAGTGCCCAGTCCCTTTGGTCTCCCCAGGGTTCTCCTTGATCAAAGCGCAAATCCATTAGAGTCAGGGTGGCCCACACCGTTATCAAGAAGGGCAGGGGAAGGGACAGAGGGGGATCTGGGTAAAGTCAAATTGTCACCAGGAAGCTACAGGAGATAAACCAATCAGTGGCTGATGGCCAGCAAGCTGCCAGACATTGACCATGAGGCCACAAAGGGCTCTTCTCTGCTTCCTGTGAGTCAGCTCACCAGCAGGGGATGTCTGCTTTGGGAACCGGGTGGGCACTCTGTATTCTGCACTTGCCACGCTGCAGGGTGGAGTCCAACACTAGGTGGATACTGTAGCTTGGGGAAATATTCCTGCCTATGGCAGTGAGAGGACAAGCCTGAGCTGCTGGTGGGGGGCAAGCACTAGGGAAGGCTACCTGTCTGTCCTCATCACACCCAGACTCCCTGGAGGCCCCCGAGTAGGGCCACAGAGAGAGGAGGAGGCGGGCCCCACAGAACAGAGCAAAAGGATCCTGGCATGATGACCTTGGGGAAGCAGCCAGGGGGAGGGGAAGGCAGGTGGCAGGAAGATAAGGGAGCAGAGTGAAGGGTTCACTCCTTACCTTATGCCTGAGCCACAAGGCACCTTAGACAAAGACCAGGTCCTGCTTGCATGGAGTCCAGATGCAGGACCATTACAGACAGACAGTGCCTCCCACGGGGCACACCCATGCTATGCAAGGGTCTCCCCAGTCCCAGTGGCCGTGAGGTGCACACAGTCTCCAGTCCCCTGGCATACCAACGCCTTCATTCTACTGAGGCCCGGAGAGGAGTCACCTCCCCAGGTCACCCAGGGATCAACTGTAGCAATGGTATTTGAACCCAAGTTCAGGTCACCTTCCGGTTCCTCTGTGTTGAAATGAGGGCTTTGGGACAAGCAAACCCACCTCTCCACGGGGCACTGGCCAGGAGGGCCAGAGGAAATGTCCCTAAGGAAAGGAACAGCAGAGCCTCCATGGGACAGACTGCCTGCCGGGTGACAATTTGCTTCTCCTGGACAAATGCTCCCTCAAGTGACGATAGCCATAACAACTTCTTCTGAACCCTTCCAAACACAAGAACTGAGATAATGACCGCTGGCGCCATACTCTGACCTGGGCTATTTAATCATTGCTCACACCTTTCACAACTGCCCAAATGCTTTGTCTATTTCAACCTAAAACTCATGTGTGTACCCCAAAGACAGCGAAATGCTAGCTTTCCGCTGCTGCCTGTGCCATGTAACACACCTCCTCTCTCCGCCCTTCACCATGGCTCATATTTTATTTGGCACGTTGGGGCAAGGTCCACACCGGACCTACGAAATCCAGGTTTTCGATAGAACCTGGGGCCTAAAAACAATTTGTAACACTTCTTCTGCCTCATCCCTTAAATCCAAATCACTCAAAGGGTCCCAGCTATCCCAAGATCCCCAGACGATCCCAACACACTCTTGGGGAGGCTGCAGGCTCTGTCCTCTAATCATTCCCCTCTGTACGCACCTCTGTCCTCTTGCTGTCACCTCCAGAGCAGAGGTGCCACATGCCATGGCTAGGATAGGGATCCTGATTTCTATAGCAGTCTGGTCCTCCACTGAGCTCCAGCCCGTGGGCCCCGGCCTTCTTGGCGTCTGCATGTCATCGCAATTGCTAACACCTCTATCCTGGGTCAGTGTCCCCTGAGCTCATGTCTGCCCAGAACTCAGAAGGTGATCTTACTTGGAAATAGGGTCTTTGTGGGTGCAGTTAGTTAGGATGAGGTTCTGCTGGGTTTGTCAGGCCCAAGTAAAAGGAGCAAGAGGTGTGACCCACAGAGACACCTGGGGAGAAGCCAGGTGACAGAGCCCGAGATGATGTCTTCAAGCCACAGAAGGGCACTAGCTCGGCAGCCCACAGAACTGGACAGAGTCTTGAGGCAGATTCTCCCTCGCAGCTGGAAAAAACCCTGCCCTTCCCACAACGATCGAACATTCTGTTGCTTTAAGCCAGGCATGGTGGTGATCTGCTGGTAGCACCTGCCAGTGATGGCCCGTCCGGTTCTCCCGAATCCACTCTGCTGCTGTTCCCCACCTTCGTACATGGGCCTCGGCAGCTAAGGCTCAATTCCCCAGTTCTCTGAGTTCTAGGAACAATCCGTGCTGCTCTGCTTAAGATGTCGTGTCCCTGGACCTAAACACCTACTGTCACCAACCCTGTTCAGACACCATCGCCCCCTCCTCGTGTCCTCCCTCCATCCACCCTCATATCTGTCGTCAAAACACAAGTCTTAATACCTGGTCCTTCCCGACCCGACTACCAGGTCAGCCAACTCCAGCCTCAGCCCTGCCATCCTGACTGCCCTGATATTGTCAGTGCCCCAGGGCCTTTGTTCCTGCTGTCCCCTCTGTCAGGTACACCCTTCCCCCAGAACCTGACTCACCTCTCCAGGGACAGTCCCTGACCACCCAGTCTAAGGCAGACACCTGTCCCTTCACCCTTCAGCCCTTTCTTCTCTCACTTTCATCTTCTCCCCAGTGCTTGTGGATCCATTTTCCCTTTGGAACTGGAGCCCGAGGAGAGAAGGTTGGCCTGTCTGTTTGAGAGACTGAGCTACTGAATTTGGTCCCAGGACTTGGCACCTGAGAAGGCCTCGGTCAATCCTGGCTGAGCCAACAACTGTGCTGGTGAGTGACTGAATAAGCAAGTGAAAGGAGTGCCGCTGTGCAAAAGTCGCCAGCATCCATTGTGCACAAATGTCAAGCCACAGTTCTTGTAGCGAGCAGATAAGAATGTGGTTCCAAGGTTCCGGTTCCTCTTTTGCAGCTGATGTGCCCCCGTGACCTCTGTGGCCAGGGCAGCAATGATCCCTCTCCTGGCCACACAAAGAGGAGGCTCTCAAGCTTTCTCGAAGAGGCTTCAGGGTCCAGAGTGCATGGGGAGGTCAGTCCTGTGCCCTGAGGCCAGTGTGGCCGCCAGACTGGGCAGTCCTGGCCTTTCACCTGACCCCTCCAACACTGTCTTATCTGCAAAATGGATGCAGCTAGAGCTCACGTGGCTGGTGAGGCCGTGGTGAGGACGAATGCACAGGGACCGGTGCAGCTGAGAGCAGCTCACAGATGCAGGAGTCTTGGTGGGTGTAATCTTTGAGCCCAGCACTGGCACTGTGGGAAAGGGGCCACACACAGATGCCTCCCCATGCCTGGGTCACAGTGGGGCTATGCTTTCTATCTGGGGATAGCTGAGCCCATCCAGGGGGAGTGTCTACCATACTGATGTTCCACCTTTGGGGGGCTTCCTGGGAGGAGCCACTGCCCTGCTTTCCTTCCCTGAACAGTCCTGGGAGTCCTCGCCCCCAACACTTCACTGAGGAGGAGACAAAAAAGCAGGATGCCACACATACACACCAGCCATGGGGCCAAAAGAAGCAAAGCCCTGGGGAGACAGTGTTGGGGTGTCTGTCTTGGGCTCCTGGGGGTGGGATTGGTGCCGGGCCATCCCTGGGCTTGTGTCTCCACAGGAGCCACACAGGGGATATGTACACATGGCCACAGGCCCACACCCTCCAGTCAGGGCCTGACTGGCCAGAGGGATCATGAGAAGGCCTTACAAATGATGACATGTGGAAGCCACCCGTCTCTCTTGCTGGCATTCACCCCCACCCCCTCCATGCGACCTCCTGCTAACTCGCTCTGGCTGTGGCCATCCTGGAAACCCAGTGTGTCCACAGCACTCACCACACACAGCCCACATTGCTCCCGCTAGCTGCCGTTTCGCAGCCAACACATTTCATCACCTGCCCCCAAAGTGAGAGGCCCAGCCCTCGGACGCTGCACTCAGTGCCCCACGGGAAAAACTTTCTGGTGATGAGCCAGCAAATTGACTGCAGTCGAGAAAAACTTAGGATCAGGCAACCCCTGAGTGACTCCAGCCAGGGACAGGACGTCACAGACCCACACATCCTGGCCCCAGAGCCCGGGCCTACTGCCTCGACCTGCAGTCAACTCTCTACCCAGCAGAGATGGTCAGCCGATGGCCAAGAGTGGCCACACTGACAGCCACTCTTTGTAGATGAGGCCTGAGTCCACGAAGGCAGCTGCCTGGTGCTGGCTGGCAGCTAATGACCAGAGGAAGCCAGACCCACAGAGTCAGGTCTTGCCCCACCCCCTAGGCTGCTGGAAACTCCTGCTCTGGGCTCTCTGCCAGCTTCTGTCTGCACCTTCTGGGGAACACGCCTGACCCCAGGGCCACACTGATCCCCTGCCTGGAGCCGGTTCTTCCGCCCACTTCCTTCCTAGAGCCCTGCCCATGGTGTCGTAATCCCCTCCTCCACCACAGACATACAGCCTCCACTTTCATCAGCATCATCGCTGCTCACTGGAACGGACTTCGTCCCAAACGTTGGCAGGACCTACAGCTTCCACACACGCCTCTCAGCAGCCATGATGGAAGCCAGACGTGAGGTTTAAAAATAGCCCTTGCAGGCTGCCAAAAGTGCCAGACCCCGGGCTCAGAGAGGAGAACCCAACCCCCCAGGTGGGGCTGCCATCATCAGAGAGAAGAACACTGTCACCTGCCCTGAAGTCCTCCAGTGAGATCTGCAGCAAAGGCAGAGTGGACCTGAGTCCCTGGGAACTCAGGCCCAGCTGAGCAACCCCCAGAGGCCCTTTTGTCCTCCCCAAGTCTGTTCCCCCTCCATCCCTCTTCTCTCTCTCTCCTCTTGTCTTTTCTTTTATCTCCTCTATAATGAAAAGATGGGGAGTATTGCCCAAGCACCACCCTCATGAAACCCCCAGAGGCTCAGTTTCCTCATCTGTGAAATGGGCTCCCGTCCTGCTGGGTAGTCCTGAGGGTCCCCAGCTGCGAAGTGAGGCGCTGCTGTTCCCTCTTCGGGAAGGACTGCAAGACGCACAGCCCCTCCCCGACCTTCCACAGTCCTGTTCCTCCTTCCACCCCAGGCCCTGGGCTGACTCCAGTGGGCTGAGGACAGCATAGAACTCCATAGCAGGGGTCTGTGCTGCTGGGCCTCACCTCACACACACACGGTGGCTGTTTCATCTCGAGCATGGTCACGGCGGGGGGGGGGGGGGGGGGGGGGGGGGGTCTGGCCACGGCCAACTCCGCACTAACATGTGGGCTCAAGGCTGCATCTCAGTGCCTAGAATACTGATGGTGCATAGTAGGAGCTAGGTAAATATTTGTCAAGTGACTGTCAGAACCAGTGGTAAACATTCCCATTTTACAGATATGTAACTGAGGCCCCAAGAGGTCAGCTGGCGGCCAAGGTGGGGAGGCCCAAGCCTGGGTGTGAAATATTCTGCTCTAGGTCCCAGAGGCAGTACTTGAACCCAGTCTCATTGCCAAACGACACCCCACACTCCCATCTCTTCCGGCCAGCTTCTTCACTCAGCATTCTTAGTGGCAAACAAAGGCTGTCCCACGCGCTGTGTGGCCGTAGGTAGCTCACACAACTTCTCTGAGCCTTTGTTTCTGTATTGGGGGCGCCCTCCAGTGGCATGTCCCTGGCTCATTTTCTTAGCATCTCTGTCACAAGGGCCACATCTCTGCTGGATCACATATTGAAAGGACAAGTTTACTGAAGAGCGCAGAAGTCCACCCACTCAGAGGCCCTCTGGTGGTCTCAGGGACTCGTTCCTTCTCTCTCCTTCTGTGAAGGCAGAAGGTGAGTAGCCATGTGGCTGTGCCAGAGGGCTGGGGGACCCCGTCAGCAGCACCCCACGCATGAGCACAGGACTGATCTCCTTCCTGTCTCATAGGGGTAAAGGGATCGCCAGGCTTCCCAGCCAAGTTGCTAAGGAAGGGCAGCCTGGTGCTGGCTGCAGTCCCAGCCTCAGGGCTGGTTCTGATGGACACCTGCTCCTGGCCTGGTCATGCAGGTGGGGAGCGTCACTCTGCTCCAGCTCCACAGTGACTGGGCCTGGCCCGTTCTGTCCACAGGGAGCAGGTGGCCAGGCACCTAGTCTCCTCTGAGCAGGGTACCCATGGTCCCCACAGAGCAGCAGCGAGTTGCCACAGGCATGTTCCGTGCTTGGGTGGTTTCTGTCCATCCCAGCGACATTTAGGAAAGGTGGGGCCCCCTCAGAAGTGCACCCCTGGGCAGAGTGCAAGGAGGCCATGGCAGAGCCCCAAGGGGAGGCCCTAGAGTTCTCAGATGTCAGCCCCACACTGGCCTTCCCTGGGTCCTCCTGATCTCCAAGGGTCACAACTCTGCTCAGGCTGTCCCCGCCACGAGGGGGGGTCCTCATCACACAGCCTGGCCCACGGTGTCTGACCACTGGGCCAAAACACACTATGCAAGGCGCTGGCCTCGGTGCCTGAGAACAGGCCAGACCCCCTGGCCCCAGGCAGCCAGAAGGACACCTATGTTAGGCGCCATGTGTCCTGGTGCCGGTGCCCGGCTACTTCCAAGATGGGACATGGTGGGTGGGTGGTGGGGGCAGGAGAACTGTCGCTTTAGTAGAGTTCTGCATACCTTTCCTGCCCACGTCAGAGGCCTCTGTGAATGCAGGCTGACCCGAGGACCTCGGCACCACTCACCGCAGAGCTCAAGGCCAGGGCTGGCGTGTTCACTAGGACTGTGGCCATGCTCCAAGGTCACTCCCTGTGCTGGTGACTGGGCTACACTGGAGCCCCACACGTTCACATGGCAGCAGCTGGCCAGCCTCACCCCCGTGCTTCCTGTGCCACTCAGCATTCCAGAACGATGAGAAATTCGGGAGGCAGGGAAGAGCTGGGGAAGGGCATGGGAGCAGAGGGGGTCTCCCAGGATCCCACTTGACATTCATGGCCCCCTGCAGAGCTCTCCATTCACCTGAGCCCTCAGGTCCCTCAGCCACCTCAGATAAGGTTCCAGTCACACCCACTTCAAGGACAGCAGAACTGAGGCTCCAAGACAAGTGGGTGGGCAGCTCTGGGCCCTGAAGAAACTCCCACCATGCAGCCCCAGGGCTGGCCCTCCCTCATCCCTGCCCCACCACTGGGGTCTGTCCCCAGGGCAGGGTCCTCCCTCCCTGGGCAGGCTCACAGCCCTTCCTCACCACCGTAGGTACAGGTGAGGGGCAGGTCACAGCCGGGGCCCTCATAGACCAGTGCCCAGCAGAGCAGCTGGGGCGTGGGAGTGGAGGGGCTGGGCGCTGGGGGTGGCCAGGACATCCCTTGGTCTCACTGGGCTCTCAGCTACAGCAGGAGTGGGGAGTCCTCTGCCTGGCTGCTCTCTGTTCCAACGGAACATTCCAAACTTCCAAATGGAAGTTCCCCTCAGAGGGGACACTGAACAGTCCAGCGGTGCCGTGGAGGAAGGGCGGAGGGGCAGGTATCTGAGCCTGTCCAGGCCCGGAGGCCCAGGCCTTATTTGGTAAGATCCTGCACTGGCCTGGCCCCTTGGGACACCGGGAGGCCCTAAGCTGGTCTCAGTGCCACCAGGTCAAGCGACCACTTCCATCCACCCGGCCACTGGTTCCCCTGGCCTGACCCGGGGCTGGCAGAGTTTGAGGCAGGAGCTCCAGAATCAGGCAAAGGCCATCCCTGCATGCAGGGGGGCTCCCTGGCTTTTGCCTATATAAGGCCGAGGACAGGCGGCGGGCGCCTGGCCGGCCCACAGGCCGTGGAGGTATTGTCTTAAGAGGGTGTTTGGCACTGGGCACCGAGGAGGCCATGATTCTTGTAAAGACCTGGCAGGGAAATTGTTTGACAGCTTTGACAGTATGCTGGAGTCTCTGAGGGGAGCCACCCGGGTGCCTGGGGACCAGGGCACACGAGGCACAGCCACAGCCTCAGGAGCTTCGGCAGCCGGACGCCTCCTGGGCTGGGGTGGGAAGGAGAGACCAGGGCCAGGCAGGGTGCTAGGGAGGGCAGGGGGCCACCCCCAGGCCTGTGTCCTGAGGGTACAAGGAGGAAAGTGGCGTGGAGAGTGCACCTGGGGTCCCATTGGTCCAGCTACACTGAGCCGTCTACACTGCCACCTCATTCATGCTACACGCAGACCAGGGCGCGGACAAACACTCTCTGGGTCGTGCTGACAGGAGGAAACCGAGTTTGGGACGACAGGGACTTTAGGCTCTGCTTTTTCCTCCAACCACTCAGGACCTCACAAACTGATGATCACCACTCAGTGAACACGACCTGGCCTTCCCTTACTCTGGGCTGGGCCCCCCATCCTAGTACAGGGCAGCCACGGTGAGCCAGCCCAGAGATAACCTAGCTCTGTGGAGACAAATATTCCTTCCAAGAAGGAGACAGGGAAGGCCTTTCTGAGTAGGCAACCTTTAGGCTGAGACCCAAAGATCCAAAGGGAGTCAGGCATGGTGGTACATGTCTGTAATCCCAGCAAGGGCTGAGGCAAGAGGGCAGTGAGTTCAAGACCAGCCTGAGCTGCACAGCAAGACCTTCTCTCAAAAATCAATCCCCATTACCGCCCCCAACCCAAAAACATGACAAGGGGGAGCACTAGTGCTCTAAGCAGAAACAGCACAGGCAAAGGCCCTGAGGCAGGATGATGGCTGCTGCAACCTAGGCCAACCAGAAGACCAGCATGGCTGGAGCACAGTGGGCCAGGGGGAAGAACATGTGGTCAGATCTCACAGGAACCTCAAGGGCACTGGGTTTTATTCTAGCGATGATGGGAAGAAGAGTTTGAAGCAGAAAACCTAATAACATGGTCTGGTCAAACGTGCGTGCTCTCCCGTGTGTCAGACGCCCGTGCCGTGCTGAGTGCTGTGTTCATTTTCTCATTGGAATTCAGCCCCCTGTGACAGGGCGGAATCCTTATTCTCATTTCACCAAGAGAGCACTGAGGCTCCTGGATGGAGTGGGAAGGGACAGGGCTCCTCCCTTGGTCCCATCTGATGCCCAGGCCAGACCGGGAACAGAGCTGCTAACAGCCAGACTGGGAAGGGAGTGTGTGCTGAGGGGACACACACACTGCTGTCCCCACAACCTGCTGTCTCCCACCTCTCCCCACAGGAGGGGCGGTGACCATTTGCTGGACTTTGCCAGGACTTCCCAGAACTGAAAGTCAGATTTCCCAGGGGCCCCACCACTGTGGGCAAACAAGACAGTTGTCACCTGCAGCCCAGCCAGGAGCTTGGGGGAGCAAACAGCCAGGTGCCCTGCCGCCAGGGCTTTTCCCTGCCTACCTGGTCTGTTGGCCAACTCTGCCCAGCCCAGGAAGGAGGCACCAATGGGAGGAGGGCAAGCAGCAGCTTCGCCAGCCTGATGTCCCCCCAGCCAGGACAACCTTCTGCTCCCACGGTGACAGCAAAACAAAGCGTGCAGAGCAGGCACAGGCCCAGGAATGGCCACCCCCAGCAGTCTGGGGCCCCAGATGGAGATGTCAGTCCTACAGCCTGCTTTTGAGCCCCGAGGCTCTGTGTCTTGGAGTGTCCCCTGGGCTTGGTCAGCAGTCTACAGAGTGGGAGAACAACAGCCACCAGCACGGCTGCCGCTTGCCAAGAGCCAGGCGCTGTGCTATGGGCTGTGCCAACCTCCTGGAATACTCTGAGCCCTTGGGAGGGAGAACTGTAACTGGGTGGCCATCCCTGCAAATCCCAGGGAGGCTGAGGCAGCTGCCCTGGGTCACACAGTTACAGCTGCAGAGCAAGAATTGAGCCTCCAGCCACCTGCCTCAGACCCCGCCCGGGGTGGGTGCGGGGCCCTCCAGTCACGAGGGCTCCACTGGAGGCTCGGCGACTCAGGCTGCTTGTGACCGAGCCAGTCACCCTAGCTTTCCAGGTCTATTCCACATCTGTGAGACAGATGTTGGTGGGTGGCATCTGCCCCCCGGGACCACTTACTCAGCGGTATTGACCAGTCACCTGCACCGAACCGGGTGCTGGTCTAGCTGTGGAGGGCTCGGCAGAGAAGAAAAGAGAAGAAAGCCCACGCCGGACGCCAGCAACCCACGCTCGACATCCCAGCTACGTGGGAGGCTGAGCTCGGGAGGACGGTGGTTCCGGGCCAGCCCGGGCAGTTTGCGAGGCCTCATCTCAACCAACCGATGGGGTGGTGGTGCACGCCCATCAATCTCAGCTACTGTGGCAACCGTAAAGGAGGAGAGTGGGCCAGGCCTGCCGGGGCACAAGTGGAGACCCTATCTCCAAAACAACTAGAGCAAAAAATGGCTGGAGATGTGGCTTTAGTGGTGAAGTGCCCGCCAAGAACACACAAAGCCCTGAGTTCAAACCCCAGTGCTGCCCAAAATAAGAAAAAGCGTGAAGAGGGGTGAGCACAGCCTGTGGTTTCGACTCTGAGGGTGGGAAATTGAATCAGGGGAGGGGTTACACGAGACAGCGGGTCCCTCTGACGGCGGGCATTCAGGCCTTTTTGAAGAGGGGACGGCCCACCTGCTCTGCTCTCCCATCATCCAGACCCCAGTACGCTCTTCCCACCACCGGCCTTGCATGTGGAATGAACCATGAGTGACCTAGTCCTAGTCATCCCATTGCCTTTGCCAGGCACCTGGTTTCCCAGCATCCCTTGCAACCAGGGTAGCCATGTGACCCGGTTCTGGCCAAAGAGAAAGAACTATGTCTGATCCCTGCTGCCCTGCTTGGGCTGTTGTTGTGAGGTCAGGAGCCCTGGAACAGTGGCAGCCATTTTGTGAACATGAGGCATCAGAACTGAGGTGGCTAAGCAGAGTATGGAGGAACCAGGCCTATGTCACAAGATGGATGTGCCCTAGAACTGGAAGGTGAGCTGGGCTCTCACTGTTTAGGCTATTGTCCATCTGTGCCCAGGAAGCACCCTCTAAGGCAGCCTTGAAGGAGGTAGGGGCTGAGATTGAGTGACAGATGCCAGCCAGTGGCTGTCAGCACCTTCCAATCCCACGGTGGGGGTTGGGTTGAAGGAGGTCTATTCCCAGGAGATCCTGGGGCCCCAGGGACCCCACGGAAGACCTATATCTATTTCCTATTCCTTCCTTCCTTCCTTCCCTTTCTGACCCATCCCCTCACCCTAAGCAAGTAGCCAATAATCACAGACTGAATGAAAATGTCAGCAGGTGAGAGCCAGTGACTGTCATGCCCAACCTCCCACCAACACCAGGAGGCAGTGGCTGTTACAGAGGGACTAAGGAGTGCCTTCTAGGGGACATGGTGGGACAATGAGGCTCAAAGAGCTTCAGTGATTCATTGTGGCCAGGCAGCAGGAGCTACGCAATCACAAGAGCTGGCCTTCCGTCCTGGCTTTGGCCCTTTGCTGTCTGTGTGCCCTGGGACAAGTGAGTGGCTCCTTGATCCTGACAATAATAATCAGCCACAGAGGGCAGAGGGCTGTGTCCATGAAACGTCTGCCACAAGACAAGAGAGTCTAGGCTAGGGGCCGCTGGACTGTGGGCCATATCTAGCCCGCATTCAGAAAGTTTTATTGGAACACCGCTGGACCCACTCGATCACTGTGGCTGGGCCTGCTTTCGTGTGACACAATGTCAGAGTGGAGTCTGGCAGACCCCGTGGCCCCTGAAGTGGAGTGTGTTCAATGTCCAGCGCTAATAACTGCCCTGACTGCCCCGACCACCTCAGATGCAGTCCACAGGCATGCATCTTCAACACAGGCTACAAATGCAGACTCTGAGCCCCAGCCACCAGCGTCAGGACATCTTACCAGGACAGCCCAGGAGGAGGGTCCAACTGACCAGTGGGGTAGAGGGAGGGATGGCGAAGCAGGGGGCCGGGTAGGTTAAGAGAAGATGCCCTGGGTAAGTCCTGCCCTGGCTGGGCCCCCCAAGGCTCTGACTTACCTCGGTGACAGGCCCAAGCAGAGCACCTGAGAAGCCCCTGAGGCTTCCTTTAGGAACCCCCACACCACACAAGAGATGGAGGAAAAAATATGAGTAAGCTCTGGTGGGCAGCCCAGCCCCTCCCGTGAGGAAAGTAAGCCTCGGAACAGGGAGGGGTTCCCATTGGGTCTGTAGTGATGCCTCCTGGGCTTGGCCTGGGTGGACAAGCAGGTGTGGGCTGGTAGGAAAGCCACACAAGCTCCACGCTGGCCCAGGAAGGCCAGGGGAAATGTAGGAAAGATGTGACCTTCTCCTGGTGCCCAAGCGTTCCCCACTACGGGTGCCCTGTGGTCCCTGCTGGCCCAGGTCACATTGCTAACACGGACGTCCTGGCCAACCTGCTCTCTAGAGGTGGGGGAAGGGAGCCCCAGGAACAGGAGTCCATTCTCCCAGAGAGTTTGCTGCAAGTCCACACTCCCACCCCCTTTGATGTGTCATCTTCTTAGGGGGCTGAGATTCCCACGCTCTGCCCTGCGCCTACAGTGTCTCTGAATTTCACCTCTGCCCACTACTGCCTTTAGGCCGCAGGTGCCTGGCCTGTCACTCTCCTTCCAACCCCTACCATCCAGAGGGAGCCCTGGGTGTGGCATCAAGGCATGGGGAAGGGGCTGACCGATGGGTGACAAGAAAGCAAGCTGCCTGGCCCCTCCACCTACATCACCAACTGCAGGTCTCCAAGGCTTGTTCGCATTCCAGAGCCACAGGTGGGGCATGCCTGCCGGGCAGCAGGCTTGTAATTATGGGAGGCAAAGAAGCCCCTTTGTCTCCAGTACCCCACAGAGCTGCGTGTCACCTTCTCCCTCTGTGGCTGAGGAGTAGCACAGAGGGAGGGAGCCCCAACTTGCAGGCTGGGCCACTGGGTTCAATCCTTGGCTCTGCCACCCACCACCTGAGTAGTCAGCTGGTCACCTGTGTATGGGGTTCTCAGAAAGCACACGTCACAGAGCTGGAAGGGTCAGAGCTGGCACGTTGACTAGCGTGGGTGCCCACAGATGTGAGCGGAGGGCATGAAGTTTTCATCTCCATGTCTTCCAACTGCTAAGTAACGCCACAATGAGCACTGTCATCCCTGAGCCATCCCCTTGGCTACAGCACCTGCCACGGGTGACAGGCTGGGCCAGAGGGTGGGACGGCTGCGTGGCTCCTGTCCCTTGCATACAGGCAGAAGAAGCAGCGTGTGGCTTCCTTACGCTCTGGGTCTGGTCCTTTCACTTGCCTCTGATCTGGTCAGCAGGGACGAGGCTTTCATTTGCATTTCTTTCCTTCCACAAGGCTGTGCACACTTCTCAGTGACAGCCAACTGTCTCAGTTTCCTCAGGGGTAAGGGCTTGCTTGCTTCCTTTGATTGTTCTCATGTGGCCCCTGGGACCATCCCTTTGCTGTCAGCTGGCAGGGCCACCTAGGTGGGAAGGGAAAGGAACAATGCTGACACCTCCCCTGCCTGCCTTCATACTGGGGGTCCTTGCTTAGAGCCTGCAGCTGGGCTCAGGAAATCTTTCCCAGGGTTAAGATGGCTGACACGCAGCAGACCCAAGTACAATAAGGCTGGCCCAAAGCAAGGAGAGACCAAAGAAATGGATTTCACTCAGCAGCAAGCAAGTCAGCGAAGCCCACTGCTCCCTTCCTGAACCTAGTGCTGTCACCCACAGCCCTCACTCCAGGGGTCCCTGGTGAGGGCCGAGTGAACCACTCTGTCAACATGTCCCAGGGTGGTGACTCCTCTTTGTCCCCTGATGGGCCCCAGCATGGGGATTCTGTACTAGCCAGGAGCCCCCAGCCCAGCCCGGCCTCTCCAGTCCTGCTTACTTTGAGTCATCCAAGGATCCCAAAGTCTTCCTGAGCCACAGGTCCATGGCCAACTCCTCTGTGGTTGTGGCTTCCTGCCACCACATGGGGTGCTGTTGGAGAGGGCCTGGTCACACGGCAGAGTGCCCAGAGTGCCCTGCTGTCTGAACCCTTGCCCAGGGCCTTGGCAGCTACTTCCACTTGGGACTTGAATTTGAGGCTGGGAGGGGGGTTAGTGCATTCAGAGCTCTGTTAGCTGGCTGTTCCCGCTGTCCCCAGCTGTCGAGGCCTTGCTGTCCTCTGTTACATTCTGCTCAACAGCGTACCAGTCCCTGTCACCACCTTCAGGACACGCCCGAGTCCCTTCTCTTCCCCCCTGCTATGCCACATGTCACCTGGCCACTGCCACCTCCACCCATAGGACCAGGCTTTCCCCACTCAGCACCTCTAACATGGGAGAGCTGCACGATGTTTTGTGGCATTGCCGGCCTCTGCCCGCTCCATGCCTGTGCCACTCCTCCACTTGTAACGGCAACAAATGTCTGCAGACATCGTGGACATCCCCTGGGACACTGCTCCAGACTCCTGTGAAATACAGCCGGCTGGCCTGGCTCCCCCCACACCTCCGCCCCCGCTGCCACCTCTCCTGACCCTGGAGCAGGGCGGGTGTTAGAAAGTTGACAGCTCCTGTCCTCTGGCTGTGAAGTGTCTGGTGGATTCTTCCCATATCTGCAGTCACACCCGTCTGTGTGGCCATGGGGGCAGTGCCACCTCGACTTGACCTGGCTCCAGTTTGCTGGGCTCAGCTGAAATGAGCGCCTGTAGTCCCCCTCTACCTAGCTTGCTGGATTTCACCGTGTCCTTCCACAGCCTCAGGGGCCCCACGAGCGTCCGTCCTGCCATGGCTCCTGCTCTGCTCCCCTGGCTGAGGATATTCATGGCCTTTTTTTTTTTTTCTAGTTTTTTTTTAGGCGGTACTAGGGTTTGAACTCAGGGCCTTTCACTTGATAGACGGGGGCTCTACCACTTGAGCCACGCCCCCAATTCTTTTTTACTTTTATTTTTGCCCAGTCTGGCTTTCATCATCATCTCCATATTTATGCTCCCATGTAGCTGAGGTGGCAGGTGTGCACGACCAAGCCCCGTTTATCGGTTGAGATGGGGTTCCGAGGACACTTTCCCCACATGGCCTTGAATTTCAACCCTCCTGACCTCCACCTCCAGGGCAGCTAGGATTACAGATATGAGTCACCACTCTTGGCCTCATGACCTTTTCTTAACTCAGCCTGTCTGTGGGTTTTTATTTCTGGCTTCCCTGTGAGGTTTGGCTCCACGGGACAGGGGCCCCCAGAGTCTAGCCTGGCATGGGGCTGGGGAAGATGCTTGGGAAACCTGGGGCCCCTGGAAGAGCAGATGACATGGGGAGGTTCCCGTCTGAGCAGCTGATTTTGCGCACCCACTGGACTCTGGAGGGCCAGGAGGCCCCCTCCGGACCTGCGGTGTCCTGTGCACAGCCTGTAACTTGCAGGCTCCTGGGAGGAGATTCTGGGGACACAGGTGGGAAGGCCCCTCCCAGGGCCGGAAGCAGCTGCAGGCCCAGCTACACCCCAGTGCTGGCTGGCTCAAAGCGACGCCCCGGGTCTAAATATAGCTGTGGTTGTGTGAGGTTCAGCTGCTGTCTGGTGAGAGGAAGCAGTGGTTCTGATTACCCTGGGGTGGGTCACCTCACTGAGATGCCTCCCCCACGCCCAGGGGAACGGAAATGACGAAATGAATGGACAAGGCTGGGGCCTCTGGGCGCTGGCCGGGCATGTGCAACTGGACCTAGCAAACCCTGACCGCTCTGGTCTCTGTGTAAAAGGGAAGGAGCTGGAGCAGGTTCCCCTTTTAAATCTGGCGCTGTCTGGTGTGGTCTGAGCCAGGAGCCCTAAGTCTGTTTTTCCACCTGCGTAAGTGGGGGGGGGGTGACCGTGACTCTCACAGTGTGACTCCACAGGGAGGATCTGTGCAGTGGCACCTGTGCTGGCCTAGGATGGGCCCTGGCACGCAGCCCAGGCCCAGGAGGCTTTCACTGGCCTCAGATGGTCACGTGATGGTCCTGGTCCTTGAAAAAGGAACACGCAGCCCTTGCTGAGAAGTTATTGAGAATTGCCGTATGGCAACGGCAGGGCACTCAGCCACGCTCAGGGCCTCCCGAGCCCGTGTGACATACAGGCCACTCTTCAAAGGCTGGCCTGGCCTTGGTGACTGGTGATTCCCATCAGAGGAGCTGGTGGCCAGGGACAGTGTGGGGCCTGGCAGGTGGCCTCCTCATCCTCACAGCACCCTGCTGGTTCCATGGATCAGTCCATTGGAAGAAACGGGGGATGGGCTGAACCCATGGGGGCTCAGGAAGAGGTCCCTCCCTGTGACCCTTGACCTCACCGTGTCAAGTGGAAAACAAAATGAACGCAGCACACCCAGCGTGGAACCATTCACCTTCAAGGTGGTTCAACACAAGGTGTATGCAACTGGCTGTGACTATGAACACACAGGGAGGCCCTGCAGGAGGAGGCAGGCCTGAGGAAGTTATAGCACAATTCACTCTACCCATGACATTTTGTTTCTTAAAGAATTAAAAAAGGAAAGGAAAAAAAGAAGAATTGAAGAGATCCAGGTGTGGTGACACATGCCTGTAATCCCAGCACGCCAATTCAAGGCCAGAGGGGCTACACAAGGATACCTATCTCAAAATTAGTGACAACCATGACAAACCCCCAGGCTTCCTGGTGGGAGAAGCAGTTTATTTGTGACCCCTGTATCTTTGTTCTCAACAGCTTTTACCTCCTAGCAGTAATGAGGGCCACAGTTCAAGTTCAGCCCAGGCAAAATGTTCTCAAGGCCTCTTCTCAACCAATAAGAGCTGGCACAGTGGCACATTCCTGTCATCCCAGCCTCACAGAAATGTGAATAGGATTGTGGTCCAGGCGGGCCCTGGAGAAAAAAATGTGAGACCCCATCTCAAAAATAACCAGAGCAGGGCTGGAGGTGTGACTCAAGTTGTAGAACACCTGCCTAGCTGTCATGAAGCCGAGTTTAAACCCCAGTACTGCAAAAAAGGCAGGGGGTGGGGGGGCTTCACAGTCAGTGGTTCAGAAAACATCTATTCTGCAGCTATCCTATGAGGAAGGTGGCCAGGAGATGCAGGCATTCATTGAGCACCTACTGTGTGCTGGCACAGGGCTGAGTTCCAGGACAATGAAATCTGTGCTTTCCCTCCAGGCCAAGATCCCAGCCAGGGGAGGGGCAGGCATCCATGAGTGTCCTTGCCATCGTCCCGTGCCTGGGGGTTCTCCCACGGTGGGAGCAGTGCTGTAGCCTCTCAGTGATCGTTAGGCAGTACCAGGACTGCCGTGCCTCGGAGACACTGCCACCGCCCAGCACGGTCATGGCAGGTTGGTGGGAAGCAGTGAGAAGCACTGCCCTGGTGTCTAGCAGTCCTGGCCAGTGGCCCACAGGGCCAATGCTCTGCTCAAGCCGAGTCTGACTGTGTCGTCCCTGGCTGGTGGGTGGGGCTGCCAGGGTCAGGAGGATCCCAGACAGGCTGGGGACCAGGGCACCCTTCCCCAGGGACACAGCTTAGGCAGAAACTGGATCCTGGCCCATGTCCTCAAGTCACCCAGGGTAGCACCAGGCCATTGGCCTGTGCCCAAGAGTAGCCAAGGCTTGTTTGTGCTGCAAATGGCTGGCAGAGGCAGTGGGGGCCGGTCCCCAGCCAGGACCCCAGAAACTTGAGGAGGAAGGGGGCTTCCCTGGTGGCCCAAGGGGCCTTCCTGGGTGGGTTAAGGTGATCAGGGAACCCAGGACTGGGCGATCCATTCCTTGCAGCCAGGAATGGAGTGGGAAAGCGCCAACTGGCAAAGGGCTCCGTCCCGTGGGAACCTGGTCATCTTGCTGGGTTTTCTCCCTGGTTCCTGGGAAACCAGGACCACACTGTGTCATGCATGTCACTTCCTGGCCAGGCCCACTGGGTCTCCAGCCCTCCTCCACATCCTGCCAAGCTACCGCTCCACAGACTTTTCCTGCTCCCTTGTCCAGACTGCGTCCCCTTCATTGGCGATCTCAGGCTGATGTGGGGTTTGCCATCAGCCTACCAAAGCTTCGGCTTAGGACAAGACCCCACCCTAATTCTCTACAAGTAACTGAGTGTCCTTTGTCTTAAAGACTGTGACCAAAATTGTCTCAATGCCAGGCTCCACAAGAGCCAGTTCTATCCCCCATGGCAAGAAAAGATCTCTGATATACACCTCCCAAGCAGCTGCCAGCTGGCCACATGCCCTCCCGTGGGTACTTATTGGGCAACAGTTGTGTGAGAGACCAGGGAGAGAGCAGCAAATAAGACACTGCTGTGCAGACACATGAGAGGTGTTCAGGTCATTTGTGGAGGTGGAGGATGTGCTCAGAGCCACAGAGAAGAGGAGCAGGAAGGGGGCCTGCAGCTCTGAATCAAGTGGTCTTGATTCACAGTGAGAATATGCAGCAGGTAGGAGTTCTTCAAAGACAACAGCACATGCAAAGGCCCTGAGGCGAGTGCTGCCTGAGGGGCTCAGCACGTCACTATGGCAGTTATCAGGCTGAAATTAAACCATTATCCCAGCGATGACTCTTCCTTTCTGTCCTTCCTCATCAGGATCTTACATTTGGCAGGTGCTCAATAAGTGATGAGGACGGCAGGAATGTAGCTCAGTGATGTAGGAAGCCTAGCAGGCACAGGCTCTGGATTCAACCCCAAAACCAAGAAAGAAAAAGAAAAGACAGTAAGTGATGGGAAGGACTGAATGAATAAATGAATACATGAGTTTATATTGGAGGGAGAGGTTGGCGCTGTGGGGATTGGAGTAGAACCCCCACCCCACAGCAGGACAGGCTCTTCCTGGAATGGATGACAGCTGCCTCCAGTCCCCCAGTCCATGCCCACTGTCCCCATCCAGAGCAGGGACCTTGGTGCTGCTAGGGAGAGAGGTAGTGAGGTGGGCGGGGCGATGAGAGGGAGGGGCTCCCTTTCCTGCTCCTGCTGGAACTCCGCAGGCACCTGCGGACTGGACCTTGAGGGGCCCCCAGTGTCCTGGGCCGCTGGTGGCAGGTGCAGCAAGCCCAACAAAGCAGGTAAAGAAGAAGAGCCACAGGGCTCTGCCAGGCTGGTCTGGGGCAAACCCCGAAAGAACTGGGCAAGCATTTAGGGGGAGGCAGGGCTCTGCTAATTACGAGGAGGGACAAAGTGAGCTGGGTGGCCTTGGTCCCCTTGCCACTCCCTCCTGTGTGCCCTCTGGCAGGACTCCCAGCCCACGGGATCCGGTGAACCGGAATGGCTTCCATTCCATCCCAGGGACAGGAGTAAAGCTGCCTGTCCTGGGAAGCCACACTGCTGACAGCTGACCTGAGGGGACATCCAGATGCAGTGCCTCTCACAGCACCGCCCAGTTTGGGGAGCATGATGCATGTTTGTGCAAAATTCTGTGGGTCCAAACCAGAGGCCTTGGCTGCCCTGCTGGGGGAGCTGCATGGGGACGGAATGGAGGGGCGTTTCCATCATAAGCCCCTGGACACCTGCTCACTGCACAGGTTAACGGGAGCTGTGCTCAACACCATCCAGTTGACGAGAGAGCACTCAGGACACAGGGTGCCAGGGGGCCCAGCCGCTCACCCATCATGCACCTGTCTGTCCTTCCTGCCTGGCACAAAGCTCTCTGCATCCCCAACCTCACCTCCAGCAAGCACAGCAGAGTCCCCTCCCGGCCCCCCTCGCTCCCCCGGGCAGTGAGGGGCAGGTACAGGGGAACCTCAGCGAGGAGCCAGCTGTTCTAGGATGTGGGGAGAGTGAGCACCAAGTCAGGCTGGGCTGGCGACAGACTCTGGCTCAATTACTGAAAAAACGATGGTGGTTGAGGAAGAAAGCCTCCTCCCTGCCCCCCAGGAGGACACCAAGTGGCCCCATCTCCCAAACCCCACATTTGCCCATCCAAAGTCTCGGCTGGGTTTGGGGGCATGAATCTCCCCACCCAGGCCCGGCCCTCCTTACAGCTGCAGCCTTCTCTCCCTGACCTCCTGGTCCCCCTGCAGCTCCTCCACCTGGCCAAGCATGGCCCACCCCAGGGCATTTGCACTTGCTGCTGCCTCCTCTGCAATGCTCTTACCACAGCTGCCTCCTTGTGTGACCTCGCCCCTGGGAGGCTTTCTCTGGACCCACCTCTCGGCCAGACTCCCCGTGGGTTCCTCTCCCAGCCTTCTCCATGGGCCTCACCCATAGCAGCGGCTGCTTGCTACGCCATCATCGGCAGCAAGCCCTCTGCACCTCAGGTGACCAACAGAGGTGAAACTCAGCCATCAGCTGTGCCAGGAACACTTGGGGATCTTTGGGCTCAGTGTGCTGTCACTCAGTGGGAAAGTGTTCAGTGATGCTGAGGCTTACGAAAGGGAAGCCAGAATCCAGCCCAGACCGGGCATCACAGAACAGACAGAGGGAACCCAGACCGGGCATCACAGAACAGACAGAGGGAACCCAGACCGGGCATCACAGAACAGACAGAGGGAACCCAGACCGGGCATCACAGAACAGACAGAGGGAACCGTGTTTTAGACACAGCACGGGGAGGCATATTTTCTTTCCTGTGGACCAGCCCAGAGGGAGGGAGCCAGGGGCACCCACTGAGCCTGAAGCATGAAACCGACATAGGCTGAGACACGGAAGAGTGAGAGTCCTTAAAACAGCACCAGAGCTGCTGGATTCAGCCATTCCTGAAGTACAGGAGCCAATCATGTCCAACCATGTCCAGAAAGAGGGCAAACGAATCTAGACTCTCTCCGCTGCACCTGACAGAAAGCCCTATGGTGGGCAGAACTGAGCCCCCACACCACCTTGCTCCAAGACATCCGTCTCTGTCTTCGTCTCTGGAACCCATGAGTGTGTTAAATTACACAGCATGGGAGACTGCAGATGTGATTGAAGCTATGGACTGTAAAACAGGGAGAGGATCCTGGGTTTCCCAGACGGGCCCTTCTGCTCCCTGAGTCCAGAACATCAGAGCCCAGGGCCTCCCCCCAGGGTGGCAGCAGGTTCTACAGTGGGCAGGAGGCCATGGAAAACGAGGAGAGTAGCAGACACAAAATCCTAGCAGTCACCGCGTGCTGGCATGTTCCAGGACCAGGGACACAGCCATGACAGGTGTACCATTCCTGCCCCAGGAGCACCCTGTTTTCAGCGTGTGACTCGGAGCCACATGTCAGAGACAGTGAGAGTGGGAAGGAAGGACAGAGAGGGATGGGGTCAGAAACAGCACTGTCCTACTGCCTGGGGCTCCCCGAGTTTGTGAGCTTCCTGAGGGTAGGGACAGACCTAGCTCTGCTCGCTGCTGTCACAGCAGTGCTGGGTGCCCTTCCTGGAACACAGTGGGCACCCAGTGAGTGTCTGCGGAAAGAGGGTGGAGTGAGCAGTCAGGAGGAAATTGTGGCCGTGGTAAAGCTCCTTCCCACCTCAGGGCCTTTGCACATGCAGTTCTGGCTACCCCCAGTGTCCCTCCCCAGCTGTTCATGCTGTGGTACTTGTCGCTCCTTGTGGTCTTCTGCAGACAAGGCTTGGCCTGTAATGTGTTCATTCATCCTGAGCCTGGCGGGGTGGGGGGTCGGGGGGGGGCTCAGATCCACAGTGAGGGCTCCTGGCCTGCAGGCAGAGCTTTGGCGGTCCTTGCTGCCAGAGTGAGGCCTAAAGGGTTCAACTTAAATGACCCTCCAAGCATCGATGTCATCTGCAGCAGCCTCTGCCCCACAAGGTCGCTACCAGGCTCCTTCTGCATGAGACGTACTGAGGGTGAGGGCGAGCCCAGCCGTAGGCTCTCAGAGGGCCGGGAGCTGACCCTGGAAGGGCCTGTGGGGGCTGGGAAGGAGGACAGCTCTCGGGGAGAGGGGGCTGCAGAGCGAGCCCCACCCCGGGGAGTCTCATGGGAGAGAGAGCCCAAAGTGGCCCAGTGGCAGCGGGAGGCATACCTCCCCCTGGCTCCCCCGAGGCCACAGTCCTCAGTCTTGACCATACTTGCTCAGGGCCGTGTGGCCATCTTTGGGGCTGCTGCATAAATGCTTATTGACTGTGTGTCCCAGTAGAGCGCAGCCCAGGGACAGAGGCTTCCTTGGGTGGCAGGGCATGCAGGAATATGGCCCTGGGGATAGATGGCTCTGTGCTGGGGATTTCTGGAGGATCTGTGTCATCCGTGTGGCCTGGGGGCTCTGGGGCCACGGAGACTGGGGGCACTGGGGCACCCTCCTCCCGGCTTAGCCTGCACAGTGCCTCTCCCGCCTCCAGAAAGCAAAGGACCATGACTGTCCGGCCCTCCCCCATAACTGTGCCCAGCTTCCCCAAGAGGCCACCCCTTCCCCACACCCAGAGCCACGGCTTCAGGTGGGTCCAGCCCCAGTGCTTCCCACAAGGGAAGGCATGTGACCCGGACCTGGCCGATAAGAAGACTGCAAGCCACCAGCTTTAAGGACTGGCTCAAATGTGCGTATGTGGCCCAGGACAGCCAATGAGACGCAATGCGCCGTACACTGGTGTCGCCCGGAGGGAGGAACCCTTTTCATAGACTTGAACCTAGGAGCTTAGAGTCTGGAGCAGCCAGCACAGCCTCACTGGAGACTGAGTTGAAGCCAGCAGAGAAATCAAGTCTTCAAGACGGTGTTGAAACAGCTGGATCTAGCCATTCCTGAAGCCAGAGCGGTGAGAGAGCCAGTCAGATCTCTTTTCACTAGTCTGGCATATTGGGTTCTTTCCCCGCCCCTCTCTCGCTGCTGGAGATTGAACTCATGGGGTTGAGCTGCCTTTCCACCTCTTTTAAATTTCGAGACAGGGTCTTGCTAATTGCCCAGGCTGGCCTCGAACCTGCGATTCTCCCGCCCCTTCCTCCCCAGTGTGGGATCACAGGCATGGCCACCTGCTTCAGTTATCCTCAGCTGCTTAAGAAACACCACCAAACCCACTGGCTTCACCCACCACAGACGGCCCACGATTCTGTGGTGACAAGTTCGGCCGGTGGTTCTCTGCACAGGTGCAGTGTGAGGGTCACCTGGGGTGGAACACCCTGCGTGTGCCAGGGGCCTCGCACCTGCTGCCAGGCCTGGGCCCGTCCCACGCCAACTCACCAGCTCCTCAGAGAGGCCTTTCCAACAGAAGCTGCCACCCACCTACCACCAACCCCCCCACAACCACCACAAGCAACTACCCCCACCCATCTCCTAGCCACCCAAACAACATAGCCACCCACTCACCGCCAACTTGCTACCTCCACCCGGCCACAGATCGCCACCAGCTCTGTTTCTTCCAAACCCAAAGCCTGCTGGCCTCCTGTCCTCTCTGCCCCGTCTGCTGAGGCGCCGCGCTGGGTTCTGGTTCCTCACTAGCCCACAAGCCCGAGGAGGAGGGTGGTTCTCAGCGCTAGGCGATGCAAAGCAATTCGGACAGCAGGATCCCAACGTCTTCATGGGACACCAGATCGTACTGGCCTTCCCAGCTCAGCTGGGCTCCTGCTCCGAGGATCAACGCCCTCCCTACCTCCCCCGGGCAGGCTGACCCTGGAGAACAGGGCTGCGACAGCCTGGGGAGGGGTCATCAGGCCAGGGGTGAGGAGAAGAGACAGCCCAGACTCAGGTGGGGCACGCAGGCCAGGCCATCCTTCTGTTGAGCAGAGGGCACTACTCGGAAAGTGAACAGTGAGGGGAGTGAAGGGGCAGGAAAGGCCTGGACAAGGAGGTCCCCATGAGGAGAAGGAAGAGAGGAGCACCTCCAAGGGGTATGTTAGAGCCAGGACTGAGGACAAAGATGAGAGGGCCAGGGGGAAGGTGGCTCTGAGGAGGAGTCAGTGGGGTGGCAGGGCCAGTTCAGGTCAGGTCAGCCCGAGGAGTTGAATTTTTACTCCAGGCAGTGGGGAGCCATGGAGGGCTTTGGTGTGAGGGGACAGCAGGTTCTGACCTCCACTCCGCAAGATGGGCACAAGCAGACGAGTGACTGAGACAGTAGTCACCCCTGTCCTCCACTCAGGGCGCTCCACAGGGACCAGAGGTCCTGCCCCATCCCTGCCCCCGGCAGGACACAGCAGGAGACACAGCCCCCCAGCCAGCTGGTGTTTGCATATGCGTGAGCATTGGAGCCCAGCAGCAGCTCGGGTCCTCCACGTTCACTTAGCTGCGCATTCATGGAGCTGTGTTAAAGGCAGCAGGCCAGGTGGCCACACCTGTGATCCCACCACTCAGGAGGCCAAGGCAGGAGGACCAGGGAGTTCGAGGTCAGACTGGACAAAGTTAAGGAGACCCTGTCTCAAAAAAAGAAAACTGGGCTGGAGGCATGGCTCAAGTGGTACAGTGTCACTCAGCAAGCTCAAGTCCCTGAGTTCAAGCCTCAGTGCCACCAAAGGGGGAAAAAAAAAATCCCAGGCCTCCAGTGTTCCTGCAGCCGTTACCGTTGGCTCTGCTTCTCCCTTCTACACGCGTGGATTGTTTTATTACGTTATTATCCATTATCCATATCAGAATATATTTACCCAGATTGGAATTTTTTCCAAATGTGTTACTTTTACAATTTAGAATACCTTTATTTTTATTTATTTAAATTTTATTGTTTGTAAATGGTCTGAAGGGGGTCTAACATGCTTGGATATTTTTTTCTTTGCAGTACTGGAGATCGAACCCAGGTCCTTGCACATTCTAGGCAAGTGCTCTACCACTAAGCTACACCCTAACTTTTATTTTTCAATTCTCTAAAACTGCCCCACCTGGGGCAGGGTGGCCAGCAGGCGGCACCCAGGCCCTTGCTCTGCACAGTCACCTGCACCCATCGTGCGCTGAGGCTGGCCGAGGGCAGGGTGACAGCTGATAAACAGGGCCAGGAGCTTATCAGACCACCAGGTGCCACCCTCCTGTGTCCTGAGCTACACCAGCTTCAGGGACACCGAGTGGCTGTATCTGGCTGGCCCCTGACCGGCCGGGGTGGGGGGTCCTGTTTGGTGTTTATGTCTCTGGGGGAAAAACACAAGTGTGACTCAGCAGCTGGGCACCCACAACAGGGAGGACACGCCTGGCTGGCTTTGGGGTAAGGAGGGTGGAGAAAAGGGGCAGAGCCTAGGGCTCCTGATTCAGGATGCCTGGGTTAAATCTTAACTCTGCCATGGGCCACCTCTCTGGCTTTGGGACATGGCTGGATCTTCTTGGCCTCAGTTTCCCATCTGTGAAATGGGTGCAGTCAGCCTTCTGCAGGATGCTGGGGGTTCAGGGCAACAAGCCTACATAGAGGCCTGGAGGTGCTCAGGGGACATAGTTTTCAAGAGACCTGGGCCCAGGGCCGTCCTGAGCTCTGGAGTGGAGAGGCGGAAGCAGGCACTGTGCAAACTCGGCTCTTCATCCAAGGGCAGGACCCAGGGCAGCAAGCGGCTTTCACAGCGAGTGGGTAGTTTTCTCCCCTCTGCTCTGTGGCCTGCTGTGTACAGCGCTCGGTGAGCTGAGCACATCGATTCATCCTCTCATCCTGGTGACAAACCCTAGGAGGGAGGACTGTGGTTCTCAGCTCATGGACAGATAACGTAACCATGGCTCAATCACCCAAAGACCAAAATAGCTGCTGGAGTTCCAGCCATTGTGTCCAAATTGTATCCAGACCTTCCCATGGCTCCATGCTGACCTCCTGCCCACAGTAGGCCAGGTTGAGAAGTCTACACACCTGAAGGGGGCACAGCCCTGCTGAAATGCCCCACCTCCGGCTCCCGGAGGCCACCGAGCCAGGGAGCAACACCGGTTTGGAGCAGACAGACTGGATGGAAGCCTCACCCCTCGAGCCATCTCCTCCGCCCCCGCGTGGGAGGGTCCTGATGAGGAAACGGGCCAGCATAGGACAGGGCACTGTGGGGTGGCTCCCCAGTCCAGCACTGCCCAGGACCAGGAATGCAGAGGTACCGGGGCCTCTGCCATGCCGTGGTGTAGGCCACCTGTCCTTCCCGGAGGACTTCAGTGGGCAGAGGTTGAAGTGACTTCCAGAACCACCTCCGAGGAACTTGGGTCACATTCCGCCAGTGCTCCTGGCCTCAACTGTACCATGTGTGAGGACGCCACAGACAGCCCCAGCCAGGCTTGGTCAGGGACACCCACAGAGCCTCGCGTGCCGGGGCTCGGATCCCAGACGCAAAGCACTATTTCTGGAAGGACTGAAGTATAAATTGCTACGCAGACACCATCCCCTTCCTCGGTAACTGAAACGCTCTGGACTCCAGGCCGCTACATGAACACCAGCCTTCCCGCCCTCCTCACAGTAAGATATGGCTAAGTGACAAATTCTGGCCAGTGAAATGGAAGAGGACAGTTGTATGCAACTTCTGGAAGGTTCAGCATGAAGGACTTGGCTCCCACCCCCCTTTTTTGGCGATACTGGGGCTTGAACTCAGAGCTTCATGCTTCTTAGGCAAGCACTCTATCACTTGAGCCACTCCGCCCGCCCCAACTTGATGTGGCAGTTCTTTTTTTTGATCACCCCCTTCTTTTTTATCCTGCCTGGAACTTAGGCATGATGACTGGAGCTCCAGCAGCCATAGTGGCCCATGAAATGGTCTTGAGGAAGGAAGCTATGCATCGAAAGGGGCAAGGGAAGATTAAAAAAAAAACAGCGGTCCTGATGACTGTGGAGCGCCCATCCAACCCTTAGACTGCATCAGAGTTCTTTCAAATGAGAAAAAATTATAGCTAGCTAAGACCACTGTTACTTTGGATTTTCTGTTGCACTGAGCCTAATTCTAGGAAATGCATCGTATGTGTTGATTGCCAAGGGTGGAAAATCAAAGCTGCATAGGTTTAAGCAAAAGCAAGAACACAATAGCTCTTAGCCCTTGTACAAAAGAAGAAAGGAAAGAAGAAAGAAGGAAGCAATTAAAGAAAGAAAGAAAGGGAAAGGAAAGAAAAAAGAAAAAGAAAGTCTAGGGCAGGAGTGGCTCGAGTGGTAGAGCACCTGCCTAGTAAGCACAGGCCCTGAGTTCACACCCCAGTACCACCACCAAAAAAAGAAAAGGAAAAAAAAAAGTCTAGAATCTACTTCAGCCATAGCTAGATCAAGGGCCCCAAAAATGTCACAAAGACTCTGTCCTCTGTTTTTCTCCACTAGTCACCTCTATTTGTCTTTAAAGCACAAACTCCACTTCCCCCATAACAACTCCCAGCCAGGCTTCCCCACAGGACAGTGTGTGCACTGCAGAGGCACAGAGTGGAGGAGAAGAAGGAGAAGAAGGTGGAGGTGGAGGTGGAGGTGGAGATGGAGGTGAAGGTGGAGGTGGAGGTGGAGGTGGAGGTGGAGGTGGAGGAGGAGGTGGAGGTGGAGATGGAGATGGAGGAGGAGGAGGAGGAGGTGGAGGTGGAGGTGGAGGTGGAGGTGGAGGTGGAGGAGGAGGAGGAGGAGGAGGAGGTGAAAATGGAGGTGGAGGTGTAGGAGGTGAAAATGGAGGTGGAGGTGGAGATGAAGGAGGTGGAGGTGGAGATGGAAGAGGAGGTGGAGATGGAGGTGGAGGTGGAGGTGGAGGAGGTGGAGATGGAGGCGGAGGAGGAGGAGGTGAAAATGGAGGTGGAGGTGGAGATGAAGGAGGTGGAGGTGGAGATGGAGGCAGAGGAGGAGGAGGTGGAGATGGAGGCGGAGGAGGAGGTGAAAATGGAGGTGGAGGTGGAGATGAAGGAGGTGGAGGTGGAGATGGAAGAGGAGATGGAGGTGGAGGAGGAGGAGGAGGAGGTGGAGGTGGAGGTGGAGGTGGAGGAGGTGGAGATGGAGGAGGAGGTGGTGAGGTGGATCCTCCATCTGCCACAGCCTCTCTCCCTCTGCCAGGGACATCAGTACATGGGTGGGGTCAGCAGCCCTCACTGCTTGGGACCAGGGCCTGGGGTCCACATGGCAGCACCCATTTCCTCCCCCTCCTCTAACCACCAGATGCTCCAGTCTGGCTCAGCTTCACCTCAAGCTGGCTGTGGCCACCATACCTCGCACTAAGGTTCACTCAGTGTGGAACCCAGATGCCAGCAGTGGCCCTGCTCTGGTCATCCCACGTCTGTGTGCACATCCAGACGGTGCTGTCTGCTTCCATGTGTGCACGCGTGTGCAAGTGTGCATCCCTGGCTGCACACCAGAGCCCAGGGTGACCGAGCTGCAGCTGCTCTGCGATAGTCTGCACAGCACCTCTTCCTTCCCAGCTAATGGCCCCTTTCGGCTGCTTCCTGGGGTCTCCCAGCACCTGCTGCTTGTGAGGCTTGTGCCTGGAAGACCTGGAAGAGACAGCTGAGAAGTGTCACAGATGGCTGCTTGGCCTCAGGCGGTGAGCCCAGGCAATTCTGGAGTTGCTGTTCAAGGCCACAAGCTCTTGAGCGGAGACTGGCAGGGTGTGGTGTATATGTGTGACTGTGTCACTGAACATCTGTCTACACACGTGTGCATGTTTATGTGTGTTCATCAACATATATGATTGTGACTGTCCCCAGACATGCATATGCCCACACGTGTGTGGGTGGAGGTGTGGCTGTCAGTCTCTGTGCCTGCACGTGTGCACATGGAAGGGCACGGGAGAGTTAGCGTGCACGCACAAATGTGTGTGCATGTGTGTGCAAGGGCCCTAAGGCTTTGTGTGGAGCCAGGGCCAAAGGGACAGATGCCAGTGAGGCCAGGCGCCTCTCTGGGCCCATGCTCCACGAACATTTTCCGTGGGCCAGGTCTGTGCCAGGGTTAGGGACACTGGACAGCAAATCCCTGACCTCTGAAGGATAGTTATGACCAACTTACCCCCACAGCAAGGCTCAGGGAGGTGAAGGCCTGGCTGGGTTGCCCTGGGGGCCTGAGCAGTGGTGACTGCTCCCACTTGTTGCCTGGGAACCCCTTGCAGGTAATAGACCACCCAAAGGCTGTGCACGATGCCCAATGTGCAGTCAGTGCTGCAATGTCTGTCCCCACTGACGACCAGTGTAGCTGGACCCTGGTCCAGCAGCCCTCAGCTCCTGCTTCCCTCTCCTGGGCTTGCCATCCAGAGCCCTGAATCCTAGGACCTTCCTGGAGGCCTGTCCCACAGGCTGCCACCAGCTGATAAGGACAGGAAATGCTCTGGCCACAAGTGGCCTTTCCGATAACCCTGGCAGTGCCCGCCACCCCTCCCTGGCCCCTGGCTCTTATCAGCAGCAGCAAACGTAGGCTGGGTGGGAGCCATGCTGACTTCCCAGAGCTCTCGTGGTGTTTGCAAACTGACAGCCATGGGGCAGGGCCAGGCAGTAGGCTGTCTGGGAGCCCTCCCAACCCATGCCTGATGTGGCCCTCGGAAGCTAGAGGCCCGGACCATGAACAGGGGCTGTTTGCACATCTCAAAGTCTGATCAGTTGGTAGAAGACAAAGGAAACCCTTGGGGACCAGGAACAGTGATGGGAAGGCTGCCCAGGGCCACCATGCCACCCTCCCCTCATTGGGGCTGTTCTCGCCCAGAGCCCAGCGTCCACCAAGGGCTGAATGTGGAGTTGGCAGTGGACTCCAGGGTCAGACCCAGCTGGTGCAGATACAGGCACAAGTTCGCCTCAGTGCCTCCGTTTCCTCCTCTGTGGGACAGGGAAGCAATTGAGGGCTACAGGAGGCAATGGAGGGCTCCATAGTGGTGACGGCTCCTGCACACCACTTGTCCCTCTGTCCCAATGTCCTCTCCCATGCATCCCTCTGCGCACCGCACTGAAGTGAGTCTAGTCTCCGTCCCCTCCATCCACCCACTGGCCTGGCCTCCCCTGGCCTGGATCTGGATACCCCAATCAGAGTAGATGGTCCTAAGATTCCTGCTGGTGCACTTGGGGCTCCTCTGCCACAAATCTAGGATGCCCATTGGCCACCACTGGCCACAGGCCTGTTTCTCACCTGTGTGCCCAGCACAGCACTCAGTGTGAGGCCACGGCAGGACAAGGCAGCTACTGCCCTGCCAACGAGTTGGGATGAAGATAGATGAGGGCGAAGATAGACGAAGGGGTGAAGCTGGCAAAAGCTAGAGGGTCCTGACAGGGGCCAAGTGCAAAGGCCCTGGGGTGGGCTCTGCCTGGTGTCTGAGGAACAACTCAGAGCCTGGTGTGGCTGCAGCCAAGTGAGCAAGGTGTGGGGGGTGGGGTGAGGAGATGAGGGACTCAGGAGCCACAGTGGCCACACAGCTTTGTCTCTGAGGATGGTGGGAGGTACAGAGGGTTCTGAATTAGGGGAGATGAGCCCTGTCTTACACAGGGTCTCTGGAGAGATTGTGGGACAGAGGTAGCCACTGCAAGAGTCCAGGTGGGACAGCGCCTAGACAGCTGGAGCAGAGGAGAGGCGAGAACTGGACAGAATTCTGACAAGCTCAGAAGGCAGAGCCTTGGGATCTGCCAAACTGGTATTTAATTTTTTTCTTTTTTGGTGGTACTGGGGTTTGAACTCAGGGCTTCAAGCATGCTAGGCAAGTGTTCTATCACTTGAACCACTCGGTCAGCCCAGGATCGGCCAAACTGGCTAAGGAGCAAAGGAGAAGTGAGGGGACTGTGACTTCTCTGCAGGTAGGCAGATGAGGGACAGGGGCTGGCTACATGTTCGTGGTCATTCTGCCCTGTGGGGCTGGGACAGGCAAACCTGGCACCTGGACAGCCGCTGGCCCAGAAGAGGCCAGAGCCCCCCTCAACCCTGGGGCCTCTGCTAGGACCCCCATCGTCTCCAGGAACCCCCCTAGCTCCCCTAGATGCCTGCAGCCATTGGGGCCGTCTACTGAGATAGCTCACCCCATAGTGCAGTGCCTTTCCTAGGCTCCCGCAGCTCCCTGGGCCTCAGATGAGGGCCAATCTCACAGCTGAGCAGACCAGGTCGCACATCCCAGTACTGGGGACCCCCTCGCCCGGGCATTCCACATGGGCCATCCTCAAGCCTCCGCTTCTCCCGGCACTCCCCCTTACCCAGCCACACTGGCCTGCTTATCCTGGGGGCCTTTGCACCTACCATTCCTCCACCTGGAGCCTTGTCTCTTCACTGCCCTGTAACATACCCTCCACAGGGCTGGTTGGCATCAGATTACTGGCTGGTTTGTCACCTCCCCCACCAGGTTCTAAACCCGAGGGGTAGGACTGTGGCTCACGACCTCCGAAGCGCTCTGCAGGTGACCAGCACACATCTGTCAGGAAGAATGGATGAACACGCAACTGCGAGGAGTTACCTCCTCTGCAGCCCAGACCCTTGCCTGGGTTCCTCAACTCCGAGTTCTGGGACACTGGGACTCCAGGTGTGGGGCCCTTATACCCAGCCAACACACCTTCCCTTTCAGACTGTCACCTAGCTGCCAGCCTCCCCAGGAGCGGTCATGGATACTCCATCTGCCGTCTTCACAGTCCTTCCTTGGGGTCTCCCACTGCCACCTGACTCCAGAGGGTCTGGTGCAGACCTTAACTCCCACCATCCCTGCCCCGCAAGGGGCTGCACACCACTGGACAGCGCACATGGGGCAGGGTATGCCTGCCCTCCTGTCGTCCCACAGCTACCACAGGCTGCCATTCAATGATCAGAACCTCCAGGCCAGGAGGGACCAGGCAGAGGTCACCCACGGCCACCAACCTTTAGAGAAAGATCAGACGACATTCTCTTTAAAGAAAACAAGTTTTATTTTTATAATCTGAACATTCTAATAAAAATATTATTATAATATTAGCTACCTTTATTTTCGGGGCCTTGACTCGGTACCAGGCATGCCCTGGAGCACCTGCACACTCAGCTCCCTGAGGTAGGATTGAGGGGACACCCTGCTGCCCAGCCCACTCGTCCAGAGATGGGGGGCCTGCGGGAGTCAATACAGGGAGCCCGACAGGCAGGGGTGTCCCAGCTGGTGGACAGCATGTGGCAACAGGGGAGGACAGGCACAGACCTTGCACTCTGACCTCCCTGAGGCCCACCGAGAGCAGGCTGGGGTAGAGGTCCTAAGTGGGGTGGGGAGCAGGGCAGGGCTAAGGCCTCAACAGCGGCGCAGGAAGACACCTGAGAACTCGCCGGGTGGTCAGCAGACACTTCTGTGTGGAAACACTAAAGCCTCCGGCTGGAGCATCAACAAAAACAAGTCTCTCAAAGTCAAAAATAGGCTTGGGACTCTTGATGGCAGTAGTCTCCACTGAAAAAATAGACTGAAATTCTGAAGTCGTCTTAGTAGAAAACAAATCCAACAGGATGACACTGTGGCCTCTGCCACCGGGACATGTGTGCCACAGGCCACGCCTGGACAGTGCTGGCCGCAAGCAGGTGGCCTCAGCGAAGAGGAAGGGGGTGTCTCCCACCAGAGTGGAGGTCACTCAGCCTCCCTCCTGGGCCTCTGGAGTAAGGCACCCGGAGGGACAAGGCCCCTACGTCACCCCTCCGAGGCCGGGTGGGGACAGCCCAGCCCTGGAGCATGAGGCAGGAGAGGCGCAGGAGAAGTGCCGGGCTCTCCCCACCCATTCTTCCTTCTCACAGTCCTCACTCAAGGCACAACGGGACCCAGGCTGGAAGAGAAGCTTCCTGGTGCTGTCCAGAGCACAACAGGGCCCTGAGGGCCTGGGCCGGCCAAGGCCCGGTGGCCCTGCCTGCTGCACCATGGGTGCTGTGGCTGTAGCTGGGCCTCACTGCATCCTGTCAGGCTGCAGCTGGGGCGCCTGGTACTGCAGGAAGGTGGTGCCCGCAGGGGCTGTGGCTGACAGCGTGGGGGGCACAGTGGCCGGGTAGCCATAGCCCACGAAGCTGGCAGCTGTGGCAGGTGAGGCAGCATACGGGTACTGGTCATAGGTGGCTGGTGGGTACTGGGCGTAGGCAGGACTGGCTGGTGTGTACTCAAGGTAAGGCGAGGACAGCGCCGGGACTGGGGTGGCCGGGATCACCACGCTGGGCTGTAGGATGGCTTGCGGGTAGATGTAGTGGGGGGTCAGCCTGCGGACCAAGCAGAGAGTCAGAAGCAGGCAGCAGAATGTGGAAAACACAGCGGCTCAGGGAGCAGGTGGTGCTGTGTGCTTCATCTGTAAAACAGGCACAAGATGCACCAGCTGGCTCCTACCTCAGGGCCTTTGCACAGGCTATGTCAGGTCCCTGCAGGCCATCTGCACAGCTTCCACAGCACCCTGCCACCCAGTAAGGCCTTCCCAGATTAGACCACCCACCCCACACTACTGTCTCCAACAGGACCCACTATCGGATATGAAGAACCCAGGGCAAAAATAAAAACGTGGGGCCTTTATTTGAAACTGATTAAAAGCCTGGTGAGGTGGCACACACCTGTCATCCCACCAACACGTAAAGAATAGGAAGATCACAGTCCAGGCTCACCAGGGCATAAACTCGAAACTACTGGAAAAATATTAAAGCAGAAAGGGTTGGGGGCAAGACTCAAGTGGTAGAGTGCCTGCCTAGCAAGCACCAAGGCCCTGCATTCAAACTCCTGTACTTCCAAAAAAACAAAAAGGCGGGGGGGGGGGGGGGGGGGAGATTAAGAATTTCAAGACAGTGCTGGATGCTGGTGGCTCACACCTGTAATTCTAGCTACTTGGGAGGCTAAGATTGGGAGGATCATGGTTGGAGGTCAGCCTGGGAAAATGGTTTGAGAAAGCCCATCTCTCCAAACTAATCAGAGCTACGTGGACCGGAGGTGTGGCTCAAGCATAAAAGAGAATGCTTTGTAAGATTAGTGAGAATGCTTTGTAAGCACAAAGCCTTGAGTTCAAACCCCAGTCCCACCAAAAGAAAAAGAAAAAAAGAATCCCAAGGCAATAAGGGCAGGGTGTGGAGTCACCACCCCAACTGGCACTGCTCTGCTTGGCTCCCTACCAGGATCACTATGGCTGCCACGGGAGTGCAGTACACACCTGCTGTGGGCCACATGGGTGAGGAAGTGGAACAAAGACCACGGTGAGAGACATGAGGGCAACTGCCGAGGATCAGGCCGCACGCACTTACCCACGCCCTGCTGAGTGACAAGACACCCGCACCCAGGGAGCAGTTTAATCCACCAGTCTATCATGACACCACTCTACACAATGAAAACTAAACCCCAGGGAGCAGGTGACCAGCCAAGGTCTCCCCTGGCGACAGGGGCACCACAGAGCTGACACAGAATGCAGTGTGGCCTGCTTTCTTCAAGTGGCCCTGGCCTTGCCACAGTGCATGCAACCTAGAGGGGAAACCAAGGCTGGAGGCATAGGGAAGGTGCTGCCCTGGAGTGGGCCTGCTCTGTTAGCAGTTGCTGGACGGGCCCTGGGTGCAGCAGCAGCACCACCCATCCCAGCCCATTACAGGCCACGTACCCACTCCTGCATGGTGCAGGGAACAGGATGCCCGTGGGTGACTTGGGCGGAACAGGATGCCCGTGGGTGACTTGGAGCCTCAGCTTCCTCCCTCGCCTAAGACAGGCCCACCTGCCCACCTGCTCAACCCAGAGATGCTGCTCTACCTGGAAAGAAAAAGGAGGGCATCCTCTGGGTGCTCCCACCTGCTGGGAAGGAACGGGTCTTGTGGTATGTGAGAGCACACCAGACACCACTCCCCCGGCTGGGGCCTTGGAATGCAGAGGAGCTGGTGCTCAAGTCCCAGAAGCACGTATGGAACCATGGAAAGCCCAACTGTCCCCCATGGGAGACACAAAGAACTGAGAATCCCGCGAGGCCGGCCACTCCATAGCACACGGAGCACGTACAGAGGGAGGAGGGAACTAGGATTAGTGTGGGTCTGAGCATCTGTATGGGGACAAGGGGTCCACGTGCATGACTCAAACCAAAGCCACCAGCCACCACAGTAGGACGTGAAGCCCAAAGGCCATCAGCTGCCAGCAAAAAGCCACGGGGCTGCCGCTCCATGCGCTGGAACCACACCCGGGCATGAGCAGGGAGTCGCTGATGCCAACGCCACAGTGACCCTCATGAGCTCCATGCCAAAGACAGCAGTCGGCAAAGGCCACAGGCAAATCCACAGGCCACACGGAGCCAAGTGCCCAGAGGAGCTGGGGCAGGAACGGGCCTTGTGGGCCGAGGCAGTGGCAATGGCTGCCTAACACCGTGAAGACAAGAACCCGCCACACGTGGACAACAGGGTTGTCACGTGCACTTTGCCACCACAGGAACACGTACAGGCCCGGAGGCAGGAGTGACAGCGCCAAGCTGGGAGATGTCCTGGGGCCAAGCAGCATGAGCAGCGGCAAAGGCAGGCTGGGGCTGATGGCAAACGCCTGGAGACTCATCCTCCCTGTCCAGGTGCTCCTGTGCTACATCACCCCAGTTGCCACTCCCTGCACACACAGTGACCTTTCACAGATGTGTCCTGCAGGGGCACCCACCAGCCCTCTCCCACTTGACATCTGTGCTGTCCACCCTGCCTCCTCCATGGGAAACAAGTCCTGAACAGCAGAGGGCCTGGATTCAAATCCTCCCTCTGGGATGTGAGGTAGTTTCATGTTCCTGTCCTGCAAGGCTCTGCTTCTAGGTCAAGGAAGACACAGCACAGCAGCAGAACACTAGAGCCTCGTGGGAAATGACAGAGCAGAGGGCCAGGCTGCCTGGAAGGCAGGGCAGGAGAGGATGAGCTGGGGAAGGGAGGAAATGGCAGCAGAGAGGAGGCAGGAGGAGGGGACTCTCTCATTGTCACCTGCCCACAGCCCTCCCCTAGATCCACAAACCAAAACTGTGCTGCAACACCCCCTCCTCCTGCCCCCTTGAGGCCCTGGTGCCTCAAACACTCAGGTCCAACCCTCCTGGAGGCCCCATGCCTGCTCTTCTGGCTGGGGCCCTGTCCTGGAGCGACCTCCCTGACCCACACAGGGCCAGCACCACCTCCCTGCAGACCCTGCTCCCAGGCCTGGGTCTGCCCCACAAATGGTGACTCTGGAAAGCTCTGCCCAACTGGGTCTGAGGCCTGTCCTGGTTCTGTGCCCAGCATCCCGGTGCCCCCAACTCGGGGGCCCTGTCTGGCCATCAGAACCTGGACAACATTCCTGAGACTTGGAGACTCTGTAAGCACTCAGCCCAGAACGTCCCCAAACATGAGGAGGAGTGCCCCCACCTTAGACCTCCCTGGGCGATAACAAAATGGCTCCCTGCAAAGCCAGATGGGCAAGGGCTCTGCACTGACCAGGGCAGCAAGACAGGGGACCTAGGTCCAGGACACATGCACTTCAGGACCCAAGGGTCCTTACCCACCTTGAGGGCCCAACCTGGCCAGATGCTGCCATTTCTACCTGGCTCCTGGAGGCCCTGCAGACTTCTCTACACACCTATCCTCAGAGACAACTCGTAGCTGTGGCTTGGGCAGCCACTTCTTGTTTGTACTGAGCCCAAGACCCTTACATAGCACCTGAAGCCACAGAGCAGGCCCTGCACTTAACTCCCAGAGGCCACTGGCCACTGTGCTCTCAGGGCCTGGCTGGGCCTAGTCTGGGATCAGGCTGAGAGAACTGGCGGAGCAGGGGCAGTAAGGAGTGTGTAATTCCACTGCACTGGGCCAGACCAGGCAACGAGCACTGGTCAAAGTCAAGGTGGAAGAAGCCACAAAGTGTGGGGCAGGGCAGGGCAGGCCTCAGCATCTCTTCCAGTCTGCGCCTGGGCTCTGCACTTAAGCAAGATGGAGACCTGAGACCTTCCATCTGCACCTGTGCCATCGGCCCCAGAGGCCCTGGCACAGGCAACTCCACCAGAACAGTGGCTCTCACCCAGGGGCTGTGTCCCAGGGACGCCACACAGCATCTGGGGAACTTCAGGTTGTCTAAGCTGGGGAAGAGAAGAGGTGCTCCAGCACCTCAGAGTATGAGGCCGGGGTGCTCATACCCTACGATGCCCAGGACAGTTCCTACAGCACAGAATTACCCAGCCCCAACATCACTGGTGTCACAGCCAAGAACCAGCCCTATCGCAGTCTCACAAACAAGGGGAGGGGTGGCAATGAGTACTCACTGAAGCCACGACCACAGGTGTCCAAGCTGGAGGCCAGAAGGAAGGCAGGAAGGGGCAGAACATGGGGCCCACGTCTGCACACGCAAACTCACTTGGCCCTCTGGCCAGAAGGAAACACTCAGCTGCTGCCTGGGCGGCCTTGGCTCCAGGACCTGTACATCAATTACAGGTCCAATTTCTGCCTGCCTGCCTGGCCCTGGAAAATAGGGCCACGTGTGCCCAGAAGCTTCCCCACTGCCACCAAGGCCTCCACTTGCCTGACCCCCTCGCCCTGGAAAAGGCACAAGCTGCCTACCTGCCAAGTCTCAGGTACAGTGTCCCTGCATAGGCTCATTTGCCTATCTGCCACCATGGTAGGGCTGGCTGCCCTCCCTGACTCCGTGAAGAGCTCACCTCATCACATACCAGGAGTGCCCTCATAGCCACTCCTCTCCCTCCTCAGACCAAGCCACCTAGCCAGCCAGCTGGAGAAACCAATAAAGACCTCAAGGCTTTGTTCCTGGGCCCAGAACACTCCAGGCAGCTTTTCATGGAGCCCAGAAGCAAACTGCAATGCCCCCACAGCCTTCCCATGTGACCAGGCCTTAATTCTCATCTCCACTCCTGTAATTCCCTCCCAAGACATACCTGCCACCCTGGCCTCCTCCCCTGACTCCTGTCGGCCCCAGGGCCTTGGCACCTGCCATGCCTCTGCCTGTAGCTTCTTCCCTTAGCCAGGGGAAGAAGCCCTCAGGGGCCCTCCTGGGCTGCTTTTCTTACCATCTGAAAGAAGACCTCTACCTTGACCACTGTGTTCCCAGGGCCCGGCACAACCTCCGCAGAGTGCTCAGGCAGGCCCAGCCTTACAGGCATCAGGGCGGGCAAAGGTAATCGGATGCTTCCTAAGCCAGAAATCCCAACCCCAGGACAGAAGGCATCACATCCTTGAGCAGCCACAGTTGGGCAGGCTAGGGACAGGTGGCGTGGTGATGTCCTCATCACTACCTCTGTGGGATGGGATGCCCCTGGGCTGCAGTGAAGATCACCCCAAGTCCCAAAGACCACAAGCAGTACTGGCAACCTCCTCCTTGCCCAGAGGGCCAGCATAGATGGAGGTTCTTTCTCTCCCAGGACATTCAGCCTTGGGCTTGGGCTGGTGGCAAACGAGTCATGGTGGAAACACACAAGCAGTCAGCTTGGCACGTAAAGATCAGGGTGACCTCCACACAGTCCAGCTTCTGTCACCACAGGCCTATTTCTCACCCAGGAGCCAGAATCTGAGAGGAGAAGAGACGCTCCTCTTCTTTCCCAGCTCTAGTACCCGAACCTCATTTCTTCACCTGTCCCCTACAGGAAACCTCCCCTCCACCAAGCTTGTGGCGTGCGTAGGGATGCTACCCTGTGTCCCAGGACAATTCATCTCACCCCTGTGCAGAGGCAGGGGAAACACTTCCTGGCGTGAGTGACATGGGCAGAGACCAGCAGAGGGCCCAAAGGTGGGTGGGAACCCTCCTTCCACCCAGGCCCACGGGGTGCAGGGTGCAGCTAGGAGGGGCCGCTCAGGTTCTCTGCTTCCCTCTGGTGCCCTGGCCTACACCAAGCCCCCACATCATTCAGGACTGTGTTGGGCCACTGGAAGGCTGGAAAGGCTGGGTCCTGGGAGGGACGTGCATAGGACAGGCCTACCACGAGCTGAGGGGAGGATGGGGGTTGGGGAAGCCTGGTCTAGACTAGAGACATAAGAGGCACGGTTTGCACCTTCTTCTCCACCTCCCACTAAGAGAACAGGCTGAAGTCTCTGCTGAGCTCAACACATTCCAAGGTCAGCAGCAAACAGTCAGAACAGCCTAGGTGACTTGGCCCCTGGAGACCTGGTTACAGACCAAGCAACATGGATGTCACTCGGCTCTCTCTGGCCTTAGTTTATCCACTTGCAAGCTCAGGGTGTCAGAGCCTCCCCTTGGGTCCTGGCTGCCCCCTAGGAGGAGTGAGGACTCTGAGCGCTGGCGTGTGAGAAGCTCCCAGTAGGCAAGGGCAGCTGCTAACAAGAGACAAAGCAGACAGTGCCCAGAGGACAGACAGAGGCCCTTCTCAAAGCAAAGCAAAACTCATAGCAAGAAACAACTGGCCACAGCTCAGGAGGGCCCACTTCCTGAACACAAAGCGACCTCTGAAAACAAAAATGAGAAAAGCAAATGAGCCCACTTCACTTTTTCTGCTCCCTGGGGCCCTCATCCCACCAAGTTGGAGGCTATATGGCAGCTCAGAGAAGGGGAGAGGGATGGCGAGGGTGGAGCCCTGGGAGCGAGGAAGCCAGGCTGGCAGGCTTCCTGGGAATCCCGTGATGGAGCTCAGGTTCCCTGGGGCCCAGCAGACCGCCGAGCAGGTGTGGGAAACGGGTGGTCTAGCAGTGAGTCCGTGTGTGGGAGACATTGCTGGGTTCCTAGCAATTCCCCACCTGAACTCTTCCTACCTCCACCCAGAGTGACAGCCAAGTCCATCAGCACGGTCCTTCTGGACCCCAGGCTCCTCCCCACCTTCCAGCCTGGCTTCTCCTTCCCCTCCACAGCTCTGGTCCCATGCGAGCCTGGTGGTCCTCCTGCAGGAGGTGCTGTAAACACTAGCTGGATTCCCTGCCTGCACCCAGTATGTCCACCTGGCAGACAGGGCCACTGAGCTGCTGCGAGGACAAGGCAGAGAGACTTGGCTCCAGAGGGGCATCTAGACTCCTGGGTGTCAGTCGGCTCAGGTACATGTGCTCTGCCTCAGGACATATTTCTGCTGCTGACCCAGTGCACCCAGCCTCTGTCTGTGGATTAGCTCTTGTCCACGACCAAGGCCTGATACCCTGGCTCAAGGCTTTGGAAGAAGCTCTCTCCAGTCCCAGCAGCAGAGGCCTCTGCTACCAGGGCTCTGGGTGCTGAGCAAACTCAGCCTTGGAGAGGAACCCAAGAATGCTCAAGGCTGGCTGCTGTTACAGCAGACAGGCAAAAACAACAGGTGCAGCACGGGCCACCCTCAGGGAGGGCCAGATGCAGCCCACGCTTGGCTCTAGACAAGCTGCCAAACAGGAAGCAACTGTGAGGGGAGCAGGCAGGGCCACCCCAAAACACCCCAAAGAGAAAAAGGTGACGCCATTGTGGGGGAGGGCCTCTGAGCCCAGCCACTTGTCCCCAGCACCTCCAGGGCCAGCTCCTCACCCCCTTCCTTCCTCCTCCTTGGGCCTCTGCAACCAAATCACAGAACGTCACACACCCGCCACCCTGGAAAATTCTGTCCTATCGTTCCTCCTTACTTTGCATCATGAAATCACGACAGACCCCAAGAGTACAAACAGTTCAGAGGAGCCCTGTGTTCCCTTCTCTGCTGCTCCCTAAGACATCTCACTAACCAGGTGCACTGTTAACAGGTGCAGGCCACTGTACAGTGCTGGGACCTACATGCCAGACCCAGGTCAGAGTTTACCCATTTTGCATGTGCCAACTTGTTTTGCATGTCGTGTCATTTTGACACAAGCAGGTTCATCCACCCGCAATTACATTCAACACACAGCACTTTGTGGTCCCAACTGAGGGGCCAGCCTCCACAGCTCCTGCTCAACATGGGCTCATCACTCAGATCATGAGGCAGACAAGACTGGGCCCCTGGGGCTGAGAACTGTGTCTTTCTTTTTGAGACAGGATCTCGTGGGCCTCCTGCCTCCCATCCCATCGGTGCTGGGATGTCTTTCAGAGCACCCTGGGCACAGACAGCACATGGCACACTCAGGAAGAAGCGGTAAGCACACAAAAGGCTTGGAAGCACCTCTTGAGGGTCTTCCCACCCTGTGCCCGTCACCGTTCCTGGACCTCTTCCCTCAGCCCTATACCCAGGGCCTGGTGAGCACCAGGGACCTTCACCTGGTTGCTGAGACGATCTGCCTGCTGAGAAAGCATAGAGCAGGGGTCTGTGCTCATTCAGCTAAGAGCTGCCACGTGACCAAGAAAGTACAGCGTGGGGGTGGGGGCCTGGAGGAAGGGACACAGGCCTCAGAGCACCCAGCAGGCACAGCTCTACAGCCCTAAGCCTGTTTCACACAGATGGGTCAGCAGACCTTGCTAGGGCTGTCGAGACAAATCTCAAGTATTCTATGGTCAGGCCCTAATCAATGCACTCACTCCAGCCTTGAGCTAGCTCTGTGAGGCTGCCACTGACTGTCCCCATATGAAACAGGCTGGGCCTAGCCTAGAGCTGGGGAAGACCCCAAGGCCTTGCTCTAGCACACTGTGCCGACATCTTGCAGCTCCCAGACCCCAGAGCCTGGCCCATGCCTGGCACAGGGCAAGGCCTCAGTGATGCGAACCCACAGCAAGGTCCCCTTAAGAACAGGAAGGGCAACTTGCAGAAGCCCTTCAAAAACAGCCCAGGAGAGGCTCCAAGTGTGGCCAGGAAAAGGACTAACCTTGGCTCCCGGATACCTCAGGTATGGAGTAGACAGACATCCTTAATCCTGAGCGACCCTTCCCGGCTGGATCAAGGTGCTTCCTGGACACTGGTAATCTCCAAACTGCTGTGACAGCTCTCCTGCCTGCAGGTTACTCACTGTCCCACAGCACCGGGAAACAGCCCCTCAGCTGGGAGACCTGTGCTGTGTCTCCCATCACACTTCTCATGCAGGCCCATGGGCTGGCACGAACCACTTGCCCACGGCCAAGGAAAACTGCTCTGGACACTGGGCCTCAGCCCCCACACAGTCCAAAATGGAAACACACAGGCTGGAAGGTTCAGGAAGGCCTGTTCAACTTAAGGAAAGACATGGCAGGGAGATCCAAGAAAGAGAGTGTAGAAGTTCTTTGGGGACTCTGTCTAAGCTGATGATGTTTCTGAGCAGCCAGGCAAGGACTCCCAAATGGCCCGGCCTGAAAGTGTTGCCACAGACCCTTCAGAATGGCCTGAGCCCCAGAGGCTGGGAAACAGTTAGTGGGGCACTGTGGATTCCAAGCTGTCAGGCAAAGCTCCCAGCGTGCCCTCAGCTGTGTGGGCCAGGCCCCACTGCCAGCCCTGGGCCTCCCTGCCAGCCCCAAGCTGACAAAACCACCCGCTGAGTCAGGCCTGGCTGTGCCCTGGCCTGATTGTTTGCAAAGACAAAGGGGAAGCTGACAGCAGACTCTCTGGCCCCCTAAGGGTGGGGAGCCGGGAGCTTGCGCTGACAGTCTGCAGCCACTCTAAGGCCACACAACCAGGGCCCTCCTGCCACCTGGGTCTCCACAGGGTCTGGGCAGGGGGAGGCGGTGGTGTGCGCCTCAAAGCTCAGTTCAGTGCTCTCTGGGAAAAGAAAGGACAGTTCCTCTGACCCCGCCCGTTTGGGTCTCCACCTCTTGGCAGCCAACAGGGTCTGAGGCCTCTTTGTGGTCACAGTTTTAAATACTCAGCCCCTGGATCTAGTTACAAATCCTTGTCACCTGAGATCAGGTGCACACAGCGGTAAGATCAGTGAAGGACCCCGAATACCCTTGGATGACAGGGTGTCCCAGGACTGCAGGCAAGAAGAAAGGTCAGGTGCCCTCCTACCAACCTCCAGTGAGAGGTAGCTGAGAGCCTGGGTTCCTGGATCCGCAGCCTGGATTCAAATCTCCTCCCACTTATTATTCCTCCTCCCTCCAAAGCTCTCCAGCCTATTCTTGTCTCAGTCTCCCTATGAGTGACATCAGTCCTGACTTTGGAGGCTAGTTGTGAAAGGACAGGCAGAGGGGATCTGTGGGGAGCATGGCACCCCAGCCCACCCACAGGGCACTGTTTTAAGAGGTGTGGTTCCCACTGAGTTCCCAGATGAGGAAACTAAGGAGGCCATATGCAGAAGCAGCAGAGTTAGGACTTGAACCCAGGCCTGTGGCCCCGGAGGAGAAGCAGCTGTGAGCTGTACTTGAGTGAGAGGCTCTGTCCCTGAGGCAGCAGAGGGTGAGGCATGCATCTGGTCTCTGTGTAACAGCGGCCACTGGAGCAGAGCCAGCTGACACAGATAGGGACGCCCTCCTTGCTGGCCTGAACCGCAATGGGTGAAGCTGAGTAAAGACACAAAGGGGTGTCTGCAAACACCTTCCAAGACAGCCCCAGACATTTAGGAATCAGATCTCAGGGTGAGAAGAATGTCTAGAACCATCTGCCCCAGGGTCCAAGCTCCAAGCTCCCTCCTGGGAGGACAGATGTCCAGCTGGGGCCCAGGCCCTGTGTAAGTCCCGGAACCTCCTACCACTGAGCCTACAGGAGCCTGCTGATGTGCACGGATGCCACAGGGAGCCACAGTGCCACATCGAAGGAGAAGAGCTCCCAGAGTGGGCAAGCAGTGCTTTCCCCTCGAACTTTGCCCAAACCCTGCACACTCCAACTAAGGCATAAATTCAGAGGCCCATTCTAAAACTGCCAGCCACCCACCCAAACTCCAACTTGTTTGCCCCAACTGCATTGGGGCAAACAGGCCTTGCTGATCATGACGCTGGAAATCAGACCAAGTGACAAGGTCCTTTGTGTCCCTATGTGTGCGTACTTATCAGACGTTTTAAAAACGGAGTGGGTAGGAGGGGAAGTCCTTTTACGATGGAAGAAGGTAGGGCAGACTGCTCCAAAATGACTCACACAAAAAGCCAGAAGCTGGGTGCTTGTTGTGAGTTCACAACAATGACATCTGGTCCTGACCACAGCTCACCTGACACAGCATTCGCAAACAATGCACCCAGGCTGGCAATGACCTAAAGCCAACACCTTGCCCACAACAGAGCAGGTTGGAGGGCACCCAGTCCACAGTTCCTAAGAGGCTCGAGGGGAGAGGCTGCTTGCCCCAGAAGCAGCCTGAGTCTGTCCCCCACTCAGAGCCCAGGCAGGCTGTTATCAGCCACATCTTACAGGAGAGGAAGTAGAGGCACAGGGCACACAGCCAGTGAGGGGGATGGGTGCCTGACTCTCCCTCCACAAAACACAATCATGTGGCTGAAGATGAAAATTACCCTAACCTTTCAGTCCCAGGAAGCCCTGGGACTTCAGCTCATCTCCCAAGATCTCCGGCCCCACACCAACCACTCACCCATACGTCCGCTGGATCAAGGTTGTAGCTGGATGCAGCTGCTGCACACCGACGGCAAAACCTAGAATGAACAGACAGTTAGGGACATCAAACTGCACAGGAAAGATGCCCATAGGCGCGTACCCACTCACACACAGGGAGGCTGAACCATTCAGGCTGCACGCCCCTAGCCACAAGGGATAACTAGCTTCCTCCTCCTCCCCAAGCTCCTACCACTGCCCCCACTTGTCCATCCCCAAACACCAAAAGCAGGCCCTGGCAGGGGGAGGGGGGCAGTGGGCTGTCTGAGAGACTCCCAGCCTCCAGCCCTGGGGGCAATTTCCAGAGAGGGCAGCTGGCAATCAGGGTGATGTACCCTCCCTGCCCTGTCCCCAGGGCCACACACTGTTGAGACAGGGTCAAGCTTCCAAGCTGGGGGTGACTCCCGAACTGGCTCTGCAGGCACATGATAGCTGACTGCCACTCCCAGGCAGGGGGGAGGGGGGAGTCTTTTTCCATCGGACAGATACCAAGGCTGAATATAGAAACCAAGGACTGTGAGGAAAACACAAGCTCTCACCCGTCTGCAGGCTCCGTGGCTTGGCGCCCAGATATGCCAGGTTCACATTGGCCTTGCGGCCATCGATGATCGGGTTAGGGTCTTTGCAAGCCCGTTCAGCTGCTGCCCGGTCGGCCATGGTCACCTAAAGTAGGACAGTCAGTCAGGGGCTTCCCGCTGAGAGGCTGGGGAAGCAGGGAGGTGAGGGCAAAAGGCTGCCCTGGCACCACGCCATCCCCCTCCTTCTTCTCTCCCTCACAAGGCGCCTGATATTCAGGACCCCTGGGCCCAGTACCCTCTGACCCCAGCACAGGGCTCTTCCACAAGTTGCCCCCCTGGACTCCAAGCCCCTCCCCTCAAAGTTCCAGTACTGGGAAATCTAGCCTTCAAGGGCAAAAACAATCCTCTGGGAGGTGGAGCAAAAAACAAAACAAAACAAAAAAACCGAACCCCAATGAAATGGGGGCCCTAGGCCAGGCCTGCCACCGGTGATTGCCGCTAATTTCCTCATGGGAGGAGTTAAGCGACTCTAGTTGCAAGGGAAGAAGGAAACATGTCTTCAAGTCGTTTTTACCTAAGTTGATGTTCATTTGGGGAAGGTAAGAGGTCTGCTGGAAAGTGGGGGAAGGAGCCCAAGGGCCCCAGCATCCCCTGGGGCGAAGCCCTGCTCCCTACCGGCCGGCTGCTCCAGGAAATCCCGAGTGGCCATCAGGCCCAACCTCTCTCCACCAACTTAGGGGTCCTAATTGAACACAGCGGGCTCCTTTCTGGCGGCGGTGGGGGCGGGGCGGCTGGGCCGGGCCGGGCCGGGCCGGCGCCCGGGGTGTGTGGGGGGGGGGGGAAGCAGGTGCGCGGGGGCGCCGGGAGGTGGCAGCGAGGCGCCCCGACTGGACTAGGCGCTGGGACGCGATAAGGCGGGGGACCGGCGGCGGGGGAAGAAGAGCGGGCCGGGCCGCGGGGCCACTTACGAAGCCATAGCCGCGGGATTTGCCAGTCTGGCGGTCGGTGATGACCACGGCCTCCTCGATGTCCCCGAAGCCCTCGAAGTACTTCCTGAGCGAGGCGTCGGTGGTGTGGTAAGGCAGGCCGCCCACGAAGATCTTGGTGAACGTGGTGTCCTTCTGCGAGCCGTGCATGGCGCCGGGGGCGGCCGGGGGCCGCGGAAAGCCCGCGCTCGGGGCGCACGGCGCGGGCTGCAGCAGCATGGGGGGGGCGCCCCGCTGCTACGGACCCGGGCCGCGCGAGGCTGCGCTCATGGGGGGCGGCGGGGAGCGCCCGTCCAGTCCGCTCACGCACCGCTCCCTCGCACCCGCCTTGCGCACTGCTCCGTGCTCCGCACCCGCGCTGCGCGAACTCTGCGCCCCGGCGTCCGCCCCCGGGCTTTGTAGCCGGCCCGACCCCCTGCCGCTCGGCCCCGCCCCGCTCTGGGCGCGGGGGCCGCCGGGAAGTGTAGTCCAAGCCCCGCCCCCCGCCGAGCGAGGATGCGGAGCCCGGGGAGGGAGCGCTGGGTGGAGAGGGAGAAGACACAGGGCGGGGCGGAGGGCGGGAGCTGAGGAGGCGCTCGGAGGAAGCAGCAAGTGAGGCGCACTTACGAAATAGGGGGCTCTAGGGGGAGGGAACTGGGGACGGGGGCGGGGGCGCTCCGGTGGAGTGGCGAGGGGATGACCCCTCCAGGCAGCATGTTTCTCCTGAGCGAGGACTGCGCTCCGGCAGTACTGCCCCCGGCCTGGGACACGGCCCGGAGCCCAGCCCGGCTGTGCAGCGCAAAGTCAGGAATTAGATGGGCAGGATTAACTTCGTGCGCTGGAGTCAGTATTTATTCCAGGGCTACTCAGGGAGCAGCAGCTACTGTGTTAAAAGGTAAAGTGGTTTTCTTGTGTATGCACACACAAAAAGATAGGGTTCACTGGACAAATGTTTATTAGGGCCTCCCCCCAGGTGTCAGACAGTACACCTCTGGCCCCACTTGACTTCTGAATAATCCAACAAACAGTCAGATACCATACTCAGTCCAGAAGGCACTGGATCAGAGCTGCGGGGGTCCCAGAGTCCTTGAAGCGGCTAGGTGGGTAGAGGAGGGAGGTCTGGGTTCTTCACAGCTCCAGCCCTATTGTCCCTCCTGTCAGGGATCCCTATGGGGCTACCCTTGGGGGAAAAGCAGAGTGGATCCTGTTCTCTGTCCCTGTCCCCATCCTGGGGCTTCTGTGTGCCCAGGCAGGAGGGGCTATAGAAGTCTCCTGGCCAAGCACAAATGCAAACTTGGAGCCTCTTGCTCAAAAGACACTAGGAAGTTCAAATTGGCATCAGCTTTAAACCAAACACCAGGTCTTCCCGAAGTCGCTGCTGGCCAGTGAAGCAGTCCTGGTCCAACATCCTCACCCATGGGCCACTCCCCCACTTCCTGGAGTCAGGTCTGAGACCTTGAGACTCTCACACCCTCCCCTCACACCCTCCCCAGCTCCAGGCATCACACTGGAACCTGCCACTCTCAGTGGGGTCACGCCTGGCCCAACCCTATGGCCTCCTTTTGGCACAGTGAAACCCAGGTAGAGTCTGTGAGGCTGGAGTGGCGCCTCAGGGCAGCCAGGGATAGTGAGCCAAGCCGGGTGGTTCAGCCTCACCTTCCAGGCCCTTCTCTGCCCACTGGATGGCGCGACCGAGCCCTCCCCAGCCTACTCTGGCCAGCAGCCAGTGCAAGTTCTCCCAGACCCCACACAGCTCCTTAACCCCAAATCTTCAGAGCCTACTGGGAACACAGCTTCTCTCTGGTCTCATTTCCCACCCTCTGTCCCCTGCCTGCTGGCCTCTGCCTCTCCTATATCCCCTTTATTCTGATTTTCCTTCATGATACTTTTTTTTTGTGTATGTGTGTCTGGTGTTTGAACTCAGGGCTTCAGTATTTATTTGCAAAGCAGATGCTCTACCACTTGAGCCAAACCTCCAGTCCATTTTGTGCTGGTTGTTTTGGAGATGGTGGTCTCAACAACTATTTGCCTGGGCTGGCCTCAAACCATGATCCTCCTGATCTCAGCTTCCCCAGTGGCTAGGATTACAGACGCAAGCCACCAGCACCTGGTGTCTTCAGGGTACTTTTGTATTTCCCCAAGTTCCACACACATTTGCTAAAGAGGCTCTCCAGGCTATTAGGTGGGCACCAGGAAAATAGGGACCTTGGATGTTTTGCTCAAGGTGTAAAGTGCTTGTTGAGCGAACCCAGGATGGGATGAAGGGTGCCGGGAGAGCTCCAAACCAACTCAAGTTCCCTGGAAGCGCCTTTTGAAACCTTTGCTTAAAGTGTGACCTTGACTTGCCCTCTAGAAGCCCGAGAAGACGACGACTGCCGGGCCGTGTGATCTTGAGCCAACTGAAGTCCCTCCTCAAGACTCAGTTTCCCCTCTGTGACCGCGGCCGACTGGGGAAGTGTGGCAGCGCTCTAGCCTGACCTGGGGTGCCAGGCTCGCGGCCTACAAGTCCCAGCGCCGCCCGGGCTGTCGCCCCGCCCGGCAGGACCGCCCCGGGGTGGGGACAGCGCTGGGCGGGGGAGGGCCGCACATGCTGGCGCCCGGGGCTGGCGGGCTCGGGAACAGAGCGTGGCGCAGGGGCGGGGGAGGGGCCGCACAGTGTGAAACCGCGGCCGCCCGGGCTGTCCCATCACCGGTTCGTTCCCCTGGTCCCTTTGGGTTTTTCCTCACCAACCTGTGCACCTGTCTCACGTCCCCACGTGTCACCCTCTCCTGCACACAAGTGGTAATGGCCAGGCCTCTGGGTCCTGGGAATACAGGAGCAGAAGGCAGGGAGGAGTGTTGTGCATTTAGGTGAATTTTCCTAGGCAAGTAACAAGTAGCATGCAGAGAGGAGGGACAGGGAGGGCGCCAAGAGTGGCCCATGTCCTTTAGCTTAAGGGACAGCCTCTGGGAACTGGTGAGAGCAAAGGGTTAGAAGCAGTGGTGTGGTGGAGTGGCTCAAGTGGGAGAGTGCCTGCCTAGAAAAAGTGAGGTCCTGAGTTTGATGAATACTGTTTTGATCCTGGGTATTTTTAGGTGGCTAATTCCTCACACATCACCAATAATAATAAAGGTAGTTGCCTGGGAGTGTCTGTCTGAGGCCAGGTGACTTACACACACGACGGGATTTAATCTTGACACCATTGTTGGAGGTGGGCACTGCTAACCCAATTTTCAGAAGGCGCGGATCGAGCTCAGCATGGCTTCCCATAGTCACTGAGGTCAGCAAACGGCAGTGCAGTCCGGGACTGTCTTGTCCTCCCAGCAGTGTTTAGAAGGGGACCTGGACTTTGAGGGCTGAGCTGGTGGAAACTCAGGAGAAGTGGAGTGAGTCCCCACAGCAAGTGGGGCACCGAAGAGTAGGATCAGAACTTCAGGGTGGTGTTGACTCTTGTCCCTCATCACCCATGCTGGAGTGGGTTGCTGGTGACTGTAGCCCGGCTGGCCTGATCTCCCATCAGTCAAGGACAGTCATCCTGAATCCGGGTCTGTGGATCAGCAAACAGGAGGGGAGGAGAGATCCTTCTTGGTGAGCTCAGAACAGACGAGGCTCAGGGTTACCCCAGCCAGGCCCTCTGGGTCCATAAGCCTGCCATGACCGAGGTGCCAAAGGCCACTTGTCAGCCTTGGTGGTTGCCATGGACAGGCTGCCCGGGCTGGCCAAGGAGGGTGAGGGGCGCAGCTGAAGCCAGGTCCTGGCACCGTCCTTAGTAGCCCTTCTGTGACCAGGGGATAATTATAGCACCTGTCACATGGTCAGCGGAGGACTCTGTGGCTCCAGGGCCTGAGCCTGACCCGGCTGCTGGGATGCCCATCCCTCAGCACTGTCATCTCTGGTCCCTGTCTTGCCAAGGCTCCCTGGCAAGGCAGTCCTGTCCTGGGAACCAGGGGAGGCCGAAGTGTCTGTGAAGGGTGAGGGGACTCAGTGACCAAGGAACAGAACTGTGAGGAAGCCAGAGACAGGCCTGAGGGTGTGCACAGGAGTTCCACACCCAGACATCAGGAGACACATCCGATCCGGGAGTGTCTTTAAAAACTGTCAACTTGCCAGGTGCTGGTGGCTCACTCCTGTAATCTTAGTTACTTGGGAGGCAGAGATCAGGAGGCTCATGGTTCGAAGCCAGCCAGGGCAGATAGTTTGCTAGACCCTATCTCGAAAATACCCAACACAAAAAAGTGCTCTCAGAGTGGCTCAAGTGGTAGAGCACCTGCCTACCAAACATGAGGCCCTGAGTTCAAACCCACAGTACCACCAAAAAAACCCCTGTCTGTTCAGCCCCAGTAGAGACACAAGTGTAAGTCTCTCTCCTGCTCAGCAGTCACCTCCAGTGTCCTGCCCAAACAACTGGACATGACATCAGCCTGACAGTGTTAGTAAAGAGGTCCTGGGACTGTGGGGGCTGACAGCAGCCCCCGCCCTCTTCTTCCCCTCCCAATACCACAGGAGAGCTCAGAAAACACAGTCTCCCTTGCAGCAAGGGGTGGCCTTGTGTCACCCAGTTGTGGTCAGGGAGAGCCATGTGGGAGTCTGTTGGGGCCACTTTGGGAGCTTCCACTTTCCTGCTAAGAAAGACAGAGGTAGTTGGTGCTAATCCCTCATCTTCTTTCTTCTCTGAACGTGGGTGGGATGTCTGGAGCTGTGGACGACATTTTGTGACCATGAGGCAAAGTCCAAGAGACTCACAGACACTGGTCCTGGGTGCCACTAAAACCAGAGGACATTTGGCAATGACTGGAGACAGTTTTGGCAATCACAACTTGAGGGAGAAATGCTCCTGGCATGGGTGGGGATCAGGAGGCTACTAAACGTCCTATGGTGTTCCCTACATCAGAGAATTACTCAAATGTCAATATTTCTGAGATCGGGAAACCAGACTTCTGGTCATGTAAGAGAAGTAAGTCCCAAGTGCCTAAGGCACCATTAGCTGGGTGTCCCACGATGACAACCAAAAGTGTCCCCAAATGGAGATGCAGTCTGATGATGGACAGTTAGGGAAGGGGCAGCAGGACCTTGACCCAAGTGTTCTCTCCCACAGAGTGTCGTCCTAAACTTTGACCTCAGCCCATCTGGCTGCCCTTGAGCCCGGGGTTCCCTCTCCCCCTAGAGGACAACACCGGTGTCCTCTGCACTGGGATTGGGCAGCAGAAGGGAAAGTGTACAAGGTGTGGAGATGGGGGCTGGGCCCCCATAGTGAGGCCCTGGGTGGCCGCCCAGCTCTGGCCCTTGCATCTCTTCTCCCCAGAGGAGTTTCCCTGACCCTTACTGCAGGTGGGCAGATGGCAGAAAAGGCAGGAAAGGCGGCACAGGGTTCCTGTGGACCGGCTCGTAGCTGCGCCTGTTCAGCTTGAAGGGTTGCCCTAGGCTGTTGGTGTGAAGGCCAGCTGCCCAGCCTCGAACCCAGGTCCGTCCAGAGTCCTGAAGTGAGCATCAACCATACAAGCAGACAGGAAGCCCAGGAATGGGGCTGGGACTTTTGAACCCATAGGGAGCCTGGATTGGGCTCTACTGAGTGGCTATCCCCAGATGTTCCCTCTGATCCCCTCAGAGGGTCCATCAACTCTTCTGTTGGTGGCCTTCAAGCGAGTGACAACCCTGCTGGGCCTCAGTTTCGGCGAAGTGAGCACAGTAACAGTAATGGCTTCCCCCGCTCCCTTTCCGAAGTCACCTCTGCCCAGCCACTCCAGCCCAACCTCACCAACATGTGCACCCTCCCAGGGTGCCTTTGGCCGTGTACGGAGAGCAGAGGACCCTTCTCAGAGAGATGGCTTGAAACACTTGAAAATCAAATGCCTACACTTGCAAAGGAAAAACGTCCCACTAAAACACAGGTCCACGGTGACATAGGCGTGCGTGCCTCTCACTGACGCATTGAACAGCGAGACGGAGGAGTGACTACAACCACGGAGCAGCTTTGAAGAATGGCGGGGCAACAGCTGCGTGGTGGCCTTGAGGCACAGATGCGGCTGAGAGTGCCGGGGCTGCCATGTGTGTCCACAGGTCCTCAGGCCTGACTGGGGAAAAGGAAGCTCTTTCTCCCACCAGGGCCACGGACCCTGAAACTCCTGGGGGCCCGGGTAAAACAAGCGTATGAGCTTCTGTGGCTGCTGTGACAAGCCGCTGCCTGTTTACGCACTAAAAACAGCACGGATTTATTTGGCAGCTCTGGAGGTCGTGTCTGCGCTGGGTGTGCTGCAGTGACATGGAGCGAAACTGCAATCCTTTGGTGGCTCTGGGAGAATCCCTTGCTTCCCCACCTTTCTTCCCCGCACAAGGGCGCAGTGCACATTCCTTGGCTTGGGGCTGTCCTTCAAGGCGACCAGGGATGGGGGTGTCTTTCTCAAGCTGCGCCACCCTGCCTCCCTTCCACTGCTTGGGACCCTAAGGATTCCACCGGGCCACCTGGCTCCTGTCCCAGTGGTGCTTCTGGCCACGGGAGGAGCACGGTCACACAGGAACACCTCTGGCGTGAGGCTCTCCTGCCCTCCCCCCTTCTCTTTGCTCTTGTCTCATTCTGGCACTTTTGGGATGCTTTTCACCCCTAGGGCCTTCAGTGAGCCCAAGTCACAGGAGCTGAAACTGTCTGCTTCCCAGCAGAGTAAAGGAGTGGGGAGGCCTGCTGCTTCAGGGAGAGGACTGGTTCCCCAGGTCACTCGGTCCATTCTGAGCTGAACCTGGCCTCTCCTGTCAACTACTCCTGCAAGGCAGGGTCCTCCTGGAGCATGCCTGCCCCTGCCCACTCCTCTCCAGAGCTCAGGGCTCTCTAAGGGGCTGAGTACCCCTCAAGTGACCCAGTGAAGACCCCCGTGGCAAAGGCTGCCTGTGTCACCACACTGCCAGTGTCCCAGGGACAGACTTCTCTCTCGGGTAACATGTCCTTGGTGGTCTCAAAAGCAGATGGCCCTGGAGGCTTGGAGTAACTGGTCCAGAGTTTTGGGGCCCAGCCTTTCCAGTCCCCAGGTAACCTCCAGAAACCCAGGTAAGAATCAGAGCCTGAGGGTGGATCTGGAGGAACGTGGATAAGTGGTAAAGGACTATTCATCTTAACGAAGGGACTCACAAGCAGAGGAAGAAACGAGACTGGCAGCCTGGCAATGAAGACCGCAAGAGCTGTGGCCAGAGCCAGCACTGGGGGTGAGGGAGACGCCGGGGGTCCCGGCTGAGGGTGGGGTGACTGGGTTTCTTTTGTCTACTTTCTACTTTTTTTCTTCCCCTGCCCCATACCCAGGAGGGAAAAAACATGGAACACGAATGCATGCCAGTTACTTGTAGGAGTAAGTTTACATTTTAAACAAGTATGCAATAGGTTTTTCTTATTTGTTTTGAAAACAACCCTCATCTTAGAGGATTTCTCAATGTACTGATGCAAAATACCGAGACTCGAGGACTGGCAGTGGTGTCACAGGTCTGTTCACCTCCAAACTCATCCAATCGCATGCTTTCTCCCCTAACCCTTTTTTGAGGTAGGTTCTTGCCATGTAGCCCAGACTTGTTCAGAACTCAAGCTCCTCCTGCATCAGTCTCCCCGGCGTACGCCTGGGATTACAGGCGTACACGCCATGCCTGGCCAATCGCATACTTTAAACATGTATAGCTTTTTGTATGTCAATCACCCCTCAGTAACATGCTGTAAAAAATTCACAGACTTACACACAACAGGCTATAAATGATTTACTCTCTCCATATTTGCCCTCGCAGTGACCTAACACCTGTTATAACTAAAACCTTCAGAGACGAGACCACATGGGTCTCTGCCTTCTCCCATTTCTATGGGACAAATGAGATCTGTAAAATGGAGTGACCACAATTAGCAGGAAACCCCCACAGGGCTATGAAACATGCCAGCACCTCACAAGAAAATGGGGTGCCTGTGTGGAAACGATCTCCCCTCAATACCGAGGCCAGGGCCAGTGCTGGGGCTCACACAGCTTTTCAAGGGCCTACAAAAACACTGGGGGCGGGGGGGAGAGAGAGAGAGAGAGAAATATGAATGATTTGGTACAAAGCAAAGCCAACAGCCCCAAGCCAAGCTGTATTCAAAAGTCCTCCAGACCCCAAACCCCACACCCTGTTTAGTGGTCTGACATTCAGTGCATTCTGTGTAAGGAAATCTGCATCTGTGGGGAATTCCCTGGCAGTAAGGGGACGGTTAAGAAGCTGTCACCGAGCGGGGCACGGCAGCTCTCACCTGTCGTCCCAGCAACCTGGGACCTGGAGAGTGGGAGAACGGAGGTCTAAGACTGGCTCCAGGTAAAAATAAGAGACCCTACTAAAATGCAAAAGGGCTGAGAACTTGGCTCAAGTGGGACAGTACCTGCCTAGCAACTGCGAGGCCCTGAGTTCAAGCACTAGTACTGCCAAAAAAAACCCAGAAGAACACGTTTCTGGTCGGCCATGGTGCTCCCTGGCGTTCAGAGTAAGTGAGGTCTCCGCCTCGGGGCCTGGCACGGCAGCACCCCAGGGAGACACCTGAGAGGGCCAAGGTGTCTCTTAAGATTTCCTAAGAGCCTCATTTAAAAAGTACACGCAGGTGCTATGGTGTCCCCGAAAGGTTCTTGTCCCCAGTGTGGCGATGCTGAGTGGTGGCCCTTTTAGGGCTGGGGCCCAGTGGGAGGTGGTTAGGTCACGGGCACTGTCCCCGAGGTAAGGGATGCCCTTCAGGACGGGTCTGGCTCACTCTGGCTTCCTCTTTCCCTCTGAGCTTCACCGGGTGATGTGAGGCCAACACCATGCTCTGTGGACTTTGTAGTCACCAGACTGTGAGTCAAATAAATCTTTTCTTTATAAAATACTCAGTCTCAAGTGCTCAGTTACAGCCATGGGAAGTGAACTAAAACAGCAGAGGAACCTAGTTTCTTATCCAAAATATGATCAGCTCAATATGGAATCAGTATAGAAATTAAGGTTTTTGGGGTTTTTTGGTTTTTTGCAATACTGGGCCTTGAACTCGGGGCCTACACCTTAAGTCACTTCACTAGCCTTTTTTTTTTTCTTTTGTGGTGGGTATTTTCAAGATAGGAGCTCTTGAACTATTTGCCTGGGCTGGCTTCAAACCGCAATCTTCCTGAGTAGCTAGGATTATAGACTTGAGCCACTGGTGCCAGACTGGAATCAGTGTAGACATGAACGAGAGTTTGCATCCACCTTTTTCTTAGCTTTGCACATCTGCTAGGTTGTATTGCCTCTCAGTGGCAGCAGCCACTGTGCCTTTGAAGTTACTGATTGCCACCAACATGACTTGGAATAGATTTATATTCCCTTCCCAAACTGGGGCAGGGGTAATGCTAAAGAAAAATCAGGAACCTGGACTCCAACAAACTGCCTCTGTTAGCATTTTCTAAGGAGGCCTTTAATCTTTCTAAAAAATATTTATTTTATTGTGGGATCAAACCCAGGACCTTGTTCATGCTACCCAAAGTATATTTTTCTGACGAATACTCTTCTAGCTGGGTGTGGTGGCTCATACCTGTAATTCCAGCTACTTGGGAGGTGAAGATCAGGAGGATGGCAGTTCGAGGAGGATGGCAAAAAGTTAGCGAGACCCATTTTTTTGGGGGTGGGTATACTGAGGTTTGAACTCGGAGCCTATACCTCGAGTTTTTTTGAGATAGGGTCTTGTGAACTATTTGCCCAGGCTGACTTCGAACAACAATCCTCTGATCTCTGCCTCCTGAGTAGCTAGGATTACAGGTGTGAGCCACCAGTGCCCAGTTAATTACAACTGATAAAAACTGGGAGTTGTGGCACATTCCTGTCATCCCAGCTACACAGGAAATATAAATGGGAGGATCACAGTATAAGCTGGCCCGGGTGTAAGCGTGAGACCCTATTTGGAAAAATAACTAAAAACAAAAAGGCCTGGGGACATAGGTTAGGTGGTAGAGCACCTGCCTAGCGGGGAGTAAGGTCCTGAGTTCAAACTCCGGTGCTGCCAAAAAAGGAGAAGATTCTCCTGTCGGGAAAAAACCAGTCTTTTGGTTCCACTTTCCAAATACCTGAAAAGCTTAGTGCAAGAGCAAACTGAGGAGATACACACTCCTCATTTAAGCTCAGATGTGTGAAGTTGGGCCAGAACAGGGTCTCCAACCTTGGCACTGGGGTCATGGGCGCCATCTGCTGGCCACACTTAAACACAGCCTTCCACTGAGACCCTTTATTTACAGGTAAGCTGTGTTACACTGTGGGAGGGTGGAGTGCGGAGAGGAACACCCAGAGCTGGGCCCTTCAGTGGCCACTGCCACGCCTGGCAGTTAATGTGACAGCAGTGACCACTGAGCGTTTATCACGGGTAGGCCACGCAGGCTTCTGCTGTGCTACATCTCTGACTACCCAACAGCAGTCTTCTGTGACGGCTGCTTTCAGACGAAGCCAGAGGCTCAGTCTTAAATCACACGCTTAAGGCTGCAAAGTTGGTGACAGATTTGGGACATGAAAGTAGACAGTCCAAACCTGAGCATATGGTCTTATCCAGATATTTCTAACCATAGTCAATATAATCTGCTCCCCGGCCCATGTCGGGGAGAATACAAAGAAACAGTTCTGGACTAGTGCTTGTGGAAGGAACTCTTGGGCCTCCTGCCTTCCAGAACTCATCCTATTCCACACAAAAAGCGGCAGGGAGCCAGGCACAGTGGCTCACGTCTGTGATCCCGTCTACTCAGGAAGTGGACATCAGGAGGATGGAGACTAACCAGGGCAAAAAGTGAGATCCCATCTCAACCAACAAGCTGGGTGTGGTGTTATGCACCTGTCATCCCAGCAAGGGAAGAGATATAGGCAGGAGGATCACAGTCCAAGGCCTGCTCCAGACTAAAATGCAAGACCCTATCTGAAAACTAACTGAAGCAAAAAAGGGCTGGGGTGTGGCTCAAGTGGTAGAGCACCTGCCCAGCAAGTAGGAAGCCTGGAGTTCAAACCCCAGGACTGTTCTACCCCCCTAAAATGACATGGACAGAAGAAAATCCCAACCAAGACTGGATGGATATGGCAAGACTGAAGCCATGATACATAAATGTGAACATATATGTACATACGTACACATTTATGCATGTAAGCAGTGGCAGCAGTCACACCACCACGTGCCACCGCCTTGTGTGATGCACTTGGGTGGATTCTGTACTCTTTGCAGCTCCATTTTAAAGGACATTGTTTGTGATAACCACATTCACGTCACAGCCTACCACGGGGTTGTTTAATTCGGAAAATGCTGACTTTGCTGTTGCTGTGTTTTTGAGCGTGCATCAGTTCATTTCTTACAGTACAGATGGACGTTTTCACTTCCATCGTTACTTCATCTCATTTTTTATTGCTTTGTTCTTGTCATATTGAGTCTTATGGTTACTTTCTACTTTGGTCAAAAGATTCTAGTTTTCCTCATACAGAGTTTTTCTATTTTACTTTTTTGCAGTACTGGGGCTGAACTCAGGGCCTACACCTTGAGCCACTCCACCAGCCCTTTTTTGTGAAGGGTTTTTTCCGAGATTGGGTCTTGCTGTTTGCCCAGGTTGCCTTCGAACCACGATCCTCCTGATCTCTGCCTCCTGAGTAGCTAGGATTCTAGCAGTATGCCACCGATGCCTGGTAATATTTTACATTTTTAAAAAGCAGATTGTCTTGTGACATTTTGTGTTGCTCTAACAGAGTGCCCCGGACCTGGCAATGTGTAAAGAAATTTCTTTCTGGAGGTGGGGAAGGAAAGAAACACTGAGGTACTGACACCTTGCTAGTTTTCTTGCTATTATTCCATGACAGAAGGCAAGTGGGTCAGAGCCAAGGGGACAGGAGCAGGATGAGGACAGTTCATTTTTATACCAGGAACCCACTCCAGTTCTAAGGGCCCACTCCTGAGATACCAGCACCAATCCAGTCCCAGGGTGGAGCTTCTGACCTCAGCACCTCATGAAGATCCCACCTCCCAACACTGTTGCCTGGGCGGGGGGTGGGGAGGGGGGCTAGGTTTCTAACACTTACTGTTTGGGGTACACATTCAACCACAGCAGGGTGAATTTAAAGAAAACGAACACCAGTGATGAGGCAAGAGTGAGTGTGCTTGGGTTAGGGCCTGTAACTAGGTGTCAACACAGTGAAACACTGGTGCTCTGCCATGGTGGGAACTGGTGCTTCCCAGCGCAGGACAGAGCATCAGGAAGCCAGGCACCAGTGCTCTTCTTCCATTCACCTCCCTCTACCAAGGGTTCCTCAGCACAAAGGAGTCCTAAAGCAGTTGAGGCAGGCAGGGTTCCACTCACCCCCAACTGAAAGGATTTTCAGAAACAGGCATACACTTGCCAGGTGTCACACAGAGCCACATTTCCATGCTACTTCAAGTGTCTGTCCTCAAGGACATAGGTCAGACCAAACAGCGCAGGCCTGGGGACATGAACCTTCCTGTCTACAACCTCAACCAACCTCTGTATTTGTAGCTCTCACCTCCAGCCCCATGCCCACAGTTAGCACAGGAGTGGGAGAAAAGCCTGGCAAAACCCAACAGAAACATCAAGTGCAAGTCCAATTGCAACAGAACCTAAGTTTACTAAGATTTTTTCAATTTGTTTGGAAATTTCATGATAGAATGCTGGTGGAACTGCCCGAGGTCTATGAGCTCCTTTCAATGAGAGGCTCTTTTTAACAGGGTGGACAGCAAGTGGCTAATGGCAGAACGTGACCTGACACTAACAGTAAGGTTACGCCGTTTCTTTTTACTTTACCAATACTTACCCAGCACTTATTGCACACAACACACAGCGCAGGTGCCCGCAGGAACGTCAAGGTCCTTTGAAGACTTGGTGTACTTGTGAGGAAATGTGAAATGAATACTTGAAGACATTCTGTAGCACATTCCCACACTCACGTTCTGGGTGGTGGAGACACCCAGGACTCATACTCTGGTGGGCAGCAGAGCTCCCTCCCTCCTGTTCCTAGTAGGCCAACTCCAATCTTGGACTTAAGCAAAACCATTCCCTTGCTGATCTGGCACAGATGAACCATGGAAAGAAAACACTCTGAAAGGCCCAAGACCCCTTATTTTGTCATTTTCAACCTCAGCCAGTCAGTAGCTTGTGAAAAGAATAATGAAACTCAGGCTAAATTCAAGCTGCCAAGCCTACTCTCACCTCAATGAAAGCTGGAAGGAGACAGGCAATCTTCCTACTTGCTAGATCTGCCCATATGCAGAGCAAAAAACTACAGAGCTGACTCATAGAGACAGGGAAATTAGCTGTGAACAGTTAACCTGAAAATCCAGATTCCTTTTTATAGCGCATCTGCCTTTTTATCTCTAAAAAAATAAATTTCAGACTGAAAAACACAGGCCAAGAGTCGATGGGTCTGAATTCATTTCTGATCCACCAAAGAACTGAAACCACTGAGTCTCTTCCAGCAGCAAGTTGCTGTTTATAAGTAGGCAAACATACCTTACAATACCTTCAGGCTCAGCAAGTGAGAATTTACACACCAGTCCCAAACTATAAGGCATACGAAGCATTTGAAACCACGGTAAAACTACAATAAACCCACAGTCAAACACTGTTTCATTTTGGATACTTATCAATCACTTTCAATTATAGGAAGTAAAAAAGCAACACTCAAAATGATCAGGACTGGGGCACAAATTCAGAGCAATCCCAGGCAGGGGACCTGGATTCAAACCAGTATTGAATGCAACACAAGTGTCACCACACAGGCCTTGCAAGGTGGCCCCAAAAGCCCTATGTCAGAGTGATAGATCTGCCATAGAAGTGGAAAGCACTGGGGTGCTGAGCTGGGAAGGAGGAAGCAAAGGAGAGACACACATGGGAGAGACTGTCACAGTCACAGCTCAGGACATCTTCTAAGGTGCAAGATCCCTGCAGGTCCCCAAAGGTGTGTGAAACCACAACTCAGAGCAGGATGACCATCTCCTGAGGGGCAAGGCAAGGAGAGAGAACATAGGGAGCCAGCAGACAATCTTCAAAATATTTTATTATAAAACACAGTATAGGGCTCATGGGTGCTTTTCCAATAGTCTCAAGCGCATACACTGCTAGGTGAAGTACTGCCCAACACCTGGCACTGGCCACAAGAATCCAACTTCGATGGTAACTTCAGTCCCCTCCGCCCTGGAAAACCCGAGCAGGCAGTGGAATGGACAGCAAATGGTCAGGACACTGGCTACTGCTGAGCAAAAAACACTTTCCTCCAGGGGTAGAGGAAACACCCATGCTGACGGCCCACTAAAGCTGGGCCCCAAACTCGTTCAGACAGGCCGAGTGGAGAGAAAACAACCTCGGACAACGGAAATCTCAGGCCACTACTTCTTATTCCTGGGCTTCAGCTCTTCAGCAGCGTTACGCAGGAAGATGTAATTTTTCTTTTGTGGATTATAAAACTCATGTCCCTAAAGAAAAAAATCATGATTAAAATCAACATTAGCATTCAGGTCCTGTGCTAAGTGCTAGAAGCACCTCTCTGGAGGAGGAAACAGAACAGTAATGATGGAAAGAAGTTAAAGTTGAACGTTAAACAAAAACTCTAATCCTCACTGGGGCTTGGCTCAATGGTGGCATGCTTGCCTAGTAAGCTTGAGTTCAAACCCCAGGAGCACCAAACAAATGAAAAACAGAGGAGGAGCACAGGGCTGGTGTGTGTCTGTCAGGTCATCCTGCTGAGGGCTGGTCATCACATATTTGTCTTTTGGGCACCGAGCCCCTTTCAACTCCTCATGACTTCATTACCAGGGCGGTGCCCCAGGGTGTGGTCAGCATCAGCTATGACCAGAGGAGGGCCCAGTTGGCCTGAGGTGCATCACAGGAAGCTGGCCTCAGATGACCCACCCCACAGCAGCAGTTCTGGCAGGACAACAGTGGGGGTCTGGGGAGTGAGTGTGGTTGGTGGGCCCAAGCTGGGGCAGAGTGTGTGTGTGTGGGGGGCGGTACATGAAACATCAGCAAGCCAGAACAAGCAGCAGGCGGCTAGCCTGTACAGGATTACAGATGTCAGGTAACCCTTTAGAACATCATCCCACAGGGAAAAGGAAATGTAAGTGGGATAAGACACTGTCAGATATGAGTTTAAGGAAAGCTAAGCAGGGTAGGTGAGGCAGGTGATCGGGATGAAAAGTTGTAGGTGACCGTGTGGTCTGGAGAGAGAGGTGGAACACAACTCCAGTGCACTGTGCCATTGTGCTCTGCAATGACATGCTCAGAAAGTTTTAGACATTTATAATGTCAGTTATGTCTCCTCATAATAGGTGAAGTGTAGCTATTCTGAATGGTTATGCTCAGGCAGCCAGCTAATGTCAGTCATATGCAACCATGATTTCACAACAGAGATAATGGGACAATTTCTGAGACGGTTTTTAAATTAGATTGTGACTACTATAAGATGACAGTGCTTGAATGACTTCAATTTCTAAGCAGCACTCAAAGCAAAGGCTTCCTCATTTCTTTCAGTTTACTATTTTTTGATGCTCATGATACACAGGGCCCTAAGTTAGATCTAAGTTAAAATGCACAGGGATATTCTGTGTGAGATGCTTCAGTAAAGAGTGCCATGGAAGTGAGGGGAGAAACCAAGGCCTCAAGCTCCCACACAGGCATAACCTGTGTGATGTCCACCAGGCAGAAACAAAAACATGCACTTTGTTTGCAAAACAGAGTGTGTAGCTTCCACAGGTGAATGAGAAACTAATGGAATATGACTTGGCACAAAAAAGGGAGAGATGAGTGACACATGCGCCAGCACAGTGAATTTCACAATCACTAAGCTGGGTTCCCATTTTCCTGGGAAGCCAGGAGGGAAAAAAAAGAGAACATGGTGTGTGACTCTATGCAATATTCTAGAATATACCAACTAGTTTCACATGTACATGTGCCAGGATTCAGTAGAACACTGAGAAACCCTTGGGGAGATGAAACATTCCTTATCTTGGTGGTGATGACCTCATGAGTATTCCCAGACACTAAAGCTGGTCAAATCGAGCCCTTTAATCATGTACGATTATTGCACTTCAATCACACCCTGATGAAATTTCTTAAGAAAATAAGCAGCCCCCCCAGAGAGGGAATATAGCCATGGCTAGAGCAGGTCCAATACACATGTGACCGGGCACGAGCATCATAGTGAAAGTGGACAGAACTTGGCCCGTCTGAGAAAGGGGAGACTGAAGGAGCTAAAGAAGCAGGAGCCTGGAACAGGTATGGGGGCCCTGGTGGATACTACCGAGCTCAGGTCCTCAGGAACACCAGGTATAGCACCCAGCTGAGGTTGGGAACACTGAAGAGAAGTAGGGAAGAGGGCCCAAGACCAACCCAGAAACCAAGCAGCCAGTGGCTATGTGGCCAGGGCTGGAGCCCACAAAGCATCCTGAGGAGGCCCATAAGGCTGAGGGCAAGGGAAGGCCAGCACCAAGAGGGGGCCAAAAACAGCCAGCGAAGGAGGAACAAACCAGGAAAGAGAGAGCATGGCATGAAGGCCAGAGATAGCTCATAAAACAAGAGGGGAGCGACTGTGGAGTCCAACAGGACAGGAGAATGTGGCCAATGAGACTCTGAGCACAGTCGAAGGAGGCAGCAGGTCCTTGGCAGTGAACTCAGGAGGGTACTGAGGGTGGGAGGAAGAACAGGAAAGGTGCCGAGCACTTTCTCCATGGGAAACTGGAAGCCAGTGAGGAATCTTGTGTGGGGTGGGCAGAGGAGGGACAGTGAAAGCGGAGATGGGTGGGAAAGAGTGAGGTTGGCAAGGCTGGGAAAGGGCTCAGAAGCTACTGTGTAGCAAAGGGCAGAGGGCGGGTGGCAGGAGACAGAGGAAAGCAATGAATTTGAGAGAGGCAGTCTCCAATGAAGCAAGTAGCAAGCTGCTGCCTGGCAGATAACCTACTGCCCACAGGGGGCTTGGTGCAGCAAACAGTGGTGACCAGCCCAAGAACACACAGTACATCTGGAGAAGTCACAATTCCAGCCTAGGCATTCGTACCCTCACCTTGGACCAGTCGTAGCTGGAGGCATATGCAAATATGTTCCCGTTGTGATTGAAGCAGCAAGCTGATATGGGCTGGTCTAACTGCTCTGAGGTCTTCAGTTTTGTTCTGGCGTCCTTGTCCCAGAAGCTGAAGCGACCATCAGACCCCACAGTTGCAAGGGTGCCATGAACAGGATGGAAGGCAATCCCGTTGACCTGCAGGGGTTGATGTGCACAGTGAGAAACAGAGAAGAGATGGTGGAGAGGCAGGCTTCTCCTGCCTGGAGAAGTTAGGGAGTTAGGGAACAAAACTCTTGGCTATGACCGTCAGCCAGAACTAAACCCTGCCTCCAAGAAGCCAGGGAGCAGGAATTCACGTGTGTACACAGCCAGAAATGACAAGGAGCATGGCTCTTTTTTAACCAACAGCAATTTCTCAGTCTTCTCTAGGTGTGGAAACTGTCTACCAGCACTCATTAAGAAGGTAGAAGACACTCCTCCCAAAAGTCTTGTCAGCATTCAAGAACAAATCACAAATAAAGACAGTCAAAATATTTGTAAAAATAGAAAACTGGCCCACATAAGCCATTCACCCCCAGGCAGGAACACATAGGCTCCTCCCGGACCACTCCTTTCTGATCTTGTAATCACTGAGAGACAGCTCCAAGTCTATCCTAGAGGTGTTTTCAAGGTGAAAGGTAAAAGTTTCTCTAAACATACTGCGTAGATGTCCTGAGGAGCAGAAGTATTGGTTCCATTGGATCGATGACATTTGAAGGTGAAGTTATCTTTGGCGCTGAAAAACAAAAGCTCACTTCAGTTTTCCTTTTTTAAAATATGTCTCAAGAGATAATTCCAGTAAGTTGAGTCCCACTTACGGATTTGGAGGGTTGATGTAGTGAATAGCAACTCTCCCCTCGATACTCCCCAGGGCAAAACCGGTTGGCTTGTTTTGTTTATCTTTAAAAATAGCCACACATCGATGCTATGGTTTTAAAAAAGAAAAGGTGTATTATCACAATGTAACGTTAACATTTAATGTGAACATAAAAAATTGTTACCCAGTTTTCAGGTTTAAAAAGAACCAGAAACATTACTCAAGTATGATGGAGCTATCTGCAACCCCCAGTAAGCACTACTTTCTAACTATTCAACAGCCACACAGTTCTGACTGACCTGTGCACACCTGCAACTATCCCTCTACCCAGCACTAGCCAGGCGGACGCCCTTCAGGCAGGCCATGTGTCTGTGTGTCCCTGCTTCCTGAGCTAGGAGGCAGTGCCAGGCAGGCTGTTTCACAGGAAAGTGGTAAAAGCAACAGGATCTAGGGCAGCACTTTCTAAACAGTTGCTGCCCTACACAACGCCAACAGTCTAGTCTTTCCATCAGTGGACTCCACCATGTAAGTGGAATCCTATTTGTCCACTCCTGAGACTTATTTCACTAGGTATAATGTCCTGTACGTTCATCCATGTTGTCAAGTGGCAGAATTTCCTCCTTTTTAAAGGGTGAATCGTATGCAATTGTATGTGTACACATTTCCTTTATCCATTCATTCGGCTATCGTGAATACAGATGTCTTCAAAATTCCAGTTTCAATTCTTTTAGATAAACACTCAGGACTGCTAGTTCCTATGGGCGTTCCAGTTTTAATATTTTAGGAGCCTTGTGCTGATTTCCACAACAGCTCCACCATTCTACATACCACTGACAACGCATGAGGGTTCCAACTTCTCCACATCCTCCCCAGTACTAGCTGTCTTCTACCCTTGTGACAGCAGGGGTCCTGACACGTGTGAGGCGATCTCTCACGGCGGTTCTGGCTTTTCCCTGATGAGCAGTAACACCGAATACGTTTTCACACAGCTGCTGGTGAGGCCTATCTTCGGACCATTTTTTAATTGGTTCGTTAGTCTTTTTGCTACTGAGTTGAAGGAGCTCCTTATACACTTGGCAACACAACCCTTTACCATATAGATGATTTCCCAAAATTCTCTTCCAATCCACAGGCTGCCCTTTGACTCTTGACTTGCTTCCTCTGCTGTGCAGGAGCGTTTTAGTTTGTTTTTGCTTTTATGACCTGTGCTTTCAGTGTTGCAGCCAATAAATCATTGCCAAGATCAAGGCCATGATGTTTTATCTAAGTGTTCATAAGACCTGGCTGAATATGGCAGGGACAGGAGAGAGGGGAACAGATTTCCAAACACTTTCAGTGGGAGGGAGGGAGCCTGGTGATTAATGAGACAGGAGGGAAGAAAAGGAAGGAGAGGTGAGTCAAGGATGGCTTGAAGATTTCCAGCTTAGCCAACCAGGCATATGGCAGCCCCATTTAATGAGATGTGCAGCATCAGGACGACAGGGTGGGTAGGGCAGATCAACTATTCACTCGAGGAACATTTATAAAACTCTGCACATAGAAAACATACGTGCAACACCTACAGCATGGAGGTTGAAAGAGCTGCAGAAAGGGTTCCTAGTTGGGCACAGGGCATTGCTGGGCTGGGAACTCAGGGAGAAACACGAAAGAATTGTGTGGTGCTACTGCTGGAAGCACACAGTGGAGTCTGTGGGGAATCTGAGTGTACAGCACACAGGTGAGGCTGAGTGGCAGCAACACATGGGAGATGAGGTTGTGCTCGGGTTAGAAGGAGGAGGGCCATGGCAGATGAGCGAGGAAGCTGGACACTCAGCAAAGAGCCAGCAAGGCAGATGAAGCAGAGGCCACAGACAGAACAGGCTGGCATTACAGATGCCGATAGCCAGCAGTTTAAAGACATGCAGGAACACTGAGGACTGGGGTTCTGTTCTAGGTACGGTGATTTCATCAGTGTCCACTGGGGCTGAGGGCTCAATGGAGAGGTGAGATGGTGGGAGGTAAGGAAACAAAGAGTAGTCATGCTAGACACCTGACCTCACAGGAAAAAGGAATGCAGGTGGAACTAGAGGAGAATGGAGGGCCAGGTGTTTTTTAGGACAAACCAGACTTGGGCAGGGTTCTATAAAGTAGTAAGAGTAGCATCCTACAGGAGAGGGGCGATGGACCTGAGTCAGGTTCCTGTGACAAATGCAGGACAAAAGGTCCCACCAAAAAACTGGCCTCCAGAAGATCTGGTTTCTACCTACAAGGAGAAGGCAGGGGAAAATGAGGCACTGGCAGGCTTCCGGATTCAGCAGGAGGAAGACAAGGCAGGTCCCAACTGTTGACTTCTTTGTTCTCTGAGCAGGAACTGATGTGATCTGCTGAGACAAGGCTATAGGAGGGAGAAGCCTTGGAGCCTGAGGAGGGCCCAGCAGTCCTATGGCCGGGAGAGTGAAGCTAAAGAGGAAAACCTAGTGATCATGTATGCACAATGAAGACCAAGCTGAAGGTGGATGTGTAGAATTTACAACGGAACCAATCTACCCAGATGTGCAGTTTTATCCAGTAGTACTCAAGACAGGTAAGTTGAGCTCATCCACGGATGGTTTCGCTACTCACTAAACACTTGTGCTTGTCTCCTTAAATTCATCCCAGTAAGCATACGGTCAGGCTTCTAAGCAGGTATGACTGTCCTCCCCACAGGAGTACCACCCTGCTCCACCTCACCTGGTGCTTCAGCGGAGACTCAATTCTCCTGAACTCAGAAGGCTGATTCTCTAACTGATACACAATCAGGCCCCTCTCCGCAGTGGCTACCACGGCCATTGGATATATCTAGGGAACAGAGGAAAGCAGTCACTCAACATGAAAGGAGTGGGCTTTTGATACCAAAGTATTCCATCAATTTTGCTGATCACAAAATTCCAAATTTTTAAAAAGTTTGAATATCAATAATATCAACGTGTTTCATAAAAAAACCTAAAAAATTGTATTTGTAAGTAGATCACCCATACATATTTGAGGCTTTTTTTTTAAACCCACCAGGAACTGAGATGAGCTGAAAGTCATCTACACTGTCCCTCAAACGATAATGGCTGACATTATGGTAGATTTTATTCCAGCCTTTTTTCCTGAGCATTGTGTGTACATTTCTGTGTAACTTGCACCCTTTATGTGAACCATGTTTTGTGAGGATAAGCCCCATTACATATTTTTTCAAGAATACTACAGTGGCTGTCTACCACTGCCTCAAATGATCGCCCCACAGGATCACAGGGCTTGTTTAGCCATGCCCCTTGCTGGCCCACTGATCAGTCCCCATGTTCACTATATTCAATCAAGCAAAGACTATTTGCACCCATCATTTTTCTCGTGATAAACTCTTAAAAGTAGAATTGCTGGGGCAGTTGATAACAATCCTAAGCCTCTGACTGCGTGGCTGGAGAAAGTTTGTTTCCAACCCACTTCCAGACATCCCCAAAAACCAGAACCACAACCCAAATTTACTATAAGTTTTTCTACCACCACAATGATGAACGTCACACTGGGGATGACATGTAGTTAGCTGTGCATATGTCTAAGCAAGTGCCTAAAACTCCCATATTTACTAATTGTGGAACAAATGCAGTTTGAGCCTGAACTGTATCCCCGTATCTGTCAATAAAACTGAGGGAAGGATGCCATAGGTGAGGGATGTTTAATTATGTTTTAATAATTATGTTTTAATAGGAAATTCAGTTCCTTACCACATCAGCACAGTAACACCTTTCAGGGAGTTGCAAGACCATCATAGGATTTGATGATCGGGTGTCCCAAAACTAAAAGCAAAAAGGAGGAGCAGTAAGTTACTGTTTGGAGCTGGAGTCCACCAAGGACTGAGGATGAACACCCAGCCTGTGCAGGCCTCACAACCCCACAGCTGCTTGTTATACCTTTAAAGTCTTATCCCAGCTCCCGGTCATCACACAGCTGTAGTTTGGGGCTTTGATCCAATGTATGGTTTTCACAGGAGCATCGTGCTTTCAACAAGACAAAAACCAAACAGAACAATGCAACATTTGCTAAATAGCATTTAGTTCTGGAAATTCAAAGAAGAGGAACTAATTTAAATACTGCAAACATACCAAGCAAAAATCAAAGGATATCTCAGTGCTTCCCTATGGCCAAAAATACTCACCAAAAATTTTACTCCTACTACTGTCATTCTTGACAATAAGATTCTCCCTGAGAGATGTTCACAAATAACTACTGGAGAACTCTTCCAGTTTCATTTACTATGGTGACATGAAACAAGAGGTCAGGGAGATGCTTCTGGTATGTGGTACCATGGTCTCAGCATATATAACACTGTGCTGAAACTGTGTCCATGTCAGGAACTTCTTCCTGTCCCCTTTACCAGGTTGGGCCTCAGTTGCGGGCTCTCCTTTTGCTCCTTCTCATTGTTCCTCACATGAGCATTTTCCTGTTGTCTGAGACTCTGAAACCTCCACAGGGATGTGGAGGTATCTCTGACTCACTGCTGTGTTTCTAGCCTCATGACAGTGCTGGCACATGGCACTGAATGACAAGTGACCACATGCAGCTGAAAAAGGCAAGTGACACGTGGGTGCTGGGTGTCAAACATGTGAATGCCAAGGACCATTTACAACATTTGCCTCTTATAAACTTTAATGTCACTTCTTCCTTGTGATGCCACCTACACATGAAAGACTCATGGCAAAGTGCTGTGGGCAATACCAGGAAACAAAAATGACTATAAACTGTGCCACTTTTCTGCTGAAGACGTTTCTGGTTCACTGACTTGGGACGGGGAAGCTGCACTTTGCCTGTAACAGACAATTATCATAATCAAGGAATCCTCACAAGCCTAGGCACCAGCCTTGCCAGCTTCTTGCAGAGGGCACCCATTACCTGTGCGATCTGGATGGCCTGATTACTATTAAGGTCCCACATTTTGGCAGCTTTATCACAGGATGCTGTAAACACTTTGCTCCCATCCTAAAATAAAAAGAAAATTTGTCATTCTAAGAAAAATTAAACCTCTGTATGTACACTTAGACATAAGGTTACACATACTTGTTTTGCAATTTTAATTTTTCTAATTATTTGGGAGCCAATGTATTGCAAGCTACAGTGCCATAAACAAAACACTTCCAGCTGTACGCTTTACTGATTTATTAAGAGATAACATATGAGAACTAAGCCTCACTCTCCTCCCAGACCCCCACTTTCCTCTAAAAGCCAAGTCGGGCCATTTTTAGATTTTCTTATTTTGATAAACTAGGAGTCTCCAGAAAGTTGCAATACAGTGTAAACACTCATAAACATCTCATCTATTCACCAACTGTAAACACTTGCCCACATTCACGTGTGCCTCATTTTCTGTACATACATGTACATCTAAGATCACTGTCACTTCTGTTCAGCTCCATTATTTAATAGCACTCTCAGGTGTGTGCAGTAAAACTACACTGGTTTACAACAATCGCTGGTTCCACCTCTGCTGTAAACTAGCTCAATAAATGAGTACTCACTGTGCACTGGTTTTTAAAAATTCACATGTAGAACCCACACAGTAGGTCTATCTACCCTGTCACTAGAGCTTAAAAGCAGCCACACACATCATGTGATGAATGAATGAGTGTGACTGCATTCGATAAAACTTTATTTATAAAACAGGCAATGGGCCAGATTTGGCTCATGGCCACCGTTTGTGAACTCAGGGCCCACAATGTTTAACTTCTGGACTCAGAGCTGAGCTCTTCCACTGTCCTCCCCTACTAAACTTTCTCTCCATCTAAAAGAAGAGAGGAAACCTTTCTCTTCACTTTACTAATGAAGTCAGAGGAACAATGCTATAGATCCTTGGACTCTACAATTCCATTAATAGATAGGTGAACAAATGGTCACGCCTCACATCACGGTCTACTGCTCAGCTACGAAAAGGATAAACCACTGTTCATATGCCATCTGGATGGATCTCCAATGCATTACACTGAGTGAAAAAAAGCTACTTAAAAGGTTCCACTGGCTCACACCTACAATCCTAGCTATTCAGGAAGCAGAGATCAGAAGGATAGCTCAGCATACTAGTTCATGAGACCCTATCTCAAAAAAAAAAAAAAAAAAATCTTTCACAAAAAAGTGCTGGTGGAATGGCTCAAGGTGTAGACCCTGAGTTCAAGCCCCAGTACTGCAAAACCAAAACCAAAAAACCCAGAGAAATCAGCTAACTAAAGCTAGCATTAAGAGCATCAATAAATTACTAAATCTACAGTCAGAAAACCTGTAGATTTTCTGTAGATGTGTATGTGTACACATACACATGCTGCAGCATAAGCATTCTTAATCTAAAAAGCAAATGCACTCAAATTTCTGAGTGCCATGCACCATTTAACCAGTCAGGAATGATCAACCAGCACTCCTTACAAACATTACGTTCAAAAAATTCTGAAATCTGAGATACTTCTGGTCCCAGGTATTTCAGATAAAGGATAATTAACCCGTGTTTATGTTTAAATTATTAAATATTCTGAATCACACAGTACTTCCAGTAGACCTGAACATTAGAAATGGACAGAAACAAGCCAGGTATAGTGATGCATACCTGTAATGCCAGCTTCTCAGGAGGTGGAGATCAGAAGGATCAAGTTAAAGTCAGCCAGGGCAAAAAATTGGTGAGACCCCCAAATTTCAAAACAAGCCAGGTGTTGTGGAGCACTGCTATGTGGGAAGCAGAAGTAAAGAACTGCAGTCCAAGGCTGACCCTGGGAAAAATGTGAGAACCTATCTAAAAAATAACTAAAGCAGGAAAGGGCTGGAGATGTGACTGAACTGGTAGGAGGAAGCCTGCCTAGCAAGCGTGACGTTTTGAGTTCAAATCCCAGACTGCAAAAAAAAAAAAAAAGAGACTGAAACATACGTCACTCCAGCAGACATCGAGCACAGGCCCAGTGTGCATCTGCTGGGCTTTTGGGATGGTTTGCCCACTGTCTTGAACTTCCCAGCAGCGAACCTGAAACAAGAACACAAATTCAAACAATACGATAAGCACTTACCACCTAGTAACTAACGGGTACAATCTAACTACACATAGACTTCTTTTATCAACCTAATTATCTAATTTTAAGAACAAAGCGACTGAAATGTACACACAGGCTGCTAGTTTCCTAGTCCCAAGCCGTTAATACAGAAACTCTATCACTTACACCTAAAACTGCAGAAGGGTTGCTCTTTGCTCCTCACAGGAGGAGCTCTTAAAAAAGCAATCTGTCTTTTAAGGTAGAATAGAGCATAACTTGCACATTAACTTCAGAGAATTAGGATCGAAGTAGAAATTAACCTTTCTACTTTGAATACCTTCATTTCTACGTCATTTCCCCATTCATAAACGTAATGCATTTTACTTAAGAGATTTTGTGACCATGACAAGAAAGTAACAATTCTCCTGGCTCTCCCACAGACCCACAGTCATCCATGTGCTTTCAACTCTTCTGTCACTATGCTCGAGTTGTCCTGGATCTTCACACAAATGCAGCCTCTCGCTGCACTGCCACCCTGTTCATCCTCAAATGTTCTTCTAGCACTTTTTGGCAGCAAATCAAACGAGATCTTTCAGAACCCACACACAAAAAGCAAACTTCTCAGTCCTGACTCACTTTCTCTCTACTGCTCTCCCCACACCCTCTCCTCTACCCTGTCGTCCGTGCTACAGGCCAGTGTGAAATCTTCTCCAGACACTCTTAAGGTCATTTTTTAAGGCAAGGCAGTAGCAGGTAGTGGCTCAGAGTGTGGCTCCCACGCCTGACTGCAGATCTGCCTCCTGGTTTCCCCACTGGGATCTGTGACACTACTGCTGTGGGTCTCAGCATTAGGTTATGGAGATGTAACAAGCACACAGTACATGCTAGGCTTAAGCTTTCCTTGTTGGTACTTGTATACTTCTATACTTTTAGTTTTTGTTAACTTGATAGAGAATCCATGACATAAATTTCTGACTATAAATGTGACTGAATGGTCCACACTCTGTCTGTGAGGTGTCTGTTCACACCCCATGCTCATTACTCTATCAGTTTGTTAATCTTTTTTTTGTATGTGTATATCTTTCTGAACATAATGGGTAACTGTAATGCAGGATTTGTGCTATTATCAAAAGTTGAAAAAGCTGAACACATGCTTGAAGAACATCTTTCAAATACCAAGAATAAAATTTGTGTACACCAACAGGGGTAACACTCATTCTCATGAATAGTACACTTGGTTTGAGAATGAGCTTCAAGATACTGGACTAGTGTAGGAATTTTTGAGCAATGCACATGACTGATGTCTTTGCTCAGAAGGGCTCACAGATGCTAACCTGGCTTCCTTTTGCTGGGGGGGGGGGCGGGGGCGGGGGGCTGTGGGAACAGACAGTACTGGGATTTGAGCTCAGGGCTTCATATTTGCTAGGCAGGCACTCTACCACTAGAGCCACTCTGCCAGCCTCTAACCTGGCTTCCTGAAAAAGGGCCTGTATAAGCCTTAACTCTGACTAATCCTCATGGTCCAGAATGGAGCTAACAGGCAAGTTAACCCTACCCACACAGAGACATGATTTACAGAAGATGCATTGAAAGAGCACTTACATCATTAGCCCATGATCCTGCAATAAGAAAGTTCCCCGGCAAAGTTGGAGGGCTAAAAGACAGACAGCCAATACTATCATCAGGAGAAGATGTGACTTCAATATCCTGGGAAGGGAAAGTCATTATTAAAATGTATATATTACCACGGTGTCAAAATCTTTCTCAGGAACCATCTCCCAATGATGTTTCCTTGTCTCAAGAACTAACTGGATTTGACCTTTCCTTACTTTGATCAAGCAGAGAAGTAATAAGCAAGCCCAGGAAAGCTGAAAAAGCCCTGCTGGGACTAGAAGAAATTAAAGGCCCAAAGTCAGGTTTTCCCCCATGGTGCCCTCTAGTCACTCTTGCCCCAAGAGCTTGAACAGTTATGTCTTGTCCTTCCCTTCTCCCACGGGAGAAATCCTGATCCCAGAGTCCTTAGCAGCCCTCGGGAAGCCGGGGTTTTCATAGGCACCTTGGGTGATTCTAGAGACCCAACAGGTCAGGAGGAACCAGACACTACTCCATCAGAGAGATCATCTCTGTGCTCCAAAGCTTGAGAAAGTTGGGCCAAAGTCTCAGAGTTTTCATCCCAAGGGAGGCTTGCATGTCATGTAGCTGCTGTAGGGAGCCCTGGCCTAAACTCACCCTACAAACTCTGCAGAGCTTTATGCAGTACCTTCATGGGGTTGTGATTATCTGTGGTTGTGCTGCCAAACATGCTGGTCCCACCAGTGCCAAAACCTGAGGTTGCTCCAAACAGACTCATTTTGGCTCTGCAACCAAAGGAAATTATTAAGGACAGCTTCTTTCTTAAGCCTTAGAAGGAAGATACTCCAAACAGCTTGATGTCAGGCTTCTCTTCAGAAGAGATCTACACATGCAACAAGCAGAATGCTATTTAAAAACGAACTCTTAATTTACAGGAAGTTGTACAGAGAATCACGCATACTCTGCATCCAGTCTCCCTCATTCTACATGATACAGCAGACTATTCTTTGATTACCAGCTAGAAAATAAATGTCCTCATTACTTATAGTTAGACATGGAGCTGCACACCAGGAAGAGTCAGAATACAATAGTGAAGAGACAGAAGGACCTCATTTCTTCAGGTTTCCACCTAGTGGGAGTTCACAATCTTCTTAGTGCTGTACCTCTCATGAAGTTACCTAGAAAAGCACCCAGCCCTAGCAGGAAATAATTTCTTTTTAGGAGGACTTTGAAAACAGTAATCCACTTTGGTCCACTTATGCACTGAAAGGTCTGGCGTTCTGTTATGGGCATTTGCCCAGCAAGACTCCCCACCCGGAGTTCTTTCCTGGGCAGCATGTCCAGCATGGAAAACCAGGCTCTGAATGGGACTCTGCCACTGACCTCTCCTGGAATCCCCATTTACCTGCTCTGCAAACAGACTGTTGCACATTCTCTGCAACTGCTCTGAGGATCAAATCAGATTATGGAGAAGTGCGATGTCTAGCATGTAGACAACTTTTCCTTTCAAGGAGAAAGACAATACATTTTAACTCCCTAATGATTCACATATATTAATGTCACATTTTTAATACTGTTAGTGGCTAGCAAATTTTCACATCTGAAGTCTACCATGTCAAGTACCTTTTCAAAGGAACCAAGCAACAGAATGATGTTACTTGCTTAGGAGGATAACATTCAAGAAAAATAAGGTCAGACGTAATAGGTCAGAGCCGCAGGCATTAACATCTCAGAAAGGGATTTTGTAAGGTCACAGTGCTCGCCAACCTCCTCTCTGCCCTCAAATGTACAGAGGCCTTAAGCGCACTGGTTAACTGCCTCAGCAACCAAACAAGGACGACAAGGTTCTTCAGTCACCACATAGGCACCAGCCACAAGCCTTGGGTAAGTTATTTAGCCTTGGCTTTCTCCTCTAATACCTACTTCAGAGTTATGAGAGCCAAATGAAGGCTGCCCACAGTGCCTGAAACACAGTGGGTTCTACTTTTTAGAAATACTGGGGTTTGAACTCAGGGCCTTGCACTTGCTAGGCAGGTGTCTTATCACTTGAGCCACTCCCCTAAGCCCCCTTTTGCTTTATTAATTTTTCCAGTAAGGTACTGCGTTTTTGCTCAGGGCAGGCCTTCGACTAGGATCCTCATACTTACACCTCCCTCATAGCTAGGATTACAACACGCACCATAATGACGATCTTCACAGGTTTTTAATAAACATCATTTCTGCTCCATTCCTTCTCCTGGTTAGGAGGCTACCATGAAGGATGAGTCCAGGGAACAGTCACACAAGTACCCATTAGCTGGTGCGGACACCGCCTGTGCTGAGCACTGGGAAGCCCCAGGTAACTGGGGAACCTGCGCATCTCCTCCCCTGCTCTCTCCAGCCACAGCTGCACCCTGCCCAGCATGGTCCTATCTGCTGCTCCCACAGCCCAAGAGGACTGGCCAGCTCCCTCCCCCAACTCCCCAGCGGCTTCCTTTCCAATATTCAGACGTGGGCTGAAAAGCAGCCTCAGGACGTTGTTCGAGAGAGACCTCCATAGCCACGGCTGGATGAACTTAATGCTGTCTACGTTATACGTGGAGAAGCCACCCACCCAGCGGCTTCCCTAACTTGACACAGCTGACCTTCCATCACGTGCCCTCCTGGTCTTCGCAGCACGGGTGACCATCTGCGACGTCTCCTTTACAAGCACCCTCTCCCCCGCCTGCAGGAGGGGGAGCGGTCAGGGCCCGCCCGGATCCTTCGGGGTCTCGCCGCGCAGCCACGGCCCTGGCGGCTGGCACGCACGCACACGCTCACGCACCCTCGTAAAGGCCAGTACTTGGCGGAGAAGAAAACAGGCCGCCCTTCTGCAGAGCACAGCTCAGAGAAGGCTCCTCTAAGGAGGTGACGCGTCGGGACAAAAGTCAGAAACGGGAGCGGGGAGGACACAGGCGTTAAACGCAGCCATTAACTGTGTGACCCTTCCCAGCCTCAGTTTCCCCACAGGAAAAACGAGGTTAGATCCAAGGTCGCCCCCGAGGCCTCCTCCAGCTCGGACCGCGTTTCCAAGGGCCCCTAACGGAACTCGGTCAGCAGGCCGGCTCGCGCCCAGGGTCCGGAAGCCAAGCATCCTCCGCCGGCGCCACTGAGCGGACGCAGCAGGAGACCTACCTGAGGGATGCACTGCGGCGGGAAGCGGGAGAGGTTGTGGAATTCGCAAATCTGCTCCGGAGAGGGGAAGAGGGCGAGGGGCGCGGGCAGGAATCCGAAGAACCCGGGATTTCCTCCAGGCAGAGGTAGAAACTGCCCCCAATTACAGTGGAAAAATAGCGCACGCGCTCGAAGTCACTTCCGGTGTCGCCCGGAAGGCGTAGGGGAAAGAGGCTCCTCCTTCCGCAAGGCGACTACACATGCGCAGAAGCGCTATTGAAGTTGAGAGGAAATCCTTACGCCAGCAGTTTGCCAATTGGCGAAAAGTTGGTGAAGCTGTGAGTTGCCAAGCAACCGTTTTTACAACTCCTCAACCTCGGCTACTGTACGAAGTTAGCTGATTTCGCTTGTGAATTAATTATTGTATTTGCCGTATTTTTAAACGTCTAAAAAAGCTCTGATGACTTGCAATCCCAATCCAAGGCCAGCCTGGGAAAGCTGTCTCCCTGCTTGCGGATGGGGCATCCTGCGCCGCATCAGGCGGCCGGATGGGGATAACGATGGCTAACTTCCAAGCTGCTTTTAATTAAGTTGAAGCGAAATAACAAGGTGGAAGAGTCGCCACGTGTAATGCTCCATGGAAATGTTAGGGATGCCAAAATACAAAATTACAAAAAAATTAAAGATCTTAAAATGAGTATTCCTGTGAGCCAAATGGAAGATCTTAAGAGACAGAGAAAGGCTGAGTGCTAGAAACAAAGAACAAAAAGCGGATTGGTTGTTTCAAAATTACTTGGCTTTTAAGGCGGGAACAGGGACGCAGAACAACAGAGAAATAACTGGTTGGTTAGCATCTGGTTATTTTTGAAAGAATTAAAGCAGGGGGAACGTCACATTATCATACCGAATGAAACTGTCCTGTTAGGAAGCTGGGCTGTGATATCTATTTGTTTGCCCCCCCCCCCGGGGGTAGCTGGGGCAGAGGGACAGATAGCAACTGAAGTTTTAGTTTAGTGACATGGAACTTTGGTATGGGTGACTCCATTTTGACTGTTAGTCTGGTCTGTTGGGCACAGTGCAGTTCAGCCCACAGCAGAGATCACCTATAATTTGTAACTAACAAATACAAATTTGTTGTATTTGTTGTGCTCCTGCACAGCCACTCCAAAGGTCATGTCTGCCAGAGAACTAGGAGCAGATCCAGGAACCCCTACAGACCGGGTGCAGCTGTGGTCTGCACTCCTTGACTCTCTCAGACAGCTTTCAGGTCTGTGGGGATCTGTTTATAAAATGCAGAACCCTCATTTCTAGCGTACTGCCAGCTGAAGAGGCGGGACCAGGCTCCACAGTGAATACAGGCAGGTAGAGGTTCTGATTTAGTAGGTCTAGGTCGTGTGAAACCCAGGAAATTACTATGTTTCAAAAGCTCTCTAGATGATTCTAAGACATAGCCAAGATCTTCCTGCTATTTAGGGACACATAGGAAAGCCACTTTTGCATATATCATCTTTGAGCCAGTTGGTATACTCACCCAAATATAAAACCCACATTCCTCAGCTGTTTCTAAACCATATTATTCAAACATGTGCTTTAGGTGGATAATCTCACCTAATCCTCACAATAACCCTATAGGGCCATCATCATTACTGTTGTTATACTATTTATGGTTGATGACAAGAGTGTAACTTGTCCCCACCATAGAGGCAGTGAGTAGAAGTAGATGTGGAATGCCAGTAGCCTGCCATAAATCCTGGCTCTACACACTGGCAGATGGAAGGCTGGGGCAAGTCACCTCTCCCCCCCAGAATCAAGAAGGGAGATCAAGCTGGGCACCAGTGGCTCATGCTTATAATCCTAGCTACTCAGGAAGCAGAGATCAGGGGGATCACGGTTCAAAACCAGCCCTGGCAAATGGTTTGTGAGACCGTACCTCAAAAACACCCAACACAAAAAAGGACTGGTGGAGTGGCTCAGGTGTAGGCCCTGAGTTCAAACCCAGTACTGGGGAAAAAAAAAAAAGGAAAATCAATTAAAATTTGCATCCGTAGTATGATGGTTGATGGTTGAGCTATATAGCATATCTAGTATATGTGAAAAACAATTAAATTTTGGATAGGGCTGTCATTCACACTAGCAGACTTTTGTCATTTTTGCGCAGGTGAATATTTGTGACTGTCTGTGTTCACATTTCATTTCCAAGTGAATAGGAATGAGGATTTCATAATTTTAGTACCAGTTGCTTTTCATTTCAAGTATTTAATGTGACATTTTACTTTAAAAGTTGTAATAGGCTCGCTTAGAGTTTTGTAAGCAGCTTAGTTGCAAAGCACACACTTGAAGCCTCACAGGCAATGGGCCTCCAGAGCAGATTCTGTCAGTGCATGCAGAAGGACGCACACTTGTGTGTGTGTGTGTGTGTGTGTGTGTGTGTGAGAGAGAGAGAGAGAGAGAGAGAGAGAGAGAGAGAGAGAGAGAGAGAGAGAGAGAGAGAGACTCAGATTTTTCTACCCCGTTCCTTTAAAAAAAGAAATGTCTTGAAAAATATTTTTAAAGAAATTCCACCCAAGGTAGTGAAAGGAATTGAGAGAACCAGTTTCTGCCAGCAGAGGGCGCCCTTGGCTTGCTTTACGGGATTTCCCCCTCCCCTTTGGGCTATTTACCTTGAATGGTGAACAGAGGTCCACTTAACCCAAGAAGTGTTGCTCCATATTTTACTACAAAGACATTCCACTGGAAATCTTTTCATGGACTGGTACCCAAGACTTAGTTCTGAAAGCATCCGTTCTTTTCAGCAGCACTGAACAGACATCTACATCAAACGCAACAGTGAACTGAGAGGCAGAAGGAAGCTGTGGATGCAATCCTGTGTGTGTGTGTGTCTGTGTGTGTGTGTGTGAGGGGGGCGCTGGCCTATTTTTGAACAAAGTACCCGTTGTTGTTTTTAATGAAACGACGACTTTTGAAATCACTTAGCATTGCCAATGATGACAGTTAAATTTCCCAGAAATCGGGATATTACAAGCGCTTTAATGAGTGTCATGAGCCCTTTAGGAAAACCCGAGTCTCTGAACTTTTTTTTATACTTATTTCTATTCACTTTAACTATAAACAGATTCCAGTCCAATGTTTTTCCTAGACTAATATGAAGGAAATATTCAAAATAGAGAAGATGGTGGCAAAGGGGAGGTCTGTTGTCAGTTTAAATAACTGTCTATTTTACAGTAATCCTTTTTGGAAACAAATCTTGTGAGTTAGAATTCTAGATGGTTCCCAAATAGCTACTAGCATTAATTTTTCATCTGTCTCCAATAAGGATAGGTAGCAAAGCCAAATTGTAGTATATTTGCCCCTTCTATTTTCATTTCCCAAATAATGAGAAATTATTTTAAGAACATTTCCAACCATAAAGTTGAGATGACTTAATTATCCACAAGTCATATTCAAATTTATTTCAGTTTTAATGACTACTGTAGGTTTGCCATTCTCTCCTATTTTTGACAGTATATCATAACCCAGATGCTCTGTGGGTTAAACACATCTCTTTTTTTAGCACCACTGGGGCAGGCACTCTGCCACTTGAACCACTCCATCAGCCCTTTTTTGTGATGGGTCTTCTGAGATAGGCTCTCATGAACTATTTTCCTGGGCTGGCTTCAAGCCACCATCCTCCTGATCTCTGCCTCTTGAGTACTAGGATTTATAGGTGTGAGCCACCGGTGCCCAGCTCAACACACTTCTAACATGCTAATTTCCTCTTCTACAATACTTATCAAAGTCTGGTGACATTATTACATGTCGAGGGACTAAATGTGCTATAAATTTAAAGAAAAAGTTTAAATTTTAAAGAAAAAATTTTGATAATCTCACAAGTAATTCAAATAACAGTATATTAGAATGTTCTCAAAACAAAATGTTTGCTATGCAGGTGTCCAGGGAATGGAATGTACCTGTTAAAGGCACAGGCGTAGCATTAGGGGACTAATAAGCATCACAGCCCCTTCCCTACAGTGTGCACGCCAGGCCACATGTGAAGCATGTCATACGTTCAGTGTCATGGTACATAGAGTCTTGGGCTTATTAATGATTCCATGACCTGGGAGAGTTACTGATTCTCTCTGTACTCTGTACCTTTATTTTCTTACCTGTGAAATGAAAGTACATAGGCTCATAGGGATGTGAAGCTGGAATCAGTTATTGTTTGCAAAGCACCTAGAAAAATACCTCTTATTGTTAAAATTACCTTTTAGGCAGAGCCAGTCCCATGGGTGTGCAACCTGAATAGTCACACAGGCCCCCAGGCTGAGGAGGGCCTGGGCCTGGGCTTGGTTTAAGTCTCTGCTGCTGCCATCTTTGACATCAGAACTTTGGAACACCCCCTACCTCCCACCCTCATTTACATTTTGTGCTGGAACCTGCATGTTCTGTAGCTGACCCTGCTCTTGAGGTAGTAAGATTATTGTCCCCTTGAGGCAGGGGTATTATTGTGGCTTTGTACACTGACATCTTCAGTGTTGTCACCTGTAAGCTACGATGTAATTACTGAGAAATCACAAGGCTTTTGGGGAAAGTGAAATAAGATTATACGTAATCAGTAACTAGCATATATCTTCAGAAATGACATCTACTGGGCTGGTGAAGGGGCTCAATGGTACAGCACCTGCTGCAAAGTGTGACATCTTGAGTTCAAGCCCTGGAATCGCAAAAAAAAAAAAAGAAAGAAAAAAGAAATGGCATCTACTATAATAATCATTTATCTTTATAAACTCAACTATCTAAAAACACAGTTTTGCCTAAAATTAAAGTGCAGTTAAAGAGTTACTGAAAGTACAGAATAAAATCCCAAAACTCATCTCTAGCAAAATTAAGATAGGTTTATAAGAGGAAAAGAGCCCATCTTACTGTTGGAAAAGCACCTTATTAAAATTTAAGTCTTCTGCAACCTAAACAATGAAGACATTCTTTAGAATCCAGGGCCTAGAATTTGGGCAACAATACATAACACCCTGGAGGAAATTTTTTCAAATAAACAATATCAATAGAAATGTGTGCTCAAAAGAAAGTAAAGCAAAGCACTGAAGACTACATCAACCCAAATATTTATTCATAATAAATGTTACCAGTTTTACAAGTGGGTTAATGGGGCAAGACTCCTATGAAGTCAAAAGGCAAAAGACAATGCAAGGACAACTACTACTAGATACTACAGTTCCTTTACAAGGCCTCAAGTTGAGATTGTTGCTACCTTTGTTACTAATAAAAATACCTTATGCCTTACATTAATTATACTATAGAAGGTAAATCACACATCTGTAGTCTTTTACATGTAAAAATCTTTTTTTCACATAAAATCTAGAAATGAAAATCTAGAAATGAAAATAAAATCTAGAAATGAAAATCATGTATTCTTTTTAACTTACTCTAGGACACAGAGTAGACATTAGTCTCTACAGAGGATGAAATGAAGTCTTCTAGAGAAAATCAGAGTATAGCATTTGTTTTGGCAAAACATAATTAATGGAAAATCATTTTATTTTACCTCTACAGAATATATATATATATATATATATATATATATATATATATATATATATATTCTGTAGAGGTAAAATATATATATATATATTTACCAATTAAAATAAAAGAATGCAAAGCCTCTGGCAATGATGTGCTTTTATATCCATCCTCCAAATTTCAGTTTGTTGGGCAAGTATACTCTGGAGAGATAATCTGATGACAGGAAAGTCAAAGCCTGGATCTCCGCCTTCAGTTTAGAGTCTGCCATCATTTCCATCTGTTAATAAGGTAAAACAGACCAGAGTTCTGTGCTGTTGTTTGGTCAATTCAGCAAACTATTAAATCTAGACTTGTTTTATTTTCCAGAACAACAGGTGATAGTCTTTCAGTCAGCCAGAATATTCTAGAGCTGCTATAGGTAAAAAACGTCAAGAGTAAGAATCCCTAGTATGGTATCTTCAATAATTGGAAATGACCTGTGACCTTTCTTCTTTTTAATCCCAGAAGCTATGATACCGGCATGACAAAGGGCCTATAACTCTAAGAAGGGTAAAGACAGACAGGCTGTATCCAGCTGATCTTATCTACAAGCATTTGTTCATATGAGTCTATTTCAACAATTATTTACTGTGGAAACACACTAACGTTAGTTGTTGCTTATATGAAATTTCAAGGACATCTTTAAATTACGTGACTAGCCACTAATAAAATAAAAGACAAGTAAACACACAACACTTAATTTTAAAGCAAAGCAACATATACTTCTTTTCTCCAGAATGGTTGGCAGTTAACATAAGGTCTCTTCAGGATACTGTGGAGTTTCATCTGGTCATGTTTTGTCAGTGGAATCAAACTATCTTTGGGTATGTTTAACCTGGAAAACAATAGGTGAGAAAGTCACTAACAATGTGTTCCTGTAACATATATTTGTTGTCTATTTCAAGAAACTCAGAAAAGCAGATTAAAAAATCAGTATAGATCTACCTCTTAAATCCAGCATTTAATGGCCCTGCCAGGACCTAGACCAGCAAGCTTTCAAGTTCACAGTGGAAGTTTAACCATAGTAAATAGAATTTCAGTTCTAAGTTTTTTATTTTCTTCTTGTCACACTCACAGGACAATGACAGGAAGAAAGACCTTGGTTGTTAAACAAATGCCCACAGGGCTGACATCATGAGTATACCACCAAGGCAGCAATGGAGGCATGGGGCAAAGCCCCCCAGAGCTTCACACTCTTGGAGCTATGAGCTCCAACACACATGGCCTGCAGCTGAGATTTACAGAGGAGCTTTAGGCTGCATTAAGTGTCTAAATCATACAGGATTCTGGGCCACAGACGTTAGCCTATTACTTTCCACTTAAGCACATACACAGACACATACATATTCGCCTAGAGAGTTTTAAGATGAAAAAAGTAGAATGTAATTTTATCTTGGTATGTGCTTTAAAAATAGAACGTGAGAGGTCCAGGATTTATGGTGTAATCTACTTTTTGAAGTCACAAATCCTAGATTTCCCAAGAGAGCTCTAGTTTCAGTCTTTTTCAATGTCCCCATAATTATGACCATTTGCCAGTGAGGTCCTTAACACGGGTGACAGTGCAATGGAAAGAGAGACCGAGAGCTCCCCCGTGGCATGTTTGTGTGGCTGCCACGGTTTTCTCCTAGCTGGCCTGTTTGTTTGGAGGGTACTGGTGGGACTGAAGAGAAGCAGGTAGTGTTTTTCCAAGCCCTCTATCTTAAAAATTATCAGATCATTTGTCCTGAATTTGTTTAGAAATGGTCCTCACACAAATAGATCACAGCCAAGGGATTTTGACCATGACATGTAATCTGCATTGAATAAAACTGTAATTCACTGGATGTAAAAATTCAAAAATCAGAAATGAAATGATTCCCCTGTGCTCTTATTGTAACTGTGCATATTCCATTTTTATGAAATAAGCATCTGTGCCAAAGATTGTACATTGTCTAAAGAAGTCCAATAAACATTCTCACATTTGCTCTCACTGGAAAATTCAAACAAGGAACGTTGCAAAAGATCACCTTGGCAGAGATGAGGCAGTGGTGTGCTCCCATGCTGGGGCAAGTAGGCTCTTTTCTCCAGACAGAGTTAAGTTAGCCCAAGGGCTCCAAATCCTGTAATATGTGACACTCTGACCCCTCAATTCTGGGAAGTCAGCCTCTGAGACTAATGACACAGGTAGAGACTCATTGCCAGGGTCCATTAGCACACTGTCCACCAGAACAGAGTTTGGAAACCTTCCTAGCTATGAGGGTCCGACTAAATAAACATGGAGCTCAGTAGTAGATGTTGTGAGGTCACACAAGAGAAACGAATGTATGGAAAAGTGATCACATTGTATTGTGTGGTAGAAAAGCAGAATACAAAATGACAGTAAAGTGGATCACTACTTTGGGAAAAATTATCGCTGTGGACAGAAAATAATCGATAAAAGCAAAGCTGCCTAACTGTGAATTTTGTTCTGCTACTTACTGATATTTTTCTATACTGAATATATAAAATTTGGCACACTTGAGGCCCCCAAACTTTAAGTAATCACAAAATGTGATTTTTTTGTGAAGTTAAAATTTTAAATGTATGATAAAATTGAATCATATTGCAAATGATGCTGGTGGTTACCATTTACTTAGATTTCATGTATTATACTTTAAGTATGAAAAATTTACAAAATGTTTTAATTATAAGAGGAAAAGCAACGATTTTGTAGCTAGCTGAAAACACAATTAACCAAACTTATTTGTTAAGTATTTTAGTGGTAGAAATAGAAACTCTGGTGAATTTAGTTCATAATTATATAGTCCTGAGTCATAGTGGACGATATAAATAAAAAGCATTAGGAGCTTCTTCTTGTAGTGACTTACTGCGACATCTCACAATGAATCACCATTTAAATGTCCTCATTCTGCTATACCATCTAACCTTTTAATATCAGAAGGGAGGAGACCAAGCCATCTAATAGCTGGAACCGTGAGGTTGTGGGCTTCAAAAGACATTGACTGAAATAAAGAGTAAATGAATATTAGGTGAGGCTAACTGGCAGGAAAATACAATATTTCACTAAGAAGGGCCAAGGGTTACACTGCTCAGTAGTATTTCTGTATTAATTTTCTATGAAGCAAAACAACAAATGACCTCTCTGACCTCCTTTCTGTTGTGATCCCATAGTAGGGGCGATAAGTAAATGCAGAAGATGTGTAAATAGTGGAAACGGGAGGAACTTTCTGAACTCACCATGGACCCATACTTATAGATGCACATTATCTCGATGCCTGTTAAAAAAGCAACTTTAAAATTAGTCTCATATATTACAGGCTAGAACATTTGCACTCGCAAATTTTACCTAACATCTACATTCTTTATTTCTGTGGACATCACCAATGAAAAATTTATGACTCTCAGTTTAATATGGAAAACATAACCATGAATTGTCTTAAGTTAGTCTTTAATTTGAATTTAATAATATTCTCAAAGTATTTTACGAAAGTGTTCTAAGAGCAGAAAACCACAGCTGCAAGTAAGATTTAGTCATGGTTGTTCCAAATGGTCCAAGGAGAGATCACCGTGGGGATCAGCGTCGACCAGCGTGAAGACAGGGATGTGAAACGCGTCCCATAGCCTCTTCACTAAGAGCCTTGTGTTCAGGTCAGGTATTCCCTTTCCCTAAAAGCAAGACAGAGGCCAGCACTTTAGTCCCAGCAGAAGGCAGTGGCTACAACTGCACCCTTATTTCGTTAACATTTCAGAGGAAGCCCCTCCAACATGCTGACTTTCAATGGGGAGCCTCAGGCTGACTGTAAACAAAATGTGCACCAGGGAAAGGAGTCTACCTGCATTCATTCGTATCTTTGCCTGGGTTATGCCAGTCCCAGGAGATGATCCCAAGGAAAAATTTTGGCAGGAGCAAAACTAATAAAAACCCTGCATATTAAACATGCTCACCACAGTGTTATTTAAATGGCAAAAGGTAACCAAAACAACTAGGCAAAAATCTAACTATATGGACAAGTGGCACAGCACAGTGGTGACAGGACACCTGCTGTGGGGGCCATAGAACCTGGGCTGGCATGTCAGTTCTATACTTCTTAATGGCATGCACTTGAGTTACAAAACCCACAACTTCTTATAAGGTTATTATAGAAATTAAGTATTTAATAATCAGAAAGCACTTAAAAGAGCACCAGGCTTAAATTTAGAGTTTAATATGCCCTAAATGATGGAATAATATGAAGTCATTAAAACAATAATGTGAAAAGTAAATTTTTTTGAGACAAGGTCTTGCTGTGTAGCCCAGGCTGGCCTCAAACTCACAATCCTCCTGCCTCAGCCTCCTGGGTGCTTGGATTACAGGTATGTGCCACCATGACTTGCTAGAAAAGTAATTTGAAGAACATTTTAATAACGTTAAGCAAGATGAGCAGAAAACCAATGGAACATGTTGCAGAGAAAGGAACTGAAGTTACACAGCTCTGAAGAACTAGTTTAGGGTCAAGGGTCAGGAGCTCTGAGCTTGGATTCTCTCTGCCCATCATTACAGATGGGATATTAAGGTCATTTGTTGGTTTTTTTGGGCTCTAACCTTGTCTCCGAAGTCAGGACAAGTGTGCCTGCTACGTTGAGTTCTGGCAATACAGCAACATATTGCTGACTTCTCTGACCAAACCTGGGTTTTGTGCCATCAAAGGATTGTGAAAATATGCCTTCCTGCCCAGCAATACCTGCTACTTAAGGGGGTGATGACCTTACTGCCCTCCCATGGTTGTTGAGAGATTTTATGAGTCGATAATGTGACAAATAGTAATAAATGTGAACTCTTACTAGCTAAGGTGCTTAGCAGGGCCCCTGGCACATCAAGAACACCTAGGAAAGGTGGTGTGTACTATGTGAAAGGTACTACGTGGACAAGATAGAGGAGTCAGTCATCCAGCAAAAAATGGCTCCTTCCCAGCCTGGTCAGCCCCAGCTCCCTCTTCAGAGGTAGCCAGACACCAGAGGCCAGTGTCTTGTGGGGTTCTGCAGCTGCACTAAGAACAACTACTGATGGGCACAATGATGGCACTGACATGGACACACTTGGGCAAGGCCTAGAGGAGAGCAGGCAGAAAGATGTGTGATGTCTCTTGGCCCAGAATGACACTGAGCTGGGCTTTATGTGCATCTCCAAAGCAGCAATACAGATGTGATTCAAAAGCCAACATGCTGAACAGAGCTCTGGCATGGCAGCTCTGTCTGTCAATAGTGGTGTGGACCCAGTCAGTGCCAAGGGGTGAAGGGAGGACAACTTGGGACACACTTATGGAGCCACAGTCCATTTCAGGAGCCCAGACATGGCTTCTGTTTCTCAGGATCTCAGTCTGCATTTTCCATCTCCACTCCTGTCCCTGACACTAGGATTTCCTGCTATCACCTCCAACTCACACAGCTAAAACCATGCTCAGAACCTCCTCCTATAAACAGCCAAGTGTTCCTATTGCTTGTCCCCTGACATGCAGTGAGGTGGTACCATGAGGCCATGTTGACTCACTCTTCATATCCAGGGGTCACCAAGTCCTTTAGAAATGTCCTCAATTCAGTCATTTCCTTGCAACCCCCTCTCTTTTATCCTTGCACAGAGGGCCTGAGCCTCCTACTAGGCTTCCTACTCCTGTTTCCTCCATTTAACAGATGTGTTGCCACACTCACTAATCCTTGTCATGTCCCTCGACAGCTCAAAACCCTCTCTGATCACCTGTTATTTCACACCACATCAAGATGCTTCCTGGGACTGACTGGGCCTTCCAAGGCCCCATCCAGCTGCTCAGTGTGCTGCTTTCTCTGCAGGTTGTTCTCTTTGCTGCTCTCACAAACACCATACTTACTGTTAATCCCATAAATCAGAGGAATTTTAAGCAGAATAGCTTTTCTTCTTCAAAGAACTAGGTTTTTATACAGATATATCAAAGCAGGAGGCTGGGCGAAGAGCTCGGAGGGGTACAGAATCTGGCTGTTCTCTGACTCTGTAGCCACTGTACCTGGCACACCCAAATCTTCCTTCTCACCCACCTGTTACTCCCCTTCTTGGCATCATTCCAGTTTTATGGCTCCTCCCACCTCACTCTGTAGCAGGAAGTTAGTTGCCTACAATGGACCAAATGTTTCTGTCCCTCCCCAAATTGTGTTGAAATCCTGCCCTCCAATGTGATGGTGTTAGGAGGTGGCACCTCTGGGAGGTTGTTATGTCATGGGGGTGGAGTCCCCATAAAAAGGACCCCAGAAAGGTGTCTACCCTCTTCCACCAGGTGAGAACTCATGAGAAGATAAGGAGATGACTGTCCAATGAGCCAGGAAGCAGGCCCTCACCAGACTCCAAACCTGAAGCACCTTGATCCTGGACTCCCTAGCCTCTAGAATTGTGAGAAATAAGCATTGCTCATTTGAGCCACCCCAGTCTATGGCATTCTGTTACAGCAGATGAGCTGGCTGAGGCTTTGCCTTTGCTAAGTGATGCCTGCATTTCCCTATGTGTCATCTCAGCCACAGGTGTTATAATGTATGCTTCTGTGTTCTTTGCTATTCTTTGCACATGTTTTAGAAGAAAGCTCCTTTTGACTGAATTAATGAAATTACCTGGCATACAAACCTATGTATGGAAGAATATGGAGCATCCCTGTTCATTCAATCCTTCCCACACACAGCCCCAGGGTTAACATAAAATTGTAGACACGAATAGCACCTGTGGGATGCTGTGGGGAGCACCAAGAGCCTGTGTAAGTTCACCTGTTACTGGAAAATTGCTGGCATTTAAAAATGCTCATTTCAATTTTAATCAGATTTGAGAATGTTTAGGTAAGCCAAGTGTATTGCGCAGGGTGCATAAGCAATGCTAAGTATGCCTCTTAACAATCACCAGAGTGGTAGGTGGTAGTATTGGAAGTAATGGTAGATACTATACCGTAACCATGATGCATGGAGACATTTTGCTGCAAAAGTTGTCATCTAGAAGCCGCTGGAATGTCGCATCTTTTTCTACAATTAACAGAAACTTGGCATCTGTAATTAGATCTGTGAAGCTAAGGCTGATAAACTAAAGACAAGAGTTTTCAGTTTAACCACCAACTACAGTACAGTCCTGAGTAGACTGACTCAAAAGCAGTTATATAGAGAATATTTTGATTTCACCTTCAATTACATAGTTAGACATAGTTAGACATGTCTCTCCCACTTCTTAGAAGTGAACTCCTAAGAGTCCTAACAGGACCACGTGTGTTCATCTTGATGGCCACAGAGTCTAATTTATTCCTTACACATGACGAAGGATTGGTTCATCAACGGAACAGATGAACATTCCAGAAGTTTAAACAGTTTTGTCACTTAAAGGATACTCCGAATTCCTTGAATATTAGATGGCACTGCAGTAGCCTAAGTTAAAGAAAAGTTTTTGTCTCAAATAAAAATTAAGTAAAAACTCCATTTTATTTATCACAAAAACCCTATGCTTTCATTTGTCTCTACAGTACCAGTCATGAGAGGTTTTTGTTGTTGTTGTTGTTTTGCGGTACTAGGGTTTGAACTCAGGGCTTCAAGGAAAGAAACAGTAGGAAATAGATGACCCCTTATAAGAAAGCAGACCCACGACCCACACTAGTTCCCAGCAGGGAGACTTTCTTGGACGTTTTGCAGGTAGCAGGCTTAATTAGCAAGCAGAAATTGATGAAGGAAAGCATCCAATGCAGGATCTCACAGACATTGCTTTCTCCTGTCCTAACTGCTTGCTAGGCCCAGCTGGGAGTTTAGGATTAAACGTATTAATTTCAGAACTGGACATTTTTATGGAGATTACATAAATAACCATGCTGAAGCAGTCAAGCCACACTCTACCTGAAAAGAACAGTCCATGTTTAAAGGGAATGTGTTTGTGTGTGTTTATTTCAATATAACAAGTGGCATATTGTTAAACTGCTCGATTGATGTACAGCCCCGTAAAGCATATGCCTACTTACCCTTCAGTTGTATTTTAAAATCTCAAGCTCTAAGTTACATAACAAAGTAAGAAATAAAATACATTTCAGGATGGAAGGAACTGACCAGGGTCTGAGCACATGAGCCCAGAAGGATGCTCACCGAGGCCCCACAAGTACAGTTCACTCTGGTGCCGTCTTCCTCCATGAATCTTAAATTGCCAGCAATTAGCCCTTTGGATGTAGATAACTGAAAAATAATAGACACACTTCAAATCTTTCCCACTAACATACTTTATGCTGCAGAAAGCCACTCCTCACACTCACTTGCTAAATTAAATTACTTGTGTTTTAGCTCAGACTGGAATTTAGAGATGAAGGCAAAAATATACAAGGACATTTAGGAATTAACAATATTTTCTAATTCACCTGTTTTATACTTCTCGTCATTAAAGGGATATTGGAAACTGGTCAAGTTTATGATGAGAAAAACATAGCATGAAAAATATCACTTTTGTATTAAAAAGGCAAAAATTACATTTATTTTTATCACAATTTTTGGCATTTTGCTTTGCAGTAGAATGTTTTGTATTAGGTACCACTCACTATGTGCAGACTCCTCCTGGGTACTTTTAACATACAGGAAATGTCATCAATGATGTTGTCCACAACAGTCTGGTTACCAAAGAGCTGGCTGTCGGTGTAATATATATCTCTATGAAAATGCAAAATATGCATTTTAATTAACCGTAACTTCTTTGACTATGACAAGTATCAGAATGTTATTTGAAGAAGTGTGTTAACTGAGTGAAACACAACCTATAAGGAAAGTAATTTATTACCCAGAGTCTAGCCTTACATGACTCTGTAAAGCACATAATAAAAGTTAATCCAACTAAATCTCACATTGCATTTAAAGATGAACTTACCAGAACAATATATTTACCTTTTGGTTGCATAAGTGTTGCTCTGTACTAATTTATAAATCATGGACAATATTTTAAGAATTAGAGCTGGAAAATAAGATGCAATAAAAAATTTACTTGTCATTTCTCTTACTAATTCAAAAGACACTGCTATCAAAGATTTTAACAGTCCCCAATTACTGTCCCTAATACTTTAAAAATAATCTTTCCAAAAGTTGAGGGTTAAGTACAGAATCATCGTCTGAAGAACCAGATAAAATTAACACCCTTTCTAGCAAAACAGAGAGTAATTTCCCACCAAACCATAGACCTTGAGAAATACATTTGCTTGGGAATGACAACCCATCTCCATTGTTATTAACAATGCAAAAGTCTAGAACATTATTTTATGTACAAGTGATCTATTAAAGGACAAGTAAAATACTTAAATAGTAAACAGGTAAAATTACTTAAAAATTACTTAAAGTCTAGGAAAAAAACAAATGCATTTATTACTTGATGCTAAGAAAGATTAATTTACCAAATTTTTGAACTGATTTTGGTGAATCACTTTTGATTTTTCTTGTGGTACAATGAGGCACCATCTGAAGACCCACAGAATCCTCAAACCTGTTGTGTTGTTTAAAACAAAAGGATAAAATGAAAAAGGCTTAAGTTCTGCATAGGAACAATACACACTTCATGTTCCCTTCTGCACATTTTGTAAATCCCACACTTTTCCACATAAACACCAAAGCTTTAGGAACACCTGACTTATGGGCTTAGATTGTGGCATGTGGTAATTCAGGACATACAGCAACACTAAGACACAGTGTTTAAAATAAGTAAGTTAAATACTTTTGAGTATAGGGTTGTGACTAATTTTTGGGGGAGACATTTAATGTAGGTTTTCACAAGCTTCACAATTTCATTAGTTTTAACTTATCTTACTAATTTGCTCATTTAATAGTTTGACTCAATTTAATAAGTTTTTAAATATTTTATTTCTAGTTTACCTGCAAAGTGACAGTCTGTGAAATAACCATCGCTATTAGGGTGGTAAATTGAGCCTCTCCTAAAGGTGGCAGAAGGCACCAGGCAAAGATGCCACATGTCATTGCTTCGAAACTAGATGAAATTCATCTTTCAAAACATGGTGCAAGGACTGGATGTGTGGCTCAAGCAGTAGAGCACCTGCTTTGCAAGTGCAAAACCCTAAGTTCAAACCCCAGTCCCACCAACAACAAAATGATGCAAGGGTGCAGTTTATATTAATTACATTGACCATAAAATAATACTTATCAGCTAAAGAGCCTCAAAACTCCTTTCATTCTGTTTATATAACTCTAACCAACTCAGCAACCCATCTCTACAGTTACCATTATTCAGTACAGAGTACAGGTTGAAAAAAACAAAACTGTATTAGTTAGGTTGGAGAATATGGAGAAAGCTGTGGGACAGGCAGGGCCAATGGCCAGGAGAGCCGCGCTCATGTCCTTGCTCAGAACGCTCTTCCTTCAGCAATGTGAGGACTGTGCCCTGAGCAATGGCCACACAATGGTGGCACCCACATCCACAATTCTCCTAGTGCTGCAAAGCTCAGAACTGTGCTTGGTGCCGATTTGTAGTGAGGGCATATGCATTTCCACTTCTAACCTGTTTCCCTGCTCCATTTTTTGTCACTTGCCTTGTTTTTCCCTTTGTCTTATCTTTCATGCTTACTTCTAGTTTGCAATCCTTACTGTATGGTATGCATTTTATAATCTTCCTAAACCTTTTGTTGGCAAGGTAAAGGCCATAAAAAGAATGAAATCTGACTAGAACCCTAACTCAAATAAGTTGAAATAATGACACAGCTACTACATTTACAAATGAAAACTACAAAATGCCCACTTTATATTGTCCCAGCTTGATCTGTTGTCAATTGTGATGGCGGGAGCCTCATTTCTTGCCAAGCTTGAGATTATGTCTTGGATAATGTTTTCTATAGATGCAAGAACCTCAGAGCTGAAACAATAAACACACCACGATTCAATTTTAATTACAAACTGTCCCTTTACAATATATAACACTTCCCTAGCTCAATATTAAGTTTTTGTTTCACTAGTTGTTTTTCTGTTTTGTTTTGTTGAGACAGTCTAACACTGAAGCCAAGGCTGCCTAGAACTTGAGATCCTCCTGCTTTGGTCTCCAGAGTGCTGGGATTACAGGCACGTACCACAAAGCCCAGCAATTTCATTTGCTTGTAATCTCATTTTTCAAATTACCAAGTGATGTCTGCCTTCTGCATTAATGACTAGCTCATATAACTTACATTTTTATCTATTCCTCATATCTAGTGGAATTTAAATACAAATTTATCAGCTTGATATGCTACTGATAAATGTATTAAGTTAAAATGATGTAATACTGGCTTTGAATTTCTTTCCCAAAAATGCAAAGCAAAAATATTTCAAAAGAAACACTTCTTTTGGCACAGTGCTAATTGATCTCATGCTGAAAATCAGCCCCTTTGGAATTTTAGTGATTCAGAAGGACAAAATTTAATCACCAGCATGAAACGAATAAATGTGCAAATTCTGCAGTAGATGGTCGACTGGGCAACTGTTACCCCATTTTACAGCAAGATATTAAGACTGAGCCCAGTTTTCCCTCAGCCAGCTGTTAATTTGACAAACCCTCAGCCTCACAACTGATCTGTTATCAATGACGTCAGCATGTTGACTGGGAAGGGAAAACAAATTACATCTAGAAAACGGGCATCATGTTGAGAGCTTGATGAAACGTCAGCACTTTTACTGAAAACTTACGTATCAGAAAATAAATTTTAAAGCAGTTAATGTTTTCTAAAATCGAGAGATAAAAAACAGCCCAACTATGTCATTTGTTTTTGCCAGTTTGGAAGGGAGAAAAAAAAAAGCTTCAGGGCAATGTTGTAAATGTCAAATTTAAGATATAGTCACATTCATCTCTCCATCTACATAAGCAAGGGACTTTTCACCCCCTTCTTTCACCCTAAACTAAATCCTTCTGTAAAGATTTGTCTGCTTGTGGGGTTTTGGGTAGTTGGTTTGTGCTTGAAAATAAAGATAGCAATTTGCTTGTGATGAAAAACTTTGCTGATAAACCAGAAAAACAAATGGAGTGCAAAAGAGCTTTTTAAATAGTCAGTAAGTGAGTAAGTTTTAAGTAAGTACACAAAAGTGCAAACACATTTTCTGTAGTTAATTCCAATTTGGGTCTCCAGAACGTCTGTAGATGGTTTTAACACTTGTACCTCGGCTCCACTGTCAAGAAAAACAGTCTTATTACAAATCCCTGAAGATGTGTCACTGTCCTTGTTACTTTGAGAAAACCATGATCTCACTTTCCTCTCCCCCACCAAAATCCTGAACGCTTTTCAAGTTAAAAATATACACAGATAAAAAACATCAACGCAAAGCCACACTGTGTCCCACACTATTTAACTGGTAAGGATTTTAGGGGACTTGGGGACGTGCCTGAACATTCCCTAGAAAGTCCCTCTAGAACCTTCCCTAGAAAGTCCCTCTAGACCCTTCCCTAGAAAGTCCCTCTAGACCCTTCCCTAGAAAGTCCCTCTAGAACCTTCCCTAGAAAGTCCCTCTAGAACATTCTAGAGGGGGGATAGAGTATTCTGGAAGGTGACATTCTGAAGGGGACATTCTACATGGGGACTTTCTAGAAGGGGACGCTCTGGAAGGGGCCATTCTAGGAGGTGGCGGGTGGTCCGAGGCTGGGGTGAAGGGAGAAAGGCAGGCAGGGGCGCACGACGAGGGGTCTCGGGTTTGGGGACCTCCTCAGAGCGCCGCCTCAGGCCACGAAGGAGAGAACACTCCCGGGCTTCCCGGCGCCCTGAGGCCGTTCCTGTACCTAGAAGCCAGGTGGGTGCCCCTGCCAGGGGTCTCCCCGCAGCCTATCCTCAGGGTGGCCAACAGGGAGGCCCTATGCCGGTCCAGGACCTCGAAGAACGAGGCCTCAGGCCCCATGGGCGCAAAGGCCATGCTGGCAGACGTCAGAGAACAGCTCCCACAGCCGCCAATAGGGCGTCGCGGGTCCAGGTGGGTGCGCATGCTCACACCGCACTACTCAGGGTGAGGTGTGCGCAGGCGCATAGCCCTGGCTGGAGCGCCTAGGCTGGGTGTGCGCATGCGTGTAGCACGGGGAGGCGGTGGGGGAGGCGCATAGCTGAGCGCGGTGTTCGGTGTCCTCAGACGCTTTCTGCCTGGGAGGGCAAATGCTGCGTATCGCCGTTTGGCACAGGTATGGCGAGCACCCGGGAACCTTCCAGACTGAGGTGAGGTTTCCTTGAGCCAATTTTATTTTTGAGCAGGAAGGGTAATTTAGGGACGGCGATATATGCAAATTTTCACTTAAACGACTTGGGGGTTGGATGTAACTCAGTGGTAGAGCGCTTGCCCCACGTGACCCAAGCCCTGGCTTAGGTTCTCGGCCCCAGCTGTAAGGAGAATAAACGCGAAGATCCAGCTCTGGGCACTGGGTTTATCTGTGAGTCCAAGGATCCCAGCTCTTTTTTTTTTTTTTTTCTCGGTACTAGGGCTTGAACTTGGGGTCTACACCTTGAGCCACTCCACAAGGCCTTTTTTTGTGATGGGTTTTTTCAAGATAGAGTCTCGCAAACTATTTGCCCAGGCTGGCTTCGAACCATGATCCTTCTGATCTCTGCCTCCTGAGTAGCTAGGATTACAGGTGTGAGCCACAGGGGCCCAGTCCCAGCTCTTCTTAATGCTGTGCAGTAGTAAGGGTTTGCTGGGCCTCTCTTGTGAACCCCCCCTTACCACCCAGGAAGCCCCTCACGTGACTGCTTGGAGGAGCAAGAATGGGCCACACCAGGCAGGCGGCCTCATCCAAAATCTCAGCCCCACCATGGTGTAGGACCGTTACATTTAGCAACTTAAAGTACAGGTCACCCAATTAAACTTGAATTTCAGATAAACAATGAGGACTTTTTTTTTTAAGGGTAACTCCTTCCCATGTAATTCTTGGGACATAATTTTTACAGAAAAGTTTTATTTTATTGTTTATCTGAAATTCGTATTGAGCCAGCTCAGTTCTCATCTCCCTAATCAAGGCCTGGAAGCAGTAGGGGCATTCATCCTCCCCAGAGAGGAAACAGCAAAGGCCTCTGAGAGAAGAGGGTATTCAGTGACACTGTGGAAGCTGTCTCCCAGGTCTAGAACCATTTCTGGCTCCTTTTCTCTCTCTGCTGAGTGAGGACAGGTGCGCTGGATCACTTGGCTGTAGACACAAGTAGATCAGTGGCATCAAGACATGTCCCAAGCTGGGTGGTGGCCTAGGGAGGAGGTGGCCTCCACAAGGCAAGCAAACCTACCTGTACCTTCCCCTCCTGCAAAAGAAACAGGTGGGCCTGGAAAGGGTCTCTGAGGCTGGCCTGAGCCCTGCATGTCACTGCCTCCACTCCAAAGGTGCATGTGTCCCTGTGGTTGTTTGCATCACTCCCACCTCAAGGTCAGGTCCCAGCCCCAAACTGTGAGATGGAGCCATAGCATTTCCTTCACTTCTTGGAGAGTTTATAAGGCATTTTTCTTTTGTGTCTTACAAAAAAAAATTACCTAACTCAGAAGTGTATGCAGTAAAAGTGAAGAAACCCTCCCCGCTGCGGGACTTATGCTATGCCTTCATTTATCTGGCCTTTTACTTGGCAATCAGTTGTAGGAACCCAGCTTTATTTCTCCCCATCCCAAAGGCTTTGCACATCCCCTTCCTTAGCAGCTAGGAATCCTTGTCCTTTTCTTCCCCTTCTCTCTCCACCCCCCCACCCCATGTCCATCCTAGCTGATTCTCCTGTGCCCTTCAGATCCCTCCCAATATCACCTGGACCACCTGCCCCTCTAAACCTTGCCTTGTGGCCACCCATCTCCACCTGCCCCAGGAGGGCAGCAGGCTGTGCTCATTCTGCACCCCCATGTGTCCAGTGGCACATGGAAAGCACTAGACAGTGTTGGTGAATGAACGAATGATTGAATGAAGGAGTTACCTATTTACTGTATTTCATCTCAGACAACTTTTTCTAAGTGTCCAGATCAGCATGATCTTTATTGAATAGACCCCATTCTACAGACTTCTGGTACTGCTGCCTCTGGTAACTACAGCAACCACCATTTGCTGATGGTCAGACCCTGGGCCATGTGCTCCATGTACAAAAACCCAGGGAAAGTGGAGGCTCTGAGAGGCAGTGTAGATAACATTTCTGGTTTTCACAGAGGTGCAAGTGACGAGGTGCCGACAGGAACCCCTTTTCCATCTCAGCTGCTTTCAATTTTGCCCCAAAGTCAAGGTGATTTATTTAGTATTGATGAATCACTTTGCCCATTTTGGTAACCAGTGATTGAATAATAGGCGTGTGATGTAAAGCAGATCAATAAAACAAATGTAAATCCAATTTTAATAACCCATATTTGTAAGCCTGGAGGTCCTTTTATTGTTTTGTTTTGTTTTGAAACAGGGTCTAACTGTATATGTCCAGACTGGCCTGCAACTCTCTGTGTAGGCCAGGCTTGCCTCAACTTGTGATCCTCCAACCTTAGCCTCTTGAGTAATGGGACTCCAGGGCTGTGCCACCATGCCCAGCTTCTGCGGGTCCTTTTAGTAATGAAGTGCCTAGTTCTATTTAGAGAAAGAGAAAAGGAGAGGGGAGGGGAGAGAGGAGGGAGAAGGAAAGAGGAGGAAGAGAGATGGAGGGAGAGAGGGAGAGTGGGGAGAGGGAGAGAGAGGGGGGAGAGAGTGAGAATGAGAAAACACCATTAGGGACTATAATGAACCCAACAGTATCCTCTATGGCTGTCCACTCATAGCCAGGCTTTTTCTTACTCACACCTACCCCCCTCCCTTCTCTCCCACCAGGTTATTTTTGAAGCAAATTCCAGATGTCATATTATTTCATCTATAAATATTTCAATATCCAGCTCTAAAAAGTAAGACTTAAAAAAAATAACACCATTATCATGCTGAAATGTGTGGGTGGTTTTTTTTTTTTGAGATGGTGTCTCACTGTGTTTCCCAGAGCTCAAGTGATCCTCCTGCCTCAGTCTCCTTTGTGTGGGGACTACAGGAATACTCCACTGTGCTCAGCTGGGTCACTCTTTAATACTGCCAAATATTCTGTCTGTTGACGTTTCCCTAATGTCTCATGAATTGCTTTTCATTTAAAAATTATTTCAATTGACAAAAACTCTGTTATTGTATAAAATCTGTTATTTTGAAATTTGTTTATACTGTAGAAGTGCTAAAATGAGCCATTCACATGTGTATGACCTCACACACTTACACCATTTTTTTGTAGTGAGAACGCTTGAAATCTACCTTCTCAGCAATTGTCAAGAGCACTTTGCAGTGCTGTTAACTCCAGTCACCATGTTCAATTGCTGTCTTGAACTGACTCCTGTCAGCTGGAATTTTATGTCCTTTCACCTGCAAATGCTAATCTCCTTTCCCCAGCCTCTGGGGGAAGCCCCGTTCCCCTCCATGTCTGTGAGTTCTGCCCTTCCAGATTCTGCATGTAAGCGAGACTGAGCAGCATCTGCCATCTGGACCTGGCTTAGTTTACTTAATGCCCTCTAGGTTCATCCACATTGTCACACAGGGCTACATGGTGTTCCATTGTGTATATCTGCCACGTTTTCTTCATCCGTTTGTCTGGTGATAGACACCTTTCACCCATTAGAATGGCCAAAAGACAAAGTCAAAAAGACGAGAGGTCAGTGTTGGGGAGGGCATGGAGAAAAGGGAACCCTTACATACTGTGAGTAGCAGCCATCTTGGAAAGCAGTATGGTGGTTCCTTGGAATATTCAAACAGAACTACCGTGTGATCTGTCAATGCCACCATGGATATGCCACCAAAGTAGATGAAATCTACATGTCAAGGAGATGTCCACAGTCAGTGTTCTCCACTGTAATGCTACATAACCACTGTTACCTTTCCAGTTTCTGATCACCGATGTGCAGCTAATGTCCATTCTGCATGGCTGGTGGTCGATGTGCTTTTAAGTCTCCTCTACTCTTGGGATTCACCTCCTTGTTTCCTCCCTCCCGGCTTTTGTGTTGAAGCAGGCATTTTTTTCTAGAGAGTTTGCCCAGTTCAGATGTTGTGTGTCACATCCTTGTTTGTGGTGTTTCCTGCAAATTGGTTGGATTTTGAGGCCTCGCTATTTCTGGTCTGATTTTTTTTTCTGTTAGTAAAAATACTTCATAGATGGTTTAAGGTGTTTAGGACCTCCACTGTCACCTTCTAGAACTTACATGGCTCAGGGCTCCTGGTGGAGAGCTCCAGAGCCAAGCTAGGTGCTTGGTCACGCCCAGCCACAGCCCCACCAGCTGCAGCGGCCTTCTTAGAAGATGCTCCTGAAGAAAGGTGCGCAAGCGTGGATGGAGTTTCCCCTGCACCTGTGGCATCCTGCAGCCTCGGCCCGAGCACCTGTGCTCCACTATGGACGGCTGCGATCTGTTTTTCCATTCGTCACTGGTGGACACTTGGGCTGATTCCACTTTTTGGCTATTATGAATCACTCTGTCAATATTCGTGTGCAGGTTTTCCTGTGGACATGTGTTTTCGCCAGGCTGGGTGGGGCACCTGCAGAGGAGCATGCTCTGAGATGTGTGGGTGCCCTGGTTTTGTTTACTCTTCCATCCCACTCTGACCCCTACATCCAGAGCACAGGGTGTTGGTCAGAACTTCATCACTTCCAGCTGTGTGAGCTGTGAACTTCTCTGTGCCTGCATTTTCCCATCTGTAAGAGGGAAAGGTGAAATTCAGCTCCTGTGGCAAGTGCTGGATGCACTGTCTATAGTCAGTCAACTGATGTTGCAGGATGGCTGCTGGCCCCATGAGTGGCTCTGCAGGCCTTTGTAGAAGTATTGTGTGTGTCGCCTAGGCAATGACAATGGCATGATGAGGACGTTCACAGCTTCACCTCCTCTGGGTTTTGCCAACTGAGGTGACTGAACCAGGGTGCCTTCCAGAGGAAGAGGCCATGTCACACCCAAGCCTTGCCCCCCACCAGCAATGTTGGCACGGTTTACGGTTTGTGCATCTGGTGGGTATGCATCCGTGTCACCTATAGTTTTCGTTGGGTGCCAGGCACGTTACCTAGGTTACTTTATTTAGCACATGAAGATGCTGTCTGTGGAAAGTACTAATAGTATCTCTGCTTTGTAGGCCAAAAACAGGCCCTGAGAGGGAAGGGAACTTGGCTGGGCAGCTAAGCTCTTGGTCTCAACTTTATTCTTCATCCTGTGGAGCCCAGGGATCAAAAACTAAGCGTGGGAAAGATCGAGGGTTACCATTTAAGCTGGGTGTGGCAGCACATATCTGTAATCCCAGCTACTATTAGGGGAGTGGGTGGAGGTGGGAGGATTCCTGTTCATGGCCAGGCCCTGCAAGAAAGCATGAAATACTATCTGAAAAGCAAACTGAGAGGAAAAAGGACTGGGAGCACGGCTCAAGTGGTGGAGTGGTAGAGGCCCTAAGTTCAATCGCCCCAGCACCACCAACCCCCCAAATCTAAGAACTGTGCTTGCTCCTTCATTCAGTTAGTAGCACTGAAGCACTCCCAGACTCCATCCAGGCTCCCACCCGATGGGGTAAGAGAGAGCAAGTATTCTGTGGCAGCTGGAGCTCTAGAAGGGAATGAGGCAGGGCTGAGAGGGCTGCAGAGCAGCGCCTAAACCCACGGGGAGATTGGGAGATTGGGGTCTTGCCAAATGTAGGGAGGGACCTGAGCTCGGGTTCCCTGTAGGAAGGGTGTCTTGGCAGAGGGAGTGACAACTCCCAGGCCTCACAGGTGGCCTGGCCAGGGTGTTTGAGGAACAAGGAAGCTGTGGTAGACAGAACCCCAGCACCAGCCTCTAAGACACCCATCACTGGCGTTCAATCAAAAGGGGACCTAAGCTCTGTTGCAGAGTGTGTCACAAGTCATGAGACCATAAAGTCATGGGCTGAGTCTAACACGGCAGCCCTGAAGGACAGCACTCTCCCTGGCTGGTGGCAGAAGTGGAGGAATCTGAAGCAAGAGAAGGGTCCGATGTGCCCTTGCTGAAGACAGAGGGAGCCCTGAGACAAGGAGTGCAAGGCCTCTGTAGGCTCTGAGTGGGAGTGGTACCCAACTGAAACCAGTGAGGACAAAGATGTGGGGCCCATAGTCCTATATCCACAAGTAGCTGAATTCTGTGCATTTCAGGAATGAGCTCCAAAGACAGTCTGACTTCAGGTGAGAATGCAGCTGGGTAACACATGAGTTCAGCTCTGAGTTCCTCAACAGGTGTGGCTTTCAGCTGCTGAACTGGGGGTACCTTGTACACAGCATAGAAAAGGAACACAGAAACAATGTGGGTAGGACAGAGGGCACAAGGAGGAGAAGGAGGACATGAGGCCAAAAGAACATGAAGACTGTGTAGGCCATGAGAAAGACTTTGACTTTTATGCTGCAAGAGACAGGAAGCCAGTGAGAATTTGTATCTCACGCTCTGCTCACCCTCAGCTCGCACACTCACCTGCCCTCATGTTCCATCTGCCCAGTTTTCATTCCACCATCACAGCCCACTTACTCTGTCTAGCCGTGTGTGTGCAAACCAGTCAGAGCTCTGCTGATTGTGACAGGAAACCTGTGCAAACTACTTAACTTCCAGATCCAAGGACTTCGGGCTAAGCTGCATTCAGGAGCTCAAATCTTACTTTCAGAAATCTGTGTCTTTCCATCCCTCTGCTCTGCCTTTGTCTGCATGTGCTCATTCTCCAGCATGATAGCCGCCATGGTCTCTAGCAGTTCTGTGTCTACATCTTGCCGTTTAGCAATCCACAGGGAAATCCCACTGTTCGTCAACAATTTCCCTATGAGTCTTGGGGATGATATGCATCGACCACAGTAGAACCAATCATGGAGACCGAGCAGTAGAATAAATTTAGTGGCTAGGCCTGGCCATTGGAGATGGGGTAAGGGGCTGTGGCTCATGCTGAAGCATCCTTGGAGTGCAGTTCTCGGTGAGGAGGGGTCACTGGAGTGCTGTGGGCAGCAAACCAGAGGATGGCCAGAGCTACAGATGTCTCTTAGCTTGACATCATTAGATGACCCAGGAGCTTGGTCTATGCTCCTGGGCTGTGCACATATGGCTTTGGTGTGGAGTCCAGAGCTCAGCTGTGCTCTACCCCGTCCACCTCCTTATCTCTGTGTCCTATTAGATCTTGGCATCCGCAGCAGAGCTGTGGAAATAGCACAGACCCTGCCTTTGCCCCGGCTGTTTACTGGAGAAGTAAATAGAGAAGATCAGACAAACAGATGCTTGGACAAACAGAGCAGTCCTGGAGGCACAGGCAGTGGGGTCTTCATTAACAGACACCACTGCCAAGAGGCGCTACTAAGAAAGTCTGCCAAAGCCTCAATGAACAAGACCTGCAGCCAAATGTGAAGCCAGCTGGAGGTCCCCAGCCAGCAAGGAGAAGGACCCCAGAGTCATGGGTCCCCTGGGGCAGGGGTGGGTGGCCCAGGTGCTCAAGTCTGTATACGTGGCAGGGCTGGGGTAGGGCTGGTGTGGGCACTACCTGTGCATCTTCTCTTGGTATTTCCCAAAGGCAGGATTGGGAAAGGGTCCAATAGGAGAGGAGCTGGTTTGGAAACCCCCTTTCCAAATACCAGTAATCATTGTGATTGCTCCTCCAGTGGCCTATCAGGACATCACCAGTCCCCATCTCCCTGAGGCGTGCACATCTCCTACCTCCTTCTGCTCAAGTTTCTCCAGCCACAGGCGCATCCTCTGTGGTCCTGAAATGTCCCAGGTACACTCTAGTCTCAGGGCCTTTGCGCCTGCTCATCCTTCTACAGCACAGCCCACACTGTCCTGTGGTTTGTTCCCTCTCAACCTTTAGCTCTCTGCCCAAGTGCAGGGAGAAGTGGACAGAACCTATCTTTCGACCTCTGAGAGCCTCTCAGGGCCACAGTATCCAAGCACAGTCATTGAGGGTCCACTTTGTGTGGGGACAGTAGTAACAATGACAGAAAATAGTGCGGGACACCATGCTAAAGACAGCCCACATGTGCCTGCTTCACTCTTTCACAATGCTGGGGATTGCAAACTAGTGAATTTTTGTTGTTATTTGATGGGTTTTTTGGTGGTTTTTTTTTTTTTTTTTTTTGATACAGAGGTTTGAACTCAGGACCGACACCTTGAGCCACTCTACCAGCCCTTTTTGTGTGATGGGTTTTATCAAGATAGGGTCTCTCAAACTATTTGCTTGAGCTGGCTTTGAACTGTGATCCTCCTGATCTCTACCTCCTGAGTAGCTAGGCTTACAGGTGTGAGCCACCGGCTGTTGTTTTGTTTTTAGAGAAGGTCTTGCTATATGTAGCCCAGGCTAGCCTTGAACTCTGGGTCCTCCTGCCTCAGTCTCCAGAATGCTGGGATTGCAGGCAAGGGCTACTTACTCCTAGTGGATTTTGCATTGTTAATGGAATTTAGCAAATTTTTTGTTCTATAACTCATTTAGCAAAACAAAAGGCTAAGAACAATTTAGACAGTTTAGAAGAACCAGTTGGGAAGATTTCCTTCCAGACATTATGAGGGAGAATTCACATGGGAGACTGAGAGAGGCTGGGATTGATGTGGTAACCGAGAGTGGGTGAATGAAATAGAAGGGGAAGTTGTTCCTTGCCTTAGGTGACCTTGAAGATGAGAGCAAAGGACAGGCCATTCAAAAAAAAAAAAAAATTGTGCTGGGATTCCCATATGTCAAAAAATCCATTCCTGCTGGGCGCCAGTGGCTCACGCCTGTAATCCTAGCTACTCAAGAAGCAGAGATCAGGAGGACCAAGGTTCTAAGCAGCCCAGGCAAAAAGTTTGAGAGACCCTATCTCGAAAAAACCGATCACAAAAAGGGCTGGTGGAGTGGCTCAAGGTGTAGGCTGAGTTCTAGCCCCAGTGCCACAAAAAAAAAAAAAAAAAAAAAAAAAATCCATTCCTACCGTATATCATACTCAAAACTCAATCCAAAACTGCATTAAAGACCTACATAGGAAAAACAGACTTAAAGAAAACAAAACCCAGGACAACAACAACAACAAACTTTAAGACGACACTGAGGAATGTTTGGGTGGAGGATGACTTCCTAAATCCTCCAGGTAGGAGACATGAGAAAGACAGGCTGCGGGGTCTGGAGTCATCCTGCTGCCACCAACAGCAGTGTGACATTGTGTATGCTGCCCAATCCTCACTATATGGGCACATCTTTTATTTTTTGTGGTGCTGGGGATTGCACCCCAGGCCCGTGCATGCCTGGCAAGCATACTACCACTGAGCCACGCCCCAGACCTCTGGGCATATATTGTGGAAGATGCAACCAAGTGCCTCCCTTCCTTTGCTTTGCTGGAAGCACAGCTCCCACCATGGATGTGAATTCCTACTTCATTCCTTTCTAATGAACCATGGAGCCAAGTACCCCATGTGTGTGTGCCATAGGCTTAGGAAAATAGCTTCCCGTCTCAATAAGGAACATACGGGGGGAAGCAGGACTGTATGTGATGCATCTCGCCACCAAGAGGTGACACACTGGGCAGCATGGGGGGGGGGGCGATAGGATGGGAAGAGCCTGGGTCCCTGAAAGCTTTATAGGGTCATTGCTCACTGGTCTGAGCTGGATTGCCTACCCATGGACATGGTCTTCCGGGAGAGGATGTCTTGGCCTCATTCTTCAATCCACCTGTAACTGACTGTCCAATGGCCTGCTGCTAGTGAACTCTGATGCAATAGCAACAGCCCTGTGTCACCGATTTGCTAGGAGAATTCAGCAAGGTAACGGTGTTTACAAAGCCCTTGGCACAGCCCCTCTTGCCTGGAGTGTTGACAAAAGCCAGACATCTGTGCTGGAGCACAGACATCCTTCAGCATGGTGGCTGCAGCAAAGCTGGCAGTCACTTGGAGGCACTCAGGGAACACTTCCTGGATGTCAGCTCTAGCTAGCATTCAGCATGCCTTGGCTCACTGAGTCCTTATAAAGGGCATCCAAGGTCCATACTATATTATCTTCATTTTATGCATTGGGAAACTGAGGCTCAGAGAGGTTAAGGAAATTGCCCAAAATGTGCAACAAGAGCTTCCCAGGGAAGTTGGGACCTGAATCCAGGTCCATCTCCATCTCCTGTGGAGACCATTTCTCCTGGGGCAGGAGCCCCACTAACTCCCTCCACAGGTGGAGTCACCTGCCTGTGAGCCATGAACCTGCAGAGTGCAGTGGCCTTGGCTCCTGCAGAGCCCAGCTCCAGGTCTCACTTTGTTTGGCGTGGTCCTGTGTGCACCCCAGAGAGGCAGGAAGAGCCAAACCCCTGGCTCAGAGGCCCCACTGATGGAATTAGAATGTTCTTGTCAGAAAGGATTTCTTTTGGAGATAGCCAAGCAAGCCATGTACTCAGCTGCTGGAGGCAAGCAACAAACTTGTGTCATTCAACTAAGCCTTGGCAACCAGTGCTTCAGTCTTGGGCAAGGCGTGTGGAGAGGACATGTGGGTTGCACAGCAAATCCAACTTCATGGCCTGTTCAGATAAGATCTTTGGACTTCCTTTTCGTGTTCTGTCCTGTCCCCTCTTTTTCCAAGGTCATGCTCAATGTTAGCTTGTGACACCTCAGTCACTGGGCAGCAAACCCATGGGATGACCCCCGCCCCCTTTGGAGCTGATCAGCCCATGAAGGGAACAGTGAAGGACCTGACTCCGGGAGGGATCCTGATGGTCTTCCCTGACTGTGTTCATGTCATCTGCTTAACGGAATTCCACAGACCCTAGGTCAAAGCTGCCGGTTCTGTATGCTTTCCATCCACCCCCACTCTCTGCAGGTTTCCTGGCCAGCATTGACCTGAACACTTGACAGCTGACTCTCCATGAAGCTCAAAGCTGAAGGCTAATGGAGTCACCACCAAGCTCCTTAGAGGCCTCAGAGAAGGGAGAGACACTGGGAGGTGGCAGCCACGGCTGGCCGTGGAGACCTGTGGCCAGCAGGTCACAGCCTCCAGTGGGATTGTGTGGCTCGTGACTCAGGATGAAAAATGATTGCACATGGATCTGGCTTCTTTTCCTTTTTACCCATTTATCTGAAGCTCTACCATACCACCTTCCTTTGTAATGTCACTGTCCGATTGTCACATGCTTATAAATGCCCGTTGGGATCAGCTTCCTGGTCTGTGTCCAGCTGCAGGGGCACAGCATCTGCATTTGGACCCTGTGGCTCTCCCACCTGGAGTTGTAAGTTCTTTCATGGCACAGGTAAATGACGTCATTTCACTCTGCTGATCTTTCCTCCACTGGCTCAATGTTAGGCAAAATCGGCAAAATCCAGATGCAAGAGGCCTCATTCCAAGTCTGCTCAGCTCCTGCAGAGGTGCATGTGGTCTGTACCTGCAGGGGTTGGTCCCTGTCCTCACCTTGTGCTGCTCTGGAAGCCAGGACAAGCGGCTGTGATGTAAGGATTCCCAACCACCCCCACCCTAGGCAACCTTACCAGCTGTCTCTTCCTATCATCAGTTCAAAACCTTGCTATCATCTTCACTGGTCCATGGTGGCATTTAATTTGACCCAAGTGTGACAAAATATATTTCCTTTGGGACTTTTCTCACCACCCCTCCCTTTAGGAAAAAAGAACACATTTCAAAGAAACTACAAACCATGACTCTCAGCTCTAGCCTGTGTCTCTCCCTTTGGGTTTCTTTATTTACTCCGTTTTTTCTGACAGTCTTGCTATGTAGTTCAGGCTGGCTTGAACTTGAGATTGTCCTGCCTCTTCCTCCTAAGTGCTGGAATTACAGACTGCTCTGCTGAGCCTGATTTGGGCTGCTTTAGTTTTATTCTGACATGACACTGAATCTGACCTTGAGCCTGACTCTCTGCTGTCTGTGATGAGAACTCCTGGAGGACAGAACCTGTGAGTTTTTTTTTTTTTTTTTTTTCCTAGTACTGGATCTTGAGCCTGGGGCCTCACACATGCTAGTCAGGTCTCTGAACTACAGCCCAGCCCCCTGCTGTGTACTCTTTATTCCAAGTGTATAGAACAGAGTGTCCTGTGCCCTGCAGGAACTCAGTCAGTTCACTAAGTATTAATTCCTGGGCTTCCCATGACATGTGTTGAGTACTTGGAGAACCTGAATAGTGATCAGGCGGTGACAATTTATGGACAACTGGTTGCCCACTGTGCTATGTCTCCTGCATCTCTTATGGAGTTGAGCTGGGGAGCCGTGGGTCAGAACCATGGGCTCTGCTATCCACCACCTGGGTTCACTTCTGGCTGCAAGCACTTGGTGTAGCAGTGACCTTGGGCAAGTTCCTCAGGTTCCTCTGTGTCAATTTCCACATCTGTAACATGGGGCCAGTGGGAGTGCCATCTCCAGATTAAATGAGGCAATGCAGGAAAGCATTTTAAAAGACATCTTGTGCAGGTCGCAGGCTCAGCAAAGGCAACTGAGCCTAATCCTTTCTTCAGACTTAACGACAGGAGCCGTCAGGATCCTAGGCAGCAGAGGAGGAAAGAGATGGAGCTCACCCAGCCTTCCAGGCTGGTCAGCATCGGAGCCCAACATCCACCTGTTCTCACTGGCTTGCAGTTTAGCATGGGACAGGAGGCCCCTGCATGGATACCTAAGCTCTGCATTGCACTTGAAAGAAGGTCAAGTGCCTAGGTCATGTGCTTGTTGCATTGACTCTCATGTCATTCCAGGGAATCCCCAGTTATGCAAGGACACAGACTGGGGTGGTACTTTGGAGTCCTGTACCCTGTAGCATTTTACACAAACAATAGGATGTTGGAAGAGTACGCTGTGACAAGGAAAGTTCCAGTCAGCCAGTTCTCAACCAGTGACAAACCCAGTGACAGGTTAGGGTGGGCGTGCAGTTCCAAAGCGTTCACGGGCTCCTCAAGTGCAATTGAGGTGTCCCCTAGCAAATGGTTATGCACTGACTGTGTTTGAGTTCTTCTTGAAGGGCTAAGCCAGGGAGCCAGTGGCCAGCCAGCACAGCTCCCATTGTACTTCTTTTTGGAAAGCTGGGATGGACTGCACCCTGCAAGGTGAGGCTGTTTGCTGCAGCCCCACCAGAGAGACGCTCCCTTCCCTGCAGAGCAAGCCAAAACCTGCCTTAGACGAGGGCTCATTAGGGGTAGTCATTACCCAGCCTCGCCTTTGAACCTTGCCGATTGTGGTGTTTATGGTCTTAGATCCCGGCTAAGCAGGCAGCCTTTCACTAGGGTGGGCCTCATTTGAGGAGTTAAGTCATCTGCTAACAAAGTCTGTATGACTCTGATGTCACATCTAAAGACGGCCAAGGGTAGGTGCTCTCTAGACCTCAAGGTCACCCATGGCTGTGGGTGACAGTGGTGGACTTGGGCTATGTCCTAGGAAAGGGCTAGCAGCAGTAGTCAGCATTCATGAGTGTTTCCTAGGGCTACGTTCCACAAATGTCTTATTTAAGACTCTAACTAGTAGGGAGTATTATCCCTATGTTACAGGAAAGGATACTGAGTCTCAGAGAACTGTGCCAGGGTGCCCGGCTAGGATTTTGAAGTTTGTTATCTGCACTGGCTGGGATGTCCAACTTTACACTCCCAGCCTTAAGTGGAATGAGGGTTAGTTTCTCAAAGGAGGTGACTCCGAGCTGAGGTCTACCAGATACACTTTACCTAGACCAAGAGATGGAGACAAGGGCAACGGAAAGAAGCAGTTGTGTCAAGTGCAGGGTGAGAGCTCTCCTACAAGAGATGAAAGGGTGAGCCTTTGTCCCTTGGCCCAATAGAGGCCACCGTTTATGAGAAACAGGCCTTCATCAGATACCAAACGTGAGCACCTTGATCTTGAACTTCTCAGCCTCTAAAAATGTGAGCAAAAACATCTGTGCTGTTTACAAAGTATGCAATCCGAGGTATTTTGTTATAGCAGCCTGACAAACTCAGACACTTCCCACTGAAATCAGAATGCGGGTAAATTATCCCCATTAGCTATGTATTCCTACACAGCATGCAACCACAAATTTAACAGCTCAAAGCAAACACTCATTTTATTATTTTATTTTTGAGACAGGGTCCTACTACGTAGCCTAATCTGGTTTCAAACTCATGACCCTCCTGCCTTAACTTCCAGAGTGCTGGAACGCAGCTTTTGCAAATCAGGGTTGTGTGCTGGCTTCCAAGCCTTTAAGACTACCAGCAGGTTGAGGGCTGGCCCAGGCCCATCTGAAATGGACTGGTTGTGGATGTGTGGCCAAGCTCACCACATTGTTGGCAGGCCTCGGTGTCCTGTGGCCTTCTCCACAGGTTACTTACCTCATCAGGGCACATCAGCCCACAAAGCCAAGAGCAGGGCAGAGTATGCAGCTTCTTGTCACTCAGTTGGAGGGACATTCAGCATTGCCTTACAACCCTGTTGGTCCAAAAGGAGTCAGTAGGCCAGCCCGTCCTTAAAGAAGGGTTCACACAGGTCTTGGACATGGGGAGGTGGGGATCATAGGCAGACATTGGTAGTCAGCCAGCTCTACCCCAGCACCAAAGCCTCCTGGCCTTGGCTGCAGGCTTTTAATCTTGGGGAATGAGTGCCTAGGACAGCTTACAGGAAGAGGTTAAAATAAGTTTCCTGGAGTCCTGCTGCTGGCTCTGGGGCAGGTGACCATCTGCGGAGGCTTCTCCAGGGTCTCCCAAGCCCTGAGGTCCCCAGTGAATGTCCCTAGGCTGATGCAACTCTGGAAGGAGCCAGGCAACCTACCCCACCACACCCTCTCCATCACAGGACCTTCCCCTCCGCCCACCACTGAGTGCTGAGCTTTCTCTAAGCCTCCATCCCAGCCCCAGTGCTTTTATTCACATGAAAGCTTGACTCGGGCCTCATCCTGCTGGGCGGATTTGCTTTCCTCTCCTTTCATGTGCTCTTTCGAGTTATGAGATGAAACACAGACTTACGATCGCTGAGCTCATTAACAGACAGACAGCAGCACGCGTTATTACACCACTGGACCCTCACATCAGCCCCATAAGGAAGCTCACACTTTTTCTTCTGATCGTGAGACTTTTCAAAGATGGAAAAAGTGGAAAAAAAATTATAGCAAACACCCTTAACCCTGTGGCCAAGGTTCTATAATTAATAGTTTACTAAAGTTGTGATATGTCCGTACATGTATCTAATGTACTTTGATCAAATTCACCCCCTCTGTTCTCTTTTTTAACCCCTCTTCTCCCCTCCATTTTAACAGTGCCTGCTTCACTCTTTCTTTCACAATGGATTGCAAACTCGGGCCCTTATACATATTAGTGAATTTTTGTTGCTATTTGGTGGATTTTTTTTTTTTTGTGGTACTGGGTTTTGAACTCAGGGCCTACAACTTGAGCCACTCCACCAGCCCTTTTTTGAGATGGGTTTTTAGGGTCTTGAGAACGATTTGCCCAGGCTGGCTTTGAACCTCAATCCTCCTGATCTCTGCCTCCTGAGTAGCTAGGATTACCGGCGTGAGTCACCAGTGCTGGCTCTTTTTAACAGTTTTTAGTGGGTTTCATTATGTATTTTCATACATAGATACAATGAAACTTTGGTCATATTTGTATCTCCTCCCCCTCCCCTTTCCTTCTTCTCCTCCTGCTGGTTATACTGGGGTTTGAACTCTAGGACTTGTACGTGGCAGGTGCTTTACCAGTTGAGCTACACCACTAGCCTGTTTGCTCTGGTTATTTTCCAGATAGGGTCTTGATTTTATGCCTGGGCCACCCTAGACCACATCCTCATATTTATGTTTTCCAAGTAGCTGGCAGGACAGCCCTGCAGCATCATGCCCAGCTTTTTCTATTGAGGCAGGGTCTCAAGATCTGTTTCTCCAGGCTGGCTTTGAACTGAGATCCTCCCACTTTCCACCTCCTGGGTAGCTAGGGTTAGAGGCATGAGCCACCACCCCTGGATAAACTTGCTTTTTCCTATACCTGCTTATCTGTCCCTCTTTCTCTCCACCCATCATTCCATTTTTTGGTTTTTGGAATTGTTTTTAAAAATTCTAGGTAGGAGTATAAGGAAATCCAGTTTTTAAAATTATTGTAAGAAGTTTCAAATAAATCTCAAATTCAGTAGCTTGAAGTTTTACAAGCTCAGAGTGGAGAATTAGACATATATACACATACTTATTTATATAGCTGAAGTTTAGCTACTGTTTACAGTCCTCGAAGCCTGGGGTTTGTTGACTAGGCCATTGTGGCAGAAGACACTCGAAACAAGTCTCTAAAAAGCTGCTCTTATTCGTTGTTTGGTTTGTTTATTGTTTTGTTTTGTGAATATTTCAACATATGATGAGTTGAAATTCCAGCTTCTACAATTTTTAAAAAATTGTAACATGCGCCAAAAAATGTTCAAATTTGTAAATTCTATGATTTCCAATTTGTGTGATTTGGATTAAGTTATTTAAATCGCTTCAGTTATTCATTTTATTTTATTTTTACACTGTTGGTGATCAACCCCTGGCCTCACTCATGCTGGATAAGCAACAAGCCACTGAGCTACATCCCAGCCCTAAGAGTAAAGTCTCTTTCTCTGTCTCTCTCCCTCTCTCCCTATCTCTCCCTGCCCTTTCTCCCTCAGGTTCTCACTGTGTAGCCTGGTGTGGGACTCACAATCCTCCTGCCTCAGCCTCCTGAGTGCTGGCTCACAGGCATGTACCACACCCAGCCGTCAGGTCTGTTTGGGGAATGAAATAAGGAGAGTCCTAGAAAGGGCTCAGCACCCAGTGCCTGTCCACCTGCAGAGAACCTACAATGCCAGCTCCAACTGTGTGTGTGACCAGGACAACTCTGGATCACCTATAACTTCTATGTGGCTGGGGATTAAGGTGTTGGGGGGCTCAGAGGATGGGTGGCTGTGACAGTCTTGGCTTCCCATCCCCCCATCTGTTCTTTCCTCTCCCACCTTGAAGCAACCACATCCCCTCCAGGCTCAAAGTCTGAGCCACCATTAGCTCTGTCTAGGTGGCCCAGGGTGGGGAATGACAGCATCCCAGGCCCTGCTTGTCTACCACCTGCACTTCTTACCAGCAAAGACATCCATGGCCCGCCTTCTGGTCACCCACATAAAGCCACACTCAGTGCCCCGAGGGTCCTTCTGAAAAGCATGTGGCAGTCTTGCAGGTCACTGCAGTGGAATTTGACCTCTGAGCCTGGCCCTCCCCTGTCCAGAGTCACAGGATTCCATGGTTGGTTCCTGGCTGCCTCTGCCACGCACGATGACGGCTACATTCATGTCAGTGTGCCTTCCTTACATGATGTTCAGATTACCAGGGTCATACATTTTCATTGTATGAATGTCACATGAATATACAAAATAAATCCTCTTCTCCGGAAATGAGCAGTTTTGGAAAATTCCTTTAGGATTTTCTTGCCTATTTTGACAATATTTTTAGAACAAAAATGGAATGACATTATGCAGAGTATTTAGTCACCTTTTTTCTGTTTTAACCTTAGGCACATCTCAGACTTCATTCCAGCTGAGATGTTATAACAGCTGCAAGGGTTGCCACAGTGTGTTTGTTCTGTGTTGTCCCTGCTCCTTGGGGCAGATCCTTAGGTGACAATGCTCTGATGTTTTGAACCCTGCATGTATTATAAGATACTTGGAGAATTGTAAAATTGAAACTTGGAGTCAGAATTGGAAAGGTTAGCTGGGCGTGGCGGCTCACACCTGTAATCCTAATTGTGTGGGAGGCTGAGATTGGGAGGATCATGGCTCCAGACCAGCCTGGGCAAAAAAATTTTCAAGACCCCATCTCAATGGGAAAAAGCTGGACGTGGTGGCTTAGACCTGTCATGCCACAGAAGTGTAAAGAAGATCACAATCCAGGCTGGTCTGGGCACAAACAGAGAACACCATTTCCAAAAGGGGCTGAGGAGTGGCTCTACTGCTTGTAGAGTGTAAGCTCTAAAGAGTGAAGCCCTGAGTTTTGACTCCAATACCGCCAAATAAATAAATAAATAAATAAATAAAATCACTGGGTCAAAAATCGTCAAAACATGAATCAAGTGCTTGCCATGAGTCTTGACTTTGGCTCATATTCCAATATTGACTTTGAGAAGGGTTGTATCTAAATGCATTCCTGAAGGAGCTGAGGAGGGAGGGGGGAGGGGGATGGCAGCTCCCTGGCATCCAATGACACACGCAGTCAGTTCCAAGGCTCATGTTTTATGGGGCTTGGGCCTGTAACCCTCACACCCAGCCCGTTATGCAGGAGCCACCATCACCCCACTTTACTGGGAGTTCACCAGACAGAGGTTAAATGATTACTACCACACAGCTGGCACAGGGGCTTTGTGGGTTGGCGCCTGTTAGATTTCTGAGTTAAAGACGATTACATGAAGGTGGTTTTAAGATGCCCAGCCACCCAAGGGACTCCTGGTCTGCTTAGGTTGCCCGTCCCCATCATTCTCTGTGGGCCACTGTGGATGGCAATGGTGATACCCATAGAGGCCTGTGGGGGGCTGGGTGACAGGGCATGGATGTCAGTGCTGGGCAGGATCCTATTGAAGGCAAAGCCCCCAGTGAGGCTAGATTGTGCCCTGGCGGGAGGGAGGCAGGGCGGAGAATTCCAAACGGGGAGAAGCAAGATTGGAGGGGCCTTTTGCTCTGAGCTAACAATTAGGTGGGTCCCTTAGGGGTTCCTAAAGCTGTCCCCTCCCTGCACACATCTGCTGTTCCCATTAGCTTCCCTCTGTGGCCTGTAGCACTCACCTCCGGGTGCAGGTCAGTTCTCGCATCCCAGAGGCAACTGCTTAAGTTAATGTCATCAGCAACTCACCCTGGCTGAGGTCACCTCCTGCAGGTCACCTGGAGAGGCAGAAGAAGGTGGCAGGGCAACCCCTCTTTATCAGGAAGAAGACAAATTCCTCTCTTAGGGAGGAAGGTACAGGGCAGAGTGGGGGTGACCAGCTGCCTCCAGAAGGCTCTCCCAAGAGAGTGGCCAAGAAAGAACATGGAGGAGGGCCTTGCCTTCGCCACTGAAGAAGGAGTTTTGGTGGCAGAGGAAGAAGCTGGCCTGGGGATGACCCCTGGAGGACAAGGGAGCGTGCTGGACCCTGCTCTACTCCAGGCCCACAAAGCTGGTAGGGCACAGCCTCCCTGCAACAGCAAAGTTGAGTCCTGGACTCCAACTTCTCAGGGGGTTCTTTGTATCTTTTGTTGATTCTTGGACTCCTCTTCACTCATTTCCTAGGCGTGAAGATGAGGGGGACCCTGAGAACCTTCCTGGGGGTCTCTGCAGGCCTATCAAGTTCAAATTGCACACACAGTTTTCTGGGGTCTGCAGCCCTTTTAGCTCCCTGCCTCCCCTGGCACCCTCCCTTACTCTGCAGCTGCACCCCATAGACCTCATGCTTTACTCTGATGCTGTTCCCATCACCCAGATCGCCTCTCTCTATTCTGGGGAAAGTAGGGTTCCCTTCTTCAGATCTAAGGCGACACATCCCGGGAGTCACCCATCACTGTTGGTTGCAGTGCCTCCGGGGATTTTTCAAAGATGGTCTTCTACATGACAGTGTTGGGTGTTAACACTGGGAAGTTCCATGCCATTTTTGCAACTTTGCTGCAAGCCTAAAATTATTTCAAAAATAAAAAGTTATCAAGCAAAGACGCCTGTTTCTCCCCACAATCTTGGTGGGCTTGATTTCAGCCCCCACTTGTCCCATGACAGGGCCACCTTGTGTGGCCAGACCTGCCAGTCCTGTGGGATAAGGACTTCCCTTTCTAAGTCTCCCAGCCCAGGTAGTGTGACACCCCCCACACCCCCCAGATGCTTCTAGCTCTCAGCGCCTGGCCTCTTAGGTGATGTCATTTCCTCACAGAGGATCCCCCCACCACCCAGCTAGGCCTGGCTGTTGCCCAGCTCCTCCATGGTGTGACCAGGGAGATTAGGCAGTACAGTGGAGATTAGGTGGTACATAGTGTCCCTGGACGGCCACCCAAGTTCCCTTTGCTTCCCAGGGACAGACCGGCAGTGACTCTGGACCAGCAGAGTGCCAGGCACCCTGCAGGGGCTTCTGAAATGGACAGAAGCCAGTGTGGTGTACAGGGAAAGACGGGACCAGGGTTGGTATGGCTGCCTAACCTGCATGGCCACTGAGAAAGCCAACTTTCTTTCCAGCCCAGAGGGACAGCCCGCCCTTCTTGGCCTGCCTGTTTCCTCCACGTGCTAATTCACAGGACAGTAATAATCCTCCTGTGATTTATGGTTTGGAGGGCTCACCAGGCTTCGTGCTGGAGCTGATGGGCATTTATTACCTACTTAACCATTTAAGTAGAACAAAAAGGAAAACCCTGTTGCACAAAAGGTGATGAATGTTTCGGTTCAGACACCCTATTAAAATGATTCATTAGCATGACAAAGAACCTAGGCCTCCATGGGAGGCACACAGGAGGTTGGAGATCAGATTGGGCCAGACCAGCGCTCTTGGGGGTGGGGCTGAGCTCATTCCCAGATTTGCTTCTACTCTGTTCTGGTGGGAGTGAGGGGTGGGGTCTGTGCAGGGTGCACTTGCTGCTTTGTGGGATTGGTTTTTTAAAGAACCTGTGTTGTCTGACGGCAATGCTGCAAACCCGACTGCTCAGGGAGAAGCTGTGAAAGAATCGCAGAGGTCCCAACGCCTGCTCCTCTTAATCATTGTCCACCATTCCTTTGCCACAGCAAAAGTGTCCCAGCTCATGGGCAAACACTGAACTTCAATGAATACAGATGCAGCCATCGTGGGGTGAGGGACAGCTGGGGCAGAAAGAGGAGCTGTGCTTGGGGCAGTGGGTAGGCTTGGTGCCACGCCCCTGCTTTGTGGCCTTGAAGAAGTGACTTCGTTCTGAGTCTCAATTTCCCTGACAGTAAAACACCTAGCTTCTAGATTGATGCCAGGGTTCAAGGAAAGGAGAATAGAGGAGCCAAGTTCCCTGGCTGTCGCAAAGTTCCTGTCTCAGCAAAGACACCATCTGGTCCTTCTGGGCCTAGTTGGTCTCTCTCTTCCTCCCTCCCTCCTTCCCTCACTTCCTCCCTCCCTCCCTTCCTTTCCCCTCCTTTTCCTTTCCCTCCCTCTTCCTCCTTTCTCTTTCTTTCTTTCTTCTTTTTTGCAGTGCTAGGGATCAAACCCAGGGCCTCAAGCCTGCTAGACTACTGCTCTACCATTAAATCACATCCCTAGCCCAAAAAAGACTTCTTGTTTTTGAGACAGGATCTTACTTTGTTGCCCAGCTTGGCCTTGAGCTCCTGGGCTCAAGGGTCCTCCCGCCTCTGCTTCCTGAGGAGCTGGGACCACAGGTACATGCTGCCATGTCTGGCATGTTGCTGTCATTATTTTATTATTTTTTTAACATAGATGACATTGATCAAATGCCCCTCTTCTTTCTCCCTTAATTCCCATCAAAGACTCTAGGGTTTGCACAGCCATCAGCCCTGATTCCCAGACAGGAAGATGGAGGGTCAGGAAGGGTTAAGTGACTCGCCCAAGGTCACATGGCCAGTCAGTGATGCATATCCAACTTGAACCCTCATCTGTCTGGATCTTTCCTTGTGGTATTTACAAATGTGTCTTGCCATTTGGGAGAGGCAGGAAATGCGCAAGTGTTTCTTTCAGAATCACAAACCAGAGCTTGCCTGTCTTTCTCATTGAACCATCCAACAGCATTTCCAAGTAGGTGTTTTATTTGTTGATTGATAGATGCTTGCTCATAGTGTTTGAGTCCTTTGGTACAAGGAGTGTACTTGGGGGAGGCAGGCAGTCTTTGAAGGCAAATCCCACTGGGGTTCTGCATCACTATGGTGCTGTGACCCAGGACAAGCTGCTTAACCTCTTTGTGCTTCAGCTTCTTCATTGGTGGTCTTGTGCACTCACCTTCTGCGGTGGTCTGAGGCTCAGACATCCCCAGGGGTCTATCTCTATGACAGGCTGTGCCAGTGCTCACCTTGTCAGGGATAAGTCTGTTTCCTGGACTACATGGGTGGTAGCAGGCTGGCCTCCCTGTCACCGGGCCACAGTAACCTACAGGGTTTCCATCAGTGGACACTATCTGTGCTGACCTGACCCCACTGATAACTACTCCCAACCACGCCCCCTCATTCTCTTTTATTTGAAGATGAAATTCCTATTTCTACTATCTGGTGGGTGTGTCTGAGAGCAAAAAAAAATAAAAGAAGTAAGGGGGGATTCCAACCCTGGAACCTTTGAAGCTACAGCTGGCTGACAACATTGTAGCAAGTGTCCTTACTCAGATTTACCATGGAGGAAGAAGGTCCATGCCAAACAAAAGCGCTTACCAGGGGAAGGGAAAATATGAGAAGCATTTGGTCAGATCATCCTGGGAGCTTGGAGCTTGGCGGCTTAACCAGTGTGCTCCCCACCGCGCTGCCTCCCCATCCTGGGAAGTCATTGAGTGGAAAGTAATTCAGGTTGCTAAGTGATTTACCCCTCATGCAACCACTAGAAAGGAATTCTGTTTAATTAAAAATAAAAGAAAAAAGAAGGAACACAAATAAAGAAGTAAGGGAGGGAGGGAAAGAAGAGGAATGGAAGGAAGAAAGGAAGGAGGAAGGAAGGAAGGAGGGAGGAAGGAGGGAGGGAGGAAGGAGGGAGGGAGGGAGGAGGGAGGGAGGGAGGAGGGAGGGAGGGAGGAGGGAGGGAGGGAGGAGGGAGGGAGGAGGGAGGGAGGGAGGAGGGAGGGAGGAGGGAGGGAGGGAGGAGGGAGGGAGGGAGGAGGGAGGGAGGAAGGAGGGAGGGAGGAAGGAGGGAGGAAGGAAGGAGGGAGGGAAGGGAAGCCCTGTGGATGGGGCCGTTGAGGCTGGTGGGGACATTTCTTTTTCCCACAGAAAAAGTCCATGTCCTGCTGGGCAGCTAAGCTACCACTCTTCCTGCTGTTGGCCCCTCCCTGCCCCCAGGGAAGAACAACCTGAGCCTGCCCTCCTCTTGGCCTCACAGGCCAACTTCTAGGGAGCCCCAGGGTGATCCAGAGCAGAATTCTGAGTCATCAGGTCCAGAGTAGACCATCTTGTGGCCCGGGGATGTATCTGTGGGTTTGCCTGACTGGGATTTGACTCACCCACAGCACAAGAGCAATGTCTGTGTCCTGACCCCAGTTAGACATGTCAGATGTATGTCAGATGGTGGTGGAATGTCAGCCATTCCATGTTTCCACCTGAACCAGTTAAAGAAGAGTGCGGGGGAGCTTTGGAGACCGGGGGTCAGAGGGATGCAGGGTGTCATGCACTCTGTCACAAGCAGCCCAGAGAGTCTCTGAGACCTTATCCACGCCGAGTGAGCACATGCCAGGGGTGTTGTTTAATCCTTGGAGAGTCACAAAGATGAACATGGCTGCTCCTCCTGTCCTGGCTGAGGAAGCTGGACTCTGAGAGCCAGATGATTTTTCCGGGATGTTTGACAAAGCCAGTTCCAGAACCCCCACCCTTGATGGTTAATTTACTGAGCGTCGTTTATTTAAGTCGATACCTTCGTTTGCTCAGGAAACATTACAGAGGTTTTGTTTATTTGTTTGCATCTGCTGGGGGTAGGGATGCAGAGCAGGAAATTAAAAGGTATGGCAGAGAGGAGTGGCATCTTAGGGGGAGACAATGTGAGGGCCCGTTGTGATGGGGTGGCCAGAGTGACTGGAACATCTGGGTGGGGGTGAGAGAGGTCAGAAGAGTCAGAAAGCTGGGGAATTTGTGGACTGTACTTCTGGGGCCAGGAAGGAAGTTGGGCCACAGTGCAGGCAGAAGTGTTGGGGACACTCAAGTGGTGGAAGGAGAAGGAGCCAGCAGTAGCCCCCCCAAGTCCACAGCCAGTAGGCTGTAGAGAGTGGAAGCCTGGGATCTCACATTGGGAAAATGCCCTCTTCCCCATTATCGCCTTTCACACACTTACTGAGCGCCTGCTGTGTGGTGTGCCTGTGCTCTGTACTCAGGGACCTTCCCCTCTCCACCTCTAATGCCACAGGAAGTCACTGTGCAGGTGTGGAGAGGTGGGTGCCCCAACGACACACAGCAGTGGGTGGACTCCCTCGTTTGTGCTTCCCAGAGCCTGCAGAGGAACAAGGCTGAACCTTGAAGATGACCAGCTGCTTCTGACCATGGCCCAGTGCCCAGGTGTGTCTGTGCGGTGTGCACCTGGGAGAAGGGCGCTGCCTGCATTTCCTCTGCGCAGATGAAAAAACCCAGGTTTGGAATGGGGAGCAGGTGCAGGCAGTCCCAGGTTGCACTGCCAGATGGCTAGGGATACTGACTTTCGTCTCCTCACTATCTGTTCAAAGTTCTCTGATACCAATCTTCCCATTGTGCCTGGGGGGAGAGGAATGATTAATCCAGCAATACAGCCATCAGCAGGTTGTTTCCAGATGGTCCCTGGTGGCAGGAGCAGGTGTGTTTTGGGGATTGGGGGCGGGGAGAGGTTGAGCATGAGTGAAACTTCATGGAAGCCCACGGCTTTCCCCACACAGTCCACGTGGCCTTGAACTACTTGCAGGCTCTGGGAGATCAGTGAGTAAATATGCAATTTGAGTTGCATTTGGTGTCCCTACACAATTTAACATGATTAGTACCGGACAGAGGAGTCCCAAAGCCTTGTCCTTAGGGCCTGGGGCTCTCTGGTTGCCCCCGAGTGTTGGGGAAGGAACAATGGTGCTTTCCTGGGTCAGATACCACTTTGGCCTTCCCCAACCTTCGAGTTCTTGAGGATCCAAGTGCTTCCCATCTTGGTGGTGGGGGTGGGTGCTGTGATGGAGTCTGGGGCTGCTCACCCTGCCCAGGGTTTCTCAGCCTCAGCACTGTGGACACTTGGGCAGGCTCCTTGCTGCTGGGCGCTGCACACGCTAGATGCTAGTAACACCCCTTCCCCACTGGGATACCCAGAAATGTCCCCAGCCCATACTCTGTTGAGAACCACTGATCTAGAATTCACTAATGTGGGGAACAAGCCTGCTTCCTGCTGCACTTAAAATCTCACTAGTGCTGTGCAAAGGGGGAGACTGCCTTCTCCAGAGGTGAGTGGCAGCTTTTGTTTCCTGTCTCTGGTCCCTGCGGACAGTGGCTCTTAGGTACCACCTGGAGACTCTCTAAGCACTGGCCTGAAGAGGCAGGTTTTAGTAGGGTGCTGAGCAGGCTAGCCAGCCCTGAACAGAGAGTGGCTGGCATGCTGAGGTCTGTTTCCTCCCTTCAAGGTTCCCCACTCCCTGGGCCTTCAGATGAGAAGGGAGGGGTCAGACCTCTGCCTCCCAGAGGGCAGTCAGACAGCATGGCTGCTTCATTTAGTGGATTTGCTCCAGCAGCTTCTGGACACCCGGAGTCCCCTGCAGGACGACATTCAATGTCACACACTGTGTGTATGTATGTGTGTGTGTGCACGCATGCGCCTCTGAGCATGAGAGAGTTGTGAGTGTATTTGTATGTGTATGTAAAAGTGTGTCTGTGCATGTGTGTATGAGTGTCTATATGTGTGTTAGTGGGTTTGTGTGAACTCGTGTGTATTTGTGTGAGTGTGTACATGTGTGCCTGTGCAAGTGTGTATATAGGTGTGAGTGTTTGTATATGGCAGCATGTGTGTGAGACAATGTGTGTGCATGTGGCGGGCATGTGTGGGCATGTGAATGTGTGTGAGTGTGTTAGTGAGTCCCCAACACTTTGCAGGCAGTAATTATGGAAATGTGTGGGTCAGTCCTGTGTTACCCACGCCCTCCCCTTTCCCATCCTAGACAAAAAATAGGAGCCAGAACCCCTCTGCGCCGACCACCAAGGCCGAGCAAAGGCCACCGCCTTCCCTGACTCCCTCGCACCCTGCCTGCTTGGCGTCCAAGGCATCTCAATGAGCCGCCTGTTCAGCCATCCTCTGAGTTTTGGCCTGGCAGGGGCCACTGAACGCAGTTTCATCAGAACAAAAGCGGTTCTGTTCTTGTTGTCCCTGCTTGCTGCTTGGATGCAGCGGCTGTAAACTGATCTGGACCAAGCAGCAAATCTGGATCCAGCCCGGCCGCGGTTCCAGCCTCAGCAGAGATGTCTGGCGGGATTGGGAGCAGATAATTTACGGCTGAAACCAGGCACAGGAGAGGCCTTTTTATTTGGCACAAATGTTTTCTATTAAAAGCCTCGGAAGCCCCTGGAAACCGGAGCCCTGTTCTCCCCACACTGGCTCCAGGACCCTCAGTGGCACACAAAGCCCTGGCAGTCAGAGATCCCCGTGTAGAGGTTGCACTGGCTCTGGGGAGAAGTGGGACTGGACTGTGCAGAGTGGGCAGGAACACATGGTGGGAGGGCTCTGCACCCACCACAATCACTATCCTCTGGGGTCTGAGGAGTCCTGAACACCAGGGCAGTGGAGGTCCACCAAATGAACCTTCCGGATACAGGAGAACTGCCCTAAAGTGGAGTTGCTTTGGGTCCTGGGAGACAGGAATCTTCATGGCCAGCTCTCTGGGACTTCATACAAGATCAGTTCCACCTCATCTTGGGAGAGACTGCCCAAAAGAGGTCATTTTAAGTGTTTTAAAAATAAGTTCTTCATTTTACGTTTCTGTATTAGCAAGAATGTAACTTGGGGAGGTGACTGGGGTCAGGGGCTCATTTTGTGTGACCTCTGGATTCCTCGTCCAGATTTGCAGAATGGTTGTCCTTGAAGCTGCTGTTTCTTCTCACTGTGCATGGCCTCATGCAGCTCAGAACCACATTCATTTGGGCTCATGGGTTAGTTTAAGCAAGGGGCTCAAAGGCTGAGAAGCACCCACTGCGCACACACACCTGAGCATTGGTCAGAGGCTGGAACACCACAGGGCTCAGCGAGCCTTCCAGCAATTCAAGAGTGCAGAGCCTGATTCTTCTTCCTGAGGAAATCCTGCTTGTGAGATAAATGAGAGAAGTAATTCTGTCCATTCTGCAGATGGGAGCAAGGAGACACAGGACTGTCTGTGAAGTGTCCAGGGTCACAGGGCGAGTGGCAGGTTCTGACTTAGTGGGCCTGGGTGGCTGGCACGGCTGTTCCTCTAGTCACCCTCTGAGCAGGGAGGACTTAGGGCAGGGGAACACTTGCCAAGAATCAGATTGTAAATATTCTTTGGTTCTGTGGACCGAGCGGTCTCTTTCACTGCTGTTGCAGCCAAAAAACAAAGAGGCAGCTGTAGCTGAAATGTAAGCAAATGAGTATAACTGGGTTCCAATACCACTTCTGAAACCAAAGCAGGCAACTGCATAGGCCTGCAGATTGCTGGCCCCTGACCAAGTGATGCACACCTGTCCTTACCAAATAAAGAGGTCAGAGAGTGAGACGGTTCAGACATGCGATGTACAGAGGGTGCAAATACCAGTTCTCTTCTCTCCTTCCTACCAGAAATAGTGTGGTGCCAATTAAAAATGCTCACTGGTCAGGCTCCCTTGCAGCTAAGGTTATCTCATGCTGACTTAGAAGATGTAATGATATCAAGAAAGGCTATCATTTTCCCAAAAGAGTAGGACAGACTCAGCAGGCAGGTGCCCCTTGCCCTTCCTCCTTCCATTTATTCTGCTTGGGTGATGCAATGCCTGGAGCTGGAGCAGCCACACTGCAAACCATAGGCAAAGGATAGCCCAGCAGGAAGCTTAAGAGGAGGAGGCAACTTCAGTCTCTTCTGAGAAGCTGTACTAGTCTTGGACTTCTTCCTGTAGAATTCCTGTATGGAAAAAGCAAAAGCAACACCAACCATACTTTTCTTTGATCTGTGCTCTAGCAGCAGGTTTCTGCTACAGCCAAACACGATCCTCCAAATTCTAATACTTAGCCCAAGGCTGGCGGGTGCCGGGTTAAGTGATCATGTAGGGTCAGTAATGTGGTAAGGGACATCTTTCACCCCCTAGGGCTCTATAAATGCCAGTAGGGTGGCAAAGTGACATGTTTTGTGAGCAGTTCTGTGCAGGTAGGAGGCTGGGTAGGGAGTGGAAAGCGCCATATTTCGGTACTTCTTTGCATAGTGTTTTTCACAGGCTAGACACCGGAGGTCACCCATTGTGGTGTGTGGAGGTTTGTTAGAGCCACTTTGCCCAACGTGTCACCTTACCTGTGTGTCCCACGGCCGCTGTGACCCGCTTTCCCTCACCAGCAGCAGCTCCGTGCACAGCCGCTGGGCTGAACAGGAATTTCCTTTCCCAGCTTCCCTTGCGGCGGCAGCCACGTGACCTGCGCTGGCCAATCAGGCACAAGGGGCGGTCCCAGCGCACGTGGCCGGGGAAGGGGCTTTGCTCCCTCTCATTCTTCCTTAACCCGGCAGCTGTGGCACCTCGTGACCTTAAGTCTGAGCCTCTGCTCAGGGTGCCATGCGGGAAGGAGAAGGGAGCCTGGTCCCCTGTGGCCTCTGCACCTGCGCCTTCCCCTGCTCCAGCAGTCAGGGCTTCCACAGCCAGCTTTCAATCCCCTGGGTGCCTCCGCGCCCTTTAGGAATGGCCCACCCTTCACCCCTTGTTCGGCTCCCGGAGACCCTGTCTTCCTCCAGCCCACAGCCTGGCCTGTGGGAATCCTCGTCTGCTGTGGCTTCCTGGTGTGGCGGTTGGGGTGGCCAGGCCCGGTTCTCGTCCAAAGGCTCATCTGAGGAAGACTGGTGTGCAAGCTCACAGTGGTGCGGACTTGCAGAGAGGTCACTGTTCCTTGACGACTGTGGGTCATACGCTGCCCTGGGCTCTTTGACGTTAGGGACACCCCCCCCACACACACACACCCAGCGTAGCCCACCAGTGCGGCCGACGTCATCCGAGCTAGCGTGGTTGCATCACGAGTTACGTCATGTGGCTTTTCCTTACCTTGAATGCAGTCTGTGGGTCAGAAGTTCCTACCCACACTCAAGGAGGAGGGGGCACAAGGACATGAACACTTGGACTGGGGGACTCCTCAACTAGAGTCTGTCTGCTCCATGGCCTGCCAGGCCTCCATAATGAGGCTGCTGACCTGACCTCTGAGCTAAGCGCCTCTCAACTTTGTTCACTAGCATTCTAGTCATAGTGGCTCCTTAAACATGTCCTGCCCCAGGACCTTTGCACATGTGCTCCCCAGTGACATGAGTGGTTCCCCACACTGCCTTTGGGGGTCTCTGCTCTGATAGCTCTCCTCCCAAGAGGCTTTTCCTGACTGCAGCTAAATCCCCCCTTATACGTCTCTGAACCCTGGCTCTACATCACTGGCCCTTTGTCTCACAGCCCCTCTGGGGTAAAAGTTCCCCATGTCAGGAAGGTTGACCATGTTTGTCTCCCCCCCCACACACACACACTGCTGTCAGACAGTGCCTGGCTCATAGTGTCTCTCAATAAACATTTGTTACAGAGGACGAGGTGAACCCTGGAGAAATAAATTCAAGAAGAGGAAGGAATGAGTTGAAGGTTGGAGGCAGGAATAAGGTCTGAGAAGCAAAGTGACACAAAGAACCACTAGCAAATGACACTGGTCCCTGTTTCAGCAGCCATCAATGTGGTCCTACTGTGTGTCAGGCATTGCTGAGGGTGAACGGCCTGAGTGCAGGACCCAGGTGGAGAAGCAGCTCATGGGCAAGGTGAGTGTGACCTGAGGGTGCTCTGGGAGTGCCACTGCCGGTCAGGCATTTGCTGAGCACTGATTGTGTGCAGACAGAGCCACAGATTTGGCGCGAAAAGGCCAAGACAGCAGTACGCAGTGGTCCCAGGGTGTTCTGAGACCCACAGGCCCCTGCGTCTGCGTTGATGCTCTGCCGATAACCAGGCAGGGCAGGATTTCTGAGGTGAACTGGCCTGGCACTGACTGGCGCTGATCTCCAGGGGGGTCCCCTGCCAGCCCCCTGCCCAGTTGAGTGGTGCTCATACAGGTTCATTGATCAAACATGGTTTCATGTTTGTCCACTCAGTGTCCCTCTCTGCTTTTCCTGGGGATGGCTCATCCCTCTTCAGGGAAATCACTCCTGCCCCCCAACATAGTTGTTTGGTGAGGCTGACCCCATGCCCTGATTCCCACTCTGACTCGGTGTGCAGGTGTGCCATGCTTCACAGTCTGTCTCTGGTCTGCAAGGCAAGCTGAGACCTGGCTGCCCAGGCCTCCTCTCTCCAGTCACCAGCTGGCCCTGGCAGCTGCAGTCATTGGGAGCCAGCCGAGGCCCCGGGTGCAGGAGAAGCCAATGCTCAGATGGATGACAAGGTGAAAGATGGAGCAAGAGGAAGAGAGAGTTGCCATCCATGTGCCCAGCACTGTGGAACAGGAACCCTCTTCCCCAAACATCAAACCTGGCAGGAAGGTGGGCCACCAGGTGGGTGCCCAAGGCAGTGTGAATAATTTTCTCCCCAGCCCTTCCCTGCTTTGTGGGGCTCAGCGCCCAGCCAGGATTGGGAGTCACATGGGGCCATTTTCACGGGACCACTCCTGATCACATTCTGTTGTTTTATCTATTAAAATCTCCTGGGGAGATAGGCCTGCTTTGCAAATACAGGATGGTTTTATCTGCTCTGCTGTTTACAGCTTACTGCCAAGGTGGTTTCCAGAGACCACCAACCAACCTCCAAGTCAGGGGACCCAGGATGACCACCCTCACTTGAATTCTTTCCTTCTTAAAAAATGGAAAGAACCAAATGTCTACAAATTAAATTTCCTGGTTATACTGAGGCTTTTGAAGTCCTATAAATCAGCCTTTTGTTTCTCTAATTCCCATATCCCCTGCCCCCAGCAAATTCTCACATGATATTTGAGAATCAAAGGATTTTACCCCATAAAAACAAAACCAGGACCATAGTGCCAGGGGTGCAGAGGGCTGGGAGGCAGCACTGATCACAGGAGAGTGGGGTGGTGGTGGCTTGAGACTTCAGTAACTTCTGTCCTTCCTGAAAGAGAAAGCCCAGACTGGCTCTCTAAACAGCAGCAGTAGGAAATGGTCTGGTTGAGGCAACCATGCTTATTCAAGCCTTTTGATATTGGGCATCCTGAGTTCCAGCTCCAGGACCGAGGCTCACTGGGAGCCCATGCGGGCAGAGCAGAGTGGGCTGAGAAAGGGGTCTGGCTGAGGAGGACACTGCACCTCGACTGGGAGCAGCAGACAAGGGCCAGCAATGCCCAGGTCTGGGCTCTGTTCCAGGGGGAGGGCTCAGGCCTGTAGTTTGGGCTGAGATCCCTTGGCTGTAAGAAATAGGCCCCTGCTCAAGCCATCCTGATGAACTCAGGCATCATAAAGATGGGTTTGTCTGGGGCTGGGGTGCAGGGAGCCACCAGGCTCCAGGAAAAGCAGAGTTAAAAGGTGATTCTGGATCAAGGAGCCCTTTGCTGTTGGGGTTCACCTCATGGCCTTTGCACCTGCCATTGCTTCTACCAGCAACTCCCTTTCCCTATTTGTCATAAGCCTGGCTTCTAGGACATCACCTCCTCAGAGAGGCCTCCCTGACTCTTTGTTCCCAGTCCCTCGCTTCACTCTTTCTCTATGGCACTTGTCACTCACTCTTATTCCTCATCTGTCTCTTCCAAAGGAATTCTGAATGTCTTTCCACTGTTGCTGCCTCAGCACCTGCAAAGAGACTGTTACATGGTGCAAATATATAAATACATGTGAATGAATCGATGATTAAAATTCCCAGGCTGCTGGATACAGTTGCTCAGGGTGTGTACTGCACAACTCCAGAGGTCACCCATTCTAAAAGATGAGAATGACAGTGATGGCCCAATAGTACAGTGTATGAGCTGCACCACTGTGCACAGTCGCCCTGAGCTCCTTGGTAATGCCAACTTGCTCATCACCCACCATGGTCATGCTGGCTCCACTTCTACCTCCTCTCTCACCTTCCCTCCCATAGCCCATTTTCACAGTTTTCTACTTCAAATGCCTAAGACAGTGAATTCCATAAATCTGCCTCATTGTCTGGCTGCGAGCCATATCAATGGTTCCTCTGATGGACATAACATGATAGCTGTTTAGCCAGAGCGATGAGGACTCATGTTGTGATCAGGTGCTTTGGATGGAATCCCTTTTCAGGCAGCATTGTCTGTAGTCGCTCTCCTTCCTTCAGGGAGTGTGAATTCCTGCCTCATCTGCAGACACTTGGCCGGGGGCTTGCACACACTGAACACTGGGTGGAAATGGGGTAGGTCGATCTTCAGTGCTGGTGGCCCTGGGCTCAGCTATTAGATGTAAGTTGGACAGGAGTTGAGGAGCTGGTGCCCAGGGCTAAGCGAGGGCTCCTTTGAGTCTGCAGCCAGCGGTGTAGGCCACTCTGTCACCTGAGTGGTGACAAGCGCTTATATGATGAGCCCTTTCCAAGGATTGGGGGGCTCAAGAGCATGTCTACTGTCACTCACCAGGTGACAGGGTGTGGGGGACAGTGAGGCTCCTGATTCCATTCTGAGCCAGGCAACCTGGGCATTTGTTCTTCAGTAAATGTCTATACTACATCACTTCAGATGACCCCCTCTGCTGGGCTTACTTCACAGTAGGGACCAAGTCAGCACAAAATCCATGCCCATGCTGGGATGAGGGAGATGATAAACAAGAAAATATGTAACTACATATTCTGGGTGATGGTAAATATTCTAGAGAAAAAAACACAGATTGTTTCTGGTAGGTGCTACAAGAGGGTGTGAATGATGACACGCCACTTGAACAGAGACCCAGAGGACATGAAGGAGGGAGTTGTGGACATTGGCGGGTGAGCCTTCCAGGCAGATAGAGCAGCAAGTACAAAGGCCCTGGGGTGGGCATTTGCTTTGAGGCCGAATCCAGGACACAGCTGATGCTACTTACTTTATCTAGAAGATCCCCACAGTGTGGAATTGCCAGATAAAATATAGGATGTGTGGTGGTCCCATTGGAATTTCAGATAAGCGATGATGTCTTTTAGCATAAGTGTGTCCTGCACGATTTGGGACATACTTATACTAAAAAATTTAGTTGTTTATTTAAGATTCAAGTTCAACAGAGTGTCATGCATTTTTAATTTGCTAATTCTGGTAACCCTACGCAGTGGCCAGTCATCATGTGAACTATTTTGAGGTCTTGGGTTCGAATGCTGTCTTTGCCATGAGACTGTGAACCTTGGCCATGCACTCTGACCTGTGTCACCTCGCCTGCAAAATGGGAGATATGGTGTCAAATTTCAGGGTAATTAGAAGATTGAACTGTAAAGGCAGGTCACCATGTCTCTAGTGCTGGCTCTAATTAGGTCATGCTGAATCTGCCAGTCTCCCTAAACTATCTTTTTCATAGGAGTCAGGACTGACCTGTCAAGAGTGAGGTCTTACCCATGGAGGGGCAATAAAGATAAAATGCAAAGTAAAAAAAGGCTAATTTTTTGAAAAACTGAGCAGAAACACAGCATAGGAAGTGACAGAAGGGAAGAACAACTTTGGAGAGGGAGCCATGTAGGTGGCGAGGCTTCCCAGGACCCTGTGAGCCAGGAGCTCAAATTCTAATCCCAGCTCTGCTCTGACTCAGTGCAAGACTTGAGGCCACACAGTTTCTCTCCGGTCTCATTTCTGTCTCTTTAAGGAATGGAAGCATGAATTTGCAGTACTTTTGTTGCAACTGACTGCAAACAGCACACTATGGCTTAACTGAAAAGTCCTGGGTGGGGCTGGCTTCAGGAGGGGTGGGTTCCAGGGGCTTGTTGATGCTGTTGGTCTGCTGCTTTCTGGTGCTTTCCAGAAAGCTGACCCCAACCTGCAATCCCTTGGGGAGCAGAGACCCTCTTTTCCAGTAGTCCCAGGAATGCTGGGAAGTTGAGTCTTACTGGCTGCGTTGAATCATGTGACCTTTATTGAGCCATCACACTTTCTAGTTTTTGTTCTTTTTTGTGAGCTGGGGTTTGAACTCAGGGCTTCACACTTGGAAAGCAGGCACTCTACCACTTGAGCCACCCCTCCAGTCCATTTTGCTCTGGTTATTTTGGAGATGGGGATCTCTCAAACGATTAGCCGTGGCTGGCCTCGAACTACCATGATACTCCCGATCTCTGCCTCCCAAGTAGCAAGGATTACTGGTGTGAGCCGCCAGTGCCTGGCTACTTAATTTTTTGTCACTGTGACAAAATAACTGATAAAAAACAACTTAAAGGAGGAAGGAGGTCTCAGAGGTTTCAGCTCATGGCCGGCTTGCTCCATTCCTTTGGTCCTCAGAAGGCCATGGTGGCAGGAGTGTGTGGAGCAGGAGGCTGGTCACTTCATGGCAGCCAGGAAGCACAGCACCAGAGAGGAAGGTCTGGGGGACAAGACACACCTTTCAAGGGCCAGCCCCAGTGACCTACTTCCTCCCACCAGGCTCCACCTCCTCCCCACTGTGAACTCATCACTGATGAAGTCAGTGCCCTCATGACCCATTTACTGCCCCATTGTGCCACCAGCTGAGGACCAAGGCTTCAGCACATGAGCCCATGGGGGGACACTTCATATCCAAACTACAACAGCCTTAATAGGGCTTTCCTCTATAGGGTACCCCAGTCTCTCCTGCTCTATTTAACCAGAGGAGCTCCCTTTCTGTTTTTCATATTGGGCTTCTGTGGAAAACTTGTTGACTTAAAGTTGGAGCTGCTGAAAAGAGAAAGCAGTAAGCTGCTCCCAGCTCCCCAACATGAGCCCTGCAGCGCTCCTGGGCCTAAGGCATCTGGGCTGATTGGGCAGAGGAGGGGCTTGCCAGGTGATCTCGGGGCACCCAGAGATGGCAGAGATCCTTGAGGCTCCAGATCACTCTGCACCGTGGCTGGCCTGTGACACTTCCGGGAAGATGCCTCTGATTGACTAGTGCTCAGGCTGCAGGGCAGGCTAGGACAGCATATCTCTGCGGGTACATTCTGCTCCAAAGATGCGGAATTCCAAACACAGGAAAGGGATTGGGTGTGGCTGGGAGGAGGGGGATGCTGAAAAGGTGGGGCACTGAGGCAGGAGGCTCTTAAACCAAGACTACTGGTTTCCATGTGTCTCTGGGAGGGGGATCAGTCCCCAGGGTGGGAGGGGGCAGCTTCAGCCATTTCCATGGCTCACTCCATAGCGAATTGATAAATGCACCAAACTTGGTGGTTCATTGGCTGGTACAAGTGTCTTCTTTGGTGAAAATCGATTAGTTGTTAACAAATAAACACTGAGAGTGGTCGCATGCAAACCCAGGTTTCCAGCTCCTCCCACAGATCAGAACTCTGGTCATGTTGGAATCAAGTTTCTGCGTGGCATCACTTGGGAGCACTCAGTCTCCAGCTCATCCCATCCCCCCCTTTAGTGTATGTAGGCCCTGTCCCTTATTGTCTGTCATTGTGCTCATGGCTTCTCTTGGTGGACGTAGGAAGAAAGTAATTGCAACCTGGTGTCTCTGTATTACCCAGCTGCCGCCTCTGCGCAGTGTGGTAAAGGACTTCTGCTTGAAAGGAGGAATGGTAGAGGCGTTCAGAGGGGCTCTGAAGTTCAACAAACACTGATAAGGCACCTACTGTGTGCATGGGACAAGCGCTCTGTTTAGGTGTGACGCAGCGTTTAAGGACATAGGACCTGGAATCAGACAGCCTGTGCTAGAATTGTTATTTCACCATCAGTTCACTCTCACTGTAGCTTTGGGCAGATTCACTTTGGGTATTTGAGCCTTGATTTTGTCATCTGTGAAATGGGGCTAGTAATGAGGATTTTATAAGGTAGTTGGGAGGGGCAATCAGTTAATTTAAACAGCACTTAGAATAGTAGTTGGCAGATATTTACTATTTGCTTTGAAGCCTCAAACAATGTAGCAGTTGTAACTTCAGAAATTGAAAGCTTTATTCAACAGAGAACAAAGACAGCAGCAGCAAGAGCCCCTGGGAGCTGGGGGAGGGAGGAGGGAGGATGAGGGAGGCATAACAGGTCCTGGGGTCCTTTGCACAGCCAGGTGTAGAACAGAGTTTCAGGATAAAGCCAGGAGGAAAGGACTGCTCCCAGATCACTAAACACAGTTGAGCTCCTGGCCGTGTACACATATGCGACTTTGGATTCTGACTCTGTCACAGATTAGTTGTGGACTTTAGGCCAACCGCTCTCAGCACACCCTTTCCAGGATCTGAGGGGCAGAACTGGCCACTCCAGGTGGAGGGAGATGTGGGGAAGGCAGCATGGTCACAGTGGGTGTCACCCACAGGGGCAAATGCTTCCCACAGGCCAGGGGCTGTGGCACCTTGTGGAAGGAGGAGAGGAAAGGGCCCCTAGAGTTGAGCCAGGGAGCGCTAGTGCTCCCAGCCAAGCCAGAAGAAGCAGGGAAACCACAGTTATGATGTCATATGCCGGTCACAGCCAGCTTCCCTCCTCAGAAGACTCTGGAAATCTGTGGTGACATCTCAGGACCGTGTGTGTCAGTTCACCTGTCTGTGTTTTCCATTTGGAACTGTAGCCTATGTCACATGTGCTTAATTCTGATGGAAGTTTTTTTTTTTTTCTTTGAGACAAGTTCTCACTATGTAACCCAGTCTGGCCTTGAACTCATGATCCTCCTGCTTCAGCCTCCTGAGGGCTGGGATTACAGGCATATCCCATCATGCCCAGCATGATGGAGATATTGCATCTCTTATGTCACTGTTTAAAACATTGTACAAAGAACCCCGTAGGAGGAGCAGGCATGAGGAACCCGCACCTCTGGTGCAAAGAGAGGTTTGCACAGGAAGGAGATTTTCATTATAGGTGTGCTAAAATAATTTCCTCTTCGGTGGCTGTCGGCACACCAGGATTTTCAAGCATGTGTGTGAGCAGGCTCTTGGTCCTCTTGTTTCCTGCTGGGGCCTTGGCCAGGTGGGGTGGAAGAGGGAGCAGCCCCCCAGCCCTGTCGGATGCCTTGGGCCGGCTGGGCTTCCTCCAGCAGATGGAATAAGAGTTCTGGAGATGCAGACTGCCCCCACCTCGCTGAACAATGCGCGTGTCAGCAGAATTCTTTTCTTCTTTTTATTGCCTTGGGGACATATGCTGACTTGGTCAAAATCTCTCCTGCAAGATGTGACTGATGATGTATGAAATGAAAAGTCCTTGCCCCACGCTGGGAGGCCAGTCAGGGTGGGGACAGTGGGCGGGGGTGGCTGAACACAATAACACCCTCCAGTTCCAGGACCTCTTTCAGCCCAGGTGTGGAGCAGCCCAGGCAGATCAGATCAGATTACCGCCCTGGAGCCCCGCGCTGGGTGCCCTGGCTCTAGGAAGCAGAGCTGGGAGTGTGGGGGTCGGCGGCTGCTGGGGAAATGAGACAGGCCTCAGGGAAGTCCTGGGCCCTAGCTGGCCAGGGTGGGGGCTGGGGACAAGGAGCAGATGGAATGCAGGGATTACCTTTCATCTTGATGCCCCTCTGCTGGGCTCTTGCCCTCTCCCTCCGATGCTCCCCGCTCTTGGCCAGGCCTGGCTTGCTGTCTCTGCTGGGCCCCAAGACGCGCCATCATGAACGTTCTGTTATTTTAATACTCAAGATTTGCTGGGCATTGGTGGCTCACACCTGTAATCCTAGCTACTCAGGAGGCAGAGATCAGGAGGATCGTGGTTAGAATCCAGCCCAGGCAAATAGTTTGTGAGATCCTATCTTGAAAAACCGTGTCCCAAAAAAAAAAAAAAAAAAAAAGGAAGGGCTGGCAAAGTGGCTCAAGGTGTAGACTCTGAGTTCAAACCCCAGTACCAAAAAACAACAAAAACTCAGACTTTCTGGCTAAGGTCGTTTTCCTTCTTATCCAAACAGCAGTGTCTCTGTCTTCTTCCCAGGCCGGGAGCTGAGCCCTTTGTGTGAGCAGAATTCACTTCTGAGTCTTTGGGGTCACCCTAGGAGCCTGCCGCTACTCACCAATGGGAGAACTGAAGTGTGGAGAGGTTCACACACTGGAAGTGGCAGAGCCAAGTGTGGACACGGTGGGCTGGCTGCCAGATCCCAGATGACATCTCCACCTGAGACTTCTCCAAAGGACCTGCAGGCCTTTCTTGTGGTGGCCTTGGCCCCATGCTAGCATCCAGGACCTCCCAATGGGGGTATTTCTTGCTTCATGTTTGCATTTAGCACACTGAGGACCCAGCACAGTCTATCTTCCTGGAGCTGATCACCAAGAGATAAGGCTAAATAGGGGGTGAGAGCCCAGAGGGAGCCTTATCTCTGCAGGTTGGTGGAGCACATGATTTCCTCTTCTGTGAGGAGAAAGGGCAGAGAAAAGGAGGCTTCTCCACTCTGCTGGGGTGAGGGGCCTGAGAAGCACCGAGGCCCCCAGTCCACCGTGGTCACAGGGCTGGGTGTGGGGCTCAGAGTGGGACCAGGTAAGATGTACCAGGAGGGGACACGAGGATCTTGCTCCCATGACTCTCCAGCAGTGCCCCTTTCCACATGGCTAGGGTGATCCCCCTAAAGATGGAGAGTGGCTTACAGAGCCGGGGGTGGGGGGGTGGGGAGAACATCTTCAGAGCAATGCCTCCTGACTTGCCTTCTTCTAGACTTTGGAAGGAAGCCACCCCTGTCATTGGGGGTGGCAGAGCAGCTCTTTCCCTGGGTAGTCTTCAATGGGGTGTGGGCAGGGCTGGGGGCCCAGCTGGCTCTGTCCCCACTATGTAGGTTGGTGTGCTGGCTGGTTCCTCTATTGGATGCCTTCTCTGGGAAAGCCAGGCTTGTTCCCTCTCCTCTCATCCCTCAGGATTCAGGGCCCTGGCCTCCCCTCCAGAAGTCCCCAGCCCATTCTATCACCTTATCCTGTTTGACCCCCTCTGCACGTGGTCACTTTCACAGGCTGAGTGACCCGGGATCTTGAGTTGCATGCTCTCTCTCTAATGGATAGTGGATATGATGGCTCTCCAGCTACCTACCCAACAGTCCCTGGGTCAGATGTATTCACTGTACAAAACCCAGTCCAGGTGTCTCATCTCCACACCTCCTCCGTAGCCTCTCCTGTCCCCAGACCTCATTGAGAGTCTCTCTCCCGTCTCCCCCACTCAAAGACCAGCTTCTCCATGGAGGCCACCACATGGTCTTGCTCACCGCCACTCACTGCTGTGTCCTCCACCCAGTACTGTGTTCAGCACTGGGCTGGCCACCTGATGTTTGGGGTCTGGTGCAAAGTGAAAACAGGGGGCCCTGTGGCCACTGGTTATCAAGAACTGCAATATGGTGACCACAGGGCATGATATTAAGGGTGACTGCACACACAGCCACCTGCTCACATTCCATGTGGAGAGAAGGAGTTCATAGATACAGGGCAGCACAGAGGATTCTTGAGGACCTTGCCTGGTAAGGGGGCTTATGGTGTCCTGCAACCTGGGTCCACGTGGGAATATCTGGGACCTGCCTGTGAACAGCTGCTGCTTCCCTCCTGGCCAAGGTCTCTCCTCTCTCCACCCATGTGGCCCCTCAGACTGCCATATTGTCCAAGGGCCCTTAAAGGGAGACCAGAGAGCCTCACAGCAGACTACCCTTGCCAGGATGGTCTCCTCCAGCCCTCCTGCTCCAGGATGCAGGACCAACCTGCAAGTAAGGTTGAGCCAGAGTGCCCCACCCCACCCCTTTCCCATACTCAACCCTTCACACTCATCCCAAACTCCCTGGATCCTCCCAGGAGCCTAGCTCCAGGAGATCTGGGGAGAAGAGGGGAGCTCCCACTTTTCCTGATGAAAAAATGGAGGCTCCAAGATACAGTACTCACTGAAGGTCCCACAGGTCAGAGAATAGCCTTAGGCTCTTTCTTAGTTGAGGACAGGGCAGAAATGAAGCCCTGGAAGTCTCTTCTTGGCCATGAACTGGAGGCAAACAGCTGCCTGCTCCCCCCACACTCTTGAGGTGGGGGCTAGGCATCTGTCTCAGCAGTGGTTGGGGACGTGCTCTCCCCACCCCTCACAACTTTCACTTACGTCCCCAACCAATAGGGATTTTGCAGCCACAGTGGCTCCCAGGAGCTCCGAAAAGATGGCTAGTCTAGAGCCCTCAGGGCACTGAGTCTCTAGAGGGGGCAAGACAATAGAAACAGCGGGAAATTCCGGACAGTAAACAAAATAAATGTGCGAGGGGGCGAGAGGAGGAGCGCCCTTATCTCCACGGGTACTGGAAGGTCTTGGGGAGGAAGTGGCACTCCTGGGGGCAGAGGGCCTGGGAGAGTCCAGGCAAAGGAAGGCAAGTGCAGGCAAGCCGGCAGCAGGTTGGGGAGGGTGGAGGGGTCGACGTGACTGGAGTGAAGGGCGTATTGGGGGGGACAGAGTGACAAGTCAGGCTCAAGAGTCACCGCCTTCTTTTTCCCCCCACTCTTCCTCTGCCCCCTCACCCCACCCCAACTTTGCCCACCGCATCCGGAGTCCCATTGGTCGGCTCCGACCTCCTTTCTAGTCCCAACTGCAAGTGCCCAGAGAAGGCGGGGCCGACTCGAATTCCTCTCTCCGCACCCCCGCGGTGTCCGTCCCCGGTACCGGGCACCCGGTGGGCACTCGCTAAATATTTGTGGAGCGCCCAAGAAGGAATGAATGAACCCATTGGGCCCAGCCGGGGAAGGGCGGGGCCGAGCGCAGGTGGGAGGCCGCGGGCGCGGGAGGGGCCCTGGAAGCCCGTCCTCCTCCTCTTGCTCTCCACCTCCTCCTCTTCCCAGGCCCCAGCTCGTACCACTCAGGGGCTCGCGAGGCGGCTCGCGAGAGATCAGGGGAGCGCAGGGCTGGAAGAGCGACCCGGGGCCCCTGCTCCCCGCGCCGAAGGTCGCCAGAGGGTGGGTCGCAGCCCGAGAGTGAGGGAGCTGGAGGAAAGAGCGCTCGCTCGCCAGCCGCCTCGCTGCCTCCCCGGCACTCGCTCGCTGGACTCTTAGGTTTGCTGGCTGCTCCTCCCACCCCGCGCCCGCCTCCTCGCTCGCTCTCGCTCGCTTGCTGAAGCTAGTTTCCAAGATCTGCGGTGCGTCAGGGCGAGTGCGGGGCGAGGGGCCCCGGGCCAGCGCCGAGCAGGGGGCGGGGGTCCGGGGAGAGCGCAGCCGGCCGGGGAGTGGCCATGTCTGGCGCGGGCGCAGCGGGGCCCGTCTGCAGCAAGTGACCGAGCGGCGTGGACGGCTGCCTAACCCCCCTGCCACCTGGGGCGGCGCGGGCCCGGGTGCGCGGAGCCCGGGTCGCACGTAGAGCCGGCGCGATGCACGTGCGCTCGCTGCGCGCCGCGGGGCCACACAGCTTCGTGGCGCTCTGGGCGCCTCTGTTCTTGCTGCGCTCCGCCCTGGCCGACTTCAGTCTGGACAACGAGGTGCATTCGAGCTTCATCCACCGGCGCCTCCGCAGCCAGGAGCGGCGGGAGATGCAGCGTGAGATCCTCTCCATCTTGGGCTTGCCCCATCGCCCGCGCCCTCACCTCCAGGGCAAGCACAACTCTGCGCCCATGTTCATGCTGGACCTGTACAATGCCATGGCGGTGGAGGAGGGCGGCGGGCCCGACGGCCAGGGCTTCTCGTACCCCTACAAGGCCGTCTTCAGTACCCAGGGCCCCCCTCTGGCCAGCCTGCAAGATAGCCACTTCCTCACCGATGCCGACATGGTCATGAGCTTCGTCAACCTCGGTGAGTGAGGGTAGCCGGGAGGGGGGTCTGCGTCCCTCTCGGGTGGCACTTTTTTCATCTTGCCCGCTCATCGTTTCCATTCCTGGCCGTTTGTAAAACCACAGTGCCTGCCCGAGGTTCTCCCACCCGGGACCCTAGTGGACTCCAACCGGTGTGCGCCCCCAGGTAGGGCGGGCGGGCGGGCTCAGCTGGCCTGTGGGGGTTGATTATTGGGAGGGAGAGACCCATCCCCAAGCCTCTTCGGTGTTTCGCCGCCTACCGCATCTCTGGGGCGGGCCGCGGCTCAGTTCAAAGCGCCTGGCGGAGTCATGTGAGCCGGCCCGGCCACCGCAGCCCGCGCTACCTGGATTTAAAGGGCCCGTCTGGGAGAAGCTGCCTTCCCGCCTTTCTGCGCTCCCTCTCAGCCCTATCTGGCCCTGCCACCGCGGGCATCCTTTCTCTTCCCCGCCCTGGCAAACCCTACCTGTCCCCTTGCGGTGCGCGTACAGCGCGCCCTGAGCGCCTCGGGAGTCCCTCTACCAGCCGCCGGGCGCCCACCTCTCGTCGTCTCGATTGGAGCTGGGGAAGAAGCGTTGCCATTGCGAGTCTTCTATTTTAAATATTTAATGATAGGTCCCGGGCGGGCAGAATCCATTTTCAGCGTTTATCACGTGTGGCGCGCAAACCACGGGTTTTGGAGATTGGGTGGCGCGGAATCTCCCGGCAGACGCCCCCGCGGGGCCAGCTGGGGGACCCGGTTCTCGACTGGAGTCACAACGACCCTAGGATGCGGGCTCCGGTACGCCCCTCCGCCTTTAGTCTTTAAACTTGTTCAAACTAACCCCCGGCAGCGCGCTGTAGGGCTGATGATCAAATATTTGCTTTTCGAGATAACACGCTGTTTCCTGAGCCGCTTTCATTCCGCTTGTGTAACTTGCTGCGACAACCCGATCCAAGCCAAGACTGCAAACACGCCCACGGGCGCTGTGTCAACCTGGAAATGATGATGCTTGAAGCCCCACGCTGGGCACCTGGGGCGAGGAGCTGGGGCTCAGGGAAGCGCCGATCAGCCTTAATGCTTGCCGCCCCAGATAAGGACCCTGGAGTTTCTGGGAAGCTATTGTCTGTCCTTGATAGTAGCCAAAATCAAATAGGTTCAGGGAGCAAGGGGTGGGAGCTTGAGATGCCAAAATAACAGAGTTATTTTGAGTTAGTTAAGAATGGGATAGTTTCATATGTCTTGGTGTAGAACAGTCTCTGAGATGTAGGAGATGAAAAAAAGCAAGGTGCAGATCAGCCGTGCCCCAGTCGGAGAAGATACCATGAATCCAGAGAGATTTTACTAGGGGGCGGTGCTTAACGTGGTTGAATCTGAGGTCTGATTTTTCATTGTGCTTTTGTGTGTGTTATTTTTTGATGTGTGCATTTTTTGTCTATAGCAAAAACTAAAGAAAAGTTGTAACCACACACATATCAGTACATTAAGGAACAGGAAGTAGTGTTGCTCTCTGAAGCCAGGATTAAGTGGGGCCCTTTCTCACGACCTCCTGTTGTGATTCCCACTGAACACGCAGGTTCCAGGGCTGCACTCAGAAACTGGCTGAGGTCATTAAAAAAGTAATGGCTGGCTTGAGTAGCAGGCTTTCAGCAAGCCCAGTGTGAATTCTGCTCTGGTGCCTCTAGACCTGCCCTATGGGCTCCAGCATCCGAATGGAGGACCAGATCCTTCACTAGTGCTGCTGGGAACATCAGGGCAGGGCTAGCTGCTCCCCCCGCGCCCCCCCCTCCCCTTGGAAGCAAGCTGGGGCTTGCCTGGGAAGGCCACAGCTGGGTGGTTTTCCTCCTCTGGCTGTACACACACTGCACACCTTCCAATCCAGTTCTTTTCATCTTGAAAGGACAAAGACTGGCTTGTCTGAGCCTCTTAATCAGCCGCCTGGCTTTGGGCTTTGTGGGACCCGCCTGACTTTCTCAGGTCTAGCTTTCTGGAACATCACTCCAAATTAAATGGCAGAGTGGCTTTTAACAGAGCTCACTGACCTTGTTTTCTTCCTCTCTCTGTCCCTAAACTCGAGGTTAATTAGTTAGGGGAAGACCTGGACTGCAGTTTGGGGAGAGGCTTCCTGTGCATGCTTCTAAGGCTGGCCTTTAATTTCTGCTCAGCAAGACCTGAATGGCCTATTCCCTAGGAAGGATGCAGGGGTGGCAGTTGGGCTGAAAGGGATGGGGTGTGTGGGAGACTTGCCCTGATGCTGAGTTTGCTGAGAGGCACAGTTCTCCCTTGGACTACAAATCATGTCGATCTGTAACATACAAAGTTTTCTAAAGCCAAGTTTATTCTTGCACTTCACCTAAAAGTGAGAAAATATCACTTGTTCATGTCAAACCATTACTTGTTACCATTGGGGGGACTTTGGAAACCCTGGGTGAGGATCTTTGGGGGAGGCTGAGTTCCTCCGCCGCCCCTCCCCCTCAGGGCATACCTTTGCTGTCCTGTGGGGTGGGCCTGCCTGCCTGTCTGTGTGGGGACCCCTGCCTGAATTCTGAAGGCTTCTGCAGACCTGGTGCCTTTATTCTTCCTGCTGTCTGTAGCCAGACTGGGTTTTGTTCCTATAAGTTGTTCTCCTTGGAATTCGAGCTTTTTGCCAGGCTGAGCAGGATGTAAACTAGTGGGGAATTTACGACAAAACCAGGTGCTCCAGTGAGGACTTCAGATGATACCTAATGACAAAGACCAGCCTGCACCATAAAGGCCCAAGCAACAGCGGTCAGCTGCTTGATCGGGGCTCACACCTCCCCAGCCCAGGCCTCTTAAGTTCAATGGCAAGATCTGTAAACCGGTTTGGATTAAAAAGCCTCCAGTTCTTCTGTGTAGACTTAATTTTGGAATTCAAAACAGGCTTCGCTCTCTTAAACAGTCCCCAGGCGACGACAGTTCCATAGACTGGATCTACCCTTAGCCCTGACCACTCACTTTTCTCTGGAAGCCCCCAACAGCTCTGTTTGGACTCTGCTAGCAAAGCTAGCTGGCATGGGGACGTGCTGCTTGTGTTTATCTCTGGGCCAGGTTATGAAGGAATGAAATTTGTTTAATCTTCAAAGCTGCATTGAAGAAAGAGAAAGTTGGAACCCTATCATTACGAGAGAGTGCAGGAAAGTGGTCTTTGCGAACACAGCCCAAGCGTGGGGAGAAGGCCGCAGCTTGCTTTTTGCTTCCTACCATCTGGCCATCCTTTTTTGTTGACAAGTGTTTGGCATTACGAGCTCTCCTTTTGCCCCTTCAGAACAGGCCCTACCACTGTGGAGTATTAGGAAAAGATTCTGTTACAGTTTAAAAATGTCCTTCGGGGAGGGCTCTGCGGAGCAGGACGGCAGGCGCTGCAGCTGTAACCTGGCTTGTGTTAGAATCTGGAAGGAGTTGCTTTGCATTCCAGCGCTGCACGGCCCTCACTGGTAAGCAGCCAGAGGTTAATATAGCTGTCACACAGGCTTCCCCTTCTTTCTTCCTTCCCTCGCTCTCTCTGCAGAGTGCCTTCACTCTAGGAGTGTACCAACAGCTGTGTTTTTAGTAACCCTTTCAAAATCACTTCTTTTAAACCTCATTTTCCTGCTTATATAAATCAAAGATCTCCCTCTCCTCCCCTTTTCCCAAGGATATATATGACCCAGAATTGAACTTTTTGGATCTTCTGTGGATTTCCCTTCTGAAATCAAAGCAGGGTAAGGCTGAACCCTGGATGCCAGCTTGGGTAGATGTTTTGGGTTTGGATTCCAGGGTTGTTATTCAGTTACCAGGGGAAAGGGAGATGGTCCCGAGAAGAGTGGGCTTTGGGGCAGCACATGTCGGGAATGTGTGTGTGTTGGGGGGGGCGTTGGCGATGATTGTTTGAATGCACAGGGGGAAGAAAGTGCCTCTGAGACGTGGCTTGGGTGAGCTGGGCTTGGACCTTACCTTGGTGGCGGCGGCCATCAAGCCTTTGCCCAGATAAACACAGCTGGTGGATGATCCCCTGACCACTGGCATGCTTGCGATGTGAGCGCATATCACATGTCCACTGAACTTGGAGACAAGTGATGACTTCATTCCAGGGACAGCCCTTCTAAGTTGATTGATCACCCATATCGCTTTAATATCTCGCCCACCCCATGTGCTAAAGTCATCTTTGGCCCGAGGCGAGAATCACTGTGTCCTCAGGCTGCCCTCCTCCACCCTTCCCAGCCTGCTGTGGAACGCAGGGCCCCGTGCACCCAGCTGCAGCCTGAGCTGGGGAAGCACTTGAGTTTTGGCACCTGCTGCCCAGTCTCACCGGTGCACTCTGCGGGGTGTTGGGGTTTGGCGAAGACAGGGATATATGGACTGGTCATGTCATCTTCAGAAGGAACGTGAGGGTGAGCCCAGAGTGTGGGGGAGAGGCCGCAGCTGTACACTTAAAAGAGTTCAGTCCCACTGGTAAAATCAATATATTAAATTGCACAACCCTGTGCTTTTAATTAGTTTAAATCAAATGCGCCCGTGCCGTTTTACCTCCTCTCGCCTCCACAGGGTGAGGAAATACCAATATTTACATAGAAACTGTTAATTTGTGGTGAAAATGATAACACATTGGGCTTTCCACTCTCCAATGGCTCCAGCTTGATGGATCCCAGATCAGCATGGAGTTGAGAGGGGTGACATCAGCTGGGGATGAGGGAGCAGGGAGGGGACATCGGTGACATCTGGGGCTTGGACCTGGATGCCAGGACGAAGGTGGGTGTGTCAAAGGAGGCGATGCCTAGGGAGGCTGGACTTTCAAGAAAGCAGCAACTCTTCCTTCCTGGTCAGATTCACCCACGGAGCTGAAATCTGTCCCCTGAAGCAATACTGCAAAGCTGGCTGGGGCACTTGCCTTTGGGTTGGCCGTGACTCTGTCCCTCTTGCACTCTGGCTTCTTTGTGCTGGGCAGCTCGAGGTTATTTAGTCCAGAGCTTTTTTTCCCAATTCCTGCGGTGTTTATCCAGGCAGGAGGGCTCCTCACTGCAGATGACCCCTGTACCACCCCGATTGTGATGGGAGCCGGTCGTTACTAGCTGTGTGTTCAGCTGGGATCAAATTCCTGGTTTTGCTGCAAATGCATTTGACAAATACTATTTGACAAAAATGCGACTTGGTATTTCTTAATGCAGAACAGATATATCGTAGTTAACCTTCCCTAGCACAAAATCGCTTGAACCCAAGTGAAACGTCGGTGCCAATGAATACCAGGCCGGGCCGTTCATCCCCCCTCCCCCCCCAACCCCGAACCCCGCACGGCGAGTGTTTATGCTTTGGGAGATGTCAGGAGTGCAGGGAGTCTGACGCCTCCCGACGTGGACCTCTGAGCAGCACGCACTATGAGTCCTTTCCACATTTGTGTCGGAAGGCATTGTGGGAGCCGTGCAAAGCCTTTTCTGATCCGCGTGGAGTGGATCGAATTAATGACAGCTCGAGAGCCCCAGTTTTAGGGTAGTTGCTTTATTGTGTTGGAGCCAGCATGCTTATAATCCGGTTTCTGTACAAACATGTTTAACGTGTGTTAATGCATTTCCAAACCAGAGCCTCTCAGCACAACCCTGCTTTTCATTAATTGACATCGGTAGCATGGTGCCGTATTTCAAAGGGCTGGCCAAGTATAAACTGTGTTTTCAATTTCCTTCCTTTCCTGTGTTTGGAATGCCAATGTTAATTTGTTCCCATGTAGGAGCGGGGTGTGTGGGGGGGTGGCTGCCAACCGTGGCTTTCCATAAAGGGCTTCACAGTGAAGACCTCCAGCCCTCGCTCATGCTCGGGGCTGCCTGGCCAAGTTTCCTGACACTTTGCAGCTAATTCTGGGTGATCTATGGAGTGGGGGGCTGGAGGGGGGGCTTCCCTGTCGTGTAACGGAAGTTCTTGGTGACAGCAGTGGGTGTGGCTTGGCAAGGGAGAATGAAAAGGCGGTATCTTTAGATACCCCTTAAACCCATGTGCCTGCTTCCACTGTGGTTGCAAAGTAGCTGTGTGACCGTGGGCCAGTTACTGAACATCTCTGAGTTGGTCTCCTCGTGTTATAAAGGCTGGTTAATAATCCTCTCCTCAACAGCTTCCCAAGAAGACAAACTCATTTCACATGCAGAGTCTGGCACATGGTAGGCACGCAGTAAATGGTAGCTCTGTTTTTACTGGGGAGGCCAGATAACTATTCACTTTTGTCATGTTAGTCTGGATTTCAGCTTAAGTACTTTTAAAATAGCGAGAACAAGCCACTTGTGTTATCTTAGCCATGTCAAGAAAGCGACCCTACCGGAGGTGCACATCTGTAGGTGCCTCCCTTCGCTTGAAAGGTCAGTGAAATTTTGAAGGAGCACGGTATGCTTTTTGGATGATAAATAGGGCACCGTGTCAAAGCTTTCTCTCCGTGGTAGCATCCATGGTTAGGAAACAACCTGAGCAAGGGGGCAATCAGGAACGCCCTGCAACTATCATATCCACAGCTTCCAGGGAACACTTATTCCAAAATGAAAAAGTTCAGTTCTTAAAAATCTCATTACTGAAGTACTTCTTCCCACCCCATTCTGGAAGCTGGTCAAAGTACAAGCAGTCTTTCTCCTCAAAGGAGTGACAAGCCACCGAATTCATTAACAGAACGCTGTGACTTCCCACTTTCTATTGGAGCAGGTGCAAGCGGCCCACCATTCCTGCAGCTGGCTCCGGCGACACCCACAAAGCCCTCTGTGGGCTCAGCGGGTTCAGAAGCCTCTGGAGACCAGAGGACGAAAGAGTCGCCTCCAGGGCCCCAGACAGAGGGCTGGGTGTTCTCTCTGCAAGCTTTCCATAATTCCCCCCAGCCATTTCTGTGCTGTTAGGAAAATCCGATTTAGCAAGTATTAAGTTTATCTGCACCCCTGAGGTCACGTGTTTTGTCCCACCCTTATCTCCCTGAAGTCGCTTTCAAGTTTCTGTCTTTTGTTGTCTGGCTTGATTAAATTTGGCTGCAAATAAAAACTTGCGCTGTGTTCAGAATTGAGGACTTGCGCGACCTGAGCTTTGTAATTCCAGTCTCTCTCTTACTTTCATGTAGTTTGGAAAAAAAAACAACAAAATCTAAGTGCTGAGTCTGACACTTGGCCTCTGGTGGCCCAAGCGCTCATGGGCTCAGCGACTTCACACACACAAAGGCAGCTGAGGGTGCAGGGTGTCTGTGGATTCTGTGGCTTGTGTTTGGCTTTTGATAAAGGCCTCTTTTCTGAACTGTTGTGTGCAGGCCTTCTGGCTGCCCTGCTCAGACACTGCCTTGCAGAGTCCTAGAGCAGAGCGGGTGCTCAAACATTGGCTGTTTGTGTCCCTGAAAGGCATAGGGACATTCCAGTCGTGTCCTCTAAAGGCATCTGGTCTTGAGTTCCCGCCAGTAAATTTTCGGAGTGTGTGTCTAAATAGAAATAAATTGTATAACGACTGTAGTTTAGAAAACATAGATGAAAATAGAAAATTAAAGAGCCCAAAAGATTAAAAATACAAAATTTTCACATGTAGTAATTAATGCAAATTTTAATGAATCATTATGAAGCAATTTCAATTGACAGTTTTAGTTAGAAACAATGTCAGTTGAATCAACACTGCTGTCGCTAAAATTGCAGTGTGATGAAATACTCTTTGCCAGTTTTTCCAAATCATGGTTTAGCAGATTAGGGTCATTGAGCTGAACTTTGGATGATTCTGGCTCTTTGTCTAGTCAGCATAAAAGGAAGTTAACACCTGGTAATAAAGAGCCCCCCCGTGTCAGAACCTGGAAATCAGAGGTTCTGCATCAAGTTATGGGTCCATTGAGGGTTAATGGGGGTACACATAGTTGGCATGGAGGGAGGTCTGGGTCCTCAGAATGTCACCAGAGGGGAAGACACTGTGAATCCTGGGTTAGATTTTCAAGTTCCCACCCAGAAACTTGACATGGTCCTTCTCCCTACCCTTCACTGGCAAAGCTGAGCCCAGGTGGGCAGGAGGCTACAGTCCACGTGTGTGAACAGTGGGCACTGTGAAATGACGCCACCTGTTGTGTTGTCACACAAGAGAGTCTCAAGACACAGCTAGAAAAGAACAAGGTCCCCAGTTTTGGATCCCAGCTGCCAGTTATACAGACAGTTTGTTGAAACCTAGGTAGTGAATTTCCATGATGTGTGTCATGTTTGGAATTTATTTAATGATACTATCATAAAGCATTCTTTTCCTGCCTCTGGCAGATCCCTCTTGCCTTCCCCTCAGGGTGTGCACCCCATTTGGGCGACCAGTGTCTGTAGAAGCTCTGTCTTCCATGGTTCAACACCAGTCACTGTGGCTTTCCATGCACACATGTGAGGACCTTCCAGGTAGGACTTGCCTTTGAGCAGAGGTGTGTGTCAGTATCAGTTGGGTTTGCTGCACTGAGAATTCTGACACCTTGACCCTAAGGTCCCTGTGACTGAGGCTGCTGCTGCTATTTCTATAGAAGATAAACATTGTCCCTCGTCCCCATGCCTTGGTCTGAATGGAGGAACTGCCTTCCTTCCTGGGCCTTGGAAGCATTTCCTAAACCACATAGGATCTTGCGTGGCCGAATCTAGATTCTGAATTCAGAGACTCCATTGTGCCTGTGCATCACCTAAACTAAGCAGACTCACGGCGGAGGGCTGAGCTCTTTCCGTAGCAGCCATGGGTTTATCATGCTGTCTTTTTCTGCTCTTTTAGGAGAAGAGTAACCCCACCTTGCAAAGCTGGGTAGGAGGTGTGGGCTGGGCCTCTGCATGCAGCTCTTGCTGAAGACAAGGCTGCTCCTGTCCCAGAGGAGGGGACCTGCAGATAGGGAGGGAGGTGTGCAGATGGCGATGAGACCCTGAAAACAGAAGCTGAGCCCATGACCTTGACCTTGTCCTGTTCTGATGAGTAAGATGAAGATAAGCAGGCACACACCTCTCCCTCTAGGTGCTCACCCTGCTCTAATCACTCCTCTCTCCTCCGTCTTTATGGCTTGAACATAACTGTCTGGACAAAGAGCCCTGCGTGGCCCGGCACCCCTCCATGAGAAAATGCCAGGGGCAGCTCCAGATTGATATTTTAACAGCAATGCCTCAGGATGCTGAGTAGAAAAGCCCACAGAGGCAGTCTTACCATGTGTACTGGGCTGCCCACCACAGATGGCTTGTAAAACAGTGAAGTCGCCCACAGTCTAAGTGTCTGGGCACAGGGGATTGGTGGAGATCTGGGAAGGAATGTAGTATAGTTCAAATGCATGGATGTCTTTATGGATCAAAACAGAAGGGGGGAGGGAGAGAGAGAGAGAGAGAGCAGGATGATTGGATGTCAGACTTGTCAGTTAAGCACACATGCCACATGGCATTGTGAACTCGTTTTATTTTTTGTGGCTCACACACATTAGTAACTCATGGAAAGGATTCATGACCTTCAGGGTGTCAGTTGAGTGGGGGAGAGGGGCAGGTAAGGGATGGGGACTGGTAGAAAGTCTAAATAAACTCTGTTCCTGTCAGTTTGGTTTCTTTTAATAAGAAAAAGGCAAAAGGAAATGCAGTGTGGTGTCCTGGGTCGGATGTTAGGATGGATCAAGGCTGTCAGTGTGAAAAACTCCTGCAGCTTAGTTACTAGTGTGACCTTGTTGGTTCTGATAGATGTCCATCTTTCTGGAAGACGTTCATATTGGGGGAGTGAGTGAAGGGGGTCACACATGGCCCCCTGTGCACAGCTTTGCAGTTTCTGTGTAAATCTCAAGTTATTCCAAAGTAGTTTATAGTTTTTTTAAAGGAAGCAACCAAGCTATTAAGTCGTTATAGATACCTGTGATTTTCTCTATGCATTCTTTGTGATTAAACTTTTCCTAAGACCCCAGCAAACCAAAGCTCCTCGTGCTGGAGGGACAGATGGATGGGGCATAGGAGTCTGAGTTGGGGGCAGGGGGAATTGTGAAACTCTGTGTGGCTCTGCTTTCAAAGCTGGGGGCCTAAAGTGTGCTGGGTATTGCACCCCACAGGCCAATAATGGCTCAGTCCTCAGACCCATTAACAAATGGAAACCCTGTGGGACAGGGGCCCGAGGCCTTTAAAACTCTCTTCTGCCCATCCTGGATGCCCAGTATAAAGCAGCTGTTTGTTTATGGGCAGAGAGGGAGTGTTGTTTAGGGTCTTTCAGTTTTCCTCTTGGTCCTGAACTTTGTAAAATGCTCCCCCCTTCCCCTTCTCCAGTTCCGTTTTCAGACTGACTTGACCTCACCTTTGTTGCGAGAGAAGCCCTTAAAAATGGCAGTAGGGCCTGGAGCCTTCCAGGGCTAGGAAATGCTTATGGGGTGGAGGTGCTGCCGGTCATTTCCTTCAGGAGGAAATAATAAATGAAGTGACTTGCCTGGCGCCCCCCAGCCCCGAGCTCCTAATTGTCTTAATGTGTGGACAGAGGGGACCTTGGGGTCCTGGGGCCTCTGGCAGCTCGGCACCCCAGGGATATGGAAGTGCCTTGCTTAGGTAGCTGTAGGCCGGGGTCCCCAGCCTGCCCTGTTGCCCTGTGGAGCCACCCTGTATGTGTAGGATGTCCAGTAGCAACCCTGGCCTCCACCCCTCAAACACCAGAAGCACCCCAGCCCCAGTTGTAACAACCAGATATACTCCCAGCCACTGCCACATGTCCCCTGGGGGACAGTCGTCTGTCTCAAGGTGACCTCTAGCTGGGAGGCTCGGCTTCCCTCAGCGGCCCATGGTGCTGAATGGGAAGCCATGTGTCTCTGGGGGAATCACTTTCAGGCTGAAAGGGAGGCAGATTGCAATCAAGAACAGCCTCCCTCCTCCTTTCTGTAGCCCTCAGCTTGCCTTTGAGATGTCCTGGTGACCAAGCAGGAGGCTGAGGCTCTGATGAGTGCTGTCCTTTCCCTGGACCCGAGTCCACTGTCCCTCACCTGAGCCCATGGTGTAAAGCTGCACACGCTAGTGTGGTACTTTTCTCTCCTAAACCTTCCCAGGAAGGAGGCTGGCCCACCTTCCGCCTTCCTCCCCACAGGTAACTTTCCCAGGTGGGGGAGGGGCGGGCAGTGAGCTGTATTTTCCCTCGTGTCACCACAGCTTCCAGCTCTCCAAGCTTAAATGCTGCTCCAAGGTAGGCCACCACACAAGACCTACTTAGTTAGCTCAGGCACGGCCCGAGGGCCAAATATGGCCGATGACCTGTTTTTGTGCAGCTTGTGACCTCAGAAAGGCTTACACGTGTGTTTTTAAAACGGCAATAAATAAGACAATTGCAGGACAAGGCCAGTGTCTGTGAAATTCAGATTGCACATCAGGGTGGCTAGATAGTTTTGTGGGCACGTGCTCTGGATGAATTCTCTGCCATGAGGGTTTCCGTCCACAGAGACGGGAGACTGCATGGAGGCCCAAGCCTGGAGTTTCCCTGTCTGGCCCTTCTGGACGTTTGCAGACCCCTGCTTTCCATGTCTCCATCGCCTCCCTGTGACAATCCATTTAGCTGGCCACTGTCCTGTAGGGAGCTAGCGGCTCCCACCTGTGTTTTCGATTTCGCCTTGGGTTGAACCTGGGTCTCTTCTGAGGGCTTCTTTGAGCTCCTCACAGGGTGATGGTGCACCCCACTGGCTTTTCCTAAAGCCGCCGGGTCCCAGCCTCCCCTCCCTGTTTCTGTTGGTGGAGAATTTCTCCTGAAGTGGTGGTAAGGACATAGGCTCGGGGCTCAGACTGCCCTAGTTGAAATCCCGCCTCTGCCACTTGCTAACCTCCTGACCTTGGGCACGTTACAAAGCTCAGGGTCCTTATCCCTCCTCTCCAGTTGATAATTGACACCTGTCCCTGGGTGCGTGAAGGACAGGGGCAGGAAGGGAGCTGACCTTAGTGTGGGCACGTCTTGGCTGCCTAGTGGTGTTCGCTGATGACAGCGGTGCTGTCACTAGCCCAGCCTTACACCCATGCAGTCCCAGCACCTGGGGCAGTGGGGTGTGGCATCTGGTCATGCTCAAGGCCAGTGACCTGAGCTTGGTGCCTGAGCGCTAGTCGAGGGGACTGGAGCAGGGTGGCCCTGCCTGAACTATGACACCAGCTGAAATGGCCACCGGGCAAAACAGGAAGCCAAGGATGAATCCTGTCACACCAGAATGTCATCCTGCTGATTGCCATCTGCTCACTATGCAGGGTTTTAAGGAAACACTGAGATGTCAGAAGCAGCTTGAGGCAGCCCTGGCCTGTGGACCGCTTGGGTGACCTGTCACATTAGACAGGCGGCTGTGTGCCCCCTCCCCCCTGCTCTGTACAGACTCACACACATAAAAATTTCATAGTGAAATTGTGCCACTTCCCTTTCCAGTTCTCTGAACACCATCATGCCAGGCTCTGTGCCTGGCGTTTCTGCGTGTCTGTTCTCCATCTGGACCTCGGGCGTCTGTCCATCTAAGGCAGGCACCCACCACACCTTTGCTGGGCAGATAGCACGGGGAGGACATAGGATCAGGGATGACAGGGTACCTGCCCAGCTTTGGGGTTCACAGGTCTGTCTGTCTGAGTCTGGGTCACTGAGTTCAGTGTGCTTTGGGCCTCAGTTTCCCCTTTTTTGATAGTGCGGGGCTTCACACTTGCAAGCGCTCTGCCACGAAAACTACACCCCAAGCCATTTTGCTTTTAGTTTGTTTTTTAGGTAAGATCTTGAGCTTTTATCCTGGCCGTGCTTGGATGTTGATCCACCTACCTACACCTTCTGAGTAGCTGGGATTACAGGCATGCACCACCACTCCTAGCCTCCCAGTTTCCCTTTATTGTGGGTAGCTCAGGACTCAGGGTGGCCAGGACTGAGGTCATGGTGGAAGGGCTCAGCCATCACCTGCAGGGGGTGCTCATTGCCCTAGCAGCCAGCCAGGCTGCAGAGCACCTTCTCGAACCTGGAACAGGGTGAAGACTGGACAGGCCCCATCTGGCAGTGGCAACTCATTGGTGATGCCTGTGTGGCTGTGTCCGAATCAGTGTGGCCTCAGCTCTAGACTCTTTCATCTCCTAAGAAGTTTCATGTTGAACACATGGATTTATGTTAGTTGCTTAACTCCACTGCAAACTTTGACAAGAGGCCAGGCCTTGGACCCAGTATATTGTAGTCCTTTGTGGGGTCAGCCTGAAGGCCATGGGTGGGACAGAAATTGAGAGGCGTGATATCCACCCTGCAAGGTGCCACTATGTTGTGTCTATGTGGAAGGTCCCTGCTGCCCCATCACACGTGGCATAAGCAAGTAGCTTCAATCAGAGGTCTATGTTGTACCAAAATACTTAATTTGAGGTTTTTTGTTGTTGTTTTTTTTTGAGACAGGGCTCCCTATGCAGCCCAGATTGGCTTCGAACTCTCAATCCTCCAGCCTCAGCCTCCTGAGTGCTAGAATTGTAGGTGTGTGCCACCATGCCCGGCTCCAAAATATGTATCTTTAAATCCTAGATCCACTGTGAGCTCTAAGCAGCCCCGATGTGCTGTCTGCTTCTGTGGAAAGGAATAATGACTCCTTTAGGACTTGTTCAGCTGCAGGTCACAGAACACCTCCGAGAATGACTTCCATACAGATAGGTGTTTCTCTCTCCCATAACTTGGAGTAAGAGGGGTGACTCCAAGTTTGGAGCAGCAGCTCAGGGATACCTAAATGGTCCCCCATTTCTACATCTCTCCCCACTGCCCCCAGTTACTCCTGATTACAAGATGGCTGCTGCAGCCCTAGGTATTGTATCCTCCTGAATCCATGTCCAAGGTCAGAGGAGGAGGAAGGAAGGATCCAGAGAGCTCTTTTTGCTTGCCTTCCTCTTGGTTTCCCTGTAGTTCTCTGGAAGACTTCTTGAGCTTCCTGGGTCAAAATGCGTCATAAAGGTAGGTTTTGTTGCAAGAGTGGGTGGGAAGTTAAGCACTAGCCTCTAGCCAGGACTGTGGGAATGGTGAGGGGAAAGTGGGTTGGAAGTGACTGTTGGGGAACCACATGCAAGTGGTTTGAGTTTTTAATTTTTCTCTCCCTCTTTGTTGTTTGCTGTGTTGTATGTAGTTGGATTTAGGAAGGCGTGTGCATGTGTGATTTGGCTCCCCTGCATGCATGAATAGATAGACTGGCTTCCAAATCTCCCAAGTACTCATGTGCCACTGTGAGTACATGTAGACAATGGTGGCATTTGATGCTGTTTTCACCAGGTCCTCTGCAGCCCACAGAGAGGGTGTAGCTTCTCTTTAAACTTGACCTAAAAGTAGCTACAGCCTCTGCTCTGACTTTGAAGACTGGGTCTCTCAGGCAATAGCCCAATGTTTGCTGAAAACAGACCTTATTTTAGGACCATCACCCTTCTGACCTCCGTAGACAAGGGTGAACAGTTCCTGAAAATGACCTGGGAAGGTCAGAAATCACTGTCCCCTGCTCGGTAGCAGAGATGGTGGTGTGGGGGCTGGGTAGAGCTTGGTCTGTGTCCTGCTTGGGGACAGGTGGCTGCTGTTCTTCTGAGCAGAGGATGCATAGATCGAGATGCCCAGAGTGTTTAACCTGCTCGTTTCCATGTGGTCCAGCAAAGGTGGAGAGCTGCCAGGCAAAATGGCCTCCTGTCTCAGTGTGGGCTGAGTGCACGGAGACTGTTCCGGGTGAGTGGTGTCTGGGCACCTGTGCCGCTCCTCGTTGCCGTGGAAGATGACATGACAGGGCCTGGGTGTCTCCTCAGGCTCTGAGGGGAAGAGATCAGTGGAGAAGGAGGAGGGAGGAAGGTGTTTCCAGGAGATTTCTGGCTAGCGTGTGTTTGGTGTGAACATTGGGCAGAATTCTTTGGTTGTAGGCAACAGAAACCTCTTCCAACTAGTGACTGGGAAGGAAGAAATCAGCACTTTTTCGAGCATTGAGAAAGGCTTTGGTGGGCCAGGACAACTCCTGGAGAAACACGGACTGTCGCCTCCACACCACCATCTCTGCCACCAAGCAGCCTCCCTCTTGGCAACTTGTCTTGTCAATTCCTCTGCTACCTGGCTGATTGGAGAAGAAGTCACTCACAGCAGCCTGTGCTCACAGCTCTCTAGCTGGCCCATGCCTGCTGCCTGGCTTCCCTTGCTGCTTGACATGGCCTTGGGATGTTGTTCTGATCCTTACACACATGAGGAAATTGCTGGTGCTAGAGTGGGCTACGAGGTGGTTCAGAAAAATACTTTGCCTCCTGTTGAGTGATGAGCTCAGAGCTCCGTCTACTTCTCCCTTTTCTCGCCTTGAATGTGCTCCGTGAAGATCTGATGCTTGGAGCCCTGACAGCTAGTTTATGACCATGAGGAAAGAACCTAAGGATTAAAAGTTAATGTGCAAACAATGGTAGAGCAAGCAAAGACTCTAGAAACTTAAGTGGTTGAGCTGCTGCATTCAACCAGCATTCTAGGGGAGAGACTCTTAGGCAGCTTAAATCACAAGTTCCCTGGTGCAATCTAGAAGGTAGATCTGCCCCATGAACAGGGCTGCTGCGTTGGGGGCATAGGGCGTGTCTCCTATCTTGATTGTAGTGTTAGCTGTGATAATAATAATCTTCGTAGCTGCCACACACCCTTTTCCCCCTTTGTTTATCATAACTTAATGTCCTAACAACGTTTCAGGTGGAGGCTATTATTATCAGCCTGTTTTTGCAGACTGGGAAACTGAGCACAGAGAAGGAAGTAGCCGGCCGCAGGATGCACAGCTAGTACCTGTGCCTGGCTTTGGAGGCCCAGTGTCTGAGCTGTCCCTCTTACACTTGATCCTGACCTGTGTGACTGGCTCTGAGGACACTGGAAGCAGCAACCAAGAGCCAGCCTTGCTCAGGGAGAGCCTACAGGAGGCAAGAGGAAGCCTCACGTGGCCTTCACAGTCATGTGCATTGGGCCTAATGCTCCATGACCTTGTCCGCTTGTGCTTCTGAGAGCAGATGTCTTAATGCTGACTGTTGGGATCTTTTCCCAAAGAGTTGTCATTAGACTGGTTGTGCCTCTTTCCACAGAGGGGACTTGGCGACATATTTGGATTGAGCAGACAGGGAACGGGTAGAGCCACAGCGCTTACTGTTAATAAAAGTGTTTATGGAAGTGCAACATGTGTACCAAACAGTGCACAAATCAAGAACACTTGTGTGTTTTTGGGAAGTGAGCACACCCAGGGAGCAGGGCCTGGCAGAGACAGAGTCCAGTTCCCCCGAGCTCCTTGTTCTGCGCCCCGGGGTCTCCACTGTCCTGTGCCAACAGCATGGCACCACCTGCCTGCTTTTAAGCTATGTGAATTTAATTGTTTAATCCTTTTTTAAGTTACCAGTCGAGGAGCCAAGGCTAGGAAAGAAGACCCCTCTTGGAGCTGTTCAGAATCTATCTGCTGCTCTGCTGGGTGCCTCCACCCAGGTACCAAAATGCACTTGAAAAGTTGTTCTTCCTTTTTTTCTACTAGAAATAGTTCAAAGGGCAACAATGTCATTTTAAGGGTGTTTTGATGAGGGATTCAGGTGTGGTTTTTTAACACATGAACTTGAGATGAATGAGGGGCTCGGAGATTTCCAGTTTCCATTACTCCTTCCCCAGCAGCTCCTGGGGCGCCTCTGCCCACCTCTATACCCGGGTTCAAATACTCTTATTTTGAAAGGGAGACGTAGCTGGTGAAGCCAGCAGAGCAGAGCCAGCGCCTCTTTGCAGCACCTGCATCTCTGGCCTAATGAGTTTAGGCTGATGGAACCCAGACCCCAGGAAGGATTAGAATTTCTCATTTGATTTGGTTTGCTGCTAACATACCTGAAACCAGCTGTGCCTGCCCAGCTGACCCTGGGGCTCTGTCTGCACTGTGGAAAGTCTGGGTCCCCTGCAGCCCTGGGAGGTGCGGGGCAGTGGGGAGGGGGGCTGCAGCTCCCTTCCACCCCCCTTTCAGGGCTGTGCTGGGAAGCCCTGTAGACAGTACACCCAATTCTGCCACTCTGATGGTGAGCCTCTGTCTCCTCCAGCAATCAAAACAGCCCCCAAACCAGGGGCCTCCATGTCTGAGAGATGGGTTAACTTGTCCTCAGTCCCTGCTGATGACTGGTAGGGCCCGTGTCCTATCCAGCCCATTGGGCCCAAGGGCTCATGCTTAACCTCACTGCTTCCTAAGCTGAGTGAGACCAGGAGGGGGCTTCTTCCATACACTGGTCCATGGGGGCACTTCCACAGCCACTAAGGTGCCAAGCCAAGAGTGTGTGGGCAGAACAGACTCAAACAGCCAAATAATGACAGCTCCCATAGTGGAAGACATTTAAATGTATCAGGCATTTCAGGCTCTCTGTGGACTGGGACACCACTCCACATCCTGCTGGTTCTCAAAGTAGGATCTCCAGACTGGCATTGCCACCCCAAGTTAGCGATGCAGTGGGGCTCAGCAGTCTGCATGTGAACAAGCACCCAGGTGGTCCTGGGGCTCCATTGTCAGAACCCCTGGTCTAGGTCAAGCCCGTGAAACTTGTCCTTTTTCCCAGTGTGAGCCCATGTCCCAGAGGTGTCAGTGCTCACACTCTGAGGAGGTAGCAGAGACTTACAGCTCCATAGCGCCACAGTGGAGAGGCCGGGGTTCGACTCCTCCACTTGGTTCTTACTCTCTGGGAGTGAAAATCTACAAGCAAGGACAGTTCCCGGGCAGGTCGGCAGGCAGTCCGTCAAAGGGTCTCAGCAGGTGAGTTCCAGGAAGGAAATGACAGGGCCTAAGGGAGGGTGGCTGCCAAGCTGAGGCCCGCTCAGCCTGGGGAAGAGGCCATGGGGCAGGGCCAGCCTGGCGTAGAGCCCTGTGCTACTGACGTGGCCATGTCTGATGACCGTTCTAGGTACTGTTGCTCACCACGTGTGTGGTGGTGAGTGTCCGCTCCTCCCAGGGACACCATGACTCTGTGACTGGCACAAAGATGGTCCTGCCTGAACTGGTAGAACTTGGAGCCACCAGTGGCCAGCTGCCAGGGGCCGCAAACCCCCAGCTCTGGAACAGCATTCTCCTGGCTTCCACGGAGTTTCCCACACGTGGAGCCTCTTTGGAAGGCAAACCATGTCACCTACGTCAGCACACGCTGTGTGAACTGCATTGAGGGCCCTTGTTTCGCGCTTAGGCGGAAATCAAAGGCGGACTCGAAAGGTTAAAAAGGTTTTATTTGTGGATAGAAAGGAAACGTCACATGGGGTCATGTTGTGGGACCTGGAAACCAGTAGTCCCCTGGGTTAGGTTGGAAATCGGGTTTTATAGTTTTTATTTTATTTTATATTTTTTATTACCCGAGGGTGGAGGTTTTGGCATGGACTGGCGTGAAGGAGAAGTGCAAATGGACGTTTCTTGGGAAGGAGAAGGGGCTAATCAACACCTTTTGGGTATATGTGGACCTCCCACAGTCCACCCTTCAAGTTCCCCTCTCAATGACTGCCCTAACTGCTGTTAGAAATAGGGATGACAAAGTCTATTCAGTGACTGCTTCCTGCTGACAGGGGGCGATGAAGGGGCCCACAGCGTCAGGACTGACCACGAGAGGGGGTTATCGAGGGGACCAAGATAGTAGGTCATTTTTAATTCCATCAGGGGCATCTGTAGATTGATGGATTCTAGATGAGAGGAAACGAAGTTGACAAGTAAGTTTAAAATGCAAGGCCCAAACACAAGCAAGAGAATAATGGCAAGTATAGGCCCCAGAAAGGGTAGGAAGCATGTCCTGGAGAGGAGCCAGGATTTTATTTGATCCCATACCTGTGTGGATATCTGAGTTTCGAGGGACTTTTTTCGGAGCCACTTAGCCTGTTGGTGAATGTAATCTGCACATTCCTCTACAATGCCTGAAGTGTTTATATATGTGCAACAGGAAGCATTGGCGATGGCACATACCCCCCCTTGTTTACCCAAAGGAAAATCTAGGGCCAGCTGTGGTCCATGACCATGACTTTTGTATGGCAAGGGACGACAGAGACCTTTGTGTGTCCTTAATGGCAAGGCTGACCTGGTCTGAGGTGCCCTTTATTACCTTGGTCAGGTTTTTTGTCCCTTCATTTGAAGCAGATGGTACCTCAGTGTCAGGGAGCAGTGAGGATCACATGATACCGATGCTCTGTCTGTCTGTCTGTCTAGTGGGAAGGCCACGAACCTCATGTGGTTTTTAGATTTACATTATGTATAGTGAAATAAAATGAAACACTCATCTCCTCGGCCACACTAGTCAGGTTTCAAGGGCTTCCTGGCCACATGAGGCCTGGGGCTGCCATCTTTGTCTGCACAGGTGCAGCACCTAGGCCAGGTAGAGCATCGGGCTGAGCTCTGTGTAGGTTAAAGTGGGTGGGGTGTTGACTAGAAGACCGAGGGGCCATTCCTTCATGGAGAGGAGCACGGGCCCAGTCAGCCTGGGCCACGCCTGGCTGATGACCCACAAGGGGCTCAGGCCAGGGTTCTTGACCCCCGTGATTCTCCACCAGCACTGTCAACATTTGGAGCAGGGCCTTGCATGTGTCCTTGACTGACCTTGAACTCCTGGGCCCAAACCATCCTCCCGCCTCAGGTACCCCCTTCCCCATTCCCCAGTCCCTGGGTCACAGATGTGCTGCTGCACCAGTTGCTGTGGGGCTGTCTCAGCGTCATAGGATTCTTGACCTTGATCTACGGGATACCAGGAGCACCTCCCCCAACACCTATTGTGACATTGCTCAGCGTGCCTGGAAGTGGGGAGGCAGGGCAGGGGCACAGTCACCCCAGCCATAGAAGCCCTGTAACCTGGTTTCCATTGCTTCCCTTCATTTACAGTGAGCTGGGGATGGGGTTGGAACCCGGGACCCTCGGGGAGACAGATGCGGGGGTCAGGGATAGCTGCCTTGGTTCATGGCTGAAGGACAGATCTACACAGACAGCCCTTCTTTCACCTCCTCCTTCTCCTGGGTCTCTTTAGGCAAACCACTGGCCCTGGTCCAGAGATAATTAGACCCATCTTTCCTTCCTCCCCGCCCGGCCCTAAGCCTGTAGTTGACAATGGTAACATTGTCGAGCAGTCCACATGGTCACATTGAAGTGTTTAATCTTGCAGTCAGCTCGGCCGCCCCGCCCCAACATCTGTGCAGACCGCCATGCTCAGGACCAGAGACGCCCAGGATGCCTCGGGTGCAGCCCCCTCCCTGGATCAACAAGAAGGCTGTGTCTCCCCAAACCCTCTTGGTGGGCTGGTGGGGGGTTCTGGGGACCTGGTTGCTATTTGAGCACTTGGTGGAACGTCCTAGATTTGAAGCAGCTGCTCAGAGTGGGGGAGACAGTGTTGCATGTGCCCTTCTCCAGGCAGGGCCCTGCCCTGGATTTGGGAACCAGTGGGGGGGTGGGGGAGTGTGTGTGGTTAAAGCCACAGAGGCTGCTGCCTCCCTCTGAGGGTGATTCTGCATCAGGCAGGGGCAGAATTCACAAGGAGGACTCAGGGAGGGACCAGAGTCACACACAGAGCCCTTGCTCTCTGAGATTTCTTTTATGGACATTGATGTGAACCCGTGGAGTGTGCCAGAGGCTTCGTGTACGTCGAGCTGCTTCATTTAATCACCTCCCCAGTACGAGGTTGGTGGTGGTTCCCAGGTGAAGGAGAGACAGTGTGGCTGGTAGTGAGGCTCTGGCCTCTGGGACTTCAGATCAGCTGTGACTGTGGACAAGTGACTTTCCACTCAGCCTCAGCGTCTGCGTCTGTGCTTCTGAGCAGGACTCAAGGAGATGCCATGTGCGAGGCACAGGGGAGGTGGCATTCAGGCCAGTGAGAGAGAAAGCCGGCTCCTCCTCACACCTGGCAGCTAACCGAGCAGAAGAGAAATCAGCAATTGTGGGTGAGGATGTGCAGAGGTCAGGATGCTTGTGCATCGTTGGCAGGAGTGTAAGATGAGGCAGCTGCCGGGGCAAATAGTGGGGCCGTTCTTCAAAATGATAAAAATAGAATTATTGTACGACCCAGCATTCTACACGCTATGAAAAAAATGAAAGCAGGGTCTCCGTGAGACATTTGCACACCCACGTTGAGAGCAGCATTATTCACAGTGACTGACATGGAGAGGTGGCCCCAGTTCCAGGGACGGATGAATAGAATGTGGTCTGTTCACACACTGGAGTATTATTCAGCCTTGAAAAGGAAGGAAATTCTGACACCTGCTAAAGCATGGATGAGCTTTGAGGGTATTGTGCTGAGTTAACTAAGTCAGTTAGGGAGAGAAAATTGCTGCCTGGTTCATGGATAGGGGGTGGTTCTTAGAGGAGTCAGGTTCACAGAGACAGGAAGTAGAATGGTGGTTGCTAGGGGCTGGGTGGGGGAAGGAGCAGAGAATAGAGAGAGTTTTATGGGGTGGAGTGTGTTTGACACCACTGAACTAAAAGCAGTCAGAACAGTGCATTTTCTTTAGGTGCGCTTTACCACGGTTAGGCATAAAGATGGTGATATGGTGGCTGTCACCTGGCGCAGGGGCTGCATAGGTGAAGATGCTGCCGTCTAGATGGGCTTCTACCAACTGCTCTACTGTGGCAAGCCACCAAGGGCTTTTGCCTCTGCGTGCATGCTGGGGAGGCCATGGGGTGCTTGCTGATGGTGGGGACAGGTGTGAGGATCCCCTGTGTTTTCTGCACTGCCCTTCACTTCGGCTCTGTGTGCTGTTTCCCAGGAGCTGGGAGCGGAGCGCGTGGAACCCTGGGTATCCAGAACTTGGGATTGCCCTTTTCCCATCCCTCTGCCTTGCCATGCAAATCTTTGTGTGAATGACGAACCATCCTCGAATTTCACATCCCTGAGGATGCAGGACCATAAATCGCCTTGGCAGGTCAGGTCCAGTGGATTCTGTGCCAGGATCTTCCGGGTTGTATCCCTGCAGCAAGGGTAGTTGCTGGGCGAGGGCCTAGGGGATGAGACCTAAGCAGTCAGGGTCACAGCCGTCCAGCTGTAGCTGCTGGTTGTCGTGTGCACTTCGGTTAGTTCTGCTGCTTCCTTGATCCTCCTCATTTGAGGGTCTGCCTCAGTGCCGACAGCAGCAAAGAGCCTTGGATCCATCTGAGCTCACCGGCCAGGGGTGCAGAATTCTCACGTGGACTAGCGGCTTTTGCCTGGAAAGTGTTCCTGTGCTCCTAAACTATTTCTTCCTGTCTCAGAGCTTGGCGGCATCTTTGAGGGCAGTGAGAGGACCACATAGTCTGGAAGCTGGCCAGTTTTTTCCTAAAACACCATAAAGTTTTGGAGGGAGCTGCTTGGTGACAAACTTGTGTACCGTACATTTTTAGCTCTTCCCCGCTGGGTGGAGGAAGTGCAGAGCCCTGCGGGAGAACCCACAGCACCCTGCCACCAGGACAGGCACCATTCTGCAGTTCAGGTGTCCTGCACGGCTGTCCCCATAAGAACTGCTTTCTGAGGCCAGTGACCACATCCAGTGAATGGTGTCCCTGTCGTCTTTATCTGTATGGGCTACCATTGGTCATTGTTCCCTCCTTGTTCTCTGCTCGGCCTTCCCTTGGGCCTATCTCTTACAGTGATCATGGACTCTGTCTCCCACACAGGAGACACGGCTACCTGTGGTCCCCTAGTCCTTCCATTGTATAAGCAAGTTTCCTGAATGACTTTATGAAAACTCAGCTCAAAGGTCCAGACTCGAGCACTCAGGGAGTTCTGGACCTCTCTCTCTAGCTGTCTGCCCCAGTGTTCCCCTCTGAGCTGTGTGCCTCTTTTTCTCTTTGCCCATGGTCCTGTTGCCCCCCAGGCCTTTCCGAGCAGCCCTGGACACCCCTTCTCCATTTCCTGCTTTTCAAACCCTTGCATCAGGTCTGTTGGTTTTCCTGGAGAAGGACTTCTTGCCTGTCCTCCCTTTCTGTAGTCAAGACAGGGGATAGGAAATACCGTCGTTCTCCTCCTGGGCCAGCCAGGGTTGGTAGTGGCAAAGTGAGTGCCAGGTGGAAGAAAAGAATGTGTGATTGTTTAGTGATGCCTGGCCTGAGTGCAGGAAGGGGGAAGGGAACATGTGTACTGGGTACATACCATCCCGATCCAGGCTCTCCTAGAGCTCCTGCCCTGTTAACCTCCCCCCATAACACTTACCATTGGATCACCTGGCCTCTGTCTAAAGTAGATCTCACCATGGCACCACCCCCACAGCAACAGACCAAACTAGTCTCGTTGAATGGGGTTAAGGATTGAATCCTTAGCACGGCATTCGAGAACCTTCCCAGTGAAGAACAAGCTTGTCTTTTTCTGATTATTCCCAACAGACTTCTCACCTACACTCATCCACATGTTGCTTCTTGTCCCTCAGGCCTTCAGTTGCGATGCTGTTCCCTGTCCTTTGGGGATAGCCAACCTCACTCTTCCTAAGAGTTCATTCAGTACCTCCCCTGTGAGGAACTCCCACCTGCAGAGTGGTGAAAATAACAGAATGAACCATCTCTTTCCAGACTGTTTCCTCTAAATCCTTGACATGCAAGCATTTGACCCATAACCAAGCTTTACTGATGCAGTGATCTTGCTGAAGGCATTCACTCAATAGAAAGACGTCCACCAAGAGCTGTGTGAGAGCGCACGGTTTCTTTCTGTCTTCTTTCTTTCTTTTTTGTATCACTGGGGTTTGAACTCAGGGCCTCACACTTGCTAGGCAGGCATTCTTAACACTTGAGCCATTCTGCCAACCCTTGTTTTCGTGATGGTTTTTTCAGAATAGGGTCTCAGGAAGTATTTGCCCAGGCTGGCTTTGAACCATGATCTTCCTGATCTCTGCCACCTGAGTAGCTAGGATTCCAGCCATTAGCCACCGGTGCCTGCTGAATGTGCTGTTTCTAATGGCTACAGGCTAGAAAGCCCAAATGCCTGTCTAAAGATAAGTTCTGGCCTGTGTGTACTATGGGGTCCCACCCAGCAATGGCAAAGCCAAGCAGTGGAAACAGGTACAGAAGGCCACGTAGTCAGGTGTCATGTGACGAAGGCACCTGGTGTCGGTAGGGTGGTGTTCATTTTTGGGAAGAAGGGGGAGGTGTGGGCAGGCCCTGCTGATACGTCTTTGGTGCTGGTAATGAGTGGGTTGCGGCCTGTTCTGGGTGTGTCTGTGTTACGGAAATCCACCAGGATTTGGGGACACCTACCCTCTGTGCTCTTTGCTGTGTGTGTGTTTTATTAGTAAGATAATTTACTTAAAGTCTAGGAAGGAGTTAAGCAGAGAGTAATCTGTTCAATCTGTAGATTTAGGAAGCCCTGTGAACCACCAGGCCGGGCTGGGTCTGGGGGTGCAGGATGTAGGCTGTTGTAGCCCCTGTTCTTACAGAGCTTGGTCAAGGGGCACATCTTGATGTATTTGGAAATTACACAAGCCCAAGAAAGCAGTTCTCATAGTGAATGGTCACCTTGAGACGGCCCAGTCCTGTGTGTGCATTTCCTACCTGTGTGTTTCTGGGTGTGTGATAATTGGGCCCATGTTTGTTGGCTCAGAACTGCTGTTGTTGCAAAGCACCCCAACTCTAATCAGCTTAAAGAGCTTAAAGAGGACTTGCTTGGTGGAGCTCAACATTGTTCACAGACCTGAGAGCTACAACACTGACCTTCAGGAAGGTTGGCCTCAGACTACTGACCTCAGACCATGGCCGGGACCCCCTGTGCCATTCCAGCCTTGCCCGTTTTGCCGTTCTGCCTGGGTCTCTCTCTCTCTCTCTCTCTCTCTCTCTCTCTCTCTCTCTCTCTCTCTCTTACACACACACACACACACACACACCCTCACCAGCTTCCTCCTCCTGGCAGTGGGCTGTGGCTGCCCAGAGTGTTTAGAGTTCAAGGCAAAGAAAACATGCTGACTCTCTCACTAGCTTCTGGTAACAATAAGGTCAGGCTTCTGGTCAGGTTTGGGGCTTGTTTCCTGTCATCCCTCCACTCGCGAGAAGGGGGTCATCACACAAGATGGCAGTTCCCTTGAGATCACATGGCTTGACTGGGGGAGTGTCCACCAGGCTTCTCTAGAGAAAGACATGCTACCTGCTTGTGGCATCGTAGTGAGCTGTGCCCCCGGCCAAGGTGATCCACTGGGAGGCAGGGGAAATAGGTGGTTTTATATCTTTTTTCTCACATTTGTTAAGTGTTATTATACTGCTTTGTCTCTGTATATTGTTAGGTACACAGTAAGTAAGTATATTTTGGGGTTCATGCTCCTCATTTTGAGTGTGTTGGACACAGTTCCATGAAGCATGGTCTATACACCATGCGAGGGATTGTCTGAGTGTGGGCTCCCTTTGCACGTCTACACAGCAGGCTGCCAGTTGACTTGGTGTTGTGATCCCCTTGGTCAGAGGACTCTGTGGGAGGAAGAACCCCACAGCTGATGGGCGATTCCATCTGGAACCCTGGGATCTTTCCTGACATGTCAGAGGGTCATGAGAGGGGTCCCCCAGGGCTGGCTTCTTGTACCTTCCTGCCTCTAACCCTTTATTGATACCTTCTAGCCCAGACTTCCCTTCTTCAGTTTGGGGGCTGGGGCTTCAGGCTTTTGTAAATCGACACTGGGGCTGTCATGGGGTGCTTGCTATCAGGGTGCCTTTTTCCAGAACCTGTTCACTTTGGGATCATCTTTTGGTCTTGGGGAATTGGGTCTTTGAATCTCCAGAAGATGGAAGAGATGTTTGCAGTGTCAGTTCTCTTACAGCGGGGCGCCAGAATGCAAAGGCCACCTGTGGGAGAGCAGGTGACTCCTCAGGCCATGGGTCTTCATGGAAGGTTTTCTCGACGGGCTCAGAACAGATATGGATTCTAGACACTGGCTTAAAACCCAAGTCCCAGGCCATCAACTCTGGTCATTTCAGAAGTATGTGCAAAGCTGTGTTCTCCTATAAACACATGCAAACTTCCATCTACCTTAGTGACCACAATGAAGTCGTCTTGGTGTCAGGGCTGAAATCGCACAGAGCACACTGAGAGTGGCCTCCATATGAAATAAACCTTGGGAGGGCAAGACTTGGAATTTGTTTTGTCCTTTGAGTTATTCACTGCTTTTTTTTTTTTTTTTTGGAGAGGGTAGGTGATCTGGTCATGGCATTCTTTCTTGGATAATTCATACACATTTATTTCAGAACATTTGATGACAGGTGCTTCAGGAAGAACAAAAGGACACCACGGTTCATGCCTCTCTTGTATGCAAATAATTTGTGAAGGAAATTCACTCAGAAAGCCAAACCAGATTGCCCACAAATGTTCAATAGGAATTTAGTTGATCACTTTATGAGTTTCTTTAATTTAGAAAACCTTTATAACTGATAGCTCAACTGTCTTAACAGTATGTTAACAGTATGTCTTTTGCATTAAAATATCTTACATAGCTGTTGCAAGAAACTTTGTGATTACACGCCAGTGTTTTCTTTCTCGGTTGGGTGTGACTTGTGACTTGGTAAGTGTGTTTATTGTCAGGTGTGTTCTTTACTGTTTGGCCTGTTACAGTTCTTCTTTGTTTTTGCAAGTAAACGGGTCGTAACTAAATGAGTAAATGCTCATGTGCCCACCGTGCTGCTTCTGCCCCACTGGCTCATCGGGTTAGAGACCCCATAACAGTGGCCAACGCAAATTGCCATTTGCCAGGCACTCCTGTGTTGGAAAGGGCCATGTTGTATGCCTCTGAGGAAGAGAGGCACAGAGTTTCAATAACTTGGCCAAAGTCACATAGCTGGTGAGAAGCTTGGCTAAGACTCACACTCAGGCTACCTGGCTCTAGCGAGTGTGGAGGTCAAAGGTGTGGGCTTCAGTGCTCACCTAACTTATGACCATGGACAAGTTACCTGACTTCTCTGAGCCTCAGTTTCTTAATCCGTGAAGTGGGTATCAGCCCTGCCTCACTGCTTCCAGTAGATGATGGCTAGGAGTACTCGGTGTGGAACCCCGAGTTCCTGAGAAGCACTCAGGACTCATGCCTATTGCACTCCTGTGCAAGATTGCAGAATGCACCACTGCCTCGAGTCTCTTCTGGCCTCTTCTGCTGGGGGAGGAGCAGGAAAGATGGCTGGAAGAGACTGTGGGTGCCATCTGTCAGCAGTGCCCTCCTCACCCTCCGTAGCACCATGTGAACACCTCCTGTGGAACTCTAAGGGGACATTTTCCACAACAGCCTGCTCCCGCCTATGGGTAGAGCACAGACTCTCAACTGTGTGGAGCTGGAGGGAAATGAATGGACGGAAGAGCCCAAGTTGGTAGAACTTGGTGTAGGGTTAGAGTGAAGCAAGAGGAGGGGTATTGAGGGTGACTTCAGCCTCTCAGCTTGTGTGGAGACAAGCTTGTGTGGTTGAGGCTGCTCAACCACAGAACCAGGCCCGGTGAAAGAAATTCATGAATGGTTTAGGGAACTAACTTGGAATTGCCTTTTGAGGGTTATAATGGGAGATGTCACGAAGGTAAGGGGAGGCATACTGGCAAGAGATAAAACCATCTGTGTGTGTGGGTCATCTGCAGGTTCATTTGCATACAGGAGGTCATTTGCATACAGGAGGTCATCTGCATATAGGCTCATCTCCATGTAGGACGTCATTAGAATGTAGGAGTCATTTGCATGTAGAAGTAGGTCATTTGCATGTAAGGCCCCCTGCATGCAGGGAGCCTTCTGCATGTGGGTTGTAACCACAGTTGAGGACAAACTGTCATGGCGGTGGAGTGTGAGGAGACCAAGCTGAGCACTGGGGAGCACTAGTGATGTGGATGGGAAGAAGAGGCTGCATCTGCAGTCAGGTCTAAGATAGGTGGCTGGGTGTTGGGGGGCCATTAAAGGCTTTCACAGTGGGAGGAGCCCTGTGTTGATTGCTACCTGCCTCCATCCTACAGGATGTCCACCATTATCTCACCCAGGTGACTATGGGGTGGTCTTTAGGGACTTGGATTGGGTGTGGTGGTGGGTGGGGTGTACTGGGAGCTACTCCCTAGGGTGCACGGTGGGGGCTGGGGGCACATGCACTGACTGCTCCTTGGGGTCAGAGGTGCTCTCCAGGACTTGCAGCCACCTCCTGGGCCTTGGTTCCCCAGTGCTTTCACCTCTCTCTGTCCCCTGGAGAAAAACACCTCATAGCCGTGAGTGGTCCCCAGATGTTCCTTCCCCTTCATGGCAGACCTCCTCCCTCACGCTCGCAAACCTCCCTGGTGCCATACTCTGGGAGAAGAGCATGTGTTGTTGCTGCAGCTGGGCATGCCCAGTTCCATGTGGCATGCCCACACGCCATGTACACCAAAACTCAAGAATTGCCCTGCCTCAGGAACCCCAGTTGGGTAATTCCCAAAGGGCCCAGGAACTATAGCATGCACAGATGGTTGGAGTGGAATCTAGCTGAATCTGCAGCAGTGAGGATGAGTGAACACTCAAGGTAATGTGGATGAGTTAGAGAAGCCAGGTGCAGAAGAAAATACACCTCGTTCCTGTGCGGTGGGTTGAAGACAGGCTGAAGCATGCTATGGTTTGGGAAGTCGAGGAGGGGTGGGTGGCTGGCTATGTTCTGCTGTTTTTCTGGGTGGGGTTCTTATGTGAGGTTCCCTCTGTGACAGTTCAGTGACTGGCACACCTGTGGTTCATGCACACACTAAGCATGTAATAACGCAATTAGAAGTTCTGTATCAGAAGTGGAGAAACTTCCTTGCTGGGCTGTCCACATGGCTGCAGAGACACACGGTGACTAAGGTCTGTCTCTGGTTTGGGTGGGACCTGTGTTGGAAACCTAGCTCTGTGACCCTGGGTGTGCCCCTTGACACCTGCAGGTCTCCAGTGCTGTGCCAATGCCATGCTGTGTTCCCCTCCGAAGGCGACATGGGGGTGGAATGAACTAGCAGGTGGCAGGGACTGGCCCAGGCTCTTTGCCTTCCCTCCTACCATGGGGCACTTCCCCAGGCTCACATGACTCCCAGTGGACTGCCCTTCCTAGCAGCTGCCAGAAGGAACCCTCCCTCCCACTTCTCCATCAACAAATGAGAGGGACAGGTGGCACCTGTGGCCCTCCTTTCCTCTGCAGGCCAGAGAGTGCTCCTTGTGGGGTGAGGAGCCGTGCGGGGCAGAGCAGTCACTGGGAAGCACACAGGGTAGTTTCTGGAAGTCCTTCCCTCCAGTCAGCTCTCCATGAGTAACTTGGGGTTCCAGCAGCTACAGTCAGAGGTCACCTTCCCCAGACTGTCCCAAGGCCCAGCCTCTTTGTCCAGCCAGAGCTCCTGGCCTCAGGGCCTTTCTCTGCTCTTTCTGCCCAGTAGGGAGCAGCCCAAAGAGTACTAACTTCTCAGTGCTCCCTGCCTCCCCAATATCTTTCCCAGCTGTTACTAAGGTTGCTACCCTTAGAAAGATGAGATCTATCTGTAGGAAGGGCCTTTGGGATGTTAGTGGTAGGAGCCTCTTCCCTCAGTGGTGTTTCTGTCCTGCTTCCTTCCTGGAGCTGCACAGCCTGAGAGCTTTCAGGACTCCTAAATTGGAAGTATGCTAGCCTACGTCTCCTTTCTTCTGGCCATACTGGCTCTCCTCTTTCCTGTCACTCAGGTCCCCCCACCCACCACAGGCAGACGGATGGAGCTCTGTCTTCAGGAGAGGAGAGGTCCTGCAGATGCTAGGGCCAGCTGGAGCTGGTCATCCTGCCTCTGCCAGCACTTAATGACTTTCAGTGTTGTGCTTCAGTAGGCATGGCAGCCCAGGGCCATCGTGGAAACCCTGTCCTTGGGTTTATCTCCACCCTAGTATCACCTGTGAGACGGACATGCTGTCTAGTCTCACATCACCACCAGGAGAAGGCAGAAAGCTGGGATCCTTTTCCTTATTTTGGCCTGATGTCATTTTTGGAAGCCCCTAGGCTTTGTCCTTCACCTCTTTTCCGGCTGTTAGTCTGAGGGTGTGATTGTAAACCTTGGCTACCTTTTGGAAATACGTGGGGTGCTTTGAAAAAGTGCAGGCTTCCAGACCCCTCCCCAGAGCTGTTGATTCATTCACATGGGTCAGGATGGGGTAAGAACAGCATGGTGCCAGAGCCCCCTGTGGGCTTCTCTTCCCAGCTTCGTGTTCAGGATCCTTGAAGTCTGCCAAGATGGCAACATTTACACCATGGAAAATGTCAGACTCTACAGATCAGGTCTCAGTCAGAGCTGATAGTTATATTTACCACTGTGAGCCGGGGCATGCTTATTTTCAAAAAGTGTTCACAGTGATTCTTAAGTTCAGCCAAGGCTGAGAACCACTGGCCTAAGCTGTCCCAGGATTGGCGAAGCCAGGTGCATGTCACCAGTGATAGTTACCATTATCAAGCCCTAATAGATGATAAGCCACTTGTGTGAATTAACTCCTCACCCTCACGACGTTCCCTGAAGAGCAATTATTATCCTCATTTTTTAGATAGTGAGACCCAGGTCATTGCAGGTTGCCTGGTACCTTGTCCAGGGCCACACTGCTAGTTGGCGGCTGAGCCCCAGCTAGTTGGATACTTAGTTGCTCAAGATGACCGTGGGGTTTGCAGGGTGTCAATGTGGGATGGGCAGTTGCCACCAGGGGTTGCTTTGTACTGATCTTCACCCAGCTCAGGCCAGGTACTTAGACTCTGTGCCAGGAGAAAGAAACCCAGAGACTAATGGGCTTTTGCTGCTGGTGTGTTTTCTTCCCCTTCCAGTGGAACACGACAAAGAATTCTTCCACCCACGGTACCACCACCGGGAATTCCGGTTTGATCTTTCCAAGATCCCAGAAGGGGAAGCTGTGACTGCAGCAGAATTCCGGATCTATAAGGACTACATCCGGGAACGCTTTGACAACGAGACCTTCAGGATCAGTGTCTACCAGGTGCTACAGGAACACTTGGGCAGGTGGGTGCTGCAGTGGTGCTGGAGGGGGTGGTGCTAAGTTTCCTCCAGCTACAGGGGAAAAAGGGGTGATGGCCACGGATGGGGCAGACAGCAGCAGGACAGTCATGGTGACTTCCATCATGGACCACCAGTTACACAGGCCCTGGATGGGTTGTCATTTCTAAAGAAGGTGTATGATATATGTCACTGTCTTAACACTGTGCCTGACCTAAATGTGGGCAGGCATAGAGGGGCCAGGGAACCTAGTCTATGGCCCTGTGGGGGAGGGTATGGAACATCTGGTTCCTGGCCGTGTACTCAGGGAAGACAGGAGAAGTGGGAGAGTTGGTGCTGACGGTCTCTCTGTCTCCCACGTGCCACTCTGGAACCCTGCGTGATGTCCACCGATCAATGAAAGTGGCTTTTATAGTAAAATATTAGGGGAAAAACCCCAATCCAAAACCAAACAGCCAGAGAACTTGAAGCCTTCCAAGAACCACTACTAGGTCAGGAACCAACAGTTTGTGCTAAGACTTTAATTTCTGGCTCTTGAGAGAGCCAAGAATTCTAAAAACTGGAACACCTGTGAGTAGTACATCTGAACAGCCAGTGTCCTTCTCCATGCTGGGCTTTTGGATTGCTCAGGTCATGGGACTTTTATTGTCCCCTCCTGCCCCAACCCCAAATGCAATGGCATGGTAATTAATGGAAGCTGGTGGCTCTTGTTCTTCAGCTGGGAAGGGGACTCATCACTGCAGACAGGGACTGGAAACTCTCATCTCACTTGCCGAGCACTGCTGTGTTTGGATCATCTTGACTAAGTGGCCTAAAACCACAGTGAGAGGTCACCCAGTAAGAAAGTGGCCACATGAGCATATGGCCCAAGTTTGGGAAGCTGGAGCCCATGCTTACAAAAAGTATTTCTGTTGAAAATTTGGTTTTAGATAGGTATGGCATGGCCATAGATTAAACACTGGTAATTAAGGCTTGTTGCTACTGCCAAGTCCCAGCCTCCTGACCCCAAGGCAGCCTGTGCCCCATTCCATGAGTTGCCTCAGGCAGCAGGTATACCTATACACGGAGCCCACCACACGTTCTTCTGTTGTCACATGGTCAGTCCTTCCCCGTCCTTGTGCTTTCAGTCCTCACTAGGTCCCATCATGTGGGTTGTGTGGTGGGCTATCTCACGGTTACTCACAAGTGTGTGGTGGACTTTCTGTTCTGTTAGTATGGACAGTGTCTCAGGGGGGCTTGTGTGACATGCCTGTGCCTCTCAACCCTTTTTGCTCTAGTCATTTTTCAGATGGGGTCTCACTTTGATTGGACAAGCCTCAGACTGTCATCCTCCTGCCTCTGCCTCCCATGTAGATGGGATTACATGCATGCTTCTCCATGCCTGGCTCTGCACTTGGTTCTTGACGGATGCAACCCCTGTGCTGCTCTTTGTTTGAGGGACATCTCCACCAATCCCTTCCATACCTGCTCTGTCTCACAAGTGGGGAGGGGCTGGAGGCTCAGTGACCTACAAGCCGTCCTGTTCTGCCGTCATGGAGGTCGAAGCTACTACCTTTACAGAGACGATGTGATGTTCTCTGCAGTTCTTTTACTAACCCCTGCTGAGCATCCGTGCTGCAGGCTCTGTTCTTGGAGAACAGAGAATTTACTCATAGTAAAGATGAGAGAATTTACTCATAGTAAAGCACCCAACTGTCACCTTAAAACAATAGGACTTTATTCTCCCAGAGTTCTGGAGACAGGAAGCCCAGAATCAAGGTGTCAGTAGGGCCCTGCCCCTTTTGACGCCCTAAAGGATGTAGGGGGTGTTGATTGTTGGTGCTTTCTGGCTTTGAGTCTAGAACCAAGATGAGCCTGGTAATTCCCAGGTGGAGTAATTTAGCTCTTCCGAACCTGGATTGGAACCCTGCCATCTGGCGTACTGTGGTCCTGGAAGTAGTAACCTCAGAGCCTCTGTTTTCTGCTCTATAAATGGGGATAATAATTGAATCTCTCTCCCAGGGCTGTGAGGAGGATGAAGGGAGTCAAGGTTCTGAGAACAGTGTCTGACACATAGCAAGTGCTCAATAAAGTTTTACTAAGCCTCATCCTCTCCTACCACCCGTCATTGCCAGACATAGCTGTCCTTCATAGGAGAAGGGATAGCTTAAGCTTGGACCTCATTACGGTCTTCTCTGTGTCTTCGCAGTACCATATCCCTCAATTTTGCAGTCTCCGATGGCGACAGAGGTTTGAGCTGGAAAAACGCTCCTTGGATCCTGTGCGTCCAGCAGCTCTCTATGCAGAGGCCAAGTGCTCTTTGGCTTGTTCCCAGTGGGGACATGCATCTTCTTCCAGCCAAAGGCCTCCTGCCTGTCTGGGTCCCACCAAGGAGCCCAGATTCTGCCTTCATAAGCCCTGGCTGTGCAGCCACCCTGGTGTCCGTGCTAAGGGAGCTGTGCTCTTGTTGTCACCCTCGCCCAGCTGCGTAGGGCTGGGACATCTGGCTCTCTGGCAGGCTCTGCCCGAGCTCTGGGGAAGCTCGGGGGTGCCGGAGATTAGCTGCTGCGGGTTGGCCTCAGTATCTCTCCCCATGTGAGAGTCACTTTTGAGTCCTCTTGATCTCTTGGAATCCAGATTAAATTCCGATAATGAGCCGAGCTGGAGGCCTTCCATGGCCCTGGGGCGCTGCTTCAAGCTTGGCCCCAGACAGCTGGAAAGGAGTGCAGGAGCCGCCCTTGGTGGGCTGTGGGCCAGTGGGGGCTCAGAGGCGGGTCTGGGGATGGTGGCCCTGGTTCTAGAGGCCTTGTGGGGAGGGTGGGGTGGCAAAGGGACCAGAGTCAGCCTCGTTTTCTAAACTCTGGACAGCAAGCTGGACCAGCTGGGGCCTGGTCTCCAGGAGTTGGCTTTGCTTCTGTCCCTGTTGGAGCAGGTTGTTTGGGGCAGAGGTCTGGTTGGCTTACCTCTTCCACATGTGAAACTGGAACTGGATGCTCCACCACCATCCCCCACCCCTCCAACCCCAGTGTGTCCCAGGCTTGCTCCCTGTGCTTGTGCCTTGAGAGCCCCAGCGAGGCTAGGCCCTGTCACCACCAAGGTCGAGATGATGACAGCAGCTGGATGAAAAATGTCCCCCAGTCCATCTCAGGGACTTTGGCTGCCAGGAGAGTGACCTCAGAGTGTCTCCAGTGCCAAGATCAGGATCAGCTGCAGCCTGAGTCACTCTGAGGCTGAAGGGGCTGGTCCCTGTCTGTCCCCCACAGGGGCGAGGTCAGCAGAGGAGGCCGAGGTGCAGCTCACGGCCCGCATCAGCCCATGTGCATGCTCCTGTTCCCGTGCCACCCTGGGTGGGGAGTGCTCTGTAGTGCAGCCTGGCCAGCGACTTGCCCAGGCTGTCTTGCCTGGCTTCTGCTCCCCACTTGGAAGAGGTGCTGAGGGTCTCACCTCCAGGAGCACACACCTGCTTGCGGCTTTCCCTGTGCCTCTGGAGAAGGAGATGTCACATAGAGCTTCCCCATTCCCCTAGTAGGTCCACTGCACTTCTCCAGCCAGATGGGGAGCAGGTGAGGCTTCGGCCTCTGATCTGGCGCTCCGAGGGCCGGCACAGCTGTGTCCCAGGGACACGGTGGTGACTTTGGTGCTCTGCGCAAGAAGGTTTGTGGAAATGGATGCAGGAAGAACACTGTAGTCCCTGCAACCCAGGATGGCCTCAAGCCCTGGGCAGATGGGTCTCAGGGCCTCATTACATCCAGTCATTTTCTGGGGACTTGAGGTGGCAGTTGTGTCATGCATAGTAGGTTCTGGGCAGGAGTGGAGCTGACTTTAGCCACATGAGCACATTTGAGCAGAGGGACAGGGACCCATTCCCGAGCACATCCCACCCCTGCAGTCTGGGTTTCTCCTTTTGTGGCGCTTACCACTTGTGACTGGGTGGTGGACACTCCACCTCCGTTATGTGTCTTGGAAGTGACCTGTGAAAACGTGTCCCGTTTTTACAGACCCCGAGACTGGCTGAGAGCCGGGAGGTCGCACAGCTGGGGAGTGGCAGCAGTGGGACCGAACATGGGTCTCTCAGATGCCAGCTCTCACAGGCCTTGCTGCGGCAGTGCCATGGTGCCTCCTGTTCGTCCCCCTCTCCCAGTGGGCCCAACATGGCCAGGATGAGCTCTAGCTGTGGTTTTCACTGTGACAGGGCACTGGAGCCAGTTAAAGCTCCTAGTAACACAGGGTGGACCCGAGCGTTGGTATTTTGCAGAAGCTTCCAGGTGGTGCCTGCACGTGGGGCTGGGAGCAGATGGTGTCTGTCGCCTGTGAGAGAGTCTCTGGCCCCGCCTGGTGCCTTCCACTCATTCTCTTGGAGACTTCTCCTTCCTACAGGATGGAGCCCAGATTGTGGTCCAGACCATGTCTGTCATTCTCAATGGCATAGGAAAGGGACTGGCTGAGGGTGGAGATCCCTTCGGGCTCTGGCTCTGGAAGCTTCCGGAAGCTTCTGGAACCTTCGTACTGCTCCTGCAGGCCTACGTGCCTGGTTCCACGTCTCCTGGCTTCTGCCCCTTGCCACTACACCTCAGCCCCAGGGCGTGAGCTCTAGTTTCGAGCTGCCTTCTCAGGAGGAGCCAGGTCAGCTCCCAGGAGCCTCTCCAGACAGCAGAGGGGAGCGGCTGACGGCCACATCACCAGCATGTCCTGGAAGGTCAGAGGAGAGGCGCGAGTAGCCTTGGTCAAGGCCACCTTGGCAGCCCTCCTGCCGCCACTTTCTCTGGGCCCCTCTCCAGCTCCGTGCTGCATAGTTCAAGTGACGGTCCTTGGGACCTCGTATCTGCCCTTGTGGCCCTCTCACTGGTTTGCAGGGATTGTTCTGGAAAAAGCCTGAATTCAAGGCCGCCCAGCCAGGCAGGATGGCAAGCCACTGTGTCCAATCCAGTTAGTGCTGCTAGCGCAGCCAGCAGGCCCCACTCAACATCCCGGGGCCAAACGCCCGCTGGCTTCCTGTCCTGTGGTCTGAGGCCATCTGGTGGGCCTTGGTGGCTGTTTTGATCTTCGTGCCTTTGATTTCCTTCCATAATTCATCTCAAGCCTAGCTTCTTGGCGGCAGTGGGTGGTGGTCGGGGTATCAGCGGTAACAGGCTTCGTCTGTGGAGTGCTTGCCAGGGGAGTGGGGGAAGGGGACTCCTTGCAGACCTGAATCACACAAAGTCTGGCTGGACTTGGTCAGTCTCGCTGCTCTTGCAGACCCCACATGGGAAAGGGCTGCTCCCTCAATGGCAACTGATTTGGTCAACGTCACAATGCAATCCACAGTTACCTCTTCTCTATGACACATCTCTGAACTGGAAGAAGAGGTGGCTGCCACCAGGGACGGTGATGATGACAAAACCTAACTAGGTGCCACTGCCTCTCTTTAGAACTTTCCAAACAACCCTCCCAGTGGAGGTGTTCTTATCCACCCATTTTACAGGTAAGGAAACTGAGGCACGGTGCCAGGTTGGGGAGAAGGAAAAACAGCTTCCCCTTTCCCCTTGTTACATGTGTTTTTCTTCCTTGGCTAGTGGGTACACATTTTCCTTTCTCCCCACAGCAGTCCTATGAACTGGGTGATGGTGAGGCCAGTTGTATTTCCACATAAGGAAACTGAGGCAGAGAAGACAAATGACCTGCCTTGCTGTGAAGCGAGGAGGATTTTGCCACTTGGAGCCCTCTCGCTCCACCACTCGAAGTGCGTGAACTTCGCTCACAGGCCTTGGTGAGTGGGAGCTGTGGTGGCCTCGGGAATGGCCCAGCTGCAGGGCCATGCACGGCAGGGGCCGAGTCTGTTTTGCTTGCTGTAAGTCTTTTTGCCTGCAGCCTGGCACATAGTAGGCCCTTGTAAAACACCTGTGGCATGAAAGGATGAAAGGGTGGCGTGACCTTATGCTTTAGAAGGTGGCTTCCTAAGCTCAGAACATCACAGTGTCCTCCATTGCATTGACGTGAGAACCCCACTTTGGGTGTCTGCAGCACAAGTGCGTCAACCAGCACCTTTTCCCTGGCTTCGTGTGTCCCAGCAAACATTCCAGAATGTGCTGTCTTCCAGAACTGAGACGGGAGAATGCCTTGTTTGCAATCTTTCTTCAGCATCTGAGCTCAATTTCCAAAAAGTGAAAATTGCCTGTAATTACAGTACTTTCAATCCTGTGCAAGTTTCCCTGTGATAATCATAATTATATTTTTTAGAGCTGGTGGGCTGGTGGGTATCCAAGGGTAGGTTGGCTGTCATTGGTGAGGAGGGGAAACATCAGTGTGTGCTGTGGCCCTGGGTTCCTGACGCTGGAATGCATCTGGGGATGACGAGCTATAGGATCGGGGCTGTCTGGATAACTTGATCTGACACTTTAATTCCAAAAGCACTTCATGCTTGGATCAGGACCTCTGCCCGCCTATAGGAGCCTATTTTTCCAAATGTATTAACATCTGTATTTCATAGCAGGGCCTGTAATTGCTTTAGCCTTTTTGGCAGGAGACAAAGGGAATTAATATTTTTCAATTTGGTCATGAGCGGTCATCTGTAGCTGAGGAGCAAAGGACCTGCTCAGATACTAGGCCTGTGAGGATGGGGAACACAGGCACACCAGAACGACATCGTCTTAAAGACACACCTACGGTTAATGAAGTTCTCGGTTATTTCAAATTCAGGTCAGAGGTAGGCGTTCTTCCTTTGTACCCTACTACCAATTCCCATGAGCACCAATTTTGTGGTTTTTTTCTCAACAACGCCCCTGACTTCACCACTCCAAGAATGGAGGACGCAAAGCTGACACCCAGGCCTACATTGTAGCATGGGTGGCACTCATGTCCCACTGGCCACTGGCCTCTCTGAGATGAGGACTGGGTGAGCATGACAGTGAATGGTTACAAAAGGCCCAAGAGCACAGGGCAGTGGGACCAGGAAAGGAGGAGGCCAGGTCGGGGGATGGTGCCAAGCACAGTCCCAGGAGAGTGACTGGCTCACTCCTCTTGCATGGGGTTCTGAGATGAAGTCGTGCTCTGTGGGGTCAGGGAGGCTGCAGGGTTTTTGTCAACCCCAGGCATCCTAGCTTCGGCCCTGTGGTCTCTTGTGCAGCCTCCCTGCCTCTATGGCATCTCTCTGCACTCAGGTGTGAAACCAGGAATGCCTCCAGATTTCGTCGTGTCCCCTAGGTGGCAGATTGCACCATGTTGAGGGGGTTCCAGTTCCCAGGAACATCCACCTGTGTGCTCATGACACCTGGCAGTGAGACCTCTGGGGCCTCATGTCCCAGTGGGAAACCCAGAGGCCCCCACACTTTGGACATGGCTGCTGGAGCTGGTGGTGCTTAGAGTAGGAAGCCCCTTGCCCTTCCTGTGCTCCTCCTGCCCTCCCATTCGTTTTGCTTGCTGCTTCCCCCCACCCCTCTACTCATCTCATGGGCTTCTGTTGCCTGAGCCAACCTGTTTTTTGAACTCCCACCCAGGAGCCTGTTTAAAAGAGAATACAGACCCCACGTTTCGCTTGGTGAATCTGATGCAGGACGTGAAACCATTGTTACTAGTGTTTCAAAACAAGCTCCCAGGACTGGCCGCTTGTGGGGCTCGGTGCAAAATGTCAGTGTGGAGCCCCTTGTTGAAAAACGTACCAGTGATCTCAAACAGCGACAGAGGAGTGTGGAGTCACCCGTGAAGCGGGTTCTGCAAGTCCCTCGTCGTAGGTGTTCATTGATATCCATGGCCAGTGGGTGGTGGTGAATTTGCCACCCAGAGGACCCCATGGCTTTGAGCCCCAGATGCCCAGAGCCCTGCTTGGGCTGATTTCCATCCCTTCCTCATCGCCTCGCCCCCTCCAGGTGGTTCCGATTAAACAAAGTAGTTGCGTTCAAGCCCTTAACTTAGGATCTGCTTCCGAGGGGACCCTGGAACATGACAGGTGAGGGGAGTGCGCCCCACTTGGGCAGCCAGCAAGATTCCATGCCTTGAGACATGTTTAGCGCCTGGCCCAGCTCTGGGAACCTGGCAAGCACCTACTAAGTGTGTGCCACTTGCCTTCGCCTTCCCTCTTCCCGGCACCTTCTGGTTTCAGGGTGCTGCCATCACAGTGAGTTGCAGACATCCCTTCCCCCTTCTTCTAGATGTTCCCATCAGCTTTTGCTTTTGAGAGTCTTGAGCTTGTTAGCTATCTGAGCCAGCTATGTCAGTAACATAGATGGAGACACTTTGTATCGTTCTACAATGATTTACAGGTGTAAGTCACCAAGTAGTCTTAATTTTACTTGGGACAGTGGCAATCACAGGCTCTATTCCATTCCAGTTTTAGTTAGGTTAATTCTTAGGTAACACATTGCATTTCACATGATACATAGGTTGCAGAATGGCTAAGCAGGGTCAAAGGGGTCAAAACAGTCTCACTGAAGACAAGGTCAGAGAGCTGAACAGATGCAGAGAGTCATGCAGAACTTAGAGGAGGCCTTAACATAAGGAACCCTGCCACACCACTGGGGTGCAGGGATGCTAGGGTAGAGCTGATTCAGAGCACAGAGCTGGCTCAAGGCTCTGAATGGGTTGGACCAACAGCAGTTCATTTCAAGTGGGCCTTGTCACGGGGGCTCGGGCTGAGCTGAAACCCAGGGATAGAGTGAGGAGTTTGTTGCCTGTTGATCAGATCTGTGATATGCAGTGGGTGGTCTGCTGATAGGTCAGTGGGTGCCACTGTACCCCGGTGTTAGGTGTCCCTCCTTTTGTATGATCCAGGGGAAGGAGCTGTATCATTCCTTGGTCGCTGTGTTTGATGAGCTCACAGGCCTGGCTTCTTTGATAATGATTTTGACGCACATGTGTCTTATCCATTTGTTCCTGATTTAATTTGATAAGTTTGTAGGTGGTCACTTTTATTTGCGTAAATAAGTTATTAGTCTGCCTCATAGTTTGTGCTGGACAGATGGTGGTTATTTTCTTGCACAAACAAGATACAGAGTTGTCCTGCCTTAGCGTTTACACTCAGAATGGAGCAAACTCCTGCTTTGTTAAAATGGAGTCGCTCAGGGAAAGGCCCAGCCTGAAAGCCGCTGTGCTCTACAGTGATACGGAGTAACCTAGATCAGGGCACAGCCTGATCTCCACGATAACTGCATCGCTTGCTTCTTTCTGCCTTCAACTCCACTGTCAAGTTCACTTCCTTTCTGCACTTTTCCAGCTCTGGGTTTGGAATCTTAAAACAGCCTGTGGTTCTTTCTGTTATTGTTTTGTTTTTGAAGGTTAGAGAAATGACGTAGCATGAAAACTGTTTGTGTTGGTTTGCTTAGCCGAGTTTACCTTGTTCTATTTTGGTTTGAGCTGGAGGCTGGAGGAAATTGGGCAACCAGGGAAAGTCTAGAAAGATCCACCTCTACAATGCTGGTTGTGGGCAGCTGCCCATCTGTGCGGGACTTCCCAGAGCTGGTTCTGAAGCCCTGTGGTGGTCCCCTTGAGGCCTGGCTTCTTGGGAGGACTCCCAGGGTCTTGTGAATATGTCTGATGTGGGTGCTGGCATCAACGGGGGGGGGGGGGGCTCAGCTCTTGTCACTGGATTTCCTGATGGATTACACCTAGGTTAAAGGGAAGGACAGAATCTCCAGTTTTCCAGAAATTCTGGGGCCCACACTCTGAAGTCTTGAGCGATGGGGAGGAAGTGTTGAGTCTGCAAGGAAATTGGAGGTCTGCTTTCTTCCCAGTGTTGCCCCTGCTGGCCTGAATCCTCTTAGTTTTTCCTGACATGTGGGGAAAGGAGGTGGCCCTGAGTGGTGATGGGACAGGAATCAGGAGGAGAGCAGGAAATCCCAAACCATCTAGTAGTTTCTGACTAGAGGTCAGTTTGGGGTAAGTTGACCACCAACTCCTATCACCACCACCATTACCAGTCCTCAGTCGCAGCCAGGCCTGTGGCAGGTGGTGGTACAGAGATACTCAAGGCTGACCAGAGTCTCTCCTTAGCTAGTGTGGGGAACCAGCCTGGAACCTGGGAGGGGGCTCCCAGGTGGCTCAGGGTAGGATGGGTGGGTGAAGGCCCAGGGAAACCAGGAGTTGAATCCATTTCTGGAGATTCTGTGTGACCTGAAACACCTTCACTCTTCCTCTTAATAATGTAAACTACCACAAGTGAACCAGCAAGCCACCTCGGGGAGAGCACGCTGGGATGCAGCACAGTTGTTCAACACAATGGTTCAGCATGGGCGAGACCTGTACAGTGCTCTGCTGGGTGCTGGTGCTGGTGCAACAGAAGGAAAACGGGCTGGGTTTGCCAACGGGAGCTTATAATCTTTTGGGGAATGAGGAGAGCCCTAAGAATGGTGTGAGCTGGAGTGATTGCGGCTCTGGTTGCCTGGGGAGGACTTGGGCTTTGGGGCATTCACAACAACGTGATGCCATTTTCTGGGGAACTGAAGGAGGAGCAGAGGTGATAGATGTAAAGAGGAAGGAACAGTGTTGCAGTCAGCATGCCAAGGCCTGGGCGGGGGGGGCTTGGGTCTGGCACATTTAAATGAGAACCTGAAAAGTGGCTGGGGACAGGGAATAGCGTTTGAGGGATCAGGCCACATCAGCAGGCAGGTTACCAAAGCTCGTTGGCTCACTTGTGTGAGCTCCGTTGTCCTCTGAAGGATCTTAGTCAGGTGTGTAATATCTTTAAGTATGGGACACAGAGAGCATTGCTTTTCATCCTAAGAGCTAACAAGGGGCTTGAGACAAGACAGGTAGCTTTTCTGTCCATGCAGGCTGCAGGGGACAGGGGAACATGGGTGGGAAGGCAGGGAGGACCCCCGAGTTTCCTGCAGGTGGCAGCTCTCCCTCTGCCATCCCAGCCGTTGCTTCCCTGCATGGGGGTTCCAAGCTGCACGCTACCACCTGCAGGCTCACTCAGCCTCAGTCTCCCACCATGACACCTGCCTCTCAGGTATAGGGTTCAGTGAGCTCCTGAGCCAGGCGTGATCTAAGACTGCTGATTCTGGAATCAAGGTGAGTACAGTGTGGTTGGGAGTGCCTTGCTCTAGGGCCAGGGTAGGGTCAACTAGCAATGTGAAGGTGTCCCATTGACTTTGAGGTCTGGGACACTGACATCGAGGCCCTCTCCAAGCCACTGGGAGCCTTGGGCCTCGGGCTCTATGCTGCATCCTGACCTCACCATTCCATTTAATCCATCCCCTGAAATCATTTCCCCTGAAAGAGAGAAGTTCCATGGCCCAGGGACTCGGCTCCTCTGGGACTTGACTCTAGCTTTCCTCTGCCCAAAGCTTGTGTGCAAAGCCTATACTCTGACCAAGTCACAGTGAACCCAAGGACCAAACTGGGGACTTCCTCACACAGAGGATCCAGGTGCTACCAGGACCTCTGCTCATCTCTGCTGGTAGCTGCATCTCTGATAGGGGCAGTCTTCCATTTCTCACTGTGCCTCCCTTCCCTCTCCAGACCCCACCCTGTGATCCTCAGGTGTTCCCAAGTTTGAGAGCTTCTTTATCAGCTTCTATTTCCAGAGTAGACATTTTTTTTTGGCAGGACTTCTCAGAGCCTTTAAAGTGCTCTGTCCAGTGGGACATATCTAAGGGTCCGTGTCTCCCATGTTGCTTCCTCACCTTATTTAACCACAAAACCTCTATTAATGAGATGTGGTTTTGAGACCTTGATAAACTCCAAGCCCTTCATCTTGCAGATGGGGTAACTGAGGTCTAGAGTTTAATGATGCTGACTTGCTTCCTGACAACTCAGCCCCCTTGGGCACTGGATGGGCGTGTCCCAGGCCCTCTCTGTGTGCCTGCTGGGCCCCCTTTGTGATCAGCTGGTGGGGCCCTGGGTGGGAGAGAAGGCAGTGGGCAGCTCCCGTGCTCTCCCTGTGGCCACAGGATGTTGTGTGTCTCCTATGTTTTTCCACCTTTCTCTCAAGTGACTTAATTTTAGTCTTCCTGGAAGTGCATAGCCTTAAGAAAGTGTGTTTAAAAACAGCCTTGGGCCTCCCTGACTTCATCTTCCCGTCTTGGGGGCACCAGAGATCATTTGGGTGACTTGGTGGAAACATGGGGCATTCCCTGAAGCCAAGGTGGGGCGCCTGGGGCCTAGAAGGGGCACTTCTGGACCCTGGCGCCTGGTGGCCATGTGTAGGCGGGTTGGCTTCCTCCTGGGGCCTTTGATGTGCCTTCCGGGCTTCCCTGCAGGCTGGCTTTGCGTGCTGGGCCGACTCCAGGTGTGTGGAGGGTTGTTGGTGTCCCAGGCTGACTCATCCGTGGCAGCTGCATGCTGGCTCTGCCCCATGACATGCAAGCCAGGGAATGCTCTGGTCACTTCTCGCTGGCCCTCTCATTCGCTCTCCTCTGAGAAATGTACTGTGGCCCAGCAGCAGTTCACAGCGTGCCGGGGTTCAAATTGCCCAGTCTTGACGTTTTCCAGAGTAGCAGAGTGAAGCTGTTGGGGGATGTGGAGGGATGTCTGCTGGAAGGGTGGCCTGGGTAGGGTTTCTCCCCACCCTGCTTGAAATGCTGCACCCTAGCTCTCAGGACCTGCCCTCCCTGACCGGAAGCTCTGCAGCATCTGGACCCATGGCTCACCTGCCTCTCTTTTCTTGTCTGTCTCATGAAGCTTCCCATATTCTGTTCCCTCTGCCGGGAACACTTGTCCCAGTCCTTTTGGCTTCATCAGCCCTGTTCATCCTCTGATGCCCTTTGGGATGTCCACTCTGCATACCCACATTGATGGTCTTGTCCTTTTCTTTCATCTTGCTCATACAGAGGGCCCCTGTCCTTCTTGCCACTTAATTAAGGTTTTAATTACCCCCCTTGTGTGCTACCCTCCCAGCCTCTGGCCTCCAGGGTGTCCTCTGGCTGCCACTGTCTCCTCAGCTCCTAACAGAGGCCTAAGGAAAAGAGGCGACCACCTGTGAGGGCTTCAGGAGTGAAACTGCATTCGTTTCTTTCCTGCTATGAATGCTAACTCCAGATTTAGAGGCTTAAAACACAAATTTATTCTCATACAGTCCTGGAGGGCTGAGGTCTGACCTGGGCTCCAGGGAGGATCCATTTCCTGGTCTTTAATGGCCACTTTATTTCTTGCTCGGGATGCCCAACCAGCAAGCCCATCACTCCAGCCTCTGCTTCTGTCTCCCCATTTCCTCTGCCTCCCTGCCTCCCACTCGTGTGTCATCTTTTGACAACAGTGGGCCCCTCTGGACAATCTGGGATAATCCCCTTAGCTCAAAGACCCTTCGTTTAATCACGTCCGACCCTGTGGCCATGCAAGGTGGTGCACACACAGGTCCTGGGGCTCAGGACTGGGACCCCTTTGAGGAATGTGTTACTCTGCTGATCTCACAGTCTGAAGTTCATTTTCCTTTCTTGCGTGGTGGAGCCACTTGGCCCAGGGCCAGCCACATTCCCTCCTGTCACCCCTGGTGGAATTCCTGGCTGAAGTGGCCTCTGAGAGGCTGATTTGAGGTTCATCACCTAATCCCCCTCTGGGACTTTGCCCCTCACTTGCTTGGCCTGTTAATTGGGGACCGAGTTTATATCTGCATGGAGGAGGAAGGAGGACTAGGTAAGATAGCGAAGGTGCCAGGATGTAGCGCTGAGGCCCCCAGCCATCAGCCAGGCCTCCTGGAGAGGCCATGGAGAATCCCAAACCCCGGCTCCCCATGGGTGATAGGCTGTGTCTTAGGGTCCCTGGGGGAGTCAGGCTGCATCCCAGGCTGTGACGTTGACAGCAATTTTTGTCACACCACCCAAGACTTGACTCACAACTGGATTCCCCTCCATCCCCCAGCAGACTGCAAGTGAGACCCCCGCCTTCAGGGCTGAGGGCTAAAATGCCTGTGTGGATTTACAGTATCCTGCTGGATAGATCCCTGGATGCTGGGCCTCCTCAAAGGAGGTTTATTCTTCATAGCCCTGAAGCCAGGTCCTGACACAGGACGCTGACAGTCCAGGTGAGGAGGCAGGGGCACTGCATGGCCCAGTTGGAGAGTCATGTTCCCTGTGAACTTTTCTTATGTCCAACTTCAGACGGCTTGGTTTTGGGCCTCCCCTGGAGCCACGTTGGCACAACGCCTTAGCCATTCGTCTGAAGTCCTGATTTGTGGGTCTATCCCTGTCCCTCAGAGCACACACCCTCCTCCTCGTGGGTGCAGGCCCTGGAGGATCACGGTCTCTAAATAGCCTCGAAGTAGCCAGAGGGCCAAAAAAGGACTTTCCACCCTCCCACACTTGAGATTTTAAAATACCCACTTTCCATGGGGGTGGTGGGCCGAGAGGGGTGGGAGACTAACCTTTGAGGTACACAGCGTCTCCACTTCCCCTTCATGGCTAGATGCAGCTTCCTACATGGGTGTCCCTGGAAGAGGATTACACCCCAGCAACACCCCATCCCCAAGCGGTGGCTAAATACCAACACCTCCAGCACCAGTGAATTGTCACCAGGAGTTCATGCCTTGTAGAGCAGGGCTTTGGGGAACCTGGGTTTCAGGAAGAGACAAGTTGACTTTCCAGGTCTTATTGCTGTTTCTTTAATCAGAAACAGACCAGGTGCAGTGGCTAATGCCTGTAAGCCCAGCTACTTAGGAGGTAGAGTCAGAAGGATTGTGGTCCGAGGCCAGCCCCAAGCAGAAGCAAGAACTTACCTAATAAAGCAAAAAGGACTGGGCGTGGATTGAGTGGTAGAGCACCTGCCTAGTGAGCATAAGGCCCTGAATTCAAACCCCCATATTGCCAGAGGCAGCACGAGGAAGGGACAGGAATGTCCATCCATATTTGTAAGCCAGAAGATGAGTGACCTGTGCCTGACCCCAGTGCTTTCCGTGAGCTTGGAGGAGATGGGCCACACTGTCCACACTCATGGCAGTGAGAGGCCAGCCACCCTCTGGGGTTGTCCTACAGTCATGTGGAACATAGGAACAAGTTGTCCCAAACAGATGAGGAGTTTTCAGAGTGGGGTGCTTGCTGGACTGGGGCGGGACCCACAGGTATGCACGAGAGCAGACAGCAGCAGACTGTCTGGGACCCTGCGTGGTGTGTGTGCATGTCACCTTTTCGTGTAAGGTATGCACTTTATTCACATGACGGAATCTCGTTGTGTATTTGGGGCTGGTTTTGGCCTCATACATTTAAAGATGTAGCTTAATTGAAATACAATTTGCATACCACGCTAGCCGATTTCCTGAGGCACACTCGGTGTTCTTCTGCCTCCAAAGGGAGCCCCACACCCACAAGCAGCTGCTCCCCCATCTTCCTCTGTCTCTGTGGATTAGCCTGTTGGGGGCATTGTATGTAAATGGTCTAACTTCCTTTTCTTAATTAGCATGAAGAGTTTTCAAGGTTCACCCAGGTCATAGCAGTGATCCATGCTTCATTCCTTCTTATTTCTAATTATCATCCCCGGGTATAGATATGCCATCTTTTGTTTGTTCATTGCTCAGTTGGTAGACATTTGGGTAGTTCCCACTTTTCTGGCCATGATGAGTAGCGCTGCTGTAAACATTTGGGTGTAAGATTTTGTGTGGACATAGATTTTCATTTCTTTGGGAAAGGACAATGAATTGAGTCATTGGGTAATGGCTCTGTTTCATGTTCAAAGTGCCTGCGCCATTTCATACCCCACCACAAGCACTCGAGAGCTCCATGTTCCCCACATCCTCCCACGTCCCTGTGTTTCCCTAAGGCTGAGCAATGGTGCGCACCTTTTTTTTTTGTGTCCCCTGACCATTTGTGGGACTTCTTTAGAGAAACAACCACTCAAATCAGCCTCTTCTGTGTGGGACTCGATGGCATACAGCCTTCCCATAGGGTTCACAGTGTACCTTCCTTCCACTTTCTTTTCTATTTTTTTTAATGGTACTGGGATTTGAACTCAGGGCCTTCACCAGCCCTAGTTTTGTGAAGGGTTTTTCGAGAAAAGGTCTTGAGAACTATTTGCCCAGGGCTGACTTTGAACCATGACCCTTCTGATTTCTGCCTCCTTCGCAGCTGGGATTACAGGTGTGAACCACTGGCACTTGGCTTCTTCTACTTTCTTGACCAACTACTGACAATTTTGTAATTTTGGTAAAATGCAGCACACAGCCATCTGGGGTGAGAGGATAGAGAAGGCCTTTTATTCCTTCTTCAAGTTCTTTTCTTTTTGTGTCATACCAGAGATTGAACCCAGGTCCTTGCATGTGCTAGGGAAGTGCTGTACCACTGGCCTATATTCCCAGCCTTATTTTATTTTATGTATTTATTTTATTTTGAGACAAGGTCTCACTAAGTTGCCCAGGCTTCCCTTGAACTTGGGATTCTCCTGCCTCAGTCTCCCAAGTACACCTAGGATTACAGGCATGCACCACCACACCAGCTCCCTACTTCAGTTTCTTTGATGACAATTTGACTACTTAAAATTTCCATTTCTTTTTGCACTTTGTAGCATTTTGTATTCTTCCAGGAACATGCATCCTACACATTCTGTTTCATACCACCTTTTGTTTAATGGCCACCAAGTGGATCCATGTGGTTCCTCACAGCGACTGTGAGGTACTCTTGCCTTGGACATACCCAGATGTTTTATCTAGTTCCTCTCGGGAAACTGTTCGTTTTTAGTTTTTCTGTTATAAACAATGTGAGCATTGTTTGGATTATCTGTCTCCGAAACTGACCACCCACATGTAGTAGCTTAAAACAACAGTGTTCTGTTGCTCAGGAATTTGGGCAGGGCTTAGTCGGGTGGTTCTTCTGCTCCTACTGACATCTGTTGCAGTCATGAATGGAGCTGGCCTGGCTTCTCTCTCCCTTTTTGCAGACCCTCATCCTTCTTGGCCTCCACCTAGCCCTTCACAAGACCTCTGTCTTCAGCAGTGGTGAAACTCCCTGAGTCACTTCCTGAGGGCAAAGCCAGAGCTTCTAGGCCTCTTAAGTCCTAGCCTTGCACCTGGTGGGGCCTCATTTCCACTGGGGTCTCTTGTTCACAGCAGGTCACATGATCCTCCAGACTTCAAAGATGGGAACCAGACTCCACCACTGTCTAGGCTGCACATGGGCACAGACAGGGGGAACTGTTGGTGGCCATATTGGCAGAGGGTCTCACACAACCGTGACCATCCTTACACACTGTCTGATGAACGTTGGAGATAATGGTGGACAGCCTTGGATAGATATGTGACCTACTGATTAGAGGATCTTGGGCAAGTCCCATAACCTCTGGGCCCAGGACTCATAAAGCCCACCCTAGAATTTCTTTCAGTGTAGCAGGGAAAACACACCAACCCTGCTATACTAGTATCGTGCTGACTACAGAACCCCCCCTGCCCCGGGAGCCCCAGGAGTCTGTGCCTAGTTTTCACTGGGCTTTCCTCAGTCAGTGACAAAGATGACATTGTCCTCTTACAGAAGAGGACAACCGAGATGTAGCTTGCCCATTGTCCACCACTTGGCTCTTGTTCTCTTCTGGCATTTTTCTGCCCCATATGGTGCTGTGTGACATGTGTCATACAGGATTCAACAGCTCCAAGTCTCTTGTTCCCTGTTGAGACAGTGAGTAAAGGAGGTGACAGGGCTCAAGTACTGGAGTTCTCAAGTGAAATTTCCTGTGCCGCAGCCTGGTTCTGTTCTTATCACCTGTCACTTTCTTGATCTGTGAAGCGGGAAGTCTCAGGAGGACCTAGGGCTGCCAGGGCGGGGAGACTCAGAGAACCTGACTTGGAAAGCACCTAGGTTTCGGGAGTGGCAAAGGTAAGGGATGCGTTTCGGTTCCCCAGGGCCCTCGCCCTAAGCCTTCCCCACCTCTGCTCTCACCTGGCTGGGGCAGGGAGGCCATTGTACTCAAGGTAAATAAACTGTCACAAAGGGCTCATTCAGTGCTGTCCTGTCATAAGTCAGAGGCAGTGTTCTTTTGTGATGCTTCAAAAGATGCTCCCGGTGGTAACGAGAAATCCTGCTGTCCCCAGCTCGGTCTGGACAGGCTGCAGTGTGTGTAAGATGTTTTTGTTATGCGGTCCTGCCTCATGGCCTGGCTGAGTGTCTAAAAGTGAATCCGTGTGAAACTTGTCCCACTGTCCACAAGGCTCCCCTGTCCTGTGCCTGCAGACCAAGGTGTGGCTTTTCAACTATGCCTGGGACAAGCTGCAGACTGTGACTGGGGTAGGTGAGTCACTGCTGGCCTGGAACATGTGGCCCTCGGTGTCCTGGCTGGTAATAAGAGGATGTTTAACATCGCTGGGCAGGGCAGCCTCTGTGCAAGGCCCGCTGTTCCCCTGGTCACCGCTCACTGTTTCACTGGATGAGGGCCCGCCCAAATATCTGTCACATTTTCCTGCAACATTACAGCCCAGGTTTGGGACTTCTGTGTGTCAGGGCAGAAGTTTCCCGTCTCGGGGAGAAATTGTTTTGACTCCGACCATGCTTCTGCTCTCGTCTGTTAATTGTCCAGAGTGACTACCTGGCCCACAGACAATTTGGGAACCCTCCAGAGTCCAGGAAACCATCAAGGAAAATTGGAAATGAAGACAGCAGGAAATTCTTGTCTGTAGGTTTGAAAGCCCTGTGGACATCCCCCAAGTGAGTTCTGGAACAGCCTCTAAAAGGGCACTGGGAGAAATGGAAGCCAAGGGGTCCTGAAAAGTCATCTCATTGTTTTAATTGAGTTTGGATGTGAAAGTCAAATGTAGGGTCTTTAAAATCCTGTACAGCCCACACAGGGGTTCCTTGCTTCTGTAACCTCTGTGTTGTGGAGGGGAGGGTCGCTCCCCCATGTGCTATTGGAGTACATGTTGTCTTGTATGGTGGCTGTTTTAATGGTCCATAAGATCAGAAGTCATAGCATTCAAACACATGAAATAACCGTCTTTGTTTGTGCTACTGTAACAAACTACCCAAGACTGGGTAATTTGTAAAGAGTAAAAATTCCTGTCTCACAGTTCTGGAGGCTGGAGAACCAAGTGAAGGTGTCATAGGGTCAGGTGAATTTTGCTCTTTTTCAAGATGGCACCTTGCTACCATGTACTCAAATGGCTAAAAGAGGAAGTGCAAAGGGGGCCAAACTCCCTCCCTTGATTCTCTACCAAGGGCTAATCCCTTCACAAGGGCGGAGCCCTCAGGACCTAACCACCTAGGAGAGGTCCTACCTTTCGATACTGTCACATTTCAAATTAAGTTTCATCATGAGTTTGGGGAGGGACATGAACATTCAGACTGAAGGATGTAATTCAGCCTTTTCCTAATTGGGTTCTAGGGGTTGTTACTACATAAAAAGTGGGATTTGGGGGGCAGTGGTGAGCCTGTCCTGGACCTCGCAGTTCTGGTTATGCTGCCCATCACACCACCCACTGTCAAAGCCTGGGCACGTGACCTGACTGGGCCACCTAGAGTCTCTGTCCCCGGATTTGTGACTGAGGGGATGCAGAGAGGGAAAACCACTCAAATTCAGCCCCTGTGTGTTTGTGCAGGTGAGGCTGTCATCCCCCACACCTGCCTGGGCTCTGATGCTGAGGCATGTTGCCAGTGGTTCTAAGTTAAAATAAGTTGGGACATTGGCCAGCGCTGCAGGTTTATTTCCTGGGTTGTACACGCTCCTGTGTCTGCTGGAGTCAGTGCATTCCAGCCTGTTGCAAATCTGGAGGTCCCCAGGTGGCAATGATGAGTGGGGGTGGTTGGCAGTAGTTTAGTAGGAAGAGGGGTCTGGGGCCAATTGGAGATGTGTCCTCATTCAGGGGACATCTGGTGCTTGGCTCTGGCCACTGGCTCAGTGGGACATACTGCAATGAATTTGACTTGTCAGAGGCTCTAAAATAGTGGCAGCTGCACCTGAGCAAAGGTAACATCCAGAAGAGGCATCTTCATGCATGGGGCAGGCTTGGGCTTGCAGGTAGCCTGGCCCTTGGCCCAGTGGCGTAACACTGGGTAAACAGCTCTGCCTTTTTGAGCCTTTGCTTGAGATTTGCACAAGGTGTGGGCAATAACATCCACCTCACAGAGTTGTTGGAAGGACCCAGCCACAGGAGGCTTGTCAGGCTTTTCAGCCCAGAGCCTGGTATGTGGTAAGTGTGCAACAAATAGTTGCCACGATGATAGCTTTGTATGTGAGTGGCAAAAATTCACCTTGGGTTTTACCATGGTGCTTTCCAAGCCAACCATCTACCCGTCCACTTATCCACTCACCTGTCCACCTCATCCATCCATCCACCCACCAATCCATCCATCCACCCGCCATTCATCCATCTAACCACCCATCCACCCATCCACCCATCCACCCATCCATCCATCTATCCATCCATCCACCCACCCACCAATCCATCCATCCATCCATCCATCCACCCTTCCATCCATCCATCCATCCATTCATCCATCCACCCATCCATCCATCCATCTACCCATCCATCCATCTACCCACCAATCCATCCATCCACCCACTAATCCATCCAACCATCCACCCATCCATCTACAATCCATCCACCCATCCACCCACACATCCATCCATCTATCCATCCACCCACCCACCCACCTATACATCCATCCTCTCATCCATCCATCCATCCACCCACCCATCCACCGATACATCTATCCTCTTATCCATCCAGCCAGCCATCCATCCATCCACAATCCATCCATCCATCCACCCACACATCCATCCATCCATCCACCCACTCACCCATCCACCTATACATCCATTCATCCATCCACCCATCTATCCATCCATCCATCCATCCACCTATACATCTGTCCTCTTATCCATCCATCCATCTATCCGTCCATCCACCCACTCACCTGTCCATCCATTTATCCACCCTGGGTCTTGGGCTGGAGAACCCAATTATCAGTGACTAGTAGGCCTCCTCCTACTCCCCCGTCCCACAGACTCTCCTCTCTGGTAAGTGGCTGGCTGGCTGGGTGGTAGAGCCCTGACCCAGCTAACCTGGAACTGTGTCTCTTTTATCTCTCCAGGGAGTCAGACCTCTTCCTTCTGGACAGCCGCACCCTCTGGGCCTCGGAGGAGGGCTGGCTGGTGTTTGACATCACAGCCACCAGCAACCACTGGGTGGTCAACCCTCGGCACAACTTGGGCCTGCAGCTTTCGGTGGAGACTCTGGATGGTGAGTCCCTGGCCAAGGCCACCACAAGTCCAGGGCAGCCCTGCTTAGGAATCTCAGGAGGTTTTAGCAGTATGCACGCTCATTTCCATTTGAGCAGGCTTTCCCCACCCTTCCAACCAGGACTTCATGCCTCACTTTTTGGATCCAAACTCAAAGCAGCCCCTTTTCCTTGCATGGGAAGAGTGTGAGGCGGGCCACAGCTGAGCGAGGTAAGGCCTCACTGCTTAGAATGGTCCTACATCAGCTGGGTGGGTCCCATGGGTGGCTCTCGTTCTGTTGGAAATGTAGAATCTCTGTTATATCAACAGCACACCTGCACGAGAGCCCCAAGGCAGCACTGTAGACAGGGCACTCTGGGAAGTGCTGGTGCAGGCTTTCTACCTCCTGACTCCGCGTTCCCGGCCATCCCAGGCACTGGAGCGTGTTAAGTGGCCTCCCTGGCCTCGTACCAGTGGATACTATTAGCATCTCCCTTTTATAACACTCAGGATGTCCTCTGTGGGACAGAATCGTCCCCGCTTGAGAACCACTACACTGCTCAAAGCATTTGTCCCTTCTACATAGACCCTGAGTGTGGTTCTGCGCCTGAAATCTTGGAGAAGCCATTGTTAACTGGGCCTCCCCAGAGTCTTTCACTCCCTGTCCAATCCGCTACCTTCAAAAAGGGCAGACTGGAAGGTGAGTGGGAGCTGGGAGTAAGCTCTGCCAGTTTCTCCTTCCCCCAAAGTGTGTTTCTGATTAAATGGGGGCTGTTTCTGGGTGTGTAGCTCCTTACCTTCCACTGGTTGTAGGAAAACAATTTTTTTTCACTTACTTTGGAATAGGAGCTACATGCCTGTGGCTCCACAGTCAAATATTATGGAAATATGAAATAGTAAATGGTTTCCCTCCAACTTTCTTCCCAAGCTGTAGAGTTGCACTTCCCAGAGGCAGCTTTTGCTTTTATTGGGTGGCTTTTCAGAGGTGCTCTCTTGGTAGTTAAGTGATTATGCATATATTCTGCCTTCCGTTTTTTCTTCTCCCACAAATGATGGCACAGTATACACAGTGTTCTTCATCTGACACCTTATCTTGGAGAGGGGACCTATGTGCCATTAAGGAGCTTCCTTGTTTGTTTTAAAGCTTAGGTGTTTTATATCCACGTAGAGTGTGACTGTAGGTCACACTGCCTGTCTCTCACTGTGTGACTTTGGATGGATTCCCTGACCTCTCAAAACCTTAGCTTCCTCATCTTCAACACACAGGTGGTAAGGGAGCTGGGCCATTGGGTTGTGTGAGATCTCAAGAAGGGAAGAGCTGTGACTAAGGTGGCTTATGCCTGTAATCTCAGCTACTTGAAAGGTGGAGATAGGGAGAATTGCAGTTTCTGGGCAGCTTGTGTAAAAAGTTAGTGAGCCAGATGTGGTACTACACTGCTGTAATCCCAATTGCTCGGGAGGTATAGGTAGGAGGGTCTTGATCTGAGGCCTGCTCAGGGCAAAAATATAAGACTCTACCTGAAAAATAACTAAAGCAAAAGTGCTGAGGGTGTGGTTCAGGTGGTAGAGCACCTGCCTAGCAAGTGCAAGGCCCTGAGTTCAAACCCCAGTACCACCCAAAAAAAGAAATTAAAAAAAAAAAGGGGAAGAACTTTAAAGATCATGCCTTGATATGCACAGGAATCACTGAGCGTCTTGTTAAGACTAGGTTCTGATTGAGCAGGCCTAGAGTGTGGGAGGGCTGCCTTCCTAGACAGGGATGGCCAGGCTGCTGGCCCCTGAACCACGCGCTGTGTTTTAAGGGGTTAGATGCCACCTGCACGAGCTGTTCTTACTGTCTTCCAAGCTGGATGCCTGGTGTTGTCCAGTCTTGCCGTTGCACACAGGCTGCAGAGGGAAGACTGGGGCACCAGTCATTTCCAGCTGAGCCAGTGCAGTCTCAGGTGATCTCCTGGGCGTAGTGTGACCCTCTTCTGTACCCCACCAGTAACCTTTGAGGGTGCCTGCTTCCTCTTCCTCACTGGTTCGAGCCCTTGTCCTGGTCCCTCCTTGCCAGTCCGGGGAAGGACAAATGGCACCTGTGTGTGGCTTTGCTTTTCTGTCTTCTGTGGGAAGTAGCGGTGTCTCATGTGTGCCTCCCCGTCCTCTGTGCTTCGCTCTGATCACCCATTCACCTTTTTCTTCTTCGTTTTGTCTCTTTGCAGTTCGAGCAGCAATCTTTTGTCAGTTTTTAGTTTTCTTTTTTCCTTGCTGAGGCTGGCTCTTGTCAAGTGGGTCGGACAGCGTAGCTGATCAAGTTGCCTTTTTCTTTACAGATCCTGGCTCTTCTTCTTCCTGTCAGGCCACTGCTGTGGTCTGGAGCTGGGGAACAAATGGCCAGAAACTCAGGGTGACTTCATGAAAGTCTGGCTTAGGGGCCTTCTAACTTGACCCATGGTACAGGACGTGGGGGCTGGGAGAGTCCGCATGTTTTCAAGGCCTGCAGTGGGAGTTTGGGCGCCCTGTGTTCTAGAGGGCTCCTGCTGACAGGCTGCCCTTGGGTCCTGGGCCTGAGCCTTTTCCTGTCAGATGCCCACTGGTGAGAGACCCTCACTCAGGGAGTCAGCGTTCATCAGCAACTGACTGCGTGCCTGGCCCTGAGCTGGTGGCAGAGTCCCTGGTACCCGCCCTGGGGACCCCCTGCCAGCCTTGACTGAGATAGCCACTGGCTCACTGCCTTGAACCGCACCTGGAGAGCCTGGGCCTACGGTAGGAGGCAATAGTGCCCAGTCCTGGCCAGGGAGGCAGGAAATGGCACAGATCCCTCCCTGACTCCAGATAGCATCTTGTGGTCATGAGGCCATGTTCCTGGTGGCTGGTGGCATTCACAGTGGGTTGCCTCTTGGGCCTTGGCTTCCTTTCCATGTGCGTGGTAGAAGCACAGCCAGCTGCTTCTGTCCTGGCATGGTACCGCACCATGGCCCCCAAACTTCTCAGCCTGTAAGCTCCCACTTCCCTTCCATCTGGCCTTGGGGGAGGTCCCGCTTGAGGGTATCCTTCTGAGACCACCTAGGAGGTGAGCAGAGCCTGCCTGCTCCCTGCCCCCCAGCTGTGGCCTCCTGTTAGTCACAGCAGCAGCACAGCTGGGGCTCTGCTGGAGACACCGGGCTGCCCATGTGGAAGGGAAGCCCAGAACTTTCACACCTGCAGCTCTTGGAGGAAGCTAGGCATCACAGGCTCACGTCCCGAGGAGGAGAGGGATGGATGGTGCAGGGGTGAAGTCTGCTGTCCTCCCTTCCTTTCATACAGAAGAGACCAGAGAGGTGCCAACCCCTGCCCAAGCCCCACAGCCTGCCCTTCCTGCCTCTGAATCTGCCATGTCCTATATCCCAGCTGTTGCCTGGCGCTGGCAATGAGTGGCTGTATGGCCAAGGGTGAGTGGGAGAGGGGAGGGAGCACCCTGAGCAGATGCACTCCTGTGACTGAACCCAAGTGGTGCTGGCAGGTGCCAAGCTGGTGGCAGCCTCACTGCAGACCAGGCCCCAAGTTCTTCCTCTTGTGGGTGCTGGGAACAGGACAGGCTCACTGCCCCTGGGGTCACCCTGCATGCCCTCAGCAGCCTGCCCCACCTCTCGGTGCCTTGTTCCTTCATCTGTTCTGTGGGCATAGCAACACCACCTGCTTCATAGGCAGCTGGGAGGAAGGAAGGGGTGAACTCAGAGCCCAGTGTGAGCCCTCCATCTGCACTCTCGGGAGTCAGATATCATTACTGATGATGTACTTAATTCTCACAGTAACTGTCCAGGGAGCACAGTGGTCACCATTAGCCTTTTACTGACGAGGAAACCAAGGCAGAAAAAGCTGAAGAGTTAAGTCCCGTGGCTCTCAGGGATGACCTGAGGACTCTTGACTCCAGGGAGTGTGGTCACTGGGGACCAGGCTTGGGTATAGTTAGAGGGGGCAGTGAGTAACCAATGCACCCAGCTGGACCTTGCCCGCCTGTCGCCTTCTGTGGGAAAGGAGTCCACTGAGGAGTGCCCGCACTTGACCAGGGCTGTGTTCGGCAGTCCTGAGCATCTCTTCCATGAAAAGAAAGATGGAAAAGTATGTTTTTTGACCATCCTACCTGGGCTGAAAATTAAAATATTTTCTTCAGTGCTAAAAGTTCATGTTTTGTTAGAGGGCTCTTTCTTTCTCCCTATCCTGGGGTTTGAACTCAGCTTTATGGTTGTGAGGCAGGTGCTGTGTTTTGTTTTTGAGACAGGCCCTAATGTTGCCTGGACTGGCCTCAAACTTGAGATCCTTCCACCTCCTGAGGAGCTAGGATTATAGGCATGTACCATCATGCCTAGCTTTTTTATGTTTTTTAAAGAGACATTAAAACATTTTCACGTGTTCCTCAATGTGGGTGAGTCACACGCTGGGACGGGACCCATGCTGATCCCTGTTCCACCCCACACCTGCTTGTTAGAACCAACTTCATACAGCCAGTGGTATGGCTGTATCTTCCCCCATGTTGGAAGCACATATATTCACTCAACAAACAGCCTGAAGTCACATGGCTCACATTCTCATGGGTGGAGGCAGATGGGGAGCCAGGGGCTGCACATGGAAGGGGAGGGCAAGGATGGGTGGACAGGTCCTTACGTTCTGAGGAGCCCTCAGTCCTGGTGCTGTGCACATCAACGTGCCCTGTCTTCTTCTTTCCCTACTGTGGGGAGGTGAGATGCCTTGACTCTCATGTGGAGAAACCTGGTCCTTTGTTCCCAAGATGACTCCAGCATCCTGTTGCCTTCTCTCCTGGCTCACACAAGAAGTCACTCGGAGGCTGAGAAGGGCAGCATCACTCAGCTGATCCCGGAAGACAATCTGGTGGCCTCACCGACTCCCACCCCACTTCCACTCCTCAGGGACCAACTCCAGCATTGCTAGCCCTTGCTCTCCATCTCCCGGCGTCAAGGCCATGGAGCACCTTCTCCGTTCCCACCCCATCGCTGGCTCCTCAAGTCAAGTTGGGCATGCAAGTTGTGTGTGTGCGTGTGCGCGCACGTGTGTGCGTGCGTGTGTGTGCGTGCGTGCGTGTAGCCCCAGGGCCTCTTTCCTCTGGCACTCGAGAGCACCTCCCTCTTCTCTGCCATCCCAGATGAATCGGATGTGGTCGAGAACCTTTAAAGGATTGAAGGCCATGTGCTGTGCAGGTGTGGTGCTCGGCTGTGTCACTTCTGTCCTGCAGCGGCTGGGGACACTAAGCCATCAGGCCCAAGTGGTGAGCGATCCCGCCCACGGCGCAGCTGGCTTGAGGCGCCTCTGCTTCTGGTGACTGCTTCATTTCCTGTTTGTCCAGAAGACAAGAGGAAGGGAAAGTTAGAGGCCCAATGGCCCAGCGGCTGGGAACTGTCTTCCCAAGCCTGTGGTGGCAAGAACGGAATTGAGTCATTGAGGCCAGGCAGATGTCACAAGTGTTAGCTACATTCTCGCTTGTCACTTGGGCTTGGTCCATCGAGGGCAGTGGCCGGAATTAATGTGTTTTCCACCATTAATGGGGAACATTCTAATGCTGTGGGCCTCAGAGGGGCAGTGATGGCCCTGGGCCTGGAAAACAGAGGCCACAAGAAAGCCAGGGTGCCTCCCTTCTGAAGGCAGGTCATGCTTCCGGCCCGTTTCCTGAAATCCTTCCCAAGAATGCATCGATTACACTGTGCAGGACTCACCAATCCTACTTATGTCACCCGGGTCAGCCAGTCCCTGTCCTGGGATCACCCAGAGCCCTGTGTCCACCAGCTCCTCTCCTCAGGGCCTTCCCCGGACCTTGGTGTATCCTTGCCACCATTGCACTCTGTAGGCACCTGACATCCAGGCCTGCATTCCTGAATTCAGAGGTCCTTTATCCCCACGTCTGCTTGGACTCTTTGGTGTAGCATCTTGACTCAGCTGGGCCAGGTGTGGGCTCTACCTCTGCCCTCCACTGCAGTGGGCCTGGGTGGATGACCTCAGGTCTGTGGCCTTGCTTTCCTCATCTGTAACCATGGGTCACAATTCCTGCTGTGAAGGTTGCAGTGCAAAGAATAGGGTTAGTGCAGTGCAGCCCTGCAGAGCAAGCATTCAGGAAATGGTGGCTTTTCATTCAGATTGAGGAACAGTAATGACTGGAACCAACTATTGTGAAGCAGAATGGCCTCTTGTCTCCTCGGGACCCCATGGTTTTCTTTACAAGCCTGCACATATGCACATATAGAGGTTGGTTACAGTGGGGTCACCAAATGCTTTCAGAAGTGCACCAGAGAGTAGGTGTTTCAGGCTTGGAGGGTCAAATATTTGTTTTCACAGCATGCCTTTTGGCCTACAAGTGACCACAGGCCATGTGCACCTGACTTGCATTGGCTGTGCTCCAATAGAACCTTGTTTCTGATGCAAGGTGCAGGGGACGTGGCCGGAAGCTGTAGTTCGTGAGCCCCTGGGCCAGAGCATCTTCAGTAGCAAAGGCTTTTCCCTTTCCATCTCCTTGTGCATGTTGGCATTTCCTCCTGGCTCATCACAGCACAGTTGGCAAGATGACTGCTTCCACATCCCCAGGCAGGTAGGAAAGGGGTGGGGTGACCTGGTAGGTAGTGTAAAGGGCGTTATCTTTCTAAGGGAAAGGCGCTTTGGTACTGTCTCCAGAAGAAGCTGCAAGTTGAGGCCCAGGAGGGTCTGGCCTGCGACCTCCGTGGGAGGAGGAAGGCCAGGGACCAGGGGCGGGGGAGGGGAGGTGGGTGCAGCCACAGGAGCTGCACTACTTGGACTCCACTTAACTCTTGGGATCAGGCCTTCCCCCACCCAGCCCACAGGACGGCGGCTTTCTGGGGCGCTTCAGACAGTGGCTGTGATTATAAGCAGAGGGCACATGAAGGACTTGGTTTGTTCTTTGCCTGGGGAAAATGAAAAGATGGATGGTTCCCACGACGACCTGTGCATAGGCCATCCTCATTACATCCAGAGACCTTACAGGGGACCAGAAAAGCAAACACGTGTCCTGTAGAACACCACTCAGCAGCGAAACACGGGACTCTGTGGATGAACCTCAGAGCCATTCAGCTTGTGAAAGACTGGAGGAATCCAATCATGTGACATCCTAGAAAACACACAGCTACAGGGAGGCCACAGATGAGCATTCAGCTATGGCTAGGAACCACAGAGGGTGTGACAGTGGTGGCCGAGCTGACCTATGGGACTGCATACTCTAGGATGCCTGGCAGCTTCTGGGACCTCTACCAGGTGATGCCTGTGACATCTCGCCAGCTGTGATGACACAGTTGTTGCCACATGTCCCCCAGGAGCAGCAGCATCCTGGTGAGAACCATGAAACAAGAGGCAGCAAGAAGAAAGGGGGGTGCTATGTGTCCCAACTGAGGTGTCACCGCACACGTCTGCACATGTGCTAAGACATGCAGATTTGCAATCCAGAAAATAGAGGTCACTTTTACTCTTTTCCTACTTTAAAAATGAAGACTTTACAAAGCAGCAAAACCAAAAGGAAGCATCCTTCAGGAAGGCAAGCATGAGTCCCAGCAAAGAAGAGACTGGGAAGGATGGTGACACCCCTGGCCCATCCACCTGCCCATCAGGGGCCAGATTCCCCTGTCCTGTTTGCTGCCATCTGCAGAGTGCTAGGTTATTATCACCCACCCAGAAAAGCTTCCTATCCCAACCTTAAGGAATCACAGATAAAATATAAGACGCCCAGTTAAACTTGACTGACAAGAAGTGATCACTCAGCTTAAACAGGCTTCAGATGTTGCAAATGGGATTTATCTGAAATTCAGGTTTGAGAGGATGTCTTGTTTTTTATTTGCAAAATCTGGTTATTCTTGGGCAAATCAGCTGGCTTTAAAAACATCATATTAACCTCCGGTTAAAATAGAGATCTTTCCCAAAGACAGATTTTATAGTTTAAAATACTTAGGTTTTTTTGAGACAGGGGCTTGCTATGTAACCCAGCCTGGCTTGGAACTCAAGATCCTCCTGCTTCTGCCTCCTGAGTGCTGGGATTACAGACCTATGCCACCATACCCGGCTCTTGCTGGACATTTGAATACAGATAATAAAAAAAATTACACTTGCTAATTAAGACTGATACATTGTAACATCACAAAATGAAAAAATCCTCCCCTACAATAACTTTTCTTGATCCTTTCCCACAGCATTAAAACAAAAACAGAGCTGGGTATGATGGTACATGCCTGTAATCCTGGCAGTCAGGATGCTGAAGCAGGAGGATAAAGAGTTCCAGGCCAACCTGGGCTACATAGTGAAACCCTATCTCAAAATAAATAAGCAAACAAGCAGATTTTACCTATATACATAACAGCTGGTTGTGATGTTACACTGTATCGGTTTTAGTTAGTAGTGTGCAGTTACTCAGTTTGAAGACTTGTAGGTAAGTGTCTGGGATAGCTGTGGCTCTCCACCAGGGCATTTTGCTTCCCAGGGGACATGTGGCAATGCCTGGAGACATTTTTGATTGTCATAACTGGGGGTGTTATTGGCAGTAGTGGGGGTGAGGCCAAGGATGGTGCCCCATGGCAATGCCAAAGACCGCCCCCCACAGTCATCCAGCCAGATTCTCAGGGCTCCCGCCCTCCTCCCGTGCCCCAGCCATCCCTCATTCACATCCAGCTCGTGGACTTGGCGCTTGGTCCCACTCTTGGGTGTTACCCATAATACTGCTGTGATAGCTCACGAGCTCACCGAGCTGTGTCGTGTGAACCCGTTATCAGCCTTCGTGGGCTTCTCGTTCTAGAAGCAAAGGCGTTGCTCACACAATAACTGTGCACGTGACCTCTGAGGATGCGCCAACCCCTCTTCTGTATCCGTTTTCTGTCTAAGGTGAACAAATGCCTGCTGTGATGTCTTTCGGCCTTTAGGTAGAAAACCTAAAAACCTGAGTCTTTTCCCAGATGGAATACCAAAGAGGCAGAATCAGTCCATCATCTGAGGTCTGCTCCATGCCAGGCCCAAGACAGCTTGTACCCACTTCTGTCTGCAGCCTTTGAGAGAGGGACGGGCACACCGCAGACACCAGCTTAGACGGAACAGAGGAGAGGGTCTTCCCCTCCACAGTTGGGGCTAGCTCAGTCTTCAACTTAGCCCTGGTGCCAAGTCCCCATCTCTGCTGTTGCTCCTCCTGCCATCAGCCTTGTTGGAAACAAGTCTGTCTGTGGTCGCTAACTGGTGGCTGATTCTGGAGCTCCATCCTTCTCCCTCAGTTCTGTCTAGAGAGAGAAGGTTGCTTGTGGGTGCTAGAGTGGCAAGTTTCTTTTTTCTATAAACTCCCAGACATCTCTCCTCCACTCACTGACTAAATTGGGTCATGTACTCATCCTTGAACCTTGACTATACTAAGAAAGTAGGTAATTTTTGTTAAACCTCAGGTCTCACCTGAGACCAGAGTGAAGTCAGCTCAAGTAACAGCTACCTAAATGAAAAGGAAAAAGGGTGACTAGGCTAGTGATACCCTCACTTTGCATGTAAGGAAGTTGAGGCCCCATACACATCTTCACCTCTGGGCCCCCACAGGCAGCTCAGAGTGGCCATGAGTTTCAGCTCCCACAATCTCTCTTCCTCCTCTGTGCCACCATTTTTCAGGGAGGCCAGAGGTCCTGGACATGGCTGTGCTGACAGCCAGGCCCTCACACAACCATGCAGAGGCTGTTCCCAGAGCTTGGATTAAGGTGTCTGGAACAGCATCAGGTTTTCAGGCCAGGCATTTTTATTTTGCCCTAAAAGCCTTCCAGGGGGGAAACACAATTCCTAGGGGCTCAGCTTAATGGTTTCTTTTATAGAATCTTTCACATTATAGATGGATGAACTCGGGGAAACCCTGCTCAAGAATGCAGGCGAGCCGGACGTTAAGAGGGGGGACGGTAAAATCATGGCAGGTGGGGGAAGTTTGTTCTCTTAAACAAAGCCAAAGTGAACCCCCTGGTACCGAGCCGGTCTAGGAAAGCTGGGTTTCTTGACTTCTGGCCAGTATGGGGGGATCCAAGGTGAAGTTAATTCCAGATGTGGGCGGGCCTGGGACCTCCAGAACCAGCACTTTTGCTGACCTCATTCCCTCTCACCCCTTGCTGCAGTGGGTAAATACCCTGGCTCTCAGTCAGTCTGACCTGGGTTCAAGTTCTGCATCATAGCTTCCAACCTGGGTGTCTTGGGCAGGTCACTGAGCCTCTCTGGGCTTTCTTTGTCATGTGCAAATAGGCTTTGTCTCCATTTGATGTTTGCCTGCACCTTTGGAGCACTCACTACCAGACGTGGTATTAAATTTGCATACTTCCAACAACCTCATCATTGTCAGAGCCATAGGGAGAGAGTCCTTTCTGAGTCCACATCTGAGACCACTGGTAGAGCCGAGCTCACAAGGATCAACCCATTCACTGTCCTCTGGTTTCTGGGACCCCAGGTCCTTCAGCATCTCCCCTCATCCTCTCTAAGCTTCTCAGACCCTTCTCTACTAGGTATTCCCACAGTCTTTGCTGCAAACCTGGCCCCTCTGTAGAAGAGGGAGAGCACCTGGATCAGTCACCACTTGCTGTCCCCTGGTGAGCTTGTCTTGTCTCCCGGCTTCTTCATGCCAAGGACCCAGCTGTGTCATTGGCCCTGCCATGCCCTGAGCTAGTATTTGTGACCTCTGCTCGGAGCCTCACATGAGCACTAGTTGAGGAGGTAGGAATGGGGCCAGAAAGCCCATCTAAGCCCCGGTCCCTTGCTTACCAGGCCCCAGCCAGGACCTTCTACTGTCCGCTAACTGTGTCCCTTGGGCACCAAGTAGGGCTTTGAGGCAACACGCATTAAATCCAAAACTGCATTTCGTCTCCCATGCTCCATTCCCCAGCCCTGCCTCAGTTTTCCCACCTTGGTAAGTGGTCCCTCCCTTTTCCTAGGGGCTCAGGCCAAGCGTGTGCAAGTGTCACGGGACTGCCCTTGTTCTCACATGCTTTTCAGTCTCTCAGAAAGTTCCATCAGTTTCTTTTTAACACATGCGAAGGCTGCATCTTCCAGTTGCGGACATCTTAACCCGGCTGTCTAGGATGTTACCTTGGGGAGACAGGATGAGGGTACGTGAGACCTTCCCCGCATTTCTTCACTTTCCTGTGTGTCTCTGCTTATTTCACAACAGAAAGTGATAACCAAAATAAATTCCAAATGTGGGCTTAAAATGCTAACATAGAGGATCTGACCATTTCTTATCAACCTCATTCCCACTGCCCAGCCTGGCCCCTGTCACCTCATCTGGGCTGTTCAGGGCCACTTCTGCCTGGCTCCTGCTTCTGCCTTTGGCCCCACAGTCCAGGCTCCAGGGGCAGCCTGGGGGGTCTTTATAGACACTGAAATTGCCACCACATGGCTCCTGCATCCTGCTGAAATAAAGTGCCACCAGTCATAATAGCAGGGCTCTACTCCCATCTGGAGATGGAAGTCCCAAACCCAGTCAGCAGGCTGTCTCCTTCCGAAGGCCCGGGGAAGGCCCTGACTGGCCTCCTCCAGCATCAGTGGCTCCTGGCATCTATGGTCTTTCTTGGCCTCCATCTTCTTTCCTTGTGTCTGTCTCTGTGTCTTTACACATCCATTGTGAAGCCACCAGCCATTGGCTTAAGCCCCTCATCTAGTATGGCCATTTCTTAACGAATTAGACCTGCAAAGACCCATCCAAAGTTCTGGGTGGGCATGAATTTCAGGGGACACTGATCTACTTGGTGAAGAGTTCAGGCAAATGCTTCTGTGCTCTCAGGACCTGGCCTTTTAAATTTTGTTCACAGCCGTGTTTCGAGTTCCTAAAGCAGTTCTGGGTGCAGAGCCCATGCTCAGTCAGTACTTGTGGATGGAGGCGTAGTGAATGCACGGGCGAGTTGTGAGGCACAGATACGATCACATCTGTCAGCCCTTAGTGGCTCACTCCTTCTCCTACCCACTCGCTGTGCGTTGGCTACTTCCTGTCTAGGGCAGAGCATCAACCCTAAGCTGGCCGGCCTGATTGGGCGACACGGGCCCCAGAACAAGCAGCCCTTCATGGTGGCCTTCTTCAAGGCCACAGAGGTCCACCTCCGCAGCACCCGGTCCACGGGGAGCAAGCAGCGCAGCCAGAACCGCTCCAAGACGCCAAAGAACCAGGAAGCACTGAGGATGGCCAGTGTGGCAGGTACGCCGGGGCAGGAGGGGCAGGGGGTGGGCCCAAGGAACCAGACAGCCCTGTGTGACATGGGCAGGGAGCCACTTGGAATCTGTTCCAGTTGCTTTGCAGACGCTGTGGCAAACCCCACATCCCTTCCTTCCCAGGGCTTGCATCCCCATCTATAAAAGTCGTCAGCTAATCTAGAAATGCAAATAGCAGAACCCTCATAGAACACGATGCCAATCGTGTAAATTTCCAGATAGACAAAAACAATGGCTACACTTAAGCCTGCTCATACGTGAAGGAGAGCCATGAAAATGTGTGGATGACTTCCGGGGACGTCACCCGTGGGAGAGGGGAGTAGGGAAAATGTGAGGAGATAGTTTTCTCTTTTATTTTGTTCCTACAACGAAAATGATGTGAAACTCATGTTGAATTTGAGTATTTTTAAAGTATGGGTAGAGGTCTTTAAAAATATATGTATATTCTTTGGGGTACTTTTGGGTTTGTTTGAAATGTTTCACTACTATAAGGGAAAAATCAAAAATCAAGGTTAAGCCAGGTGCCAGTGGCTTGCACCTATAATCCTAGCTACTCAGGAGGCAGAGGTCAGGAGGATCATGGTTCAAAACCAGCAGGGCAAGGTATTTATGAGACCCTATCTTGAAAAAACCCATCATAAAAAAAGGGCTGGTGGAGTGACTCAAGGTGTAGGCTCTGAGTTCAAGCCCCAGTACCACAAAAAAAAAAAAACCTAAACAAAACGAGGTTAACATTTTCATTGCAAGCAATTCAAAGATTCATACAAGGACTAGAGAAAAGCTATCCCCAGAGGACACTTCTAGGGATGAAAGCTTTTGGGTTGTCACCACAGGACAGGACAGAGCTTTTAGCATGTGATGTTACCAACTTCTTGAGGCTCCGAGACAGGTGGCTTCCCACTTTGCAGAGGGACAAAGCTAGAGCTCAGAGAGGTTAAATAACTTGTCCAAGGGCATAGGGTGAGCAAGTGGCAGCCCTGGGATTTGAACCTGGAAGGCTGGTGTGTCCATTAGGCTGGAGACTTCCTGATGTAGTATTGCCTAGTGTCTGCCTGTCCTAGGTTAGTTTTGGTGCCCCCAACCATCCTGTTGGTGTTTTTTGACAATTCACACATTTGCTGAGCCCTTAACCTAGGGCTGGCCTTGTCCTAGCATTGGGACTGTGGGTGGACACAGTCCTAGTTCCTACTGGTTAATTGGGGAGTCAGACATTGAGGGTACTTGGTGGCCTTGATTGCTAGGATCCTGGGATGGTGCATTTTGGTCTAGGATTGGGGGCTGGAGGCCCAAAACAGCCTTCCCAGTACAGTGGCTGTCTGTGACCAGCTGCCTCCACCCACCATCTCATGCTCCCTATAACATGCAGTGCTCCCTGTGCTGATAAGAGCTATGTCTCAGACTCCACCCTAAAAGGAAAGCTCAAGTCAACTCACATCACCAGCAAAGCATTTCCCAGTGGACTATATAGATGGCCAGCCTGATCCCAGGAGGCCTGTCTGTGGCTGGAAGAAACCCCCAGTCACATCACCTGGCCAGGTGACCTGCTACCTGAGGGGCACTCTTTCCTTGGCTGTCCTGGAAGCTGCTGTGTTAAGCAGAGCAATGGCCCTGGAAGACGTTTATGTCTTAATCTCCAGAACCCTGAATATGCTCCAGCCTATGGCAAAGGGGTTTAGGTTGCCCATGGAATTATGGCTGCCATCAGCAGACCTTAAAATAAGGAGATGATCCTGAATGACCCTTTGAGTCGCATGAGTCCTTTCAGGAGAGACAGGGTCAGAGGACAGGGGTTCTGTGCTCCAGCTTTGGAGATGGGTGGGGTGTGAGGCAGGGAAGGTAGGTGGCCTCTAGAAGCCAGAAAAGGCAGGATATGGACTCTTCCCCAGAGCCTCCAGAAGAAAGGGGCCCACAATAGCTTGGCTTTATCTGGTGAAACCTGATGAATTTCTGATCCCGAGAGCTGTAAGATGATAAACAAGTACAGTTTGGAGCCACTGTTGGTGGTGGTTTGTAGCCACAGCAGTGGGACATGGGGAGACCATTGCTTATGAAGTGACTTCTCTTGTCGGTCCAGCATCTTCTCCCAGAGCTGGGCCCTCCTGCTCCACTGGCCATGAAGTGGTGAGCATTCTGGGGCATAAACCAGCTCCATCCAGCACAGGGGCTCTGAGGTGATTCACCCTCTCTCTGGCCCCTGGGCTGGAAGTGGTCCAAGTAATCGCTCAAGTAAGCTCAGTGTTCAGAAAATCCAGGTGAGGTTGATACAGCAGTCTCCACCCCACGTTCACCTAACATTTTGCCCATAGCTTTTTCTGCCTCACCCCAGTTCACTCTGAAACTGATGTTTGTTTTACTTTCCCAGGGAGAAGGCAGCCTGCTGTGGTGGGTGGCCTTTTGAGAGTGGGACTAACCCTGGGTGTCCTCCAGGGTTCTAGGGTAGATGTCAGTGGTGTTGTGAGGAAGCTGTGTCAGAAACATAGATGGACACATTTGTGTCTTTCCACAGTGAATAGCAATAAATTCATAAGCTATATCCCATTTCTCAGGTCTTACTTAGCAAGTACTCCTGATTTCACTTGGTATTCATGGCCAGGTGAAATCATGAGTCCTTTTATTCCAATCTTAATTACAGATATTAACTTTTGTGAACTGATATTAATGAATATAGTTAACTAATATATCGGTGTAATACATTACACTAATAGATTAGATAATATTAATTACCACATTGCCTAATAATATCAAGTCTCAGATCACACATTGCGTCACACACAGTAACGTGTAGGTAGGGGACAGAATGGCTGAGAAAGGGTCAAAGAGGCCGCAGAGTTCAGAGGGCTGTGCTGAAGGCTCAGGCAGAGCTTCACAGACACAAGGAAGGTCTCTTAGGGGAGCAGATAAGGAGTTTTGCTAACTACAGGTGAGGAGCTGCTCAAGGTGCAGAGTTGCCAATGCAATTCCAGGTGGCAGGCCATTTAAGTGTCAGTTGGAAGTGGTCTGGGTGTCACAGGCAGGAGAGACTGTTGAGCTGGAGGCTTGGGACGGAGGCAGAGGTCCTTCACTGTGGCAATTTTCCTGGATGAGGCTCCTGATGGGTGATGGGTCAGTGTGCCTGCCACATCTCAGCCTTGGGGTGTCCTACTTTACAGTCCCAGGTGAGGAGGGTTAAATCTGTCCTGATTGATAAGTTCATGTGTCTGGTGTTTCCGGTATGATCTGATATATTCACAGGTATAGTTATTCATCGGCATATATCATATCAGTTTGTGTTTCCTGATGTGCAGGCAGATAGTAGTTGTTTATTGGTATAAATAATCTGTTGAGTTACTCTGCCTTGACACTTTATGCTCAAAATGGAGTAGCTTAGGTCCAAACTGCTGCTTTATAAAATGGAGTAGTCAGGGCTTGGCATGGTCTGAAAACTGCTGTTCTGCACAATGCAGAGGAAGTAGTCTACACAGCTCCAGAGTGTGTGGTGTGAATGGGGATATGGCATGGATTCTTTTCTGGCAGGTGGAACCAACTGAACCCCTTCATATCTGGGTGCCTCCTCTATGCTGGGCTCCTGGGCTGGGGTTCAGTGGTGAAAGCTGAGGCACAGGCTACCCTGAGGAGCTATTCAGGGTGGGCTGAGATGGTCATTACTCTCATCTGTTGTAGTGACAGGCCCAGGGGGGGAGATGTGATAGGGAACCTAATTCATTGAGAGGTTGTGGACACCTTATTCTTGGGGTGCAGACAAGACTTTCAACGGGAAGTGAGCTGAGAACTCTGAGTGAGAGTCCCACTGCTGTAGGCCCCACAGGTACAGAGGACTATATTGGGAAGTTTTATAGCACCTGTGAGGCTGTGGTGGCTGGGGCAAGGAGTCACAGATGTCCTGGGAGCCACATCTTGAGTTTGAAATTCATCTCTGGACAATGTGGAAGTTTTGCCCTTTCAGGTCATGGTGTGCAGCGTGGGTGTGAGGTCATCCTGGCTGCTCTGAGAAAGGTGGGGAGTGGGCAGGGTGTTCCGAGGGATGGGTCAGAGTCTGGAGACTTGTCACAGATTTTGCAAATCCAGCCAGCAGGAAGTGCTGCCAAACCCCATCCCAGCAGAGCCTCTGTGTCTTGTGGCTACCAAGTGTCCTGGGGAAGGGGAAACCCCGCCAGCCTTACCTCTGATCTGCCATGGGTTCTTCTTCAGCCCTCACAGGGCCCATGACAAACCCCCCTACACAACCCCAGGACCAGCCTCACCGTCTCACATGGCAGCTCTTCTACCTGGCTTGAGATCTGCCTCCTTCCCATGCATTTCAACTCCCCGGCCTTGGTCTAAGTTCTTCTGAACCCTGCCTGGAAGTTTAATTGGGAAAAATAAACACCAGGCCCTGGCTGTGCCCTGGGCTTAGCGAGCTGGAATCTGCGTGTGCGTGGGTGTGTGCTCTGTGCCGTTTGAAGTGCTCACCTCACGTGATAGGCTGGGCTGGGGATCCTGCAGGGCCACACAAGTTGAGTCCTCTCTTGCACGCACGCAGCCTTTTGTGTATCAGACGGGCAGGGGACACTTGCTCCAGCATGCCATGCTATGAAGCTTTTGTGAGGCCACCCCTCTCCCCCAGGCTCCAACTGCTCCTCAGATGGTGTGGCTCGGGGTGGAGAATCTGTGTCTCTTGCCCCCTTTGGAGGCCCAACGCCTTGGTAATTGGCCACCTTCACCAGATGACCTGCGGGGGAGGCAGCCAGGTCTGAGCACTGGTCCAAACTTGTTGGTTGCTTGGGCTGGGCCTTGTAGAGGTGTCTGCACCTTGTCTGGTGGCTGGCACTGGCTCTGACTCTGCTCACTTGCCCTCTGCTACATGGGGCAGGTGGGTCAGGACCCGAGGGGCAGGAGAGCTAGGTGTCTCCTTTGTTCCCTTCCCTTGTTCTTTTGCTAGCAAGAGGTCCTGGTGATGCCCAGAAGACTAACCATTTTCTCCTAAGACAGGCGTGATCCCAAGAGGCCTGGAAATCCAGTTCCAGTGTGGAGGTCCCTGTGCAGGTCCTGTGTCCACCCCCCACAGCTAGCCCCATGAGCTGCTCTCAGCCTTGGTCTCTTGGGACTCAGGTTTGAACATTAAGCCAGATGCCATGGCTTGGCTCTAAGGCAGGGTGAGGGAAGTGACTTAGGCCATTGTTTGCCCCTCTGCTCAGGGCAGACATTGCTACTCAATCATGGCACTTTCTTCTCACTGAGCCCTCATGTCCCTTCAGGATCCTTTGCTCGGATACCGAGCTTGTCCCTGACCCAGCTAACGTGCCTAGGGCTTTAGCCCAGCACCCCTGGGCTGAGAGTAATCCTGCTCCCCACAGGGAAGAGGGAGAAGGAGGCATTTGGAGTGGGCGGCGTTCGCTGCACCCGCTGGACTTTGCTATAGTGATGGATGCTGTCTTAAATTTTCAGGTCTGTGCTCAAAGACCATGTGTTCCAGAGGGTGGACCATGTAGTCCAGGGCCACTGGCTCTTCTCTGATGGTGCCGTTGACCTTTGCGTGTTAGTGTACCATTTCTCACTCACCTAGAAGTCACACAATAGAATTCCCGTGAATCTGGGGGAGCAGACTGAGGGGGATGTCATTCTCCATCAGGTACCCTGCTGGTGTCTGAGTTCGGAGGAGCCTGTCATGACATTCAAATGGTTAAAGGGTGTGTGTATTCTCAAGTTTCTCGCACAGGTTGCCCAAGGATGGTAAGTCACCCCTTGTGGTGTGACTGGACTATTCTGAACACTCAGACACCGACACTTGATCTTAGCCAAAAGGCTGAGAAGTGATTTGCTCAGACACCTGGGCGAAGGGATCTCTCCACTGTGCAGACCAGGAGCTGAGTGCTGGGGGACCCAGCCTGGCCTCCAAGACTAGGGCGGCCCCTTCAGTGGTCCTAGCTCTCTGGTCAGATAACACCCACAGGATCACTGTGTTCTGGGGTCCCCTCCAGGATCTACCTTAGTCTCTAGTCCACCACTCCGTACACTGGGATGAGCTTCTGGGAGAATGGGCAAGCTGGGACAAGCTTTCTGTCCAGGGATCTCCAGCCAATGGGACATTGTTGGCCCACAGAAGCAATGGAAGGCAGATGTTACCTGCCAGAAGCTTGTCGATGTCATTTCATCTCAAGACTATGGACACTTGGAGCCATAGAGGCTTCATTATTTTGTTGCCAGGCAATGGGAGGAAGAGGATTAGAGTCTTCCCATGAGTCTTTCTTAGGAAGTGGGGAACTCTTTCCAGAAGCCCCTGTGTCCCCTGGTTTGAACTAGTTCACCTCCCCTTCCCTGAACCAGTTCCTGCCTCTGGGGATAGAATGTGTGCTGACAGCTCAGGCTGGGTCTCCAAACTAGCCACTGGGAAAGAGTGCAGTTGTCATGAGGGACCTGGCCAAAATCTACCAGGTGGGCCACATTAGGCCCATGGGTGTAGGACGGGAACAGGGGGCAGCTGCATGTGCAGCTTCCTGATCATATAGGGCAGGTGACCCAGCAAGACCAAGTTCATCTTCTGGGCCTTCTCTCTCCATTCTGTGAGTTGTCCCTGGTCACCTCACCCACTGTCTTTATCCCTTCCTGGGATTCTCAGGCCTGGAGAGCCTGAGAATAGGCAAGTAGACAGAAGCCAAGGCACTGACCCCCGAGTCCTGAATGTTCATTAAACAAATGTTGGTGGAGAGTAGGCTTTGACTCTCACAGCAGTGACTTCACAAGTTCTTTTCAAGAAGTTGGCATTGGATCCAAGGCTAGATTGTAAAGTGGGAGCCAGGTACATAGAGATGATAGGAAGGAGTGTAGCATGTATGGGAAACCCAGTGCAAAGGACTATAGTGGAAATGAGCTTGGCACATCTTTGTAACACAGAAAGAAGGCTGGTGCCACTGGGATTTAGTATTTAGGAGTCAGAGCCACACAGGACCTATGGGCAAGGGCAGGACATTACTCTGAGTATGACAGAACAAAGATAGGTCATCGTCAGGAGGAAGTCAGTCCCTCCAGGTGCAGGGTGGAGGGAAGATGGTGGAGCATGTGTACGTGAGATGGGACATCTTGCAGCATTTGCAAACCCTCACCCAATGCCTTCAAACATCTGAAAACACCACGTGTCACTGTGTTCCTTAAAAACCTCAGCAGTGCGGATCTGCAAGGTTGGGAGTTTTACCCTGTTGCCCCCTGGTTTCTTCCTGGTGGTGGAGGTGAGAGGCTCTGTCCCAGGTCCTGTCTATGTATCCCTTCCCCCTGCAGGTGGAGGAGCATCACAGGGTGGGCTGAGATCCCTCAGCAGTGAGAAGGGGAAGAGGATGGGATGGGAGTGGATTCCCTCATGGAATCCAGGCACGTGTCAGCATTTAGACTCGTGTGTGAAGGAAACCATTGTCTGCGAAGTGCTCTGAGCTCAGACAGCAGGCGAGTGGGGCAGGGTGTCCGCACCTCCCCTGCCAGGCGTCTGTTGGGAGTAGAGGTGGATTTTCAGGCTTCAGATCCTCGAATGGGCTTTTGTGTCAGGAGATCCACCCTGCAGCCTTTGCATGTTTCTCTTCCCCCCTGGGTTCTGCTCCTTCACCTCCTGTCAACACAGAGAACAGCAGCAGTGACCAGAGGCAGGCGTGTAAGAAGCACGAACTGTACGTCAGCTTCCGTGACCTGGGCTGGCAGGTAAGGGTGAGGTGTGCTGCTCGCCGGGGCTCTCCCTGGTAGTGGCTCTGTCTCCATGGGTGCAGTAGGTCATGATTCTCATCTTTGCCAGTGAGACCCAAGATGCCAGGTGGCCCGGCAAGGGAGGACTAGGGCTAAGGGTATGGGGGAGTCCCATGAAACCTAAGAGCAGCAATGGGATTGACACTCGGGCTAGAACCAGGAACCTCATCTTCCACATATACCTCGTTCCCACCCTGTGACCGCCTCTTCCCTTACATGAGGCTGTGCCACCTGCTGGAATGGATCCAGCTTCCTGGACAACCAACCACCCTCTGTCCTGACTGTTCCTTTTCTCCCTCCCATGGCTCAGATTCCCAGGGGAGCCACACATCAGCCCAGAGCTCAGTCAGGCACTTGTCCTGGAGCCAATCAGCTGTTTTCAGGATGGGATCACATAATGGGAACATGGCTTTTCCCTCTAGAGCCATTTAGATGAGTGGGGCGAAGGGCAAGGGGCAAATCTGAGAGGAGGAGCTAGGGTCCTGCAGCCTGACAAGAGTCTCCTGCCAGTCCTGATTTACCCCCACCCTGCAGCTGCTCTTCAGCATCCACAGCCTTCTGGGCCCTTTTGTGGGTGCTCAAGATGCAGCAGTGAACGTGAGGATGTGTCTGCCCTGTGGAGCTCAGATGTCTGTGGAAGGGCACTGCCATAAGATCACTGGACACCTCCTGGTGGCGGTATTCTGCCCTCAGAGTCCAATGGGGGAGTCCAGTGGGAGAGTTCAGTGGGAGGGTCCAATGGGGGAGTCCAGTGGGGGAGTCCAGTGGGAGAGTTCAATGGGAAACTCCAATGGGATAGTCCAATGGGATAGTTCAATGGGGGAGTCCAGTGGGAGAGTTCAGTGGGAAACTCCAATGGGATAGTCCAGTGGGGGAGTCCAGTGGGAGAGTCCAGTGGGAGAGTTCAGTGGGAGGGTCCAATGGGGGAGTCCAGTGGGAGAGTCCAGTGGGAGAGTTCAATGGGAGAGTCCAATGGGATAGTCCAATGGGGGGGAGTCCAGTGGGAGAGTCCAGTGGGAGAGTTCAATGGGAAACTCCAATGGGATAGTCCAATGGGATAGTTCAATGGGGGAGTCCAGTGGGAGAGTTCAGTGGGAAACTCCAATGGGATAGTCCAGTGGGGGAGTCCAGTGGGAGAGTCCAGTGGGAGAGTTCAGTGGGAGGGTCCAATGGGGGAGTCCAGTGGGAGAGTCCAGTGGGAGAGTTCAATGGGAGAGTCCAATGGGATAGTCCAATGGGGGGGAGTCCAGTGGGAGAGTCCAGTGGGAGAGTTCAATGGGAAACTCCAATGGGATAGTCCAATGGGATAGTTCAATGGGGGAGTCCAGTGGGAGAGTTCAATGGGAAACTCCAATGGGATAGTCCAATGGGGGAGTCCAGTGGGAGAGTCCAATGGGAGAGTTCAATGGGAAACTCCAATGGGATAGTCCAATAGGGGAGTCCAGTGGGAGAGTCCAGTGGGAGAGTTCAATGGGAAACTCCAATGGGATAGTCCAATGGGGGAGTCCAGTGGGAGAGTCCAGTGGGAGAGTTCAATGGGAAACTCCAATGGGATAGTCCAATGGGGGAGTTCAGTGGGTGAATCCAATGAGAGAGCCCAGCGTGTGGGGGGACTCAATGGAGGTGTCCAGTTGGAGAGTCCAGATTCCTCCATGGGGATCAGGCCCAATACCCACAGTGCATGAGTGCATGCAGCCGGCCTGGCTGTCCTCAGGACTCATGACCACCCATGCTCCAAGGGTGCCAGACAGCACCTGCATGCTGGTGCTGGAGCAGAACCCAGACTCCAGGGCCTCTGCTAGGAGACCCCATGCCTCTGAGAATCAGTGAGGGGTGTGGTTCAGCTGGCTGAACAGCACTTCTGTGCCAGAGGCCCTAGAAACCAGCCTGTCACATGTATGGCTTATTGAATGGTGCAAGCGTGTCCAGAACTGTCACTCAAGACATGGCAGGTCACTGGCCTCTTACAGGTAGGTGCACGCAGGCACAGAGGTTTGGATCAAAGCAAGCTGCAGTGTGTGTCATGGCCTTGGAGGGGCAGAACTGGTTCTAGGTTGGGTCTCTGTGGCACTGAGAACCCCTCTAATATGCCACCTCCCATCTAGGAGATAAAAGCCACAGATGTGTCATTCTGGGTTCAGCCAAGCCTGTGACATCTTTCCCTCAGATTTTGTTCTGCTGGGACCATAAAAGTCTGGGATCATTTCTTCCTCTGCTGCACCCCATTGCCCAGGAGGGCTAGTCCTGCACCTCTGCCCTCTGGAAGAGGGTGGCCATGGGGGGCGGGGGGCAGAGGGACATGGGACTTGACCACAGGCACTGTGCATGGTTTTTGAAGTGTCTGGACTGCTCCCCAAGCTCTCCTCTCTAAACAGGACTGGATCATTGCACCTGAGGGCTACGCTGCCTACTACTGCGAGGGGGAGTGTGCCTTCCCGCTGAACTCCTACATGAACGCCACCAACCATGCCATCGTACAGACACTGGTGGGTGCTGCCCACTGTCCAGGGGTTCAGGCAGTGGGGAATTCAGCCTGCAGGTCACTGGGTCTTGCCTCCGCTGCCCAAGGCCACATTGTGACTTTCATGGGCCCCCTGCACCATAAATGATCTAAAAAAATTTATGTTTTATGACCACATTGGTATAAAGATGAATATAGTCATAAGCCCTAAAATTCTGTTATTTCCTTGAATTTGGAAAGTGAAACAGTTGTGTGGGCTCCTAAAGGAATAATGGGTGCTAGTCATGGTGTCTATCTGAGAATGGGCCCTGGGCTGGGGACCATGCTCTTGGGCACTAGCTGAGATGGATTTGTTTGCTGCTTCCTGCCCTCTCCCGGTGTCTGGCGTTTCACTGGACAGTGCTTTCATAGCTGTCAGAGCCATGGCCCCGCAGAGCTCTGGGCTTCCTCTCTCAGCTTTGGACTTCAGCATTCAGCCCTGCAGAGGTCTGTGTCTCCTGAGTGTCTCCTGCATGTAGACTCTGCCAGGGACTGGACACTCTGCCGGGCGCAGCACTGATGTGTCCCTGGCCTAGAGGGTTTGTTTTCCATCAGAGAAGTCAGACTAGTAAACAAGGAAGTTTCAGATGAAGAAGGTGCTAAGACGAGCTTCTGTGGAGTCTCTGAGAAGATTCCAGTGAAACAGAAGCTTGTCACTCAGGGCCAGCACACAAACACACTGGGGAGATGCCTTTTTTGCTACTCTCCCAACAATAGTAGTGACGAGTAGGGGACTGTGTTCTTTAGCTTAGAATCCCAGATTCGAGGCTGTCTTGTCCCCTGTCATGCATGTTATCTGGGCCTTTCCCACAGCTGATCATGCATCCTGTCTGAATGCTCTGGTGACAGCAAAAGCTCATACCACTGTCCACCCCTCTGACCAGCAGTTTGCTGCTGACAGAGCTTTTCACTGCCATTCGGCCATCTGCTTCCTTCCTCCTTTGCCCTGCCTCGTGTGTTAAGAGAAAAGGCTCATCTGTCCCTTACGTCGGGTTCAGGCTCTGCCCTTTGGAGGGAAGGGCAAATCTGGGGACCACATCCCTGTCCTCTATCCCTGCCTTCGTGGTTGGGTCAGACTCACAGTTGCCTGGTGAGTCCCTTCTTCAATCAGCATTTCACCAGAGAGTTTAGGATCAAAAAAAATTTTCCAGTTATGGTGAAAGGATGTTTAAGAGGACAACTCAGGGTCCTCCAGGAAGTCCTGGTGGGACATACAGAGGAAACTAACTGGCTCTGCTTTGAGATTTCTCAAGGTGGAGCAGGTAGGGAAGGGTCAGCCGTGTCAGGATGTAGGGGGTGATGTTGCCTATCACACAAGATGGAAGAAGCCGTGCCCCAGATCACAGCCAGGAGGCTGTGAGCAGCAGACCAGGCGTTGGCATGTCTGCTTGTTATACCCCTTATTCAGAAAGTCCAGAAGTTACCACTAAAAATAAAACAGAACAGCTGGCCTCTAGCCTGTCCTGAGCCTTGGCGCACCTGATGACAGTGGTTGTGGCCAGCTGGGCTGTGGTCACTTTGGACTGTGTAATGCAATTTGCCTTAGTCCCCACAGCGCCTGCTGTTTCTCCCTGGCCTACTTGGCTTGTGAGTGACAATCATGAAGCCTGCCAGGCCTCTGAGTTTGCTTGCTCCTGCCCCATGCTGCCCAGGTGCCCATGGGCAAGAAAGAGCCCAAACTGTTAGTGGCCAGAGGGGAGGGAGGGACAGAAGGAGGCCACGCTCTGTCCGGTGTGCCGCACAGCCCTGTGACTTAAGAATTCGCAGGCCACTAATTTTGCTGCTCCTACAGTAGCTGGGCGCTGTGAAAACTCCATGGAATTCGTCCTCCTGCCTGCACAGTGGGACAAGTCCAGAACTGAGTTAGGACCTGGACTACGCTTAGAACAGGGGTGCATGGTAACAGTCACTTACGGCCACTTGGCCCAGGCGGAAGATGTCCCTTAGACAAATCGGAGGCCGTTCACCAAGGTTCCTGTTTGTTCTGCTGTAGGTCCATTTTATCAACCCGGAGACAGTACCCAAGCCATGCTGTGCACCCACCCAGCTCAACGCCATCTCTGTTCTCTACTTCGACGACAGTTCCAATGTCATCCTGAAGAAGTACAGAAACATGGTAGTCCGGGCCTGTGGCTGCCACTAGCCTCTCCTGGGACTCCAACCTTTTGGGCCCTGTTCTTCCAGATCTGAGGTGTCTCACTGCCCAGTATCTCCCACTGCCTGCCTCAGCAAGGAACCAGCAGAACAACCACCTCTCATGAGCCCCCCCCATTCCATCCCCAACTCAAAAGGTGTGAGAGTGTTAGAGATTTGAGCACAAGTGGCTTTCTTCAGTTTCTCATCTGTGACATCCTATGGACAAGATCCTACAAGCTGCTAGAGGCAGAGCCCAGCCGGAGACACATCTGCCAGGAAACCGGGCCTAGCACGGCCACTGCCTGTGCAGTCCCTTCGTGCCACCCTGGCTCCTTCCTTCCAGAGGTGATTACACTTGCCATTCAGCCAGGCTACCCACAGTGGCCAGCAGGGAGGTAGGGCATGGCCAGGGGGTGGCACATCGTGTCTGTGCTGAAGGGAAACTGAGCAGAAGATCCTGTAATAAATGTCACAATAAAACCAATCAATGAAAATGGTTAGGATGTTACAGATATATTTTCGTAAACAGTTTATCCCTGTTTCTTGGTTTACTCTGATTTCATAAACAGAAGCCATGGCTGGGCAGTGGAGTGTGACTAGCCCCCCTCCTTCCATTCAGTTTCGATTTTAGGCTCCAGGGCCTGTGCTTATGCAGATCTGCCCAATCCAAGACGCAGAAACCTCCATGCCAAGGTGGTATGGAGGGACTGCCCAGCCAGTGGCCGTGGCTGGGCCCAGTTTCTTGGAGAGAGAACGGGTGTCTCCTCGGAGAAGGAGAGTATTGGTCCAGAAGGAGAAATGTGTCCTGCTCAGTAAGCAGGGCAGAAGTCAAGACAGGCACAGTGTGAAAGACAGGCAGATGTCGGAACGAGTTTTCCAGCTCTCGCCTCACACAGTAGGGAACTGGACAGAGTGAATAGGCCAGCAAGTGGGGTAGGACTCTCAACGGAGGAAGTCTAGTCCCTGTGGGTGCAGGAGAGCAGGACACTGGCCTCCTCCCTGTGGGTTCCTGTCCGTGGCTTCTCTTGGCTGGGGCATCATGGCTGCCTCTCCTTGCTTGCTGACCCCCCCTTAGAGGGCCCTGCAAACAAATGAACCAGCCCCTTAAAGTGAGGGAGAGCAGCGTGGAGGGAGAAGTCTCATGAGTGCCACTGTGCTGGACTCATGTTGCAAGCAGAAGGATCTAGAGGGTGACCCTCCTAACCACATATTCTGACTTGGAGGTAGCATTTCTGACACAGCTCTTATTGCAAGTCCTGCTTGCCTTGGCCAGTGGGTCCCATAACTGGGTTGCATCAGCTTCCAGTTGACAACACAAGGCCTTGGAGAGAGTTGGGCTGTCTGCGAGTGAATCCATACAAAGAACCAGGTTGTCCAGGCAAGACTTATGGCCCTGCTGAGTCCAGCCCACTGGGGAACTCTTCTCCATCTCTGCTGGGTTGGTTCCTGGAAACACTGGGCCTCTGCTTTTTTTTTTCTCTTTTAATTTTTCTACTTCAGCAGCTTGGGCTGCAGGCTTCACCCTGCCTGATCATCAGGGAGGAGTATTTTTTGGTTCTAATTTGTTTTGTGTGTTGGCACCCCTTCCTGGTGCAAGTTGCTCACGGCTCACCGCCTACAGCCTATGGTTAGCATCATTTGTACATTTAAACATGTAAATAGTTGTGACAAGACAAAGAGATTATTTATTTCCATCTGAAGCTCTTTTTGAAACACTCCGTTCATCCTTGTTGGGGACAATGAGTTCACCCTCTTACAACCTGTTTGTTTTCTTATTTAAGACTATTTATTAACGGTTGGACCAATGTACCCATGGCTGTCGAAAAAAGTGGTCCTTAGTGAAAATTCTGTATAAATAGACAAAATAAAAAGGGTTTTGACCTTGCAATAAAAAGAAACATTTGGTTCTGGTTCTTGGGCCTCTGTGTGTTGTTTTTTTATTCTCTCTACCCTGGACCCTGGAGTTTCTCAGTGCACAGAGAACTCTGCTCTGGCCGCCACCATTAACACGCCCTTTATCATCCAGGTCTGGGTCGAAGTGAACACTCGTCAATATTTGGTGCAGCTGTGTGTGGCTCCAAGCCGAGGGGATGGAACCAAACAACAAATGTGAGTTTGGTAGGCTTGACTGCAAAGATCCTTGATTGAATTACAGCGCAGCTGTCAGCAGCTGCTTCAAAGAGGCAGGGGTAAATTAACTGTGTTTATGGCAAACATAGTTGAAAGATTTAGTCATCCCAATAAAATAGAGGCACAAGAGAGGAAAACGGGGAGGTGTACACCCAAAACTCCAAAACTTGAAAGCAGCGCTGGCCCTGGGGCTGGGGTGTTCAGTACCCATCCCCTGGGCAGTTTGGGGGCTGCCGCTGGAGCCTGGCTCTGGAGGCGAACGGCCTCCGTGGGCTTGGGGGAGGCTCTAGGGTGCCAGTGTACATGGAGCGGCCCTCCTTGGGGCTCCTGTTCCGTTTGAAGGATGCACTTAAGGTCACCTGATGGGTGCTGTTAGAATCCCAGCCGGTGCTTGGACAGGCTGCTCATTCTTCCCCAGCTGACTCAGGCCAGTGGCCGCTCCTAACAATTTCCAGCCCCTGTACGTTCCACACCCCTCTTGTCATTGTCCTGATGCACAATTTAGCTTTTGTTCTGCTTTCCAGGCCAAAGACCAGAGCCACAAACCAGAGGTCCAGATGTGGCCACACAGCCATGTCTTGCTTCCCCTGTGTGGTGTTTACACATTTTTTTAAAAACATGAATTCATCACCAACATGTTTTTGAACGTCAGAAGATGGAAGTGGAAAAAAAAAATCCCGAAACTGGCTTCTCTTGAACAAGTGACAGAGCTGCCACCTGGCAGCCACAGTCTCCATCATGCCCTGTCGTGTCCCACAAATGCATGAGGGCCAGTGGCCATTTTTTAAATAGTAGGGTCCATGTACCTGTCAGAGAGGGACGTAAGGGGCTACACGGAGAAGAATGGGCTTTCTTCTTCTCCGTGTAGCCCCTTGTAGCAGAGGATGCGGCTCTGGGCGAGCCCTGTGGGCATGTTGGTGGCTGAGTGCGGTCACTTGCTCTGTCTTTTCCTTCCCTTTCCCCTCTCCTGGTTTCCCCCTTCCCTGCCCCCTTGGACCTTGGAGTCTTTTCTCCTTGCCTCTCTGTCCAGTGTGGCTCACTGTCAGGCACAAAGAGCTGATGATTGCTGGAAACCTGGGCTCCATCCCTTGAGCTGGAATCTCCTAGGGCTGGCTGGAAAATGTGAGGATACCTGGCCCCCAACTCTGACCCCCAGGTGTCCTTCCCCAACCCCCTGTGTCAACCCCCAGATCCAGGCTGAGTTCCTAGCTCTGTGCTCAGGGGTTGGACCTCCCTTCCACTTCCAAACTGCTCTAGGGCCTTCGCCTGTGGCATGACCTTGACCCTGTAGTTTCCCCATGGCTGATGGCCCTCTGTCCTGCCTGCCAGTGAGCAGCGTGTGGACACTGTTGGGGCTGGGACAGTTGGCAGGGGCCATCGGGGAGTGGGTGTTTGGAGTCCTTCCCTCATCAGCTCTTTGGTGAGTGTATGCTTTGCCTGGGACCATAGCAAATTTCTACGCACTGGTGGCTTAGAATAACAGAATTGATTCTCACAGATCTGGAGCCAGATGCCCAAAATCAAGGTGTCCACGGGGCCCCTCCTTCTGAAGGCTCTAGGAGAGGCTCCTTCCTGCCTCGCCCAGGTGTCCCTTGGCTTGTGGCCAAATCTGCCAATGTCTTCATGTGGCCTTTGCCTGTGACTCTGATAAGGACACTGTTTTTGAGGGTCCACCAGATAATCCAGGTTGATCTTATCTCATGATCCTTTACTTATCACACCTACAAAGACCCTTTCTCTGGGAAAGGGGGGAATCCACAGGGCCTAGGAGCTAGGATGGACAAGCCACCTGCTGAAGTGAAGTTTCATGTCACTCTCTCGATGCCCTGTTCTCACCCCAGTACCCCCGCTTCCCAGCCTTGCTGGTACCACTCTCCAAGTGGCCAGGTGGCAGTGCAGAGGCCATAGGCCAGATGCCCCCCACAACTGAGCAAGTCCCGAATAGGAGCACAAGCCGCTTCTGCTTGGGATCATTGCTCTTCTGCCAACCCCCAGTGCATGGCAGGTGCCAGGTACTGTGTGGGCAGTGGATGGTGGGGTGGGGGAGAATAAGCAAAGCATCTGTGCTCAGGAGGCTCACAACAGGGGTACCCAGCAAACAAACAGTAAGCAGTGCCACACTGGGCCTATGGGGCCCCTCCACAAAAAAATAAAATTCTGTTGATGACCATGTTGGTGAGAAGATGACTGCAAACCGGACTAGACTATCTGCTTCTTTTCTTCTGATTTGTAAAATGTATGACAATATTTGTGTGGGCCTCTAAAAGCATAAAAACCTCAAGTCTTAGGGCCACTGTGCTTTACCAATAAGCCAGGCCCAGGGTGACGGTGCAATGTCACGTGAAGATGTGTGTCAGGAAGCTACAGTAGCTGGGGAGGGGGACGGCGGACATCTCCTCAGATAAGGCAGGTCAGTGTGACTCCACGGAGGACCCTTCCAGGGAAGACCTGGACAAAGGACAGAGCAGGCCTGTGACAGGAGCACAGCTCCTGGAGGAGAGAGTGGTTCCAGCTAAGGGGTTAGCAGGTGCAAAGGCGCTGGGGTGAGCTTGCTTGGCAGGGACAGTGAGACATCCTGTGTGTCTGGAGCAGAGTCAGGTCAGGAATGAAGTCGGCAAGTGAAGGCGGCCTGGCATGCAAGCTCTGAGCGACATGAACGGTGGGTCTCATCCAAAGTGCTATGGGGACCACAGGAAGTGCTAAAACCTTTGAAGATGTGATGGGTGGGGTGCGGGGCCTAGGAGAGTTCAAGAAAGTGTGGTGTCCTCATCCCATCTGGCCCAGGCCCCTTTCCCGCCTCCTTTAGGGAGGCAGCTCTGGTAACGCTGGTATGTGATGAGTGTTCAAACCCACCCTGTCGAGGACCCCAGCTGGGAGGTGGTGCCTGGCCATGTGCACCACACAAGTAGCCAGGAGGATAAATAATTCCCCTCCCCTAGGGAAGATACCTGCCACCTTCTTACAAATATTTACTAGGATGGAGGAGATGTCTTGTGTCACAGAGCAAGAGACAGTGAGTGCAGGGCAGAGAGGCCCAAATGAGCTCCAGCACAGAGCCCAACCCAGCTACAGAGCCAGCTGGACATCCACCTTGGGCAACTTACCACTTTCTCTGTGCCTCAATTTTCTCATCTGTGAGATGGATCTGGTGCCCACCTTTACTTAGGATATTTAAGATCAACAGCATATAACATAAAAACCAAAATAATAGTGGCTTAAAGAAGATAAAAGTTTCTCTTTTACAAGAAGTATGAAGTTCAGAGTGATAGCCCTATTGTGGTGTTAAGGATCTCAGTTAGGTTCTTCTTCTTGACTTTCTGCTCTGCCATCTTAATTCATGGCTTTCAGGCTCACAGTCTACCTCATGGTCCAAGATGGCTACTGGAGCACTGCCATCATACTCTTTCTGGGCTATAGACTCGTTTAAAATAGCTTTCCTAAAGAGCAGATACAAGAGATCTAGTGAGCTCTAATTTTGCAAAAATTCGATCTCATGGTCACATTTACCTGCAAGGAAGGCTGGGAAATACAAGCTTATCTTCTGGGTGAAAATGTGCTAGCCAAAACTCAGAAGTCAAGGTTCTATCACTATCAGAATTCTATGGATATTGTGGTTGGCATTAGTTTTCTGGGTTGGTTAGCAATGACCACAAACCTAGAGGTTTAAATCACCTCCTGGTTATCATTGTGCAGTTTCTGTGGGGCTGGAGGCCAGGCCTGGCTTCGACTGGGTTCGCTGCTCAGGTGCTCATGGAACTAAAGGAAGCAGTTGGCACTGCAGCCTTATCTGTGGCTCGGTGGCTTACATACTCATTCAGGTTCTGGCCCAACTCAGTTTCTTGCAGTTGTAGGACTGCGATCCCATTTTCCTGGTGGTGTCCTTTTCAGCTCCTCATCTTCCCTCGGGGCCTGTCCCTAAAACAGCCAATTCTGCAAAGCCAGGGACAGAACCTCTTGGCCCCTCTTAAAGGCTCACCTGAATAGGTCAGACCTACCAGCAGAGTCTTCCTTGATTAACTCAAAGCCAACTGGTGAGGGCACTTGATCACAGCTGCATGAGCCCAAGTGACCGTGGTGGGAATGATGTCCTCATGCTCACTCCAGTGGGTGAGACTTCTGAGAGCTTCCTTAGAATTCTGCTACACTACGACCCAGGTAACAGAAGACAGAGACCATGCACTGATGATAAAGTACCTGACAGGGACGACAGCTGAATCCTCAGGGCCTCCCACCAAGAACTTCCTCTCACTGATTGAGCAATTTGCTCTGTTACTCTTATGTGCCTGGAATTCTTACCTGCCATCCAAATTCTCTCTCTCCTCTCTTTCTCTCTCTCTCCTCTCTCTCTCTCTCTCTCTCTCTCTCTCTCTCTCTCTCTCTCTCTCTCTCTCTCTGTATTTGTGTGTGTTTCTGGGGATGGAACCCAGGGCCTCATGCATGCTAGACAAGCGTTCTCCCACTGACTATAATCTCAGCACCCTCGCCCCCCACTTTTTGAGTCGGGGTCTTGTGAAGTTGTGCAGGCTGTCCTTGAACTATTAATCCTCCTGCTTCCTCCTGACAAAATTCTCTAGCAGACCATTCATCGCCTAGCTCCTCCTCTGTGCACCTGGAAAGGATGCTGGGCAGCCTGAGTCTTTGCAAGACACAGAGCAAGTCCCTGATGGGGGGTGTCCTGCCTGGGGCACACAGAGTGCTTGCACTTGGGCATCCACGAGCTCAGAACAAGTGTGGAGCAACCATCCTGCCACTACCACCACTGCTCAGAGGTGACAGGTAGTCTCTGCAGATGACCCTGCACAGCCTCAGGATACTCTGCACAGAGTGTCAAAGAAAGTGACGCCTCGAGGCTGGGCCGCCCCAGGTTGGGGGCATCTGAGCTGGAGTCTGACTCGTAGGTTCCGGCCCTTGTCAGCACCCAGTGTCTGTCTGTCCCCGCCAAGGATACTCACAGGACATCCCCTTTAGTGACTCCTGGCTCAGACCCCTCAGTACACTGGCTCTGGCCTCTATTGGTCCCAGATTTGGATGGTGGCAGCGTGCACCTGGCTCACAGAGCCATGCTTACCTCATGGGCTCGGGTGCTCTAGTCCACGTGGCTCTGCGTGGTGGGCAAGGGGGTCGGGGAAAACCCTTAACTCTGCAAAGGAAGCCTGGAACATCCACACTGAGTGCAGCTGGGTGGTGGGAGGGCTGAGCTGTGTCCACAAATCTCCTACCTACCCCATTGATCCCCATTGTAAGCCAGGCCTGAACCATCTGCCAGCCAAGACACGAGGCCAGCATTCGGGGACGCCGAGTGTGTTTCATGCTCTGCTGTGGCCGTGTTGAATTTATTAGTAACTTGTGGACAAGGACCCCACATTCTCGTTTTGACTTGGGCCTGCAGACTCCTCAACAGGTCCTGAGCCTAAGGGATAGAGCGAGGACTCGGGGTCCAGTTTGGGCCTCAGCCATGTGTGTCACTCACCAAGTACATTTTGAGCATCTGTGAGCCACGGACAGTGTCCTAGGCACAGAAGACGTGCTGTGGACCACAGGGGGGTGAAGCCCCACTCTTGGATGGAACATCTAGGGGCAGAGAGAACAAGTGCTTGCTGTGATCAGGTGACTCTTGATTGGCCAATGAAACAATTCTGGGAGGAGAGGGGTGGAATTTTTGGTCCCACCCAACCTCAGGATGGGTGAATGGAGGGGAGGGGTTGGAAGCTGAGGTTAATCACTGATGGCCAATGATTTCTCAATGGTGCTTAGATCCCATAGCTGCTATAAAACTGCCTGGCACCCAGCACAGCTTACTTGGCAGGGTATTTTTTTTGCTAGTATACTGGGGTTTGAACTCAGGACCTTGCATTGCTAGGCAGGAGCTCTACCACTTTTGATCCATACCCCCAGCCCTTTGGCTATTTTTGAGTACGGTCTCACCAGTCCTGGGTTGGCCTGGACTGTGATCCTCCTGTTTACGCTTCCCATGGGATGACAGGAATGCCACCATGCTCAGCCATTGGTTGAGATGTCTCTAACTTTCTTTCCTGGGCTGGCCTCGAACACTGATCCTCCTGATCTGCATGACTTCCAAGTAGCTAGGATCACATGCCCAGTCACTTGACCTGTTTTGATAGTGAATGGCATTACTGTTATTAACGGGGAGGGTAGCCTGGAGCCTCAGCGCTGACCCTACCAGCTGAGTGACCTTGGAGACAGCTTCAGTGCTGGTCTTGCGAGCCTCCCCCTAAAGACCAAGGTCCAAATCGAGGCTCATGGTTTGAATTCACCTGGCTCCTTTGAATCCCATCCCTGGCACAGTCAGTGAAAAGTTTTCTTCGATGTGCCAAGGGGGGGCTCCAAGGGAGTCGTGACTTTGCCCACTAACCATTACAAATTCTGAAGCTGTTGTCTCTGCTTTTTTGTTGTAGGAGAGGAAGTGTTGTAGACTGACCTTAGACTGGTGTTTGCCCAAGCTCTCGTCATTGTTTAATGCTGCAAGGAAACCACAACCGACAGGCTAAATAATGCCTGAGAGCAGTCCATGTGCGTAAGGGATGGGGGGCGACAGGGGAGGTGGGTGGAGGGCAGAGACATTGACCAGAGTGAGCTCAGAGGTCCACATCCTTGAGCTTGACCCTTGATGGGCTGTGAGAGCTGAAACAGCTGCTCTGAGCAAAGTCCTTTCCCAGCTGCCTTCAAGGACCGTGGCTTTCTGCTAGCTAGAGCCTCCTCAACCCTCCGAGAAAGCACGGGTCTTTGTTTGAAGCTTGCTTAGGGTGTTGATGAAGGAAAAGATGACAGGTGACCTGGGCCTCCATCACTGCCTATTCTCTAGTGGTCCCTAAAATAACACCATTAGGGGGCCCAAGCCTAAGCTTCTTATCTGCGGAGCGGGGGCTGCTGATAACGCTGAGTGGGCCTCACATCAATTGCTAAGGTCTCTGCTTCCTGGCTAGCCTGATGACATTCCAGGGGTATAAATAGTCCGCTCGGCCAGAGTCTGGCACACCTGGTACATAACATCTACATAGAGCCGCATGTGTGCAGAGAGCTGCCACTGCTCCTACCCATGCATCTCAGCCCAAGCTGGGACCTCTGTGCCCCAGGGATATTGGAGGGCCCTCTCTCTCACCCTCCCAACCTTCGCCCCACTGTGACCGCCCCTTCCCTATGTCAGCTGAGGTCACTTACCTTGTCATCACGCCATGTATTGCCTGGCAGCTGACAGCTCACGTTGGAATGCTACCTCTGTTCACGTTGATTATTCTCGGCCCCAGGTTTGGAACAGAGGAAGACACACAGGAGAAAGGGGAAATTGCCCACAACCCAGCCATGTCCCTCACTGGTGCGATGGACTTCACAATACTCACAATGTTTTGTCGAGTTTCTGGAGTTTTTAACGCCAAAGGGGTCATGCTCTGTGTTTATGTCCTCTTCTTTTCACTTACTAGATCATAATGTTCCCGGCCCAGAGTCCCCATTTGAGCTCTGTCCTTTTTTGTTTGTTTTTTGAGGGTCTTGCTATTAGCCCAGACTGGCTTCAAACTCACTGTCCTCCTGCCTCAGCCTCCCGGGCTGAGGTCAGCTCCATCTTTGATGACTGCGTCCCAGCTGAGTGAGTATGCATTCCGGCACCGAGCTGCCTGGGTTACATCCTCGCTCCACTTCCTATGTGACTTTGGGCAAGCTACTAACCCCTCTGCTTGGTGCTCTCACATGTGAGATGGGGCTTATAACCATTTGTGACCTCATGACAGAGTTGTGAGGACTAAGTAAGTCAATATGTAGTGTTTAGAAGTGTGCCTCATTCAAAGTGTCCGGCCAAGTATTGAGTCATTGTCATTGTCACCACTGCCAGCAAGCATCAGCATCATCACCATCCAGTCATTAGCCATACCACCTTCACCATCACCAATATCACCACCACAATCATTATAACCACCACCACCACCACCATCATCACCACTATCACTGTTACCACCACCATTACCACCACCTACACCACCACCACCACCACCATCACTACCACCACCATCACCACCACCAATATCACCACTATCACTGTTACCACCACCATTACCACCACCACCTACACCACCACCACCATCACTACCACCATACCATCACCACCACCGTCATCACCACTATCACTGTTACCGCCACCATTACCACCACCTACACCACCACCACCATCACCACCACCACCATCACCACCATTACCACCACCTACAACACCACCACCACCATCACCACTGTCACTGTTACCACCACCATTACCACCAACTGCACCACCACCACTTACACCACCACCACCATCACTACCACCACCATCACCACCACCACTATCACTACCACCACCATCACCACCATTACCACCACCACCATCACCACCACCACCACCACTATCACCACCACCACCATCACCACCATCACCACCACCACCATCACCACTACCACCACCACTATCACCACCACCATCACCACCATTACCACCACCACCATCACCACCACCACCACCACTATCACCACCACCACCATCACCACCATCACTACCACCACTATCACCACCACCACCACCACCATCACCATTATCACTGTTACCACCACCATTACCACCACCTATACCACCACCATCACCACCACCATCACCATCACCACTATCACTGTTACCACCACTATTACCACCACCTACACCACCACATCACCACCATCACCATCACCACTATCACTGTTACCACCACCATTACCACCACCTGCACCACCACCACCATCACCACCATTACCACCACCACCATCACCACCATTACCACCATCACCACCACCACCACCATCACCACCATCACCAATACTACCATCACCACCATCATCACCACTGTCATCATTACCAGCACCACCAGCACCATTAACCTCACTCCTTCCCATCGCCTTCCCTTTGCCTACTGTGTTGTCCACACATGTGAAACTTAAGTGGCTTGGGGCAGGGAGGTGAGTACATGCTGGGTTGACACAGTCAAGGAACCACATCTGACAGCAGTGGCCAGCCAGTGTGGCCAGACTTGAGCGGTGGGTGGCCTGGCCACAGCACACACTGTTGCTTCTGCTGGAGAGAGGCCTGGAAACTCAGACATCCAGCCAAACTGCTCGGGGCCCTGGGAGTGCATCCAACTCAGCACTGCCCCCACTCCCCTAAGCACATGCTTACACATCATCCCCTTCACAGGCAGGGAAACTGAGGCTGAGAGCAGGGCAGGAAACACCCAGGTCAAGTAGCAAATAAGAGGCTGCTTGGTCAGGGCTGGGGCTCTGATCTGTGGACTGTGGGCTGGCAATGCTCTCGGAGCCTCAGTGTTCTCACCTGTAAAATGGGAGTGGGAAATGATTCATAAAGTTGAAGCTGTGTTTTATTTATTAGCATTTTTAATGATTTGAAACAGCATGAAGATGTCCCGTGCTGCTTGGGGCAGTGGTTATGTGGGTGTTTGTTATGCCCTTGTCTCTGTTTCAGATTTTCTGCCTACATAGAACACTGACATGTGTTTCCTGTCCCCACCATGCATAGCATCAGTACTTCCCTATTCTTCTTGTGCCCCCATGACAGCCCATGCGCCCCATGGTGACGAAATCTCCTTCCTGACATTCTTGACCCCTCAGGCACACAGTGTGCACCACTGAGACTCCAGAGCACTCTGGCTCCTCTGACCTGCAAGTCCTCAGGAGACCTGGAGCTGGATAGCCTCCTTCTGCCCTGTCCCCTTCAGGAGATGTCCTCTCTGCTGACAGATTCCTAAAACCTCCGGGCAGGTCTGCTGGCCTTAGCCAAAAAAGGGTTCAACCATGGCCACCCAGCCAATTGTCCCTATGGGGTAGCCTGATAATGCCTTTATGGTGACTTCTGAGCACTTGCCCCTCGTGCTGGTTTACACAGCTGCCCCATCAACTACAAGGACATGTTCCCGTAGCATTCCACTGGCCATCAAAGTCCACAGGATGCAGCTGCAGGGCCCCTACCCACCCCAGTCTGAGGCACCATCTTCTAGACTCCTGGGACTGGCCCCTGGCTGTCCCTTCATCCTAATTCCAGCCCTGACCAACCAGCTCTGCCTTGGGGAGCCCCATGTGGGCAGCCTTACAGCCCACCACCTGCTGCTTGGGCGCTGGCCCCAGCCCTACCGTGGCAGCCAGCATCTGGCACAGATGCCTCCTGCTTAGACACCTGTGACTTGCCTGTGACTCCCAGTCATGCTCACACCTGTGTCCAGTGTAGGACAAAAAGATAATCTCCAAAATGTCAGTACTGGCTAGCACAGGCTGGTGGGATTTTCAGGGGGGTTTTCTTTGTTTCCTTATGATTTTCTGCAGTATTAAGACTTTCCCCAAAGAGTGCTTATTTATATAACTAGAAAAAATATGTATTTAAAATATAACATGCATGAAATATTAATATGTAAAATAAATGCAAAATTATAGATAGATAGATACATGCATATATAATTTGGCGGTTCTAGAGTTTGAACTCAGGGCCTTGCACTTGCTAGGCAGGCACCTGACCTCTTGAGCTACATTCCCAGCCCTTTTTTGCTTCAGTTATTTTTCACCTTTTTGCCCAGAGGTGGCCTTGTACACGAATTCTCCTGTGTGTGTCTGCCTTACAGCTGGAGTCACACACATGCCACCAGGCCTGGCTTGTTTTTTGAAGTGCGGTCTCACTGACACCACCCCGCACCCAATCCCCAGCTGGCCTCAATCATGATCTTCTTGTCTCTATCTCCTGAGTCATCGTACAGGCCTGAGCCAATGTGTCCGACATAAACCTATGTATTTTAAGAGAGAAAACTCTGGTGGCCTACCATTGCCTTCATGGTTAGGTCCTAATGGTCCTTAGGCCCTGGGACCTCTTCCCTGGTCTAGCCTCAGGCACCAGCCGCTGTACCCAGCATCCAGCCTCATCCTGCTCTGAGTCGCCTGCCCTCTCCAGCTGGCTTGGTCCCAATGCCTGCCTTGAACACGTCCATTTCTGCCCTTCTGCTCTGTTGATCAATGCTCAACTTGTCCTTCCAACACCCATACTGACAAGCACTCATTTTGTTCTCACTCTGCACCCAGGACTGTTCTAGAAGCAAGCAGAGGAAGGAAGACAGACCGGCTTTGCTCTCAGACACTCAGCCTGGGAGGGAGACAGACAAGGCTCAAAGAGAATCAAGCAAGCAAGTGACCAACATCAACCAAGGACGCATCTCACTGGTAGATGGTGACAATGTCCCTGTGGAGAGGTTCAGAGGGGCAGCGCCTCTGAGCGGGTAATGTTTCTGCTGAGACCCGAGTAATAAGAGTCACTGTCAACCCGGGCCACACTACCCTTGTTCACACGAACCAAGCTCCTGCTTATGATTCTGTTTATTTTTAGCTTCCTAGTGACTATGCTATCCGTGCAAACAGGGTGCAAATATGTAGGAATGAATCTTCAAGATGAGCCTCTGCACGGGGAGTAGCTTCAGAGGCAGCAGTGTGGTTCCTGAGGACTGGCTTTGTCCCCTCCCCACCATGGTAAAAGCTATCCTGAGTACTCGCTCTGTCCACTGGCTCTGCCTGTGTCAGAAGTTATGTTAACAAAACAATATGATGTGCTCTTGCAGGCCTGGCTTCTTTGTCACACTATGTTTGGAGGTGGCTCTGCGTTTGCGGTTTAGCTGTGGCTCTGTCATTCTCAGTGTCATACAGTGTTCCATTCCACTAGTGCTCCATTTGCTGGTGATGGGACCAGGTGGCTTCCAGCTCCTCTCTGGTGAGGAAAAGCCGCTGTGATCCCAGGAGCCCCCGTGCTTCTGGTAGGTCTAGTTCTAAGCACGGAACAGCTCCTGGTCAGAGCTTGCCGGAGTCTCCATGGTGGTCAGTTCTGCCAAACTGCTTCCAAGGTGCTGCACCATTTCCACCTCACCAGCATGTGCGTGTTGCTTACTTGACATCCCCGCCATCTTTTCATTTCACATGTTCTAGTGTAATGACACCGAATTTGGCTTTTTTTTTTCTTTCCCTAGTACTGGGGATCAGCCCAGGGCCTCACGAATGCTGGGTAAGTGCTGCACCACGGAGTTACCACCCAGCCCTTGTCCACTGATTTTTCTTTTAAGCAAGGGTGATTTACTAGGAAAGCAAAATTACACCTTGAGGGGTGAGTTGGCAGTTCCGGTAAAGATGGCGTCCCAGGAAGCTGTGGGGCTTGGGTTTTATCCAGTAGGGTGGGGCTACTCGGTGGTGAGAAACTGAGGCTCTGCTCTCATGGTCCTCCCCAAATGGTGGGGCCACTGTGCAGAGGCTGCCTGGGTGTGGGAGGCTGAACCTGCTCATCTGACCCTCTTTCCCTCCTGGCTTGTGATATGGGAGTGGGCTCCATGAGGAAGACACAGGGCCACTGTCCTAATCATGGGCCACCTGGGAGTTTTCGAATGCAATCTTCCAGCCCGGGGCCTCCCCCCAGTTCTCCCCTCCTGTACATGCTCACTGAGCTGCTGCACTAATGTTTCCCCTCAAGAGCACGGGGCCGGAACTCCTTCAGGGTGTGGATGGCGAGGTCGATTTGGCTACTTCCTGCTGACAGTGGTGATGGGAACTCAGGGTCCAGAACCTTGCTCTCAGTCAGGACACAGAAAAGTTTCTGGGCTCAGGCAGACATAGCTTTGGAGAACATGGCCTTTCTTTTGTTGGACCATCAGGACTTACTTGTCAGAAAATGCATTTGCCATCATATCCAGGGTAAAGATGGGTTCTGTAGGTTGGAGGTAAGAACTTGAATAAGGGTGTTAAAAATGAGAGGTCCAAAGGAGACATGCAGCAGGCTGAGGAGCAGGGCCAGGAGGGAGGTGTCAAAGGGGTTTTTGGTTGGGCACAGTCTTGACAGGACAAAAAAGTCACTGGTACTGGGGGGAGGGTAGATTTTGTTCTTGTCACAAGCAGTTTATTCAAGGTGTTCTTGGAATGCAGGGTGACCTCAGAAGACAAAGGCTCAGAGCAAAGGGGACAGGTACAAAATGGAGGCAGTGCATTTGCAGGTCCATGTGAATAGTCACTGCTTTAAGCAAAAGTAGCTTGAAGTACCTGCTGTAATTCCTCTGGTTCAAAGATTTCTCACTGCCGAGAAAATTAGGGTGTTGGCTAATCTGGCTTTGTGGATAAACTAGTACATGAGAAGGCGGGAGTTATGACGGCTGAACTATGCAAAGAAAAAGAGCCCGTTATTAATGCCTAAACATAGAGGCACCAGAAAACAATAGGGATTCAAAGAACTCTCAGGTCAAGTACCCTTGTAAAAACCTTTTCTTCATAACTTCCTGGCTTTAGTTACTTTTGGAAAGGTTGGCACAAGTGACTCCATTTTTGCCATTATTTTGAGACAGGGTCTCACTATGTAGCCCGGGCTGGCCTCAAACTTACGTTCCTCGTATTTCAGCCTCCCAGGTGCTGAAGTTGTAGATATGAGCCACCATGTCCAGCTTGACACCATTTTGACTCTGCAAACATCCCCCTTGTCTCCAAACTGTTTGTCTCTGAATGGTTTAGCTTTAGTTGTCTCTTGTCAACAGGATGAGCTTTCCTAGTTCATCTGATTTGATCCCAGAGAAGTGACAGATGGTGGGAATCAATGTCAAAGACCCCCAACTAAGGCTTAGAAGGAGTGCTTCTTCTGCTGAGCTTACCTGAAGTCAGTTTTGAAGTTTGATCTTGTCTGTTAGAGGTGGTGTCTCCAACACTGCTCAGGTTGTATTGTTAGGAACTGTACTTCTGCAGAATGTTCACAGATGACAATTACAAAGTTTTAAAAGGAAAACTGAAAAAAAAAAAAACCAAAAACAGAAACAGCAAATATTTAAAGACAATTAACTCATTTGACAAATAAATAGAGTCATTCCCTATGAGCCAGGCTGCAAATATTCCAGAGGAGGAGGCAAAATTTAGAATCCTTGACTCAGTAGATAATTGGTGCCCAGCCCTGACAAAGACAGCAGGAGGTGACGGAGTCAGAGCTGAGAGAACAGCTAGAGGAGGAGCTTTCTTTTGGGTTTTGTAATCCATCCCTGGATTCATGCAGGAGGCAGTGAATACTTGGTCAAATGGGACCTCTTAACATTCCCCCACTTTCTACAGAATCGGTCTAATGGCAGGGGGGCGTTCTGATCTACAAACCCATTGGTAGCCAGGGCACCCCATCTCCTTGGGAATGGCAGGACCAAACTTGAGGACTGAATGCTGAATTAAAATAGAACCCAGGAGTGAATGCCAACGTGCAGAGGACTGGTTTCCTATTTCTGGAGAGAGGAAAAGGGCACATGCCTCCCGCGGAGGGCTTGAGGGCATGCCTTCAGCGCTGCCTCCTTGTGAACCTACCTGTGGGGAAAGCAACCCCCTTTCCCATAGTTAACTGAGGCTGGGGAAATGGCCCTCTTGGTGTGGCCTTGAGCCCAGGCTGCCCTTTGATTTTCCTCTAGCTCCATGTTGGCTGTTGACAGGTGACAATTGCAATCAACCCTGAATACATGCCCTGCAAGTGGCATCTTTAAATCTCATTGTCCCTTTAAATAAATGGCCCCCAAACTTGGTAGGTTGTCAGGGCCTCCAATATGTCTCTTTTCTTTCTAAGGGGAAACTTCAGACGCCCCTTAACTTGGATTCAGTCCAGGTAGAACGGAAAGGTATAGCTTCCCCATAGAGTCCTTTCACGTCTACCTTGTGACCTTGGGGGCAGAGGACAGTGAGAAATGATTGTGTGGGGTCCCAAGTCACATGGGAAAAAGGTCATGTCACACAAAACGTGCAAAGCATCGGCAGGTGCAGTGGGAATGATAGGCCAGGGCTTAACAATGGGGTTGGGTTGGGGACCCTCCGCCATTCCAGACAGTCACGAAAGGAATGGGATTTGGTTGCCATGGAGGCTGGGCAGGGAGGGAGACAGGGCATAGGCTGGAAAGGCAGTGGAAAGGCACAAGGTCTAAAATTGTTCTTGAGTCACCAGAGGAGGCAAGAACAGAACTCAACCCTTTAGCAGAGGAGTTGCGGTACCAAAATGTTACTGACAGATGGGTCGTTCCAGATGTTTCTTGGCTCTTGGGTACAATGCCCAAGATTGTGATATGTGGTAGCAGAAGAACCATGGGGAGGAAGAGCACAGGAAAGACTGATTTTTATGGGGTGGAGGCAGTTCAGTTAAAGATCGACTCCCCCTAATCTCTTGAATTCTGAATTCCCAGTTTGAATTAATTTGGGGTGTTTCACTATCACATATGACTATTTAGGGGCATGGTTGTAATCAGAAAAGAGAAAGGACAAGCTCTCTGCTTGTTGCAGGACTTCCAGTGCCAGCGCCAGTCCAAGTATTTCCATTCATTATCCTGGTCCGGCCTGGACAGAGGATGCAAGTCACAGCTGGAGCTGACATCCAGCCCCAGTCACTCCTGTGCTGGTAGGGCTGTGTCTACCCTGGAGGGCCACCTCTCCCAGACTCATGCAAAGGCAATGGCTGGGCTCGAAGATGGCCCTGGAGGAAAGGCCATTGGCTCAGACAGAGTCTGAAACTTGCCAGGGCCACACAGCTAGAGCGTGGCTAGGAAGCTGGCACCATTCTGCCCATTGGGAGGGTCCCCCTGCCCAGCTAAGAGGGACCTAGAGTCTCCCATGGACAAATGATATTTCTCTTTTCTCTTGGCACCTTATACCCCAGGCCCCCACCGTCACAAATACGGGGGGCCCTGACCAAGAGCTTGTACTGGAATCCAAGGAGGGACCTCGCCCAAACCTGGGTGGAGACGAATTAAAATAAGCAACTTCGCTGGTAATTCACCCAGCATAGCCCCACAAGGACACCTGGCAGGTGTGCTGCCCACCAGCCACTCCAGCTGAGCAAACCTGGTAATTCAGGCTAAGAAAATTCCCTTTGCTCCATGGCCCCAACCAATGGGAGTCTGCCAGCTCCACCAGGCCTTGTGCTGCTCGGGACTGAGACGCTGTCATTGCTTTAAGATTTGTAGATGGCCTACTTCCAAAAATGGATTGAGAGAGGCTTAGCAAAAACTTAAAATTTAAACATAAGAAATTGGGGTGGGGGGTGCTAAAGATAATATTGAAGTAAGATGCTTTTTTTTTTGTTGTACTGGGATTTGAACTCAGGGCCTACACCTTGAGTCACTTCATCAGCCTTTTCAAGGTAGGGTCTTGTGAACTATTTGCCAGGGCTGGCTTCGAACCACAATCCTCTTGTCTCTGCCTCCTGAGTAGCTGGGATTGCAGGCGTGAGCCACGTGTGCCCATCAGTAAGATGCTTTTTTAAAAGGAGAAGAGAAGGTAGTGACAGTAGGTATGGTGGGATAAGACAAACTCAAACATGTCAGGAGGCTGCCTGTTGACTTTGTGCCTGATGCTGACTCCATAGAAATGAATCTAGACCTAGAGAGAACGTGGGTCTGCGATGGGGTGATGAACCATCCAGGTTCCTGGGACAGATGGGTTTTCTAGGAATGAGGAGATTTCTGTGCTCAACCTGAGAAAATGTCTGGCAAATGAGGTCCAGCTGCCACCCTAGGCCTTGGTGGCTTGGTTCGAGTTCCTGAATCGAATCTTACCTGAAAGTGTGCCGCCCCTGGGCTTCTGGGATGTGTACACCCATCAGGATGTTTTGTTGCTTCTTACCCCATAGAAAACGGTCCTGTTATTTTTAAAGTGTTAATTTCTGTGGCTCTGATGCAAGGCTGTGACCTACCCGCTTTTGTAGAGAAGGCTCCTGCTGCCGGTGGGATACAAGCTGGAGGACATCACGTTGAACTTACTGGGCCTTTTAAATCTGGGCCCCTGTGCCCAACAGACGAAGCTGCTTTTTCTTTTTACTCTCTCACCTCCGTCTTCTAATGTATGCTTCTGTGCTTTTATTTAATTTTCGGTTTCATTTTTTCGGTGGTTCTGGGGCTTCCTCAGGGCCTTGCACTTGTAGGCCGGCACTTTACCACCTGAGCCACTCTGCCAGCCCTTTTTGTGCTGGTTATCCTTGAGCTAGGGTCTCACTTTCTACCCAGGCTGGCCTGAACTGCAGTCCTCCTATGTGTGCTCCCCCACATAGCTGGGATGACAGGCCTGCGCCATTGTGCCCAGCCATTGGTCAAAATGGGATCTCTGAAGTGGGGTCTCCATAACCTTTTGCCCAGGCTGGCGTCAAGCCATGATCCTCTCCATCTCTGCCTCTCAAGCCAGGATTACAGATGGGGGTCACTGTGCCTGACTGCCTCTGTGTTTTTAAATACTGTGCTCATGTTGTTCTTTTTTCTTTGTTTCCTGTCTCAAACATCATCCACTGTTATGGTCTAAATGTTCACATTTTGGCCACCAGCTGCATACGTTGAAATCCTTGCCCCCAAGCTGGGGAGATGGGCTCTTTGTGACACGGGATCCAGAGGATTCGTGCCCTATAAAAAAGACCCAAGTGAGACCCCTTCACCCCAATTCACAAGGGAGGATGTGGCAAAAAGGTTCCATCTCTGAGCCAGGAAGCAGCCTCCCCCAGACCCCAATCTGCCAGCACCTTGGTCTTGCACTTCCAGCTTCAGAACTATGAGAGATAAATTCCAGTTGTTTAAAAGCCACTGTGTATGGCACTTTATTACAACGGCCCGAATGGACTGAGGTTCATCGCCCTACACATGGAAAATAAAGATGGAAACCCCTCCTCACAGGGGTATTTCCCACATCCTCTTGGTTGTAAATTTTAAGTGAAGTTTTTGTGTTTATGTAATTATGACCACGTAAATATCACTTTCCTCTCCACCACGTAGCACATCGCACTCAGCCGTCCAGCCTTTTGTGTCTCCTGGAGTTTACAGTTGCCTTCAGAAAAGAACCTGTTTTCCTAAGTCTCCAAGAAGACTCCAAAGCGTCGCTCAGTGCGAGCAAACCAGGTCTGTCAGGCAGCTTTCTTTGGCTTTGGTTTTTAGGTTTTCCTCCTGGTTCCTGCTCAGTGCCTCCTGGCCCTGATGCACTGCAGGATTTCCCCTCCCACCGGGTTCCTGGACCCTGTGAATGGTTCACAGGCTAGGTAGCTGGATACTGGGATGAGGTCAAGGGAGAAGGTTTTAGAACTTTTAAGATCTGAAAACACCCTCAGTTTATCTCCTACTCTGTTATCCTGGTTCTACTTTGACTGCAATTCTCCTCCAGGCGTTTGAAGGCTGGCAAGGTTCCAGGCTTGTCATAGCTACAGTATTTCCAGCACCGCTCTTAAGAGGTTCACGGTATTGGGTACTGTGGTGCATACCTGTAATCCCAGCACTGTAAAGGCAGAGTCAGAAGGATCATGAGTTTGAGGCCAGCCTGGGCTACGTAGTGAGACCCTGTCTTAAAAGAAGAAGAAAAAAAGGAGGCAGAGAGGAAGAGGTAAGGGAAGAGGAAGAAGTAGTTTGAGGCTATCTCATTTCTGAACTTTGCCCTTCTTTCTCTTGGAAAACCTGCAGCATCTTTGTCTCCTGTGAGTGCCAAAGGTATGGTCATCTCTGCCTCAATTCTGGCTTTCCTTCTGCAATTGCACCTCATTTTCTCATCTCTTATCCCCAGCTGTCCATCTCCTGCATCGTCCTACGGACTCTCTGACTACAGTTTTGCAAGAGGCATCCTTGCTCTTCAGCAGGATTTGCTCTTCTTCCTAAGCAGACTTTCCTCCTGGTTGCAGGAATTCGTCCTGACCTCTGCGCACACAGGAGTGACGTGCTTCGCTCTGCTTTAGCACCCTTCCCTTCCCTGTGTCGTCTTTCCCTCTCTTGGGCCTGTATTTTGCTGGCTGGGAAGTGCCTTGCACAGGTGTCCTGATTCCCTGAGCCCCCAGCTCTGGATCGGCTGAGGCTCCTTCACTGGAGCATTGTGACTGGGGAGCCACGGTGGCCCCTCCACTCTCTGTCCACCTTCCCACGTTTTGTGGGCTTCCTTCACCTGCTGGTGTCCCTCCTCTATTCCTGCTGTTCTGGTGTTTATATCTTTATTTAACAATTCATGAGCTACTTTGAAGAAAGTTCTCTGGATTAGCAAAGAAAACTCATGTGCCCAGGGGCCACAGTATCACAGGTTGTCCAGGACTTGCTGGCTTTAAAATTAGAGTCGTACTCTCCAGTTCTCCCATTGAACCCTGGGCTCCTCCTGCCTGGGCTTGAGGTTTCCTGAATGCACCCCACTCACCCAGGAAGCACCCCTGCCGCAACAGGGACCACGCCAACCAGGTCACTAGTGGCAGACACTCACAAGTGTCTGGAAAAGTCCAGTATTTCTGGAAACCCCAAAGATAACCGGCGTGCATGACTGTCATTACCGAAATTGCTGGCTGAGTGGAGCCGCGCAGGCCCAGGAGGTTCCTGGGGTGCAGCCCCCGCCCACCCGCACAACCCTTGTAATTATAAGTCAGCACTTGAAATCGTTCCAGTCCAAACAAGAGCTGAAGTGCAGAGAGAGGGCTGGTTGTCGGGCTGGAGAGGAAGGGCAGCCATGGAAGAGCCTGGGAGGACCAGGGCCAAGGGCAGGGCGGAGGGGCTGGCGTCTAGGGTTTGGGGATGGAAGGCATGAAGGGGGCTTTCTTGGCACTTGTTCCCTGTGGGGATGGCATGAGAAAGGGGCCCTGTCTTTTATCGCTTTGTCTCTGTGGTCACCAGTTAACATGCGTTTGGATGAACTGCAACTTAAAATTAAAAAAAAAAAAAGAAAGAAACCAAACAAACACCCATCGGCAGGAGTTGTTGAGCTTAGCCAGTGTGGGACTTGGCTAGAGGTCGGCGTGGGGGCAGCCGGGACAGTGGGGAGCAGGGCCCAGGGAAGGGCGCCTCGTGGTTCTGCTCTAGCCCTGCCTGGCTACCTACTGGCAGATGGGCAAAAGGGTGTGACCATCACCTGCCTCATGGGGCTGCTGTGAATATTCAAATGAAACTTTTTTTTTGTGGCACTGGGATTTGAACTCAGGGCTTCACGCTTGCTAGGCAGGCGCTGTTACGGATCTTACTGCTTGAGCTCCTCCACCCTCCTACTGTGAATATTTAGAAAGATAAAGCCCAGCGATGCAACACCCACTGGCAGCACACAGTCCCTGGTGTTCGTGTGGCCGTTTTCATTTCGCTGTTCCTCTGTGGACCCTGCCGACCCTCTAACAGTGGAACCCACTGCACCTGCTGTAGGCCCTGCCATCTGAAGTGGAGCCCCAGGAAGGAGCAGACCTTGGGTCAAGCTTTGACTGAGTGCACCGTGATCAGTTGGAATTCAGCAACCAGATCCAGCTTTCCCAAGCACTGGCCTGTCTACACCCCACAGCCAGTGGAGACAAGCCAAAGCATCATCGCCAGGTCCTGGAAGAAGACAAAGGTGGCCAGGATCCTGGGAGCCTCGGCACCTGCCTCCGGCCTGCTAAGCCTCTGAGCTGTGTGAGGAAGCAGTCAGGTGCAAGTCCTGACTGGCAGAGACGCGGGACCAGGGGTCAGCAAGCTGCCACAGGCCAAAGGCTCATGGGGACAGTGGCTAGCAGCCCGCAATCCTCATCTTCTCTGACCTGGCCATTTCTGGAGAGTTGAGCTTCTCCTAGCCAGGGGAGGCATGACAGCCCCCTCCCTGTGCCCCTGGGACCCCTCCTGTCTCAGGATCTCCCAGCCTCCCAGGGAGACTGACAGGTACAGGACAGGCATGTGCACCTGAAGAGGGCTCCGAGGGCTCTCAGTAACACTAGGGAAGATGTAGCTGAGCACAGGAGGGAGCACGAGAATCAGCCAAGCACAAAGCTCCAAGTTCAAAACCCCAGTACCACCAAAAAAAAAAATCCAAAGAGCAAATCCTAGCTGTGGTAGTGGCAAGGGAGCCCAGAGGACTAGAATCCATAAGACTTTCAGGATGCCCCAGCAAGGCAGCCCCTTTCTCCCTCCCACACCCCCACTGGCCCCTCCACTGCTGTCCATTAATTCTCCCACTTTTATTTCTCAAAGTTCAGAAACAGGCTGGGCAGGTTTGAGAGGGGAAGAAAATTGCACAAGTAGCAACTCTTGCTTGGAAGGAGTGGTTGTGGTGCACAGGCAAAAGAAGGAGCACTCAAGTTCTGTCATAAATATCTGGAAAAATATTTTGAGGCATTGATGAATGTTCCTTCTACCATTCCTTCCTGGAATGTGAATGTGATGTCTGGAGGCACAACTACCATTCTGTACATGTGAGACAAGGGCCACGCACAAACACTGCAGCGGGGAGGAGAGGAGGGAGAGATGAGGAGAAGGACACCACTCCACCTGATTTACCACACTGCATTTGCTTGGTGGCCAGTCTGGGAAGCCCCCTGTCTGGGTCCCCTATCCTCAGCCCATTGCCCCCTGCATCTGGAACCAGGGTGAGAAGGCTGGCCTCCTGTGGCTGGGTCAGAGAGGTGGCCCTGCCCTGAGGAAGGGACACATCACCTCTCCCCTGGATTGCTCTATGGCCTCTGCTTCTGCCTTGGGACAGCAGGAGCTTCCTGGCGGGCCCTGGATTCCTCCTTGCTGGGGTTTACCGGGGTCTCCCCCAGGGGACATCACAACAGGTGTGTTTTCCCAAGAATGAGGGATGAGTACAGTGTGTGCACGCGTGTGTGTGTATACGCATGCATGCTCGTGTGCGGGTGGCTGGCACACCGTGCTGTGACCGTCATCCTAAGAGCCATGGCCTGACACTTGAGAGTTTGCAACACACGTGTAAACATACATGGCTACAGTTTTGTGAGACAGACTCACGCACCACGCAGCTCCCCTCCCACAGGACAAATCACTATAAACACACACAGAGCTGAGCAGCCACCCCACACTTAACTTGGGGACATTGTCATCACCCTGCAGAACCCTCTCGTCCATTAGCTCCACCCCTGCAATGCACCTGCTGGACCGCTGACCACCATGGGATGGCACATGAGGGCATTCAGGAGGTGGCTGGGTCAGGACGGCGCCTCTGCCCGTCCTTGGGAGGACACAGGGAGAGATGGGCAGCCAGGAGCTCAGCAGGGACTTTTCCACTCCCCGCCATGCCACTCCAGCTCTCAGGTCCCCGCCCCAGCACTGGGAGGAGGACAGTGCTCTTGTTCAGAAGTTATTCTGGAGTTTGGTCAGGGCAGCTGGAACCAACCTAACTCCTCCCTCAGGCCCTGGCCACCAGCGACTTCCTGTGCCTATGGACGTCCACGCATTTCACGTCAGTAGACCCTTGCATTCTGTGTTTGGCTTCTTTCACTTAGCAACGTGTTTTCAAAGTTCATCTGTTCTGGGCCTGGGCCAGTACTTCATTTTTATGGCTGCGTAATACTCCACTGTGTGAAAACACCACATTGTATCCATTCAGCGGTTGGTGGGCGGGTGGGTTGTTTCCAGGTTGGGCTGTTACAAATGTTCCAGTACAATGTTTGTGTGGGCACGTTTTAGTTTCTGTTGGGTTTTCTCATTGCTGTAAACATACCTCATCATTGCAAATCTGTGTTTCAGCTCTTGGGGACTTGCCACACTGATCCCCAAAGTGGTCACACTGTTTTCAGGTCCCACCAGCATGTGAAAGCATCTGACTTCTCCGCACCTCTCCAGCACCGCTGCTTTCTGTCTCTGTCCTTCCTAGTGGGTGAGGCTCTGGCACCTATTTTGCTTTGCATTTCCCTAGCAACTGGTGATGCTGAATCTCTCCTCGTGCCTATTGGCCACTTGTGCGTCTTCCTTGGAGACACCCTGCAGACCCCTTGCCAAGGCTTTTTTTTATTAGCAAAGTTTTCACACATGCGATCTGACGTGATCCCTCTGGGAAGGCTTCCTGGCTCTCACCATGGCCTTACAGAGGACACTGAGAGCTTTCCTGGGACCAGCAAATTCATTTGCAGGGACCAAAGCAAAGTGGTAACTGAGGCTTTTTATTTACAAATCATTAAGAAAGTCAAGACAGCAGCAGGGGAAAGTCACAGCCAACATGGGGCCCGGGAGGATCCACGGGGCTCAGGAGCTGCCCCTGGCCAGATCGACTGTCATCAAAATGCTGACGATTGTCCAGTGGGGACCATGTGCCATGGTCTCTGTGCCAGACCCTTGGCAAAGGAAAGGTGTCGAGATTTGACACCTGAGGGGGTGGCTGCCTCTGTCACCTACACCTTGTGGGTGAGAAGCAGGGGCTCAGGGACATGGAGTCACAGGAACTCAGGTGGGGGGTTGGGCTGGGGTCTGAGCAGCAGAGAGCTTGTGCTGCTGGCGGTGATCCAAGTCATCTTGGGGTTCAGCTGTCCCTGAGACAGGAGGCGAGGACCAGGGGAGTGTTTGGGAGGCAGGGGAGTGAGAAAGTGAGCCAAGGAGGGAAGGAAGCCACCAAGGGTGCTGCATGCAGGGGCAGAGAGTCTGGCAGACTGTGGGGAATAAGTGATTCAGAGTAAGACGTTGCCAGGTGTTTATGCTCCAGCTCTGTCATCGCTCACACATGTGCCATGTGTTGTGCTAAACACATTCCACCACCAGTGACCCCAAACCCAACAACCCCGTAACGCAGATATTATTAGTCCCACTTTGCAGATGGGCAAACTGAAGCCCAGACGCTCCATAGCTTATGATCGAGTGAGCTGGGGTTTGAGCCCAGCCCTGGTGCAGAGCAGCTGCCCCGACTCTGTAGGGCAGAGCCTCACATGCAGGGCCATAGGACAGAGCTATGACCCGGCCACACACTGGCGCACTGACCCTGAGCCCAGCCCAATCCCTAGACTCTGAAATATAAAGGAGACCAAGCTCTCGGTTCTCAGCATCAACCTGGACCTGCCTGCTCACCACCATCCCCGTGTCCCTGCAGACCCCGGCTCTTCAGGGCTGGGCTTTCTGTCCCTATGCTGTGTGATTCCTTGGCCTGTCCCCCTGTGGCCTGGGCTCTGGCCGCTTTGATGTGGTTCAGCTCCCCAGTCTGCATCTGGCCTGCACATGGGGGAGTGTGCCTCTGAGCTGTCCCCTGATGTCCCTCCGTGTTTCTCCACAGCTGCTCATGATTCCAGCGTCTTCCAGATTCTGTCTCCTGTGTGGAGCTCTGCGGGGGTGGGGTCTGGGTTCCACAGGGCTTGTGGGGGCAGGCAGGACACCTGGCTCCTGGCCGCTTTTGAGTCGACAGGGCCTGGCTGGCTCACGGTGGCTGCAGGGAAAGGTGGCCAGCCAGCAGAATTACCTCTGAGCCCTCGGGGCTCTCAAGCCCTGACCCTCCCCCAGGCCAGCACCACCGTGGGGATTGCCACGCACCTGCTTGAAGTGTACAGTGATGCACATGGGAGAGGAGCCCTTGCCACAGTGGTGGCGGTGTGGGGAGGGGCTTTAGATGGCACACAGGCCACATGCCCACACTCTGGAGCCACCATCTTCAGCATGGCCCCTCTCACCGCTTCCTGCAGCCTATGGTGAAATTCTCCCCATGGACCATGTGACCCTGGTCCGTGTGGGGCTTTCCTGAAGCCCCAGCTCCTGCACTGGTGGCTCTGTGGGTTCCATCCCACAGTGACCAATCCCTCTGAGAACTTCTGTTCTGCATCTGAATGTGCTCACGGCAGTAACCAACTTGCAGGGCTGTTTGAAGATCAAGTGCAGATGCTCCAAGTGTGGCTTTTCGGAGAATATGCCAGATGTAGCTGGCCCAGCCTGGTTGCTGACACTGTTGGCTCAGGGTCACCATGACTATTAGCCGGGCTGCAGGCAATAGAAGGAGCAAAGCTGCCCAGGATGGCTCAGCTCCCACCCTTGGTGTCCCCATCTGTCACCTGCAGCCTGGCAGGTAATAACCGGCTGGGTTCTGCACTGTTCCACCGCCCCACAGAGCCCCAGAGCCTCACTCAGCCTGGCCACCGCCTGGCCCTGGCTGGGGAAGCAGCTTCACCATGAGCCCCTCCCATCCAACTGCCATGACACTTGGGTCTGAAAGGAAATGAAGGCCAAACGGGGAGACTGCAGGCTGGCGAGTGAGCCAGCACGGTCAGGACACCTGACATACCAAGAGCGACTCAGGACGCACGCAATGCCACCGTGGCATTCATTCCCCTCTTCATTACTGGGGCTGTGAGTGCGTCCTAGAGAGTACACCATCTTACAGGGCAGATGCATACCGGCTTGGAAGCCAGATCGCCGGGGCTCAAATCCTGCCTCCCGAGCAGAGGCGGCAGAGCTGGGTAAGAGGCCCAGCCTTTCTTGCCTCAGTTTCCTCATCTGGACCTACCTGCCCAGGTAGGGGTGAGCATTATCCCCAAATGTCTGGCCCCAGAGACAGCAGATCCCACTGAACACGTGGAATGACAGCTCTTTGTGAGCAAGTGCTCCTCCTCAGCTATGGCCGTTCTGAGCCCCAGGATAGCCAGGGGACTCTGTGGGAAGAACAGGAGACATCTGGGGTGCACACGCCCAGCCCATGCCTCTCTTCTGGGAGACCTGCCTCCAGGAGGGTGGCCTCCAGGGCAGCCAGGTTTGTCCCTCTCCATCCTGCTTGTGGGCCACAGCTGATTGGCTCAAGGGTGACATGTGCCCCATGATGGGCCAATCAGAAGCTCTTCTGGGAGTTTGACCTAAAGAACCAGCACCTGGGAGCTGGAGGGTCCATGACAGGCTTCAGGCTGCCTCCCTACAAGCCTCCCCTGGGCTTGAGCTGGTGCATGTGGAGGCTGTGACTCACAGACTCCTGAATAAAACAGTCCTGAAGACTTCACTCAGAGAGCCCAGCACGGTGGCTCACGCCTGTAACTCCGGCTACTTGGGAGGCAGAGATTGGCAGGATGGTAGTTAAGCCAACCTTGGGTAAAAATTTACTGAGACCCTATCTTAACGAACAAGTGGACCATGGCGGCACACGTCTACAACATTACCCTAGCTATGTGGGAGGCGTAGGTAAGAGGAACAGGTCTGAGGCTGACCACAGGGCAAAAACACGAGACTTCATCTGAAAAATAAACCAAGTGAAACGGGGCTAGGGGCACGGGTCAGGGGGAAGAAGACCTGCCAAGTAAGCACAAGTCCCTGAGTTCAAACTCCAGGACCCCCAGAAAAAAAAACAGACTTCACTCTTTCTGACTTCAGCGATAAATCTGGGTGGACAAGGGACATAGGAAGGTGCCAAATGCCACCTTGCACCTGCCTCCCCTGGTGGCCAGGTAAGCTTTCCTACAGTTGCTGGCAGGCAGTGCTGGGATTACAGGCATGAACCACTACACCTGGCTCAGATGAGTAATATCTTACTACAATGTAAATTAATGCCAAAAAATAAACCCACGATGAACAAATACCAGTTTGGGTTTTTTTTTTTTTTTTTTTTGGTGGCACTGAAGACTAAACCCAGGGACTGAGCTGCCTAGGCAGGCACTCCACCACTTGAGCCACGCCCCCAGCCCTTTCAGTTTCTGTTGTGTTTTTGACATAAGGTCCACTAGCTTTGTCCATCCTGGCCTTGAACTCTTGATCCTCTTGCCTGAGCCTCCAGAGTAGCTGGGATTAGAGGCATGTAACTCCCTGTTGGTAAAAATATCAACATTTTAAAGAAAGATGAGCTGGGTCACAGGGTTGTGCCATGACACAGAGGAGCCTGGGACAAAAGGACAAACAGTAACTGGGATCTGGTCTTTCTTTATCTTCACCCTGAGCTCCGGCAGCGCCTCTCCCCCATCTTACCTTTGAAGTTCCTGGTCCTGGTCCCAGCCCTGGCTTAGTGTGTGGCGTCCTGTCCTGTCCTGTCCGAGGCTGCTTCCTTGTCTCACTTAATCCTCCTTCTAGCCAGGACAACTCCAGCTGGGCCTGGGTTTCTCACTCCACTACCCACACTGGCACACAGTCAGTTCTCACTCCACTGCCCACACTGGGCACACAGTCAGTTCTCAATCAGAGCCGGAGAATTTTGAAGTGCAACTCAGACCTTATCCGTCTCCTACTCAAAGCCTTCATGCTCAGAGGAGCAGCTTCCCCACGGTGCTGCCTACTCTCCAGCCTCTTCTTCCCCCACTCTCCTCCTTCCCTCGCTTCCAGCACATGGATGGCCTTGCTGTGATTAGAGCACCACCATGCCTAGCCCTGCCCCAGGGCCTTTGCACCAGCTGTAGCCTCTGTGAGATCATTCCCTAGGTGTTTACCCACCTCACTGCATAACTCACTTCACACAGGGCTCAGCTCCAGTGTCCCTTCCTCAGAGAGGCCTTCCCTCGGCACCAATCTAAAGTGACCCTTTCTCATTCGGGCGCTGGTGGCTCGTGACTGTAATCCTAGCTACTCAGGAGGCAGAAATCAGGAGGATCGTGGTTCAAAGCCATTTTGAGACTCTATCTCAAAAAACCCATCACAAGAAAAGGCTGGTGGAGTGGCTCAAGATGTAGTCCTTGAACTCAAACCCCAGTGCTGCAAAATCAAGTGACCCCTCTCTGGTCCTTTTGGACATGTTCCATTCTGTTTGTCCTGCTCACAGTGGAATCTCATTTCTTCATCTGTGTCCCTTCCGGTTAAAAGTTGTTGTCTATAACCTAAGATCCCCAAGCACGAGGACCTGGTCCTTCATGGTCCCTCTGGCCCTCAGAGCCCAACTCAGGCTCTGCCAGCATCTTCAGAATGAACCAGGGACGAGGGCAGCCGGTTTCAGATGAAGAAACTGTCCCAATGCCCCAAGGCTGCAACCGGGCTCCCTCCGAGCTCCTCTGGGGACCCTGGGGTTTTCTCTTGAAAGAGCCCCGGCCCTCCCTTCAGCTCTCCACACCCTCGGTCTGGCTCCGATTACCGGTTGCTGCCACCCACCCACAGACGAGCAAACGTGGACCAGCTGTGCCGCAGGAAGGGCCACCAACGCCCGGGTGCTGCAGGGATGTCTTTGGTTAACATAAATGGGCTCCTAACATCCTTTCCTTCCCCCTTTGTGCAAAATACCTATCATTAATCCTGACTCGCGAGATCAAACGGTTAACTACGTGTTGATCCCAGCTGACTTTCAAGTGATGGATCAGCTCATCCGGGGAGTTACGGGGCTGATGCCTTCCTTGTCCACGAGAGGGGCTCCATGGCCCAGGGAAGGAAACAATTAACAGCTCTGCTAGGAGGCTCCCAAGCGCCCTTGCGTCATCCCTGTGTTTTATTGAACACTGCACTCTGGATTTTTTCTTTTTTAATCAAAGGAAATGAATTCTTTAGTTCATCACTTTGAGCAGCATTGGAGATAGACTAGGAAATGAAAAGGCTTCACTGAGTATCATTGTGGCTTTTTCCCTCTCTGTGCAGACGTGGCCCAAGCAGGGTCATTTTGAGAATTGACCCTTCCTTCCTTCTTTCCCTCCCTCCCTTCCTTCCTCCCTCCCTCCCTCCTTCCATCCCTCCCTTCCTTCCTCCCTCCCTTCCTTTGATGCTGCAGGGTCCAGATGAATATATAAACCCACAATATAGGCTAGGTGTAAGACATTAGGGTGTGGTGGGGACTGTGGCTAATTGCAAATCCCATGCCTGGTCACAAGGGGCCGCCACTACTCAGACTGTGACCACAGTGGGACCATTTTTCAAGGTAACCTGAAAATCTGGGTGCAGGCCACCAATTAACAAATGGAGCCTGTTTAGCTGGAGGGGTGACAGAGCTGGAAAAGTCCCAGAAGAAATGTGGTTTGTTCTCTGGGGAGAGAAATTTTATTAGTGGTTCTTTGAGGGGAAGTGTGTGGAGCTTTACTGGTAGACAACCAAAGACATCATTTTTGATATTTAAACAAACCAAGATGTGTTATAGAGCAGAGTGTGAAAGGTAAATCAATGCAGAAACAGAACAGAAAGGGCAGTTTGTGTCCACGGCAGGTGGACTCGGGGAGCTCCCCCAAGGCCCTGGCTGACAGGAGCTCTTCCTCCACCCTCTCCGGCATCTGTCAGGAAAGCTGAGAAACCTGGGGGTTTGATTTTCTCATTTGCGGGTGAGGATTAATAACAATTACCCCACAGAGCTGCTTGGATAGGCAGTGGCCCAGAGTTCACAACTGTCACTTATCCTTTGTCCTCAGAACTAAGGAGTGAGGCTCCCAGGAGCCCTTGTCCTGAGGGCACTGGGCCTCTGCATCCTCCACTGCCCTCTGTCCTGCTCAATGCTGTGCTCCTCTCCCAAGCCTCCCTGACTCCCTGCTTGTGGTGTGCACGCCAGTTCCCATCACTCCCTGCTTGAGGACTCCTGGCCCTGGGTAGCTGTCCAGGTGTCTGTCTCCCTTGAAGTCTGCCCTCCCCAGGCCGCTGCCTTCAGTCCAATTGTCCCTCTCTAGCAGGTACAACCAGGTCTCATACTGTCCCCATACCACACAAGCAGAATGCCAGGGGCCCTTAAAGTTGGTTTTGGGGTTCACATTTAACCTCCATGAGAAATCCGTGAGTTTCAAACCATCCCAGACACACAGAAGCGCAATTTGCACTGCGTGTTCTCCCAGCCGACTTCCTGTGTGGCCGGTCTTCGATCCCCACATCCAGAATCCCACAAACTGCAGTTGAAATGTTTAAAAAGAAAAGAAAACAAAACATTGCCTTTGTGCCGGAAGCTGGTGGCTCACACTGTAATCCTAGCTACTTGGGAAGCTGAGATTGGGAGGACCGAGGTTCTAGGCCAGCCCTGGCCAAGAAAAGTTTTGTCAGAACCCATCTCAACGGAAAGAAGCTGGGCGTGGTAATGCCACCTGTCATCCCAGCAGAGCAGGAAGCGTAAAATAGGAGGACTGTGACCCAGGCCAGCTCAGGGGAAAAGCAAGACCCCATCTCCAAAATAACCTGAGCAAAATGGACTGGAGGTGTGGCTCAAGCAAAAGAGCACCTGCTTTGCAAGCAGTAAGCCCTGAGTTCAAACGATGGTGCTGCCAAAAAAAAAAAAGTGTCTCTGCACTGAACACGTGCAGATGTTTTTTGAAGGCATTCCCCTAAACATTGCAGTGTACCAACGGTGTACATGGCCTTGGGTATCAGAAATTGTTTAGAGATGACTGAGGATCCGAGAGGAGGGCCTCGCTCCATGCAAATACTGTCCATCTTAGAGAAGGGACTTGTGTGTCCTCGAGGTCCTAAAGCCACACAATCCTGAAGGACCCCTGCGCTCTGTGCCCAGCTCTTCCAAGCTTGCTTCCTCCGGGCTGAGGGGCTGTGGACTGGACGCAGAGGCTGGTGCTGACTCGCAGTAGGGGCGCTCGGATTTGTTGGGGACACACGTGTCTGAGCGCGTCTCCCATGCCGGCATCTGCTTCAGTGGAAACCATCACTGGCAGAGTTTGGAGGAGATTGGGTTTCACTAGTGATTTATGCGCTAACTCAATTTTGCTGTTAAAAAAATATAAAAAACCCATTGAGGTGGGAAAGTCACCATCCGTAAGGACAAATAAAGCTGCCAAGCTAATGTGCGCTAAGGTGCGCAACCTGGGCAGACCTTGGGTGGAAAATGGCCATCACTGTAAGAGGACAGTGGTAATGTTCCCCGAATCTGGCGAAATGTGCATCCAATTAGCCACCAGGGATGGGCCTGATTTATAGCAGAATACTAGTGGGGTCAGGTTGCACTTTTTCCACCCGTGCCTGCTGCGAAGAGCTCAAGCTGAAGCATCAGCCGGGATTAACAGCGCAGACAAGGGAGTCGTGAGGGCATCAAGGTGCAAGGTGTAGTCCGGCCAGGGCAGGTTTCCATGGTCTTCTCTGCGGGAACACGGGGAGGGAGAAGGCGAGAAGTACGGAGATGGATGGGGCACAGGGAGGCGAGCGGTGGCAGGAGTGGGCACAGCGCCTTGGGGTCCAGGCCGGGCCAACCCCACTGAGGTTGGCTCAGCGGAGGGCAAAATCTGGAGATGTCTGTGCATGGGAAAGGGGGATCCTTGGCCCCGCGGGGTCAGGGTTCCATGAATCCAGAGCATGGAGCTGGTAAGAAAATAGTGGGGGGTGCCAGCAGAGGGGGACACACCTTTTACAAAGGGTCACAGAATAAATATTTTCAGCTTATTGGTCAGCCTGTCTCTGTGGCTCGGTCCTGCCAGGATAACCCTGGACCATACACAAACAAAGGAGCGTGGCTGTTCCAATAAAACTGTATTTACACAAACAGGCTGTGGCCTGGATTTTTCTACCCTGGTTTAGTTCAAGGGGAACCAAGATGCAAAGGTGAAGCAAACAGACCACTTTGCCCAGGGCCTAAATAATTCCTGACATCCTAGCGGGCAGGTGCGCGGGCACGGAGTGGGCATGGAGCCCTCACTGAAGTGAGTTTCCTGTCCTGGCGAGGTGGTGAGAAGTAGGCTAGGCAGTTGGCTGAAAAGAGGCAGTAGACTAGGACAGAACGACCCTGGGAAACCTCCATTTGACATTAAAGTGTGCAAAGAAGGAAAACAGGCCATGTCAGAGTGAGGACACTATGAGGACTAGGACACGGCCAATCAGAACACAGGTTCTGGACCTAATTAGCATAGAGATTGAGCAAGGCCTGGGGAGAACGGGTGAAAACCTCAGTGGGTGTCACTTCTCCGCACCCTCTCTTGGGACCCCTCCCAACTCTGGGAGCTCTACTCTTTGCGGTTTTTCTCTCAGTAAACTCCCCATTTTACTGGCTCTCCTTGTCCGTGAAGGTCATTCTTCGGCTTCGTGAGACAAGAACCCAAATGCCAGCTGTCCTCTGGCTGAACGCCTAAGCCGGCAAGGTCGAGTGGAGGCTCTCGATCCTACCCAAGTCTCCTGTTTCAGGTGGCAGAAACCTAGTTCAGGGATTGGGTTCTACGTCCCCCTGAGGACTGCTTGGGTCTGAGGGTGTCCAGACAGTCCCAGGCATGGGAGTGGCACCTGGCCTTGACCTTGCCCCAGACCACCTCAGGAGGCCGCACGCTCCCCACCCTTTCCCTCAGGCTCAGAGCTCAGTTTTTGGGGCTGCAGAACCGTGCCAGGGTGTACATAGCAGGTTGCTTGGCCACACCTAGCAGAGCCCAGGGTGCCGTGGGGTTCTGTGAAGTTCCCAGGCACCCCAGACAGAAGTTTCTCTGGCGCCCGGCCCTTTGTGTGTATCCCGGGTGCAGGAATCGCCAGCTCTCGGACTCTTCCACACGTGGCCAACACGGAGTTTCTATGTTCTTGGATCACACGCTCCTATTGCTCTCCCGTCCTGACTGGGGTCTCGGGGTGGGGAGAGTGCAAACCTCGCATAGCCATCATGGGTCAGTCAGCTGCTGACCTCATGCTGCCGACCATCCAGAGCTCAGGAGCTCGGAGCCAAAGTAGCAGGACGGATCAGTGGGAGCTCGGGGCTGGGCCCTGCAGGGTGGGGTCTCTGCTGGGTGTGGTTGTGGGGGAGCAGCTTGTCCTGACAGAGTCTCCTTGTGGTCACTCCAGACAAGCCGAAGCATGTGAGGACTCTGAAAGCCCCTGCGTGGGTCACATCTACCAGTGCTCCTCAGCCAAAGCAAGTCCACCAGTCAGGCCCACGGTCAGCAAGATGGGGTGTATCCCACCATAGTGCTGAGATGGGCTGGGGACAGGCTGCAGAAAGGGAACCGTACATCAAAAGGAGCCCGAGAGCGGGTGCAGCACTGTCTGGGGACATTTTCCCAAACATCTTGTTCCATCTTGTCTTGAGGAACAGGTGGCCGTGGCTGAGGCTACTCCTTAGTACAGTGGCTAATGGTCCCCCACCAGGAAGTGTCCCCACTCTGGAGGTTGTTCATTGTCTACGTCATTGTAGCTGAGATCTCATGCACCCACTGCCCCTCAACAGCCATCTTGGCTCTGAGGCCACCTTCTTAGGTAACCACTCCCCGTTCCCCAGTTTTTGGAAATATTCCCCCCATTTCTGAGACATCTCCACAACTATGCTTATCTCCTTAGTATAATCCTTAAACCGTACTATTGAAAGTGCCTAAGACCCCAGAGCTCAGTGTGCAGGCTGTGGGGCTGTACCTTCACTTTTGCTTCAATAAATCCCGTCCTGGTAAGACTCCTCCGTGAATCTATCCCTGAATTCTTTCTTCCTCGAGACTAAGAACGTGCCTTTGTCTCCACTGACAGTACAAAGGAGAGGGGTGACTATTGGGCAATCATCCAAGTTGTCACAGCCATCACACCTCTGTCAGGAGTGAATCCATCCACAAAGGACAGAATCGAAATGTAGCTTAAATAATGGACTTGATAATCTCACCCACAAGAAGCCTGGACCCAGAGGATTCCAAGGCTGTGTTCTGCCTCAACCATGTCACCAGAGACCTCCTCCTGGGCTCGATTCTGGCCTGCCATCCAGTACTTTGTGCTGCCTCATGGTGGCAACGTGGCAGCCCAAGCTCCTAGTCAAGCATCCTTACACAACAGCACTCCAAGCAGGAAAACAAGGAAGGCTCTTTTCCTCTTGCACTTTGTAGGAGGAAAATCCCATGCAGGCTCAACTTCTGTGTCCCAGAAACTCCATCTCAGGTTCCCAAGCAAAGATTCACTTGAAAGACCAGAAATCCTGAAAGACTAGAGATCCATCAGCTCTTGTTTGAGATACAGCATTGTACAGGCAGAGCCTGTCAAGGACGAACACACCCTAATCCTTGGACCCTGTCAATATGTCATCTTACATGACAAGAGGGACTTTTACAGATGTGATTAAGATTAGGTTGCCGATCCTGGGTTTAACTGGGTGGGACCAACTTAATCCCATGATCCTTTAAAAGCAGAGAACTTTCTCCTGCTGGAGGGAGAGGAAGAGCAAAGTCAGGGCACTGGCAGCCTCTGAGGCAAAGTCCTGCCCAGCTCATCACCTAGGAGGCCTGGAAACTTAGTGCCACCGTGCGAGGGACTGAATGCAGCCCCCACTGGGATGCGTCTAGGGTGGACCCTTCCCTGGAGCATCTGGGAAGGACTCAGCCTAGGCTTCAGGGCCGAGACCCTCACTTAGACCACCTGGGCTTCAGACCCTCAAAAGGGGGCCAACAGCATCTCTGGGGAGTTCGCTGCAGTGCGGTGGTTACTAGATGACCCCGGGCATTTTGTGGCCTCCCTCCCCAGTGGCCGGCCTCGCTTTCCTTCTGCCAGGTTCCCAGGGAGCTGGCTAACCTAAGTCCAGAAGTTGTTCTGCCAGTTCACTCATTCATTCAACTAACATACAACTCATTATGTAGTGAGTATCTGTGACGTGTCTAGCTTCTGGCAAGCTCTGCTATCGGTCTCCTTTTTTTGCCTTGGTCTTCCTGCCTCCCTCTCATCAGGACCACACAACCTGGAGGACCTCTCTGTCTCCAAATCTTTAATTAATTCCATCTACAAAGTCCCCAGCCACATGGAGCCTGTACTCAGGGGCTCTGGAGATGAGGATGGGTACCCCAGGCTGCCACACTGCGTCACAGCCCTGTGCTCTGTGGATGTTGGTCCATCCGCTCGCAGGCTCGCTCTTGTGATTGCCCTGGGGCAGCAGCCCAGACCAAACATCTCCATGGTGTCATTGTGCCACAGTGAATGGGAACGAGTGTCCTCGGAAGGGTCAGGCTTCCTCTCGGGTGGAGTGTGCTTGGCCTCCTATGCTAATGGTGAAAGGAAGACAGAACTAGAAGTCAGGAGAGCTAACTTCTCGGTCCCACTCAACTCCCAAAAAACTCAGGGCAATTTGCTTTCCCTCAGAGAGCTCCACTTCCTCCCTCCACACAGTGAGGGACTTAGCCAAGTTTGTGGTCGGAAAATATGTGGCACACAGACTTCCCCCATGCACTTCTGTGCCCATGATGGGCATTATTAACCAGTGACAGTGACATTCTTCCCCTCAGTTCAATTCAGCTCATTCACCGCGTAATGTGGGGGCCAGGCTGCCACTCCCAGTTAGAGGAAGGCTCTCACCGGTGGCCCCAAATGGCCTCCAAGCTCTGCTATGAAACGGTGATTTTGTGAGTGACCTGCTCCCAGAAAGAGAGCACACGCACGGCTTGTTGAATGTCAGGCCACTTCAGTGCCACTCACTCAGCTGCGGGACCTGCCAGAACGGCCTCGGGCACAGGGCCTGGGAGCCAGACTCTCCCGCTTGTCGCTTGTCGCCAGCTTCTTAATTACAGGGCTCACGTTTCCTGTCCTCTGGGTCGGGATGGGGGAGGGCTGTGAACTTTTACAACCATGGAATACAAATAATACTTCTCTTGGAGCATCTTCTCATTCCCAAGGCCATTTTCCCAAGAGCCCAGAGGTGGAGGGCATCGCAGGTTTGCTGACTTGTGTTTCTTAAACCCACAGAGCTCAGCGAATGGTCCTCCCGCAACTGCTCCCGCTTTTATTCTTACTGGGTTTGAGCATGGCCACCCTGCCCTCACCGCCACTTTCCTGCCTGAGTCCCTCCTTTCTTCTGTCTGATCACGGGGTACAGTGGGCTCCCCAGTGTGCAGCCGTCCACAGGGTGGCTGATCTGTGCAGGCCTGGCTTTGCTTCTCTTTCACACCTGGCTGTGTGTAGCTTAAACGTTTTTCTACCTTTGCGGCCATCACCAGAAAATTTTACGAAGTGCTGGTGGGTAGAGGATCCAATTTGTCTGAATATTAGATTTTTTAAAACGGGGTTTGTCTGTCATCAGTTCTTCCTTACCTGACTGGTATTTATGAAGTCTGATTAAATGGAATGACAGGACAAGCTGTTGGCTGGGTGAACTTGGTAAATTGTGCAATCTCCATGGGCCTCAATTTTGTGTCAAAAGAGGATAATGGTAACTTTTGTGGCAGAATCTGCTAATTGTCTCCCACTCTGCATTTCTCCTTTTACCTTAGCAAAAATCCTTTTGAACATATGACCAACTGGAATAAAGATTGTTCTGTGGCCTCTCCTGCACTCAGGTCACATGACTGGGTTCTGTTAAGAGGGTCATAAGTGTCCCTGGTGGATGTATCCAAAAGGTGGTGCTTCTTTCTTTTTGCTGGCTGGAATTTATCATGGCTGGATCTCCAGCAGTCATCTTGGACCGTGGAGGGAAGGGGGATGACCCTGAGTTGGAGGCTACGTATGGCAGAGGGAAGGGGGGGAGGGGGAGGTCCACATATCCCATCCTTGCATAGCTTACCTCTGAATTTTTAAATTTTCTTTCAATCACTAATGGTTTGGGTTTTCTGTCACTCACATGGGACTTGAGGATAAAAGGGGTTAACTGATGGTCAGCAGCTTTTAAATATTTAGCCCTCTGTAGGGCACTTTCCCGCCTTTATTAGTCTTTTAAGAGTCGTATTTGATCTGTTTCTCACAAGAGAAACAGGAGCTAACCTCTCAAGCCCATCTGAGGGCTGGGGTCTGTGATGCCCCAGGGTCTGCCTGGGCATCTGCCACGGTCACTTGGCTGTGGACCTCACATTTTCTGCTCCACAAGCCTGCAGGGCCACCAGGTAAAACCCAGAACACCCGGGCAGCTCAGGTGGCACAACAAATCATGGGAAATGTTTGTTCTGAGATGCTATTTATTGTTGATCTGCAACTCAATTTGGATGCCCTGTAATTTTTATTTATTCATTCATTTGCTGATTAATTACTATACTAGGGATTGAACTCAGGACCTTATGCATGCTAGGTAAATGTTCTACCACTTCAGTCACTTTTAGGTTGTTTTTGAGATGGGTTGCATAACTTTTTGCCTGGGCTGACCTCGGACCTTGATCCTCCTACCTCTGCCTCCTGAGTAACTGGGATTATAAATGTGTACCACTGTGCCTGGCCCCTGCCCTGTATTTTCATTTTCTAAATCTGGCAGCCTCAGACCCTGTGCCTTTCTCACTGCTCGTTGCCTTAGGCCTGGTTATTGCTTGGCTTCCTGGATGTCCAGGGAGCACCTTTGGGGAGAGCTGGCAGGAAGGATATGGGGTAGGAGTGGGATGAACCATGGTGAGGAGAAGCTGGGCTGAGGGGCAGCATAGCGACACAGAGATGTCTGGCAACCCCAGGGGAGCTCAGGACCTGGGGTGGTCCCTCAGCAGGACATGACTGGAGCCAACAGGGCCTGGCTTCTTACTGACCCTTCACTGAGGTGAGCCCCAGGAGAGGGTATCAGAGGCCAAGGACAATTCCTGGACAGGGACTTGGAGAATGACCTGCCACCGACACCCTACTGCCACCGACACCCTAGCATCCTGGGGAAGGAGGGGGACCTGAGGGGGGATCTGGACAGCACATTGTGGTATCCCTCAGAAGTTAGATGCTGCTTGAAAACAAAGCTGTCTGCAGCCTTGGCCAGGACAGGGTGTACCCACCAGGGACATCAGTGCTGTGGAGGTGACCGAACACTGGGCTCACCTGCTCTGGGAGCTCAAGGAGGCGCGCTCAGGAGAGAAAGCCTGAGACTGATACGCAGTGACCTCAGCAGGTACCCAGTGAGTGCACATCCAAGCAGGAAAGTGTGGCTGGGGCCCAGGGGTGAGTGGAAGCCCTAATGCTCCTTCTCGATGCTTGGCTTCCAGCTCCACTCCCCAGGGTCTTCCTAAAGCTGACTCCATCGTCTGAGGGACCCGACTGCACCTCTGCTCCTTGGACCTTAAAAGCAATCAGCACTGAGGCCCTAACAGAAGCTAGGAGCCCCGTGTCCCAGTCCAATGATGGCTCTGACGTCCGCTGGCATGTCACAAAGAACATGAGCGAGAATTGAACTCACAGCCCAACACCTCATTTCTTTTTTCCCTTTATTGTTGTGCTGGTGGGACATATGGTGGCATTTACAAAGGTTCTTACAATACATCAAATGTATCATATTTGAATTCACTCCCTCCCCACTCTCCTTCATCACTCTCCCAGGACACCTCATTTCTCAAGTCCCCTCCTTTCCCAGCCCCAGCACCCCATGACTTGGAGCCCCCTGTCCCTCCCTCTCCGCCCCCACTTCTCTCCGGGAGTCCACACTGTGCCTACCCACGGCTTTCCAGGCAGCTCGGAGCCACTTTCTACCCGCCTGTCTGACCCCGGCTCCTCTGCCGTTCTTCAAGCTCTCCTAAAATGCGGGCAGGTGTCAGTCTGTCCGTCCTGGGGGTCGGGGTGCAGCTGGAGCAGAGACATTTCCACATTAATGAGCCTTACCTGTGAGTGGTGCAGATGGTCTTAAAGCTCTACCATTTCCCGAGCACACGCTACCTGTGCTCCAACCTCAGTTTCCCCATGGACTACGCTATTGAAACCTTGCAGGGATTTTATAATCTCTGATCTATGGAGAGTTACTGAGAGAGGCCTTGCCCAAAGCTGCTTGGGAGGAAGAGAGAGAGAGAGAGAGAGAGAGAGAGAAACTCACTGAGCCCTTGGCAATGAGAAACTGTCACTCCAGCAGACTCTAAGAGAATCGTGTCTGCTGGGAGGCTGCAGGGACAGGTGGGTTACATCTTTAGCTCCAGGTCCTGGTTGCTGTTTTTGTCCTCTGCTTATCGGGAGCTTCTTTGGAGAATGAAATGACAGTCTCTTTGCAGGAAGAGGCTTCTGGGGCAGGTGACAGGCACTGGAAGGATGTGAATTTCAGAAAAGCTCTTCTGCTCTGGGGGCCTTCCACCTCTGCACCTGGCACCTCTGCGTCCTGGAGCGAGGCAAGGCCACTGCCTGTCGTTGGTCACTCACCTCCAGTTATCCTCCGCTGGCCATGGCGTCCACAGGGTCTGAGCAAAGCTTGCTTCTGCGCCACCGCCCTCTAAATATGGAGCCCATGACTGACGCCTGGCCAATGAGCAGGCACAGAGCCCTGGCCTGCAGCGATTGGCTGGGGCATGTGGGTGTTGCCCAATCCCAGCCAATGACACCAGGGCTCTGTTCTGCTGAAGCAGGTGCTTGAAGCTGTAAAATCTAGAGGCTGGCAACCATTTTGTTGCCATGAGGAAAGCCTGGAGCAAGTGGCCTGGCCTCTACTGACCCTCAGTGTCTCCTTCTATAAAGTGGGAGTTAAACTTGCTGCTTGCAGAGAAACTGAAGCCCTTGTGCACTGTCGAGGATGTAAAATGGTGTGCCTTCTGTGAAGGCGGTATTCCTCAGCGACTTGAAAAAAGAACGAAGCACTTGATCCAGCTACTCCACTTTGGTGTCTAGACACAGAGGAATCGGAGACAGGACCAGGGTTCAGAGCAATATCGTTTCTGACAGAGCAAACATGGACGTTACTCCTGTGTGAACGGATATGCAAAATGTGGTCCACCCACAGGGGATGTGATTCAGTCACAAAAGGGAAGAGTGTGATGTCTGTGACTGCAGAGATAGACCTTGGGGACATTACATGATGCTGGGTAGCACAAGCCAGTCACAATAGGCTTGTGTGATTCCACTTACGGCTGAGTATCTAGAGTCAAAGTCACAGAGACAGAAAGTGGAATGGCGGGAGCCAGGGCTGAGGAAGGGGAAATGGGAACTTAGTGTTTAACGGGACGGAGTTCAGTGTTGCCAGATGGAAGGGTTCTGGGGAGGGATGGCAAGGATCGCTTTCGGCATGTGGCGATCCTTAATGTGCCAATGTGATTAAGAAGGCCAATTTCATACTGCAAACTCTGCCACACACTCATCAAGCTAGGAAACAAAGCCAGACAGAGCAGCCTGGAGGGAAGGCGGTGCCACGCGGCACAGCCACTGAGACTCTTGTTTGTGTGTGAGCAGGACAGTGTGAGGAGGACAGCTTGGAGCAGCGATGGCGGCATGTGGGAGACTGTGTTGGGGAGGTGCCTTGCTGTTTTGGGGCCTTGCTTTGCTCCTGTGAACTGGGCTGCTGTTTCTGAAGATGCTTTTCTAGGTTGGGAGCAGGGCTAGCTGCTCCACCCCGGAGCCTGCTCCCCCTAGGGACCCCACAAGCACTCTGAGCCCTGCTACATAATTACAGGCCTTGGAGCTGGAGGCCAGGTGGGAGGCTGTTCCCAATGGGCCCTACTCTTCTGTGACACAGGCAGTTGAGGTGTGCAGCCTGGGCTGGCCTTGGTCACATGGTGCGGTTGTGAGCTGAGAAGGGGCCCCACCCTTTGGTTCTGTGGCCTGGGCACAGCCCTTGGCCTTTCCCATTAGCTCTGCTTAGTGATGAAGGGATGAGCCCTGTGTTCTAGGCGTGTGTCCTGACTCCTTGGCACCAGAACACACGCATCCTCACTGCCGGGCTGGGCGTGGCTCACATTAGTGAGGTGTGCCCACCTACGATGACAGAGCAAATGTCTCAGGAGCCTCTTCCTCCATCCTCACCCTGACCCCACCAAGCCACCCCAGTCCTCTCAAATCTTGCCCACCCAGCTGTCAGCATCTCTACCTCCCACCTGGCAGAAGGAGCCCCAGTCTGTCTCCTAAACTGTGCCTCTGTGGGGACAGGTAGGGGCCTGACGTTACCAGCAGGGCTGGCCCAGGGCTGGAAGCCTCACTCAGAACAGCTTGGGGGTCATTCAGCCTCTGTTAGCTTCAGTACTCATTAAGTGGAGTTGAGACAAAGATCAGATTTGACTGCAATTCTACAAAGATCCCTGCTGGCCAGGCCAGCTAGAGGCCAGCTCTTTGAGGGCTGGAAGGGCTTTGCTGGCTGTTTGCACAGAAGCTTTCCCACTTGGAGGTGAGCAGAGGATCCTCAGTCTTCTGAGAGGCTGGCAAGGGCCTTAGGGTCTTTTCTTAGCTCCCTGGGGACAGAGATTCTCAGCAGGGATTCCCAGGCTGGAGGTAGAGGAGATCAGGCAGAAGGGAAATGTCACCAGGTACTGTATGGGCCCCCTGCCAACTGGAGGTGTAGAGAGAGAAGCACCTGTGCAGTGTGCACCATCAGCATCCTGGGATACACCTGTTATACAGTTGACTTCCCTACTACCACTCCCTTTAGCCACTCATGGTAGTGTGACTATGCTGTCCCTTGTGGTGACAAGTGGTCTCTGTCCTGCCCTCTTGGAATCTGGGCTGCCCTGTGACCAAATGGTTCAGTGTAGGGGGCAGGAATTGCTGCCCTACTTTCACTTCCTCTCTTGTCCTTAGTTTCCCCATCTGTAAAGGGGGAGTTTAAAACAGTCCCTTGTGGAGGTGAAGAAACTGGAGCCCCAGGTCTGAGAGGCCTGGCACGCCCTCACTGCGTAACCAAGCCTGAGCTGGCCTGTGGGAGGATGAGAGACACAGGTGTCAGCCCAACCCACAGTTGGTCACCATTGTTGTGAGTGAGGCCATTTTAGACGAGCTGGCCTTCAATCTCTCTCCAGCTGACCACAGACTCAAATTCAAGCCTGTATTGACCAGGGCAGATGAGGCTTTCCTGAGACCTGCGTGTTTGTGGGAAATGGTGGGCGGCTGTGTTGTGATCACTGAGTTTGGGGACGGTCTGTTATGGCCGTGTGGGTCAGTGGTACAAACCTCTCCCCTCCCTTTGTGGGCACCCCCATTCTTAGCCTGTCCTCCACACCCCCTCCACTGCTTTTGCATGTTTAGTGGTCTGTCATTTTGCTCTGCGGAGTTACCCTACACAAGGACAGGGCTGGGTCCGCCCCTCATTAGTGCCCAGCCCAGGGTTAGGGCACGGAGGGGCCCTTGGTAGGAGTGGGCTGACTGGGCCAGCGGATGAGTCAGGCAGTGCATGTGCGGTTTAATATTTCTGTGTTACACGGGGCTGTAAGCTCCAGGGAGTGGGAAGGAAACCTCTCTGTCTTTACCTCCATTGCACCCCAGGGTCAAAGTCAGTGCTGAGCCCATGGTGGGTGGTTACTAAATACTCAGTGAATGAATGAACACACACTGTAGGCAACTTGGAGCAGGGGAGAAGGAGCAGTGTGTGTCTGTGCAATGTGTGTGTGTGTGTGTGTGTGTGTGTCTGTCTGTCTGTGTGTGTGTGTCTATGCAAATCCTGTCTGCAAGACAGAGCTAGTTTTGGCCCAGGTGGTAGGGGAATAAACGGGTGGCCTTGGTGATGGCAGAATAATGGCCTCCAAAGGTGTTCACATCCCATTCTCCAGGGACTGTACACATGTAAATATATCACCTCACATGGCAAAGGGGTTTTTTTGCTGGTGGGGTCCAGCTGAGAGGTCTTTTTTTTTAATGGTAGTATTGGGGTTTGAACTCAGGGCCTCTCACTTGCAAGGCAGGCACTCTACTGATTGAACCACACCCCTAGCCCCCCTTTCCTTTTGGTTTTAGTTGTTGTTTGTTTTGTTTTTTCTCACATAAGGTTCCTCACTTTTTGTCCCAGCCAGCCTTGCCTGAAGATGCTCCTACTTCACCTTCCATGTAGCTGGAATTATAGGTATGTTCCACTGTGCCCAACCTGATGAAGGGGTCTTGACTTGAGGAGGTTATTCTGGACTATCTGAGTGTCCCCCTATAGTCATGAGTCCTATAAGAGAGAAGGAGGAGGATCAGTTTAAGAGAAGAATTGGACCAAAGTTGCTACGCTGCAGTCTCAATGATAGGGCAGGAGCCAAAAGCCAAGGAGTGCAGGCAGCTCCTGGACCCTGGACTCTCCCCTAGAGCTTCTGGACCACCACAGCCCTGCCGCACCATAATGCTGGCCCAGTGACATGGACCCAGTTTGGATTTCAGACCTCCAGAACTGTGAGGACATTTGTGTCATTTTAAGCCACTTTGTGTGTGATAATTCTTGAAAGCAGCCAGAGGAAAGTCACGCTTTAACCATCTTCTTAGTAGAAAGTCCCTAGTTGAGTCCCAGGCTCTCTGAGGGCCTTTATGACCTTAGGGACCCCATGAGGAGTCTGCCACATCCCCTGTTGCTGAGGAGGCAGACGTGGGAGCTTGCTGAGGGCCGGGGAGGACAGGGACACTGTGGTTCACATGAGAACCATGAAAAGGACCAAGCAGCCAATCGATGCAGGGCTGGTGGGGACAGGGCAAGTGCTGCCAGGATGGCTTTGAGGCAGGGACTCCTGAGCCCCAGGGGTTCCCTGGATCCACCCGAGACACAGCTATGGAAGACTAGCCTCCTGACTTGGGTCATCCATCGTATGATTCAGTCTGTAACAGAGTTTTAAATAATTTTCCTGCTCAGTATTTGTTTTCTTCACTCTGGAAACAACTCCTGGTTTTCTTTAGGAAAATATCCTTTGCCCATCCGATAATATGGGCTCTGGTCACCAAGGCCTCATAGCCAGGGCTGGTCCCATGACACAGGCTCAGCCAATCAGTGAACGTCATCCCTGATTGGCTCATTATTATCTTATGACCCTTGTTTCTCCAGTCAGAGCCAGTGTGCACCCTTTTACCTTAATTCTGGGTGAAGGGATTTCCTCTTCCCAGGGGCCTCTGGGAGGACTTCAGCTGCTGCAGCCACCTTGCCATCCCCAGGGGATCTGCGTGAGATCCACACACAGGAGGGCAGAGCTGAGAGATGAAGGGAAAACAATGCAGAAAGAGACAGGGAGGCAAAGATAGAGACTGATCGTGGTGACACGGTCAGAGCCCCTGGAGTGAGCCAGTCCTGAACCAGCACATCCTCAACTCCTCCCTACTCCCCAGCCAGGAAAACCCTTTGTGTCCTTTCTTCGGCCAGTGTGATGGGGTTTTTTGTCAGTTGACACCAAGAAAGTCCTGAGCAATATAGAACCAGAGCTACAGTCTTTGATCCTATTGGCATTAATTAATCATCTCCTTCATTTCATCGTTGGAGAAACTAAAGCCCCTACAGACCATGATATTTTCATGCGATCACACAGAGAGCAGACCCGAGGGCACAGAGTCCCAGTCTAAGACTCCTTTTCCTCCCTCCTGTGGTCAGGAGTGTCAATCTACCTCATCCCTCAACTACCCAGGTATCCCCTGCATGAACAACCGTGAACCTGAGCAGAAACAGGAGGTGTAACCGGGTATTTAAGCTGGATTCACAAGAGGTTGTGCAGAGATGCCCAGGCCTGGGCCGTGGAGTCCCACACAAAGGACTGGATTCTGGATAAGACAGAAAGATGCGGACACAAACGGTACCGAGGAATTGGACCTGGGCCACCTGCTCTAGGTCACCATCCTGCTAGCCAAGCCTCAGTTCTCCTTATTGTCAGTTGGTCATGACAGTGACCTAACACCACCATTCTGCGATGTGACAAGTGCTCTGAGCTCCCACCACATGCAGGGGACTCGGGGTGTCCCAGAGTCAGGACCTGCCTCAGGCTCACGCACATAGGCCATCACGATGATAAAATCAGACAAGGCAGTGGGGCTAGGGGAGGCGGTGGGCACCTTGTACTGTCCTTACAGGGCTGGTTACAGGACGGCAGAAGCTTGTCAGCCCCACACAGCTGCCTTGCTACATGTCAAGTCTCCCTCAGTAAATAATGACGTGCAACCTCATAAAAACGGACCATCTCGCTTCCTGTTCTGACCACTAGGCTTAACTTTTGCAAGTCAAAGGGGGAACATCTTGCAGCAAGAGATAGGCTCAGGAAAGTGGAAAGTCAAGTTGGGGAAGGAAAGCTGTCGTGCTGTGCACCCTGGGCTTGGAACCACGTCAAGTCCACAGGCGCTGGCACCGGTGCTTGGCCAGCCACGAGCCTGTGCAGAGTCCTCGAGGCTCAGCGCTCACAAGTGGGGGTTCTAAAACAATTAAGGGACAGGAACTCAGCCTCAGGCCGCTGGCCAGCCCTGAGTGTGACCTCAGGGGTCTTGGCAAATGCAGGTTGGAGGGAGGGGGACAGGCCACTCCCCATCCTCCCGGCTCAGCCCTCACGCCATCCCTCTCAGCCAGCCAGTGTCCGGCGCTTGTCCTCATGCAGAAGATGTAGGAGGGTAGGGACCTTGGCTGGGTGTGCTGTAATTGTCTCTGTTGTCCCAAATCTGATATGAAGCAAGGGTGCAGCTTACACTTCCAAGATGGAAGGAAACATGAACAGTAACTGTGACATGAGGCTGGTCACGGAGGACAGAGCTGGGGACTCCAGGGAGGCTTTCAGGAGGTGATGTCTTGAGTACCAGTTAGACGGAGACACGGAATCAACCAGGCGAGGGTTGGGAAGCAGAAGGAGGGCTGTGCAAAGGCCCTGGGGTGGGAGCGTGCCCATTTCCTACAGTGCAGGTACAGGTAGCCAGGGCTTGTTTCTGGACAAACACTTCCTTCCACTTCTGACCTCTGCTATCTTGGGAAGCCACACAAGCACTGTATCGCCAGGGGCTCTTTTCCTTTTTCTAACATCAGGAAAAGTGGCCAAGTGAGAACAGGCCTTCCCTGTGCCAGGACCTAAACGTGGCTGTGCAGATCTTTGAAGCGGTCACCTGCCCATGAAACATGACACCAAGGACTCAGTCATGAACCACACAGACGGATGGACGTTCAGTGTGTTCGTGTGATATTTGCCAAGTTAAAAAACCATGTTTCAGCTAATCCCGGATTTACACGGGGCTGTCCTGCCTGTGCCACCTCTTCCTTTTCTGTCCCAGCAAACATCTTAAACTCCCCTCGGAACAAAGAACTCCCTGTTGGCAGCCAGACTCAAGGGCAGAGCTTTGTTCTTGGCTGAGCCCCCTCACCACATGGTGGGGCACTAGTGGCCTGTGCCAGCCCTCGGCATTTCCAGCTCCCACCAGGGGCCCCACTTGGAAGCTCAGAGGTCGGCTCGTTTGTCCCCTTCAAGGAGAGCTCTGTGTCATCTGGCACGGCGTGTCCAGGGAAGAATGAGACTTTGAATGTGGCCAGGGATGGAAGCAGGCAGGAAGCCTGGAGGCCTTGGCTATGCAGGGAGATGGGTACTTGGGACAGAGGACCCAACACAATGAGGAAATGGCATCCTCAGAGAAGCCTTCCCCAGAACAGTGGACACACAAAGTGTCCTGTTTTGGGTTTGTTTTCAGAACTGCCTCATCTGAGGGACTTGGGGTAGCAGCCACTAGGTTGCAAGTTCCCGAAAGGAAAGGGGAGCTTTTATCTTTCTTACACTTGGTTCTGAAGGGGAAACACCAGCTGGTGGCTTGCATGTGCAAAGGCCCTGGGGCCCCTTTTCCATCCTGTGCAGACACTTCTGGAATCTGCAGGCAGGTGATGGCCGGAGGGATGGTTCAGGCCTGTGGGCTCCCTCACTGGGCTCCAGGCAGCCAGACCATTGGAGAAGCAGCAGGTGAGGGAGGAGGGGAAAGAGATTTGGGAAGAAACCCACACACGAATGTATACCAGACCCTTCGTGGGACTACGGGGGCAGAGCACTCAGGGATAGGTGGGAGGAGGATGAGGAGGACAGGACAGGGTGGGGGGGTAGGGAACGGCCAGTGCTGCAGTCCAGGGGCAGGAAGGACCTCCTATTGTGCCTTCAAGACTTGCTTTTGTTATTGAACGATTCCAGTACCTGCTTCGCCCTCCCCTTACCCTGCCCTCCCCCATCAGAAGCTGCCTTGTGAGCTGAGCCATTGGGACTTTTATTCTGGTGAGGGCACCTGCAGTGGGATGAACTTTCTGTACAAGGAAATGAGAGGTGCAGCCCAGACCAGAGCTCTGACCTACCTTGATAAGGGCCATTGTGGGTCACAGGGGGTCTGTGTGACTCTGTCCTGTGTTTCAGACCACTAATGGGTACCTGGCCAGGACGGCGTCCCTTCCCCAGACAAGAATCACGAACATGCACTGTCAGCTCAGCATTCACAGCCATGAGCAGAGGAAATGCTTGGTGGCCTGGCCAACAGCCCTGCTCCTGGCCGCCCACTGGGGTGGGGCTGGGGGTGCGGGGGCTGCCTCTTTGAAGCTTGGGCTGCTCTCAGCAATTACCCAGGCAACTGACTCGTGAAACCAAGTATGAGGAATGGGAAGGATTTATGGGGGCTTTTCTGCTTCCAGCAAATTCCAGGGCATGATTTTACAGCCTTGTCCACCCTCTGAAGAGAAGGATGGAGGCTGGGGGTGGGGGGACAGGAGATGAGGTGAGGTGGCCTGATGGGAACCAAGGAATTAGGGTGAAGGGGCTCCAGAAAACAGGCTGAGCCCCTCAGCAGGACCCTGGGCTAGGCAGCTCCAGCCAGTGTGTTTGGGACACCATGGCACCATCAGCTCTATCATCCTCCACCAAGACCTGGACGTGGTCCCTGTGAAGAAAAACCTGCAGACTCTGGGCTTCCAAGAAGAGCCTTGGAGTCTGTCCACTTAGATGCTGTGAGCAGGGCAGGTGCTATCTGTCCCTCCACAGGGTCACAGAGGGCGGGGGGTGGGGACAGTTGTGCAGGAACGTTCACAGAGGTACAGAGAAGGAGGCCGAGGGAGAGGACGCAGACAGACACACTGCAGAGAGATGCAGTGATAGAGAGACAGAGAGACAGAGATACAAACATGCAGACAGAGACAGAGACAGAAACAGAAATACAGACACAGAGACACAGGGACACACAGAGAGACACAAAGACAGAGACCCAGAGACGCAGAGACACAGAGATGCAGACACAGAGACAGAGACAGAAATACAGACACAGAGACACAGAGTCGCAGAGATACAGACACAGTGACAGAGATTCAGAGAGACAAAAAGAGAAGACAGACAGAGAGACACAGCCACAGCCATAGAGACAAGCAGAGAGTGCGCATCTGTGAGTGTGTGTGAGCGTGCAAGACTGTGAGTGTGTGTGTGTGACTGTGTGTGACTGTGTGTGCCTGGGTGTGTCTGAGTGTGAGAACTGTGTGGCTGCGAGTGTGTGCTGGTGTGTGTGACTGAGTGTGCACGTGAACGTATGTGGCTGTTGGTGTGAGTGAGTCCGTGTGTAAGTGTGAGTGTTTGTGCCTGAGTGTTCACGGTTGTGTGTGACTGAGCATGACTGAGTGAGCACATTTTCAGGGGACCTGATGCATTAGCTTCTTCCAGCTGCTGTAACACGTGGCCTCAATGTCCTCTGACATTGGCGGGGGTCAGAAGTCCACAGTGGCAGCAGGGATGGGACCCAGAGGCCAGGCTAGGCCTCCTGTAACCTTGCTGCCTTCCCTCTTCCCCAAAGCTTGCTAGTCTCTCCCTCACTGTGCCTTGGTGACCCTGTCCAGCAAGTAGCTTTGGTGACTCTGATGTTCTTCCCCCCCTCTTCTGTGTGACTCTGTGATAGCCCCGGCGCCATCTGGGCCACCAAGGAAAACCTGCACAGCCTGTGTCCTTCATTAGTCACTCTGGTGAAGTCACAACTGACGTAACTTGGTCAAGGAGCAGGTCAGCACTGCGTGGATGCTGTGACACAGCAGGGATGCTCTGCAGCCTGGGAATCATGTTCCTGTGCATCCTGGAGTTGCTGGTGACCTGTGCTTTGCACTGTGCTGCTCAGGCCTGGGTCCAGGCGAGCGGTCACCATGTGGCCTTGTTCCCGCTGTTGGGAGACAGACGCCCTCTGTGCAGGGATGGCCCCTTGAGATCTTGGGATGTCAGGATGCAGACAGGCAACACCTCTAGGCAGCCCCCCAACTCCTGGCACCCTCCTCATGGACAGCTGCTGCCCCCTGCTGGCCATGAGGCACCGCAGGTGCCCTGTCACTGCCAGGCACCTCTCCTACTTCTGTGGGTGCCCCAAGCTTTTGTGGATGCTGAGGCAGACTCAACACAAACACCCCCAGCTCTTTGCTTCCGGCAGGAAGGATGGTGAGGCGATGAGGTCCCCTAGTCCAGGCTGCAGGAGCCTGGGATGGCCGCTTTGGTGCTCTAGAGGCACCAGACCTGGCTTTGCCACCTCCTGGCTGAGGAACCTTGAACAAACGGCTCCACCTTTCTGAGTCTCTGTCTCTTCTGAGAAGCAGGACTGATGTCTGCCTTGCACAATTGGAGCCGGGTCTGTTAGGTCCAGTGTGACATCATCTATGCACCAGGTCAGCGCCGGCCACCTGGTCTGCAGCGCCATATGGAATTTTAATTGTTCTTATCGGATCTGCTTAAGAGCCAAGGAAGGAGGACTACTATTGCTCCATTTTACAGATGGGGAAACTGAGTCTCAGAGAGGCAAAGCTCCCGCCCCTGCACAAGCAGAGAACCAGGGTGCAGATCCAGGCTGTGTAAACCCATGCCCAGCTTGTTGCTTTTTATCCCTTGGTCTCTGGTACCAAGCCCAAGTCCAGATTGGTCAATACACGTGTTTTTAATTGTTTCAAGGAGGTGGGGGGCATAATAAATGAGTTAATGAAAACATCTTGCTTGGTAGCATTTCCTCCCATCATACGGGGTTGCCATGACATTGCGAGGGGTCCTGGGGGGCACGGAGGGGACCCAGCCTTCAGTGCTCATCGCTGCGGATGTCCTTGGATTCTGTCTCCTCCAGCCCCCCGCCTGGACTCACCGCCACAGCGACAGTCCCAGACAACGAGACACCCCAAGACCCTAAACTCCCAAGAGAACGCTTCCTGCCAAGCCTGGCCACCCACGACTACTGAATCCCACAATCTCCCCTGGACGCCTACTGTCAGCTCTTTCTAATTTTAAGAAAACTCCTAAAACCATCTCTAGTTTGGGTAATTTGAATTTCGTAAGAGCAGGAGCAATGCTTTGATTCTAATTATCAAACCACAAATCCCTTTGAGGGTGTCTCTTTTGGGGTGAGGCTAATGGCATAAAGTGCGTTAGAAGATTCTGGAAGGGGATGTGGCACTTGAAGTCGTTTTATGCCAGCCGCTGAAGGTCTGTTACCTGCTTTTATCCTCACAGCAACAATAAGAGGACTGACATTGATAGAAGGGGGAGGGCTGAACCTCTGAGCCTTTCAGGGCTCCCCAAAGATGCACGGCTAGTCCGAAGCGAAGCTGGCTTTGAGCCAGACACCTATGAGCTTCGCCCCCACCTCCCCGCTTTTTCCTGGACAAGGCTAAGTGCTTAGGGAGGTGCCTCCCACCCTGCTCTGCGAGCTTTTCTGTGAAGGACCATCCAGTGAGATCTCTGACATTGTAGGATAAAGCAGCCATAGTCTCGAGTGGGTGGTGGGTGGATTCAAGCCCTAGGCCATGATTTGTTAGCTCCTGGTCTTAGCAAATGTGAGTATCCAGTCCCTCTTGCCATGGGTTGTGATGGAGGAACACGGCTCATAAGCTACATCTGGATGCAGCTGGCTGGCAGGAAGGTGATGGGTGGAGCTGGTGCAGCCCTGTTGTGTCGTGAGATGGACCTTAGCAAAATTGACATGTGGAGAATAGAAGGATCCCGGGTCTCTGATGATGTCACTGAGTTCCTCGATGAGCAGGTTGGCACTGTCACCTCCTCAGGACTCACGACGTAAAGTGTAAAGATGTGTATTATTGAACGTGTCTCCAGTGCAAGTTCCTTACTTTATTGCTAAAAGGCCTTCTAAGTGAGTCCTGGTCCAACTGTGTTGATTGTTGATGCTGCAGAGCAGAAGAAACCGCAATCGACTTGCTTCCGGAGGGAAGTCTGTCTGCAGCCTGTGAGTCAGCCCTGTGCACACAAACCACGCTCCCCAAATGGAGTTTCTGCTCTCTTGTAAATTTTCTATAAATCGTCCAGGAAGAACGATTTAAGCCCATGAAGGTGGAGTTGCTGTCGCTCATAACTGAAAGCATCCAGAGGGAAGCATCAGGAAGGCGTCCGAAACGGTGCATGCAGTAAGTGCACCTCCGTCTCTGAAATGGCATTTGACACAGTCTGTCCCTCTGACAGAATCTCAAGCATGTTCGTTCAGGGCCACCAGCATTGTCCCTCAGTGGTGACTCCTGAGTTGAGTAATGGGGTCTTGCCTTGGAGGTGCGCAGGTTAGCCTGCTGTAAGGACGTCACCCACCACGAGCTGGGGGACAGGGACACCCTAGCTTTGGCGCTGGGGATGAGGGAGAACCAGGGCTCACAACAAACCAGGGCTTTTCCAAGAAGAGTAGGCAGCTGGCCCAGCGGCCTTAGGAGGATGTCTGGTCGTACAGGACTTCCCACAGAGCCTCAACGCCCTTTATATTACTCTTTTATTCAAATTAAACTTATTCAATAAGTAAAGAGGATGAAAGGAGGAAAGCGCCCCTCCCTGCAGCCACAGGATTGCCCAGTGCCTCTGGGATTGTCCCAGAGACCACCAACCAGGCCTGAGGCTGTGGCTCCTGCAGATCCGGGTGAGGAGCAAAGAGAACCCCAGCTGTGCCCTGTAGGGCTGGTGTCCTTGGGTGCCCCCATCTGAGCCCGACCTCCGCCCCTGCCCCAGCCAGCTTCCTCCTGTGCAGAAGGCAGACATGAGGTCCCAGTGTCTGTGCCCACGCTGCTGGTGGCAAAGGAAGCACTCCAGGGACTGTCTGGCAGGGTGTGCCCGGATGGGGCAGCTTGTCCCCTCCCAGTCCTGAGGGGTCCAAGCCAGCCTAACAACCCACATATGTTCCTGGCAGCTGGGGTCCTGCCGTTCCCCATGTAAGTTCACCTAAATGTCAGGGCTTCTCAGCCATCCCTGGCTGGGACCAGAAACACTTGGACACCCGAAATGTCCTGGCTTGGACTGGGCTGTGACCACCTCCCTTAGATAGGAAGGGGCTTTTTCTCAGACCGCCTCTCATCCCACCACCAGCATCCCACACTCATGTTCCCTCACCAGAGAAGACCCCATGCTCCACTCCACCAAAGACCCCAGGCCCCTGACTGCAGAGCAGAGAGAGATTTGCTGCCCACGGGACTCTCAGCAGTCACTCAGTGAACACACTGGGGACTCAGAATGCACACTGACCTCTGGTGCGTTCTCTGTGTAACAAATGCCCAAGAACAGTGCTCAACCGAGCAGGTGCCAATCCTCTCACAGCTGAGGGCAGAAGGCGGAAGGCCACGGGAACACAAGGTGCATCCCGCTGAGGCTAGGTACTGACAGAGGGGTGGCCTTGGCTCTCTGGCTGCTGGGCCCAGGTAGGCCAAGCCAGGCTGGGCTGTTCACGCCTCTGTCTCTGAAGACTGACAGAGAGCCCCCCTCCTCCTCTCAGGGCCTCTCTGCTTCCAGGTCTCTTATAAGGACATTGGATTTGAGGTCCCCAGCTAAGCCAGGATGGTTTTATCACCAGAGTCCTAACTTAATTGCATCTGCAAAGATTCTGCAATTGGCGGCCATCACAGGCTGAAGGATCAAGGCATGGACGTATTATTTGGGGAGGGAGGCGCCATTCACCCAACTGCAAGGAAGTGTTTGTCCTCACTGCATATGACCAAAGGCACAGGCACTGTTGCCCACGCACCTGTCCTCAAATCTGCCGTGTCACCAGAGAAGAAGCTGGGCTGGTGCATCCTGAAATTACAGGAGTTTGAGACTGACAGTCATGCAGTGCTTGAGTCCTCCTCTAGGGGGAGCCTGCCTTCTTCACCTCCCCTCTGCAGGACTCCCTCACCCAAGTCTCCAGGGCTGCCCAGGGTGGGGGCCAGGTCTGCACCCCACACCCACCTGGGGTGTGTGCCCACAGAGGCCCACAGTTTTGCCCCCCCACCCTCCTGTGGTTTCTGGAAGCTCTTGGCTGCCTGTGTCTGGAGATGCCCACAGCCCTTTTTGGGTCTCCTTGTAGGCAAGCAGCAGAGAGGCACCTGAGATCTGTTCCCAGGTGTGGCCTCATGTGAGCTGCCAGCAGCCTCCAGCAGGGGTTACTGATCCTGAGTTCTCAACAGAGGCAACAGAGCCTTATTGAGGTCAAGGACATCCCAGGAGCACACAGAGCAGACAGGGCCTGGCCAGGCCTGCTGGGAGCTGTGTGTCCCTCTGGCTGACTTCTTTCTCCAAAGAAGGGAGTGACTCAGGATGCACCTCCATTCTTCTTCCTCCCTCACCCAGTGGTTTGAGCAGACAGCCAATCTCCCTGGTAGAGCACCTTGATTGCCAATTCTCCCAGGGCCACCACAGCCCCAGGTCACCATCACCTCTCCCAGGACTGCTGCACCAGCCACAGTCTCTCTCTCTCTCTCTCTCTCTCTCTCTCTCTCTCTCTCTCTGTCTCTGGGCCCTGCACTCTCATCTCCCCAGGGAAGCCAGCATGGCCAGTCAGCCCTATTTAAGTCTTCCAAGAGCTGCTGGGGGTTTGTCTTAGGATGAAATACCTTCCCTGGCTCCCAGGCTGTCCTCTACCTCTCTCCAGCATCTATCCATCTGAGGTCCTCAGTCTCCCTCACCCTAGCCGGGGGAATGTACGCATGCCTCAGCACACCCTGCTCCCTCCACCACAGGGACTTTGCACCTGCAGCTTGTCCTGCCAAACACACTTTTCTTCCAGGTGGCCAACAGGTCTTGCTATTTAGACCACATGATCTAAATGGTTGCCTCCAGGAAGCCTGCCTAACCACCAGCCCTCCCAGTGATGCTTTTCAACATTCTTGCTTGGTGATCTCTGTAGTCTTACTGTAATATTTTCTGTTGCACTCACTTCTGTGCAACATGGGTCAGGGGGCTCAAAAGTGACACCGTGGAGTAGAGCCACGAACAGACATGGACAGGATGTCAAGCTGTCCTCGTGTCTCACAAGGCAGACCACATAGCCCTCTGGGACCACCATTCCTGTCGTGGGCCAAGTAGACCAACAAATTTTGGATGTCAGAGAATCAAACCGTGTGGGTTTAGCTTGCTACCTGTGACACAGAATGGGGGTTTGCCTTTTAGCTCAGGGTTAGGGCTTGGGACGTAAGGAGCTAGAGCAGACTTGATCCCAGAGGGGTGGCACAGGTGTGACCTCCACCCTGCATTAGTGAGCTGAGCCTGGGAGGGACCATGGCACTGACGAGCCATGGGCACATCAGCTCTCCTGGTGCAACTGGCCCAGCTGGCAGCGAGTGAGTCAGCCCGTCCTGACTTTGCCAGGTCCTAGAATCTGGCACTGAGTTTGGCACAGAGCAGGCGTCAGCCGGAGAGAGTAGAAAGGTGGGGAGGGAGCACCATCTGAGGAAGAGATGGGAGACTGATTTTCTTTCTTTTTGATGTTTCTAGAAGTCAGGAGGCAGTGGGAAGAATCTAGAACTGTGGGAAACAACCTGCCATTTTCCTCCATGGGTTTGTTGACCCCAGGTCTCCACCTGGTTCCTCTCGGGACCTCCAAAGCCAGCCCATGGGTGCTGTGAGGCGGGGGTCTATATGCAGTTGGTGTCTACCCCGCAGGAGGCCAGGGAGCCGGGTCCTAGTACTTGGGAGTGTTGCGTGCATAGTTCTCAGATGAACAGGCCTCATGCTACGTCTTGAGTAAACTAAACCTGACCGGAGCCAGATTTAGCCATGGGGGAATCTGACAGATCCTGCAGAGTGGTGTCTGTGATTCTGCATCTCTGGGTCTCTTCCTTCTCTTTCTCCTCCTTCTCCTCCCTCTTCCCTCTCCCTTCTCCTTCTGTGATTGGTTAGGATGAGCTCATACTGTATTGGGTGGCCCTAAATCCAGTAATTGCTGGTCTCAAACAAAAAGACACAGAAAGACACACAGAGCTAAGAAAGCCAGGTGATGATGGAGACACAGGCTGCCTTTTGTAGCCAGTTCCCACTCTCGTGGGGGACCCTGACTTGGGAGCATGTTAGCTACCGTTCAGGGTGCCCAGTACAGCTGGGCCTGACATATGCTTGGTTTATGAATGAGCCAAGGTCTTGGGGGACCACTTGTGACTTGGGCACTAGGGGACAGAGCCTAAACCTCCAGGATCCATCTTAACATGAGTCACTCCCTCCCTCAGTCACCCCAAGTGTGTGTTGGTTGGCATATGGCATTGTGACATTGGCTGAGCGAGCTCCAGAGGTTTCCATCTGTTGGGGGTCAGCCTTGAGACAGAGGTAGGCCAGTCCTTTGGAATAGAGAGGCTGCCCACGCATTCTTGGGGGACACAGTGACCCTGGAAGGCCGAGTCCCTGTTTCTCTCCATCTGATGATGGAGGTAGAGGTAGTGAGCAGGGTGAGCCTGGGAGGAAAACTCCAATCAGCTTCCTGCCCTCCCAGGAGGAGGTTTAGGGCTGCTCAGAGCCATAAAAGCTGGTCCCCCTCTGGGCTGGCTCCAGGGCTTGTTAAATACCTTCATTCTGGGCCTGAAAAGACTAAACAACATGTGCTTTCCTCTGGGAGCTATTGCATCTTGTGCACTTCCTGAAAAGCCAGCCTTGGGGCCCCCGACCTGGCCTTGCCAATCTGCCTCCTGACCCTGGTCTGAGGCTTGGGTCCAGGGTCAGGAGCTTTCCAGGGAAAGCATCAGGCAGGGAGGTGAGGGGCGTGGGCTGGGCAGATCAGATCTGTGCGTCCCATGGTGTTTGGGGGATGCCTGTGGGTTCATGGAAGGAAAAGGAAGGGTCGGGTACTCCAGAGGACCTCCCTGCTCCCTGCTCAACACCTGCTGGAGGCAGAGCCAGGCCACCACTTCCTCTCCTGCTATGTGGCCATCAGGTTGGCATCTCCCTGCTTGGGCAGGCATGGGGCAAGGTGTGCAGGGACAAGATAGGTGATGGTGCTGAGTCTCACCCTCCTAGTCCATCCTCATTCTTCATAGTATCTTTTTAAAGTTTTCATTCATTTGGATTCATTCTGCTGGAGTTAGTAATAAAAAACAAGCTATCTGGGGGGCTTATGTCTGGCAAGCACCATCACTGAGTGCAGGGTGAATGTCTCAGGCTAAATACTGATTATCAGAGAGCTGGTGGCCAGGACCTGTGAGTGCAGCTGGTGCGTGAGTTGGGTGGACAGTTTGTTCCTGTCCCTTGATGGAGACTGCTCATCCAGGGCAGAGTGGTGGAGTCCAGCTAATCTGACCCAAGGTGTTGGGACAGACACTCAGGAGCAAGCAAAACATTTTAGAACCCATCGCAATAAATCACAAAGTGACTTGAACACAATTTTTCTCTCCTTTGATTTCTCTTTGATCAATCCATCAGTGTCTTCAGCCTCGATAACAATTATGAAAAATTAAAGGTGAAATTTTCAACAAAAGCCTGCAATTATAAGCAGAAGTGCTTTGGTTAAACTAAGCCACAGGAGGTGGGCGAGACCTCATATTTCCAGGAGGAGCCCTGCAGGCTCAGAACGCAGGCGAGTCACTCCGACTGTCGTCACTGTGACAGTCAGGAGAATCATTTAGAGGGTGGAAGGACTAATTTGGCTCATGGTTTCAGAAGTATCTATCCATGGTCACTCGGCTCCATTGTTTCTGGGCTGTCGTGAGGCAGGACACCATGGTGGAAGGGCCTGGTGGAGCAGGAGATTGAGTCAGAGTGAGAGAGAACGAGAGAGCGAGCGAGGGGGTGTGGAACTAGGCCTCCAGCCTATGGGGCGGTGCTGCCCACATTCAGGATGGGACACTCAGTTGATCGTTTGTCATCTCTGGAAATGCCTTAGATCCCAGAGGTGTGCTTTGCTATCTCCAAGGTGCCTCTCAATGCGATCGATTGACCAGTTGCACCATTACAGCTGGTATCATTTGATATATCCCAAATAATGGATGTTTATCGGTCATCTACCAGCTGTTTTGCCTGGCTAGCTTCTAATCATTCAAGACTCTGCTGGAGAGTCACCTCCTCCGGGAAGGCTTCCTGGGGTGCCTCTTCTGTGTTTCTATTGCCCCTCATTCACATATCTGTCATGGTGCTTATCACTTTATGCAGCTGAAATAGAAAGGTAACTTCAAAGAGCTGTGACCCACGGTTCCTGTGACTACACCTTGGAGAGGTGATTGTGTAAGACACATGGCTCACAGCCACAATGTTTCATCGCACCTCTGTGTGCTACCATCAAAGAGAGTAGTGGACGGTGGTCTTTTTGGTTGCCTGGCACTCATTTCCCCTTCCTAATACCACCTATTTTGTCTCTTCTCCATTTAGAGACAGGGCGCTGGGCTCAGAGTCCCCCCACACCACACCAAGCAGAAGGGACATGAAGCCAGACTGGGAATCCCACTCTCCAGCAAAAGGACAAAGCTCATTCTGGCACAGTCCCAGCACCTTGATCAGACCCTTCCTGCCACAGGGGCGTTGTGGTGCTTCCTGCGTCAGGGCCAGGGTGCAGCCGGCCAGGACCTGCTCATCCTCAATCCCAGGTCTCCAGCCTCGCCTCGGCTCTGAGAACCTTCCGAGGACTTCCCTTCTGCTGAAGCCACCAGGGCTGACTTTCTTGCTCACACCAGGGAGTCTGGCCGGCTCCAAGTCCCCAGTTCTCCGTGTCCCTCCCTCTTCTCAAATGCCCTCTCCTTTACTCCTGCTGTGTGACCTCTCCCTGCTCCTGTCAACTGGTCCCCAGCCCCAATCCCTGCCGTCCTATAGGCAGATTCACCTCCTCTGCCCACTTCTTGCTCTCCCAACTCTTGCTTTTTGGGGTTATCTTAATGGGTCGCTTTAGAGTCCTGGGACCTCCCATCAGGTCCTATCCTCTGTTCTTCATAACAGCCGGAAGGTCCAAGAACCCAAAAGGTTTGACAGACGCGAACTGTCCACAGGGGGCTGGAGAGAGAGAAAGCTGAACTGCTCTGCCAAATACTGATGCTTCTCTGGTCACTGGGGAAGGGGACATCAGAAAACGCATTGGCCCCATGCTGACCACAGAACACACTTGCTGCCTGCCTCGCCCTCCATGGAGCAAGGATCCCTGCTGTCCAGCGCACTTGCACGATGAACTCCACTGGGTCTTGGGGTGTCCAGAGCAAACATGACCCTGGGTGTGTCTGCAAGGGTTTTTCTTTGGATCCATGAACTCAGGAAAGCAGACGTCCCTTGCCACTGTGGACGTGGCTGGGCATGGGGAGCGGAAGGTGGCTCTGGCTTCCTGCCTGCCTGAGTCCTGGACGAGAACTCACACTGTGGCCCACTGTCCTGGCTCTCAGCCTTTAGACTCAGACCAGACTCACAACACCAGCCCTCCTGGGTCCCCAGCTGGCAGCTGGCAGATCCCAGGAGTTCTCAGCTCCATAACCGTGTGCCCTCCTAGTACATTTATTCTGGTGCCGCTGCTTCTCTGGGGAGTCTCAGGAATACTTTGGCCATCCATCTTCCAGGGGAGGAAACTGAGGCTCAGAGAAGTGAAGTCCCTTGTCCCTGGTCCCCAGTCAGGAGAAGTTGGAGCCCGGAATTTAATTCACCTCTGGCTCTCTTCAGGGTGCTGGTCTGACCCCAAGTCCTTCGCCGTCCACAACCCCCACTAACTACTCTGCCTTCCTGCTAAAGACACAGGTACAATCAAGGGAACCCACCATGCCTCCCGTCAAAGGGGTCTGACTGTGATTTCCACCAGTCAGCTTGGCCTCACCCTAATCAGGACAGTCATAAACAGGAAACAAAGAGATTGCCTCCATCGGGGGACCCCTGGAACCTGTGGCACCTCCGGGAGTTTCTGAAACAGTAGAAACCACTTTGTGGTTTGTGGCACAAAGGATTTGTAGCATGCTCCTAGGGAGAGAGTCACAAAGGTGTGTTCACCATTAGTGACCTGTCGTGGAGGTTTCCTGTCACGGGGAGGGGTCAACAGATAGTGTTCCCAAGCAACCTGGAGTGTGCGCCTGAACTCTCCTCAGGCTGGAGACCCAGAGGACAGCTGACTGCAGTGTCCTTGCCTCCTGGTCACTGGGATGTGCCGACACGTGAAACAGGAGAAAGGACTGGCCGACATGCTCCCTTCCTTCCTGAGTGGCCCTGTGACATGGGAACTGCAAGAGCCCATGCCCTTCAGCCTCTAGCAGAGACTGAGCAAGAAATCCAGAGGCAGGGCTGGAGCTGTTTTGGACAATGAATATGCAAAGCCAAACCGGGTACCAACCCTGTCATCCTTTCCAAATCAGAGGACACAGGTGAAGGTCGTTGCATTTAGGGACAGCACACTAGGCAGTGTGCACAGGTCATATCCATCAGTTTCAGTGGTCGTGGGTGGATCAGATCAGAGGATTTTTATGCTTTCCCATTGCATTGTCACAACTGATGTGAACCAATCAGGTTTCACCCTTGGGACTGAGTGGCCGTTGAAGCCCAGAGTGTCCCCACAGCTGAACCGCAGCAGGATAAAGGCAGCTGGCTAGGTGACAGGATTCCAGACCTAGCTAAGTAAATAAATTAATAAAAACGTTTTAAACACCCAGTTTAATTTGACTCCAGATCAACAAGTAATTTTTAGCATTGGTATCTGTCATGCAATATTTAAGATACACTAAAAATGATTTGTTAGCTGGGTGTGGTGGCTCACGCCGGTCACCCCAGCTGGTCAAGCCTGGATCTTGGTCCAGGCTGTTCTGGGCAAGAACGTGAAACCCTTTCTCAAAAGTAACTAAATCAAAAAGGGCTGGAAGAGTGGCTCAAGTGGTAGATTGCCTGCCTAGCAAAAACTAGGCCCTGAATTCAAACCCTAGTACCACTCCCCCCAAAACAAACAAACAACCCCAAACTTTGCTGTTGCTTAGCTGGAATTCAAGTTTAACTTCTCTCATAACTGATAGACAGCATCTACTGGAGTTGGGTCATCGCTGTGACCATCCAGGAGGAAGTTTCTCTTAGAGGGGAGAAAGCCAATGCACATGGCCAGAGTGGAGCCCCGCCCCGCCTTCTCCTCCCCGCCCCCTCTTCCCCCCCACATCTGCAGCACCCCAGCTGCCAAACCTTCTAGGCACAGAGGCTGCTGCCGCTGAGATCCAAGATGGAGCAGTGGAGTCAAGCAGAATCACTTTCCCCTGACCCCTCCCAGTTCTGCCCGTCAGGATCTGTGCCCTCAGTCCTATTTCCAAGGACGTCCTGAGTCTGTTCACTGCCCATCCCCCGTCCCCCTAAGCCAGTGATGTTCAGCTGGGTCCGCTGTGGCCCCCAGGGGACATCTGACAGTGTCTGGAGAGATTTCTTGCTGTCACAGCTGCTGTAAGCCAGGGAGACGCTCATGGAGATGCTTGTGTCCTTCACTGAGTGGACCAACCACACCCCAACAGAGAGAGATCTGCTTCTGCCTGTCAACAGTGCAAGTCAGGAACTTGGTTTAAGCCAGGCCACCTCCACCTGGCTGGGCAGCTGACACAGAGCTGCCCTGGCCTCCCAGCATCCGTGTGGAACGGCCCCTGACCTGGGCTCTCCCCTGACTAAATTGTCTCAATGACCCCACCCGACTCTTCAGCGAACCCTGTCTCCAGTGGCTCCCTCTACCCACCTGCAGCACCTGCACCTCCACCTGCAATGCTCTTACTCTCCACTTCATTTTTACTCATTTATTTTGAGACAGGCTCTCTCTATGCAGCCTAGGCTGGCCGGGAACTCACAAGCCTCTTGTCTCAATCTCCTGAGTGCTGGAATTACAGGCAGCTCCACCACATTGACTTGTGTTGCATTTCAAGTGAATGCTTCCTTCCTTCTTTGTGTCCTGCTGCATGGTGTCCTCCTCTGGGACACCTCCCTGGCCTTCTGCTCTCCTGGCACCTGCCACACTTCACCCAGATTATGTCTCTGTAGACACCCTTCCCTACCTCCTAGTCTCCTAAATTATTTCAATCACCCATCAGCCCCTGGGTGACATGTGCAGTGTGCTTGCTCATATATGGGTTTCCTGAGGTAAGGTGTGGGCTGTCATGGTCCCTGACTTATCCTCAGCCTGTCACTGATACATATTGGATAATTTCACACAAGTCAGCCAATTAAACTTGGAATTGGCTATAGAATTTGCAAAGCCCAGGGCAAAATTAAAACGCAACATTTCTTGTCCAAAAATTGTAAAGAATTTCCAGACAATGATGATGGAGCAGTGTCCTCTGAGTGTGGGATCCTGGGTCCTCCCTAAGAAGCCAGCCCTGGCTGCAATCTTACAACGAAGGCCAAAGAACAATTTAACTCCAAGTCTTCTGTTAACCTCTGCCCCCCAGACAGATCCCAGCTTCCACTGTAGGAAAAAAATAAGAAAAATCTAGAAGATACACAAAGATTTTCTGAAGGCTAGGCTTACGTCTCCATGGTCTTACCTGTTCAGCAGGTGCTGTCCTTCATAGTTTTGCTGGGAAAACGTCTTCTCTTTTCAGGAGTGCTGGGGATAGAGAATGGTCACAAAATCAAAGGCTGGGCCCTCCCACCCCACCCAATGTTTCTAGTGCTTGCTTTGTTGGTTTCCTGCTTAGGGACCCCAGTGACACAGGAGCCTGGTGCAGACAGCAGGCGACAACTTTGGCTTTCCTTTCTGAAGGGAGTCGCATGGCCAGCAGAGGGGGCCACAGGAATGCCGAATTCACCTCAGCTCCTGGCATCTGTGAGGTGGGAGATTTGGAATTTCTGGTGACATTTCCCCAGAGATTTTGCAGGCCTTTTGCATTTTAAATTTGAGTTGCCTTCCTGGAAGAAAGGTATTTACGTCGATGGTTTGGCTGTAAGTTAGAGTAACCTGGACTGAGCTAAAACCAAGCGCACCAGCTCTCCTTCCAGGAGCTCTGATCCCCTTGCACTGGGGGAGAGCCCGGCTGCAGAAGTTTTAATGCCCCTCCCCATTCCAACTCCAATGGGTTGAGCACTGCCAGATCGAGTCGCTATCAAAAAGAGCAGAGGGAGGAGGCGCTGGAAAATTAACTAAAAGCAAGAGGCTGGGGGTGTGGCTGGAGCGGCAGTGTGGCAAAACCCCAAAACCAGCCAAACAACTGGTGGTCTTTGTGGGCGGAGAGAAGTGCTTTGCCTTCCTCCCTCCCTCCCTTCTTCTCTCCCTTCCTTCCCTCCTTTTTTTCTTCCTTCCTTCCTTCCCTCCCTCCCTCCCTTCCCCCCTTCCTCCCTCCCTCTCCTCCTTCCTCCCTCCCACCCCCCTATGCCTGGGGCAACTGTCTTCATTGTATTCTTAGAGAAAGAATTTTTAGCAAGCAACACAGCTGGCAGGCTGGCAGCCACCTGCCCCCTGCAGCCTTGCCTCCCGCCCCTTTCCTGGGCAGCCACCTCTGTTGCAGGCCCTGCCCTGGGGTCTCTGCAGCAGGACTGCAGCTCCTTGCAGAGCAAGCACTGAGATGCCGCCAGCTCCTTGTGCACAGCCTCGTGTGGCATGTACAGACTGCTTGAGAACGTGTTTCCTAATAAGAATCGTTTCAACAAAAAAGAATAATTCAAAGTTTATGCAAGGTGTAGAAACCCCAAATGACTCAAAAGGTATTTTGGGAGTGGCTTTTCCCGCTGGTCAGAATGAGTAATCCTTCTGGGAGATTACCAGCTACTTAATAAGAAAACTGTCTCCAGGTGAAAGTCCAAAATAAGGAACACTTTAGGTAGGAAGGAGTGCTTTAGATACCCCTTTTGGCAGCTGTTTGTGGGCAGGGGCTCCTTCCCCAGGTGTGTTGAGAGCTCTCTTCCTAGCCAAGCACTCAGAACCAAGCACTGGGAATCTTCCTGCTGCTGACTCTAGATAAAAGCCAGGGCGCCAAAGGGCCTTTGCACAGTGCAGGTGGTGTTGAACAGGCCAATGGCTCCACATGACCCCCTTTACCTGGGAATGGGCCTCTTTGCCCCACAGTGGGATTCCCACCTTGCAACTGAGAAGTGAAAGCTCTTCTCTGACACCATGGTGCATGCACATCGGTGTACAGGCCCTGGATCCTGCTTTGGGGGCTCCACTTTCCCCCATATGCGGGAAGAGAAGAAGGGTATAAATGCTGCAGGAGGTCATGGTGAGCTTCAGTCCATGTCTCCCGCAGAGCCCCACGTCTAAGGCCTGGGGTACAGCATGGCTCCAGAGGTGCCAACTACTATTAGGCAATAAAGATGGAACGACAATAAACCGTAATCAATCACCAATGAAGTGCAGCTTATCCCGAGTCTCCAAGTAGTAAAAATTGGTTCCAATATAATTTAGCCCACATCAGAAGTCAGATTTGAAATGAGTCTTGTTGGGAAACTACACATTACATTTTTAAAGATTGGTCTGTAATTACACCCTTAATTAATTACACAGGGAGTTGTTCTTGAAAAGGTGGATAAAATGTGTCCTGTTTTGTACCAGAGACGGGCTATTAGAAAGAAGCTTGGTGCTGTTACACATCCGTGAACTTGGGCATTTTCACACGGGAGGCTTTGAGTGAAAAAAGGCCTGCCTGCTCTGTTGGGTGGACATTCCACACTTCAAAGAGAAGGAGAAGGGACCAGTGAGGAAGTGCACATTCTTTGGAAGAAGAGAGTGGCTTCAAAAGTCCAAGCCGAGCTGGGTGCTGGTGGCTCACGCCTGTAATCCTAGCTACTCAGAAGGCAGAGAGATCAGGAGGGTCAATGTCCAAATCCAGCCCAGGCAAATCATTCACTAGACTCTGTCTTGAAAACACCCAACACAGAATGGGGTTGGTGAAATGGTTCAAGTGGTAGAGCACCTGCCTAGCAAGCACGAGTCCCTTGAGTTCAAGCCCCAGTGTTGCCCAAAACAAAAAAAAATGTCCAAACTGACATCCTCCTTCTCTCAGGCATGAGCCGTTTCAGAACTTTTTGATACTCCTAGCTCACCTGCAACCTGCAGACCTGTTTTTTAGCTGCAATTCCACTCTACCCCGTGTGCACGTCTTACTTTCAATGTTGAACCGTTCTTGAGAGGTAGGTAGCTCACCTACAGCTGAGCACTAGTAGGAAGCAATCAGAGTTTTAAGACGTTTTAGTTCCATTTGCTAGTTTGACTTTGCTTTAAAACAAAGGCTGGTGCTGTTTGCACCTCCTTCCTTGCACCTTGCTGTGAACCAGAAGCAAGCTCCATCCCACTGGGAATGGTTTTCTCCTCTCTGTGTCTTGAACAATGACAACTGTTTTTCTAAACCTCCGAAGTGAGATTCTCCCCCATGTATCTGAGCAGGGTTCCTGCCTGGGCCACACATGGTTCCCTGCAGGCTGGAGTGGTTCTGAGCTCTTCGAGAGACAGAGGCTTTCAGACCCCTGTCCCCCACAAAGAAAACCCAGTGCTCCTCTGCAGGTAGATGGGCTTCTTCATATGATGCCCTGAAAAGTGATGCCCTCCATCCCTGGCAATCAGAGGTTGCTCAGCACAGCAGGAGGGGACTGCCATCCCTTCTTGGGATGGTTAATGCTAACAACAAGGAGGTTGAACTGACTGTTGGGCTGTGCAGAAGCCAACTGGGGGAGGAGGATGCAGTGACCCTCTTTGGTGGGCTTGGGGCCCAGCCTCCTTGGTCAGGGCTCCTTGGTACTGCTGCTCCGTGACCCCGCAGTGTGCGGACTCCTAGCGCTCCGCTCCCATCAGAATGGGTGGCACGTGTGGCTGCCATCGGACTGGCACTTAGCCAGTGTTGAAAAGACAGTGAGATGTTTGTGTAGCACCTGACATGTTGCTCTCAGCTGTGAACCGGGAGTCAGTATGAGGCCCAGAGGCTCCTTGGGATCTTGTTCTTTGAGGTCAGCCCTGTGACCTTTGGCTTCTGGGCATGACTTGGGCCCTGAGATCTCAGACCAGGATTTGACACCTGGCTGGTACGCAGGACACACCCAGAGCCCAGAGAAAAGGATGGGCTGGGACTTGGCCGCATTCTGCCCACCCGCAAGGACTCACAGAGCCATGCTGTGCACCCTATCTGTACCCCTTGCCGGGTGGAGAAGCCGGAAGGTGGTAGTGCCTGTAACATGCCAGGAGGCTGGGGGGACCTAGGCTCCTTCAGTGCTGTGTGACTCAGACACTGGTCCCCATGGAAGCCTGGGGTCCCCCCATTCACCACTCATACAGATACTTAGGGTCTCAGATCTCAACCAGCCTCCTCCCCCCTGACAAGGATTGTACAGACCATTTCATGAGGTGTGTGTGTGAGGGATATTTTCCTGTCTATAATCACAGGATAAACACATCCAGCTACCCCCCAATCAAATCATGCTGATTTTATTCACCAGCCACATTGTTTAAAAATTAAAAATAACATTTGTAAACTCAGAACTTAAAAATGGAAAGAAACATCAAACTCTACAATCTATATTTCTTGATATGTTGAAAAATAAAATCCGGAAAGGGTAGGGTGTAGTGGTGCATGCCTGTAATTCTAGCTACAGAGGAGGTAGAGAAGTAAGATGGTCACTAGCCTGGCCTGCCCCAGGTAAAAGCATGAAACCCTATCTGGAAAACAAACTAGAAACAAAAGGACTAGGGTGTGACTCAAGTGATAGAACTCTTGCCTAGCAAGCAGGAGACCGTGAGTTCAAATCCCCCATATGGAAAAAAGCAAATCTAGCATCTATTAACAGGCCTGTTTATATCCACCTCAGAGCAGAGTGACTGGCACTTCCTGAGAAGGTGCCCCAATCCCCACTACTTTCCACTGCTACCTCCAGCTTTCCCAGAAGCTGGAGTTTGGGGACTTGCCCTTGGCTACCTATGAGTTGATTGGATTTCCTCATCTGCTTCTAGGTGTTTGGAGAGGAAGTAAATGCTTTGTGTCGGGTCCTGGGATTTCCGGGTGCCTTCCCACCATCTCTCCTTCCTCCCCTCCTTTCCCCTCTTTCCTTTCTGAACAGTCATGGGCCCATAAATGCTTTTATTCTTGAATCCCCGCAGATATATATGGTCCATGAGATGTAAGAGGAAGTCATTGCCTGGGATTGATAGGCAGTTGGGTCAGCTGACAAGTGTGCCATTTTTCTCAGTGCAAACCCCTTCCTTCTTTCTTCTACTTAGGATAAGTCATAATGACTGGAGCTCCAGTGGCCATCTTTGGACCATGAGGACACTGGACGCTGGAAGTCTAATGCTAAGAACAAAAGTAGAAAAACGGAAGGAGCCTGGGTTCCCAATGCCTGGACAACACTTCTTTGTCCTGGTTGGGTCTCCTGGAGACATCTTTTAGATGAGATGGAAACAGGCCACTTGTTTAAGTCCCTTATTTGAGTTCCCTGTTACAGACAGCCCACTGTAATTCTAGGGTCACCCCTTCGTACCTTCACTTCCTTTCCTCACAGAGGTAACATTGCAATATTATCAGAGTGTTCTTTGGAGCCCTGGCTTTACAGCCTGGGCTTGGCCGTTCAGTATTCAGAACAGAACCTGTGCCCAGGGAGTCCTAGTGATGGGGCTGTAGTCTGGAACATGTTGGTGGCATTTTCCGTGCACTATGTTTCCTGGTTCGCGTCTTAGGTCTCCACACTCTGCCCAGAACCATGGCGTGTCTTCAGCCTTAAGCTACTGAGTATTTGCTCGGGTGTGAACGAGCACTGAGTTTTACATTTCATTTGACTCTACACAGTCCACATGTAAATGGCCACCCGTGGCTGGTGGTGTCATTGACTTCTCTTAGGTTGCCAGAATCCTGCTGGGCTTTCGAGCAGAGGCCACTGCCTATCCTCCTCCCTTCTTGTTTCCACCTGATCCAAGCTTTGCCATCATCCAAGTCCCAGCTCAGGTCATGGGGAACACTGTCCTGTCCCCCGGAGTCTGGAGAGAAGGGTGAGTCACTGGCTCATGGGCCCTGGGAGCAATGGTGCCGCACAGTGGGCAACCCGTCCAGGGCTCTCCACGACATTGGCTATGGAACGCAGAGTTCTGGTTCTATTTTGAACCTGGCCTGGTGTTCAGAGCTGTAGGAATTCAGAACTCATGTGACTCAAGTGGATCAGCCTAGAATGAGTCACAGTGTCCTGATCTCCCGTGGTGATGTGGGCTGGGGCCTTTCAATAGCTCCACAATTAGGAGGCAGATCATATATATGCTAACAGGTGGCCGCACGGTCCTGGGCACTGTGAGGGGACTGCTCAGGGGAGTGTGGCATGCATTTGTCCTTGTTGAACTGCTAGATGCTCTGAGTCAACCTCTCTGACCTTGGAAGACAGAGGTCCCAGGCTTTTGGGGTCCAGCCTTGGACCTTGGGCTGTGCCTTCTTCCAATGCAAGCATCATGGTTTTGCCCCTGTAATAGGAAGACCATTGAAGCATTGGGGTACAGATTCTTTAAGGAAGGAGGTTTAACAGACAAAACCACAGGTCCAGGGACTCTTCAGGTGCCAGGCACCCCGTGATGCATAGCAGGAGGTTTTCAAAACAAGTTTATGAAATGGGTCCTATTATTATTTGCACAGGGGGAGTCCAAGTCTCCAAGAGTAAAAACTTGCTGAGTTTCATCCCTCACACCATTAAAAAAAAACCAAACTAAACCAAACCAAAACAAAAAATCTATTTCCACTTGACTAACTGACTTAAGTCTTGGATTAGGTGTGGGAGTACATGCTTGTAATCCTGGCCTGCGGAGACTAAAGCAAGAGGATTGTGTGTTCCTGGAACAATGGAGCAAGACTCTGCCTCAAATCCCATTCCCCAAAAAACCAAAAACCCAACAAAAGACCTTGCCTATGGTCACACAGTGAAGGAGGTGGCAGGGTTCAAAGCTGGCTCCAGAACCCTCCACTTTTGGAGGGACAGGTGCTGGGGATGGCACCCAGGGCTTTGCACACACCAGGCAAGCCCTCCCCCCTGCAGCCCAGCACCGAGCCCTCCTCTAACCCAGTGTGGTGCTGACACACAGGCACAGCATCAGCTCCCATGGGAGCTCAGAGCCCTGAAAGGTCTGGAAGAGGAAGCGGCACCTGTTGATTAGATTTTTCCCAAGTCAATTTTTTTCAAACAGACCATACACGGGGACTATAATGGACAGAAGAACAGAATGCAGGTGTTCAGAAAGACAGCAAAGAATTTTTTTTAGTATAGCTGCTTCCTGGGTAATATTGGAGACATGCTTATAGTTTTAAAAAGTGATTTGTGGTTTTGAAACTGGAGTTTTGAATCCCAGACCCAAATTCCTGGGCTTCCACATGTCAGGTCCAACCACCAACCCCTATATGCCAAAGAAAGAGACAAGGTGGAGGCAGAGAAAGGAGGTTTATTACGCAGCCTGGGACAGGTCGTGAAAAGAGGCCAAGTCAGCACTCAGCCCATCTTTAGCCATCTTCGGGGTACAGACTGAGCTTTCGCTTTAAACAGACAAAGAATTAGGGCAGGGGGCATAAACAGTCCTAGTCACAGTGTGGCCTGGTTGACATTATCTCAGTCCAAGAGTTCCTGAGAAGTTGTTATTGCTGTCATCACTTGAGGAGAGCAGTCTGGTTCCCGTGAGATGATTGCTCCTGCTCCAGGGCGCAGCCTCACCATTACAGGTCATTATCCTCATTTGGAGGGTGGTCTGTCCTGCAAGGCTCTATGTTCCTTATGGGAAGTTTCAGTCCCTGGTCACAAAGGTATTATGGATCATTCGTGTCCTTCCTTGACTCCAAGGTGACTGCAGGAGGGAATGGCTCAGGGCAAAGGACCACAGGTACAAAATGGAGACAGAGATGTCAAGTTTTCTCCTGTTTAACCAAAGTTAACTCATGGGCCCAAGTGAGGAGTCAGTGCTTTCAGTGAAAGCATTTGAAGCACCTCTTCCAGTTTCTCTGAGGCTTTATCTGTCTGTCTGACAAGACATCGTGCATCGGCTAACAGTGCCATGGGTCCCTTGTGTTCTACAGTGCATGATGGGTAGATGCTATCTTCCACGTGGATCTCCACGGAACCCGAAGAAAAATGAAGAGAGCTCTCCAGGGAACCGTGGCACAATGGGTGCTTATTAGTTTATTAATTAAACGCTCGGCGGCTGGGCTCAGCGCTGGCCTGGGCTCTGCAGCTGCTGTAATTCCCAGGCGCGCCCCAGGGGACAGCAGGGCGGGGGGCCCCTGCTTCTCTCATTTGTTGCCAAGATTCAGGGCTACCAGTTACTCCTGTCAATCTTTGGTTTAATCGTTTAGCACTTGTAAAGGACTCATTAAAAACGCCGAGCTTTATTGGAAACACCTCGCTCGTTCGGAGGCAGGCCAAACCCCAGCCCTGTACCCACTTGTTCCTCGTGAGCCCCATCGCAAAACTGCTGACTTTAATTACACTGTTGCGGTTTGGAAGGGCTGGAGGGGTGGGGGGTTTGTGGGGGAGAGAAGATCCAAGGAGGGACCCTGAGGGCCAGGCCTTCAGAGAGCAAGGCTGTGTGCTGAACCCCATCCCAGTTCCTACCCAGCCAGATGTAGGTAGGTCCACCCTGCGATGCTGCCTCCTGGAGCCCCCTCTGCCTGGTGCACGTGGTCTTTAGACTGGCCACTCGAATGTCACAGCAAAGACCATAGTTCCGGCCACCCTGTATTCCAGCCTGTGCTGCTGGCCTTGGCCACAGGGCCACCCCATGTTCCTAGTGAGAGTCAGCCAGGGTGGGATAGGGGCTTTGAGGTCCACTCCATGCTGGGAACACACCCTGATGCTCAGGTGAGGAGCAGTGACAGCTGATGGCCAGGTCCGGGCACACAGCAGAAAGCAGGCTGCCCTTCCTTGCTGGCAGCCTTGGCTTTGTCTCTCTGGACCCTTGTGCTGGATGGATACTACCCCCCAGCTTTTCTTCCCACCCTAACACTGTCATTTTCATTTGTCCCCCCCCAGACCTTTTTTTTAGGGTAACTCCCCAGGTGTGGAATTGCTGGGCTAGAACAGGAGATCACAGGTAGAGACTCCGTTCTGTGGGAGATACCTCTCCCAGGTCACCTCCCCTCCCCTAGGCTTCACTCCAGCCTCCATCCTGGACCCCGCTTCCACCCAGGCCCTGAACTGCCTCTTTGCTGATTTGGGCCAGGCATTGTTCTTGGCACTGGAGGCACACGGTGAACAAGACAGAATGGCTGTCCCATAAACTCACACGCCGGTGACATGGCAGACCTCTTATGAGCGGTTTAGATACTTTAGCTTACTAAAGTTAGTAGTATTTTTCCTTTTTTTTGTGGCCCTGGCGTTTGAACTCACGGCTTCATACTTGTTAGGCAGGTGCTCTACCCTTGAGCCACTCCACCAGCCCTTTCTTGTGATGATTTTTTTCGAGATAGGATCTCAAGAACTGTTTGCCCAGGGTTGGCTTTCAACTGTGATCCTTCTGATCTCTGCCTCCTGAGTAGCTAGGATTACAGGTGTGAGCCACTGACACCTGGCTTAAGGTTAGTAATATTGTCACTCTAATGCACAGAGGAGGAAGCTGGTACACAGAGAGGTTAGGTAACTCACCCAGGGTCACACGGTGGGACTTTGGGTTCGAACTCGTGCTGTTTTCCTCGGGGAAGGTCATGAAGGTGCAGGTGGGCATGGGGGTAATCTGGTGTTTAAGGTGTCTTGGGAGAAGCCCATGTGCTCTGAGCAGGGGGTCTCAGGCAGGGAGAGCAGGGCCTGTATCCTAAGAACCTGGAGCACAGAGCTGCGTGCTGGGGCCTGACTGCACCACGTGTGCAAGGCTCCAAAGCTGCCGTCTCACCCGGGCCATTGCCTTTCATCCCAGGAAACCTGGCGTTATTTATTGCAGATAAAAATCAGCCGTTCAACCCATTCCAAATGGCAGATGGTGGAACCCGGGACAGCTGCCCGGGCTTTTTGGGCTGGGGCTGAGGGGACAGCTCCAGTCAGCAGGAGCCAAGCCCAGGCCCAACCGAGTGACACTGACACAGCCTTGTGAGGAAACTCCAGGCAGGAGTGTTGCAATAATGAGCAAGCGAGCAGCCTGGCTGTCTGGGGATGGCTTCCTTCCCCAAAATGTCTGGGCTTTGGTGCTGCCTGTGCCAGGCACCAGTGGGGTGCGCTGTGGTCTCTCTGCACCCCAGAGCCTTTGGGCTTTCTCAAGTGGATTTCCCCACCATTCTGACCACACAAGAAATTACTGAATTTGAGGGGCAGAGTCCCACCTCTGTCCTTGTCATCCTGTCCCCACCCTGGGAATTCCAACCAGTTCTAAGAGGATTAACCTAAAATTAGCAGGTTTATGTTCCATTCTTTTAACTTGAAAAGTCGTTGCAGTCTTTGAAGTCTTAGACCATGCTCAGAAGCATGGGCACAGAGCAGTTGGCAACCCCCTCTGTGAGTGGCTTGCAAAGGGGAAAAGCAAGGAGCAACCTAGGTGTCCAGTTCTGGAGGATGCTTTAGTTCCTGGTCCAACCCCAGAATGGAGCGAGCTGCTGACAGCCACAGGAGAACTTGTTTTCCAAAAGAACAAAATGACAAGGATGAGTCTCATGGCCTACAATGAGGTGATTAAAAAACTGCATTCTAAACTGGTAATGAAAGGAGTTTGCAGAATTTATACCATCTGATCACAAATTAGTAGTGTGTGTGTTGTGTGTGTGAATAGGAGGAAATGTTAGCAGTAGTTACTCTGCAGAGTGGGTTTTAAATTTTCTTTATATTTCCGGTTTTCTACTTTACTAATTGTTAACTTCAGAGAAAAATCTGGAACACAAAGGTTATTTTTGAGTGATAGGAGTCGGAGTGCTTTTCCTTTTTGATTGCCTTGGTTTCCGACACAAGCACCCCAAAGGCATTATTGACTTTATCTTCTGGGGAAAGACTAGAATGCACACCCCATAAAGCCTGGGGTGCGTTTGGTGTGAAATGAAGCAATGTTAGAATGCACGGCTTTAGACAGAGAAGTTGGTAGCCGTGAAGGCCGAGCACGCACAGTTGCCTTTGGAGAGAGGGGACATGGTCACGTCCTGGGCTCCTGAAAGATACCAGAGCACAAAGCATAAGACTTACTAGCAGAAAACACCGCCTCCCATTGTTTAAAAGTGGGACAAGCTGCTGCGGTTCTCACGGTGTCCTGTTTTCCACTTCCCCATCTGGATTCTATCACCTCTGTGTCCTTCTGGGCATCATAGGCGCTGGCTGGGACCTGCGCCCACCTCCAGGCCCCTGGGTATGCTCCCACAGCAATGCAAGGCTTTGACCCAGACTCAGGGCGATATGGTGATGAAGGGGCTGGGATGACCCCTGCTCCCCATTTACAGAATGGGCAATGGAGGCTGGGAAGGATAAAGGAAAGGGTGTGAGCTCTCCCACCAAAGAGTGGTGGGCCCCTGTTCAGGGGTGAGTATGTCTTCTTGCAAGCCATTTGCAGAATCCCATAACCCAGAGCACAGCCTGAGCTGCACACAGAGCCCCAGACAAGCATTTGCTGAGAAAATGGGTACAAGCTCTATGAAGTTGTGCAGCAAGGGGTGTGTGATGGATTGAGCTTGGCTGAGGGAGGAAAACCAAGACTATAGCAGCAAAGCATTTCCCGTTCCTGCTGCCTGGGGTGGGCCCTGGAGGCCAGGGGTGGGCACTGCTTGACTCTGCAGCTGAAAGCTGCCTGAAGCCACCCCAGCTGTGCTGTAAACATCTCTAGAGACGCCCCAGCAGGTGGAAAGGGCCCGCCAGGCAAGGGGATGGAACCAGCCTCCTGTCCCAGTGTGCGGCTGGCCCAGAAAAGGCCATAAATCAAGAGATTGCAACACTGGAGCTGTCTGAAATACAGCCCAGTAATAAACAAACACTCTGTCATTTTTTATTATTTTATTCTTTCTGAAACTAATCAGTTCAGTATGAGTCACACTGAAGAAGCTGAGACCATAACCCTGGATGTGACGGCACACTGAGTAGTTACATGGATAGACACATCTTGAAGATGACACCGAGCTTCCAGAAGATTCCAAGGAAAGTGGTCTCTTTACCTCCCATCAGCCCTGCTTTTGCTGGGACTGGGCTGTCGTGGCAGGGGAGGAATGTCCCGATTTGGTGGCTATAGTAGGGTTGCCAGATAAAAAAACAGCACACTTATGCTAAAAAGTATTAGTTATTTACCTGAAGTTCAAATTTACCTGGGCTTCCTGTATTTTCTCTGGCAGCAGTTCCGGTACACTGTTCTCTGAGCGAAGGTCACACCCAATAAAACTCCACAAAATGAGGGCGACCATTCCCTCTCTGAATCGGGCCCCCACTGTTTTGCCTAAAATGCTTTAAGTGTCTCCTGTTGTTCTTAGCAGTGGCTCGGCTCACGCTGAATTGACCATAGAGGGCTTGGTGGAACACAGGTGTCTCAGCCCCACTCCTACAGGGACTTGAGGGTTTGCATTTCTACAAGTTGCTACAGGGGGCTGGCCCTGGGTCAGTATTCTGGGAACTGTGTTTCTAAGATGCACACTAAACTTTCTACCATCCTTCTTGACCCTGTCCGTGACCCTGCACATCTGGCTTCTGTACCCTCTCCAGCCAATAGCACTCCACTCCACTTGCTCATCAGAGAACTCTTCCCAAGTGCTCACTGGGCCTTTGTACATGCTGTCCCACTTTGTACACCCCATCACTATTTCCTTAAGAACAAGCTATCACCATTATCCCTATTTTCAATGTGGAAACTGAGTTTTGGAGAGCCAAAGTCCTTGTCTAAAGCTAAACTGGTAAGGAGAGCTAGTCAGAGACTCCAAATTCTATCTGCCAGTCTGCAAAGCCCACTGTGGTTTTGTCAGGCCGTGCTACCTTTCCAAACTGGAAGAACTAACTTCCATTCTGAGGCCCTCTTAAATGCTGGCTTTGTGAGACTATTTGATAGACACTTATTTGTCTTCAAACCAAGCCCTTGAGATTTACTACTTTGGGATTTGGAAAACAAGTTCAAGTTCACCCTGTTGGCACCCTTCAAGAGCAAATAGATTTAGTTCACATCCCTTCCAATGTCTGTCCAAACTTGAGTGCTAATTCTCCACCCATCACACCCACACCCAACCCTACACCCTTCCAAAGTCTACTGAGATAGCATGACACTTCAAATTGCCATGGCAACTGTAAGGCTGTCCTCTGAATCTTTCCCTGATGGTGAGATGACATTAATTTCCTGTCTTGCTCTTGAAAATATTTTCAGTTCTTGGCATCTGCCAGTAAAGGTGGAGCAAGGACTTGGACTCAGGTCAGTGAATAGAGCCTGGGTTGTTGAGTTAAGAAAACCAAGAGACTCACTGAGCCTTGAGTCATTTTCTTTGGGTTTTCTTGTATCTCAGAAGCTTGGGTTTTACCGTGGTGCTTTCCAGTCCATCCGTCCATCCATCCATCCAACCATCCATCATCCATGCATCCAACCATCTATCTATCCAACCATTCACCCACCCACACACACACCCATCTTCCATCCATCGTTCCATCCATCCATCCTTCCATTCATCCAACCATCCATCCACCAAACCATCCATCCATCCGTCCATCCATCCATCCATCCATTCTTTCACTACATATTTGCTGAACATTCCAGGCATGGTTCTGAGGCTGGAACTCTAGTGTAAACCGAACCAGATATGGCTTTTGGCCTTCTTGCTCCAGAAACCTCACCATCCAATATGACACAAGAGAACTGCATGGTCTGTACTTGTCATTTATTCTAAGAAGGACAGGATGTTATGGAGGTACATGGCAGAGCTCTTTCTGGGCTGGTAGATTCCAGAAGCCAGGATTAAGCTGACGCCTGCAGGCAGTTGACACCTAGCCAGGTGAGCAGGGGCAAGCACACTGCAGGTAAGCTCCTAAAATAAACCAAGCCAGATGCTACTTCCCCAGGGGAACTTATCTCACCCCTCCCCCATGTAAAGTGGCCACCCTTGGCAACTAATGATCAGTTACTTCAGACCATTATTCAGGCAATACATTTTTTTTGGCAGTACTGGGGTTTGAACTCAGGGCTAGACACATTGCTAGACCTGCTAGACAGATGCTTTACCCACTGCCCTGTTTTGTGTTGGGTATTTTTGAGATAGGGTCTTGAGAACTATTTGCCTAGGCTGGCCTTCAACCTTGATCCTCCTGATCTCTGCCTCCTGAGCGGCAAGTATTACAGGCATGAGCCACCAGCACCCAGCTCAGACAACACATTTTTATTGGACACCTGCTCTGTGTCAGCTACTGGGGAGAGCAGTGAGCAGTCACCGTGGCACCTGCTTGTCGGGGGAGGTATGGTCCATCTCATCTGCAGCCCTGGTCACCAGCTGTCCTCTTGCTCATTTACTTTCTCTCCTCATCTTCCCTGCCCTGCCATAGCTCTTGGAGGCAAAGGGTTCCTGTCTTGTTCTTTGTGGCGTCTGCAGAGCCTGGCACACAGTGGTAGCTCAGGGGTGAATGAATGAATGAACAAGTCCTATGACCCTCCAGAAAGTCGGTAGGGTCAACCCTGAGACTCCTGCTCCAGAGCCTCCCTGGTGTGACCATCTAGACCTGCTTCCATCTTGCCCCATAGAGGGTTAATGGACAGACGGCCTCCCTATCTCTTCCTGAGACTCCTGTTATTGTTTTCGAGCTCTGGAGATGAGCAGAGTCCTGACTTGCAAGGCAGCTTTGAGTGGATGCCAAAGAAGTGATCCTTTGTGGTGCTGGGAGCAGAAGCGATTGCCTAGAGAGAGCCCACCTGGCCTTTGTCTGGAGCTGCAGCTAATCCTCTGCTCTGGGTTGCTCCAGGCAGGTGGCTTTTCTGCCCAGCTCCAGGAGTGCCAGTCTGACGCCCACCAGCTCTTCTGACACCAGCGACTGGTGTCAGAGGACTTGCTTATCTTACACCGATTAGTGTTTTCTGTTTCTTGCCTAGCTGTTCTTTCTTCCAGTGCCCACCTTGTGTTTACCCCTGTGTGAACTGGGAGGGGCACAGAGGCCCCATCTCTCCCTCATGGGGGGGGTCATCATCTGAAGGGATGGATATTGATGTGCTGCATGTACAAATGACAATAAAAATAGTGCTGGCCACCCTAAGTATGAGATGCTATGGTCCCTAGGACCAAAGGGGGCTGTGCTCCACTCCAGAGGTGACACGAGCCGAGATCCAAAGGAAGAGCCACCCAGGAGCAGGGTCTCCTCCCCTCTGGGCCAGGGAGGGTGTGATGCTGGCAAGCAGAGGGAACCTGGGGCCTGGGAAGGAGCAGGTGGGACTGCGGCAGAGTGACAGAGATGGAGGTGGTTTCCGATGAGGCTGAAGGGATGAGCAGGGGAATTCATGGGCCATGTTGAGGAGTTTGGTGTTCCCACATGAATTTGGTATCTACCCTATGAGCACCTGGGACACATGAATGGTACCATGCAGGGGGCTGAGTTGTCTGGCGTTTCCTGCTGAAAGAATATTAGGCTGCTGTGGTGTGGGGGAGGGAAGACATGGGGCCTTCAGGCTGTAGCTGTAGACAGTCAAGCCAAGGCAAATGTCTTAAACTAAGCAGCCATGGAAGGGGATGACCGAGTATATGAGTTCATAAAGGGGCTTCCAAAAGGGACACTGAGAAGACTTGGTGGTACACCCGCTGTGGGGGTGACAGAAGAGAAATGCTGGAATCCCTTCCTAAGGATCCTTCCTAAGGCTTTCTTGGTGGGATGGATAAGGGCTCCCTCAAAGATCCAGGAGCATGGGGAGGACCAGGATCAGGTCTGGTTTTAGAAGACATGAAGCCAGAGGAGCCTTTGAGCCATCCTGTGGGTATGCCTGGCAGGAGAAGCCCAGGAAATACGCATGTGACTTGAGTCATGGTCTCAGTGCTGAGACTGAGTGAAGACCCCCAAGGAAGAACTCAAGAGAGGAATGGAGGCCTGGATCAAGTCCTGGGGCCCAACATCCAAGGCCTTGGCAAAGTGGGAAGATGGTGAAGGAGACTGAGATGGGCAGCCGGCAAGGTGGGAGGGGCACAGAAAGAGTGTCGGATCAGAAAGTCAAGAGAAAAGATGGCAGATTGATCATCCATGTTCGTCATTTCTCTCACCGCTAACCCAACCAAGGAGAAAGTAAAGGATTAAAAACGGTATAAACCCATAAAGAAAGAATTGTAAGCTCCCACTGCCACCCCGACTGCCCCATGTCACCCTTGGTCTCTCCTTGGTGACCCCCGAGCGTCCAACTATGGAGCATCTATGCTGAGCTATGCTGTGCTATGCTGTGCTTGTGTCTTTAGACGTTTTTCCAGATGTCATTTCTCCTAACTCTCAACAACCTACCAGGTAGCTTCCTGAATTTTACAGTTGAGAAAATGGGATCAGAGAGGGGAAGGAACCCGTTCTATGTTGCACAGCTAGAAGTGCCTGAGCTGGAGTCTAAACCCAGGCCGCCCTTGCTTCTCTTGCTTGGGTTGCAGTGGGGATCTTGACTGTTGACTAGCGTTTGCCGATACTGTTTCGGGTAGGATTACTCAGGGATTCTCAGGTAGGCAGCAATGACTTTGATCTGTCCTGGTATCTCCCATAGTCAGAGTCACTGTCGCTACTCTGTCCTTGTTGAATTGAACCCTCATCTGGCCGCTGCGCTTCCCATAACCACCCTCACTCTACACCCAAGGTCAGAAGTTGCTGTCCTTTCTCTGGGCTTTAACTCTTCAGTGTGTATTTGAACTTGAGAGGCACACAGAAATAACCAGCCCTATGAGAGATCCAGGGTGGCACACCCCCACTGCGGAGCACGAGTGTGGCACAAGCTCCTCCCACCACTGGCCAAGCATTCTTGAGCACCTCCTGTCCCCTCCCAGGACATTCCAGTGGGACATTACTGACACACACTTAGCAACTTAGAGCAACATAGGTATTTTCTCAGTGTCCATAGGGCAGGGTTTAGCCGATCTTCTTCCAAGGGTGTCTCACAAGCCTGGGATCCAAGTGTCACCCAGGAATGAGGTCCCTCAGATGTGTCACCTGGGATGGGTCCTCCTCCATGCACATATGGCTCCATGAATGTGGGCAGGACTAGGGTCCTCATGGGTCTTTAGACGGAAGTCACCATGTTCTTTCTGGTCACTGGCCAGAGGCCACTCATTTCCTTGCTTGTGGGCGCCTCTGGCAACCTGTTTTCTCAAAGCATGCAAGGTAAGAAGGCTGCTGCGGAGGGATCTGCTGGGAAGGTGGAGGTCATGACCTTTGCGATCAATCACAGAGTGATAACCCATCACTTCAGCTCCATGCTTTTGTTAGGAGGTGCCTGAACTCAAGGGGATGGGTTCTCACAGGGCATGAGCAGCAGGTGGCAGGGCCATGGGGACTGTGGGGACCTCTCGGTGTCAGCCTTCCACACAAGCCAGCTAACGAGCAAGTAAGAGAATTACGGGGAAGTGACAGGATGAGCCCAGTGTTTGTTGAGTGACTGATGAATACATGCTCCCTGGAGCTGGGGCTGCCTGCTGCTGCTCTGAGCCACCTGTCTTCTGTCTGGGGCATGGGACACTCAGAATCCAGTGAGGTTGAGGCAATGGATGGAGCCATTTGTCTGGTGGAAAGAACTTACAGGGCAGGGGCTGGGACTCTGGCTTCTGGTCCCAGGCCAAGTTGGAATCTTCTGAAGTGCTCTGCTTAATGACTTTATTTCCTGTTTGGGTTCCTCCACTTGTTTTTATTTCCGGAGAGCTACTTACTGAGTTTTCTTAACTCTGGGCCGGGTATTTAGTGGTTGCTTAGGTTCACATCTTTTGGGGAATTAATGAGAAAATTTCCATCCAGTCTCTCCCCGGCATATAGTTTCGGGGCATTTTTGTCTCCCTTTCTTCAGCAAAGGCACCACATTCCACCCAGACAGGCGAGTGCCTTTTCATGGTCGGGAGAAGCCAGGAGCTCCTCTGATGAGACGGCCACTGCCGGCCATTTTATTTTCAACTCAAGAAACAAGAGCAGAGCAGGGCGCTTAAATGCTTGAAAGCATCTGTTCCCGTCCTGTGCCCAACAGGGGGTTAGAGGGTGGAGGGCAGCCCTTGGGCTTTGCTCTTGGACTTTCTGCCTTGGGCATTTTCCAAACAAGGACACATGTGACTGGGCAGGCGGCCTCACTCAGGGCCCATTCATTTCTGCTAACAATCACCCCTCAAATCTGACTCATTTTCTCCATTCCTACTGCTACTCCCCCTCGTCCAGGGTTTCTCTTCTCCAGGACTGTGGATGCTTGAGCAGGGTAATTCTCTGTGCTGGAGGCCGCCCAGTGCATTATGGGATGTCTGACAGCCCTCTTGACCTCTACCCACCAGACGCCATTAGCAAGGAGCCTCTCCAAGTGTGACAACCAAAGATGACTCCCGACATGGCCAAATGTCTCTGGGTGTGGGAAGGAGGACAAAGTCCCTGCCTTGTCTAAGCTGATGGTTCTCGCCTTCTCTGCCCCAGCCCCCTACCACAGGGCCTCCTGGCTTCCCCCAGGGCCACCTAGTGCTTTGCCCAGGTGGGCACTCTACACGAGTTCCTGGACAGAAGGGTGGCAGGACTGGGAGGACGATGTCTGGGATGCACGAGGTGTTCAGTAACCATTACCCAAGCAGACCCTGGAAACTCCCACGGGCAGCCTCTGCATCCTGTGCTGTGGACCCCCGCACCTAGCTCAGTGGGCTCTGGAACTTCCATGGCCTGCAGCCAAATTCCTCCTGCCTAGACCCCCCAAGCCCATTTAGGGCAGTGTCACCCCTCCTGCTTTACAGAAGAGAAGACCCACGTTTAGGATGAGTAAAGCAGTTTCCCAGGCTCTCACAGCACCAGCTGGAGTTTCAATGCAGACCTGTCTGACCCCAAAGCAAAAGTGGGTTAAAAGAAATGTCCCTAAAAGAAACCCCCAACAGCATATAAAGAACAGGAAAGAAGTCTGCAGAAAGCCCATCCAGTAGTCACCCGGGATTCTTTCCCTGCCACTTTGGTGACACGTGACTAGTTTGTCATCTCTTCATCTTGGCTTCTCCCTTCCTGCCACCCCAAGGTTGCAGCCATCTCTAAACACCATGAGCGTGGTGTCCAGTTCCAACCTCTGCCGCCTATGGGCAGCGGTGCCCCAGCCCTGCGAACCCGCTCCGTCCGCCGGGCTGACGTTTGTGGAATTGGGAGTGGAGCTCCAGGTCTCTGTGGGGGGCACCAACCTCGCTAGCAGCATTCTTGTTGCACATTTGGTTTCAATTCCCCCAAATTCTTGTGTGCATTTTGCTGTCCTGTCCCGATGAGATAAAATCAAATAGATGTAAACTGAGAGCCTAAAGCGCCTGGGAAAACTCAAATAACAAAAGGCCTGGAGTGTTGGACACCCCTCCGCCTCCCCCCCCCCGCCCCCGCCCAATATACACCACCCCCAATGCAAGCACAGGCCTCAGGGTGCGGGGTGAGGGAGCCAGGTGGGCTGGCTGTCTGATTGGGCTCCTCCTCTCCTCTCCTGGGAGAGGGAAGTGACCATGGGGACCACCCAGAGTGGGGGCCCCCTGGAAGGGGTGGCCCCTTCGAACCCAGAGACAGGCTTCTAGTCCAGAGTCCTTCAAAGGGGAGGGATTGCAGCGGCTGCTTCAGCGGGTCAGGGAAGGAACCCCACAAGGCTGTGGACCCACACACCACAGCTCAGAAACCCATGCCAGGTCCCCAGGCTTCAAAGCAGCATTGACATTCTTGAGTGAAGTCTTCCCGTTTTTTAAATGTCAGGACACTACGGGAGCCAAACCCAGACCTCATAGGGTCTGAAGGTTGCCAGGTTCCCACCTCACCCAGCACCTCAGCTTCTCGCCTGGCAACCTGGAATTTACCCCTTGTTCTAGGTTATCTGGATATTTGTTACTTAAGCAGCACTTGGGGGCTGGTGGAGTGGTTCAAGCGGTAGAGCACCTGCCAAGCAAATGTGATGCCTTGAGTTCAAATCCCAGTACCACCAAAAAAAAAGTGCTTTCTATGAGCCAGGCACGACCTCAACGGCATGACCTCAGAGGTGATCGCTCAAGGGTAAATATCAATCAGCTCACTTGTCATGCCAGCCCTATGAGGGGCCAACTTTATCTCCCTCTTACCAATAGGGAAACTGAGGGTCAGGGAGGCCCTGGGCACCATCAGCTAATCCTATTTTCTTTCCCTGTCAGGTGCTTTGTGATAAACCTCCTGTCTAGCCACCAGCCCAGATGCTGGCACGGGTTGGGGAGGGTGTGGAGGCACAGTGGGTGGTGGAGAGCACTGGCCACATTAGAAACCCACCTCCTCATCACTGATGACATTAGGGACACCCAGAGCAGGGCAAAGAAGCAATTTGGAGTGGGAGGCTCTGGGCCCCAGAGTAGGTAGCCAGTGTGAGTGTGACCTCTCCCAGGCTCTGCTGGTGTTCATGGAGACCAGGGGCTCTTTTGGGATGGGGGTTAAATTTGTTCCTCTTCCTCCCAGGGGACAAATGGCAATGTCTCTAGGGTTTTTTTTTTTTTTGGTCATCATTAAGGCTATGAGTATTTAGTGAGCAGAAGCCAGGGACACCACCAACCCCTAAAAGTCCCCTCCCAGACGGATCTACCCCAGCATAAGGAATCATGCCCCACACAGGTGGCCCAGGGCGAAGCCCCCAGCATGTCCAAGTTCTGCCTGGAGGACCTGCACGGAGTCCTGTTCCTTCTCTGAGAATCCCTGTTTGTTGCCAGGCCAATCTGGAGTTACCTGAGAGAGACCAGGTCTATACAGTGGGGGGCCTCAGCTTGCATGCAGTGGAGCTCACTTAAGGCTTCTCCTCTCCCTTCTTCATGGGGACATTGTGCCTGCCTTTGGTATCTGCTTTCCTGGAAAGTATGTTTTAAATTAAGATAAAATGTGACCTATAAGCTGGAGTTAAGAATCATAATTGCTGTATTTCCTTGACTCTAAGAAGCCATTAGTGGTCACCCAGACCTCAATTTCTTAACAACTTCCTGGAGATGGAGACAGGAGCACGATCCCTCGATCCCTCTTTAACTACTCAGTCCATTGCAAGGTGCAGCTTATTTCCTGGGAGTTCCATCTTGTGCATTCGAGCTGGTGTCAGATGTCCCTGAATTCAGAGGAAGTGCAAACCCCGTCCCAAAGCCTCGAAAAGCCTCGAAAAGCCTCCTCATGCTTAGCAGACCCTGCCTGAGGGTCAGGATGGGGCTCAACCTGCCAGGCAGTGAAGCTTCTGAAGACTTCCTGCCACAGGCTTGCCATCCCGCAAAGTCCACGACCCCGCGACTGCTTGCCTCCCTCCTCCTCTCGATCTTGCTCTGCTGTCTTTCTCTCCCTCCCTCTGCCCCATGTCAACCTCTCTGTCAGAGGTCATTCACCCAGTGTTCCAGATCCTTCCCTCTGGCACCCTTCTGTTGGGGGAATAGAACATAGCAACTTCTTTGACTTGCTTTGGCCAGTGACACGTGGGTAGAAGTGGCTGTGAAGTGGCCGTGTCAGCTGCGGGGCTGGCCCATCCATGACTTTCAGATCTTTTCTGATGGGAAGGAAGTGTTCCACACTCCATCTTAGAGAAGGCCATGGGTTGGATCATTTTCTACACAGTGTCCACGCTCGGTGCCCACTCTGCTTAGACTGTGGGAAAAAGAGAGACAGAAAACACATCATTGTTTAATTTTTGTCTCTGACATATACATCTAAGCGAGCAGGATGCAGACTGGAGCCTAAAGCTTCTCGAAGGCAGGAAAATCAGCACTTGAAGAACTGTAGCTCATACGTCCCGGAAGAGGGACTTGTAATTTGCCACTGCTTAGGATCCTTCCTTCACCGGCAGTGACAGACAATGTCATCTTTATGGAGCTCAGTGATATGAAGAAGTCTTTCATCCATTGTGAAGGTGGCCTGATTCAGTGGCCCAGAGACAGACGTGAGACCTCTTGTGTGGTTCCACCCTGAGAATTGGGCATCACTTCCATATCTACCAACTTCCAGAGCAAGAAGTGAGGACCTTGCTCCCAGGGTTCCCTTTTTAACAGCAGGCAAATTTCCCAGAAGCACCCAGGCAGAGAGAATTGGGGCTCCCAGCAGACAGCGGGTGTATGTGCTAACACAATCCCTAGAAGAGAGAATGGGGTTCCCAGGGTTGGCTTAGAATAATTGGGCCTAAGGCTGTGATCCTTTTCTGGAGAATGGGTTTCTGAATAAACTCAGAGTGTCTCAAGGTAAACGGGGAGCTGGGTGGATAGGCGACTGACAGTTGTGCCCCAATTTTCTATGTGGAAATCCATTTGAATGGGTCATTTTATTCCAGATTCAAGCTAGCACTCACCTGTCATAGGCCAGATTCCCAAGAGGGAGATCAAGGCAGAGTCTCGTGCAAGTGACCCATTGCAGAAGTGATCAGGGGAAACTGATAGGAAGAGGGAAGGGACAAAGCTAGAGGGGACTCTCCGTGGTGTGGCTCTGGTGGACTCCTGCTCACAGTCTGACCACTGGGGGGCTCTGGAGTGTGCGTGACCCCTGAGTCATCCTGCCTTAGCAAACAGCCTGGGGCTTTATGCTCTGTATGATCCATCCATGGCTGCAGGCCAACCCCTAGGGGGAGAGTGGAGACCTGCCTGCCAGGCATCTCTGGGTGAATTGCCCAGTTGACCAAGGGCAGTTCCCTGGAGAACAGAGCTGCTGTGAACCACTGGTACCATCTGTTCACTGCAGCTGGGGGCTGAGAGCCTCGGCTGGAGGAACCAGCAGTGTCTATGGAACTCCCAAAGTTTTGGAAGAGTTAGGAGCCCACAGCCTGGAGCAGAGCCAGCACAGCTGGAGACCTTGGTGGTCATCTCACTAAGCGCAGAGATGGCCAGAGGGGTCCCCTGTGGAGGGACCTGCCCTGTCCTTTCCAAGGGTAGCTGGATCTAGAATATACATTCAAATTCTCACATTGTAATTCCTTCTGTGATATCTGAAGTTGGCTTTTTTAAAAAGTCAATCAAGGCCCTCCCTGCTCAAAACCTTCATAAATTCCCATTGTCTTCCGATGTAGACTAAATCCCCGTCCAAGGCCTCAGGCTGATCTGGCCCTGCCAATCCCCATCTCCTCACCTAGCACAGCCCCCAGCTCAGTCTGTTTTCTACTCCGCCAGCTGAATTGAACTTGCCCTTGCTCTCCCACCAGGCAGTCTTCGCACACTTTGACCCTCTCCTGGCCCCTGTGCCTGGTCACACGTCCCTCTGCATCACTGGCTGTGTTCCATCCCCCTGGAGAGAACTGTCCAGTCTGGGTGAAGGGGGGGCATCTCTGCCCCTAGGTGCTTTCTGCATGGAGACCAATATGTCACCTCTAGGGAGGATAGGGGTTCTTCCCACTGCCCGTTTCCACCCAGCTGGGGGTCAGGCTCCACTGAATCGTAAAGGTTATTAGCTGCCTTTGCTAGCTGCCAAAACCTTGGAATCTGCTCAAAGAGCTTGTGGGAACCAAGAGCATTGGCCATGGGGCTCAGACTGAATATGTGGGATGGGAACCCATCCCTGTCTGTGGAACTCAGGTGGCAGGTCTCTGGAGGGGTCGTTGTGGCCTCTGCCCTCGCCTCCCCACTGCTCCCTTCATGGTTGCTCTGGTCATCTGTTCCCAAGGTTCTTTGATTAACGTGTCCCCCGGAGTCTGTGAGCCCTGTGATTCTGTGTCCCCTAGTCCTAGCCTGTACGTGGTAGATTCTCAATAAACACAGGCTGACTAGTTGATCTATAGCCAGCTTTCAGCTCTCACTGTGACGAATGAAGGTACAGAACAGTGTCTGCTGGGGGGCAAGGCAGAGTGAGGGAAGGGTCAACTATGTCCCCAAAGGCCCCCCAAACAGGAAAACCATAAAGTGAAATAAAATATAGAGAGAAAATTCAGAGGCTGCATACATGCATGCATGGACATATAAAAGGGAACAAATGATAAACAGCGGCTGAGCATAGAGACAGAAGCAGACGCAGAAGTATATGACAGATTCCACTTGAGGCACACATTGTCTTTAAGGCAAAAGACCGTACAGCTTGTATATGGTGCCACATGAGTTTGTTCCCAGTGAAGGTCATCCAGAGAGTTTCTTTGCAGAAAGTTGCTAATCCCATTGTGATTTCCTGGTTAAAGTAAAGGTCAGGCAAATACACCCAGAAAAGAGCCCTTTCACCAAGAGAGACTCAAAGAGGTGTGCTTTCCTTCTGTCCTTCCTCCAGTGACTCCAGAAAGTTCCACCTTGCTTTAATTTGGAAACAAAGTCTTCATCCCTTTGTCTTCTGGGCCTCTGCACTCTCTTTGCACCCCTGTAATTGGTGCCATATGTCCAAACCAGGGGGAGCCTGCTCTCAGGAAGGGGAATGAGGTGTCTCAGGCTTTGCCCTCCCCAACTTTGTCCTTGGTTGTCGTCTTGTAGTGGAAATCCATCCCCCCACCACCCCGGATGCTTAATGCCCTTCCCTCTCTGCTTCTAGTAAAAAAGGCAACAAATGTCTTTGGGATGCCCCTCCCTATTCTCAGCTCATTTGGGGACCTCAAGGCTTCAGTGGTTGGTTCAGAGTCACCAGTTAAAGGTGGGAGTACACACAGAGCCATCATTGGAAGAGCGGAGGTGTGCACTCTTCCACTGCCCGTTGGGGTGGACATGAGGGTCATGGCTCCAGGTGTGTCACATCAACCAAGACTCCAATCCCAGTGATATTTTTGAGAATGAAGTCACCTGCATCCCACAGTCATGGGTGAACTCAAACTTTGCTTTCAAATCAAGTTAGACTATATTGAGTTTTTCTGTCGCTTGTAGTCAGTAGTTGGCACAATTGGATGTCCAGGGAACATTCATGACCCTCTTCCTCTGGCTAAGAATGCCTGTTAACTGCAGGTGTCCACCCCCAGCTCAGGATCCTGATCCATCCAAGTCAACTGCAGAAATTCCATTCTGCCCAACAGTGCATGGTCCGGACGGAGGCAGCCTTGGCAATCCTGCCGACAAGACATGGCGGGAGCCTTCCTGGGGCTTCCAGGAGCATCCACTTGTCTTTGGGGAGAGACACAGAGGAAGCATCAGCCTCATTCAGTGTCTGGAAGTTATGGCATTGGGATGAGATACAGATGTAGGTAGCACTGCAGCCATTATGGGCCGTGAGGGAACCAGCCCTGTCAACTCACACTTCCCTAGCTCCCTCACTGAATTCTTTCTGCAGTGGGAAGGGGCGCTCTCTGACCTCCCCACACAATTTGGCCTACATAGGGCAAACCCGGCTCCAAAGAGCCTCTTCTTCTCTTCTGCTGCCGTGAGACGCCTCATTACCTGGGGCCCTGTGATCGTTACAGATCAGTGCTGTTCAGCAGAATGTTCCACAATGGGAGAAGGTTCTATATCTGCACCATCCCATTCCAAAAGCCACTCACCGTGTGAGGACACTGTGCACTTGACGTGTGACTAGTGCCACCGAGGAACTAAATTCTTGATTGTGCTGAATTTCAATGATTAGAATTCAACAAGCGTATGTGACTGCTGTGTTAGACATTGCGGAAACGGAACAATTAGATTCCATGTGCAATCAGAAGGGGAAAAAGGTCACCCTGGGTCCCAGCAGGGCACCACAGGTACCACGCTCTTGTTTTAAATGCTCACACGTTTCATGTTGTACACACACATCCACTACTAAGCTTTTTTGGGGGCTACATAGTGCTTCCTTTTCCTGCTTGCTGTATCGTGGGCATCCTTCCATCCCAGTGGGTACCTTTCTAAAAGACACAGAGCAGGTGTCACAAGTGCCATCTTTGAACCAAATGGACAGGTGTGTGTCTTGGGTCTGCCATACTGGCTGTACGACCCTGGGGGAGCTATGTCACCTCTTTACCTCAGTTTACCCCTCTGTAAACAGGATGTTTACAACAGGACCAACAGCATGATCCTGTTGGATGGACTAAACACAATAACCCTTCAAGGTTAGCTTGTTGCCTGGGGTTGACCAAGCCTCAGCGCAGGGCTTTCCAGTTGGGTCTGTGGCATCAGCATCGTGGCTGCAGGAGCTCGGTGTTTCTTCAAACTTTTGTGGTCGGGCTCTGGCTTTTGTTCGTTTTTAAATGAACAATGCATAATTTTTAGAGCATGGATGCAAGTGCTGTCTGGGTGTCTCCTCGGATGGCGGCTGCTGTAGGAAGCCTGGGTTTGCCTCCGGGCTCACGGAGGCCAGGCCAGCCTTTCTGCTTTGTGTTTTTCTCCTCTGAGACCGGTGTCATCTTCTTGGCAGACTTTGGTCAAAAGACCTCTTTCTCTTCTCTCTGTCTGGGTGGCACCTCGCAGTTAGAGCTGCTCATGGAGCCGGGATGTCGTCTGTGATTCACTGCAAGATGGGAGTGGTTGCACCAACACTGCACACGCCCCAGAGAGTGGAAAGGAAGTCACCCCAGACGTTCCCTGGGGCGCTGAGCTTGTGATAGAACTGGATTTTTTAGCATGACTCTCAGAAATCATGTGAAAAACATTGGTAACACAGATGCAATATAAAATTTCCCATTTAATTCGTGTCATTAATTAAATTTTCAACATTATGCAACCATGACCATTGTCTATTCCACAATGATTTCATCATCCCAAATGGACATTCTGATTGATTAAGCAATAACTCCTCATTCTTCCCTTCCCTTGGCCCCTGGTCACCACTACTCTATTCTCTGTCTTTTATGAATTTGCCTATCCTAGAAATTTCATATAAGTGGAATCACAAAAAATTTGTTCTTTTGTATCTGATTTATTTCACATGTTATAATGAAACCTTAGGTTCCAAGGTGAGGCTACATCGTAGCAGTTTTCAGAGCTTCACTCCTTTTTATGGCTGAATAATATTCTATTGTGGGAATAGACCACATCTCACTTATTCATTCATCCATCGATGGACACTTGAGTTACTTCCTTTTGGCCATTTGTGGATCATGCTGCAATGAACAGTGTCTTACAAGTATTTGTTTGTTCTTTATCTTCAAGTTCTTGGAATGCACCAGGGAGTGAAATTTTTGGATCATATGTTAACTCATGTTTAATTTTGGGGGGGGTACTGGGGATTGAACTCTAGACCTCATGCTTGCTAGGAAAGTACTCTACCACTTGAGCCATGCCTCCAGTCCTTTTTGCATTTGCTATTTTTTTTAATAGAGTGTCATGTTTTTGCCCAGACTGGCCTGGACCAAAATCCGTCTATTTAGGATTCCCCATGTAACTAGGGTGAAAGACATGTGTCACTGTGCACAGCTCATTGATTGAAATGGGTGTGTCACTAACTTTTTGCCCAGGCTAGTCTTGAACTGTGATCATCCTGATCTCTACCTCCTGAGTAGCTGGGATTGCAGGCATGAGCCACTGTGCCTGTCTTCATGTTTAACTTTTTCAGTAATCACCTAACCATTTTTCACCATGGCTGTACCACTTTAAATTCCTGCCAGCAACACACAGGAATTGAACTTCTCCATGTCCTTCTCAGCCAGTGTTATTTTCCTTTTACAAAATTATAGCCATCCTATGGGGAGTGCACTGGCATCTCGTTGAGGTTTGATTTGCATTTCCTAATGACTAACAGTATTGAGCATCTTTTCAGGTGCTTGCTGGCCAGTTATTCATCCTCTCTAGAGGAATGTCTTTTAAAGTCTTGGCCATTTAAAAATCAACTGCGTTGTTTGCCCTTTTGCTGCTGAGTTATAGGAGATCTTTATGTGTTATGGAGATAAAACTCTGATTAAATATACGATTTGAAAATTTTCCCCACCCTGTAGGTTGCCTTTCCACTTTCTAGATATTGTCCTTTGATGCATAAAAGCTTGGTGAAATCCAGTAGCTCAATTTATTCTCTTGCTCATGCTGTTAGTGTCGTCCCTAAGAACTCATCGCCAAACCCAAGGTTGGAGGTCATTTCAAACCACTAAATATCCGTGGTCTCCCAAGCTCATTTATAAATTCCTTGTGGATAAAGATGGGTAAGTCCCTTGCTGTTCTTATCAGAGGGCTGAGGTGACCAGGTAGGTAGGTAGGTAGATAGATTTCACCAAGCTTTTCTGTTCCCCTTCTCCAGTCACTGTTCCCTGACCCAGGACCCCTCCAGTGTCAGCAGCCATTCCAGTCCCTTCTCCCCCAGTTTATTAGGTGTGGAATTTGATCACTTGCAACTAAAATCACCAAAAGTCACCCTTTTGCCCTTTGTCCTCTTTGTGACATCCCAGTGCCCAGCTCCCACACCTTGTCCCCTCTGTCCACAGCTCTGACTTCGAGTCTCAGTCTGCATGTTCCTCCTTGGAGCAGTCGCCTGCCACACGGCACCCACCACCTCCCTCGGCAAAGGGGCAGGTGTCTCAGCTTCCCCCCTCGCTCCTGCATCTCTGTTGTTGAGGCAGCTATGGGCTCTTATGCAGCTGGCTCTCCGGAGTCTCTGGGGCAATGCATTGTGCAATCTTGCCAGGCCCCTGCAGAATGACCAGCTTGGGGCTCAGAGTCAGACAGGCCAAGTCTGGGTTCCACTACTCACTTGCCATGTGAACTTTGAGCACATAGGGATCTTAGCATTGACTCAGTCTTCTTGGATGTAAAATGGGCTGGTGACAACAGTGGTTCCTTCCTGGGGCTGTGTGAGGACCTAGTGTTCTGTGCTTCAGGCTCTGCTCCACTGAGGTGTGACCATGGCTCTCTCACTGTTTCTGGATCCTCGTTTGCTTTTATTCTGCCACAAGTTAGAAAAGACAGGCATGGATGGCCCCCACATGCGCATCCTGTGGTTTACAGTCCCTAGAGCAATGAGCACTCATCCCAGCCAACATCTGCTTTTGGATTCCAGGGAAGGACTCTGATTGGTCTGCTTGGGTCTTGAACCCACAACTGCACTAATAACTGTATCCAAGGCAATGTGACACTCTCATTGGCCAGCTGGGTTCTGTGCCCGCCCCTAGCGGGAGTGATGGGTCAACCTGGACACACAGAGCAGGTGGGAGTGTTACTCCAGGGAGGGGGTTTCCAAAAGAGAAGAGGCCTCTACGTGATCTTTGGGTACCCAATTCTTGATGTTGTCTCAAAAAACGAATTTTAGGAGACAGGAGGTTGAGGCCAAGAAGTATATTAGTAAAACAAGGCAAAGAAAAGACAGAAAGCTTGTACACAACCAGACATGAGTGTGGGCACCTTTGGTAACAGGTGCAACCGGTGCTCTAACATTGTGGGTATTAATGGAGAAAAAGTGGATTGGGGGTTTGGCTCAAATTTTCCTTAGGAAAGAGGCTCCCCTTTGTTCTGACACCTGGTATATTCGATACTTTTCTGTTACATTGTTTTATCATTTGCGCTCAGAGAATTCAAGGTTGGCCGGCTCATTAAATTTGGTCAGGATGACATAGATATTTGAACATCCGTTTAAACAAAGGATGGGTCCTACCAGATGCTCCCTTCAAGACAGGTGTCGATCCTTGCCATAAGTGCTTTTCTTTGTAGACATTTTTTTGTGCCCACAGGAGTCACTTTCCCAAGAGTTCTTCCCCAGGATTAGTGTAGTGTTTTTTTAAAAGATATCCTCACTCAGTTCTCAGAGTGCACTAATTATTTTGGGGCAGGCAGGCAAGGTCAGGGGGAGAGAGCTGCTCTTTTTCCTTTTTAGTAAATGTTGTAATTTGTTGAGGCACTGTAAGGTTTAAGGCAAAGAAAGCAGTATCTATGTGTTTTTGATTGAGCTATTCATTTGTGCAATGCTTATTTGTAAATTCCTGGCTGCTGTTTCTGCTGCCTCAATTTCCCTGCTCAGTCCTGCCTTAGAAGCAGCTTTGCAAGGAGTCAAAGCTGGTGATTAAAGGAAAAATAACCTTTCACTGTACTGAGGTGCCTTAATTTCATCTTCCTACTGCCCTCAGATAGGTAATCGTACACCTTGTCTGTCCAGGAGGATAAGAGTTCAACAAACAAACCAATCTTAAGAAGTGGACCCAGAAGTAGAAGAGCCCGCCATCCCCTCCCCATTCTGATTGTCCCCCCTTCAGCTCCTGGAGGGGTGCTCCCTTGTCTTGTTCCCGCCTCAGCCCTGGCAGGAAAAGACAGCTCTTCTCTGATGGGACTGAATTGCATATTGGATTTGAGGCCAGTTTTTCACTGCTCGCCACATCTGTGTGTGTCTTACCTGTGCCTGTCACACGTTTCTGTCCCTCTGTTTTGAGAAAAATGATTCCCAAATCCTTCCCTGGGGGCTTGTGGAGGTGAGAACATGGATTCTGGGATGAACAGACCTGAAGTCAAACTTCATCTCAACAAGGTGTCCTGGGGGACACGATCAAGTTGGGGACCTTCTCTTTGCCTTAGTTTCTTCCTCTCTCTGGGGCTGATCAGCCCACCTGTGTGTATCTCTTGGGGTTTGATGGAGCACAAGTGAGGTGACACACAGATCTGACAGTGAGGCTGGTGCACTCTGAGGCCCCTTATGGGTACAGGCGTTCAAGGCCAGGGAAGGCTCTGCAACTTGCTCTCATGGGCTTGTTTTGTGGCGTTTGGAGGCGCTTGGGGACTCGCTCCCTGTTCCATCTTTCTCCTCTGAATGCCCCTGTGCCACATGGCCTGTCTCTGAGTAGCACTGACGATGGTAGGTCTTCCTTGGATGTGCTGAGTTTGAGTTTTGAGTGCTTAGTCTTGGTGACCCCAGGGCCAGCGTATGGCGAGCGAGGCAGTGAGTCCCACAGCGTCAGGGGCGTTTGTGGGATGCTGAGAGGGACAACTGCTCTAGCCCTGTGCCCTGGGCCTCTTACTCACTCACCCTGGCCTGCCCTCATGACTCTTTCCCTTCCTCTGTCCTTCAGTCGCTGTCTTTTTATTTCACCCAGAAGTGTCATCCCAAACAGTGCAGTTCTTCTTTTGTTCCTTTTCTCTCCTTCCTGAGTCCTCATTTATCATCATTTGTGACAGAACGTCACAAAGGACAGCAGAGAAAAAAAAAAAAACCACTCCATCTCCTCTAAACGGTCACGTTTATCACGTATGTAATTGCAGCCACTTTCAAATAAAGAAATCACTTAGTTCCTTGGGAGAAATCCTAAGACTTACCGACATCTCAGCTGGCAAATCAAGTTAAAAGAAATCAGTAGGAATTTGAACTTTCCAGTGAAGTTTGAGTTTGACTTGAAACATTTAATTTATTTAAAAATAGAAATGTAAATGTGTTTTCCTGCTGCTGTCAGAGTTCTTTTCTGCTCTGACTGACTCATTAACAAATTAACATGTTGTGATTCTGCTGTGAAAAGTTGCAAGATAATTGTTACAGCCACAGTCCTGAGGCTCTGGAGTTGTACCTCCCAAACTCTTTTATAGAGTACAAATTAGATGCTTTTTCATATATGCTATCTAATTTTAATTAAAATTTGCCCTGGAGCTATCCTTAACAGCTTTGAAGTTACCAGAGTTTTGTCATCTTGGGGTGGCGAGTGCTCGCAGTTGATAATGTCAAAATCTGTACCCATGGAAACCGCTTTCTGACTGCTTCTTCCGAGGACAGCTCAGATTTTACGGAGTTTGGCTCCAACTCGATTCAAGAGAGATTAGCAGTTTAGAGAGGTGTGCTCTTCGCCTGTGGTCAAAGATGAAATTTGCAACTGGGAGACCTCACAAAGGTCTCTCAGGAAGGAGCAAGTCTTGCCCCCCTCCCCTTTCATGGGCAGTACTGGGATTTGAACTCAGGGCCTTACACTTTCTAGGCAGGTGCTCTACCACTCAAATCTAGCCCTTTGGAATGTTTCACTGCCCTCCATCTATAAAATACAGATTGTTACTGTCCTATGTCCTTCCAAAATGGCCAAATCACTTGAGGCTTTGAAATTTAGAAGGATGACCATCTATCTCTCTTCTCTGAGAACTAAAAATGGTACCTGAACACAGCCACGTGACCAAGGCATGCTGCCAAATCTGTTTGCTTTTGTTCTCTTTCTTGTTAGCTCACATGTTTTAGACACTGTGTGGAGGGGTAGTCAGGCTCTTGAGGTCCTTGAGGTGGCCGTGGGAAGTATGAGTGAGCGGTACAAACACTAATGGCTTCCCCTGAGGTCTCAATGACGACACCCGGGAATCTTTTGGGGGTCAGAGTCCCTGCCACTGCTTCCCCAGGGAGATGACATGAGTGGGCAAAAAGTCTCATGGCTCACTCCTGCCAGGATCCTAGCGATATCTGAAGGCAAGGACTCAACGTCTCCCCGATAAGATACCCCAAAACCGGCAAAGATATCACCGCTGCTTCACGGAGATGCTGCTTTGGGCCAGGCATTGGGACAACACTATTATTTCCTGGCCCTTTCTGTGGGGACTTCACAAGCATTTGCAATGACCCTTAAAGACAGTCTCTAAAATCAGCAATACTATTGTCCCTCTAGGCACAATGTGAATAACCGTGAGGTCACCACCAGTGCTGCAAACACACCGGGAAAATGAGGCTCCCCAGTGAAGTCACTGCCCACCAGGGCAGCTGAGGCCTCCTCTGGGCTCCCAGAGGTGACACAGGTGTTCTCGTCCACTAGAGAGCTCACGGCCGGTCCCATGAGGCCCCAGGTCCTGCCAGTAAATCGCCTCTGCCTGCATCGGCCAAAGTCAGCTTCTGTTGTTGCCCACACCTGGGATCTTCGTGCCCCCGGAAGCAATCTGCCCCCTGACGCAGACCCAGGTCCTCCTGCTCCGGCAGCGGGGCCTGCCCTCTGCTCCAGCCACAGGTCATTAGCCAGTGTGCCGTGTGTGGGGTGCGATTCACTCTGACCCTTCACTTTCTGTGCCCGTGGTTTCCCTCCCTGAGTGGACATGCATTGTTTGTGTGTCCTTCCTCCAGGAGAACACAACTCTTTTGCCCCACGTGATCCAGGCCACACCGACTCAAGGGGAAGGAGAATTCTAATATGTGCAGGCAGAGCCCAAAACCTGCACCTGCACCGGCACCATGACTTTGCTGTCTGAGGTCTGCATTTTAGCAGCTGAAATTGCCTTCTGCTGGGAGTTTTTTGGGCTAGGCTGGGTGTCTAAGCAACATCACCATCTCCGCATTTCCCTGGGGGTAGACAAAGCATCCTATTTCTGATTGGCCATCCTCCCAGGCTATGATGCCAGAGCTAGAAACCTCTTCCTCACTGGCTCAATTATCCCAAAGTGGGAGTAGTTGAGTGAATATTTGACAATTTCCCCAGGTTACTTCCTGTGGAGAGTCATTTAACTGGAGTAGGAATCATCCCACTGTGTGGTGAAGAAGTCCAAACTCACGTCGTGTTGCCTCTGCATTGGGGTTCACGTGAAGACAGAGCACACTCAGCATCTGACATGAATGAGCTTGGTGAGAGCTTTGCTTCTCTTTTTTCAAGGGGACAGAAGTGGAGAACTCTGGGAAAGTCTCGGCTGACAAGGTATGTGAGCTTTTTAGGACTGCAGTCACAGGTGACCACACACTGGTTGGCAGAATTCTCTCGCCACTCTGGAGGCTGTGATGTAGCCTGGCAGGCTCCCAGGAAGGCTCTGGGGGGCTCTGCTCCTGCCTCCTCCAGCCATGGCCCCCCTCTTCCTTCCCAGGGCTCCTCCTGTGTCTCCCCAAGGGCCCTTTTCTGTCTGTCGAGGGCCTTCTCCATGGACATAGGGGCCACCCTTCACCAGTCTGGTCTCACCTTGATTTTTACCTTACTTACATTGTCACAGATCCTACCTCAAATAAGGTCACACTCTGAGGTTCCAAAAGGACATGAATGTAGGTGGACACTGTTCAGCCTATGACAGAGGTGAGCACCACCTTTACCTGTATCCTGGTTTCAGAGACTGGAAAATGACGATCAGGTTTTTAAGCAGGATTCTCCACCCTCAGGTGCACAGTAGGAAATCAGAAAAGGCTTGCCTGTAACTCAGCGGTCTCCCCCCACTGCCACGTTAGTGATTATTAAGAGCAAAGGTTTGCAAACTGCAGTTCCAGCGCCAGCAGCCTGTGCTATGAATAAAGCTTTATTGGAACAAAGGCCTGCCCATCCATCTACATATGGTCTGTGGTTACTTTTGTCCCAGGAAGGCGGCACAAGATGAGGATTAGAACTGGGCACTATGGCCCCAGTTTAAACAATGTACCGCCTGGCCTTTTATGGAGAAAAACCTCTAATGTAGAAGAGGGAAAATATTTCTCTTAACCCAGCAGGTGTCAGAATTTTCTAGGACTGAGAATCAGGCATTATAAAAATCCCCTAATAAACCTCCAGGAGTGCTGAGGTGAATGCACAAAGGTAGTGTCCATGACAAAATGCTGAGGACACAGCTGAGGCTCTCTGCTTGAGGACCAGAGGGAGGGAGAAGAGCGAGGAGAGGAAGGGAGGCGGGAAGTTGCGGCTCAGATGAGAACACATGGCAGAGAAACTTGGGACAGAAAACGCTGCCACATTAAGTGTTCTGCCTGCAGCAGAGGGCTACACACAGGGGCCACACACACCTCATGACAGCACTTGGTTTTTCAGCAGCAATTGAAGAGAGGGCCTGGGGATGCACAGGTGGGTGGATTCCAGGTCTGGGACAGTGGATGTGGAGCTGTGGGCAGGAAAGAGCAGAGACCTGCAGGTGGAAACCCTGGATTCGAGTCATTTCACCTCTCTAAGCCACAGTTTGCCTGATGGGGTCACCAGCCCCTGCTTTATGGGCTCACGTGCAGGACTAATGAGAACATGTGCAAACTGGGATATGCAAGTCTTTGTCACTGTCACGGGAGCCGAGAGATGCTTCAGCACAGTGACAGAGGGCTCAGGCCCAGGTCAGGGGCCATGGCAGTCAGAGAAGCCACCTCCAGAGCTGTCCTCTGACCAGCTGTGAGCCTGCTGCGCCTGTGCCCCTCCCCATCTGTCTCACCCACCAGGAAGCATCTCAGGGACTCAGGCCCAGATACCCACGGAGGTCAGTGTTCTAGAAGAGTTTCCTGAGACATTGCAACGTGCAGCGCTCTCACAAGACAGACACCCAGGAAATCAGGCGCTGTCACCAACTCCCAGCACATCCCTTCTTTACTTTAAATGTGCCTCCCCACCGTGGATGGTCTGTTTTGAGTTTACCCTGAGTGGACATAGTCCGACAAGTCAAATGTCACTTCCCAGGGAGCCTCACATAAGGCCACCCACCGCATCCACAAACCAGAAGAGTGTGTGCTGGCCCTTGGATGGCATCTGACTCCAGCCTGACTGCAGGCGCCACAGGACAGAGCCTCAGCTGCCTCCTCAGGTGTGGACCCCAGGCGGGGCCCGTGCTCGCACACAGTAGGGCTTCGTGAGTGTCTGGGATGAAAGAGAGGATGAAGGAGACATCTGTGGTGTGATGCCACTAGCCACGCGGAGAGCAGAGCGGCTGCATTTGTTGTAACCTTTGGGTTGTATTGAGGTTTTGCATAAGGAAAATCTAATCCATGTGGTCCTGATTTATCTGTACCCTTCCCCCTAAGCGTGGTTCTTGGGGGGCCACTTCTTGTCTGAGATGCCTGTTGAAAAAGTGGCCTCTTCACTATTTTGCTTTGCCTTCTCTGGGTATCAGGAAGTTTGGCTTTCCCAAAAGGCAATGAGGACAAGTTCCCCAAACTTCAGGAGGCTCCAGGTAGAGGGTGAGTGCTATTGAGGGACTCCCTGACTGCCCATCCAGCTGGCCCCAGGGAACCCCCCTTCCTGCCTAGTAGTGGGGAGGGTGAGGATCCAGGAGGAACCCCAGCTGGGAGGCCAGGGTGGGAGACAGGGATAGTGACAAGGGGCACAGAGCCATGGGACATGAAAGGGGCTGGGGGGGGGTGGAGCTGTCAGGGCTGTCAATCAGATAAATATTTCATAATGAGTGCTTAAAAGGAGGGGGCCAGGAGGCCGCTGACCACCCCACCACTCCCGCACTTTCATGTCCCGGCCCGTAATTAGTGGTGTGGACGTTTGAATGATACTGTCTTTAAAGTGCCTGCCAGCGTGGGCACGTTGGGGGCACGTTGGCCCTGCAGAGCCGTGGGAGTCGGTAATTACGGCTCTCCCTGGCTTTCTGATCCTGAGCTGATCCTGCAAGTCTGCAGCAGGAAGCCTGTTCCCACTGCCGAGTGCAGGGTGGGGGCAGCTCCGCGCTCCTTGCTTTTTTTAGCAGAGGGTAATGTGTGCCAGACATGGAGCCATGCTGCTCTGTGTCCTTCAGAGCCGGAAGACACCAGCGGTAATAATCCCGGACATGGATCCGGGCTTAGGCAAATCCGGTGAATTACAGGCTCTAAGCCGAAGGATCTTCAGGACATGCACTGAAACACATCGTGAATGCGTTCCCTCTTCGGCTGTCTGAGGTGGACGCCATCGGTTTCTTCTCAGTGGAGGAAGCTGGGAGAAGGCGCCCGGAACCGCTGGGGTGGAGAGAGTGGTCAAGGGCAGATGGAGAATCCCAGCTCTCTCCCACAGGTGTCTGGCCCACTCCTAGATTAGGTTTTCACGCCAGCAAAACCGCAACAAACAAACACGGGTGGACTGACATGGGGTTGCCAGCTCTCCAATTTACCAGGGAGAAATATGTATGGGAAAAAAGACAAAAGCTGTCACGTACTGGCACCACCACTTCATAAAAGACATTTGACACAAACATGGGAAGAAGATGCCAGAAAAATGACACTTCATTTTACTCGGTTAAATTTACGTCAATCACATTTTACTCGACAGAAATGCACTCTGAAATCTTTTTTTTCCCTTTCTCTCTTTCTCTCTCCACTCCCCCCTCCCTGCCTCCACCCCCTCTCCTCTTTCTCATTTTGCCAGGGGCTAGATAAAGGGCAGGCTCACCATGGTTTGAAGATTTGTGTTTAGGATCCGTGGTGGCTCTTGACCAGGGGAAGAGGGCGATTTGTCTCCCAAGGAGACATTGGGCGATTTGTCCAGCCTGGGGTTAGGAATGCTAGGGGCATCCAGAGGTAGAGGTCATGCAAGCAGCTCTGTGTCGTACAGGCTCCAGGATGGTCCTGCAACAGACATGTGCCAGTCCCGATGCCAGTGGTGATGACTGAGTCACCTGGTAATCTAAGACCTAAGGTCCACAGGGATTCGGAAAAGGTGCTGTGTACCAAAGAGTTTGTTAGAAGGACAGAAAGTGGGCTGCCTGTCTACACTCCATGTGTGCACTGGATGGGAACGGAAGTCCCAGGTCAGGGAAAACCAAATACGTTCTGCACCATGCACCCCTCAAGGTCAGTGGAGGCCTTTGCACTCAGGGCACCCCAGCGTCCTCACTTCCTATGGGAATCACTTGGGAAAGGTGTCCCAGGACCCAGCCACACGAACCTGGAACAAGATCTCTCTGGAGTCTGTTTTCTTCTCATGGCCAGGTCCCCCTCCTCTGGGCCTCCTATGTCCCCCACTGGGTGTGACAGCCCTTGCCTTCACTGTCCAGGTTCCACCCACAGGTCTGAGTGGCTGCCCACAGCTGTGTGAATTAGTTCAGGCTGCAAAATAGGGCGCTGTGCACGCACCCCGACAAAGGAGACAAGCGGATCTGTGAACCGTGGTTGTGACAGGAGCTAATTAGCATTTCATAACATTCGGCAAGGGTGGAAAAGCTGCACTGACACTTCAGAGCAGATAAAACCCGTTTTCAAATTTCATATTCTTCTGACGAGTTAATAAAATCTCTAACCATTCCTCCCCCTTCTCCACTTATCCCTTCAGCACTATTTGCCAAGTTGTACTCTAAGCGAGCTTGGCTCCCTGGGAGGTCACTGGCTAAAAGTGACAGGTGCATCAGGACACAGGGGCTCACTGAACTCATGACTGAGACCCCAGGGATCAGCAACCTGGGGCCTGTGCACCTGATTCAGCCCATCACCTGCTTGGGACAATCCACCAGCTGAGAAAGTTTTGTGCCGTTTTAAATGGCTGGGGAAAAAAATCACAAAAACAATATTTTGTGACACATGAAAATTATGTGAAAGTCAAACTCCAATGCCCATAAATAAAGTTTTATTGGAACAGAGCTGAACCTGGCTGTGTTTTGCCTACGGCTGCTTTTGTGCTACAATACCAGAACTGAGTAATTGGGACAAAAACCACATGGCCTAAACTTTTTATCATCTGGCTTGCTATTTAAAAAAAAGTTCTGCAAACCTCTGATTTAGGAGAAAACACTCAAGTAAAGCAGGCAATTGCGGGCCTAGCAGACAACTGCTAACTTAGATTTGGGTCCCTGGGAGCCCTGAGGGGGGAAAACCAACTCCCTCCACCTGGTGGTCAGAACGGAAGACTTCCTGGAGGAGTGGGTAAGGAAACTGGGTATGGAAGAGGAATTCGGGGCCCCACAGTGTCAAGTCTCTTCTTTCTGCACCCACACTTCAGGGGTCTTTACTGGGGTGAGGGGTGAGGGGAACTGCATGTCGGCTCACTGCTTATTTCCCCTGAGGTCCCGCTCCTGGAGCGCTTCTTTTTGTTTTTAAGGCTGCTGGACAGATGACTCTGATTTCAACCAGACCTTTTCCAAACTTTTCACTTCCACATACCTGACAGTAACAACCCCAAGGTTCACGTTCATTTGGAATTTGCTATGACTTCCAGGGAGTGGCCCCAGGCCAGAGACAGGAACTTCACCCACAATGTCTAACACTTCTCTGGTTTTCACTAGACAGTTTCTAAAGCAGCAGATGCTTTGAGCCTCACAGCCCCAGGTCAGTGCCGCTCACAGGGGAACGAGCAGTGACTCCCTGGGGAGCTGTCCCCTGCAGTCGCTTGTGTGCAAGGACTTAGGATCCTGCCAGCTCAGGACAGCCACCACCCCTGCTGTGAAGCTGGATGGCACTGTGGTGGTAGTCACCATAAACCAACTACTGTTGGTGCTACTGAGCACAGAATCAGGCTGCTGGGAACGGATCTGTGCTGTGTAAGCGCACTGGATTCCAAGAATCTGAAAAGCCTCGTTCATGATTTTCACATGGAATTCATATTGAAATAATATTTTAAATAGGATGTGTCAAGTAAAGTCTATTATTTATTCTATTGCACAATATTAAAGAGTTGTTTATGAAATCACTTTACTAGTAGAATTGGCTTCTGTTTAGTTTTGTGAATGGGGCTCCAGGCAAATATAAAATCGCAAGAATTTCAAAGTCAGGTTTCTGGTGCATTCGGTTCTCTCTTCTCGGGACATGCATGGCCTGCTCAATATGTGACAATCTGCGCTGGCTTCCACCCTCCCACCTTCCTCCTCCAACTCTAAACCAGGCACCCTGTTCCTGTGCTCACAGCACCTTATGCCTTTCTTCCTGTGTTTACTATTTGCATTTGTTTGTTAAGCTGCTGTGATGAGTGACCACAGCCACAGTGGCTGTCACATGGTTCTGGAGACCCTAGGTCTGAAGTCTCCTAAGACTGCAAAGCATGGTTTTTCAGCCTCTCCCAGGCCAGGCGGGTCCTGGCATAACTTGACTTTGACTTCCATGCTTCACCTCTTCTCTGTCTTTGCACGGCCCCTCCCTGCATCCCCCTGCACCACCCCCACCACACACACTCCCTGTCCTCTTATAGGGACACCTGTCATCAGAGCTGGAGCCCATCCTAATTCAGAGTGACTTCATCTAATCACTCTGCAGACATCTGAGGTTCTGGATTGGGTAAGGGGTGGAGTGCTATTTGACCCGAATAATATGAAAATGATCTTTTCAAAGGAAACTGAGTCCATCTTTGTAATACAAAGGGCTCTGTGGGTGGTTGGGTGGAGGGAAGGAATCTGAAGACAAGAAGTAAAGCACCAAACCAGGTTGGGTTAGGACGAGGGGTGGGGCCCAAGAATTGCAGTCAGGTCAGAGGAAACTATCTATGACAAAGGTGGTGGTTACAGTTGGGGACATGGACTGCTGGGCCTGTGACCGCAGATTAACTCATGAGTAAATTAGCCGGAAGCAAGGCTCAGCCCAGGAGATGCCCCCAGGCCTCCTGGGCAGCAGCAATGACCTGCTGCAGGCGGCCCTAGGGAGAAACATCTGGAATGTGCTGGACACTGGAGCCGCTCAAGTGATGGCTTGCTTGTCAAGGCGGTGGCTTTCAGAAAATTGCTTTTGACATTTTTCACTTTTTCAGGCATTGGCCATCCCTCCTACTCTGTGTGTTCAGTGACTTTTGACATGAACTCGCCTACAAAGGTCACCCCAAATCAAAATTGCATTCCAGAAGATTCTTTTCAGCAGCAGGTACTCACTGATCTAGATTTAAGTCTTCTCAAATGTCAAAACCCTGCAAAAGAAATGCTAAAATCGACCAGAATGACTTGGGCGATAAATACATATTTCTGGGCCTGGTGGAGTGGCTCAGGTGGTAGGGCACCTGACCTATCCAACTGTGAAACCTGAATTCAAATCCCAGGACCACCAAACAAACAAACAAACAAACAAAACATATTTCTGTAAGTGACAAAAGGAATCAAATCAGCAGCTAAAACCAAAGGCAAACAAGGGGCTGGGACCCAAACATGCTCTTTAGTTTAAAATAATTATTTAAATTTGTTTCTGCTCTTAAAAGATAAATATTATGGGCTGGAGGTGTGGTTAAAGTGGTAAAGCGCCTGCCTAGCAAGCATGAAGCCCTGAGTTCAAACCCCATTGTGGCCAAATAATAATAATAAAATCATAAATATTATTACATTTATGTAGTAATACTGGAATAAAACTAAGCCATATGCAACCTGGATTAAGTTAAGTAGAAATTTCAGGAGACCATTGTTTTGGACTGAGTTTTTGCTGTGGGCCCCCATAGACCAGGTGAAAGCCAAAATGGAGTCACTCATGCTAAGGCCCAACTGTTTATCTCATCCTCCAAGAAGTCAGAATCAGAGAGGTGTCAGCCAGATTTCCCAGACAAGTGACTATCTTTTTTTAGCAGTACCAAAGTTCGAACTCAGGGCTTTATGCTGGGAACAGGCACCGTAGCGCTGAAGCCCCACCTCCAGCCCCAGGCCACTTTCAGTGGACATAGTAATTAATGTTCTTTTTCACTGAGCAAGGCAGTCCACAGCTGCCTCAAACCCGAGATCTCCTGCCTCAACCTCCCCCTGCTGTCCTAAAGACCCCCTCTTAATCCTTACACAAGTGACCTGATGTCAGCCCACTAGGCTGTCTCCACCTTTCAAGGAAAGTGACTAAAATGACGGATCCACTCGCTCGCTTCTGATCTCCTCAGCCACTGTCTCCAAAAAGGCCAGCCTCACCGGCTTGGCTCATGGGAAGGAACGCTTAACTCCATTCATGGAATGAAGGTTTGTCAGATCTTGAAACTGGATCGTAATTTCCACTGTCAGCAGGCCTGGCCGTCCAGTGCGCCAGGACTCCTGGCGCAGGGGGACCTATCTTCACACTCCCAGGAAGCTCGTGGGACTGGGAGGAAGGGCACAAAGCAGCTATGTGGCATCCAAGCAGCTCAGCCTCAGCGACCGGGGTGGCCAGGTTCATTGCATTCTGTCCCTGGGATTAATTGCACAGAGCCAGGACAGCTGGTCTTGTGGAGTATTTAGTGGCCAATACTCACAACGTGAACAGAGTACCTCTCGCTTTGCAAAAGCAGATGCACGTGTAAGAACTCGGGTAAGAGTGCTTCCAGCACCGCCATTCATGTAACAAATTCACAGACGTCACGAGCTGCTGGCTGCATAAGCAAAATGAAGTCGATCATACAGTGGAATATTATTCTGCCATGAAAGGAATGCAGCGATGAATCCTGAAAATATTGTTCTGAGTGGCAGAAGCTGAAGACGAGCCCACGCACTGTATGACCTCATTTGCAGGAATGTTCAGAGGAGGTAACCTCTAAGACAAAGTGGATTGGTGCTCGCCAGGGACTCGGTGGGGGAGGGGGATTGCTAACGGACACGGGTTTCTTTGGGAGGCCATCAGTGTTCTCACATTGGGCTGTGGTGACCGTTGTAAAAGTCTGTGAATATGTTGTTATTGAATTGTTCACGTTGATTTTATGGCGTGTGAATTATGCCTTCAGAAAGCTGTTCAAAGCATGTGTACATGTGTGGGGGTGTCTGTTTACGTGTGGACATGTTTGAACTACACTTGTGTGTGATACGTGTGATAGAAAGGACTAGAATGATTGACACCATAAGTTCATCCCGTTATTTCCGGTTGCTGGGATCGTGGTGATTTAGCACTTCTTTTCTGCTGTTTCTGATTATATTCTTAAGTGCTTCTTTTAAAATGCAATATCATAAAGGTTGCCTACTGTTCTTGACAGCCTGCTGTGTGGCATACGTCATAAAATGTCACTCACGTAATAGACATTAGTCCTAGAGACTAGTGGAGAGAGAGCCACAGTACAGAGGTGACTTTGCCAGCCACACAGTGAGGAAGGTGGGCTTGAATGTCCCTTCTATCACCTGTGAGGCTAGGGACACATTGCATAAGAACAAATGGAGATACAGAAGCCAGCAATGAGCACTATGGGTGACAACCATGGGTGATGCATGGGCAGGCACAGGGCAGGGCTGGCAGGAGAGAGGGATCCCAGAGGAACAGTGAGAAGTCAGAGCAGCAAGGAATGGGTCTAGACCACCAGGAAGACTGGGGTCCCTGGGCTTGGAGGTCACGGTCAGAGCCTGAACTGAGCCCAGGGCAATGAGGTTTGCAGTGAGGATCGCACATGGTCCGTTTGTATTTAGAAAGATCAGTCTGGCTCCTGCAGGAGTCCAGCCTGGCCTGGGCTTAGCTGGAGATGAGTCACAAAGTGGGGAGGGGCAGGACATGCCCTGGATCCTGCAGACACCCTCTGGTGCTGAGAACTCAGTGCTGAGAACTTGGAATCCACCCGTGGAGAGGGCCTTAGGGACTCAGGGCCCAGCCATCAAGGAGATGAGGAGGGGGGTGTCTTTTGGCTTCCTGAGGGCTTTTCAATCTCCAAGGGCACATCCCCCCTACAGCTGTCTCTGCTTTGAGACCCAGCAAGAGTGTGGGGAGGGACCCTTTTTCCATCCCAGCTACGGCAGATGTCTGGGTGGCTTGGCTTCCTGAGGTCAGCTGCATGAGAGACATGGAGGAGGACTTGCTGTCTTTACCCAGGACCCAGGATTGTGATCTCTGGGGGTCCCACTGCCTGAGAGCGTCACACATTCACACCTGCACTTTGTCCTCCATCAGAGACTTTCCTGTGTCCTCCCGAGCTCACACCCAGCGGGTGTCTGGAAATCGGACTTCACAGAGCAGAGAAAAGCGAAAGCAGTGTCAGTCACTTTGTGCTTGGTATGTCTCTCTTGCTGGATGTCAAGTTTTAGGGTGCAAATATGTGGGAGAGACATCACCACAGCACCTCCAATCAGTCCCCTGATTAGTTCCCATATTGACCTGGCTCCTTGTTTCTGGGGTGACAGTTTCTGGGTTGGGATGCAGCTTGGAGGAAGACTGGGCTCAGCATGGGCAAAGGAGAAAGAAAAAAAAAAACATTTAAGGAATGAGGACCTGGATAAGCAAGGAGTCCAGGGTCACAGAAGGAGTCAGCGATGGCTTCACCACTCCAGTCTTTCAGGGCCCATACTTGTCACCCCTACTCAATGTTTTCTCTCCTGGGGCACAAATGGATGAAAGGCTCATGCAAGGATCCCAGACGATGAGGAATTCTTGTTCGCCGACCCGGACAGACGTCACGTCCTGAGTTGTCTCTTACGGCTGGGATGGGCCAGGAGCGCCTGCCCTCCCTCCTCTGCAGCTGAGCGTAATGGTTTCTGACAGTTATTTGTATAATTTGAGTTACGCGGCTTCACAACGATCTCTCTCCCGGGGAAGATTACATGGAACTGTTTTGACAGCTCTCACCAACGGGCCAGCGTTTAATATATAACAGTTCATAAAACAAAACCGGGATCCGAGAATACCTTTTGCTGTTAGTCATGATGACATCACCTTTAGGTCTAAGGCAAAGAAAAGATAAAGACGGAATGCTTTGTTTCTACATCTCTGAGATGAAGCCAACATCTCTGAGAGAAAGCCAACTGGTTGAGGGGACGGACTTCGTGTACACAGCAGACTTCTTTGTCCCATGTATATCACAGAGACTTCTGGCAATGAATACCCATGGTCTGAAAGCCAATTTAAGGAGCCCTCAACTGACTCCACAAACTCTGAGCTTTCTTGCTGCTCTCTCCTTGGGCTGGGGAGGAATTGGAAAGTCTCAAATCAGCCAGAAGTCCCGTCTGAACTCGTCCATGTCCCCTGCAGCCGTTCCTCTCACTTTCCTTTCTCTTGCTGCCTGTGTAATTTGTTTGAACGCTGCACCTCTGCCATTTCAAGTCAGGGAGCATTTGCTAATAGAGTTGCTGTAAAAAGAGCTTTTGAGAGGTGTAGTTGGACCCAGACCCTTCTGGAAGGGACCTGGAGGGGAACAGGGTCTGGAAGGCCAGGTGTCTCAAGGAAAAGGGTCTTTGTTCCACCAACTCCACAAGCTGGGGGGGAGGGCAGCTAACTACTTATCTGAAGCCAAGGGGCCAAAGAAAGCTCCTTGCTAGAAGTCTGCAGAACTCCTTTGGATCTCCACTGGAGTGCTGGTTTAGCCGCTGTGGGTTCCTGCACTCATCGGCAGGATCTTCTAGGGCGGCAGCTTAATGTTGGTTCCTTGGAAATCCCAGTTTTCCCAGCGTGGAAAGGTGCAAATGTTTCTAACAGAGCCGACTGACAGGTGTCTGTCACCTGCAGGAGGGGATGCTGTGTTAGGGGTAATGTGAGAACCGGATTACTAAGACTCCATGGTTTAGAACATCCTAGACTTTGTCTTAGGTGAGTAAACTGCTCTGGAATTTCCCAAGTGTGCCTGCAGCCTCCACCCCCTCCAATGTCATGACACATTGTCACAAAAGTGTGCAATTTGTTCTATAGACACAGCAAAGCTCAAATGCTCTGACTGTGACGATGGGGAAGTATTGAAGGGGGCTGATCGACCCTGATGGAGGTAACTAACTGTAAGATGCTTGATTTTTCCCACTCACGCCTTCATTGAAGGGTCCTGCTTCAGATTAAGGTGACGGAATACGGTTGATGGATTTCAAATACCTATATAAAACAGAACTAAATAACCTCTTGCAAATGCTTTAAGTGGGGTGGGAAGGGGGGCGAGGGGGAGAGACGATGGGGGCAGTGTAAATAATGTACAATTTAAGTCTAATCGGAATTGTTACTATGAATCCCTCCTCGTATAATGAATATTTCCTAATAAAAAATTTACTTAAAAAAAAGATTCCTGCTTGAATCTCCTCTGAAGTCTGAAGTCTTTAGCTGCTGGACCAATCCCAGCTCTCACTGCTCTGTTCCCTAGGAGTCAGTTAATAAACAAAAGATACATAATGTCACCTCAGGGAGGGACGCCTTCGTGTGGACACAAATGTATCTGGAAAAGGGAGGGGTGTGGTCTGTGCTCTTTGAGATGAGCTGGAGGGAAGAGCTGTCAGAGGCTGACAAGGAGAGACTTGGGGAGGGGGGCTGGGAGGAGAAGCTATTCCAGGCAGAGGAAGGAAATGCACAAAGGCCCTGAGGTCAGTGTACCTGCCTTGAGGGCACAATGATATAGGGAGGGCAGGCAGGAGACAGAGCAGAGGGAACAGGACTCAGACCCTGCTACAGGTCCTAGCCATCCATCAGGGACAGTCAGTTAGATGTGTCCACTGGGCAAGGCCACAGCCCCCTGGTATTCAATCATTCATCTATGTGTTACACTGGAGGCGTGTAGCTGGGATTTGACTCTGCCGTCAACTGACTTTAAAGAAAGGAGACTGTCCTGGATGCTCTGGGTGGGCCTGGCACAATCAGGTGAGGGCCATAAGAGTAGTCTGGGGCTCTCCAAAGAAGAAAGAATCCCCCCTGAGGATGCAGCCTCTGCCATGCGTCACCATGTCTGAGAGGCTAACCTGTACCCAGAGCCTGCCCCATAGGTCTGGACCTGCCCAGCCAGACCCCACAGTTCACTGAGCCACCTCCTTGCCATGAATCCCTCACCAATTGAATCTCTCCTGTCCTGTTTCTCTTGTTGGCCTTGACTGAGATGCCAGCCTGATGGGCACAGCCAGCTCCTCCCCAGTAGGTTAGTGACCCACCCCTCCCCATTTCCCTTGGATTCCTGGAAGCTTTGGCTCAAGACGGCCATTTCTCCTCCCATCTCACCCTGGCCCCCACCTGGCCAGGACACCTTTCCAGCTGCCAAGGGAGCTGATTCTCCTGTCTGTCCCCAGGAATCTTGTCTGTTGATTCTAGAAGCTTCTCTCTGCACTTGCATCGGTCCCAAAGCTCTGCTGGGATAGCTTTCCTCTGTGACCCAATTAGCATTGCCACCCAGCAGCCATGCCGGCCTTCTCATGATCACGTGTGACCTGCATGGTCTGGGGTAAGGAAGCCAAGCCTTATTTTTAAAGAGACACCCGCTTTCTGGTCTTGTTGAGACCTGACTCCAGCATGGTGATTTCCAGATGGACTATGCTGCCCTGGGCTGGGGGGTGGGGGCTGCAGAGTCAGCCTTGAGCTGGACTGGAGTCCAGGCCACCACTGCAGGACCTCCCCCTCCAGGACAAGAGTAACAAGAGGCAAGGAAAGAGCATGTAGATGACGGCAGCCAATGCGCACCATGTGCCGGGGATGCTGGGGTGGCCTGGGATCCTGGCTCTGCCCTCGTGAAGCTTGCAGAGAACAAGGGTGGCAGCTGGCCACCCCTAAGACCCTCAGGAAGCGAGCGCTCAAGCAGGGAGTTGACATCATTGCTGCCGACAAGAGTGTCCCTGGGATTGCATCAGGAGATGTCTCAGGGGCCCAGGATCACACTTCCTGCTGCTGCTGCTTCCTCCCATGCTGGGGATGGAACCCAGGGCCTTGCATGTGCTAGGCAGGCCTCTGCCCTGAGCCACAGCCCAGCCCTGCTTTCCCTGCCTTAAGGAAGCTCTTGCCTCTGCCGACAGCAATCCCAGCACAGCACTGCACACGCCTAACCTGCATCCATGCACCCAACCCGACAAGTGTGTGTTTAGCATCTGTGTTGTGGTTCTGGAGCTGAGGAGGCAGCAATGAGCTAAACACTCAGCAATCCCTATGCTCCTGCAGCTCTTGAATGGAATGCCGAAAATCAAATAAGAAAGTGAGTCCATCTGACATGTCAGAAGCTGATGAGCCTGAGGAGGGATCAGCCTGAGGGGGCAAGGAGCACAGCAGGGCTGGGGGAGGATAGGCTCCTATTCTTTGGAGGGTGGTCAGAAAAAGTCTATGCATGGTAAGGAAATGAGAACACAAGTCATGTTTACACTGAGGGAAGGGAAAGGCGGTGCAAAGGCCCTGAGGCACTTGGGAGGGCCACTGAGGGGTCAGTGTGGCTGGAGCAGCACAGAGATCATGAGATCAGAAAGGTGATGAGAGAGAACCATGGGGCGTCCTGGAGGTTTAGCAAGGACTGTGACTCTTCCTCTCAGGCAGTGAGTGCCTGGGCAGAGGTGTGGCCACAGAGCATTCTCCAGGGGCCACTTCTAGCCTGTCCCCTGGCATTAGGTCTGATGAGCTGCTGGCCTGCTCAATGACTGGTCTTTCCCTTCTCCTGCCCTCCATCCCATCCGGTGGGTACAGCACCAGTGCTAGCTGACTGTGTATCCTAAGCTCTTCAAAGCAGCCATGAGTCTGCTGGTGACGGTTAAAACGTCCAGTCACCATTTCCTTAAAAAGATCAGTTCAGGTCCACGGTCTTTTGTTCCTTAATGACTGCAGATCACTCCCTCCTGCACATCTGCTCTATGAGCACCTTTGTCGTCTGCTTGCCTTGGAGTGCGCCTGCCACCCGGGTGCTAAAGGCACACACCTGTGCGCAGCTTGTCAGCTCTTCTCAGCAAGCGAGTGCCGGGGTGGGGGGGGGTGGGGCAAACAGAGGTGTGCGTGAGGGGAGGGTGCGGGTCTCTCTGTGCCCCTTCCCACCTGCGAGGAGAACAGCAGGGAGAGAACCGGGAATTGCTGAGCCTGCACATCTCGCTCTGGAGCTCTGCAGGAATCTGTTACCAGGAGGGAAAGCAGAGAGGCTCCCCCTGCCCCCAATAGCAAAAGCGACCATATGTGCTGCCAGGGCTCTAAGAAACAGAAGAGCAAGAGGTCTCAGTGGACCTCAGGGGACAGGGACACCAGGCCACATGTTGCTGCTGGAGAGGGGCTGTGTGGCCTCCAAAGGACATGTGTCACAGATGACTATTTTCCAAGGAAAGCTCAGTGTGTTGGGGCTGGGGTTGTTGAAAGCAGTCGCTGCTTACTGCCAGAAGTATAGACGGCAGACAGACTTTACATCTTACAGGTGAGAAGCCGAGGCTTTGTCGGTGAGGGTCTTGCCAGTGGCGAGGCAGAAGCAAGCCAGAGCTTGGACCTAGATTTCTGCCCTCAAAACCAGTTCAGGGAGTCACAGAGGCCAACAGGCTCAAAACCAACTCCCCAGTTCTGTCACACCGCTCCACGCTCAGCCTAAAGACCCTGTCCCCTCCTGTCCCCTCGGTCCCCTCTACCCACGGCAGGATGGGTAAGGATAGAGAAGTGTGGACAGTGGCTGTACTGGTATTACTCCATCTTACAAAATGGGGTGACCTGGGCATTCCACAAGATGAAGGAGAACAAGAAACAGTGCCTTAGTTATGTGTCTACACATCCAGAGCCACCAGCAGGTGCTCCTAGAGGCAGTGACATGTCACACAGTCACAGGAGGCAGGTGGTTTGGGTGGCTGTGTACAAGCTAAACGCTTGTCCCCATCACTGGCCCCTGGTGGGCTGCACTAGCAGTCTCACTGTGCCAGTGCCTTCCGCGCAGCCATGGTGGAGACCATGGAAAGGACCCCTCCTTGAAGGTGGCTGTCCCTGGAAAGGGGAGGTGAGGGAAGGTTGAACGGGACTTTATTATCCCACGAGCATGAATTTCTCGATGTTTCTGGAAAGCCTATCTAAAGAACCCTTCATGCATGGAGACAAGGGGTTTCCAGATCCCAAAAGTTGGGGCAGAGGGCAGATGTGTTCGGTGAGTCCCAGGGTGCCCAGCAATGCATTTCCGGTGAGCCCCGTGGAACCCCATGGCTGCTGAACTGGGGCTTCTGGCCACTTGGGAAGGGAGGGTCGAGGAGTGGTGGGGAGCCAGGAAATGTCAACATTGTGGACATTGACTGAGGGTGGGACAGCCACGGATTCAAGTTCTACCTTCACCATGGATGAGCTGTGTGTCCTCACCATGCTCCTTACCTCTCTCTGCCTCATCTGCAAATAGTGGTGTGTTTCCTGCCCTGTTCCGGGGAGGACTGGGGACACAATGCCATGAGAGGATGGGCGCTGGGAAGGACCGTGGGATTATCATGGTGGTGGTGGCAGCAGTTTTGTAATGAGAGTAAAATGGCTTTGAGACTTGCACAGAGGCCTTGTAAACAGTGTGGGGACTCTAGAGTCGGTGCTTATGGGTTTGATCCCAGGTAGTGCATAAGCAATACTGCACAGACCCCTGGAGCTTCGGCAACAGTCACTGATCCATGACATGTGACACCCCAGGGTGGCTGTGCACACAGGAGTGGCTGTGTTCCGTGGACGCTGAGACCCGACAGGCACACAGGAGGGGTGTGTGCGTGTGGTGAGCGTGTGTGTGCAAGTGCGTATCTGTGTCTGTCTGTGTGCTCACGGGTCCCCCTGAGGTTGAGATGGGCTATTCCAGCCCTGCTTCAGAGCCGTGTTTGTTTAGTGTTACCATCTCGGGTGGCTTCCCTTCAAAGGCTTCAACACACAGAGGCAACCGTACCCACGACGCGTCTGCACATGAAACTGGACACTGTCCCACTTTTGTCTGGGCAAGCCAGAGTTGAGTGGCATGTGAACACTGCGTGAGTCACTTCGGCTGCATTTCGTACACACTCCTCTCACAGCTCTGTGGCCACCTGGCTCCCACAGTGAGTCTTCACCATCTCCCAGGACCTGCCCTGCTCCCCCTTCATTCTCCATGGTGAAGGAACACCTGTCCTAGAGGGAGGTGCCAGGCTTCCAGGTGGACAGGGCAGCCCACGCTGTTCCACCTTCATGTCCTTCTTGACTCAGGGTCACTTCACTGCTCTGGGCTTCTGTTTCTCAACTTGGGCTGGTTTTGTCCCCCTAGGGGACTCCAACAATGCCTGTGGGCATTTTCGGTTGTCATAATGAGAGTGGGGTGCGCCTGGCATCAACCCTGTGGCACAGGATGGTCCCAGCACAAAGAGGGACCAGGCCAAGATGGCCCTCGTGCCTACTCGGGGAAGCCTGGTCTCCCTGGAGTCTTGCTCTTTAAAGCATAGACCTCAGACTGGCAACCCTGGCCTTCCCTGGAGCTTGTTAGACACATAGACTCTCGGGTCCACCCAGGCCTGCCGGGTTGGAACCTACTTTTCACACGATACCCTGGTGGCCCAGGTGCCCTTTCTATCTGAGAAACACAGGTCTGAAATATTCAGCCTCAGAACCAGAATATCCAAAGAGCTCCCATTTATTTGGGGAACTCCTCCATGTCACCAGTGCTTCCTAACCTTCCCAGGGGCCCTCGTGATCATCATCTTGCAGCCTTGAGAAGCTGAAGTTCAGAGACAGCAAGCCACAGCCCCAGGGACACACAGCTGGCATGACTGGACACTGGACCCTGCCAGGCCTCAGTTCCCTGCTAGGATCATGCAGGTCCCTGTCAATGAGCCGAGGACCTCACTGGGGACTGAGCACGGGTGGAATTGGAAGGCTCCCAGGTGAGTTTTATCAAAGCACTGCTCACCCATGACCATGTCTAAAGCGTCTCTGATTGCCAGGTGGCCTGGGTCCTGTGACCAGGTGCATTCTCTTGCTGGCCCTGAATCAATGGGTCTGGCTCATGGCCTGAAATCTGTGCTTTTGGCAGCTTCCTTAGTGATTCTAGAAGGTTTTTAGCTCAGAGTCAGCTACTGAACTCTTGGAGATACCTGTGTCCTCAGTGGGCACAAGATGGCGGCAGGTGTGTGCGGGGTCAGGGTGAGTCTTCCTCTAATACAGGAAGGGCAGGTGCTCAGCCAACACACTAAGAGACATACGATAATCTGTGGTGTGGAGATTTCACCAGGGGAGCAACCTGGAAAGAGAAGTCTAGACAGGGCTCAAGGGCAACCACTACAATGAGGTTTTAGTTTTTAACTGGATACCATGACCTGTCCTGAGCTTGACATTTGCCTGTCTTTGCTACAAGGTGACACTAACAAGAGTCAGAGAGGTGACAAAGAGCCTCCCAAGAGCCTTCTTCCTGAGGGAACGAGACCAGAGGCGGAGGAAGAGAAGATGGACTGCTTTCAACATTTTCATTTTATGATGGGCCCCCTTCCAGTCTGGAACTGGGACTTTTTTTTCCTGGGTTAGTGCTGTGCAGTCCTGATCTTCCCTTGTGGTGCTGGGAAGCAGTGGCCCTGCAACCAAGAGGGGACACACCTGACACTACTGTATGCTGTGTGACTAGTGCCTTTGGATCGAGGTACTTGGTACAGGCTTTGTGCTGGGTGGTTTTGCTCCAGCTGAGGCTCGTGTGAGTGTCCTAGGCATGGTTAAGGTGGGCTGGTTTTGCCATGGCTTCTGGTAGGTTATATGTGAAAATGCACTTTCACCTCACTGCAGGTGTGGCAGGACAAAAGCCCATCACCAGTCAGGCAGTGCCTGCACATGAGGTTGTCTGAGTTCACATTATTTAATGTCACACCCCTGGAGAGGCTGGTCCTTTGCTGTGTCCCAGTGAACGCCAGCCCATGTCCGAGTTCTCCTGATAAGGCAGAGGCCCCTCTTCCTATGGGACTGAAAACTGAGTGCTTACACGACAGATTTCCTTGCAGCTAGGACATGAGCACGTGACTGAGGCTCAGTCAATCAGAAGAGCTCACTTCCACTCCAGTGCCTGCAAAGAAGCAGCATCCAGCAGGACTTGGGAGACAGGCAGTGAGGGCCACAGCAGATTCTGGGCGGGAAGTGGGGGTTACAGATGGCAGGTGGGGGCTCCAGAGGCAGAGTAGAGAGGACAGGCTGGGGCAGAGTGGCACCTGTGCCCAGCAGCTCTCAATCCTCTGCCACGGAATGTCTATATTATCTCCCATGAGCCACTTAGACTTGCGTTCTAATCTCATCTTTGAAATTCACTGGTCCTGTGATCTTGGGCAGGTCACTTAACCACTCCGGACCTCAGTTTCTCATCCACAAGAGGGGAGAAACGGAGCCCACTTTGTCAGGTCATGTGGATTGAGGTGATAATTGTAAAACCCTCTGCACAGAGCGTGGCACACAGGAAGTGACCCTCATGGCCACATGTCACTGTTCTGTTCCTTCTCTGAGATACCTGGATGGAAAGGCTCGAGAAAGAACACCTTGTGTTTGTCCAATCGTTCTGCCAGACACCCTGCTAAGTGCTTTGCATATGCCATCTTGCTCACTCCTTGCAGCAACACCATAAGGACATTTTTATCCCTTTCATGATGCATAAAAAAGCTCAGATTGGCAAAGCAACATACCCAGACTACAAGGGAGGAGGCAGAAGAGCAATTTTGTCCCAGGTTTCTGTGGTCCCAGGACACTGGTTGCTTCAATACAGCTATCCTGCATTAGGAGTGCCTAGTAATGGTGGTGGTACTTTTCCTCACTCTGGGTCCCTCACTTAATCCAGCCCCCTCTTCCCTGAAGCAGGGAGCCCTCTGCTGATGGAGCTCTGAGCAGTCACTTTCCACAGCTGAGGCCAGGAGAAGACTGGAAAACAGGTATCCTGGGGCTGCCACCACCTGCTAGCTGTGCGGACACACCAGCAGCATCCCGAGTAGACTCTGAGTGTCCTCTGACCCCAGGACTGGATGAGCTGGGAGCTGTCCTCAACCTGGACAGCTCAATGCCAGGTTGCACAGTAAGGGGCTCTGAGTCTTTGTTTTTCTTTTCTGTCTGGAGAACGATGCTTTGTCTCTGTTGGCACAAACACCGGGGCTCACGGTGTGGGTTCATGACTGGCACAGATAATATTACGTACCGTTGACTTCAGACAATGTTTTCCTGATTTTAAAATTAGCCACTTCCCCCTGCTCTGACAAGTTGGTGGCCACACAGGGCATGTAACAGAAGTTCAGAAGGTAGGTGTGCATTTGCTGAGCGAGCCAGCGAGCGAGCAGTGCTACAAATGAATATGAAGGCCCCTGTCCCTGGGAGCCCTGCCCCTGGGTGCCTGTCCCACTCCCGCCCTCCGCACACTGCAGGAGGAGGGTGTGAAGCAACAGCCACTCGCTCCATTAGCTGGCCCCTGATCGGGTGGGACAGAGGCCTCAGTCAACAGCAGGAGAAGCGGTGGAGGGGACAGGGCTGAAAGGGCAGCCCTGGAGGGCTTCATCATGGCTCTGTCCTCGCTTCTCCAGTCAGAGAGGCCACAGCAGGGGAGCTGAGTCACCCCAGAGCTGCCTTCTGAGGGATGTGGGGGTGGGGGACACCTCTTCTTGCCCTAGATGCTTTGTGGGGTCTCCAACCTGCTTATCACCTCTTTTTTTCTGTAAACTTCCCACAAGCCAGAGGAGGGTTCGGCTCTCCCTGTGGCTAATGGCCAGCATTCATTCTATTCCAGGTGACTGGAAGTCTGTCCCACCACTGTAAGGTTCGCTTGGCACAGTGGGGACTCTGGTGGGTTGCTGTTACAGTTGCAGCCCTGCTATGGTCTCAGTGACCACTTCTAGAAGAAACAGACGCCTCTTGTGAGTGACCTAGTGAAACCTCCCAGCACCTTTGTGAGGCAGGCACGGTCCTTATCTCCACTGTGCATACAGAGAAACTGAGACCCAGGGTCACAATGAAGCTGGGCTTGGACCTCAGCCTGCCTGACATTAGTCTCCATTCCTCCAGCACTGGAAGCAGCTTTACCACCCTGATTTGGGGACCTCTTGCCACTAATGTTTGCCCAGCACCCCTATGTGACTTTTCCTCCTCACTTGGCCAGAGGCCAAGAAAGAGAACCGCGAGCCTGTGACTCCATGGCAGGTGGAGAGGACAGAAGTCAGCCCATCCTCTCAGGCTGCAGGGAGAGGGAGAAAGGATGGAGCAAATTCTGGTCCTGAGGTCACAGACAGGGCAAGGCTACAAGAGCACATCATCCAGAATTTTCCAAATAACTTGTTTGGACACACATTTTATGTGTTGCTTGACTGCTCCAGGTTCAAGTCCTGGCTATGCTGCTGCCCAGGAAAGGATCTAGGACGAATCTCAGTGTCCTACTCTGCAATGGTGCTGGTTGTCATGGGGACCACAGTATCGCATCCAGTGCCTGACACAGTCACCTAGAAAGTGTTCACCATGGCACATGGTGGCAGAGGGAGGGAAGCCCATGAGCTCCTCCTGCCATGCTTCTGTCACAAGTGTCAGATGCTGGAGGACTTTCCACACCGGCCAGTCTCTTGCACATCTGTGAGCAGGGGTGCTGGCAGCATTTGCTCCACACCATCTTTTCATGGATGTTTGCAAGTAAGAAATCCTGCAAAGCAGACACCGCGGAGGGAAGCTATGTTCACAGATCAGCAATGTCCTTCTCTGGAGCAAGGGCTGGGCAGGTGTCCTCAAAACTCATGAAAGATCAAGAAGTCATTCTCTGTCCCCATTAGAGGAGCAGACACAAGCTGAAATCTCCATCTGCCTCTGTGCTGTGAAGAATGCTCTTTTGTTTCTGGCCAGGGGTCTCGTGTCTCCTGGGGACGTTCATGACTCTGTGACCAGCTGGTTTGTTAGCCTAAAGTAGGGGACATCTCAGATCCTCACAGTGCTTCTCAAGAGCCATGGCTGAGTGTATTTGGTGGTGATGGCTCATACCTGGAAACCTAGGTACTTAGGAGGATAAGATCAGGGGGATTGCCGTTCCAGGCCAGCCTGAGTAAAAAAGTTCTCAAGGCAGAAGAAAGCTGGACACAGTGATGCATACGTCATCCCATGGTAGTAGGAAGCTTGAATTAGGAGGGTAGTGGTCCAGGCTGGCCTGGGCAAAAAGTGAGACCCTATTTCCAAAATAACCAGAGCAAAAAGGGCTGGAGGCGTGGCTCAAGCTGTAGGGGGCCTGCATAGCAGGTGTGAAGCCCTGAGTTCAAATCTCAGTACCCCCAAAAAAGAGTGTATTTGAACCTGTATTTTTATAGTGTGCTTTTTCCAGACTATAAGTTGCATTTTTTTCACTCCATATGTCTTAAGCATCTTTAAATCCCATTAGATGTTTTTTCTGCAACGTCCCTTTTAGTTGCTGAGGGTGTTCCATGGTGTGAGTGTGACATAACTAACTTGCCCATTCCCTGTTAGTTTGGGAAACAAGGCTGGGACATACAGCCTGACAGTTGCCAGCAGTCACATCCAATACTGCTTCTTCCACACGCGAACGTGGGAGTGGAGCCAGGTCACTTCTCCCCTAGGGCACTGTAGTCACGAGGCTGCCTCAGACTGGGAAGCACCGTCTCTGAGACCGAGCTCCTTCCACGCCTCTTCCTGCACCGTCCGCTGGGATGCTGAGGAGGCCTCCCCAGACTTCACACGTCCTGGACGGAATCTACCCTCTTCCTGTTAAGCTGGCATCCATCCCAGCAAAGGCAGCTCTATCCTTCTAGGTGCGCTGGCCACACCTGGAGTCCTCCTTGACCCCTGTCCCCTCCAAACCCATTAGCAAATCCCATTCGCTCCTTCTTTGATACAGATCCAGCAAGACATTGCCCTGGATCTCTCCAGTGCTGTCTTCTCCACTGTCTCCTTTCCGGTCCTCAAACAACCACATCGGCTCCCAGCTCAGGGCCTTTGCACCGGCTGACTGTTCAGTGTATGTGGAATGCTCTTCCTCAGCAGAGGGCTCCTTTCACCTCCTGCAAAGTTACCTTCTCAGGCAGTCCCTGACTGTCCTGTTTGTAAATGAGCTCTGCCCCACCTTGTGCTCTCCAGCCACCCTCTCATCCTCCCTCGTAGGTCTTCTTCAGCCTCAAGTGGCTTGACATGGTACTTACGTTGCTTTGCCCACTGGGCAAGCTTTCCTAGCATTTCCTGTGTCATGTCCAATACCTCCAGCTGCTCCCAAGCTGCTCCTGCCCCCACCTCCAGCAAACCTCCAAAGAGTGGTCAACTTTACACCTTCACATCTCACGCTCTGCAGGTGGCAGTCAGTGAGGTGACTGAGCTGGATTTGAGGGAGGGGCTTCTCCCCTTACGGAATGGACAGTCCAGTTGGTCATTTGCACTTAAAATATTCTAACTTTTTTTAAAAGACAGGCTTAGTTATGAAATTCAAATGGGTATAAAAAGACAGCCCTGTGTTCTTTCTTTACCCAGAAAACATGAGATTTGAAAGTTCTGGGTTTCCCACACAAGCCCTGGCCCTGAAATCCCTCACAGAGGGAGCAAATGGACCCCAGGTTCCCCTACCACGGGTCTCAGTTCCATTCACCCCAGTCAGAGCAGCAAGGCCCTGTTATTACTTGTCATTTATTATTCACTCTAATGCTACCATTTAATGTCCCACCTCTGTCATTAGGCATGGTGGCGCCAGTCACACTTCTGCTTCAAACTCTCATAAATGAGGCTTTCACAGCCTCACTTACGCTACTGGCCAGTGAATGTGCCCTCAGACCTAGCGCCTCTCCAACACGCCATGATGTGCAGTCAGCCCCTCAAATCCCAAACCCTGGACTGCTCTTCCTGGCCTGATGCCCAGCTGGAAGCAAGAGCCCCTCCACTGGCACCATCACCCGCCTTTCCAGAAACCAAATGGCTGCGTTTGCAAATGAGTGGGGCCAATGGTAACTCCCTCTAACCACCAAGTCCCTGGAGAAGCTGTTCTCGGTGGGACCTTCCTTCTGGAGGGCTCCCTGCACCCGGATTGCCCAGCGAGCCTCGAATTCTGTTGCTGGAACTCTCATGGGCCACGTGACCTCCAGTCCCTGGATTCTCTGTACACCTGGGCCTGATGTGTTATCAACATTAATAAAAGTAGACATCAATAATAGAGCCATTGCTAGCTGACTGAAAAAGACATCTGAGATAGAGGTGTCCCCAAGCATGGTGACGCTTGGTAATGTGCTGTTCTCACTCCTGTGGGCTGCAAGAGGTTAAACAACAACTCATGACCCAGAGCCCAGTTTCAGCCCAGGCTTTCTGCTCTAGAGACCTCCCACTGATCAAAGGGAGACAATTCAATGAGTATGTGTTACTCAACTTTCATTGCTGTGACAAAATACCTAAGAAAAGATCTTAAAATGATGAACGGTTTATTTGGTGGACTGGCTCCACAGCTATGAGCCATGGTGGCCAGAGAGCATGGCAGAGCAAAGCTGTTCACCTCATGGCAGCCAGGAAGCAATGAACAAGACTGGAAGGGGCCAGAGACAAGATATATCCTTCAAAGCTGTGGCCCCAGGGACCCACGTCTTCCAATGGCCTGTTCAGTATGAACTTATCAAGAATTCACCCCCTGATGAGGTCAGAGCCCTCATGACCCAACTGCCTCCCACTAGCACACCAGCTGGGGACAAAGCCTTCATGGGCCTTTTGACGGGACATGTCTTATCTGAACCACAAAGGAGGGATTGTCTGAGTGTCCCCAGCACCATCTTAGATGAGCAAGGATGCTGGTCAAGCCAGTGTGGCCATCTGGTAACCAACCTATAGGCACACACTGACCGCAGCAGACAGAAGCACTGCTCTGAGTGTTCCTGTGTACAAAGCACTAAGAAGCCTCCTTCCCTGCCTGTCACCTTCTGAACCATCCTGTGAGATGCGTGCCATTGCTACCTCCCTCTGCAGATTCAGAAACCAGGACTTAGAGAGGACCGTCACCCACCATGCCCTGCTGGTTAGTGAGGTGCTATAAGTTCTGCCCACCTTCTGAAGGGAGCAGTGACTCTGTCCAGACTGACGGCGTCTGAAAATGAGACAGATGATGCCTGGGATTTGCTCTGAGACAACACGGGACAGACAGAGCAAGAGTGGCCGTGGGTTAATGGTTGTAGAAGCCAGGTCATGGGAACACAAGTTCAGTGTACTATTCCATCTATTTCTTTTTTAAAAAAGTGTTTGGATGCTTCCATGGGAGTGGGGCACCAGTGGCTCACACCTGTAATCCTAGCTACTCGGGAGGCAGAGATCAGGAGGATCGCAGTTCAAAGCCAGCCCAGGCAAATAGATCAAGAGATCCTATCTCAAAAATATCCAACACTAGAGAGGGCTGAAGAAGTGGCTACAGATAGAGTGCCTGCCTAGCACACATGAAGTCCCGAGTTCCAACCCTGGTATTGTCCAAAAAAAAAAGACAGAAAAGCATGACCACAAGAGTTGAGCTCACCTTCCCTGCCCTGTTCCAGAATCTACTCTGCAGCCTTGACGTGAGAGGGGCTTGGGCTCACTGCTCTTCCCCTGTGCCTCATTGAAAGCTTCACCCAGACTGGCAGCCTGAGAGGGCAGAAGCTGCCTTTCCCACTGGCCCCTTTCTGGGCATGAGAGCTCATTTTGGGTCTACTTTCCATAAGGAACATCTCCTCCTGTGACTCCATCCCACAGAGACTGTCCTCCTCTGAGTCCTGCTGCGCTGGTCTGAGTCACCTGTCAGGAGTAGCACAGGGGATGGAGCACTCACACCATGGATGGTCACACCGGCCAGGAGCCTCTGCTTGGGGGTTGGGGGGGAGGTTGTGCAGAGGGCAGAGGGCAGAGGGCAGAGGGCAGCATAGCAGGTGATCCTGACCTGGGTTTCCCCACCCTTGACAATGGCTAGGTCTGCTGATTTTTCAACATAAACCATAGGCCTGGAGCTTCTCTATTTAAAAATGGAATAGCTTCAAATCTTTAGATGTTGATCCATTTGAACTCTTTAGAGTGACCTTTTGCAAGATCACTAAAGCAGCCCATGGCCCAAGTGACTGTGGGTCACCAGACTGTAACCTCTGTTCCAGCTGGTGAGAAAGGCTGGTGGTGGTCAGTTCCGTCGGTTCCCAGAATCACACGCGCGTACACACAATGGCTTCTTATTAAATTCAGACAGAGTGACAGATCTCAGACCTGGAAACCATGGCTGACCAGATGGACCGGAAGCTCTAGCCACACAATAACACCAGAATGGCTGCCTCCCAAGCAGCCCCTCAGTCTGCAGAGGGTCCCAGAGTGGGCTGGTCCCAACTGGCACAGACAGAACGAAGTCAGCAAGAAGGTTGCGCTGGGAGGTTTCCACCTGATGTGCTGCTGCCCTCAGGGGATGCCTGAAAACTTCTGCAGACATTTGGGGTTGTCACAATGAGGGGGGCTGCTGACATCTAGTGGGCGGGGCCAGGGATGCTGCAGAACAGCCTACGGTGCACAGGACAGTCCCTACCACGAGAAAAATCTGCTCAGTCCCCAAATGCCAACAGTGTGGAGATGCAGGAACCCAGGGGCAGGGAGTTATGAAGTCCAGACAGACCGTGCATCAAACGTGACTCTGTTTCCGGTCACTGTCACCTTGATTTTCTTATGGGATATCCTCACTGACTCTCATGTTCCTCACCTGTAAACTGGGGTTAGTGAAAGTGAAACTTCTTTCTAAGGTAGGTGTGAGGTTCCAGTGAGACCATGTCTGTGAAACGCACAGAGGGCGTCCTCAGTAAAAGCCAGCGACTTTCCCTCTCCATCTGTCGGTCTATTTAATCATCCATGCAAAGGAAAGGGCTCTGTGCAAACTTATTTATGGGCCTCAAGTTCAGAATCAGTCGAGCCCTGGCACAGTGACCTTCCACACCTATGAAATGAGTCAGCCTGGTAGTTAGGCTGGTAGAAAGGACATTTCTTTCTCAAGTATCCTCTTGTGGCTGGCATCTTATTAGCAATCGTCCCATCGAGAGTTGCACACCCTGCTTCCCCCAGCCCGCAGAGCAAGGATGAAGACTGTCAGAACGAACGATGAGCACGTATCACTCTCTGTCCTGTCTCCCTCCTCACCCACCTTGTTTGATGTGAGTCTATAACTGCTTATAATGGAAAAGGCAGGCTTGGCTCTGTGCTCTGGTGAACATGCCAGAGGCTACGGAAGGGGTCTGACAGGAGCCACCTTCCCTGGCACCAGGGGACTTCGATAGGGACAATGTCACTAGGTGATGGGTAAGGATTGGAAGCCTGGCTGGTTATCCCAGAGGGGAGGGCGGAGGTGGTGGTGAGAGAGGTGAAGGACGATAATAAATGGATGACACCCACTCCAAGGGGATTTGGCTCTCAAAGGAGTGTCTTACTCAGGCCATTGCGAGGTGGGGGAGGAGATTTCTCAATTAGAGAAATTAAGGGCTCACCTTCAGGACTGGCATTGAATCTGGACCCAGAGGGAGGAAAGTGTTCTCGAAGTTCCATGAACTGAACTGAACAGGTTCCATGCACAAGTGGAGGCAGGCAGGGCCCTGGCTGGAATCCCAAAGATGTCATTATCTCCGAGAGGGGTCCCAGCCCGACCAGAGGTGGAGCTCTGTATCTATCTGGCTCAAGGAAGGGCTGCTGAGCCAGCCTGCTGAGGGACGGGGCGGGAGCCAGTGTTCTAAACATGGACCCTTGGGACAGCGGTGGCAGGAAGGCATCTGTCCTACCGTGAATCCCGTGAATCCCAAGAATCCCAAGAGCTGCATCCTTCAAGAGGGAGGGCAGAAGGATCTGTTCTCTCTGGGGACTCAGAGCCTTTAATGTGCGTCCTGCTTTGGGCCACCTGACCAAGTATGGCTAGACTTTGGAGTTGGCTGGAGGCAGGGAACCTGGTTGGTAGCTGGAGGCTGAGACGTGGTGCCCAGGGCAGAGAAGCAAGATTCTTACTCAGGCACCAAGAGCAGAGGCTACAGGGCAGGAAATCGGGAAGAAGCAGGGGGGCTGATAGGATCTGAACCCACGCCCATGGGGGAGGCCTGCCTGCCACTTGACAGGATCCCAGCAACAGTTACAATTGGAAAAGACACAGCCGGATCTGCTAGATACTGTGTGAGCCGTAACTCAGCCACTGTGGTGACAGCAGTGCTACTTTTACCTCCACCTGCTATAAGCAAACCGAGGCACGGAAACCCAAGTCTTAGGAGTGGAGTCTGCACCTCCTCCCAGCCTCAGCCTTGCCACAGAATCCCCTAGAAACTCGTCCTCCTGTGGGCACATGTCCGAAACACCATCCTGCCTTCGTCCTATAGTCTTACACCTAAATTTATTTTATTTAGTAACACTCTCTCTTCAAGGGCTGGGAGCATGGCTCACGTAGTAGAGCACCTGCCTAGCAAGCACCAGGCTATGAGTCAAACCCCAGTGCCACCAAAAAAATTAAACAAAACAAAAATCCCCAAACTTTTCCTTTAAACAAAATCAAATGCAGAAGCGCAATAGGGGATATAGGCAAAAACAGAGCAGTTTGTAATTCTTAAAAAACAAAACAGACTCTTTGAAGGGTGCGCTATATTTTACTCATCTGATGGGCAAACCAGATGGGAGTGGATGCCTCGCTGTGCTGGCGAGGGTGTGGGAAACAGGCACTCCCAGGGGCGAGGTGCTGCGAGGTGCACCTCCAATCTTTTTGGAGGGCAGTTATCTGTGAGACATCACCAGCCACATCCCCTGTGCCCCAGAAGGCCACTTCTAGGAATTTAGCTTACAGAGAGAGTTGCAAAAGTGTTTCAGGGTTTATGCTCAGAATGTTTGTCTCGTCATCTTCTGTGACAGCACAAACGCTGAAACCGTCTGCAAATCCACACAGAAGATTGAACCCGAGCTAGTTCCACGCACTACACCATTCCTCAGCTGTGCAGCAGAGCGCACCCGATCGGTGATCTTTCATTTAGGAAAAGGCTTCCATCTTAAAGGATCAGCGTGAGTAATTTTTCTGCATGGGTACACCTGTGCAACCACCGCTGCCACCCAGAACTTTTTCATCGCCTGGAAGCCCCTGATGTCCCTCTTAAGTCACACACCTATGCCCCTCGTAGGTCCTCGACTTCAAGGACTGTGGAGTAGCTCTGTGTGTTCCTGAACCTTGTGGAAAAGGATCACAAGCTTTTGAAATGCATCCACGGATCAGAACTGTGCTCATTTTTACGGCCGAAGAGGAGTGCCTTGTGGGATGTCACGTGATTTGTGTCCACTCCTGCGTGGGACATGGGTTATTTCTGCTTTTGTGTGTGGGTGTGTGTGTGTGTGTGTGGTGCTGGGGTTTGAGCTCAGGGCCTACATCTTGAGCCACTCCATCAGCCCCTTTTTGTGATGGGTTTTTTTAAGATAGGGTCTCACCAACTATTTGCCCAGACTGGTTTCAAACCTTGATCCTCCTGAGCTCTGCCTCCTGAGTAGCTGGGATTACAGGCGTGAGTCACCAGTGCCTGACTTATTTCTGCCTTTTGACTAAACAGTCAAACTTCCTCACAGGGATCGTTCTGTGGGCAAATGGCTGCCTGGTGGCCAGAGGGGTTTAACTTCAATAAAGGGTTTAACTGACAAATGCTGTTTCCCAGGGGCCGTGTGGAAGGGTTCCCCTTACTCCTTGTCCTCGTCACCAGTTCATGATGTCAGTGTTTGAGTTAGTCATTCTGGGTTAGTGTGGAGTGGTTTCTCATGGTTCAAAAAGTATTTTTAATGGAAAGAATCAGTGTGCAAAACAATAGCTACCTTACGACATCTTTTGAGTAGCATGTGACAGGGTATTTTACAACAAAAGTACGAATATATGAAAAGATTCCTAAAGAAATTTCCTGAAATAATAATGCATACTCATGAATTAAAATGGGAATTGAGGTAAGGAGATAAGACTTGACTTTTTGTTTATTTCTGGAATGTTTAATTCCCTGATCATATCAAGCCTCAATTCTATACTAATCTGTTGATAAAAAGACAGGCCTGGGAGGTGCCTAAGAATTCATGTGTCAGACACTCAGCACTCCACGTGCATCCTTCCTTATGTCTGAGACATGGCTGAAACACTGGTTTGACTTGTTTGAATTTCAAGAATAGTTCAAGGAAAACTGGGCACGATGGCACATACCTGTAATCCTGTAGCTACAGGGGAGGCAGAGATCGGAAGGATCAAGGATCAAGGCCAGCCTGGGGAAATGGTTAGCAAGACCCCCATCTCAACCAATAAAAAGCTGTTTGTGTTGTCACATGCCTGCCATCCCAACTATGTGGGAAAGATAAGTGTGATCCAGGCTGGCCCAAGCATAAAAGTGAGACCATATTTGAAAAACAGCTAAAGCAAAAAGATCGAGGGACATAGCTCAAGTGGTAGAGCCCCTGCCTAGCAAGCACGAGGCCCTGAGTTCAAACCCCAACACCGCAAAAGGTACCAGAAAGAAAATTAATCCTAAAGCTTCATGATAAGCACCCCCGTTTTAAAACTGTAAATCGGTTGTAAATCAGTCCCCGCCAAGCTTGACACCTTCCCCTCTCTGTCAGTCCTTTTCTGGGCTTCTGCGTGCTTTAGGTAGTTGGTACCTGTACTGGCTCTGTTATGTATCAATTTTAAAGTCCAGCAGAGGACTGGGGTTGTAGCTCAGTGGTCAGGGGCTTGCCTAGCCTGCTCAGAGTCTTGGGTCTAGTCCCAGCACCACAAAAAAGTAAAATAAGCCAGGTGCCAGGGGCTCACGCCTGTAATACTAGCTATTCAAGTGGCAGAAATCAAGAGGATCAGGTCTGAAGCCAGCTAGGCAAATACACATCACAAAAAAGGGCTGGTGGAGTAGCTCAAGGTATTGGCCCTTAGTTCAAGCCCCAGTACTGAAAAAAAACAGTCAAAGTCCATACAGCCATGATACAAGTTCATTGATGAGGACTCAGGCCTCCTACTGACAGAATGATTCTTCTCGGCTCTTGGCTCTGTCCTCTGGATTGTCAGATCTATTCGGAACCAGTCTTCCCCTGGGTTTGCGGCTGAGTGTTCATTTCACCTTGTGCTATCTCTTCCCTATTCAGTTCAAGCTGGCAGTGTTTCTGCTGCTGCACTTCTCTTAAACCTTTTGTGTGTCTCCAGTGACTCTTACTGAGATTCACTCCATTAGACAGAAGTCACGCCCACGGATCTTTCCTGTGCTTGGGTTCTATGAAGTGACTGCCAACTCTACCCTACAGAGTTCTAAGGTCTTAGTAATTTCACAATTATATTTGCATCTTTTCCTCAAAGCATTTTTATGACCATAGGTTAGTTGTTCAGTGGGGATGCATTGTTGACGCTCCTTTTTTAGCTCCAGAGTATGTGTGTTTGACCGAACTTTGAATCTTATCTTTGCCCTGAAGCCTTTTTAATTTTTTTCACCTTGTCACTTGGAGAAGCTGGGAATTTTCAAACCCTGCAGTACCTGCCTGTTTTGTAATAAATAGATCTTTTTGTTGTACCTTGTCCCTTTCCTCTGATATTTTACTGTAAGGAGCAAAAAGAATGAAGGTGCACTGGACCTCTGGGCTTGGAAGCCTCCTTAGCCAGAGCACCCTACAGTGAGGTCCCTTTTCTACTGTCCCCAGCACTCGAATGTGCTCTGCCTTCAGGATCCTCTGTCCACATCCAGGCTCCAGGCCATTTCCTCACTGGCAGCCTTCTAATGCTGTCCTGTTTCTGTAGCCGCTGCAATACCGTTCAGGTGTCACAGACACTTTCCAAGTCTCTGCTTTTGCCCATGTCTGGACCCCACACCTCCCTGCTTTCGCTATAGGGGCAGCTCACTTCCAGGGAAGTTGGGGGACAAAAGTGACTTTGGAAATGGAGATGGAGAGCCACCTGCAGGAGGAGGACAGTGCTCTCTACAGGAAGGGGACCTGGGAAAGAGAGTGGCTTCCTGCTTCGGTGACTGTCCTCCTCGAACAGCAATGTGGGGTTTGACTGTGTCTCCACTTGCATCAGACGTGTGTTTCTCTGGGCAAGTCGCCACTTTTCCGCCCTTGGTCACCTTGGCTGTACAATGTGGCTGGTGTAGCACTCTCTGGGTTGAGTCACTTAAAATTATGTCATGCCACTTGTGCGAGGCATTTGCAAAAGCGCTTGCTGCACAGCACTTAGTGACCATGAGCTGGCATTATGGTCACCCACTCACAAAACTCACAACACGTACAGTGGTCATGCAAGGGTGGGACTCCTGTATCCTACAGAACTTGACGCTCTTATGGTAACAGTTACTCTGTGACAGGCCCAGCCCTCAGCGTCAGGTGCAGACTCCCAGATGGAGGCTTGGAGGGCTCGGGGTGAAGTCCCTGCCTGCCCTGCTCACAGCTCACCTTCTGGGCTGGGCTCACAGACAGGGAGGAAGATGAGTCCCAGGCCTATCCTTGGAAGCCTCCAGCCACACCGCCAGCCAAAAGGCTCTGAGCTCTGGGAACCCAAGACCAGTGGCAAGGGCACAATGGTGGACGAGCCTGGCATGCCACACTGTGGTGGCTGGCTGAGAACAGGGAGCCACAGGACACGGGTTCCCCTGCCTGGGTGCAGAGGTTTGGTCTGCACATTCCATGACACTAAGGCCTCAGTGATTTCCACCTATAAAATGAGGGAATGGCAGTGACAACCCTCACAGGTTTGTAAGCAAGATTCTATGTGTTGTTCAAGGATGAATTTTTTTAAAACTAAAATCATATCTCTTCTACAAATCCAAAATAAAGGTACCTCAAAGATGTGCGCGAACTCATCAGTTAACAAGGGGCCCAGCTAAGCTGTCAGCCACGGTTCAAAGGAGAATTCAAATGCACATGGATAAGCGGATAAGCGATCGGAAGTGCTGAGATGAATTTGCCAGTAGATGGGAACAGAGGGATAATGGTGTCCCAAGGAACACAGCTCATTTGCATATCTATGGATGAACTCATTTGCATGCTATCAATAAAGACAATGGAAGCTTGGCTGCTATAGAATCCATGACTGAAGGCTACCTTAGCGGGACCCTCAGAAGTCTTTGTCCCTGTCACAACTTTTCCAATGGGACCACAGCTTAAACCACTCAGCACCTTCAAGTTCTCGGTCAACATCATTATGGGACAGTTAACCCCTGCAGTCAGCATCTTTCCCGAGCTGTCCCACGCATTAGGGCGGGGGAGCAGGTAGGGCTGGAGAGAGACGACCACAAAGCAGCTCACAGCTTTGCTTTCGCTGTTTGACAGGGTTTGAGGCTCAGCTGACTTAGGGCTTTGGTTTGGGGTCTTCTTGGGCTCCCTGGTTTGTGTCTACTGAGCCTCTGTCACTGGCTTGAAAGACCTGAGCACAGACTGTGGGTCAGTCCTGGCCCGGCCACATCCCCTCAGGAGTCCTTCCCTTGACCTGGCCTGTGGGTGCTAAGCTTGGGCTCTGCAGGCCTGCTGAACCTTTGCCTCCGTTGGCCTGAGCCTTGGGAGGAAAAACAGCAGCAGGGTGGCAGGGAAGTCCCATGGTTGAATGCATGAACAAAAATATCCCAAAACCCCCTGCACTGGATTTTGTTCTTCTTGGTGAATCCAGGAAGAATGTGTGTGGTCCCAAGTTTACCTGCACACAGCATCTCTTCCCACTGTTCCTTCAGCACCCAAAGTAGGACCTCTCCTCAGGCCCTTTGCACATGCTTTCTGTCTGCCTGCAAGGCTAGTTTGCATTCAGATCTGGGCTCAATGGCCTCAGACCTTCCTGGTTGGTCCTATTTAAAGGGCATCCCTTGCACTCCCTGCCTCTTTCCTGCTTTTCTTCTTCATGGTTCTGTTCTCATTCAGTGTTTGTCACCTGCCTCCTTCCCCAGGGCGTAAGCTTCATGAGGACAGGGATTCAGTCTGTCTTCTTTTCTGTGGCATCCCCAGTGTAGAGAACAGTGCCTGGCACACAGCAGAGAACAGTGCCTCCACAAAGCCTGTTTCTGACAGTGAGTGAATTGTAGCTCATAGATGCATTCCTAGCACCTGTGGGCCTCCTGCCTGCCACGGTCACTTGCACTGTCATTTGCGTGTTTGTCTGCATATCGTTGCTTCCTCACGACAGTGATAGAGCAGTGTCCATCCTGGGTCCCCAAGTCCAAAATATTTGCTCTCCAGACTTAAAGGGAAATGCCCGCCATGTCTTGAAGAGTATGGTCGAAGGTTGAATGCGGCTCCTGCATAAAGTATTCAATGGGCTCCCGTTTGTGTTAGTCACTTCTTGTCCTGTGACAAAGTACCAAAGAAAAACAATTTTGAAGAGGAAGGATTTATTTTGGCTTATGGTTTCAGTTCTTGGTCACTCGACTCCGCTTTTTCTGGGCCCATGTGTGGGAAGGCCAAGCATCATGGTGGAAAGACACCTCAGGGAGGACAGAGAGAAGGAGGGAAGGAGGGGCCAGGCCAGGACCCTTCAAAGACCTGCCCCCCCTCCCCCCCCATGACCTACCTCTCCCAGCCAGCCCCACCTCCTAATAGTCCAGTGTGAACTCCTCAGTGGATTAATCCATTGGTGAGGGAAGTCAGCTCATTGCCTTGTGTTTTTGGTACTGGGGCTTGAACTCAATAATTATTAATTCAGAGGAAGAAGTCAGGACAGTCACACAGCACAATAGTGATTGAGGCTCTGTTTCACTCTTCTATAATTTCAATATTTTAAAATAATAAGAATGATTACTGACACATGACAAAGTTATTAAGAAAGAAGAAAATTGTGACTTTAAATATTGGAATTAGCACAGAGACCCAAGAACGGGCTGGTCACCAGACAGGCTGAAAGTCAGACATGCTCTCATTTCCTTCATGCCAGGCTTTATGGGGTCCTGAATAGGACACCTGAGCAGGTACGTGGTGGGTGGTACTGGGACCCGATTATCTTCACTCTCTCCCCAAGTTTCAGCTACCCAGGGTCAACTGCCATCTGAAGATAGTAAGAGGAAAACTCTACAAAGGATTCACAAGTTTCTGCCGGTGCCATTCTGCATGGCATGGTGAAACCTTGTGCTGTCTGCTCTGTCCACCCTAGACAAGAGTCATCCTTTACTCAGCGTATCCACGCTGTATACATTGCCAGCCCGCTCATCACTTAGTAGCTACCTCAGTTTTCGGATGGACTGTCCTGGTATCACAGTGCTCTTATTTTATTTAACAATGGCTCCAAGCACTAGAACAGTGCTTGAAACACTGTATCAAACAGGGCATGAAACAGGGGGACTGATGACTCTGCTGATATGTGGCAGCATTGCAGGCCATGTGGGAAAAAACACAGTTTATATAGTACAGTATTCAGGCCTCCCGTGGGGGTCTTGGAATCTGTCTCCCAGAGACAAGGGGAGACTTCAGAATAGGCCAGGTCAGAGTCACTATGTAACCAGCCCAGGTCAGGCTGGATGGGTCAGCTACCTGGTGCCTCTGGTCTCCTGGGAAGTGCTTAGTCCCAGGCCCTTCCTCTCCCTGAAAAGACCAGAAGCTCTGGGCTTGCCCTGGCTCTCTCCTGGCCCTTTTCTCCCTCAGGGAAGGCCGGGCAGAAGGTGATTACTAGGGGACTCCCCTCCCACAGAGTGGGGCCTGAGTCCACACTAGTGACTACCCTCTGCTCTCGCCCCTCCCCACCCCAAAGCTGCCCAACCCTGGGCTCCTGGGCCTCGCTCCTTGGAAACTGCTGAATCTTCCCTGGCCTGGACACTTCACAGGAATTCCCAAGCCAACTGGATCTTGAGTTTGGAAATATGGTCGCCTTTCTCACACCAGGCCCACTCCTGGCTGCAGTGCAAGTGAGAGCATTGAAAGGCATGCATTGGCTCACCTGACTGCAACCAAAGCAGGTGTGTGGCCCAGCCCCCAGCTCTGGGGTCAGACAAACAGGGGTTTGAGTCCCACCTCTGCTCAGCACCCCATCCTACCTTTGAAATACAGTGCAGGTGCTTACTGATATGTTCATAAAACCTAACCATGGATTAACTTCCCAACCACAGGCTAACTACTGTGGGTGCTGAGACCTGTGCTTTCTCACTTATTTTGTTATTTATTTATTTAGAGACAGACTCTCACTCTATAGCCCAGGCTGATTTTGAACTCATGCTCCCTTTGCCTTAGCCTCCTCAATGCTGGGATTGCAGGTATGCACCTGTCTGTGCCTTCATTTACTAAGTTTGATGTGAAAGTAAGTTTCCCAAGCAGTTATAGAGGTCCTAAGGTGGCCTGGACCCCGTGGTCTCTTTGCAGAGTAAAATCAAATCATGAAAATAAAAATTCTGTCCATTGTCCAGTAAAATAAAAATTCTGTCCAGTGCCTGGAGAGCGCAGTGTCACTCACTGTATTTTCCGTGATCAGGACCTTGGTGCCGGCGGGTGCGTGGCCGAGGGAGACTGTGCTGGGGAGCCCTGCCCTTGGTCAGGGCGGAGATGCTTGGATTACATTGTTCCGGTTCTGCTGAAGACACGCACCTTCCAACAAATCTCAAATTTTCCCTTTTCCACCTGAATTGAGCACATTCGCGTTTGCCTGATTTTTTTGGCACCATCGATTTTTGGGAGACAGAGTTGCACAAAGTTAAGGGCAGGGAAACACTCAGCACATCACAGGATGGTTTAAGCCCAGTTGAGGGTAGCATGGAGCCGACTGAGAGCTTCGACCACCGAGCTTCTGACTGCTTGTGGCGATTTAAATTGTATGGTCTTGAAATTTCTTTTTTGTTGTTGTTTTTGTTCTTGGATGGTGCTTGGTCAAAACCATGTGTACTAAATCTGCAAATCAGGTGAGTTTAGCATTCCCAGTCCACCATCATAGCTACTAAATCTGTCTGGGGGCCATTTCCAGCCTCTGCTTTTTATTGTGGGACCCAGGAGAGTCATTTAACCAATCTGAGTCTCGCTCCCTCTTCTGCAGGGTGGGGATACTGACAGCACCTGCCTTGTAAGGACTGAGCACTGAGGCATTTAGCAAAGGCAAGCACAGTGCACGGTGAGCGTTGGCACATGTCACCCTGTCATTATCTTTATCTTATAGCTATGCTGAGGGAGCAAGGCGGAGGCCGAGAACCTCTGTTTTGTTCCTAGACATGTATAGCAAACGCCCTCTGTGCCATGCCAGCATGGTTGGAGTATAGCCTCCACCTCACTGGATGCCCCTCTGTGTCTGGTACTTCTCTAAGTGGGAAGCAGGACCAGATGGACAGCCACCAAGACAAAGTCCTGGGGTCCAGGTTCTGCTCTGCCAGTCACAGTTGTAGGGGCGTGGATAGGGTCCAGCTTACCTGCAGGTTAGATTCCACCTGAAGCAAAATGGCCTGTGGCCATGGCAAGCACCAGGTGCTGTCAGGACTACGGAAATATGACATCAACCACAACTCCAGTTTGCCTTCATGCTTGCTCAGATGCAGACCCCAGGTGCAGTGAGAGGTAGGAGGAACTAGGGTTGGGTGACAGGTGGGGTTGTTCCATAGGGCAGAGCACCCTGCAGTTCTGGCTTCTTTCCCATATTAAATATGCCATGAGTGCTTGTGACTTGGTGAACACTGTGCCAGGCAGATGTAGTCCCTCCCTGGAGAGCTCATGGAACAGAGAGACTCATGTCACACAGCAATGTCTGTTTCCCCAGTGTCACAGGGAAGAGCAGGTGTCACATGGTTGCCCAAGGCTCAGGCTACTGGAAGGATTGGCTCAGCTGAGGTTGCACCCCAGTTTTCGCTCCACCCCAGGTTGTAAGCACCAGGCCTTGGGGTGGCCTGTGCCAACTTCTTGAGGCTTCCCAGCAGGGCTGGGGTTGGAGGTGCAGTACAAGAAGCTGTAGCTCCAGGGCAGACACTTGACCTCCTTTGCCTCAGTTTCCACACTCAGAGCTGAGGAAAGGGGGGCTGCTGAGGTACATAATTACAATTTGTTCATTGTGAGCGTTGGGCTGCTTCGATCAAAGTCTTCATGCATTCTGTGTGTTTTATTATTGTGATCACAGCAGTTCTGGAGGAAATTCAAAGCAATGTTTTATAACCCAAATTACAGAAGTTTCTCCATTCAGGAGGGAATATCCCAGAGTAATTAGGCTGGACACTGGCAGCAGCCCAGCCAAGAAACTCTTGACCTGGGAGAGGCAGAGATGGGAGCTCTGTCCCCTATGGGAAGGCAGCTGCTGTCCATATGCAACCCAGTAAGTCACGGGTATAGACTCGAGTTACCCCAGGGTGGTCCCTGACCTGCAGAGCAGAGGAGGAGGAGCTGAAAAACATGGGAGGTGAACTTGCACAGCATGTGCAACCTGGATAATCAGCCTTGAGCCTTCCTGGAATGTGGGGCCGTTCAGGGCCTGAGCTGGGGGTTCCTGTGTCCTGCTCCGCAGCAGTAAGAGGTCCTCAGAGAGCAACAGAGCCATCCACTCATGGGGCTGGGACAAGAAGGATTTTTCTTTCACACTTGAATCATCCCTTGGGACAGACCTGGGTTTCCTGACCACATTCCAGGTTTTCTGAGGGAAGACTGCTGTCAGTCTTTCACCCTGTTTCAGACAGGAGTGCACATGGCTGCAAGTAACATGAACCATCAGCATTTCCCACAGGACGAGGACCTGGGAGGAGGTGACCACAGGGACCAGTTCAGTGACTCAACAGGGTTGGTGCCCCAGGTTCTCTTGGGAAGTGGTTGATACCAGCAATGCATCGTTTCTGAGTTCAGGACAGGAGGAAGGAGTAAATGGTATCAGCTGCATCTGTCCCTTTGTCAGAAAAGCAAATGCTTATCCACACAGCGGTCACATTTGCCTATAATCCCAGTACTCAGGAGGCTGAGGCAGGAGGATCTTAAGCTTGAAGTCGTCTGGCTACATAGCAAGACTCTGTGAAAAAACAAAAGAAAAAAGAAATAGAAGGAAGGAAAAAAAGAAAGGGAGGAGGAAGGCAAGGAAGGAAAAGGGAAGGAAGGAAAGAGGAAGGGAAAGGAGGAAAGGAAAGGGAGGGAGGGAAGAAGGGAAAGGGAGAGACGGAGGGAGGGAGGAAGGAAGGCAAGTACTTCCCCAGAAATGGCCTCAGGGCGTTCACCCATACTGTTCCCACTCTTAGGAGTGCCCTTCCATTCCCCAGAGGCATTTTTCAGTCTCCAGAGGACCCCCACCCCCCACATTCCATTCAGGAGCACCTTCAACACCTGTAACTGATTATTTGCACAAATCTTTCTCACATCTGTGTCCCTCAGTGGGCTGAAGAACCCCTGAGATCAAGGACTTTGCTCAGTCTCATGACCCCTGGGCCCTGCACTGTGCCAGGCCCACAAAAGGGGGACAATTGAGATTTCCATGACTAAGGCCTGATTTGCAACAGTCTGCTGCCTGCAGGCCTCAGTTTCCCTGCTTGCTCTGGTGGGAACCCTGGAGGGGCCCTAGTGCTTCACCTGTATCTGAAGGTGCTGGCTGCCCCTCTGGGCCCTGGCCTTTCACTCCGCTCCATGAGGGGAGCACCCAGGTTGTATTGGGTGCAAGGTCCCCAGGCTGGACCGACTGCCCTTTCACTGCCCTTGTTTTCCAAGTGGCCATCAGGGCTCAGTTGAGGAGGGACTGAACCAGCCAAGCTGCTCTTCCCCTGGCTGCTGGCCACATCACACTCATCCAGAAGACATGCTGAGTCTCCTGTGTGCAGCTGGCAAAGGATGACCTCTTGACACAGAGTCCTTAGCTCACAGGCTGCTGAGAGGCACAGGCTGAAGAGGGCACAGAGAGCAGAAATACAGGCAGGGCAGCTCCACTGGGTTGGGGACACCAGCTCTGTAGCCATGGTTAGAACCAGAAGAGCAGAGTTGTCTGACATTGCCTTGTCTCATCCCATCTGACCCCCACGCCCTCCCCCATCTGACCTCCACATTTTCCCTGTAAGATCTGTGCCATGCTCACCACACCAGACACCATAAGGTCTCTTGGAGGTGGGGCCCTAGGACTTCTCTTGCAAGCACTGTCTGGCTTTAGTAGAACCCTGGAGAAGAAAACCGGGGTCACAAGTCACAGGAAGTCTTAAGACATTTTCTGTCCTTTCCCTCCTGGTGCCTGCCCTTCAGACAACATGCAGAGAGCAGAGATGCTCAGCCTCCACGGATGGGGAGTGGGGGAGACTGGTGACTCTTCTAAGTCCAGTTTCTCAGGCCCGTTTTCATACTCTGAAAAGGGCAGCAGTGTGCCTGTTGTGAAATCCTGGCAGGGGCCTGCTTTTCCTGTTGGGGAGACAGGTGAGGAGCTTTTGAAACTGGGCAAAGGAGCGCGGGAAGACCCTGCTCGCTCTCCAGGCCTAGGCCCCTGCTGGGTCTGAGGACTTCCTGTTGCTGTCCTGCATCTCAGGACACACTTGGCCACCTCTGGAGACTGGTGTTAATTTGTGGAGTTCTTGCCACTTCTGAACCCAAACATGCATTTATGATCTCTTTTCTGGGCTGTCTGTACCCAACAACGTCCTGAGTTGTGCAAGCAGCAGCTGGCACTGTCCACAGGTTCTGCACAAAGCCCATTAAGGGAAGAGGGTATGGCAAGCCTTGGTGGCACTGCCCTAATTTATCTTTTGACATTGCAAACGTCACACGGGGCTGGATGCTGTTCGTGACCGCGCCTGTCCAATTGGGCCAGGAGAGGGCAGTGTTTTGCCAAGCAAAAGGCTCAGAAAAGTAGAGAACCAGGGTGGGAGCAGAGGAGGAGCAGTCCAGGGCTGGGACTGTCCAGCTGTCCACACTACCCTCATGCGACAGAATGGCTTTGCCACCCTGCTGGCCAGGTCTCCCAGTGTCCTTCTTACCAAGGACCAGGGGAATAATGACTAATTCAGGCCTTTGATTCCTTCAACAAATGCCTGCAAGTACGAGCAGGAAAGCCAGGAGCAGTTACTGTTCCATATATATATATATATATGTTTATATAGTCTCCAAAGCAAATTATAATGAATGTGAGATGAAACTCATGAGCGATTTTGTTCCCAGATGCCGGAGAGGCTGGCAGCATGTGACAGAGGACATCCAGCATGAAGAGCAAATCCTGATAAGGTGTGTGATTGGGCAAAGCAGCCTCTTGGGTTCCTCAATTGGAAAGTGGGGCTCACGAGACAAAGAGTCCTGAAGGTAGGGATGGTTCAGGTGGGTGGGAGTCACCAACCATTGCTGGTGCAGGTGAGGTTTGGGCCAGCTAGTTTCGATGTGCATTTCTTGGCATAGAAGACCTTCCCAGGGTGCAGTCAAACCCAGTGCCCAGATACGGTGGGAATGTGGAGGCTTGGGTGTTAGCACTGTGTCACGTCCAGTACCCCTGGTAATATCGCCTACTCTGCTATCCTGGAAAAAAATGCTGAGCTGTTTTGTATATGCAGTCATGCACTGCAAGGCCTATACGATTGTAGCACCCAGTGCCCACACTGATGTTCGTACAGTGAAAGAATCACCAAATGGTGCATTTCTCCAAGGCCTCAGGGGTGGGAGGGGGCTGCTCCACTCCCAGCCTGCCCTGGGAAATCCCAGGAGACCCAGGATCTGGTCACGTTTGTGAGTCACTGGGTTTTGATCCTGAGGAGAGGAGTAAGGGAGATCCTCTCCTTCAGGGCCAAGGTCATCTGCCTACCTTTTGGAAACTTGGGATTTCAGGTTTCAATGACCTGAGGGTGGGGACAGCCCTGGTTCCAATCCTGTGCCTTGGCAGAAACGAGTGGAGCCTGTCCCCCTACTTGTGTTCAAAGGGATGGAGTCCTCTGTCCAAGTACAGCTCCTCCCCGTTTGTACTGGACGGTTCTTTTGAGTATCCATAGTCACAGAGAAACCAGGAAGAGCCAGGCAGGAGCAGCAAACTAAAGGTTCTGGGTTGGCAGCAGAGCCCTCACCCCTGCACACACCCATCTCACCAATTCTGATCTTGCATAAGCCAAAGACCCCCAGGACCCCAGGAGGAAGACACCACTATGAAGGGCCCATGGTCACACCCTGGATAGGGACAGGTCATCTGGCACACTCCCTCCCTCAGCATAAGGCTGGCTCCCCAGGGACTTTTCGTAAGGAGTCGCTCTGTGGTGCCCAGCAGGCTGGCTTCGGGCACTGGAGATTGGGGGACTGGAAGAGTCCCAGAGCCCCTTGGGCTTAAGTGAAAGTCAGGACCATTGCTTTCTAGACTGGAAGACCAACTCCCTGGATTCAACACTGTAGTCCTTATGGCCTTGACCCACTCAAGGCCAGCCCAGCCTGCCTTCTGGGGCCACAAATGGCAGTGAACTCCTGAGATGCCAGCTTGGGGCAGAAAGTACTGGAAGGTGTGTCCCAGGTGGAGCCTGAAGCGTGAGTGGCCTCTGCTTTAAAACCAGACTTGGTAGTGGAGCCGGTGGACTTGCACTTGATCTTGGGCTGTCAGCCGCTCCGGGCAAGACATTGGGCCTGTCAGCCCATGCGATGCTGGGGACCACACAGTTTGGCATGAAGAAAGCTGTCACTATGAACCCGCAGCATGAATGCTCTTGTCTCCCAACCCGGTTGGCAGATCCACAGCTGTGAGTCACAAGTAACTGCAGGTCTTTCTCGAAGCCTGGGGGTGCTCCATGAGGCCGCCATTTCTGTGACATTGAAAACGAGAGGAGCTGAACTTGGAGGTGACATTGGGGGGGGCTCTTGCTTCTGTGTGCTCTTCTTTAAGCTACCTCCAAATGCAGCAAGGTCCTCAGCCTTCCTGAGTGTATGTGGCTCAGAGCCACCAGCAAAGTCAGAGCCTGGTTCCCAGCCTTTAAAGAATTGGCCAACTCTGAAAAGAGCGAGCCAATTCATGGATGTGCCATTATTAGTATTATTATTCCCTTTTTGTCCTCTGCAGACAGGGATGGAGCCCCTGCTGGCTCTAGGGGAACACTGTCTTTGTGGCCCGAGAGGCTGGGTGTGGGTGACAGACGCAAGGTCTCTGTGACTATTCCCGCCACTTTATTTATTCACTGGCACCAGAATGGCTTCATTTCTGCCCAAACTAGAGCAGCCCTCTCTGCCTTTTAAGTCCAGGCAAACACTTGTAAATACAGAGTCAGTAGATTTCCCTTCTAAGTCCCTGGGAAGGTCTTGTCTCCCAGGACACCAGCACCAGGAGTAGCAAGGGGTTAAGCTGCTCTGGTGGGTTCTGGTTTCTGGTTTTATCTGTCTCTATGAAAGCCTCCTGCGGGCCCTGAGGATGCTGGGTGTGTCTGGGAAACAGAGCCAGGAGCTCTCTAAAGTGCCCAGAATATTGGCTGGCTTGATGGAGTGGGTAGAAGCTCTTAGGAACAGGGGATCTCAATGAAATCCCAGCTGGAGCCAGGTGCAGTGGTACACATCTGTAATCTCAGCCATGGAGAGCATAGGTAGGAGGATTACTGACCAAGGTCAGCCTGTGCAAAAACACTAGCCCTTATCTGAAAAATAACTAAAGCAAAAAAGGAGCATGGCTCAAATGGTAGAGCACCTGCCTAACAAGTGCAAGGCCTTGAGTTCAAACCCCACTATCAAAAAAAAGATAGATGATGGATGAATAGATAGATAAATTTATCTCCTGGCTGGACAGCCATGTCAGGTGACCAGACCTTCTGAAACTTCCATCCCTAAAATAATGACAGCATTGCCTCAGAATAGTGGCACTGGACTCTAAGCCCTCAGTGAGCAGGTGGTGTGTCTGTCTTCCTCTCTCCTCCTGGCACACACCAGGAGCTCTGAGCAGTGGATACTCATCTGTTGGGTGTGTGGCCCTGAGCCTGACAGGGTGCTTTGTGACACACAGGCACAGGGATGAAACATGCCCAGTGTCCAGGGCTGAACGGGCAGTTCGGGAGCACCATTTCCTGCATCCCCTACTCCCTGCTACCCCTGACCTTTCTTCTCATCTCCTGACCCAGTGAGGCACTGCTAATTCCAGTGAAAGGGCGTGCAATGTTCTCCTGATAAATGTGGACAGATTCAAAATATGTGTGCTGCTCTCTCCTCTAAAGTGCTGGCAGAAAACCCAGTGTCTTCACACCCATCCTACCATTTGACCTTCACATCGTGAGATGGGAAGGCAATGGAGAGTTTCAGAGCTGTTAAACTATTTCCCGTAGGCACATTTTCTCCTGGAGACTTCAGGATGGCTTTGTCCCCCACTATGTGACCTCCTGGAGCTCTTTGAGGAGGGTGATCCAACAGTAAGAGCAGCCCTGCTGGTAGAAGGCTGGAAACCCCCTCAGCATCAAGGTGTTGCCCGGCACCTGGGTATCCAGTGTTTGCAGCATCAGGAGCTGGTAACCAGCATTGTGGTTTTTTTAATGGTGAGAGATCAAGGTAAAGGGGACAAAAGGTACAGAAAGAAAATGTCAAGAAGGCTGCAGAAAAATGTATAAAATATGTGCTATAAAGAACAGGAAACAGCTGGGTGTGTGGTGCATGCCTGTAATCCCTGCACTCAGGAGGCTGAGACAGGAGGATCTTAAGTTTGAGACCAGAAAGGGCAACATAGAAAGACCATGTGTCAACAAACAAACAAAACAGGAAACAAAGCCCAAACGGCCAAAAAATTGCATAAAGAACGATAGAATAAATTCATGTCATTGGTGACTAAAATGTAAATGAAAACACCAGCAATGATTTAAAAGCAAAGATATAAAACCCAAAGTTGTCAAGGGGGTGAGCAAGCAGGGCCTTCAGAGCCACTGGAGGGGCTGGTGATGGTGACACCGACTGGGGCACTTGGCAATGTGTGTCTGAAGCTTCAAAACCACACAACCCTTATCCTCAGGAAATACTACAAGACTGGGCAAAGATACATTTAGGAATATTTGCAGTGGGGCACTGGTGGCTCACGCCTGTAATCCTAGCTACTCAGGAGGCAGAGGTCAGGAGGATTGAGGTTCGAAGCCAGCCTAGGCAAATAGTTTGTGAAACCCTATCTTGCAAAAAACCTTCACAAAAATAGGGCTGCTGGAGTGGTTCAAGGTATAGGCCCTGAGTTCAAATTTCAGTATTGAAAAAAAACAAAGAATATTTGCCAGCTATTTCAGTACAAGAAAAATCAGATACAATTAAATGTCCAAAACAAGAAGCCCAGAGGCCTAGAAGTCATTAGAAATTAGGACAAATTTAATTATCTGGAAAGTGCTTGGAGCTGGCCAGTCAGACAGACTAGAAATAACCACAACCAAATACCAGTGATATTTAATTTTCCCTTGGTAAGATTTTTTTTCTAATTTCTCATAATGCACAGACTTTTTTTAGTAATCAGAAAAAAAAATCAGCTGTTTTATTTTTAAAGTAATGCCATGGGGTATGTGCTTTTAACATTGTGTTTATTTATTTGTGATTTATTTAGCAAAAGAATGGACCAACCCTTGCAAAGGTCCGCTGGCAAAGGCTTTAGGCAATTGCTCACCCTCCTGGCTTCTCTCCAGTGTCACATCAGAAGAAAGCTGCCATCAGTACCTGCCACACGTGCGCAGTACCAGCACTCGTGTGCTCTGGTGAGCTGTGTGTGGGGAGCGCAGGTGGTGACTTAAGTCACCTAAGACGTTTAGTTCAGCGCCAGCCTCTTCGCTGCGGTGACAATTCTTTATGCTTTCTACTGCGGTCGCTGGAGCTGCTTCCAGTGGAGAACAGGAGTCAGAGGCACTTTGCAACCCCAGCTTCGGCCACTGCCCCTGAGGGAAGGTCGCCTTGGCATCTTGTCAGCTGCAGACTTAGCAGCCCCCAGGAGCTCAGCACTAACCCAACAGAAAATAGGGAGCCAGTGAAGGTTATGGAGCAAGTGACATGGCATTTACAAAGCAATGTTTGGGGAAATTTGAATGCAATTCATAGCAGATACGTAATGAAAACTTTGTGGGGACATGCTGCCTCAGTGTTGCCTGGAAGTGCTGTCTGGTCACTTGCCTTGCCTGTGGGGTCACTTGTTTTGTCTTGCCTTTTGTGACCTTTTCACACAAGTGAGCAGACGCCCAGGATTTTAAGAACTGATCCAACGCAGCAGAGCTTTTGCTTGTTCGTTTATATTACCAGGTGACTTTCACCTTGCAGTTGCTGTGTTTGGAAGCTTTCTCCAGAATCCAGAGTCTCTTTCCCGCTACGACCCACGCAGGCCTGGGGTAGCAAGAAGTCATCATACCGGTGCAGCAGTCCTAGGAGTCGGCCTGGTGCTTGAACGGAGCCAGCAGCCGGCCCTGGCCACAGGTGGCTCTGGGGCCTTTGACGTGTGGCTGCCCTGAATTGAGATGTGCTGTCAGCATGACACACATCAGATTCCAAAAACCTAGGATCAGTAAACCCCAACTATCTCGTGTTTCATCTGGATTTCGTGTTGAAATGATAATACTCTGAATGAAATGAGTCATACTGCTGAAGTTGAGCTGACCTGCCTCTTTTTATGTTTTGAACGTGGTTCTCTGAAAACTTCAGGGCACGGAAGTGGCTTGCATTGTCTTTCTGTAGCATTGAACTTGTGATGTTGTTATTCGGTTTCAGAGCGGCATGCTCTTCGGCCCTGAGGTTACAGTGGTGCGCAAGACTCAGTCCCTGCCCTGGTGGGCGGAGCTCAAATTCTAGTGGGGAAGACAGAGCCGAAAGAACACAGGAAGCTAACATAATCAATAGCACACTGACAATTTAGCTGAGCACTTCTGACTCGGGTCCGATCAAAGCTGTGGACATGTGTCAGGCGTGGTGATGCATACATGCAATCCCAGGTTACTTGGACCCTGTTCTCAGCTTTAGAACGGCCATAAGAATAGCCTGCCTCACCAGGCTGTTGACAGATTACCTCACTTGTCCCTGAAGCCCACAGCACAACCTTGGGGAGTCACAGGTGCTAGGCAAATGTCCCCATTCTTGCCGTTATTACAAAAGGACCTAGAACGCCATTTCTTTTTTGTCCAGAATAGTTCCTGAGCCCTTGGCTGGCTGCTTGGACTGGATGTAGGCCTGAGTGGCCCCTGGATCATTTCTTACGGCAGGTGCATTTTGTGGGCCCAGGAGGGGAAGAGGGCGTGGCCCCCGGCAGGGGAGTGGTAGCTTTGCACTTGCCTGCATCTCTCCGGAGCTGGAGCACGCCAGGCCGGGCTCTATCTCTCCTCCTCTTGGGCCATCTGCCCCTTGGGCCTGCAGAGTTAATGAAGCGTGGTCGCCTTTGTGAGCGGGCAGAGGCCTGTGCTCTTCCTGCACACTCCAGCCACGCACCGCCTGCGCAGCTCTCACGGCAGCCCCAGACGCCAGGAGACCTGAACCCGTTTTCCCAGCTCAAGGCCCAAGTTTACACCTGGGGCTGGGAACCCAGTGGCCGCAAAGGCCTTTTTCTCAGCATCGTTCTGGGAGATGGATGGAAACTTTCCAATCAATGCAAAAGGCAGACACACAGGAGGGCTGTCCCCCGCCCCACCCGTGTCAGCCTAGTTAGCAGCAGACCTGCGAGCAGCCTTGTAAAGCAGCTTGCCTGGGCCTGACCCCCATTCATGTAATGTGATCTTGCACGCTTGGCCGACCTCAGCAAGTGCTCGACATATGTCGTCAGCTGGGTGCTGCCGCCCCTCTATTAAGTGCTCTGGAAGCATATGTGGGAATGGCCTTGCCCTGCAGACTTGAGGGAAAAGGCAGGAACGCAGGCAATTAGAGAGAGCCCACCCCAGCCCCGCCGCCGGGCGGGAGGAAGTTTAGGACGCATCTCATAAGCATGGAGACAATTAGAGTCAACAAGTAATTGTGGAAAAGGAAACTTAAAAACCTAAGAACCTGCTTAAATGACCCAGCAAGCACTGCCCCGCCCCCACTGCATCTGGGCCTCCGAGGACACCCCCCTCCCATCGCCAGATAATGACTTCCCTTTGCAATTTCCTGGAGGACGTGGTTGACGTGACCTTCCAGTGATAAAGAAAGCCAGGTGATTGTGAATTTTCAGTCTGAAGTCTGTTCCCTCCAGTCCAGTCTGCTGACTACCAGCCTCGGGCACAAATCCTGGGGTGTGCCCCGGGGACAGACGTTCAGGCTGAGAACACCTCTTTCGTCCAGAGTGGGATACGCTGGCCCAGTGGGCCAGGGACATGACCCATTCAGCACCAACAGCCCAGTGCCTTCCCTGTTGGGGTCAAGACTTGCAGCTTCCTAACTTCCTAGCTTCTCTGATCCAGCCATTTACAGTGCAACAACAGCCTCTCCCATGTGCAAAATGCTTTCTAGACGCTCATGCCCCGTGCTGTCCAACACAGTGGCCGTTGGCCCCTGCGGCTACCAACACTTGGCCTGTGACTTGTGTCACGGAGTCGCTGACTTGTGAAAACTTGATTCAGTTCTAATTAACTCACATTTAAAAACTGACAGTTTGGTGACTTGGAAAACTTTGAAGAAAGCTTGGACCGACCTGGGTGTGTGAACCTGCTTTTTCAACTGTAGATTTTAGAGACCTAAGCAGAGATGAAGTATTTCCGTTGAATAGCTGGTGCCTGCCTTGGGATGTGCTGGAAGTAAAAACTGCTCACCAGATTTCAAAGGCTTAGCCAGGAAGAAAAAAAAAAAAAAAAAAGCAAAGCCCGTTGTTAATAACTTTCCATTGTTGGCTGTGAGACGGTGGTGTCTGGATCTATATCTAGAGTTACAGTGACAGCAGGATTCGTTGCACCAGGGTGAATAAGCTTCACACTCCTGAACCAATACTTAAAAATGGTTAGGATAGCTGGCAGAGTGGCCCAAGAGGGAGAGCATCTGCCTCATAAGTGTGAAGCACTGAGTTCAATCCCCAGTACCACTAAAAAAAAAAAAAATGTAGTTAGGATGCTATGCAATCTTTTTTTTTTTGCCACGATAAACACATAATGTCACTTGTTTCTTTTTTTATGATATGGCTATTAGAAAATGAAAAGTCCCACCTAGCACTCTGGTTCTATTTCTCCTTTAGAACCTTTATAGGGAAAACTGAGTATGACAGCCCCTCCCGGCTTGGGCAGAGGAAGAGGACTGTCCGTGTTAATAGGCTTTAAATGGCAAGGGCCAAGGAGATATTGTGGACAGGCACCTGGGCCTGAGATCGGTCATCTGCCTGTGGCTGACCAAGCCCTGTCTTCTTCCTGTTCCCAGGGAGACCATTCAGAGCAGCTGTGTGGCTTGGGCTTAGGTGCGGCATGTGAGGTCTGCCCAGCCACTGTCAGCTGAGTTGACAAGATTGTGCCTTAGGAGTGGCAAGTCTGAGGGTCTCTCCGCCCCTTCCCCTCCCCCTCCTTCTCTACTGAAGCTGTAGGTGAGGTGCACACCCACCTGGTGGGAGTATACTGTGCTCCCTGGGCATTTTTTGCAAATATCTTTACAGATTTTGGGAGAAGGATTATCTCCCCTGCTCAGAACTCTCCAGGGCTCAGTGAACACAGCAGAAAGCTCAGATCCTGGCTATCCTAGAGCCCAGGTTACGCCTTGCCTCACAACCTGCCCTTCTATGGTGACCTTGCTGAGCCTCTGGACCTCTCCGAGGCTCAATTCCCTAACCTGCAAAATGGGGCTGGCTAATAAGTATTTCAGTGTGTGCATGGGAGGAGGGTGTTGAAGAAGAAAACAATCACTTCATGTGAAATGTCTGATACTACTGCTTGCCCCAAGTGGCAGGATGGTCTCTTGGTGGCTTCCTGTGCCTGTGACAGCTCAGAGGAGTTATCGACTACCCGCAGGGCTTCACTGCTTGAGCTCTTGCAAGCCACTTGCACTTTTCCCTCTCCTCCAACAAGCTTGCCAAGCTGGTAGGGAGCTGGCTGGGGCATGGGTAGAGAGATGATGGCTAGAGATGGCCTCAGCAAGCCACCCTGCACCTGTCTCCTGGAAATTCCCTCCACCCAGACTTGTCACTGGAGGAGCCCCAGGCGGAGCCCAGATGTGTCTAGGGCTGGCATTGCTGGACAGTGACAGTGACACACTGTGACAGCTGTCACAACTCCTCTGAGGTCATTGTGCTCTGAGGCTTACAGCAGAGGAAGGAGGACCAGGGCTGGGAACAGAAGGTGCTGAAGTCACAAGGTACACCCTGATGCCTGGTCATTTGCTCTGTGAACCTGCTCGGAACTTCCACCCTGCCAGGCTCGGCAGACCTTTGTGGTGGCCAGCTGGGCCACTTTACCCTCCAGGGGTCTGCATTTCCTCTCACGGGGGACAGTGAGCAGGCTGAGTGACTGAGACAAACTCAGTTTGCGGCAAGTGCCACGAGGGAATGAACTCACAGCATCACAGGAGCCAGCGCCAGGCCCCTTTAACTAGGGAGCTCTCCTGGGGTGTGGAAGGGGCAACTGATGAATCAGACCTGAAGGTGGAGGTCAGAAGTGACCCTGGGACCCTGTGGGTGAGGGGAGAAGAGGCCTCACTGTGACCCAGGGACCAAGCTGCACTGACAATAAGAGGGAAGGTGTGGGGCTGCTGGGTCCCAGAAAAGTTCCCATGAATTGGTCTAAGGTTGACTGCGCTTCTGCTCTATGCATTAGTCACAAAAGGTGACATTAAGCCATATATCAAGTGGGAGAGTGACAGAGTACTGACATCTCCCAGGACAGCCAGTTGGTACCTCTCATTTTTTCAGTATCTTAGCAATTAAATTTGCTCTGTCCTGGGGTCCCTGCCTTGGGCTGCCTTTAGCGTGTGCACTGGCCACTGGCCAAGGCAGCAAAGACAGGTGACAATGCCTGGGGTAGAGCAAGAGGTGCCAACTGCCCGGGCAGATGGGGCAGCTTCCCACCTAAGAGGTGCTTCATCGCAGCCAAGGATGGGAGATTCGGTGACCCACAGGGCTCCAAGGTCATCTGTAAAGCAGGTGGCACACAGGAGCTGGTCCCGCTGATCAGGTGAGTGGCGCTCCAGCAGCCCGTCAGTGGAGAGGAGCAGAGTGGCTGTGACTGACAATTGCTTCGTAGGGCAGTGGCCCTTGTGCCAACTCATTCACAACACCTGTCATCGCGTGCTGTCAGCGGAGTGCTCAGTTATGATTTAATTTATACCTCGTGTGTCATAAGCCAGCACAGACTGTTTTTAAGCCATCACCAGGACTCTTGATGAGTGCTTTCCTTGTGACAGATGTTCTAAGCGACTGTCGGTGGAGGCTCCACACAGTCTCCTACTTCCATCCTGGGACAGAGGTGGCAGTGGGCAGCCTCAGGCTGGAAAACCAAGACCAGGGCCTGGAATGGTGAGGCAGGAAGAGCAAGGCCACCTCTGGCTTGGGCTGCTCTCTCGCCAATGGCAGCTGCTGACAGTCTGCAGAGTTTCCAGAAGTGCCTGCCTTCCTCCCCTGAATATAAATTTCTATATTGTGCTCACGGCCAGATTCTCACTACGTCCAACCTCAAGAGGTGGCAGAAAATAATCCCACGTGATCTGTATGGAGATGTCAGAGCATAATTGATCTTTTTGAAAAATGCCAGCAGATGGAAGGACATGATTTACCTTTGACAGGCTGTGTGCGCGTTTGTGACATGAAGCAAGGGCCTGCGTGTCCTCTGTGGATGTGCCACACTTCACGGATTAACACATAGATGTGAACAAGAGCCTGAGAAGGTCAGTTCCACAATCCTAAACGAAGCTCAAGCCATCTACATTCCAAGTTGTTTCCTTTTGCAAGAAAGAACAATTCCCCGTTTTACTAAGTTTTCTTTTGTTTGTCCAATGGCAAAGTCAAAGGATGCCTTTGCACCAGTGAGCAGTCTTGTGACACCCTGAGGGCTGAATGTAAGGACACAAGCCCCTTAGAATATCCTAGGGGTTTGCAAAGGAAATGGGAAGGAAATCGAGACAATACTCAACTTGCCCAATCCCTGGGAGACATGGCTGTCATTTCCTACTGCTGCTTGAATGGATCACTAGAAATTTAGGAGCCTAAACAACAGAAAAGGCACAAAGTTATTATCTTGCAGTTCTGGAAGCCAGAAGTCTGTGGCGTGGCTCACTGGGCTATAAACAAGGTGTTCAGAGATCCTAGGGAGGATCCATTTTCTTGCCTGTCCTGGCTTCCAGAGGCCACCCTTGTCCTTTGGACAGTGGTAATTTCTTCCATCTCAACAGCTTCTGTGGTCACATCTTCCTCTGCCTCTCTGCCTGGCTCTCGGTGTGAGGCACCCTCTGACCACACCACTCACGGCACACTCCAGGGCACTCTGCTCTTTGCAAAATCCCTGGGTAGCAACTCAGTTCTATTGGCCACAAAGGCCACATGGTCTCAGGTGACAGAGATTGGGACATGGACGTCACTGAAAAGGGTCATATTATTCTGCCCTCTGAGGTCGTATTTTGTGTGTGTGTGTGTGTGGCACTGGGGTTTTTGAACTCAGAGCCTCACTCTTGCTAGGCAGGCGCTCTTACCACTTAAGCCACTCTTCCAGGCCTATTTTTGTGTTGGATATTTTCTAGATATTTTGAGATAGGGTCTCTTGAACTATTTGCCCAGGCTGGCTTGGAACCGTGATCCTCCTGATCTCTGCCTCCTGAGCAGCTAGGATTACAGGCGTGAGCACCAGCACCTGCCCCACAGTGGTTGTATTTTAAGTAAGCTGGAGTCTCACATACTTTGGCCAAATTGATGCCAAGAAATGACCACACAGCACCATCCAAACTTTTTGCTGTATTTTTCTTTCTTCCCTTGTTGTGGAATGTTCCAATGACAAATCACAAAACAGTACTGGCAATACTACCAGACAGATCTTGACTGTGGCCCCCATGCTAGGCCTTACCAGCCTGGGACCTCGCATCCCATCCACGCGCTTCCTCCCCGCCGTGCCACCTGGAGGCCTGCTGGGCACCCTGACAGCTGACAGCGAGTTCAGCGCACACTAACTACTCAGCATGACGCGGTTTTTAATAAGAAGGACTGGAAACCCTGGGGTTAAAGGTTGGATGAGAGGCTGGAGCCTTCTTTGTTTGTCACCCATCCTCCCTACAGGAGATTGTTTGCCTTTTCTGTCTCTTTCTTTGGAAAATGCCACTTCTTCGGAGAACGCCTGTTTCCAATTATGGGTGGCTGGTGCAGCCACGAGGCCGGCTGTATCGGTTTCACACAGATCGGAGCTCTTGAGTGGCCTGGTTTGCCAGCAGTGTCGTCAGAGGAAGCCCAAAAAGCAGCATTCGGCAGACAAGTCAGTCCTTTATTTCTAAGAATGTCTGGCTGTCAAGCTGCACAGGTTTTCAGCTCTCAGGAAGTGATTCCCGTTGTAAACTGACAATTCTGGCTTTTTTCTTTTCTTTTTTTCTTTTGCCAATTTGGAGTCATCCTTTGAGAACCGAGATTGCCCTTTGGGTGAGCTGGACAGGTTGTGAGGAACAAGGCCATCTTATCTCTGTCCCAGGTCACCTCCTACCAGGCAGCAAGTGCTGGAAAACAGCTGTGGGCTGGAGGGTTCCAAAAGCAGGATCACCAGGCTACAAGGCCAGGTTCCCAACATAATCCTCCCTTCTTCTCCGTGTGGAGATGTCGCGCTGTTCATCCCCATCACGCTCAGCCTCACTAAAGGAAACATCCAGGAGCTTTGGGACTTCCCGTGTAAGGGAATGCCACACTCCAGGACAGCAGCACTCGGGGCTGGGCTGTGGATCCCACACCCGACTCGCAGGTCCCCTGCCCGCTCTGCCTAGTGGCCTCTGGCTCTGGAGGTGCTCGGGACATGGGATCAGGAGGGCTGAAGCTGGAGGGTGGTCTGATGAACTCTCACTGTGCTGGTGCAGACTGCAAGGGAACCCCCTGGAAATGACTCTTGGATTCTCACCTTAGTTACATTGTTGCTCTTTCTGCAAACAGTTTCCTTTTGCAGACCTCCCAGTGACTGGAAAACTCCTCTCCAGAGCAGCCCAGGAACCCAGTATCCCAGGCACTGGTCTGGGAGGGGAGGAAGAGCTGCCGTGTGTTTGCGTATGTGTAGCTTTGTCTGTTGCATTTCTTCTCAACGTGTATAACCAAGAATTGTTTCCACCATTTCTGCTTCAGTGGTCAATTTCGCTCCAATCAGTGCACATCCAAAGGTCAGCAAGTATCAAAATCAGCTTCACCTGAAAGTCCCCTCCGAGCTGCTGTCCCCTTGTGTGGACAGGTGCATCCCCACCTTATCTGGAGCTGCCCTGGAGGCTCAGAGTGAAGAGAAGGGAAGGAGCAGGAGGGGTAGGAACTCCTCCCAGGAGAGGAGGCTGGTCCGAGTGACAGGAGAGGCAGAATGATAATTCTGGGTGGTTAAGGCCTGGGATTCAGAACTGGCACTTTGTGGACTTCAGTCCTGACTCCACCAGTGGCTGCTCGAACTAGGAAAAGGTCCTTGTCCTTCTATGCTACAAATCACAGACGCCAGGCCTCAGGGCCAGTCCGTCTCTCTCCATCCAAATCCCAGGAGAGAGATTCTGATAGGCTCAGCTTGGGTCAGGGTCCACCTCTGGACCAATCGATTGCATCTTGAGTCAAGTGCTTGCCTCAGATACATGGCTGCTGGGGTCCATGAACCAGAGGGAGAGCTCGGCATAGCGCCTGATCCTGGCCTGGGCCCTGCAGGGCCAGGAGGGTGCTTGAGCCCAGATGGGGGCTGCTGAGATCCCAGATGTCCTATTCTGACAGTCCCAGGCACTTGGGAATTGCACAACTCCCGAAATTCTACTGTTTTATACCCACATGGTAAGCTGGTAATGGCACAGCTTACTACTTCATGAACTGTCGTCACCCATTCCTGCGCTATAACAAAATACCTCAGACTATTTATAAATAATAGAAATTTATTTCTCAGAGCTCCAGAAGCTGGGAAATCCAAGATCAAGGCACCAGTAGATTTGGTGTCGTGGGAGGGCTGCTTTCTGCCTCCAAGATGGCTCCTTCTTGCTGTGGCCTCACGTGGGGGAAGTGACAAGCCTGTGTCCTCACAGAGAAAGGGGACTGAACAGTCATTCTCTTTGCCCTCTTTTATGTGAGCTCTCATGACTCAATAGCTTCCCCAGAGATGCCACCTCTCATCCGGTCACAGTGGGTATTAGGTTGCAGCATGTGAATTTGGGAGAGACACCGACATTGAGATTATAGCAAGCCCCCTTTGCTCTCAGTCTTGGGAAGGAGCGTTCATGAAACAGACTTTATGAAAAGTAAAACTCAGCCCATGTCACAATGAAGTTCAGAAGACACTAACGTCCACAAGGTCAGGGGCATGTCTGTTGTGGACCCAGGGCTTCATGCATTGCATTTTTAGGGCAATCTGGGGAATAAGTTACAACGTTGGGAAGGACCACATCAGATGTCTTGGCGCCTTTCACCTCCCATTCCTTCTCTGGGTCTTCCAGCTCGGCCAGTGGCAGCCTGGCCTGGCCAGGACTTCATGCCAAACACATTTGGGTCGTCCCCACTCCTTTCCTCCCTCCTCAGCCATGCCCATCCACCAGCAAATCCTCCCAACATTCTACTCCAAGATGTTTCTCAAATCCAGCCACTCGTGCTGTAGCCCTAGGCCTCGTTGGAGCCTGCACTGTTCCCTGTGTGCAAGAACACACTTTTACTGGTCTTTCTCTTCCCACTCTCATCTCTTCAATCAGATGTGATCAGGGTTGGCTACAAGTAATTGAAGATTCCAAATAACAATGGCTGGAGTAATACACAAGTTAATTTCTTTCCAGAAGAAGGCAAGCCGGTGCTAACTGGGTATCTCTGAGCTCCCTTCTTTCTAATTGTTTAGCCATCTTCTGTTCATGTCTTACCACTCTTGGCCCAACATGGCTGCTGAACTCCAGTCATTGAATCTGCATCCTAGCCAGCAGGAAGTAAGAAGAAGAGTTAAAGTGCCCCCTCTCTTTAAGAGTACTTCTTTGAAATCATAAGCTATTACTCACATTCATACCTCAATAGTCAATGATCTGAAAATGATCCTTGGGAAGTGTATTTGTGTTTTTCTGATGGCCATGTGTGCTCAGCCAAATTTAGTCTTATTTGCCAAGGAAAAGAAGGTATAGCAGGTACTGAGGAATCTGCACATGGTCCTATAGTCAACCTCACCAGCTGCTCAGGTGGTAAGCCAGGCCACATGACCCCTGCTAAAATAGACCCATAGCGGCACCAGAAACAAGCTCCAAAAAGTCCCCAGTGACCTGGCTCCTTTCTCCCGAGTCTCTTCAACTCCTCCATCTTCACAGGCCCCTCCCTGGGCCCTAGCAGCCCAGGCTGTGCCCTCGCTGGCTTTCTCCCTGACAAGCCCCTTTTCCTCAGAGCCCACCCCTGGCTGGTTCATTCTCCTGTTCCCTCATCAGATCGCCTATGGCAGTCCCCACGCAGTCTGCAGCCTCCAGGGCAGCCCTGGCCGCCTTGTGGTCTCCGCTGCCTCCAAATATCTCCTGCCCCCTGCCACTTTGGTATCTAAAGTCACCTTGCACCTTGAACACTGTGTCTCTCACCTGTGAGGGCCCCAGGAGGACAGAGACCCTGTCTGCTGTGCCCCTCCAGCATCTGTCCTGGGCACCCAGGTTTCCTGGTGTGAGGCAGGTGTTTGGACAATAGGCAAGGTGTCAACACTGCAGGGTGGGCCCCGTGACTATTGTGGTATCCAGCCCTGAGGCCTATATTTAACCAGCGTGACCCTCTGTGATCTTGGACACAGGTCAGAGGCCAAGCTGGGTCTGCCATGGAAACTGCCAATCAGAGTGGCCCTGGGGCCCTTGCCCTCAGAGCGGGAGAAGAAGGTGCCTTTGTTTTGGTACCATGGTGCTGTGCTGTTGAGAACTCACATAAGGACCTCTTAGCCACATATGACGCACGCAAGAAGTCAGTCTCCCCGTGCTAGAGGAAGAGGGGCAGTGCCCAGTGAGAACGCAGGTCAGAGACAGACTGAGCGGGGAGAAGCATGAGCATGTCTGATGACACCATTGAAGCCCTGGATGGAACGAAGCCTGAAGCTGTCCCGGGCTTCCATTTCATTGAGTCAGTAAGCCTGCTTTTATTTTGTGAAGCCAATTTGCAACCAACAGAACACTGAGTGGGTATGTAGAGGAGGTCACAGAATTTGAGAAATTAAATTTTTTTCCTTATGGCCACAAAGTAACTGGCCAGCGTATCACACCCCAATCCATGCAACTCTCAGCCAGAGATTAGTGACACAAGTCCCCTTGTGCCCCCTGGTGTAATTGTAGGGCAGATCCTCAAGCAGCTACCATGGAGGAGAAGTCACAAACCAGGGGACCAGGAGAGGCGGGGTGGCTGTTGACGCGGGATGGCAGACCCGGCCACACTGGCCACTTGGGAGGAGGGAGAATTGCGTCCAGGGCTTCGCTTTGTCAGGTCGTTACTAAAATACACACACGAGCCAAATGGTGACGGCGACATTCCGTATTTGAATCCTGCTCTCTTAATTGCTGGATTGATGAGACTGGCCCCAGCGGGCCAGTGGGGGAACTCGGTGACCACTTGGCAATCCTCCCATGTTACTGGATCCCCCGAAATTGGATTTCACTCTTTAAAAATCCATTCCAAACATTAGCTGAGAGTTTGAAAAATGCACATAAATATTTGCAATCAGCACCGCCTGGGCTCTGAAGACAAACAGTCATAAAACAATATTGTGACCGCATTTTCCCCTCCCGCTAAACAACTTCCTCAGAGGGGAAAGGATAGGCTAATCACGCGGAAATTAACAGCATCTGCAGCCAACCTGGCTTGGGGTTTTTTTCTGGGGGGGTGGGTGTAGAGAGAAAAGGGTCTGTGGGGATTGAGCCTTGAATGCTCACTGCCCTCTTTGGGGACAACCCTCTGGTCCAGCCTGGCTCAGCACGGGTGCTGCCACTTTGCTCTTTCTAGGGAGTGAGGTCAGAGCTCCCATGCAGCATGGTGCTCACGGGACCCCACCAGGGTCCCTGCACTCTGTTGCACTCGTGATGGCTCCAAACTGGATGCTAATTCACGGATTTTGACTGTTTAGAAATGCTATTTGAAAAAGCAGCTTATTGTTTTAATTTACACAGCTAGAAGCTTCCAAGGCTTTTACCCCGCTGCCAGAAGTTCAGCTTCAGGATCTAGCAGGATGCAATCTAGCTCCTTGCAAGCACTTGGTGGACATGGTGAGGGAGGCAATAGCTGCGGCGGGCAGGTTGCTCTCCCTGGCTCTCTTTACTCAGACTCACACTACCCAGGACTGTCCAGGGCTGTCCTCCACCAAACCCCAGGCTTCAGGGCTCCCTGGTCCCGATCCCAGTGGCCCAGTTAGAGACAGAATGCTTCCAGGGTTGAGGCTAAATTGAGGGGATGCATTTGTTCATTCATTCATTTATTCATTCAACAAGCATGTACTGTGGTGTGCATGCCTTTAATCTCAGCACTTAGGAGGCTGAGGCCGAAAGACTGAGAGTTTGAGGCCAGTCTGAGATACACAAGGAGACCCTGTCTCAAATAAACAAAACAGAAAAACCAAGCATACTCTGTGAACTAGACACAAATCAGCAAAGACGCCTATGAGACTTGCTTGCCTTCTAGTGGGGAGGATGGATGCTGTGTGCGTGTGTGCATGAGTGTGTATGCTAGCACGTGAGTGGCGTGAGCGTGTGTGTGGATGAGCGTGCGTGCTCATGAGTGTGTGAAAGTGTGCTCTTTGCGCAAGAGGGTATGAGAGGGTGTGTGAGTGAGTTTATGAGTGTGTGATTGTGTATGATTTTTGTGAGAATGTAAGAGTGTGTAAGTGTATACGAGCGTGTTATGAGTGTGTGTGTGAGTGTGTGCTCAGGGCTACGCACAACAATGAAGGCAGGTAGAGTTCGGAGTGGGAGGGAGTGCCATTTTCCACTTGTCGTCAGTTAATATGGGTCACACAGTCCCTTTTCTTGCAGTTTTTTTCAGGCAGGGACCTCATTTTTTGTAGGGCCAAGAGACCCCAACTAGTCCAGAGTTATAGTGCAGGCTGTAGAGTGAGGTGGCGGGTTCGAATCACTCGCCACTTGTGAACATTGAGGTCCTGCTTATCTCATCCACAGTGCCTCCTTTTGTCACCTGTGCAATTGGGGGAACAGCCAGGTCTACTTCATGGGGTCCAATGTATGCCAACAGCCTGTGTAGAGGCCCGGCACAGCACAGAGGGCGCTCAGCTGATAGTCTCTGTCATGACCAAGCCCTGCAGCTCCAAGGACCCATTTCAGTATCAGCAGAACAGATGTCCCCCGTTCCTCCGACCTGCTACACACATACGGAAAACTTCCGGGTGCATGAGGTCCAGGAATCAATAGCACCAGGTCGCTTTCTCCAGTAGTTGGACCCACAATGATTGAGAGTCCACTTTCTGTGTCCTCCCAAGCACTGATGTCACCATCTGTTAAATCTTGGCACCGTGTGAAAACTGACGCCCCATAGGCGTGTGATGAGCTGTTCACAGGCCTCCAGAGAGGCCAGCATCTTTTTAATACAGTGTTTTGGCTCTCTGGTTTCTCCAGGGGAAGCTGTCCACTCATATCCTCCACCCATCTCCCTGCTTCCACGGTGCAAAGGCCCAGTGCGTGGGTGCACGGAGCCCGCTGGTCACGCAGGGAAAGAATTCTCCAATGGCAAATGCTTCAGAGGCACGGTCCACGTGCCAGGAATCAGGCTGACATCTGTGGACGCCAGTGTTTCACTGTTGCAGCTCCTATTATAAAGGTCTAATTATTATCCCAACATAAAGAAATGGAAGCACAGAGAGGTTTTGTCACTTACCCAAGGTCACTCAGCTAGGAACTGGAGAACTGGGACTTGAATGCAGGTGAATCTGTCCTCATCTTGATCGGTCCCCTGAACTGTCTCTCCAAAGCCACACTAGGCTCTCGCCCCCTGGCCACAGTCTTTGGCTTTGGGCTTCCTGTTGCGGGCTGAGTCCATAATGTAGGAATAAAAGGAGATGAGACTGACATTTCTTTATGTTTTTCTTTTTCTGCCTAAATAAATACCTCCTGCAGCAATTTAAAACACACGAAGCACCCGGCCTTACGGATGTGGCTGCACAGACGCCTGAGGCTCCTTTTTGGGTGGGATTAGCTGCATCCCTGGGGAAACAGCTCCTCCCAGGTTCTTGGCCCCTTGCTTTGTTTTGACTTTAAACGGCGCCCTGACGCCTCCTTGCAGGGAAGGGAGGCTGGAGCTGAAGTCCACAGTTTCTCAGCTGTAACTCTCAAACTTGAAAAGCTCACGTCTGATTGCTTTTTTTGAAAAGTGGGTGGGCAGTGAGCCCACTCGGGAGCAGTTGGGGCCTGGCTGTGCCCGCACCATGCATCGTGCACAGGCACTTTTGTTTCATTCTTGCTAATTCTTCACAGAACCCCATAAGATGGGTGTGGTCATTATTGATCCCATTTTACAGAGTGGGAAACTGAGGCTCAGAGAAATTCAGAAAATAGCTCAAGTCCTCCTGGCCAGTGAGGGATGGAGCTGGGCTTGGGCTCAGGACTCTGGAGTTGAAAAGCCAAAAAGCAACAGTAGCCTCTGTCCTGGAAGAAGGCACCAGGAGGTGCTAGAAGGCTCTGGAAGGCTCTAAGGCATTTCTGAGAAGATTTAAACACATTTCAAGTTTTTCATTTCATGACTACGTTTCTGTTGGAAAGATTAAAAAAAAAAAAAAAAAAAAAAGGAAATGAAACCGACTCACAGCCTGCACCCGTCAGGAGGGGAGAGCCGGTCATCGCCTGCAGACCGTGCAAGTGAGGCCATGGTCTCGGGGGCTCTCTGACCCCTGAACTGTGGATGAGCTGCAAACACTGTCTCAGATGGAAACCTCACAGACGGATCCCAGAACGAGCGCACAGGCTGAGGAAGCCTCATTGCACAGTGGGGTTGCCGAGGCCCGGACTGGACACGCCTTTCCCAGTGCTACCCGGAGCTTCTGCAGTGTGGAGGAAGGATTTTGCTTGCCAGCCATGATGGACAGGATCACAGCACCTTGGACCCCTAGAGCCTGTGGATGGCGCCTCACATGACAGAAGGGATGAGGCGACTGTTCTAGATTATCCACTGGGCCCACTGTCATCCCTTATGAGAGGGAGGTAAGAGGGCCCAAGTCGGAGGGCACTGTGCACTTCCAGCTGAGGATGAGGACGGCCATGAGCAGAGGGACCAGGGCGCCTCTAAAGCCGAAAAAGTGGGAGAGAATTCCAAGATGGCGGCTAGAGGTAGGAAGCAGAAAGCGAGCCTCCTATAGTGAAATCTTGGAGAGACGCTGGAGACACACTTTGCAGGCATAATCACCGAGAAAAGGCATAACTTTGACCCCTCCACATCTCCAGCCGGCGCAGAGAGTCTCCACTTCACGTTAAACGGAGAACCGAGGAGGCCCCCGGGCCGCCAGTGGCCGGCGCCCATACGGCTTGGGAAGACGCGGACCAGGTGACATTCGCGGTACCGCGGTTCCCCCACAGACAAGCCTGGGCCAGAGCAGCATAGCCCCCTGGACAGACTGACCTCCACCCGGGAAAAAAAGAGAAACTGAGTACTAAGCAATAAGAACAGTTAAGACACGCTGGAAAGAGGGTGGGGCGCCCTGAGCGCTGAAGATTGGGGGAAGGGAATCCTTCCGGGACTGGAAATAAACGAGCCGGGCGGCCGGAGAGGCTCTGGCGGGAGCGGGGCGCGCCAGCAACCAGGAGCGGGGACGCTTGTGAGAGGAGGGAAGACCCACTGCCCACGTGAACTGTAAATAAACACGCAGGCCTGACAACGCGGGGCAGTGTCGCCTTTCCCAGTGCTTGGAAAGGGAAAAGCCTGTAGCAGAGGCCCCCCTCCCCCGCACAGGAGAACTCTGAGCAAACAAAGCCTGTGGGACCAGGTGAGCGCTAGCTCACCCCAGAGATCTGCATAAATAACGCCGCCAGCTACAGGCTGAGAGCAGCAGGCAGGCAAGCCACAGTTGCAGATACCACCCTCAGAACTGCCTCCAGACGCTTTTTTTTCTTTTTCTCCCTACCTTTGATGAGAGAACAACCGAATTACACCTGCAAGCCGAAAAACTTACTGAAACTGTATTGCATTTGAACTGGGGACACTTGGTGGGGCTTTTTTTTTTTTTCTTCTGTGTGTGTGTGAGTGTAGTTTTGTTCTACTTTATGCATCCCCTTTGATGAGACAACTACAGAACAACATCTGAGGCACCAACTCCAGGACTGGAGATTGAGACGGACATCCAAATTATTAAGACTGAAATTGCATTGCATATAAACTTGGAAGTTTTTTGGTTTTGTTTTTTTTTTGTTTTTTTTTTAATTTTCTATTTTCCATTTTATTTTAATTCATTTTATAAATAGATATTACTTTCATATACTTATTTTTTATTTTTTTTATCTTTGATTTTCAATCCTCTCTCTGTCACTCTATTGTCTGTTCAGCTTACTGTCGATTAGTACACTAACACTCCCTGTTTATACCTTTGAAACTCTCTTGTCTGATACCTTGTTCTGCTTTCTCCCTCTTGTCTGTATATTTGTTTTCCCCTTTTCTTTAACTTCTTGCTTTCCATCTCAGCTCACTCTTCCATTCTCAATATTACCATTGTTATTATTACAAGCTAGAAAATACTTAATTACACACAGTACAGGGACAGTAACAACACCAAGGACAATGACAGGAAGACAGAAAAAACAAGGAAACCAGTTTCCCCACAGCAAAAAATTAGTACAGGAACCAGAGGGGAATGAAGAGAACAGAAACTCAGAGCCAGACTCCAACAAAATGAAGATAAACTATGCCAAAGGACCCAATGAAGCCTACAAGAATAATTTAAAAGAAGACATACTACAAGTACTCAATGAGAATTTTATAGAGATGATACTGGATAGGGTCAACCAAAATGTACAGGAGACACTCAAGAAATTCCAAGACAATAAAAATAGAGAATTTGAAAAAGCAAAAGAAGAAATAAAGGAAACCATAGAAGCACTGTATAAACACCAAAGTGAAAGAGAGAACACAATGAATAAATGGATAAATGAACTCAGGACAAAAATAGACAACAATAAAGAAGAAAACAGCCAGGAAATGGAAAACCTCAGAAAAAAGAACGAAACAGAACTGCAAAACAAAACGGAAGGCCAATCCAGCAGAATAGAACAAACAGAAGACAGAATCTCAGAACTTGAAGATGAAATGGTAATTAAAGGAAAAACTGAAGAACTACTAATTAAACAACTCAAGACCTGTGAAAAGAAAATGCAAGAACTCACTGACTCCATCAAAAGACCAAACTTGAGAATCATGGGCATGGAAGAAGGAGAAGAGGTGCAAGCGAAGGGAATGCGTAATATATTCAACAAAATAATAACGGAAAATTTCCCAAATCTAGAGAAAGATATTCCCATACAAATGCAAGAGGCCTCCAGGACACCAAACAGACCAGATCAAAATAGAACTACTCCACGACATATCATCATTAAAACAACAAGTTCAGAAACTAAGGAAAGAATATTGAAGGCTGCAAGAGAGAAAAAACAAGTAACATACAAAGGTAAACCCATCAAAATCACAGCAGACTTCTCAACAGAAACATTAAAAGCAAGAAGAGCGTGGGGTGAGATCTTCCGGGCACTGAATGAAAATAACTTCAATCCCAGGATACTCTACCCAGCAAAGCTATCATTCAAAATAGATGGAGCAATAAAAGTCTTCCATGATAAGCAGAAACTAAAACAATATGTGACCACAAAGCCACCATTACAAAAGATTCTGCAAGGGATCCTGCACACAGAAAGTGACACCCAACTTAACCATGAAAAGGCAGGCAGCACCAAACCACAGGATAAGAAAAAGCAAGACAGTAGAGAGTAACATCAAGTTAGGTACACACAATCAAACCTTCAAACAACTAAGATAACTAAATGGCAGGAATCACCACATACCTATCAGTACTAACACTTAATGTTAATGGACTTAATTCACCCATCAAAAGACACCGTTTGACAAAATGGATTAAAAAAGAAGATCCAACAATTTGTTGCTTACAGGAGACTCATCTCACCGACAGAAATAAGCATAGGCTAAGGATGAAAGGCTGGAAGAAGATTTACCAAGCCAATGGCCCCCGAAAACAAGCAGGAGTAGCAATACTTATCTCTGACAAAGTAGACTTCAAACCTACATTGATCAAACGAGATAAAGAAGGACATTCCATACTAATAAAAGGGGAAATAGACCAAAAGGAAATAATAATCATCAATCTGTACGCACCCAACGTCAAAGCACCCAATTTCATCAAACATACCCTGAAAGACCTAAAAGCATATATAAACGCCAACACAGTGGTTGTGGGAGACTTTAACACTCCATTATCATCAATAGATAGGTCATCCAAACAAAAACTCAATAAAGAAATCCAAGATCTAAAATATGCAATAGATCAAGTGGACCTAGTAGATGTCTACAGAACATTTCATCCAACCTCTACACAATATACATTCTTCTCAGCAGCCCATGGAACCTTCTCCAAAATAGATCATATCCTAGGGCACAAAGCAAGCCTCAGCAAATATAAGAAAATAGAAATAATACCATGCATACTATCTGACCACAATGCAGTAAAAGTAGAACTCAACAACAAAAGTAAAGACAAAAAACATGCAAACAGCTGGAAACTAAATAACTCATTACTTAATGAAGAATGGATCATCGATGCAATAAAAGAGGAAATTAAAAAGTTCCTAGAAGTCAATGAAAATGAAAACACAACCTACCGGAACCTATGGGACACAGCTAAGGCAGTCTTGAGAGGAAAGTTTATAGCCATGAGTGCATATATTAAAAAGATTGAAAGATCCCAAATCAATGACCTAATGATACATCTCAAACTCCTAGAAAAACAAGAACAAGCAAATCCCAAAACAAATAGAAGGAGAGAAATAATAAAAATAAGAGCTGAAATCAACGAAATAGAAACCAAAAAAACCATACAAAGAATTAATGAAACAAAAAGTTGGTTCTTTGAAAAAATAAACAAGATCGATAGACCCCTGGCAAACCTGACTAAAATGAGGAGAGAAAAAACCCAAATTAGTAGAATCAGGAATGCAAAAGGGGAGATAACAACAAACACCATGGAAGTCCAGGAAATCATCAGAGACTACTTTGAGAACCTATATTCAAATAAATTTGAAAATCTAAAAGAAATGGACAGATTTCTAGATACATATGATCATCCAAAACTGAACCAAGAGGAAATTAATCACCTGAATAGACCTATAACACAAAATGAAATTGAAGCAGCAATCAAGAGTCTCCCCAAAAAGAAAAGTCCAGGACCTGATGGATTCTCTGCTGAATTCTATCAGACCTTTAAAGAAGAACTGATACCAACCCTCCTTAAACTGTTCCATGAAATAGAAAGGGAAGGAAAACTGCCAAACACATTTTATGAAGCCACTATTACACTTATCCCAAAACCAGGCAAAGACACCTCCAAAAAGGAGAACTATAGGCCAATCTCCTTAATGAACATTGATGCAAAAATCCTCAACAAAATAATGGCAAATCGAATTCAGCAACACATCAAAAAGATTATTCACCACGACCAGGTAGGCTTCATCCCAGGGATGCAGGGGTGGTTCAACATACGAAAATCAATAAACGTAATAAACCACATTAACAGAAGCAAAGACAAAAACCACTTGATCATCTCAATAGATTCAGAAAAAGCCTTTGATAAGATCCAACATCATTTCATGATAAAAGCTCTAAGAAAACTAGGAATAGAAGGAGAGTTCCTCAACATTATAAAAGCTATATATGACAAACCTACAGCCAGCATTATACTTAACGGAGAAAAATTAAAACCATTCCCTCTAAAATCAGGAACCAGACAAGGATGCCCACTATCTCCACTCCTATTCAACATAGTACTGGAATTCCTAGCCAGAGCAATTAGGCAAGAAGAAGGACTAAAAGGAATACAAATAGGTAAAGAAACTGTCAAAATATCCCTATTTGCAGACGACATGATCCTATACCTTAAAGACCCAAAAACCTCTACTCAGAAGCTTCTAGACATCATCAATAGCTATAGCAAGGTAGCAGGATATAAAATCAACATAGAAAAATCATTAGCATTTCTATACACTAACAATGAGCAAACGGAAAAAGAATGTATGAAAACAATTCCATTTACAATAGCCTCAAAAAAAATCAAATACCTAGGTGTAAACCTAACAAAAGATGTGAAAGACCTCTACAAGGAAAACTATACACTTCTGAAGAAAGAGATTGAGGAAGACTATAGAAAGTGGAGAGATCTCCCATGCTCATGGATTGGTAGAATCAACATAGTAAAAATGTCTATACTCCCAAAAGTAATCTACATGTTTAATGCAATTCCCATCAAAATTCCAATGACATTCATCAAAGAGATTGAAAAATCTACTGTGAAATTTATATGGAAACACAAGAGGCCACGAATAGCCAAGGCAATACTCAGTCAAAAGAACAATGCAGGAGGTATCACAATACCTGACTTCAAACTATATTACAAAGCAATAATAATAAAAACAGCATGGTACTGGCACAAAAACAGACATGAAGACCAGTGGAACAGAATAGAGGATCCAGATATGAAGCCACACAACTATAAGCAACTTATCTTTGACAAAGGAGCTAAAAATATACGATGGAGAAATAGCAGCCTCTTCAACAAAAACTGCTGGGAAAACTGGTTAGCAGTCTGCAAAAAACTGAAACTAGATCCATGTATATCACCCTATACCAAGATTAACTCAAAATGGATCAAGGATCTTAATATCAGACCCCAAACTCTTAAGTTGATACAAGAAAGAGTAGGAAATACTCTGGAGTTAGTAGGTATAGGTAAGAACTTTCTCAATGAAACCCCAGCAGCACAGCAACTAAGAGATAGCATAGATAAATGGGACCTCATCAAACTAAAAAGCTTCTGTTCATCAAAAGAAATGGTCTCTAAACTGAAGAGAACACCCACAGAGTGGGAGAAAATATTTGCCAATTATACATCAGACAGAGGACTGATAACCAGAATATACAGGGAACTTAAAAAACTAAATTCTCCCAAAACTAATGAACCAATAAAGAAATGGGCATGTGAACTAAACAGAACTTTCTCAAAAGAAGAAATTCAAATGGCCAGAAAACACATGAAAAAATGCTCACCATCTCTAGCAATAAAGGAAATGCAAATTAAAACCACACTAAGATTCCACCTCACCCCTGTTAGAATAGCCATCATCAGCAACACCACCAACAACAGGTGTTGGCGAGGATGCGGGGAAAAAGGAACCCTCTTACACTGTTGGTGGGAATGTAGACTAGTACAACCACTCTGGAAAAAAATTTGGAGGCTACTTAAAAAGCTGGACATCGATCTACCATTTGATCCAGCAATACCACTCTTGGGGATATACCCAAAAGACTGTTACTCCAGAGGCACCTGCACATCCATGTTTATTGCGGCACTATTCACAATAGCCAAGTTATGGAAACAGCCAAGATGCCCCAGCACTGACGAATGGATTAAGAAAATGTGGTATCTATACACAATGGAATTTTATGCAGCCATGAAGAAGAACGAAATGTTATCATTCGCTGGTAAATGGATGGAATTGGAGAACATCATTCTGAGTGAGGTTAGCCTGGCTCAAAAGACCAAAAATCGTATGTTCTCCCTCATATGTGGACATTAGATCAAGGGCAAACACAACAAGGGGATTGAACTATGAGCACATGATAAAAGCGAGAGCACACAAGGGAGGGGTGAGGATAGGTAAGACACCTAAAAAACTAGCTAGCATTTGTTGCCCTTAACGCAGAGAAACTAAAGCAGATACCTTAAAGCAACTGAGGCCAATAGGAAAAGGGGACCAGGAACTAGAGAAAAGGTTAGATTAAAAAGAATTAACCTAGAAGGTAACACCCATGCACAGGAAATCAATGTGAGTCAATGCCCTGTATAGCTATCCTTATCTCAACCAGCAAAACCCCTTGTTCCTTCCTATTATTGCTTATACTCTCTCTACAACAAAATTAGAAATAAGGGCAAAATAGTTTCTGCTGGGTATTGAGGGGGGGAGCGGGAGGGGGGGAGCGGGAGGGGGTGGAGTGGGTGGTAAGGGAGGGGGTGGGGGCAGGGGGGAGAAATAAACCAAGCCTTCTATGCACATATGAATAATAAAAGAAAAATGAAAAAAAAAAAATAAAAAAATAAAAACAAAATAAAAAACAAAAAAAAAAAAAAAAAAAGAAAAAGTGGGACAGGAGCCCCCAACTGCTGCCCGGGCTCTAGAAGGAAGGCAGACTGCTGGGGAGACCTATGCCTGCTGTCATGAGGCACATTTGTGACCCCATAAACGGCACTTTCAGACCCTGGAATTGAAAACCGACCAAGAAAATAAATAAACAAAATGCAATGCCACACCAACAACTAAGATATGATAGGGGACAGGAGAAATTGCAAATTTTAAAATTGGAGTTTCTTCCTTTGTTCACTTACCAGTTGGTGCGTTCCTTCTGGACAGTGCTCTCCATGCACAGAAACCCTCCATCCGCGTGTGAGGCCATGTCCACAGGACAGCTCTCTGTGTCCCGATGAGATTAGGGTTCCTGGCCCAAGGACTGAGGGGAGCACGTCTTCCCATAAAGGCTCACAGCTAGCACTACCCTGTTGTGAGCATCCAGGATCCTAGGCAGGGCTGCCTGCACACTGACACTGTGTCACACCCCTAGGGACAAGCCATTAGCACCCCATTTCACAGGCCAGCATTACAGATGAACTCATGTGACTAAGTTCAACAGTAAATTAGCAGTGTGGCCAAGGTTACACAGAGACAATCTGTTTTGGTGGTACTGGGGTTTGAACTCAGGGCTTCTTCGTGATTGCTAGGCAGGCCCCTGTACCACTTGAGCCACTCCTCCAGCCCATAATCTGCCTGTCCTTGGAACCCAAATCACCACACTCTGTGTGGAGACAGAGAAACACAGGGCAGGAAATGCCAGGAACAGGGGTTGGGACTCAGTTTAGGATGGCGAGAGGAATGACTGGCTCAAAAACGCTGTGGTTCCCAGCCAGGGGCCACTTTACCTGCCAGGAAACCCTAGAAGACATCTACAGATCTCTGTGGTTGTCATAATGGGGAGAGGGAGAGGACACTGGCACCTGGGAAGGAGGCAGGGGCTGCTGCCAGATATCCCACAATGCACAGGACAGTCTCTGCTGCTGAGAACTCTCTGGCCCCGGATGTCAGCTGCTCTACGGTAGGGCTCCTAGAACCCTAGAAGTGTCCCTCCCATGTTGACTGTCAGGAATCTGCATCACTGTGGCCCTGTGTGTGTGGGCGGAGGGCAGATAACCTTTCCCACCCTTGGCCTTGGGCTTGCCACGTGACTTACCCAGTGGATAACTTCAAGTTTGTCTTTTTGCGAAATCTAGGGTAAAATGCCTGACTCACTAGTCCTTAACAGAGCAGGGACTGGGCAACAGCTTGCAGTTCCCTGAGGCCTCCTGAAAGCTGGCCCCAAAGCTGTCACCATAGGTTGCTACCTCACTGCCCTGGAGGTTTCCAAGGGCCTGGTGGACTGCCCTGAAGAGCAGGGGACAGAAAGGCTCACAGATCAAGTGACAGTGTTCATCCCATAGCTTAGTGAATTGATCTACAATGTGCCCCAGAAGGAAGGAGAATGAGCTGGGGGTGACAACAGGGAAAGACCTTGTCTTAGCCCAGTCTGTGACCGTGTCCACATTTCTTTCCCTCTGCCACATGGAGCACATGGTTAGAGGACCCGCATTGAGGGTAAGCAAGGGAGAGAGCATCCAGGCTTCCAGAGACGTGTTAAGAAGCACCTAAAACCAGCTGATTTTAGGTTGGTTTATGTCAACTAATCTTGGTTTTGGTGAAAAACAGGCACAAAGACTCTTCAACGAAAGCGTCGAGAATTCTGAGCAGGCAGGCAAGAACAAATTCCTGTGTTCCCAGACACAAGATTTGGAGGGCTTTTTGTTTGTTTATTTGTTTTTAAAATGAGAAAAACTGGCAGAGTAATGGAATCTCATGTTGCTTTGACTGACTGTTCACAGTAAGTTTAAGCTGTCATTTTTGAAAAAGCCAGTGTAAGAGAGAAAGAACTGCCCCCCCCACCCCGCCTGGTGTTGAATGGGGCTTAAGTCACTTGCCTGTCTGTGAACTCTTTGAAAACAAGATGGGACTTCCAGAAAACAGTACTGAAGAATTCAGATGCGTAGGTTGGAGGGAGCCTTGAATCCTGACCCTGTGCAAGCAGTGAGGCCAGGCGGCTTTTGGCCGCTCCCTTTTGCCTCCCCGGGGCTAGACAGAGTCTGTGGTAGATGGCAGAAGATCCGGAAACATTTGTTGAATGAATGAATGATTGATGCCTCCCACTGAAAGTCTCCTTCCAGGAGCAATGACCAGTTCTGGGGCCCCAGGATGGGTGAGAAAGATCTGAGTAATCCTCAAATTGGAGCAATGTTTTATGAGGAAATGTTGGATTTCTTTTTCCCTCTGAGCCTGTTTCTGTTTTGGCAAGAGTTGGGCAAGAGTCCAGCATGCCTAGACTTTTCTAAAGACCTCTTTTTAAAGGGCCTCCACATGTTAGGAGGCAAAGCTGTTTCTGTGAGCACCCGCCCTGGGTGGTGAGAGCTGGTGCGTCTGAGGAATAAAACGGCCTCATGGTCCTGGCTGCAGAAGGGAGGTTCGAAGCAGGCATTTCTTTTCTTTTTCACTTCTATTACTCAATGCTCCAAAGATGGAAAGAACGTTAGGAAAGCGAAAAGGTGAGCTTTTGTGGATTCTTTTGGCTCTGCCTCACAGCCCAGCGATGAAGGCAGGTACCGAGAGATTACTCAGGGTGTTAGATTCTGGAAGAACAGTTCACCCTTACTTGTTTGGGTTCAGAAACTAAACCAAGCCACCCACTGCATCAGGGCATTGGTGTTTCACCGCCCCAGCACTAACAGTGAAGGTAGAATGGTTCATTTTCCTGTGGGAGGAAGTGGCCTGTCCCATTCAGAGGCTCCCAGGAATCCCAATACATGGCAGGTGACCACCAGTGGCAAGGATCAGCAAACTGTGGGTCATGGGCCAAATCTGAACCGCCCCCATTTTTGTCAGTTTGCAAGCTTTCACAGTTCTAAATGACTAAAAAGAAAAAAAAAAGCAAAAGAATATATTGTGCCATGTGAGAGTTTCAGGAAATTCAATTTCCAGTGTCAATATAGCCCGTCCTCATCATTTGTGGATTCCACATTTGCAAATTTGCCTGGTTGCTAAGATTCTTTACAGCTCCAAGTCAAAAGGTTCTCAAATGCTTAAGAAGCAGGGGAGAACGGAGAGAATGTAAGCCTCCCAGTGCAGCCTTCTTAAAGGAGGCCAAACAAGGAGACACTGCCTCCTACTAAAGTCTATTAAGACATGTCATCCTTGTGGTCTGTGCAGTGCTCTGTTTTTCACATTTTGGTTTTGGTTGGTTGGTGATGTCACTGCTTAAGCATAAGAAGGCTGCCAAACTATGAGGATAGGTAAGACACCCAAAAAATTAGCTAGCATTTGTTGCCCTCAATGCAGAGAAACTAAAGCAGATACTTTAAAGCAACTGAGGCCAATAGGAAAAGGGGACCAGGAACTAGAGAAAAGGTGAGATCAAAAAGAATTAATCTAGAAGGTAACACCCACGCACAGGAAATCAATGTGAGTCAATGCCCTGTATAGCTATCCTTATCTCAACCAGCAAAACCCCTTGTTCCTTCCTATTATTGCTTATACTCTCTCTACAACAAAATTAGAAATAAGGGCAAAATAGTTTCTGCTAGGTATTGGGGGGGTAGAGGGAGGGGGCGGAGTGGGTGGTAAGGGAGGGGGTGGGGGGAGGGGGGAGAAATGACCCAAACATTGTATGCACATATGAATAAAAAAAAAAAGAAGGCTGCCAAGGACCTGGCGTGGGGTGGGGGAGATTAGCTCCTAACCCACGGTGGGCTTCCTTGAGCATGATGTAGATACAGTGCTGCCGGTCATTAGTTCAAATTCATGAATCAAGAGAGCATATGAACAGAAACACGCATAAAAAGAGGTTACTTTTTGAGCAGTTGGCAAATACTGTGACCAGAGGCTGTGACCTTGGCCAGTGCGTGTCGGCTCAGTTATCCCCTGGCTGTGGTCTGGGGCTGCTTTGGAACTACAGTGGCAGAGTTGAGTGCCTGTGACAGAACACAGTGTGGGCTGCCAAGCCGAAGTGTTTACCTGTGGACCTTTACAGGAAAAAAGTCTGCGACGCCCATGCAAAGGCACAAGGAAATCGCTCTGAGAGTGAAGACAGACGGACAAACATCCCAGTGGGATCAAACTTTGAGCTGGAACACCACTTCTTTTCTCGTATCAACAATTGAGAGGGGAACATAGTGACAGGCCACAAGGCTGTGGCAGGTTTTAGTTACTTCTTGTACCCTCTTGTGGTGACCTGAACTGATGACTGGAGAGGTGTGACTGGTCGGCCCATCTCAACTTTTTCAACAAATCCCTTCGTTTTCAGATGGTTTCACACATGCCACACAAAGCCCAGAGACTCTTATCTGGGAGGGAATAGGACAAAGCCAGAAAGAGCACCTTCTCCAAAGGCTGGTCAATGTGGGTTCAAGTCTCGGCTCTGTCACTTCCTGGCTGTGCAACCTTGAAAAGTTCCTTCCTGTCTCCGAGCCTCACTTTTCTCACCTGTGCAGTGGGGAGAGCAATTGTACTTTTATGATTTGCTATTTCCTAAGTGTGGCTATTTAGAAAAACTAAAGAACGGGCATTACTGAGGCAGTCATTACAAACCACCCGATCCGAACCTGGCCCGTATAATTCTGAATCTTTTGAAAATTTAGTTTGTTTGATGGCACTGGGGATTGAACTCAGGGCCATCTGCTTGTTAGGCAAGTTCTCCACCACTGGAGCCACACCCCAGCTCTTTTGCTTTTCATTTGTTTTTCAGGGGCTCATGCTAACTTTTCCCAGGCCTGGTCTGACTGCGATCCTCCTACCTCTGCCTCCCAATTAGCTGGGATGACAGGCATGAACCACCACACCCAGCTTGAACCCGATAAGTCGGGTGATTCACTGGGATCTTAGGACTGTGGTGAGCGTACAGTAGGTGTTCAATGCTGCTGCTAAATGAAAATGCCCTTGGATTGATGAAGGGCAAGTTCTGTGGGTCGATTTTAATTACCTGTCTCTGGTCTCAACCTTGGGTGCATAAGGTTTGCTCCAGGCCAGAATTGCTCTTGACTTGGTGCTACCTCTGAGCCTAGGGGGGACCTTCTTTGCACTCACAACTGAAGCACAAGCTCCCCCACTGCCCCGGACTTTCAAAGCCCTGATAAACAGGACCCCTTACGCCCTGTCCTTCGGTTTCCTGGCTCAGGTGGCCCAGGTGCCTCTCTTGCTCCTGGAGAGTGGAGAGAGTCCTCTTGGCCAGAGCCCCAGTAAAGGAGGCCAGAGCAGGTGGGGAATGGGGTCACAAAGGGTCGGCTAGGCCATAGTAAAGTCTGGCTTAGTTGAAGGATAAAATGGAGCTATTTATGATATGAAGATAAGAACAGGATGATGACAGAGTCCACTTCTATTTTAAGAGCATTTTGACTATGGTTTCTACTTCAACAGAAAAGGCAGCTACCATCTTCTGGTCTCCATGCTTAAGTCCAGTGCCCTTCACCTTCACCACCCTTCACCTTCACCGTTGGGCTTCTCTGCCTCTTTGTCCACACCTAGCATTTCTAGAGGGCCCTTGATCCTTCCCCAAGCTTCAGGCTCTGTGTTCTCCAGGGGAAAACTTGAGGAGAGAGGGGCAGGTGTCCCAGTCTTACAGATTTCAAACCTGAGAGTTGAAGCAGCTTCCTCAGGACTACGCCCAAGGTAGCAGCCAGAGGCCACCCTGGACTGTCTGCGTCCAATGCCTGAGGTTACCATCCTCAGCCTGATTGGCCCCCTGGGGGTTCCTTGCTGCAATTCCATGAATTTCCATAATCACTGACCAAACACACTCTTGGGGATAAATGTATCTTCTGAGAGGACCATGGATCCTTTGACCACCTGGAGCGTGCTTCCTTTCTCCTGTTTACTACAGAGTGACTTTTTCCCTGTGATCCAACACACAGGTTACAGAATTACAAGGAACCAGCATTATACGCCCTCTTCTAACAGGGCTGCCAAATGAAATACAGGCCATCTAGCTAAATTTGAATTTCATATAGACAATGATTTTTTTTTCAAGTATAATCCTGTCCCAAATACTGCACGGGACACACTGATGCTAAAAAATCTTTTTTCGTTATTTGGAAATTCAAATAAAACTGAATGCCCTGTATTTGTATTTGTTCCTACTTCTGCAAAGTGGGAACACCTCCTTTTCTCTTCTCCCCAGAAGGAAATTCTAAAATCATCATTACCACCATCACCCTCATGAACTTTTTCCCTCTAGTTACTAGAATGCCTTTTAACTTGGTTTCCTGAGGGTAGTTCTGGGATCCTCTCTGCCCACCCCATCCTCCTCCGGCTCCGTCCTCCCTTCATCCTTCAACCTGAGTAGCCTGGGCTTCCTCCTGTGGGAACCAGGGTATAAATACCTCTGTTAGAATAATAGGCAACCAAAACAAATAAGCGCGTGCCCCCCTCCCCCTCCCCCTCCCATGAAGTTGGATTTTTTTTCTTTCTGTTTACAGCATCTTCTACTTAAGCAAAGACTATAAGGATAAGATACACTCGCTGTTCTTGTCATTTTGGCTCTGTTTGATGCTTAATGATGTGTTCTTATAAACGGCATTAAAAAACATTCCTTGTCAGTCAGGAGCCTGGAGGCAAGAGCAACCTTACTCAGCCCTCAAAAGTAATTAAAGATAATCAACCAAAAATGCGAGGAGGCTGTGGGACCCTGATTCCAAACTCCACCCACAAGCAGCAGGAGCCAAGCGTCCTGCAAAGGCGCTATTTGCATTTAACCCGTGGAGGTGCGACAACCTCCAGAGGCCCGAGCCCACCAGAGCTGGCAGAGAGAGCTTTTGGAGATCTAAACACCCAGGATTCCATCAAATATCAAATGGATGGTTTCCTTTCAAGAGGGAGAGGGAGAGAGAGAGAGGGGGAGAGAGAGGAAAAAACGGCCAGCTTTGAACACCAGAACATTTCTCCCCTTGGGCTGTTTGCAGACAATTCCTAGCTTAAGAGCAGCAAGGAAGAGACAATAACGTAAACTTTTTCTTAAACCAACACAAATGGTATTTTTCTAAAGCACAGCAAGTCCAATTAGATTGAGGTACTGCGGTAGCAGACGCCTAACACTTTAAAGTGACTCTTTATGACATTAAAGTCTACAGCTTTCCAAAATAAAGAGTAATGTTCCAGATTTGTGTTAATATCCAAAAGCACAGCCGGGACGATTTTCCTTGGGGGTGAAAATAACCACAATCCTGAGAAGGGCACTGAGTGAGAACTGTGTGTTCCAGGAAAATGCATCTGGTCGTGCCAGGCACGAGAAAACTGCGTAGAGAGCAACTTGGGAAATACAGTGTCCAAAGCCGCTCCTGGGCGCACGGGCGGGGGTGTGCACTTAGAGGGAGCAAAGGGCTGTGGTGCTAAGGATTGAGGAGGTTTGTATGATCTTTTCAGCAGGTTGAAGGGCTGAAATGCTCAGTGCCCCTTAGTCCTGCCCAAAATCATAGCTAAAAGAGATTTCATGGCAGATCTTTTTGGGGTGGTGTTTACAAGCTGCTATGTAAAAAGACCAGGAGTTGAGGGGCCTGTCCCAGTGCATGTAAGCCCCCCTGCCCAAATCTCATTGCTTACACAAAGACAATAGCGAGTTTTTGCTTGTTTGTTTCTGATGCAATTGCCCGTTTATCACTGGGGCAGGGTCAAGGTGGGGGTGTGGGGATTTCCAGGGGGACTTTGGATGAAGTCTGGTAACCTGGAGACCTAACCACTTCCCTCATTTAAATATGCCTAAACCTATGCATCGTCCCAGTAGACAGGTCTGTCCTGGGTTTGACCTGTTAAAGTGGCTGGATGGTGTCCCTGCAACTGGGTTCCCAAGGAGCCCGAGGGTAAAGTGACTTTTGGTGGCAGGGTGACGCCAACCAGAGGGAGAGTGGCACCCCAAACAAAGGCCCAGACCCTCCCCTATTCGTGCAAGGTAAACACTAGGCACAGGCCAGCTCCCCGCCCCCTCCTGGGAAAGAAATTCTACCAGACATGTCCTCCCAGCAATTTCTTACTCCTGACTCAGTGAGGGCTTGGAGCCTCTCTCTCTCCCTCTGTCCTCTCTCAGAGACCAGGTTCCAACCCACACTCACATGGGCTGTTTAGCATTCAAAAATATCATGCAAACATTTTCACAGATCCTACGGACAATAAACTCGAGGGACAAGGGTGTGGGAAAGGGGCATCCTCAAGCCGAGTTTGGCTTTGAGTGTAATTTGGAAGCCATCAAAATTTGAATGCGAGCTTGTAGCCCAGCATTTTCCACTACTAGGAATTTAGCAACGAATCTAATTTACCAGCTGAGAAGAACATCATTTGTCATAACAAGACTGAGCCCAGCCTAGCCGTTCATTAGCAAGGGATTGGTTAGACTGTGGCTTATTCACGGGAAGGAACAGTGATTCAGATACTGTAAGGACAAGAGCAAAATACAGAACAACGTGAACAGTGTGCTAACTTACTGTGGAAAGGGGGAGAGGCGGACCGACGGCCGCGTCTGTGTGCACAGAGACATCAACAAGGAAAGGACGGGGATGGTGGCCAGGAGAGAGGAATCCAGAACTGGAGGCAGGAGAGCGGAAAAGGGGGTAAAAGAGAAAGAGTTCACTGCTTTTGTTTGGGGAAAAAAGTTGTCTATGTACATATATTGTCTTATTAAAAAGAGCACTTGTAAATGTTTAAATACCACTCAATCCCACATTTGTTTTCTGTCTGCAGATGAGCCTCAACGTGGAGCTCATGGGAACAGTGACAGCGTGATCGGAGCAGGGCTGCGAGTTATTTGGCTTACCGGATTCATTCCGTCACTTCCATGGTGCCATTTGCTGGGTTTCCAAATGTGACTATGGGCCTTGACCTAGCCTGGTGGTCAGTTCAGCTGTGACAGGGTTATGACTCTGGAGAAATCATCATAGATGAGATTATTCTTGAAATGTGAGCTATAAAAACAGGACTTTGCTGAATGAAGAGTGAATAAAACCAGAAACTGCTTCCCCCTGAGTGACATCTCATGACTTCTGCTAGGAGGAAGGAAGTTTCTGGGTTAGAAAGGGTGAGATGACTGGGAGGGACAGCAGGGAGGCACGTTTTTATCCATATTCATTTGTGACCAGGACTAGATTGTTGTTTAGTACTGACCCCACCTCTACATGGGAAATATATGAGAAGTAGCACTCTTTACCCTTGAGGTAGTCATGTCTCCTGTCAAGGAGACAACTGGAAGAACGCTCAAAATTAACATATATGTTCTATTCATCGCAGTTTCCATGGAAACACCCCAAATGCTCATCAGTGGGGGACTGCCCATCAGTGTTTACTGATGCCAATTAATGTCCCTAAGAGTAAATTACACTGGCTACTGGTGGTTACATGCCTGTAATCCTAGCTACTCAGGAGGCAGAGATCAGGAGGATCACGGTTGGAAGCCAGCCCCGGCAAATAGTTCTTAACCCTATCTCAAAAAATACCCAACCCAAAAAAGGACTGGAAGAGGGGCTCATGTGGTGTGAGAGCTTGAGTTCAAACCCCAGTTACCACACCCCCCAAAAAGTAAGTTCCACCAGATTTTAAAATATCACACTTTCTTTCCTTCCTCTGATATAAACACAGGACCCTACATGTGGTGAATTATATGACGTATCATATATAATCCCATAGAGAAGCCAGGCACCCAGATCTGGAATGATGGAGAGGTTATTACCTTTTTGTTCCTTGTTAGTAGGATTTACGTTTTCTAGGATGGAACCGGCTACTTTTGAAATAGCGAGGAAGGGAAGGGAGTGCTCCACCCGAGAGAGGAGGGCACAGGGGCAGGCTCTAATTTCCTGTGTACAGTTCTGTGTGCATTTGTCACCTGGTAATGCAACCCACCAACATTCACGGGATGCCAACTGTATGCCAGAAAGACCCAGATTGACTCCGGATCACTCCCAGGAGCCGGAAAGATCACAAAGAGCACTTTCTCCAAGCACGGATAGCAGCGCCACACCACTAGGTCGAACCCCATTAAGTAGGCGACTTGTTAGCCCCAAGTGACAAATGCATAGGGTTCGACTTAATGGATGGCGCATTGTGTAGAGAAATGTGCGGTTCCTCCCCTCCCCTCCCCCAGGAGCCCTGGCTGGTCTCGGGGTGGGGTTGGGGGGCGGGGAGAGGACATCGCGAGTGCCAGGAGGGAAGCCGAGCTTGGCTGGATCTTTGAGAACACCTGGCCACAGCTGTCCGCTGTAGGACCTCCGCGGGGCCGCGTGGACGCGCCGGTCCGCGTGGACGCGCCCGGGGCGGGGCCATCTGCGCAGCGAGCGTCCTGTCGTCCTGTCCATCCGCCCCGCGCTGACCTCCAATCTGTCACTCTCCGGCTGAAAGGCGACCGCGGCCGGGGACGCCTTCCGCGCGGCCTATTCAAAGCGTGAATGCCGAGCGGTCCAAGTTGACCCGCCGCCAGTCTCCGCGGCTCCAAGTCGGCCTGGCACCCTACAGTTTACACCGCCCGGCCTCAATGCAGCCTCCAGGCGCCCCATTCAGGCAGGCTGCATGCAAAAGAGCGGCCATTAGATCATCGTAATTATCCCATTGACATCGCCCGGGGCCCCCGTGGGGCACGGGAGCCCATCAAACGCGTCCCTAATGAGGCGCTCCGGGCCCATTGTGCGCGCGCCGCCCCCCGCGCCCGCCGCCGCCCGGCCGCAGACAGGCGGTCCCTTTCAGGGCTTTCTCCGCGCTGACCCCCGACCCCGCGATCTGACATCAGCAGCCCTGATTTGTGATCATTTTTATTGGCACACACTCAATGCTTGTTTCCTGTGTTTAACTCCGGCCCCCGCTCCGCCCGCCTCCCCTTTTAGGACCAAACTGATTGGAATCTAATAGGCGTCGGCCCAGCCCTACAAAGTGAGCCCGCCGCGTTCTCACCGAGCCGGGCCATTGTGCCAGCGGCAGCCACCGGCTTCATTATCTAGGTGCACGGAGCCGCTAATCACCGCCACGCAGAACAATCCCGAGCAGATGTCCACCACGTTACGAGTTTTAATTAAAATCTTCTACTGATTTTTATCAATGCACTTCTTCGCCCCTGAAATGCAAAAGATGTTACTTCCTTGTAGTGTTTTGCAAATTACGCCTTCATAAGGGTGATTAAGTGACGCTTATTTGGAGCTAATCGAGGTGGGTTTTTTTTCCCCTTCTTCCCTTTCAACAGGCTGCTGCTAAATTATTATTTTTTTTAAAAAAAGAATCAATTAAACTCGAGGTTTAAAAAGATTCTGTTTTCTTATGTCACAACAACTTCAGATGGCAGAGAAACTGTGCGGTGGCTTCCTTCTGATGTAAGAGATAGCAATTTGCAGGAATCTCTTAATTCCCAATGGTGGTGTGACAGGAAAACGCTTTGCTTTGGGACTGGGGTTTTCACGTTTAACTTTCGAAGTGTTTCTTTCCAAACTGTGTGATTGGGTGGAGGACGTGATTGTTGCTTGGTGACTCTGAGTTTATGAAAGATCCACTTTAAACAGAGAACTTTGGGCTCTGTAAAGTATAAACCCGATACCCTCCACAAAACTCCTTCAGCACATATGGTTTTTAATGTAATTTTGTTTAACCACAAGCATAATTTAATTTGCAATAAAACTGAAATGAAAGGACATTACTAACAAGCTTTTGACTCTTGTGTCAGTTAAAATAACCATTTGCCAAGGGGCCTGGACTTCAAGAACATGGCATCATTTCATTGTGCCAGAACACCAAGGAAAAAGAATTTCTTTTCTCAAAAAGAGCTAGCTCTCTAAGAGCGGAAAGCCTCAGCCCTGAATGAAGTGCTCTGTTGACTTCCCTGGTCTTCTTCTTGTATTAAAACACTCTTGGCCCTGTGTGAAACAGTCCTCAGCTCTGGGGCAGATGATTCAGTCACAATGACATGCAGTGCGTTTGGAAAAGGAAAACCGAGGTAACAACCGGCAGCGGTAAAATCAGCCAGTGCTGGAAGTGAAAAGCGGGGGAAGGGACGCTTTGCATTCATTACAGCCAGAGCCAGTTTCCAAAGGCCCTGGGCTCTAACATGACAATCGTCTTTAGGCGTGCCTGTCTCCCTTTCTGGGCTAACTCTGTAGAAGTCCTGCAACCTTGCTAGGCTTCTCCTTATTTTTGCGACCCGAGATTTTGCAATTGCCCCACTGATGTTGCCTTCTAACACCAGCTATTTCTCAGTCCTTCTGAATCCTCCTAATTTTTCCCTCCTGTGACCTGAACCTCCATTTCCTGTCACTTCATGTGAGGAGGCAGAGGCAGAATGTCACAAGAGAACATCTCTCTGTGGGGGTTGGTAAAAGGGAAGACAGTTCCACAGCTCAATTTAATGAAATTAGAGAGCATTTACCCAGACACATACATGAATACAGACACACACACATGCACACAGACATACAGACACACATGCACACAGACATACACCAGAGACGCATACATGCACACAGACATACATACAGACACATACAGATACACAAACACACAGACACACATACAGATAGACATACATGCACACATGTGCACACACACATGCACACAGACACACACGCACACAGACATGCATACAGACACACACGACAAAGACACAGAGACATGCATACAGACACACATGCACACAGACATACACCAGAGACGCATACATGCACACAGACATACACACAGACACATACAGATACACAAACACACAGACACACATACAGATAGACACATACATGCACACATGTGCACACACACATGCACACAGACACACGCACACAGACATGCATACAGACACACACGACAAAGACACAGAGACATGCATACAGACACACATGCACACAGACATACACAAAGACACACACATGTACACAGACATACACACAGAGACACAACCACACACATGCACATAGAGAGACACACAGACACACACACACGCAGACACACACAGAGAGATACACAGACACACACACACAGAGACACACAGATATACACACAGACACACACTGAGACACATGCAGACACACACAGACACACACGTGCACACAGACACACATGCACACACAAAGAGACACATATGCAGACACAGAGACACACGCAGACACAGACACACACACATCCACATTTCTACTTTCACCGTCATAGGTCACAACAGTTTAGTTTTTTGTCCCCCGACACCCATGGCCTGCCAAACCCACACTTAGACTCAGAACTCCCAAGTTTTCATTCCATAACCAGGTTAGGAGTGTAATCAAGTTTTAACATTAAAAACTTTGCTTTTCCCTCCAAAAATGCAGACACCAGGGAATGCCCCAAACCACCAGCATCCTTCTCAGGTCCTGTGGCCATTTCCCAGGTGACTCAACCTGGCACTCCTGGGTGCCACATCTCCTTGATGGGGCTTGAGGCTCAGAGGCACTTGAAATGAAAGCAGTGAGCTTTGGTGATTAGGTTTACCCAAAATGCGCAGACACATTGGAGCCGTGAGAAACACAACCTCAGGACCCCTTGGAGGGTATTCAGAGAGTACTTTTGCTGGGTTCCCCGGAGCAGGGCAGAGCCCCTCCAGGGTGTCCCTCTCATCCCCAGACAAAAGATGGTCCATTCAGGCTTAGAAGATGCTGTAGAGCCACAAATGTGAGCCACGTGTGGAATTATAAATTGTCTAATAGCCACACTTAAAAAAGCAAAAGAGCCAGGTGAAAATAATTTGAATAATACTTTTATTTAACCCAACCTATCCAAAATATTTTCATTTCATCCTGTCACCAATCTAAAAACGTATTCAAGAGCTGTTGGACGCTGTCGTTTAGGGACTAAGCATTTGAAATCTGATACTGCGCATCTTAATCAGAACCAACCACGTGTAGACACTCCAGAGCCACACGGCTAATGGCTGTCACATTGGACAGAGGCAGGAGGAGGGCAGAGATGCAGGCAGGAGGAGAGGAGCCTTGGACAAGTGCCCTAGAGCTGCAGGATGGTGGTTTGGACAAGACCAGTGCCACATTTGGTATCCATACATTGAAGTAGAGCCAAGAACCCAATGATAAAGTGACCACGGGGTGGAATGAGAGGCTGAGGGGATCGACAAAGGTTGTGGCCAGAATGACTGGGTCACGGAGTCACTGGTTCACTGAGATGTAAAAACTTGTCGTGGGTTTTGCACACAGGAACCAGGGGTTCTGCCCCACGCTTTCTACCTGGCCATGAATGCTTGCAGTGGGCAGCTGAAGCAAGTGCTCCAATTGTGCCCATCTTGCAGGTGAGATAGCTGATGTTCAGAGAACCAATACTGCCACCAGACCCTGGACTCACTGAGTTCACTTAATGGCTCCTGCTGGCTGACATCTCTGGCCCTCTTGGCTTCATCAGCCTCCTAGAGGTCAGGGCTGGGAGTGCAGCCCTCTGCTTCTCTCTCCTAAGTGCCCTGGGCTGATGGAGGAGGACCTGCTGGGCCAAGGACTGTCCTTCCCTCTGAGCCTTCCAACCTCCAAGCTGGCCAGGCTCTCCTGAGGGCTGTTTGCTTGGCTTTGGCTTCTCTGCCTCCCGCAGGATACAAGAGTCCCTAGGCCCCTTTCTCAGGGCATCACAGGATCCATGGTGAGCACCCAGCCTGCAAAGACACGTCTTTGAGGGCCACTGTGGCAGGCTGGCTAATGAGCCCCAAAATAACCAGGTCCAAATCTCTGGAGACAAATCAGAGGAGGCCAGAGGCCTGTATGATTAAGCTCAGAATCCAGAGATGGGGACACTGTCCTGGATTAGCCCTGTGCAGTCCTGTGTGCAGCCAGGGCATCATGAGAAAAATGCAGAGGGAGACGGGCCAAGGAAAGCACTTGACACAGACACCAGAGCAAGATGCTAAGATGGGGCTTTAAAGATTGGGGGGTGGGGGTGAAGAACAGGGGCTAAGGAATGCAGCTCTGGAGACAGGAAAAGGATTCTCCCTGATTCTTGGGGGGTGGGGGGGTGTTGCAGCCCTAACAACACCTTGAGTTTGGGTCAATGAGACCCACTTTGAACTAAAGGCCTCTAGAAATGTATGAGAGTAAACTCTTATTGTTTTGAGCTCCCCGAGGTTGTGGTGACTTGTGACAGCAACCTAGGACATTCAGACAGTCCCTCGCCCTTCCTCGGGATGACTTAGTGGTGGAACTACACCCTTGGACCCCTAATCTCATCCATAAGGACAGCTCTGGGGCTTTGTGAATGCATTTCTCTGAGCTTAATATGGGGGAATGATTTGACTCAAGGAGCCTCAGAGAGTCTAGCAAAGGCAAGGCCCTCTCCCCAAAACTCACGTACCCACTACACTTTCCTCTGTGTTTCCAGAAGTCATGGTAGCTGCTCAGAGTAGGGATGGACCAGACCCTGTTCATTTCTGGACGTCACAGCACATCATGAAAAAGGGTTTGCATTTGAAGGGATCAGAACACCCCACCTCTACCTCCCCAGCCAAATATACCACTTTAGCATAGTGATTATTTTAAACTGGAGGAACTGAGAAAAAGCAGGTGTAGAAAGGGCTCTGCCTAAAAGCAGGGCATAATTTCCTGTGAGGAAGATTGTTCCTTCCCCCTCCATTCTAGGGAAGGAAAATGCTTATCTCTGAACGCAGGGAGTCAACACTGAGGTGCATTTGTTAGGCAGTCCTCCTAAAGCCGCCCTTAGCCTCCACTTGTTTCTCCCAAATACTTCCTGCTCACATCTCCACAGTTCACCACCTTAGCCCTTTCTCTTTTGTCTTGATTGACTCCACAATTTATTGTTCTTTTGTTAAAGTGGTATATAACTGCTGGGCCTAGCTGCTCTTGGGTTCTTCATTTCTTATTTCTTATTTCTTCATTTCTTATTTACAAATGAAAATGATGGTATTGAATAGAATTAATTTGCTCTTCTCCTGTTAATCTGTCTTTTGTCAGTTAACTCCTAGGCCTGGCCACAAAACCTGAGAGAGTAGAAATCTTTCTTTCCCTACACACTTTATAAAGCAATTTCTTTAGCACAAGCAATTATAATACTACATGAGTGTGTTATCCCTCAGGTCACTGGGGAGCTATAAAAATACTTTCTGGTGGCCTCTGGGCAGAGTGGGGAGTGAACTGGGATGCAAAATTTGAAAGTTTGCCTTCCTGCCATCCCTGCAGGGATTCCTGGCTGGGTGTACAATATCGCCAGGAGTAATGTCCAGTGTTGACAGCCAAGGCCTTCCATGAGAGGCTGGCCCTGTGCTGGAGCTCCCACTGGGTCAGCCCGCAGGACATCCCAGGACCCAGGGTTACGGGAACAGTTATGCACAGGCATGTGACTGCAATGACTGCCAGTCCTTACAGAGCCACCAGATACCTTCCAACCCAAAGGGGTCACCACTGCTGCTCGAGGACACAGTCAGGAAGGGGTAGGGACAGCATGAGAACAGAGTCCTCATTCTCCATGAGGGAATGTCTAAAACTCAGAAAGCATAAAGCAGCTGTGTAAGGATGTGAGTTACAAGGTTATGATGACTGGAGAGTTGGGATTGCAGAAGGAGCAACCAAGGAATGGTTCTCTTGCAGCTGTTGCCAGGAAGTCCGAGCACCTTTGACTTTTCATATTGTGTGCCTGTATTTTCTATTTAAATATAGATACATATATATATACACACATTATACACACATATGTATATATATGCATTTGCATATATAGTAAATGAAAAAATATATTTAATATATGTATATATTAAATTGTATATGTGGATATATTAAATGAAAAAAACAGGAAGACAACTAAAGGCAACATAAACTGGTCAATACGGAAGAACAGACAATGAAAGCAATTCCTCTGCTTTGCAGGCTGCAAGTAGCTGATGTTCAGGAGGAAGAAGGGAAGAGGAGGATCTTGGGAAGAAGGGCGTCTTGAGGAGAGGAGACTCATGGGAAGAGGAGTACGAGGGAGGGAAGATTTTGTCAGATAAAATGCTTATGGGGACTGGTATTTCCAGAGCCACCTTCACTTCAGAGCCACCTCCAGGCCTTTGAAGCCAGCACTGCCAGGGCAGAGGAGTTGAGAGGCGGCTGGCTGTCCTGCTCACCCTGAGGGTGATCTTCTGCCAGCCATGGCCCCTTCCAGGAGCAGAAGACACAGCGCGGGATGTGGTTGCATGCAGAACAAGTTAAAACCAGAACAAGAGTAAGGCTGAGGCCGGAAGCTGGCCCGCACGGCCTAGGCCTCCACGGGCCCACTCTGTCCGTTCACGGGTGACCCGTGAAAGTGCTTCCTCCATGAGTCCCCGCCACCCCAGGCCCCCGGCCAGATGCACCACATGTGCGCTTGCACTGAAAGACGGCTGCCAGGTTTTGCAAGCAAAAATCCATATCTGGGACTTAGCAGTTCAAGAAGGTTCTTCATTGTTTACCTGAAATTCAAATTTCACTGGCGTCCTGTGTTTTATTTGGCAACTTTATACTGAGCCTTTTCAACAACTAACAGCTATAATTACCTGCTCGTTTCTAGATGAACGCTGTGTGGTTCAGAGATGTTGTGTTATTCATCCAAAACCACACAGCAGTAAGCGGCCAGGCTGGTCTTGGGTCTAGTCCCAGCTTTTGCCACCTTGATTTTGTTTTTATTCGGTGCTGGGGGTGGAACCCAGGTCCTCGTGCCTGTGAGGCAAGTGCTCTACCTCTGAGCTACAGCCCAGCCTTATCCTCTCCTGATTTCAGGAGAACACAGCAGTGTATTCATGTCACTGAGTTGTGTGACACAGTGCTCCATACCTTACAGCCTCTCGCAGACTCATGCTGCCATGTTATAGATGGAGAAACTGAGGCACGGAGAGTTTAATCAACTGTAGCCCTGAGGGGGCCCAGCCAACTCCAACAGTTCTCTGAATGGTTGCCTGAGGTGACAGTGGGCTTTAGGGCTCTTCTTGTCCTGCCTCGCTGTCCCTTCAGTGAGAAGTGACCAAAGCACGAGGGACCCGTATGGTCACCAGGTGTCAAGGTGGTGGACAGGAGGATTCTGTGGAAATTCATGGTGGGAAAACAGCCTGAGGAAGTCTGAGTGCTGTATGTTTCCTTTTGTGTAAAGTAGAAAGCAGGTGGAAGTAGTTGTGGCTGCCCTCCCTTTTCTTTTGGCGGTACTGGGGTTTGAACTCAGAGCCTCAGGCTTGGTAGGCAGGCACTCTACCACTTGAGCCATGCCCCCAACCCCATTTTTGTGCTGGGTATTTTATAGAGAGGAGCTTGAGAACTATTTGCCTGGGGTGGCTTTGAACCACGATCCTCCCGATCTCTGCTTCCTGAGTAGCTGGGATTACAGGCGTGAGCCATTGGCCCCCAGCTTGCAGCTGCTTCTTTATGCCTAGAACCTGGAGTGATGCACGAGGAGAGCAGAAACTTACAGGTGTGTTCCATAGAAGGACTGTCAGGGTCTGGAGGACTCTGGGTAATCCTGGGGCCAGGTGAGGTGAGCTTCAGAAAGAAGCCACTGTCTGACACAGAACAGGCTGGGCACGGGTTATCAGCCAAATCCAGCCCACGTCTGCTTTGTCATTCAGGAAGCCTGTTTAAGGCTGCTTTCTCTATGGTCTATGTGACCTTCACAGAACGAGTTTCACAGACACTGCTTTAGACTTTCCATGCGATTGGAATGTTTACTGTGTTTGTATTTGGTTTTCATAAGAAAAAAAAATGCCATCCAGGCATGGGAGTACACACACCTGTAATCCCAGCTACTTGGAAAGTAGAGATTGGGAGGTTTGAGGTCAGCCTGGGCAAAAAGTTAGTGAGACCTCATTTTGACCAATAAAGATGGTGCATGCCTGTCATTCCAGCTATGAGGGAGGCATGGGTAGGAAGATCACAGTCCAGGGAAGCCCTGGGCAAAAATATGAGGCTGTATCAGAAAAATATAAAGCAAAAAAAGGGCTGGGTGTGTGGCTCCAGTGGTAGAGCATTTGCCTAGCAGCTGTGAGGTCCTGAGTTCAAACCCCAGTACCACCGGAAAGAAAAAGAGATAAAATGTCAGGGAAAAGATTCTCACTTGCTCTGACTTCATGTCCACACTTCGTTAATACATCACCTTTCCTGGCCTTAGAGGTCCAGGTGGGCAGCTGAAGGTGACAGAATCATGGAAACCTCACCTGGTCCCTCGTCTGCTCAGGCTGCTGCCCTATCTTTTGAGCTTCCCCTTGGGAAAGACGAGGATGCTGTGTGGACCCTCGCCAAGAATTTCTTCTGAGACTTAAATCGAGGCTATTGTCCTTCCATCTGAGGCCTTTCATCTTTGTCTGGGTGGCTGCTGAAAGTTGAATTTGGTCAGTGCTGCTCTGTAATCCATCTGTCACTGTGTATGAGTTTCCTGTTGCTTCTGTAACAGAGTGACTTAAAACTGCAGGACTCTATTCTCTTATGGGTGTAGAGGTCAAATGTCCGAAATCAGTCTCAGAAGTGAAGTGAAGACGTGGGCAGGGCTGCATCTCCTCTGGATGCTCTGGGGGGTCCACTTCCTGCTATTGTGACTTTTGAAGGCTGCAACTATTCCTTGGCTCGTTGCCTGTTCCTCCATCTTCAAGCCAGCAGTGTAGTATCTGTCTTCTCTATTTCCACTGCCTCCCTTTCATAAGGACTTATGTCTTCACTGGGTGCACCCAAGTAACCCTCTCACCATCCCTGATCCCTGAGGCAGGAGGACTATGACATCTGGGGACTTATAGGTGATAAGGCCAAAGGTGAGAATGCAGGAGGTGTCTTTCTGAATGATTCAACTCTGCACTTGCCTAGGCCTCTGATGCACCTCTTTGGACAGCTTGTGCTGTAGGCAGACAAGTGCATGTCTGTGACCAGAGAGGGCAATTGACTTGCCCATGTCACAATGCTGGGGACAGAGTGGCTCTCAGGATTCCCCCTGTGCACCTGGAGCAAGCACACTAAGTCTTCTGAGCTTTGTGCCTTCATCTATGAGGTGGGGTGGTGCCTGTGACACACACAGCCCCTCCCCAGCTTTCCCTTCCCCCAAGTACAGCAGGGCTCAGCAAAATTCAGCCAGCAACCAAAACTGGCTTCCTCTTTGTCTTATAAATAAAGCTTTATCGACACATGGCCATTCTCATTCATTCACATATCTTCTGTTGTGGTGGCACTGCACTGGAAGAGTTCCGGTAGTTGCCATAAAGAAGATGGCTGCAAAGTAGAGTGACCAACTTCCCAGTTTTCATGAGATGAAGAGGATTTCTGGGAATACAGAACAGAGAGAGTCCAAAGCAAACCACAAAGCCTAACATTTTTATTCTGAAAAGATTTGCAGGCCCCAGCTTTGGGGCCACCAAAGGCTGGTAGGGTGGTAGAAGTGAGATGGTATGGGATAGTGGTGTCACCTGCAGAATGAAATGACAACACTGCCAGGCATCAGCCTGCCAGCCCAGCAGGGCACCACCATTCCTGTGGTGGCTTTGCTTCCTGTGTGCCTGGCCCTGGCTTTGCCCACAGCAACCAGCTGACTGGTTGTCAGCTTGTGGCCTGGCCAGCAGGCATGGGGTGCCCACCAGAAACCAATTTGGGAAATCAAAATCCCCAGTTCTGCAAAATTTCATTAAACCTCTAAACAAGAGGTGAACCTGGTCCAGAACAGCATACACAAAGGACAGGGTGGCACAGTGAGCACGCACAGTTGTCAGTTGCACACAGTCTGCGACCAGCTGCCTCCCCTCAAGATGCAGGGAATGTGGGTGGGGGTTACCCGATGCCAGTGGTGCAAAAAATAAATATTGATGTTGATTCTGAAGAATGAGGCTTGTTTTGTCTACTTTTACCCAGACAGAACATTTTCAACATCAACTTGCCGTCCTGACCGCCGCAGAGCTGTGGCATTTTCCCATACATGGCCTGGCAGAGGGAGCATGGGTGGCCACCTGTGTGTTTCCAGCAAGGCTGGTTTCAGACAAGGGTGCTGGCAGAGCTGGCAGCTGTGTGAGGCTAGGGTTTTGAGTTCGGGTGATGGTTTGAGCTCCAAACTCCTTGGAGAAGGGAGGAAGGGGAAAGAAAGAGCGTGGGTGATCTGAAGGGTCAATTAAAAGGAAGAGGACAGTGGGGGATACCCAGGGTTTTTGTGTTGTAAACTGTCACATTCTTTTTTGTCTCATTCGACAAATACTAAGCAAGTCACTGCTCAATGGAAGGTTCTCTCAGGCATGTCCTTTGAGGGATGTAGAACAAACCTGGAAATCAGGACCACTGCCTCTCCCCTTGGGGACTGTGATTGACTGTGGCCCCAAAAACTGCAAAGCAGAGCCTAGGTGTGGTTTGCCTGTTATTTGAGGTGTTGGTTGGCTGGTTCATTTTTAGAAAATGAATAGTTTGGCATGATAGCTCACACCTATAATCCCAGCCACTCAGGGGACAGAGATACGAGGATCATGGCTGTAGGCCATCCTAGGCAAAGCGTTAGTGAGACCCCATTTCAATCAGTAAGCTGTGTGTGATAGTACACACCTGTGATCCCACCTACACAGGAGGCATAGGCAAGAGAATCACGGGTCTGAGGCCAACCTCAGGCAGAAACATGAGAACGTAACCAAAAAATAACTAAAGTGAAAAATAGGCTAAGTCCATGGTTTAAGTGGTAGAGCATCTGCCTAGCAAGCACACGGCTCTGAGTTCAAACCCCAGCAATGCCAAAATATGTGTATGAAGAGCTTGTGAAGGACTGGCAAACTGAGGAACACAGCAGACTCAGCTGTTACAGGTAGCAACTTCTCGTAGACCAGTGGTTCTCAGCCAGGGCTATTTCACCCCTACGGGACATCAGGCAATGTCTGGAGGCATTTGCGTCTGTCACAGCTGGCATGGAGTGGGTAGAAGCCAGGGATGCTGTTAGAGCCTGTGATGGCCAGGTGACCACCCCAGAACCAGAATACCTAGGCCCCAGTGTTGACAGTGCCCGGCCATGTAAACTGCTCTGCCACAGTTCCTGTCACTCCCCACTGCTTTTCAGACAGGGAAGCCAGTGTGCATTACCCTCTGCCATCTTACCCAGGGGCCCTTGTTTGGCCCCATAGCACCCTGTCCTAGCAGGGTCTCTGGCCAGCTGCGTTGGATGTCTACCACTACCACACCTGCAGGAGGGAAAATTTCCATAATTTAATCTGAGCCTGTTACCTGCTGGCTCAAGACCTTTATCCAGTGAGTGTGGTGGTGCACACTTGTAATCCCAGCACTCAGGAGTCTGTGGCAGGAGGATCACGAGTTTGAGGCCAACCTGGGCTACAACTATGACCCTTTCTCAAAATAGCAACCGCATAGCAAAACCCCTCACCCCTAGAAGTCAAGCTCCTTAGGCCAGCAGACAGGGACTGTCTCCATCTAGCCACCATCCTTTGTCCCAGCCTCAACTCTGCCCCACAGATAAGAACTTGGCTGAGTCACCAGCCCGGGCCTCTAGGCATGCTGTCACCTTGGCTGAAGGTCACCCTGCATGTCCCCTCCTGGTGAGTGCAACCAGGAAACCCTTGTGGCCAGTCGCTGGGTTATCCCGGCTCACCTGTCAAGACACCTATGCTTTTGCACTCTCAGTGCATCGTGGACAGTTCTCTCTGTCCTTCTAGAGGGTTCAGAGACCAGATCCTGGCAGGGAGCATCCATGAACGAGGCAGGACTCCCAGGAGGGGCAGCAATTGGCTGCTTCAACCAAGGGCTGCAGGGCATGGTGTGTACCGCTTATGGTAATTCCCACCCTGTGCCAGGCACTGTGCTAAGCACTGGGTCCAGCAGTGAACCAAATGGCGTCCAGGTCCTTTGCAGCCGATACCCCGAGGCTGAGTGCAGGAGCTGTGGTGATCAGCCAAGGCCTTGGCAAAGTCTGGGATAGGGAAGGAGCGAGTGCAGGAGGAGCAAAGGCCCTGGGGAAGGGTGAGGTGGCGCCTTACAGCAGAGGTCAGCAAACTATGACCACTTGGAATAAATAAAGCTTTATTGGCAATGGCCACATCCATTCATTTATTAACCCCGTGGAGCTCATATTGTAGGGCGGTGACAGCTCTCCATTGCAAATGTAGGTTTTATGCTACATCCTAGGTAAGCAAATCTGGGTCCCGTGTTGCTGGACCCTCCAAATTTTCCTGGGAAGCTAGAAAATTAAATTTATTTCAGTGTTTAAATGCTAGCAGGCACAGCGTGACGTGGTCCAGGCTGTGCAGGTGTGTTTGTGGGCCTCTGCTGGGGTTGCCCGTCCTCTCTGGGGCTCCAGGCCCAGCTGGCAGTTGAGACTCCAGAAATGTTTGTACATTTAAGGTGACTCATGGTCCCCCAGGAGGGAGAACTAGAGGCAGAACCGACCTCAATTCCAGGTGGCAATGCCACATGGACCCTGAAGGGGAGCCAGCTAGATTTCTTGGGAGCTCAGAAGAAAAGGAGGTGGAATTGGTTAGACCTACGCCATAGGGAAAGTTCTAAAAAGACCCAGCTGCTGGTGGAGTCTCTGGGGCTCGGGGAGGGTGGCAGAGGCCAAGGTCCCTCTCTACCCACCATCTTTAACTCTGGCCATGAGTAGGCTGTCTGACAGGTGTGAGTACGGGTTCTGATGCACGTCCTATCTGCGAACCGGGTTGCTCACCTCACACTGGGAGGTGGTTCGATGTCAAGTTGTGTTAAGAACTTGTTGCACTTATTCCCAGCCTCCTCAAGAACCATGGGCACTGGACTCCTGAAGGACACTTCAGGTGGCTCTGGTCTAAGGCAAAACTGGTTGGAACTGGAAGATATGACTGGGGGAGGGGGCCATATTGGAGGCAAACCATCCTTCATTTTCACCTTCATACAGACAGCTGTGGTATTAGACAGAGCTCCAGGGTGTGGCCAGGACTGGGGAAGGGCTGGGGCAGGGACAGTGGAGAGTCCTCGCTCCCTCTCTCCACCTTCCAGGACTATGTGGGTCGTGTGACCTGGTGCACAGCATTTCCCATGGGTGCTGGTGGCCTGTGAGGCTGAGCCTCTACAGGAAGAGACGAGGACTCCCCATGACAAATTGAGGACTGAAATCTCTGTCCCGCTGGCTTTGCCAGGTTCCCCAGGGGCGGCTAGCTGGTCTTTTCCAGGAGGTTCCTCAGTCTTCAAGGTAATGTCCTCCTCAGTCTGCACCTCTGACTTCTTCCTGTCACCAGCCGGACAGGAGCGCTCCTCAGGCGCTCCTGTGATTAGACGGGCATCGGTTGCCCTGATGCCAAAGCTGCAGTCAACCAGTGTCTTAAGTGTGTCACAAATTCCTCTTGGCATGCAGGGTGAGCATGATAAAAATGCGGCATGCTCTTGGAGCTGGGGACCCGGCAGGAAATCCCAGAGAGACATTTGAGGAAGCCACCCAGCACAGGGGGAGACACACTGTGCTGTCAGAAAGGACCCTGTCTCTTTTTGTCAGGGAAGGAAGGTTTCCAGGATGTGCCACAGATTCCTGAGGGTCCCACTGGCCAGGATGGGGCCACATGCCCACGTCTGGCTGCCAAGGGCACTGGGGAGTGAGCTTGGGCCCCTTCAGCCTCTACCCCAAGCCTCTTTGGGGTTGGCAGGGAAGAAGCAGATGAAGGCAGAAGGAGGCCACTGGAAGGCACCATAGTGTCTGCTTCACTTGCTCAGAGACTGGCTCTTCCCTCCCTCCGTCTCACACAGTTCCTCCCACCTGTAAATGAGGTCTGTCTTCCCCTGACTGGTTTCCCTCAAGGAAGGCCTCCTAGGAAGCTCTGCTGCCCCTCACTAACACCCTCAAATAGAGGAGGAAAGTGCTCTGAAAGTGCTGAGTTGTATCGGTTAGCCTTTGCTGCATAACACTCTGCCTCAAATGAAATGGAGTAACACAGCAAACAAGTTCCTTTGTTTTTCAGTTTCTCTCTGTGTTGCCTGGTGGCCTCCTGGCCTGTGCTGTCAGGGTGGGGGCTGGCTGGTCTAGGATGGTCTCACCCGTGTCATTCATGGCACTGTGTCTGAGATGGCTGGGCCTGGCCCTGGGTGCTTGCTTTCATGGGGGTAGGTGGCTTCTAGCAGGGACAGGCAGGGAAAGGCAGACCCCACTGTAGACAGTCATCCTCTTGTGTCATGAACCCAAGTGAGGTCCACAGCCAAGCCAAGAATCCAAGGAGGGAAAAATGAACTCTACCTCTTGAGAGAAGAAGAGGTATGGTGGCATTTCCCCAAAATGGGGTCTTTATTTAGCACTGACTTCTGAGGCAGAAATAACTTCCTGGGGGTTAAAAGATACTCACACAGATGTCCACTCTCTGTTCTCGTGCATGGAACAAAACAGGCTTGCAAAAGGCAAACAAACACTAACCACTCAGAACCCCAACCCCAGTGACTGTGGTTCTTGGAGACATGTGACTGCCACAGTGGGGACACCAAGAGACCCAATCCATGCCAGCTCCAACCACCTCCACTCTATCAAAGTTTTCCGCGTGGGGGGAAAATCCATTTGATGCCCAAAGTTTTTGCGTCTCAACGTTCTAAAGTCACTATTTTTGACAAGTAACTTCTCACGAGACACAGCCACATGTATCTGTCACGGGAGAGGCGTCCCTTCCAGACACTCTGACCACCTTTCATCACAGTCTGCAGGCATCTGTCAAAATGTATTGTGCCTTATAAATATGTATAATGCCAGCTCTCGTATTTTGTGCTAGGAGAGGGTATCAATGCTACAATTAATTAGTCTAATTTGCATTCAGGACTATACATAATTAATTTCTTCATTAAAAGCTTTCAACATTTCTTTGCGGAAAGTGCAAAAGATCATTGATGAGGTTTGAAGAAGCAATTAGTAATAAAATACGTCAATGCCAGGATGAGCAAATTGCACAGGACAGCCCCGTGCCAGTCAGAGCCACGAGGATGCTGCAACTCAGAGACTTCACTTCTCATCACAAGGTTCCTGGTTGTCACTTCCAGTAAAGACAACTCCTCCCTTTTATCCTTCCTCCCCTTCTGTGGTGTCTATCAGCTGGTGGATCCAAAATCTCTGACAAACAGGTCACTCTGGGCCAATTCTTATGGCATTCTCACGGTCAGAGTACTGGGGAAAGAAGTTATTTCTCCCACAACCACTCCAATAGTATTGATTAAATAACAGTAACCAGTGCTTATTGGGTGCCTGGTATTTCTCAGGCACGACTAAATCTCTATATGCAACATTCTATTTCATGTTCACAGAACAACATTCCGAGGTGGCTGTTATGGCTGATTCCCTTAGAGCAGAACTTGGAGGACGAAGGCTCGTGGGTCAAATCCAGCTGCATCAATGGCAGAGTTGAGAAGTGAAGAGATACAGGATCTTCACAGCTGAAAATGCACTACTGACTTAGAATTGGTTCCTTGCTGTTACAATGCGTGACCACAAACTTGGTGGCTCGAAATAGCACAAATGCTGTTATACTTCTAGAGGGCTCTGAAATGAGTCTCACTAGACTAAAATCACAATGTCACAGGGGCTGTGTCCTTTCCTCACCCTCCCTGGGCTTCCAGAGGCCCCAGCTTTCCTTGGCTTGTGGCCCCAGCCTTCACCTCCAAAGCCCACAATGGCTGGCTGGGTCCTGCCTGCACTGTGCCACTCTGACACATTTCTACCTCCCTCATTCCTTTATAAGGACCCTTGTGTTGACACTGGACCTACCCCACTGGCTAATCCAAGATAATCCCCTATCTCAAGCTCCTTAACGAAGTCACATCTGCAAAATCTCCTTTGTCACACAGCAAGTCATCTGTCACCGGCTCCCAGGATTAGGACATAGACATTGGGGGCCATTGTTCTGCTGCCTGTAGGCCCTTTCCAGAAAAAGTTTGCCAATCCTTGGATCAGGAGATAGGGATCCACAGGGATTCTTTTCAAAAAGTATATCAGAGCAATTCTCTCTCTGCTGCAACCCTCCAAGAATTCCCTTGTCATTCAGAGTAAAAACTATACACCATGCAGAGCCCCTATGCCTGCATACCTTCCTGCCTTCTTTTTCTCTCTTCCTTGCTTAGTCCTCTTTGGCCACACTGACCTTATTACTTGGCCCCTGTTTGCTGGGCACAAGCCTGCCTCAGGGCTTTTGCACTTGCTGTTCTCAATAACTAGTGAGGCTGCATCACTAGTGAGTGGATGCAGCAGCATTTGAATTCAGGGCTGCTCGATTTCAGCTTAATGCTCTTAACTGATCACTAGCTCCAGGTCCTCTCATACAAGCTCCTCTTAGACAGAGGGAGGCTGTTTTTCTCCCTCTCCCTGTTCGCAGGATCTTGCTAGTTACTTTGGGGCTAAATGCCTGTAAAACTGCAGTGGACTGGCGTTTTGCTACATAAATCCCTGATGCACATTCATTGCTACTACTGCTGTTAGCATATTTCTACATTAGGTGGGGCAGAGAAACCGCCTCACTAGGGGAGGCCATAAAACTAGAAACCAGGAAGAGTTGGCCCCCTCTGTTCCCCCAGGCACACACACAAGGTCCTCCTCCCTCCCTCCAGTTCTTCCGTCTCAGCATCCACTGAGACAATGGCTGTGTTCTTTTTGGTCATTTGGCAAAGGTTTGACAGTGATCATTAAGTCACTCATGGAAAACAGACCTTGAAGCATCTTTTGTTCTGTGGCATCCACAGGAGGGTGGAGAAGGGTGGGCAGCACTGGGCTTTCCCCAGAGCAGGTCACCTGCTGTCTCTTGCTCGGAGACTTCCTACAAAAACGCTGTGCCCAGCTGGCCTGCCTTCCTGGGATGATGAAGAGAACTGCAGCTCATAGACTGTGCAGAGATTAGTAACAAAATGACACAGAGTTTAGCTCAGATCCTACAGAGTAACTACAGCTCTCACCAATTAACTGTGACCCAGGAGGGCAAAAAGGCCCCTGTACCTGATCCCACGTCCCCGTGCTCACCTGAAAAGGTGATGTCAACCTTTGCAGAGGACAGATTTTTTTCCAATTTAGGTAAGAATACTAAGGAGGAAGCTATTCTGTGTCCACATGGAAAGAAGAAAGCATGACCTTTCTTGGCAGGCACTGATCCAAGAGCCAGTCCAGTTATGGTCTCCAGAATCATTGGAATTTCCTGACTCCCTGGGCATCAAAGATATTTGAATATTAACTCAAGTGGTACATAGTCCAAAATGACCTTGGAGTCACCTCTCCTCTGACCTTCGTGCATATCTAGTTGACTTTGAAAACACACCTGGTGGAGGGGGCCAGGGCCGTGTGGCAATCCCTGTCTAAACATCCCCTGTCTGGATGATGTGGATTTGGGAGTGAGTGTGTTTTTTAAAAGCCGTCCTGTGTGGACAGAAGGACGCCGCTGATGGCTGGACTGACGGAGTTGGTCTTTTCCTTGACAGTCAACCGTGAAAGTGCAGAAGAGCTGCCATGTCAATCCCCTGTCCAAAGAGAAACTTTGGCAGAGGATGAATTCCAAACACAAATCAGCCTGGTGGGTGCGGTGTGACCGGAGGTGGAGGGTCAGAGAATGCCCGTTGCCTGGTTTATGGCATAGATCAGACTCTGCTTAGAGTGTCCCTGATTATGAGGGACATCTCCCAAGTTCATAAATGATACCTCATAATGTTTATGCATGAGTGATTATTCATAATCACCCCAGAAGCTATTAACAATAATCAGACCGTCTCATCCCCACAAGCCTGGAGGCAGTGAGCAGGTGTGTCCTTCCTGGTCACTTCCAGTGTCTCATGGAAACCTGTACAGGGGTCTGGGTGCGAGTGAGGAGGCCAGACATCTTTGTGAAGCTCCCTGTGTGCCCGCTCCCCTCCCCCACCTACCTGCAAGTCTCTGGCCTCCCAGGAGGGCCTGGGGTCTTCACCATCCTTTCCCTGGGCCCCCTTGGCCGGCTGCCTCCTGGGAAGATGTACCTGGGAAGGCCCTGTCTGTCTGCAAGTTCCGTTAGGGACGAAGAGCATGCGAGCATGGCCTCCGTGAGACAAGCTCTGCTCTGCTCAGAGCAATAGCAACATCTGTGTTTGTGCACAGTAGGACAAGTAGCCTGTCCCCCGTGAGGTCATGGCAGATAGGAGCAGTCATGGAAGTCAATGGCTACTTAAGGAGCATGCGTCCAGAGCCCTGGGACAACTGCCTGCCCCCTGACTGTATGTCGCCCACAATTGTGTGTCGCGGTGATGCAGACCATCCAACAAGGTGCAAACATCACTCCTGCTTCTCAGATGGTGCAGCTGAGACTCACCCACGGGCACCGGCTCCTGGGAGGCCCCAGTCTATGGTGAAGCTGTGCTGTAGCTTGGCTCTGCAGGTCTCTATGAGTGGCCACCATCATAGCCATTGCACTTACTGTGTATCTACGGTGTCCCTGCTTCCAGGACTGTCTGTGGGCCACCTCTGCTGTGAGACTGCAGGGACACTTGGGAGTCCTGGTACTCGACAGACTGTAATGGCACTTGGTAAGTGTCTGGCTGAGCTGTGTCTTGGAGAAAAAAATTAAATAGGAAATACTTAGAGCGTACACAAAAATATAAACAACTTACACTTAGGGAAAGTAAAAATAGAACCTGAATAATTAGCCAACCCATAATAGCACAGACTCCTGTATTCTTGGTTCTGATAATGGAGAGACAGTCTTCCCCCACTGTGTTTTGAGTAAGGTTTTGATTGAAGTCTACCACCCGGAAAGCCTGCACTGTATTTTGAATGAACGACATGACCGTCTCTGATTCATAAACTGTTAGGCTCCAGTGCCAGTCATCCATTCATTCGTCAAACGGGCTAATCTACCAAGAGCCAAGCTCATTTCTAGAAGCTGAGCATGTATCAAGGAACAAAAAAGTGAGAAACCTTGTCCACACAGAGCTTCGATTACACACACCTTAAGAATACAGCACAGGGGTTGGGATGTAGCTCAGTGGTAGAGGGCTTGCCCTGGGTTCCATGCCCAGTGCAACAAATTTTAAAAAATTAAAATAAAATACAGAGTATGTCTGATGGTGGTAGGTTATCTAGAGAAAAGAAAGTAGGGGAGGGGGCCAAGGAATGCTGGCTCGGGGGCAGTGGTCGGATGGGAGACCTATGGTAATGAGGGACAGGCATGTGGCTGTCTAGGACTTGTGGGCAGAGGGACCACAGGTGTGAACTAAGAGTGGGATCAGTGGGGTTCACAAAGGCGACCATAAGCCAGAGTGGCTGGGGGACAGGCAGGGCACTGGTAGGAGATGGGGCCGGCACAGAAGGCAGGGGTCCTAAGGCAGCTGCCTCCATTGTACCCCGTGTGAGGGGCAGTCACTGCTGAGGGCCCAGTTGCAGTCCAGGGGACCTCTGTGTCCTTCCCATTACGGGAGAAACTGTTCCCAAAAGAATTCTGCCTTGTTCATCCTCTGCCATACATGGCGCACGTGGCACATTTTCTGTTGTGTGGACGTTTATCTTCTCCAAAGTTTGTGCCAAAGGTACTGCCGTTGAATGGCTGTCAGTGGGACCTCGGAGGGGCGATCAGGCACCGAGGGCTCCGTCCTCACGAATGGACCAGCGCCATTTCTTGCAGTGAGTTAAATGCAAAGGGGCCGGTTAGGTCCTCCTGTCCCTCTCCATGTGTCCCCCTCTCTTGCCCTCTGTCTGCTGCAGTGTAGGACGTGGCAGGAAGGCTCTGGACCATGTCTTGATCTTCATTCAACCTCACAGACTCCAGCACTGTAGAAATGAACTTCTAGTTCTTACAAATACCCAGCTGGGGGTGGTCTGTGACAGCAGCACAGACCAGAATGACACAACATCGTACACATCAATGTGCACACTACCACGTGGGGTGGGGGCCTAAACCAGGGAGTGCCAAGGCTACCTTTAGCCAGAGGGGCCATTTGCCTTCTTTGCTACCTTCAGCACCTTGACCTAGTGATGGTGATGCCCGGTACCCATGCTTACCTGCCCAAGTTCATGTGCCCTCTCCCAAGTGACAAGAGCTCTGCTCTAGACTTTCCTAGTCCACCCAAGCACAGAACTGGGGAGCCCCTCAACAAATATTTGCATTGAAATATTCACCTCTGCACATCGGGGAGGTATTCTGCAAAGTGGAGTCTTAAGAGGGAATACCTGGAGTCAAACAGATGTTGACTGTCTTGGGGATTTGGCTAAGTCCTGCACACAGTGGGCACTCCACAAAGATTTGTTGAGTGAATGAATGAAAGAATGGATTCCTCTGCACAGAAGCTAATATGATCTTTCAAACAAGTGAGAAGGAGAGAAGCACAGAGTTCAGGATTTTGTGTACCATAAGGGTGCGGACGGTGACCTTTGGAATCCCGTGCAGCTGAATTAAAGGACATATAAGAAATGGTCAAGGGCAGGTGTACAGCTCCAGCCCGAGGTGCTTCACAAACGCCGTACTGACACCACCAACAGCCTGGAAAGAGACTTCTTCCCTCTGTGGCTCAGGAAGAGACTAAAGTGCCCCATGTGAACCACGGCACCTCTGTCCTATGTATTGGTGACTCTGGCCTGTCCACTACTCTTTAGAAGAGCTGGGGCTCCAGGAAGTGGCAAAGATGGGGGTGTCATTAATCACTGAGGCAGGAGACAAGCTCCTGTGTTTCCTACAGGAGCTCAGAGCTCACTGCAAGGCTCTGCTGGGGAAAAGTGGTGAGGTGGGCACGGAGAAGCAGGAAGTTCTGGGGCCATGCAGACTGAGGTGGGATCCTGCCTGAGACCCGTCTCTGGCCTGTCTGTTTCTCAGGATTCTCTCTGTGCCCAGGGAGGAACAGGCTCTCCCTCTCTCTCTGGGTCCTACTGAAGACTCGCCTATTAGGAAAATAAAGGTGACTTAAGAGATGGTGTCTTTCCTAGGGAAGGCAGGGTGGTTTGGAAATGCTTGAGTATTTATTTACACCAATGGCATTCCATTTCTGAAATTTTGCCAGGTTAAATAATTCACATGAAGAGCTTAAAAAATAAATGATAAATAGATGCATCGCTGTGAGCCGTGGGGTGAGACATGAACGGGGTGCTTTTCCAGTGACATCTGAAGACAGGAAAAGCCAAGCTGCAGTCATATCCCACCCCAGGCCAGCCCCGAATAGAACAATAGACACAAGTCACAGAAATCTGAGGAGCCCAGAGCTCAAGCCCTGCTCTGCAGTGAGGGAGGAGTGGCCCAGAAACCACCTTCCTGCCATGCCTCTCCAAGATCAATGCCACTCAGACCCAAGCGCCTCTCACTCTGGGTCCCAGTGGGGATGTCTGTCCAAGGTATCAACTGCTCAGGCTTTTTCAGTGATTAATTTGCACCCCATCACCACCGAGTGTGCGAGTGCAGAATTTGGGGATTGCTGACTAGATAGAGAAGGTGGGTGTGATACTCAAAGATGCACAAGCCACTTGTTGAACTGGCAGAAAACTCACTTGCACCATAAAGTGACACGGAATCAAAGCCAGGGACTTGGGCTCCAAGTCCAGTAGCTCATGGTCACATCAGCAAGGAGCTCATTGCTCTGTGTCTCTTCTTTCTTCATTCTGCAGTGTGAGCTTCACCCCCAGCTACTCCTAGTACTTGCTATAACTCCAGGCTTCCCCTCTTTGCTAGCAAACAGCATATCCCGCACTCGATGCCTGACATTAACACACCTTCCTCTACACAGGATCTAGCACAGGGCACTTTGTGTTCCCAGAAGCCCTGATGAATCTCTCTTCATGTCAGATTTTTAGAATAACATTTTAAAATTTTTAAATAGTTTTAGGTCTACAGGAAAATTGCAAACTGGTACTGGAAGGTCCCACACACGCCACACCCACTGTTTTCAGTTTCACTTAAGCGAGCACCGCATATTAGTCACATTATTAACAGCTAAAGTTCACTTTTATTGAAATCTCAGCTTCCCCTAACAGCCTTTTTCTGTTCAGGAGACCACTTGGGACATTTAGCTATCGTGTCTCTTGGGCTCTGTTTAGTTGGGGCAGTTTCTGAGTTGCCCTTGCTTCCGATGAGCTGGAGAGGTTTGAGGAGGCCTGGTCAGGTCTCTCCACGAGGATTTGACTTTGCATCGTTGATGTTGACCTTGTTCAGCTGGCCGAGGTGTGCCGCCAGGTGTCTCCACTCTAATGTCCCCCTACCCGATGCAGGTTGGAAGGCCATTGCTGTGCACAGCCCACATCAAAGGAGCAGGAACTCCCCTCTGTGAGGGCAAAGCGCTGCACAATGTATTTGGAAATTTTCATGAAAGATCCATCTACTTGCCCCTATTAGTCAATTACTTACTTACATCAACATGGGTCATAAACACTTCTTTTCTAGTTTGGGTTGTAAGACTTTACTGTTCCAGCTGTGATCATAGGGAACTCCTTCAGTTGGTTCCTGTGTTCCCTCAACCTGTCCCCACTACCTGAGGGTTTCTGTCTTTCTGTTTAACACTGCTTCATTTTCTAGCCATACAAGATGATCCAGGCTCATCTCTCATATTTCCTGTCCCAGTTCTAGGATTAGCCATTTCTCCAAAGAAGCCTTCCATTATGAGGTTTGGGTTCCAGGTGACCCTGTGACTGGAGTGTCAATGTCTCTAGGCCCCCTCAGCTGGGAGAACAAGAAGATACTGCATGGTCCTACTGTCTTCCTGATGTGGATTTGGGCAAGCATCCAAGGATGGGCAAGTTGGTGACAGCCAATCAGGGCCAACCCTGGGGCAAGGGTTGAGGCCTGTGCTACACGGGGAAGAGTAGAGGTGGTGTGTTTGCCCCAAGGACACGAAAGGTATTGCTAGGAAGAGGGCAGACTGGCATCCAGAAGGAAGGACAGATGTCTGTGACCACAGGAAGATTCCATACCGGGTCCAGAACCACCTGCCACAGCTCCCAGAGCTCACGTGGCCCTGACTCCTCAGAGGAGGCGCTGGGCAGTTGGTGCCTCAGGAAGATGACAAATTCCTTGGGCATCTGCTCCCAGAGACATGCACGTGCATTAATGAAATATTTTTAATCTCGTCCTTTAAAGCAGCTGGCTTGTCTCCTAATAGGTTCCAATTAAATCCGTCTTAAAATTACATTGTTGTTAAAGACTCTGCATGATTCCTCCCCACCATTCTCAGCCCAACCTTTTCAGAATTGTCTCACCACCCCCCTTTCCTATTAAAAGATGGGAAATTGCACAATTCATCTAATTAGTCAAATCTGAGTCGTATATGGCTATCACAGCCCAATGGTTGAATTTCACACACCATTTGAAAAGATATGGTGGAAATGTCACTGTTGACGTCCTTCCACACTCCACTGGTACTATTCAATTATGAAAGGAATTATTTGGCTTCCTGTCATTGCCATCCTCTAGCAATATGCTATTAACCTTTATTGATTTTTGCTTAAATATATTCAAGATGGGTACATTTTTGCAAATCTAATATGCTGATATTTAAACAGAAATATTTTGTTAAATGGATTTTTCTTTTAAATGAAATTTGCCAAATGATTATAAATGACCAGTGACAGAGTTTTGAACTTCAATGAGATGCTGAGTGGAGATTCTAGAAAGAGAATTTTCTATTCTACCAAATGGGCGGGGGTGGGGGAAGATTTTGAAGTGAGCACACACAGCAGGAAGGCAAGATTCCTGCCTTCAGGAGACCCAGGCTGGGGAACATAGATGCTGTGACACCCCTGGGGGCCTTGAAGCAGCACAGATAGGGGTCCAGGGCAGGCTGGCCTATGGCCAGGAAAGACAGCACCAATCCCTCACAGCTATCACATGGTAATGGTTTTAGAAGAAATGTTTACAGTTTAGGGGGAGTGTTACAAAAGCATAATCTAAACATGTAATATGTATATGCACTGAGGTTAACTACACGCTCTACCACTGAGCTACACTGCCAGTCTGGATATAATCTATTTTGTCAACTAGAAACATCAGTGAAAGCAGCCCTCTTGGAGGGGGGTCCTCACCTCTCCATTCTCACCTCTCTCTCTCTCTGTCTCACAGGGACTCAACTTACATCTTCCATTGACAAAGGCTCCTCTCTGAAAAGCTTTGGGTTGTTTTTGTTTCTTGCTGTCAGTTGCCTTTTATCGTTCTGTGGTTTTGGAAACATTTACTAAGAAAACTTAGCCAACTGGAGATGAAGTGAGCCAATAAAATATTCTGATGGATTTCTACACACCTATATACACCTGCGTAATTCTACGCACACCTGTGTAATTCAATCCTACACACACCCATACACACCTGCGTAGTTCTGCACACACCCACACACACCTGTGTGATTCTACAGACACCAATACACACCTGTATACTTTCTGCACACAGATTTACATACCCAAGTACGCTCAAATATCTTCAGCTGTTGGAGCTGGTGGAATGGGTCAAGTCATGGAGCACCTGCCCAGCAAGTATGAGGCCTGAGTTCAAACCTTAGTGCTACCAAAAAAAAAATATATATATATATATATATGTATATATACACCATCTCTTGATTTGCACAACCCCCAGAAAGGGGCATGTCTGTGGAAGATTCCAAACACCTGGTGACCTACCCCATTTGGTTTGTTGCTGGAATTAGGTCTGAACGGGGTTGGAGAAAGGCACTTTCCAAATTGCTTTAGAACACGCACAACATGAGCCGATATTAGAATGCATATTAAACATAGTACCAGAGTCTCCAGGACATCATTGGGCCATTGCCAGGTCTCAACGCCTGCAAAGAAAGCTCAGCTTTCCATAGGATGGACACAAAGCAGGTTCCTCCTGCCTGGGACAGAATGCACTTCCCCCACTGGATGCTTTTATTTCATCTCTCCAGTGAAACTTGGGGCTCACAGGAGCATAGACCAAATGCTTGCTGCTCTGCCACAATTATTAATAAACTAATTCGATGTTAAGCACCACCCATGGGGGTTCCGTGTCTTTGCACCTCACTCTCGGTTAGGGAAGTGGGTCATTTTCCACCTGACTAGACTTCAACCTTGCTCCTGCTTTAGTCCATCTGTCATTCCTGTTGGCCACATCTGCAAAATGTGTCAAGAATCTAAGTGTCTCTCGTGGCTCTACCATCCGTGCCCCTGGAAGCTCCCCATCTCTTTGCACCTGGACCCACAGCCCCATCTTGCAAGGGGGACCTCAGACACCTGAAGCTACTGTTCGCTAAGCACCTGTTAGGTGTTTCCCATTCCTGGTGCTGTGTGCTTTAAATAGCAAGCTAGCTGGCCAGGCTGTGTAACAGTGTCACACACTGCCCCTAAGCCTAGTGAACAGTCACTGAGTGCTTCTTGCATGGGAGGGGAGGTGCTCAGTCTTGGACATGGGCCACCTCTGAGTGTCCCCCCAACCTTGTAAGGAGTCATAAACCAACCCCTCTCCAAATACAGGTCCTGAGTCGCTGCACTACTGTAGAACTGAGTTGAATCCTGAGTCATGAGCAGAAGATCTCAGAGCAGGCAGAGATGCTACAAGGTTAAGATTCCCACAGGGACAGAACAGTGGGCACAGGTACGGGCGGGGGTCTCGGTGCCAGCTCTGCCTCAAGAGACTTCAGCCTCAGAGACCTCAGCGGTGAGACTTTGAGCAAGTCCTTTGGCCCCTCTGAGCCTTGGGCTCTGCACAGTAGGTACTGTGTCAGTTGCTCCTGCAACCAGGCACTTCCTTCTGTCCTCACAGCAGACCCTGGAGGCAAGGGAGGCCCCAGGGCCTCCCTTACTCCCTTTACTCCCGAGAACAGACAAAAGTCAGGCCCCAAACTGTGGGGCAGAGCCGGATCCTGCCCACTCAGACCAATTCGGAAGCCAGGACCAGATCCACTCAGCTGTGTAGCCCAGGACTATCGTAGAAAGCCCTAATAATTACCTTAACACTCCTCGCAGAGCCGAGGCCCAGGGCCCTTGCTGAGACCTCATTTCCATTCCATTTCTAGGCTTCATTGCTCCTCTCTCTGCCCCCTGGGTGATGGTCCCAAGCTGCATGGGATCCCTGTGGTCTTGTCACCCATCTGAAGGCATTTCATCTGAATCATTCACTGAGCAAGCAAATAAGAGAGATGCAGAGACAGACAGATGAAAACAGCTATAGAAGATTAGGAAAACTACACCTCAGCTTGGGAGCCATCAAAGCAAAATAAAAAGAAACCCAGCAATTAAAATAAAAGAGAAGCTGGAACCTTAGACCATAGCTATTTCGCAGTTGCCTTAAAACTGTAGATCCTAGATTCCAAAATTGGATTGTGGGCACGCTCTTGACGAATAGCTTTCTTTTGTTGAGGAACAGGGAGAATTCCTGTTGAAACTCACTGTGGGAAGGGCACTAGAAGGCCGCAACATGGGCTGGGGCTGGGACTCCCTGCTCTAGAAGGTCCTGTCCTTACAGGCCTGAGCGTCCCACCTCTGTCACCAAATTCATTCCTTGGTAGTAGTGCCAAATAAAATGTATGAAGCCAGTTAGATTGGAATGGAAGGAAAGCAATGAATAACTCTTCAGTGTTAGTGTATCTCACACGTGACTTAGGACATACTTACACTGAAGATTTGGCCTAACATTCAATAAAGTAACTTCACAATTTTAGTACAATAATTAGTAAAGTAATTTTAGAATAATTTGAGCATGTTCTGTAAATAATACCTGTGACATACTAAAGATTCTATTATAATAATGTAGAGTTTAGTATCACAATGTTAGAAAATTTCTGGCGTACAAATGTTCCATAGAGTAATTGGGTGTACATATTCTAAATATGTTTGCATAATACACTTTGAGTATACTATGATAACTTCAGAATTTGGGCACAATCATTTTAGAATAATTTTTAATATAAGCAGTTCCTATGTTTGGGACAAACTAATGCTAAAAACGGATTTGTTGTTTACCTGAAATAAGAATTTAACAAGTTGTATTTTTCTTGGCAAGCCTGGCACTGTTGATATCCTATCCCCCGTAGAGAAGGGGCTTTGCCCTGTGTCCACATGTGCTGTCAGTGATGGCTAAAACCAGGCCCTCCCCAGGCCTGTGGCTTGTCCTCTGGACAAGGGTCACTTCTTCCAGGCCGGGGCAGATTAACCACCTGCTTTCAGTGTACACTTCCTGCCCAGCCTGGGCTGTGCCTGGGCTTGAGGTGTGTCCTGGTGAGAACCAGCTCCTCCTCATCAGGACTCTGTGACCATCTTCTGTAAAGGGCCAGATGGTGAATATTTTAGGCCCTCTGGACCACACGGTCTTAGTCACAACCACTCAATTCCACCATAGTAGCAGAAAAGCAAACTCAGTCTATAACAAACAGGCCTGGTTGTGTTCTGTAAAACTTTAGTAACGAAAGCAGATAAAATGTAAATGGCCCAGGGGCAGGTATAAGCCTATGGGACCTTGTTGTCCAGCATAAATATAGAAACTCCATGCCAATTTTTAGGGTAACAAGCATATTAGCCCAGACTTACAAGTGCTTACACATGCAGGGCCCTGTATGAAACACAGCCAATGAAATGCAGTGGTCAGTTCAGTCCAAGTTCAAATCCCAGTGCTTCCATGTTCTAACTCCGTGACTTGACATAGGCCTCCTCTCCTCTCTGAGTTGGGAGTTGGCTTCCTCCATGGAAAAGCTGAGGGTGACAGTCAGGCTTGCATTAACTTGCAAATGAAAAGAGCTTCAAGGACCATCAGCACACCTGTGACAGTGCCTGATGGGTATCATTGAATTCTCTGTGCCTGTTCTGTGAGTTAAGGAAGGAGGGAGGAGTTCAAAGGCTCAGTCAGATTTCCCCCAGCTCCTAAAATGCTCATTCGGGCTTTAAAGGAGTCCTTGGGCTAGGGACAGGGTGAGGGCAAGCACTAGGGTGAGCATGGCGGAACTGAAAAGAAACAAGGCAATGCCACTGGTCACCTCTCTGCTCTTGAAGCCTTTCCCTAGAAACCCACAGGCTCACTCACTCATTTCATTCTGGTTCATCTCTGGTGTCCCCCGCCCTGACCACCCACACTGAAGCCGCCCACACCTGTTCACAGTCTTGCCATCATCGCCCTCTTTGGTTTTCTTTGGTGCCCTTGTCATCTCCCTGCTCACTAGGTGTTTATTTATCTGCTCATTGTCTGACTTTGCTTCCAGAAAGTACTGGAGGGATGGGGCCTTGTTGCACCTGTTCACGGCTGAGTCACCAGGGTCTAGCACAGCACCTGGCAGGAGTTTGGTGCTCAGCAAATGTTCCTATGGAACATGTCACAGCTAAGGAGCTAATGAGGCCTTGTTTCATGTCTCTGAGCGTCCTCCTCCTAGGCAGAGATGAAAATGAGGTAGTGTGGGCTCTGCCTTCTGTAAAGACCACAGGTGCTGGACAAAACCTAAATGGTGCTCACCCAAAAGCACTGGACTGTGAGGGAAAACAGGAGGAAGCAGGGGAAATTGATCCTTGGAAGGGCCCAGGATGATTTTCCCATTTTGCTTGGTTTTTAGCCTCTGGACTAAAGCCATGATAGAAACCCCAGTTTCATTGTGTTGAGGAAGCAGACATTAGAGTCTGGGGCAATCAGCCCACTCAGGGCTGCACGAGGACTTGAAAAGCAAAAGTCTACATTATTTTTATAAGCTTTGTCCTGATCTCTAGTTGACCCCAGAAACCATGCATAGGGCAGAGCCCAGCAAGCTTGGGAAAGAGAAAGACCTTGGCAGATCCTTCAGCCATGGCTCAGTGCAGGGGAGACACATCGCACAGCTGGATCCTACCAAGTTAACTGCGTGCTCAAAAAAACAGCAGCATTCTTCAGAGGAACATAATAGAATCTGGAATCTCTGCCTATGTAATTCATAATATTTAAAGTACAACAAAAATGACTAGACCTTCAAAGAAACAAGAAAATACAAGCCATACTTAAGAAAACAGACAACTGTAGAGAACTATCCCAGGATGATCCAGAGTTGAAGTGATCAGACAAGGACTGTAAATCAGCCATATGGTTGAAGATGTAAGCGAAAGTATGCATGCAACGAATGAACAAGTAAGAAATCTCCATAGAGATAGAAACTGAAAAAAAGAACCAAGTGGCAATTCTAGAGATCAAGCATACAATATCTGGAATAAAAAGCTCACGGGAAGATTTTAGCTGTGACACTGAAGATGGCAGAAGGAAATCACTGGTTTTTGAAGCTAGAAAGGATCCAGTCTGAAAACCGGGAAAAAGAACTTCAAACAATTCAAGCAGCGTTTCTGTACCCTGTGGAACAACGTAGAGTGGTCCAACACACATGTGACACCAGCCCCAAAAGGAGGGAAGAGAGACAGTGGTGCAGAACGGATATTTAATAAAGAGCAGCAGAAACATTGCAGATCTGATGAAAAAGTACATGGACAGACTGAAGATCATCAAACCCCAGGGAGGAGTAAAACAAAGAAAACACTTGGGTGCACACTGTCATCAAAAACACCGAGAAGTGTGAGGCCCTGCGTTCAGTCCCCAGCACCGCGTAGTCAATCAACCAATCAATAAATCCATCAAAAGAAGGCTTTGAAATGAGGCAGAGGAAAGGCACCCATTACATGCTGCTTACTCAAGGCTACTCTCAGCTCTTCAGGATCCGTGGAGGCCAAAAGATAATGGCGTCCAACCTTGAATGTGCAGACTTTCTATGGAGTTCCGTGGATTTTCCAGAGAACTGTCTCTTTTGCAGACTGGGAATCCTTCCAGAGAAGGCCTACCAGAAACCTTTAAAATCATGACTATAAAGTTCGTAGATTATGCTAAGTACAAAACACCATAAAGAAGGGCTTATGATTATTCACAGACTCAGAGAGGCTAAGTGACTTGCCCCGGGCCACACAGCTGCACAAGGATAGGCCTGGGATCTGAGCCCAGACACCTGGCTTGAGTGTCAGCTGGCTTGATTTCCCAGGAGCACTGGCTCAGCACTCTGTAGGGTTTTTTTGTTTTTTGGGTTTTTTTGGTGGGGGGGACCAGTTTGGTCAGGGAATTTCTCTTTGCCACTCCCAGGAGAGCCATCAGGAAAGCCAGGCATGCCCACGGCAGCCCAGGTCTGGTTCTTGTGCAGTCAGCAAAGCAGGAGGCTGGGTAGACCTGAGTCAGAGGGTTTGACTGCATGAACAGCAGAGCAGTTGCAGTGGAGGAGCCGAGTTCGGGGAGCAGGTGACTGGACCACTTGTCTCGCCCTGTCTGCAACACCCGGGTGGAGCCTCTGGCCAGACCAGCTGCTCTGTCAGCTTCCTTCCTGGTGGAGCAGAGCCTGGAGACAAGGAGGTGGGCGACCTCGCCCTGTCCTTCTCTAGCCCCTGTGGGCTGCTCACAGAGGTAGGACTCTGCGGGGATTTTCCATGGTGTTCCCAGGTCAGATTGGCCTGAGTTCAAGTTCCAGCTCTGCCACTTCCAACCTCTGGAGAGGGTCCTTGGGAAATTCCTTTTCTCTTTAAGCCTTAGTGTGCACACCTGTAGAATGGAGCCATGGAGCCGTAACAATGGCCAAACCTTCCTTGTGGGCTGTTGGGAGGGTTGAATGGAATGGCATGTAGAGTTCCCAGTAGGGGCCAGCCTTGACGCCTCACCTCCTTGTGCATTCTCTCTCTCCCCTTCCCTAAGGTGGATCAGTGCTCTGCAGCTGCCCCTGCTGGCCCTGGAGCAGGCACCCCTGGTCTGGGGGGGCCCTGACCCCTTTGCTGAGGGGGTCCGTGGTAAAGGCTTCATGTGTAGCTTCTGGAGTGAACAGTCCTTAGCAGGGGAGGCTGCTCTGCCTGCAGATGCAAGGGCAGATGCAAGTCCCTGAGCTCTGGTTAACTGCTAGGGACACAAAACCTGGCCCTCTGGTCTCCACAGGTCGGGGGGAGAGGGAGACTGTGATGTCATTCACACTCCAGAGGCCCCATGGGCAGGCTGAGAGACGATTTTGGCCTATCGGAGGGCTCTCTGGAGAGAAGGGCACAATGCCCACTTGCTCTGTTTCTAGAGAACTTCACCTAAAATAGCTTCCTGCAGTTCTTTCTCTGTGGATAAAGAGGAGTTCTTGCCAAGTGTGTGGGTACTCATCTATAATTCCAGCTCTCAAGAGGTGGAGGCAGGAGAATCTAGAGTTCAAGGCCAGCCTCGACTATGTAGTGAGACCCTGTCTCAAAAAGACCAAAAAGAAAAAAAGAAAGACTAAAAAAAGAGCCCTAGGCAAATGGTTAATTTCCAAATGCGACCCATAATATACATAAAGATAAATTGGAACACAGCATGTCAGAAGGTGCTGGAGTTTCCAGAAAGAACTTTAGTTCAATGTGGCCTGTGGCCCTCTGACCACTCGAACCCGCCAGCCTGTGGGCTCCCGCCGCCAGGCATGCTGTGACAGGCGCTCAAGCCCAGCAGCAGTTTAGATCCTGTCCAGGTAACAGCGAGGCAGACATTGCTGATGGTGGGCGGCTCTACTTGATGCTGTGACTCAGGGTCCCCAGCTCTATCTGGGGTCTCAAAACCCACTAGAATGCTGCTACTCCCTCATCCTGCCAGCAGGAGAGAGAGAGAGAGAGAGAGAGAGAGAGAGAGAGAGAGAGATTGAAAGAAAGAAAGAGAGATGCAAAGGCCCAAGCACTTAAAAGCCTCGGCTCAAGAGTGACACTTATTAATTCTGCTGTTTGTTAATGAAATTTTCGTTTCCTCCTTGTACCCCTCCCTCATTCTTATTTTTTCTCTCCCTTCTTCCCTCCTTTCTTTTCTTCCTCATTTCCTCCCTGTTTCCCTCCACAAATATTTACAGAGCTTCTACTAAGAACCACACAGTGAGGTGGGTCCTGTCCTTGTGGAGTTCACGGTCTTAGTGATCAGTGGTGGCTGCCTGGAGCTCTCACTGAGTTCTTACGGTGCACCTGTGCTGAGCAGGAGAAAGTCTTCGACCCATTCATGATGCCTTCTGCTGTCACAGGAGTGGGTGGCAGCTGAGAACCTAGGTTTAAACCTGACTCTGCTCCCCACAACTGCCCCTGTGTGACTTCAGTCAGATCTCGGCTTTCTTTGCACTTTGACTTCCAGCTGTGGTGGCCGGTTGGTTCAACACCCCCTACCTCTTAGGACGATCACAGGTGCATAGGGAAATGGAAAGCCCTGGCTCAGCCTGACCTTTGCAAAGGTTGCTGACCTGAGAGGTCATGAAAGGAGATGTGGCCAAGTGACAAGGAGTCGTGTGGGGTGGGGCCTGGCATGTCCACAGTGTGTGGCAGCAACAATATTCTACCCAGCTCTTGTCCCAGGAAGGCCCTGGGCCCGTGTGGACATGCCTGGCTGGAGCTCATCCTTCTGATGCTCCTCCTGGGAGAGCAGCAGGCAGGGGAGGGAAAGTCAGCTGTGAAGTTAGGACGTCTGCAGCCAGGCTGGGGCAGGCTGCAGGGAATGTTGAGCCTCTGTCCCAAATTGAGGTGTCATGCGGAATAACAGAGCCCTGTGTCGCCCTCTGGACAGAGCTTGGCCAGCTGCAAGGGTCGCACCACTGGGGATGATTTACTTAATTGCTGTGGACACCTCGCGGACTGGGCTGTAATCACAGCAACTTCTGACCCTTCCCGAGGCCTTGGGGCAGCAGAGGGACTCTGGTGGAGAGGTTGGCCCAACCGGCAGCCCCTGAGGATAAATGTGTCATGGAGCTGTGGGTGGAGGCTGCCTGCCAGCAGAGGGATCACGGACAGAGCGAGCAAATGGAAGCAGAGACCCCTGAGGAAGTACGGGTGCTGCAGACTCCACACCTGGGTTCGAGGTGCGCACTCAGAAGGAATCCACCTGTGGCTCGGGGTCCTGAGCTGCTTCCGGGCGTTTTCTTTTAGAAAGCATGTGTCTGGTAGCAGGGCAGGTCACTCTGTACAAGCTTAAACGTGATTCAAACGGTCCTACAGGGGAGTGGAAGCCTCCTTCCTACCCTGGCCCCCAGTTTCTCTGCTCCCCATTCCCAGAGATAAAGAACCCTGGCTGCTGAGTTCTGAGGTACCTGCCTTGAGAGTCATGTGTCTCAGCCACATGCGTGTTCGAGTTCTGTTTTTCTCACGTACAAGGGCTGCACCTGCTTTAAGGACAGGGACTCCCGCCATCTGTGTAGGGTAGGGGCTTTGTAACTGTCCCAGCCTGGCCCCTTAGTGCTGATGTCACATTCTGGACCTCAGTTTCCTCCTCCGCAAATGTGAAAGTGGCTGCTTGCTGCATGGAATGGTAGCACAGTGTTTGGCAGTCAGGGCTCAGATGTCACCATTCACCATGACCCCTGAGGAGGTGGCTCTGTTTGGGATAGAGGACTGAGATGGTGTCCAGTCCCATTTCTCATTGTCTTTTTGAATCAAACTCATTTTCTGACATGTGAATAGTTACCAACAAAACGAGTTGCCAGCATAGGGACGACTGTGAGCCGTGACTAAGCGTTGTCCACACAGGACAGGACCCATGCATCCTAGGCAGGGCTGGTGAGGGTCCCACCTCCACTTGGGGGAAAAGACTGGCCTTCTTCCCCCACAGATTAACCCCTGCTTCACACTGTGTAAACCTCAGGCCCCCTTGAGACATACCCCCTCTACCCCTTGACTAAACTGGGGACCCCTGTGACGCCTCCTGACCACCCGCCTTCTCCTTCAGACCTGAGTGCAGAGCAGCCTCGTAACGCCGTGTGGCCGGTGCCAACTCCTTTCTTCTCATCATTGCATGTGACAAACATGACGAGGCCAGACACATTCTGTTGCACATGCCAAAGTTGACCCTGGCCTTCATTTTGCCTCTAGTAAAGTCTCCCTGACTCCCTGTTTTTTAAAAACTGTATGTCTCTTTGATCTGAAACCATCAAATACTCTGATGTGCACAAGCGACAGGATGGAAGTAGCAGAGTTGTGGCTGATTTTGCACCCAGAACGACGTGACACAGAGACGCATCCAGTCGCAGGGACTTCAAGTACAAGTGTGAATTGCCGCCTGCATCCAGATGTCGGGAAAACACTGGCGGAGTCCCAAACACACTCTCTGGAGTCGCACCTAGGATCCGAATGTGTCTGCACCTGCACACAGACGGGCTGACGGGGGTTTCACACCCCTATGGTTTATTTTGGCATTCTGAGTAGCCACACATTAAAAAAAAATTAGAACATCATTTAAAGAGCAGCAAGTTGCTTTTCTGCCTCTGCTTGGCGTTGGTGAGGCTCCCATATTGCTTCCATCTGTTTCTAAGGGCAGAGTCTGTCTGGCAGTAGACTCACTTTGTAGCCTTTTGCCAGTCTGATGAATTTCCTTTACTCCCTACTTTAATATAAATTTCTATCTTGTCATCCCATCAGCCTCAGTTGCTGGCTCAGTTTGGCTCAGACAGGGGTGAACTCTGAGCAGCAAAGATCCCAAAGTGCAAGAAAAAAATGCTTAGGACAAGATCAATTGAGGCCCAAAATATCGAATCCTGAAAACAAGCCACCACTTTCCTAACTGGTGACACGTTCCAGGATCCTGTCACTGCTTGGACTTACCCACTGGCCTTGTCCCACGCAGGGAGAACATGAACTCAGTGGTGCCAGCCTCCAAGATGGCTCCTGGGGTCCTGTCTCTAGGAAGTCTCACCTTTGCACAGTCCCTCCCTCTCTGGCCTGGCTGCCCACTCCACCCCAAGCTATATTTAGTTTAAATAGTTTAACGCCCTGTCTGCACCGTGGGAGCTCCCTGGGGGCAGGTCTTAATCTTTCCTGCTCACTGCTGGGCACCCCACTGCTTAAGGCCCAGAGGGGACAACAGTGCATGTCCCCTGCATGCACTTGGTGCTCTTCTTAGCCAGGTTCCAGCTCAGGCATTTTGTATACGTTATCTCCCAAGAGCCTATGGAGTTGGTCCCATAATTATCCTGTCTCACAGGTTAAAAAAAAAAAAAAAATCTAAGCTCGGTCAAATAGAAATTGACTTTAGAGTCTGCCCTCCAAGCCCAGCCTGTCTACCTTATAGTGTTTCTTCCCAAGCAGCACGCTGAGCCCCCGGGGACCATCACCGCAGGACACGTGAGCTGAGCAAGGGGAGGCAGTGAGGGAGGTGGTCTCTTGGGGACTCATGGGATGAAGTAAGGTGGGCTGGAGTGATGGAAGTTTAGAATCCCACGGCTGGATGGGCGCTGGTGTCCCACATCTGTAATCCTAGCTACTTGGGAGTCAGATTGGGAGGATTGATACTAGCCAAATAGTTCCTGAGACCTCATCTCCAAAATAAGCAGGGCAAACGGACTACAGGTGTGGCTCAAGCAGTAGAGAGCCTGCTTTGCAAGTGTGAAGCCCTGAACGCAAACCCCAGCCCCACCAAAAAAAAAAAAAGAATCCTTTGTCTGACTTGTGTGTTAGTCACCTTTCCATCACTGTGACAAAATACCTGAGCTAATCAATTTAAAAGGAGGAAGGCTTATTTATTTTGGCCCACAGTATCAGAAGTTTCAGTGTATGGTCACTTGGTCACTTGGCCCTGTTGCTTTGGGCCTGAGGTAACACAGTACCTCATGGCAGAAGTGTGTGTGGGAGAAGCTGCTCACCTCCTGGTGACTGGGAAGGGGAGAGAGAGGGAGAGAGAGAGGGAGAAGTGCTAAGGTTCCATGATGGACCTCACTTCCTCCCACTAAGCCCTGCCTCCTAAGGATTCCACCGACTCCCAGTAGTGCCTACAGGCTGCGGACCAAGCTTTAGCACCTGGACCTTCAGGGGACATTGCAGATCTGAACTACAGCGGTTTGTCTCCTGGCCTTTCTACAGATTGCTGGCTCCTGACTGTGTACATCAGAGTGCTCCCAGCTTGGAAGAACTAAGACAGGTTTTATTTCTACCCTGAACTCCAACCCACGCACCAGATGGGATAAATGCGCTTTCATTCCTTCAGATTCCTGCCAGTCATTTCATTTACTGACTAGGTAGTGTGTCAGGCTTGATTCCAGGGCCTGAGGTGCATGGAGGAGCTTTGCAGAGCCTCCTGCTCTCATGTCTTTCATGTTTAAATGGAAGGAGAATGGCAAAGTAATAAGCAACCGAGTAGACAAATAACCAGATTAATGAAATAGAAACAGATTTCCACAGCAACTGTGCAGGAAACAAAAAAAGGCTCATTGGTAGAAATCTCCAGGAGAAATCTCGAGGGAGAGCTAGGGAGGGTTTTTTTTTTTTTTTATATATATATATATATAAGCATTGACCTGGAAGATGAAGAGGAATGGCCATGGAAGGAGACAGAGGCACAGCGTAAGCAAAGGCCCTGGGGTGGGAAATATCCAGGCCTACTTGAGGCTAGAGGTTGGTATGCCTGGAAAAGGGCCAGCAAGGTGGTTAAGGTAGCAGACGTCAGACAGGCAGACAGACACAAATCATAGCAGCCTCTGAAGGATGAGAAGGGGGTCTGGGTTTTATTCCAGCAACAAAGGACACCACTAGGAAGTTTTGAAGTTGAGAAAGATAAGATTTTTCATTAATAGACTTTATTTCTTACATCAGTGTTAGGTTTACAGAAAAGCTGAGCAGAAAGTACAAAGTTCCCAGATACGCCTTTTCCCCTGCACCCCAGGGTCCCCTGTTACTGTTGTTGTTTTGTTGTTGTTGGTACTAGGGTTTGAACTCAGGACCCCGTGCTTGCCAGGCAGGTGTTCTATGTCTTGAGCCCTGCCCCCAGCTTTCTCTGTTATTAACATTTTGCATCAGTGTGGTACATTTGTCACAGCTGTGAATGAATATGGACACTTTATAATTAGCCAAAGTTCATCCTTTAAACCTGGGGTTGACACTTGTGTAACAGCACTGTGTGCACAGTACAATCCTGAGATGAAGTTTCATTGCCGTAAAAAATCTCCTGTGCCCAACCGCTCCATGTTTCCCGCCTTCCCTTGCCCCATATCCTGGTAACCATGAGCCTTTTGAGGGGTTTTTTGTTTGTTTATTTTTGAGACAGGGTCGTGCTCTGTATCCCAGACTGGCCTGGAATATGTGATCTTCCTGCCTCTACCTCCTGTGCTCTGGGATTACAGGTATGTACCACCACGCCCAACCACTCATCTTTGTGTGGTCTCTATCCTTTTGCTTTTTCTAAAATCTCACAGAGTAAGCATGTGACACAGTGTGTCAGTTTTTAGACCAACTTCTCTCACTTAATGATAGCATTTGTGTTTCTGCTGTGACTTTTCATGGCTTGATTATGCATTTCTTCTATCAGTGCATAAGGGACCGTTGTCTGGTGGAACCAGCGTGTGGGTCCCTTTGGTTGTGTTGTAACAGCACGAAGTTCTGTGTGAGAAGCAGGACATTGTTCTTGATTGGTGGCTTGTAGCAAAAGTGGGTTCGTAACAGGAGGAGGCCACTAGTGATGCCTTGCCCTGCCCGTTGGAGCCACTGGCCTCCTGTCCTGTCCATCTACTCACTGGCAACAGCCACAGGCTCCCGGGAACCAGGCTGAGTCCTGCATTCCCACAGTGGTGGCTGAGGATGTCAGAGCCTGGCTTCCCCTGACCCCCTGTGCAAGGACAACCATGAAACAGAACCACAAAGAGTCTGTCCAGGGCGCAACTGCCCTGAACACCATCACCACGGCCGACCTTAGCTGACAGTCAGCTTTTCCTTGCCGGTTCCCAGCCCATGGTCGTGTCTGCTGGAACCTGGCAGACGGGACTTTGAAGATCCTGCCCAGCTGGGGTGGGTGACTCAGAGTCCGGGTTGGTAGCTTGTGGGTGTGTTTCCAGACAAGTCACCAGAAGTCCTGCGTTGTCTCAGCACAGCTTCAAATGCAGCCAGTAAATCAAAGTTATCCGTGTGCGCATTGGAGAAGCTCAGCCGATAGGGCCTGTGCTGCCCGTTCGCAGCAGCTGTCACCAAGTCCTAGATCAAGGACAAAAATGGGGGGGCGGGTGTGCAAGCTATGTCCATTCTGATGCTAAGCTGCTTTTTGATTTTTTGGGGGGAGTTGACTCTGTGTCCACCACCCAAGTAACAAGCAGGGTAGGAATGGGTGCTCTGCAGATAACAGACTCTAAACAAGGGACAGTGTGGGCAGGACAATGCAGCAAGACCAGGACCCAGGCCTAAGGACAGGAGGCCCCACTCCTGGGATGACAGCATGTTGTCTCTCAGAAGGGGCTAAGGGGAAGGCTTGGGCCAGGGCCAAGGTGCAGATCCGTATCCACAGCATAGGACACTGACCTCAAAGAAGTGATAGACCCCCTCTGATCTGAGCTCAGTTCTCTGATCTGAGGAATGAAAGTAGTTTGAGCAGTGCCCCCTGGGGCCGTTTGGTTACCAACAGGTGGATTTTGCTCCTCCTCTTTAAGTTATACTTAAATTTATTGAGTATAACTAAGACACCTCAAGTCCATCCTTCGTAAGCGTGAAGTTCAATGAGCCTCATACACTCACTCCTCCTAGATCCCATCACCCCAGGTGTTCCTTTGAGCCTCTTAGCAGTCACCCCCACCCTGTTCCTACCCCAGCCTGGAGCGGCCGCTCCCATCAGTGTTCAGGAGGAATATCTGGGTCAGCCGAGTTCCCCGTATTGATCAGGCTGATTTCTCTGCAGAGGCAGCTTTCTGAGGTAGTGAGAATCGGCGATGTCTGTTTCAGGTAGAGCCCTTGACCATGCAGTCACCTGGGTTTGTGCATCGTGCAACCTGTACAACTGCCCATGGCAGCCTTGTTTTTGTGCTTCATTCACTGTCAGTAAAGTTTCCTTAAAAATCATATCTTTGGATTGGAGGAGTTGTTCAAGCAGTAGAGTGCCTGCTTTGAGAGTGCAAAGCCCTGAATTCTAACTCCAGTCCCATCAAAAAACAAAAACAAAAACAAAAATCACATCCTTGCTGGGGCTACAACAGAAAGTGAAAAGTGCTGGTTTTCCCCTGTTTAGAAACGAGTGTCTAGAAGAACGAGTGAAAAGATGTCAAGGAAATGCACATTTTGTGGTAGGAACTATGGGGTGACAGATTTAGACTAACGTTTTCTTTTTTATATTTTTCTGCATTGCCTGCATGTTCTATAAGACACAGTAATATTGATAATGAAAGCTGTTATTTGGTTTGAAAACAGTAGTAGTGTGTGCATTCTTCTCTTCCTTTTTCAAAGCAAGTGGTTTGATTCCTAAGGCAGCATAGTAAAATCAATCAAACAAACAACAACATAGAACATTTTAGGATCCCAAATCAATGTTGCTCTGGGAAAAAGTGAGGAATAATAAAACCATTCCTGCCTCTGTTTTGACACACGTAAGCACATGTACACACACGCGCGTGCACCCCACCATAGACGAGGTAAGACTTGTCTATACGATGCTTTTTTGAGCTTAAACAAGTTAGATTCTGCAAGACAAATCCTGTTTGTCCCATTGTGTTCAGTGTCTCTTCATTTCTGTCTCCCAGACAAGTCCAAGTGCAAAAAGTCTCCTACTTCTCCAAGAGAGGTCAGCTCTCCATTTGTAAGAAGCGAGACCTTTCCGTATTGTATCTGCTCTGACTCAAGCCATCCGCCTGGCCACTGAGCGAATAAAATGACAACACTTGAATCATTGGGAAAACAGTCGTTACTTTCCACAGTGCCTCTCCCTCTGCGAGGTTCTGGGACAGTTCTTTCTACAGAGCTCCTTTCTATTCATCAACAAGCATTTTTCAGGTCTGTTGCAAACACTTTCCTTTATTCCTAATATGTAATTGTATCCTTCAGGCAGGAAACTGATCATTTCAGGGAAAAAAGTCAAAATAAAAGGCCTTTTTTTTTTAGTTAAATAAATTAGTAATGTAATATTAAAGGTAATGCAATACTAATTATAATGAAATGTAATAGATATTAGCCTGCAAGTACACAAATACCAACCGCACGGACTCTGACATCAGCTATATTATTATTGCTAGCTTCCTTATTTCATTAGCTATTTTCCTTTTTTTTCTCCTAACTTTTTAAAGACCAAACTAATTTTGGAGGGACTCAGAGATAGGGGAAAGCTGGAGAATCACTAACGACAGTGACACCTGATGCCCTCAACAGGCTTTGTCGGGCCCTGTGAGCAGCTTTCTAAAATGGATTCATTAAAAGCCAGCATTGCATGTGGCCCAGTGACAGGGCACACAGCTGGGCCTCTGCGTGTGCTGGTGTGCGTGTGTGCGTGTGTAATAAGAATGTCTTCCTCTGGCCCCTCTAGCACAGCGGTTTCTCCACCAACTCCCACGGGACCTTTGTCTAGAGGCCATTTTTGTTACCATGGGTGCACAAGCAGAGGGGGACAAATGCTGCCCAACACCCTACAGAGTCTCCCTCAGCCCCACCCCAGAGAGCTCTCTGAGGCTGAGCAGCCCTATTCTAGAATGAATGAAAATTAATGTTACAAAACCCATTAAAATCGGCAGTCTCCCCAGCAGCATGCTGGTTGATTGGAAAACAAAAGCTTGTACCCTTGAAAAGCATCAAGCACGACAATGACTTTATCTTGGAGTGGTTCTAGCTGATTTCAGGCCTCAGCTTGAGCACTGCTCTGAGAGGAATTCCAAGTTCTGCACAACAAGCACAAACCCCAAAGCAGGTCAGCAGAGAACAATTGAGGCAGACTCCACCTGCCGAGGGATTTATGACTTGGTCTTCACAAGAGACCTTGGGCTATTACGGCAGTCATTTTCTCCTTCCTTCTAAACTACCTGAAACGGTCATTACCTTCTTAGAGAAGAAAATCAGTCACCTGTTACCATAACTGCATCGCTCCTCTGATCGACTCAGAGTCTCAGAGGTTCCCTTTCCCAGGCAGCTGAAGATAGGGACAAATGTCATACTCAGCCCTTCTTGCAGACAACAGGGTCAGGACGGGCACAGTCACGGGCAGCTGAGAGGACAGAGAGCTGGCCAGAGCATAGCCACTGAGATCACCAGCTAAGGAGATTTGCTGGTCTTTGGTTATCGGGGGAGTAATGCACGGAACCAGTCACTAACCATCACCGTCCATCAGCCATTACCCATCGGACACAATGTGAATGCTTCCAGAAGCACAAGCATGAAACCAATGCTATTGACAGGCTCCATTTACACTCCAGCGAGGGACAGAAACGATGTGATTGCTGAAGATCAAACCGTTTCTAGACATGTCCAGTTTGATACCTGAATCTCAGCCATAGGTTGTGAGACAGACAGACTTTTTCTGGACACTGTACTCACGGGGCAGCCTCTGATGGGACCACATTCCCAGCCTTCCCATGAGGACACTCTGTTAAGCTAGAATTTCCTCTGTGGCCCCAGCCTCACGTGCTCTCCAGAATCAGCACCCCAGGTGACTGAAGTCTGCACAAGAGTCAGCGGGCTGCACAGGCCCAGTGAGAAGCCTGCCAGCTGAGAAGGATAACTTGGAACTGGTCCCTACGCATCTCCCCCACAGTTCCCTGGAAGACTTTCCAGCTTCATTGTGGGCCTTGGCGGGGGAGTGGGGGTGTCAGCTGTGTTTCCTGGCATCCACCATCCTGACAGCCACCTCTATGGTCTTCACACAGCTGTGTGCACTGTTCCCTCCCCTCCTACTACACTCACTCGCTTCTAACACTACAACAGATTTAATTTAGCCTTACAGTTGAAGCAGACAGATAACTGTTCAGTTACAAAGGAAACATCCAAGGATGCTATCCAAATTCCCTGGCCAGCAGCCCCAGGAAAGGCCCCAGAGAGGAGGTGATATGAACCCCAATGGGACTTTGAGGTTGATCTGATCAAAGGTGAGTCCTAGCAGGTTCTGGGATTAATGAAGCTTGAAGGGCAGAGGGAGGGCTGGGTGGGAAGAGCAGGGGAGGCCTCAAGCTGGAGATAGGGCACAAAGATAGAAGAGTAAAGGCCAGAGGTCCCTCCTCAGCTTGCCAGGCCAGGACGGGGTCCCTGGGTGAGATCAGAATGATGGAGGACTCAGGCTGCAATGTAAGCAGGGCTCTGTCCCTCAGGCTTCTGCTAGCCCCTCACCCCCCCATAGCTTTAGAGTTGAGTCTCAACCCCTACTTCCCCAAGGGCCACTTCCCCATAGGGGACACCGTGGCCTGGCCTGGAAGAATGGAGCAGGTTGCTTTACCAAAACAAGCACTTTCTAGGTGGTGAGCACTCAGCCTACATCCCCAATGAGGCCATGAGATGGGGGCTAGATAGGAAGGAACAAGAAGACCAACCAAGGGACAAATCCTGGGTGCTATAAGTGGGGGTCCAGGACAGAAGGGCCTGTCTGGAGAGGTGACACTGGGGCTGAGGTCCGAAGGATGAACGGTCTGGCCAGGGAGTGAGGGAGAGTGTGTGGTCTCTCTGGCCTAAATCAAGCTAGCTCAGGACAGAGGAAAGGAGAGGGAGAGGGAGGCTGAGGTCAGGGTCAAAGGATCATCTAGAGTCCAACAAAAATGTGGGGCTCCCTAGGCAAAATGTTTCATGAATTTCAAGACAGAGCAAAAAAGCACTGAATCCTGTGCAGGGTCTCTGAACATAGCTGCCCAGGTCTCTGCCTGCAAAGCAGCACTGGGATGGATTGTGGGGGTCTGCAAGCTCAGGAGTGTGAATTTCAGTCAGAGCCCTCGCAGAGACTAGGAAGCAGGGACAGGGCCCATGGCCTTTGTCCCTAAGGTCAGGACTGAGAATAGGCGGGAGCTGGGAGCTGCCTGGAATTGGTGTCTTTTGCAGCATTCAAGCTGGAGGTGACCTTGACCTTGCTGTGTGTGTGTGCCTTGTGAGTCAGCAGTCAGTGGAGGGTAACTCTGCTAGGTGGTGCTTGAGCAAGGAGCCCTAGACAGCATCTCTTGGACCAGCATTCCACAGACACACGGACATGGCCCTCCAGTGCTAAGAAACCCCATACATCGTACAGAGGGAAACCGAGGCCCAGTGAGGGGCCGGAGGTTCCCAGCAGAGCAGGAATAGGGTGGTTACTGTCAGGTCTTCTACACAGTGCTCTTTGATGAGTCCAAAGCCACCCCCATGGAGTATATACAGTGACAGGGCCTGGAAACTGACCAGGTGGCCCCAAATGTCACTCTCTATAGGCCATGTGCTTGGACGGAGGCGGGGTGTGGAGGCATATGAGCAGGGGGACTTTTGAGAACAAGCAGATGTGGCTCTCTGTTCAGAGAGAGGCTCCAGCCGCTGCTTCGCAGCAAACTTGGGTGTGTAATTTAAATCTTATTAAATAATGAATCTGGGTCAGCGGTAATTTATAGATTACCTTCATTAACTGGATAAAAATAATCACCGACTCAACAGTGAGTCATAACAGCAATTAAAAAAAAAGGGGTACAGCTTAGCACTGGTTGGGGTGTGGGGACATGTCTCCAGTTATTTCCCAGGGGCTCTGGAGGTTGGCAAGACCCAGCAGGAATTTCGCCCGAGACAACTCCCTTTTTACTCCTTAATTTTTAAGCCCATCAGGAGAAATTTAATCCATATGTTTTGGATTTGTTTACATTGAAGCCATCAAAACAGTGTTTGTCAGAGCATTTGAAGTCCAAGAACCCTTCATCCTTCTTTGTTAAAGGCCTTTGGTCTTTGAACCAGGAAGCTGTCCTGCTCCAGATGAAATGGGGCCATCCTGCAGGAATGTGGCTGGCTGGGCACCCTCTCCCGCCTTCCTCCTGCTCTCCGCTGGGGGCTGCGAGGCTCCACCTTGGGAACCTGCAAAGAGTGGGAACAGAGCCCAAAGGTCTGCCCAGAAATGACCCCCAGACTCCTGTCCCATGTGTGAGGGTGGCAGCTGGAGATTATTGACACCTACTGAGTGCCAGGTACAGTGTTCTGACAACTCCATTTCACAGATTGGGAGGCTGTGAGGTTCAGAGCTGACCCACTGCACCAAACTAAGAGGGGCTGAGCTTGGAGGATGACATCTTGAGCACCATGGATATGGGGGCTAAAGCTGAGAGTGCACCCAAATGCCGAAAGGACCAGGATGTAACTTGATTTGGGATTTTATAGCTGCACCAACATACGATGGGTTAATATGGCTATGGGGACCTTCCCTCTCTTTCACCATCCTTTCTGTGGTGACGGAGTTAAATTGCTTTCCTCCAACTTTTCTTTTGGGTATTTCTCTTTTCAGTAGAAGTGGAGACTTAATTTCTACATTTATACCCATCCTGCACTACAGTTTTGTGACCTTTTAGCCACTTTACCTTATAACTAAGGGTGCACTGGCTCTGCCTCACAGTATTTCCCTTGATCATCGCTGGTATCACCCAAAGGGGCACCTGTCACCTGCCTGTGTGGGTGGCACAGGACAAGTGGACCATCAGTAGCTCTGTGCCTGGAAACTGAACCATGTGTTTTGGCCTCAGTTTTGATTCTAACTCAGAACTCCTAGGGACATACTCTCGATTAGTAGAAGTCCCTGTTTCTCCATCACTCGGTGGTTGGACAAACAGCAGTGTCAGCCCCAGCACATGGATGGCATCTCTAGGCTCTGCAGTGATGCTGGACATGCCACCATGGACCTGCAGATGACAGCGACATGTTCTCCTCCAAGTCAGCGATAAGTGTGTCATGGAGAGGACGCTACCCAGGGTCATAGGAGCAGCCTGCAGAGCACCTGTAGGAAGTGAGACCAGGAATGGGGCCCCCCACCCCTGTCTTTCTCGGGGATCAGAAGGTCCCTGGGCTCTGGCTACAGCTATCAGCCAAACACTGGCATCGCTGTGTTTCCATTTCCACTTTCTGCTTATAAAAAGAATACAGAACACATTGGGAGAAAGGAGTGAGAATTGACAAGGCCCTTGGGGAAAGCACTTGGACAGTGTCCCTCAAGCTTAAGATGCATATCTCCCCGCCCCCACAGACTTACACGGGTCATCATGGTACTTGAAGAGCACATCTCACTCAGCCACCTGCCACAACGGAGCCTTGGCCAGCTAGGTGTCCTTTCGGTGTCAGTGTTCTCACCTGTGACAGGGAGTAACAGAATCATTCCCAGGGTTGTGGGGAGATTCCTGAGGGCTCTATGAGAAACACCCAGAACAAGGCCTGGCACTTAGCTGGGGTGGAGATGCCAGTTCTGAGTGATGGTGTCTGTGCACTTGCTGTGCCTTGGCTATGTGGGGGACACTGTTCTTGGCTGGAGACCCAGCAGGGGACAAGAATACGCCTTTCCTCAAGAACCCAGTCCAGCCCAAAAGCCTCGGGGCCTTGGGATGTCACACAAGAGGATGAGGACGCAAGGGCTGGGAAGAAGTAAGGAACCTGGTTAGACAGGAAGCTCCACGAACCGACTCATGGGAAGTAGGAACTTTTGAACAGAAACCAGAAGAAGAGAGGGATAGTGAGGGGTTCCGACCCTGTAGCTTTCCAGTGGGTAGCATTGGCCCCAGGGGACTAGAGACATGTTTGGCGGTCACCTCAGGGCCTCCAGTCATGAGGGATGTCACTGGTGATCAGTGGGTACAGCTTGGAGCATCCTACACCAGACACCACACCAGTCCAGTGCCAGCGGTGCCCTCACTTCCATGCTTCTCACGTCTCTTCTTCTCCTTCTCCTTCCAGGTGGGACTGGGTTTTAAACTCAGGGCTTTGCATTTGCAAAGCAGGCACTCTACCACTTGAGCCATGGACCTCCAGTCCACTTTCCTCTGGTTGTTATGGAGATGGGGTCTCATGAACTATTTGCCTAGAACCTTATCTTCCCAATCTCAGCCTCCCAAGTCACTAGGATTATAAGTGGGAGCCACCGGCACCCAACACGTCTGGCTTCTTGGATAACAAAAATGACACTGCACTATGTGTGCTCAGTGATGTGCCACCTGCTTTTGTATGTGTGACATGTTGGGAATTACATGTATCAAAATATATTTATTTTATAATTCTACAACTCTGTGTCATATGATAGTAGAGGTCATTGGCTTCTTACTCATGGGCTTCCGGATCAATTCTAGTTTCTCTCTGTGAAGAACAACCGTGTGATAAACGCCCTGTCCCAGCTCTGTTTAATCATCCGTGATCCTTCCTTAGGATCCGTTCCCACACTGGGAATTATCAGGCTGGGGCTCCACTGGTCTCGAAGGCTATTGCCATGCATGCATTTGGCACTTGGGAAAGCCATAAAGTGACTAAGCAGGTGGCCTGGTTTGTGCTCACTTCACACTTGACCTTAGGCAGGTTACTTCACCTTGGTGTGCCTCAGTGGCCTTGTCTATGAAATGGAGTTAATAATGACTTCTAACTAAGGAGGTGGTTTTGATCTACACAGTGAATGTCAAGTCCACAGCCTTGGGGGTGGGGTTTCCCAGAGAACCCTCTGGCCCCACTTACCACCTAAGTCAGCAGGAATCAAGAGCTCCCCTTTCCCTCCACAGCTGCCCGCATCAGACATTATGAATCTCTTTCATCTTTTGCAGTAGGATCACCAAAAAGGATCCACATTATTTTGATTGGTATGTGTCACAGGGTTCCCACCAGTCAGTCACATGAATAAAATGGTCTTTGACAGCCAGGAAGTTGGGGGAAGGGTGTCAATGCAGGAATGGCTGTTCTAGCCAAAGCAATGAAGGGGGGAAAATAAACAAGATCCTCACGCCACAAACCAAAACTTGTGCCAGATAGGTCAAAAGTTAGAATGTTAAGTAAGTAGATACATGAGTTAAATAATGAAAGTAAAAGGAATAGAAAAATATGTATGAATATTTTATAATCTTGTGTACAAGAAGAGAGTCTTGAAGCACAGTGCTAAACACTGAAATCATAAAGAACATTTTAACTATCTAAAATTGACCTCTGAACAGCAAATAAAACATCATAAGCAAGATGAGAAGTAATGGGGAAATTAGAAAAAAGTATGCAAAAAGTGACAAATGCATAAAGCCTTAATATATAAAGAGTAATTGCTAATCAATAAGAAAAAGTCAAATATGCTAAAAGGATATAAACAGGTGACTATCTAAATGAGAAATACAAATGACAGAAAAAACATGAAATTAGAATTACTTTAATTAATTCAGTGCTTGCCACATTACACACGCTCAGTAAAATGGTTACCTAGTGCCTGAGTGGGTCCTGAATTGCATAAGAACTCACTGAGTCCTTACCAGGAGATCCAGAGAGTTAGGACAGCACAAAACTCAGCTCTGTCCCCAGAATTCCTTAACTTCTCTTTGCCTGAGAAGTTGAACTAATGAGGAAAAACAAGGACAGTAATAATCCCTACCTGATAGGGTTGTTGCAGGGATTAAGCAAGTTAATACGTGTGCAGTGCATAGAGCAGAGCCTGGCTCATCAAAAAAACCTCCACACCGCACAGCAGAAGAGATGCTAACTGGGAAGCAAGAGGGGAGACGCCCGTCCATTCATTGATCCGCTCATTCATCAGATCCTTAGTCAGTGCCTCGTGCACGCCAGGCATTAGCACGGTAATGACAGATGCTCGTTAAACATTGAGACACAAGCTGAAGCAATCTCAGGCAAGGAAAAATGATGTATGGGGGGGAGGCCTCATCGCTGGAGTGGCCCCAGACTGGGTGTCAGATCCAGTCTCCATGGCCAGCAGGGGAAGATCCCCAGAAACTTCTTTTCAAGATGGACCGAAAGAGGAGTGGGCGTTTTCCAAGAGCAAAGCACCCGGGCAGGGAAAGAAGGCTCAATTCACGTCTCGGATGTGTGCAGGAACAGAGGAGGTTCATGTCGTATTTCTCACCACTTAGCCCTGTCATTAAGAGGGCGGGCTCAGGAGTCAGGCTGTCCAAGTGACATCCTGGCTCTGATAGAGTGTGTGTGTGTGTGTGTGTGTGTGAGAGAGAGAGAGAGAGAGAGAGAGAGAGAGAGGAGAGGGGGTGGGAGAGGGATTAGTGTATTCTTTAATCTCTCTCTGTCCTGCCTTGCTCTCACCTGTAGAAGGGGGATAAAAACCCATGTTTCCTGGGGCAGGGGGAAGTTTGGTGACCGGGCATTTCCAGTATGTACTGGGAGGTGGGTATGTCGGGAAGGCACACTGGGCCAGGGAGCTTGGCCAGAAGCTGGTCTGTGGCTGGCATTTTTACTTAGTCACACACCTGCCTCCTGGGTCATTACTTCAGGGCTGGGTCTGTCCAGCCAGCTCAGGACTGATGCTTGAGCCTCATGGCAGTTTGTATGGAGCAGAGGGTTTGCCTGTGCATGGAGAGGTAGCAGTGCCCCTGGCCTCTGCTCCCCAGCAGTCAGTGCAAAGCTGCCTGCAGCACCACCAGTGCTGATAACCAGGAAGTTTAACCAGATACTGCCGAGTGGTCCCAACAGACAAAATGGGCTCTGACAAGACCATTCGGGTCAGTGCTGGCTCCTCCAGGGGATATGGTGGGAGAGCAGGTGCCTCTGTCCGAGGGACGTCCACATGGGGCTGGACACTGTGTGTCCCAGACTAAATTCAGGCCTCAGGGTGCTGCATTTGATCCAGGAGACAGTTGGACAGCTCCTTTAAAGAGCTGACAACAGATTCTTATACATCAAGTCACAGAAGTCCAGCTTTCTGGCTTCTTGTGACAATGTGGACTGTCCAGTAACATGGGGTCCACACCCCAACTTGCAGGGGTCAGCAGGAGCTGAGTCACATACCCCCCCTTCAGATGGGGCCAGCCTCTCTCTATGGCTGTGCCATGAATTTGGAGGTGTGGACTCCATCTGCATCTCTCACTGTACTTTCAAACTCACAGCCTTGCTGGTCCCTGAGGGCATTTGAATGTTGAACGCTTGGTCAATGTGTTTGCACACACGCTCACACACACATGTACCAATATATCAATATGGGCAAATACACACGCACCTGTGCATAAGCTTACACGTATATGTATTTACACACACGTGCCTGCGTGGATGTAAAAACACATGCACACCACACGTGCACATATGCACGTAAGCACCCCCACCTGTGCACACACACAGTCATAATACTCATAGCATACACATGTGCACACACACAGCTGTACACAGTCACATGCACAATGAAAGCAAACATATGTGCAGCACCTGTACATACGCACACCGAAGTGCACACACATACTCACCTAACTCATAAACATGTATGCAAACACATTCGTGCACGCACACATGTGTAAAATACACATAAACACATACACGCGTGTGCACATCAACACCGGCATACAGGGACATGTGTGTGCTCATCCATGCACACATATGCACGACTCCCATAAACATCCTGTGTGCACGTAAACATATGCACACAAAATGTGTGTGCACATGCACGTATGCACAGCTCACCTCTGCTGTCGCCTGAATCCTAGAGGACCCCACATCCTCAGTACACACACCTAGCTTTCAGGCACATCCTTTGAAGCTGTGCCCCCCAGAGGCTCTTGGGGTGTCGTGCTGGATTGATTCGCGGGACAGCTCAGCTCTCAGAAACCACCGCGTGTGTTTATTATGGCGATGAGTGTGGGCCGGCCGCTTCTGGCTTGTGTAAGTGTCAACTGGTGACAACATGTGCTCTACACAAGGCAGATGTCAGGGGGTCGGGGGCAGTGGAGTTGCCGCCCACACCGCGGAGACCACCCAGGGGCAGCTTTCACGCTGGCCTGGCTCTCCTTGGCCTTTGACAAGAAAAGGGAAGAGAACGATGTGGAGAGACCTGGTGTCCCCACGACAGGCTGGCAGGGAAGGCCAAAGGCCCTCAGGAACAAAGCCTGGAGCCTCTGAATATCCCAGATCTGTTTCACCCTGGGAGACACACAGTCCCCGCATTCATCCGTACTGTTCACTCTGGAAGATTCCCAGGCCCCTCTCGCTCTAGTCTCCCCCAGGCCTCACGTTCAGACGGCCATCCAGAGGATGAACAGTGTGACCGCACGGCAAGGCCTGGCAGGTACCAGGCGCTTTCCACTCCCTCCAAAGACATTGTCGTGTTCACATTTCATCACGTTTATTATGGCACCTCCCACTTAGATGAAGCTTGAAAAGCTGTATCCACAGATGGATTCATTGGGACCTGGTCTGTGCAGAGCGGAATGCATCAACAGACATGTCACTGATACGTCCACAGCCTCAGGAACAGTGCTCTATCATCACACCCACTTCAGAGGCTAGGAAAGCAAGGCTCAGATGATCTTCCTCCTACTTCTGCATCTCCTCCTCCATTCTCTCTTCCTTCTCCTGTTCCCCTCCTCCCATTAAAGCTGAGACCTATGGAGCCGTCTATGCCCCTCCAGAGGATGCTTCCTTCAGCTCATCCGTGCCTGGCTAAACAGCCCTTTGGAGCTCACTCTTGGTTCAAAGACTTCGTGCTCTTCCACCCACAGGCTCTTACACGTCAAGACACCTCTCCTCCACCTCTGCAGATTTTGTGAAAAACCTGCAGATATCTCATCGTTTGAATCACCATTGCAAACCAGAGTTCAGGATCTAAAAAATAAGAACAAAAGCTAAGTGATATGGAACTCGGGCAAAGAGGGAAAGGAAAAGAGAATGATAGAGCATCAGTAATATCCTCACCATAAGATGTGAAAGGAGAGGATATAAGGATGTGTACTGAAAGCTGTTGAAAAATGGGAGGTGGAAGATAAAGGGGTGAGGGAGAGAAATGGAAGGAGTTGAACAGATCAAAGTAAAGCACACCCACAGTGGGATATATTAGGACACCCCTTTGAACGTCCAACTTAAATGTTAATAACAAAAACAGGACTGTAAAATAGGTACGGGGGAGGGTACTTGTGGGAGGGGAAGGGTGAAGGAAGATTAAGGTGAGGAATATGGTTGATAGACTTCATATCCCTATATGGTCTAGACCAAAGAAACCTCTTATAATTGCTTTAAGCGGGATGGGGAGAGGGCTAAGGGGGGAGACGATGGGGGCAATGGAACTCATGTACAATATAAGTCTAATCAGAATTGTCACTATGAATCCCCCTGTATAAAGAATATATCCTAATAAAAATTTATAGTTAAAAAAAAAAGCTAAGTGAACTTGAGAAAGCGGGGAGATTTTCCCCACAAGCTAGAGAAAATGGGGAGCTGACCTTACTTCTGCTGTGGCAGAACATCCCTAGCCTCATAGTGGGATCAAGTTCTGACAGCTCCTGACAGCTCCCCAGCTACGGTGCACCACAGGGCTGGGCTGAGAGGTTTTATTTTTGAGATAGAATATCACTATGTAGCTCAGGATGGCCTTGAACTCAAGATCCTCTTGCCTCAGCCCCTAGAGTGTTGGGATTACAGACATGCACCACCATGCACAGCTAAAATCATTTTAAACACATCACTTGGTCCATTTGAGGTTTGCTGAGTGCCTAGATGTCAAAGTGTTGAGCAGAAACCTGGCACCTTCTCAGCATGTGCTCCTAAGGCCACTGCCATTGCCAAGCTGAGGATGGCTGGTGAGGGGAGACTTAGGCCTCTTCCCAGTACCAAGTGCTGTGCTTAGCTGCCCGCCCGTAGCAGAGGGCTGTCCTGGTTGCAGAACTTGCAGCGCTAACACTGGCCAAGCTCTAAAAGAACTGGGGTGACTCCATCCCCTACCTACCAAATACATATTCTGGCCTTTATCCAAAAGAATGAAACCACATTTTATTTTATTTATTTATTTTTTTCTTTTATTATTCATATGTGCATACAAGGCTTGGGTCATTTCTCCCCCCTGCCCCCACACCCTCCCTTACCACCCATTCCGCCCCCTCCCTCTCCCCCCAACCCCCTCAATACCCAGCAGAAATTATTTTGCCGTTATCTCTAATTTTGTTGAAGAGAGAGTATAAGCAATAATAGGAAGGAACAGGGTTTTTGCTAGTTGAGATAAGGATAGCTATACAGGGAGTTGACTCACATTAATTTCCTGTGCATGTGTGTGATCTAACCTTTTCTCTAGTTCCTGGTCCCCTTTTCCTATTGGCCTCAGTTGCTTTTAAGGTATCTGCTTTAGTGAAACCACATTTTAATCCTGCTAAAAAGCTGTATTTCTCAGCTTCCCTTGCAGCTAGGATGGTCATATGACACATGTCTGGCCAATGCTCTTTACGAGGGTTGAATTCAGCAGGTACTGGCCCTCTTTGATGTTCCACCTTCCTGTGTCTTCCCTAACTGGACTATGGATATAAGGACTGGAGCTGCAATTTTGAGACCATGAAGTGACTTTTAGGATGAACACTATGCACCTAGAAGGGTGAGATGGAAAGTAAGGAGTTCAGGTCCCTGACAATGTCATGGAACCACCACCCACTCCTGGTCTTCCTCTTGTCCACAGGAGATAAATAAGTCCCTAGCTCTCTACATCAGTCTCTTACAGGCTTCTGTTGGTAGCAGACCAGTCAGTGAAGTGACAAGCCACACTACTTTCCTTGGCTTGTCCTGCTTTATAGCCTAAACCTTGAGCCCCAGGCAAGGCAGGATAGTGGACACCCCAGCATGTGGTTCCAAATGCATATGATCAGGGTTGAGGATTTAGAGATTCGTTACAGAGCAAGTTCCTAAAGACAAGATGGTTCTGGATGAGGCCCATGTGTGATAGTAGGGACATCACCTTCCTGCCCTGACCAAAGAAGCTGAGGGACAAAGCAGAGAGGAGCCATCTTGGTCTGTGCTGGCATGAAAATAGAAATTATAAGGAATTCAGCACCTGAGGCTCTCCACACACCCAGATTAGGCAGACAAGAGCCTGGATTTACTTGGGCCTTCTCCTTGTAGCTTTGCTGGGTTAAGGGTCTGTGAGTTAGCCTCTGAGGTAAACTAATGCCCCAGCGCTTTCTCCATATGGACCCTGAAACATCCTCCATGACACCCATCTTGCCTTTGTATCTTCAGGCTGGATCCTGCTTTCAGGGGACAGACCCTCAGGAGTACAATGGGGACCCAACCTCCCCACCCTGACTACACAGACCCACAGAGCTTTACGCAGTCACATTATGAACTCCATCAACATCCCTTGTCTTCAGGTCCCTTCCTGGCATCTGTCCCTGGACATCTGCCATTCCCATCAGATCCTCCTCTGAACTCCTGCAGATGGGCTCTTCCTAGTTGGGGGCCCCCAGAAGAAGACCTGACATGAGGACTCATGGGCAGATGGTTTATTAGGGATGCACTCCCAGGGGACCAGCAGGAAGTAGGGGCAACTGGCCAGTGATGGGAAGAAATGTGCAGGTTCCCTCTGAAGTAAGACCATGAGGTCTTCCTGTCCTGAGCTTGCGAACAGAGTTTCCCCACCTCCACACTCCATCTGTGGGTCAGGCCAGCCTGGAAGTCAGGGCCAGCCTGGGGCTCTCATTCCCAGGCCCTGCTTCTCTCATACCTGACTCTGAGGTTCTGGTAGTGAACAGCAATTCTCTAAGGGCTGCCCTTAGGAAAGAAGGAAGCAGCAGGAAGCAGACACACACAATGCAGCAGCCATGGGTCTAGGTGGAGCATCTGCTATATTCACCCACCTATCAATCCACCCTCCCACCCACCCACCCATCCATCCATCCACCCATCCACCCACTCACCCATCCATCCATCTGGACAACCATCTACCTCCCATCTGGACAACCATCTACCTATCCATCCACTGACTCACCCATCCATCCGTCCATCCACCCACCCACCCATCCATCCATACATCCACCCATCCACCCATTCACCCATCCACCATCCATCCATTTACCCACCTATCCACTCATCAACCCATCCATGCATTCACCTATCCACCCATTCACATGCTGGAGTAAGAAAGATTGCCAGGCACAATAATGGGCTAAAATGAGTCCCATTTTTACCAGGACCCTGTGACAGAGGCACATCAACACTCTGTTGGAATGTACATCTTTAAAAATAGGAAACAGAAGACAAAACTTATGGTGCTGACTAGAGGGCTAAAAAGGCAAAACCCAGCATAAGACCCTCAAAGCCTGACCTGTACTGATGGGATCAGTGGACAGTAAAGACAATGAGTCCAGCCCAAAGGAGTGCAACAGTCCTGCTGCTAGTTTCACTGGGGACTGATCTTCTCCTGACTTTTTTTTTTTTTTTTTTTTGCAGTACTGGCTGCCACTCTGCCAGCCCTTTTTGTGATGGGTTTTTTCAAGATAGGGTCTCACAAACTATTTGCTCAGGATGGCTTTGAACTGAAATCCTCCTGATCCTGCCTCCTAAATCTCGAGGATTACAGGCGTGAGCCACCAGTGCCCAGCTTCTTCCTGCTTCTTAAGTCAGTAGCTGGGGAAGGTTTGCCACTGGCCTCTGGATGGTTTTGTTCTTGGGTAGGGAGCAGAGAAGACGCTGCCACACAAATGAGCCCAGACGTGCACTCATACCTTGGCTGCCTTGAGAGCCAAGCAGAGTACCATCTTAGGATGGCTTCTGGCACTTCCTGACAATTTGCTCTCCTAACTTGGACACCCTTCACCCAGGGTTTGACTTCCAGGACTGTCCAGCCAGGCTCTGAAGTTCACTACCTGTAGCAACAGACTAACAGCCCTGGGGGGCAACCCTGAGCCCCAAGGACACCCCTCCCAGCAAGGCAGGGTCGTCCTGAGTGTGGTGGGCTTCTGTGAGGGGAGGCAGAGCTGCCTAGCTCTGGGGCACCCCTGGGTGAAATAATCACTCCTGGTTCTCATGTCTTTCGCAAACACCCATGGCCAGTCTCAAACTTAGCAGTCAGTGAAAAACAGACACTTTGATGCCACCAGCCTTTAACCAAAACTAAAAACCACCTTCAGAGATCTTGCTTAAATGAAAAGATTCAGGATTTAGGAAAACGTCCCCAAACCCAAAGTGCCCCTTGGTGTCCTTCTGATCTCAGCATCCCAAGCACCCATTGAGACCCCTGTGGTGGGTAGGAATGGAATCGAGGCTGGAGGTGAAGGTGGGGGCGGGAGACACTGATACTGGCTTTGCACCTACAGTGGCTATGGGGAAGGGTTTTAAGTAAGCACACTGATCTGATTATTAGTGTGGGCTAATAGTGTTAGCAGAGAGAGAAGTTCCTGAAATTCTTTTTTTTTTTTAATGTCAAGTATTTTATTTTATTTTTATTTTTTCTTTTATTATTCATATGTGCATACAAGGCTTGGGTCATTTCTCCCCCCTGCCCCCACCCCCTCCCTTACCACCCACTCCCCTCTCCCTCTCCCCCCCCTCAATACCCAGCAGAAACTATTTTGCCCTTATCTCTAATTTTGTTGTAGAGAGAGTATAAGCAATAATAGGAAGGAACAAGGGGTTTTGCTGGTTGAGATAAGGATAGCTATACAGGGCATTGACTCACATTGATTTCCTGTGCTTGGGTGTTGCCTTCTAGGTTAATTCTTTTTGATCTAACCTTTTCTCTAGTTCCTGGTCCCCTTTTTCTATTGGCCTCAGTTGCTTTAAGGTATCTGCTTTAGTTTCTCTGCGTTAAGGGCAACAAATGCTAGCTAGTTTTTTAGGTGTCTTACCTATTCTCACCCCTTCCTTGTGTGCTCTTGCTTTTATCGTGTGCTCAAAGTTCAATCCCATTGTTGTGTTTGCCCTTGATCTAATGTCCACATATGAGGGAGAACATACGATTTTTGGTCTTTTGGGCCAGGCTAACCTCACTCAGAATGATGTTCTCCAATTCCATCCATTTACCAGCGAATGATAACATTTCGTTCTTCTTCATGGCTGCATAAAATTCCATTGTGTATAGATACCACATTTTCTTAATCCATTCGTCAGTGCTGGGGCATCTTGGCTGTTTCCATAACTTGGCTATTGTGAATAGTGCCGCAATAAACATGGATGTGCAGGTGCCTCTGGAGTAACAGTCTTTTGGGTATATCCCCAAGAGTGGTATTGCTGGATCAAATGGTAGATCGATGTCCAGCTTTTTAAGTAGCCTCCAAATTTTTTCCAGAGTGGTTGTACTAGTCTACATTCCCACCAACAGTGTAAGAGGGTTCCTTTTTCCCCGCATCCTCGCCAACACCTGTTGTTGGTGGTGTTGCTGATGATGGCTATTCTAACAGGGGTGAGGTGGAATCTTAGTGTGGTTTTAATTTGCATTTCCTTTATTGCTAGAGATGGTGAGCATTTTTTCATGTGTTTTCTGGCCATTTGAATTTCTTCTTTTGAGAAAGTTCTGTTTAGTTCACGTGCCCATTTCTTTATTGGTTCATTAGTTTTGGGAGAATTTAGTTTTTTAAGTCCCCTGTATATTCTGGTTATCAGTCCTTTGTCTGATGTATAATTGGCAAATATTTTCTCCCACTCTATGGGTGTTCTCTTCAGTTTAGAGACCATTTCTTTTGATGAACAGAAGCTTTTTAGTTTTATGAGGTCCCATTTATCTATGCTATCTCTTAGTTGCTGTGCTGCTGGGGTTTCATTGAGAAAGTTCTTACCTATACCTACTAACTCCAGAGTATTTCCTACTCTTTCTTGTATCAGAAGTTCCTGAAATTCTAAGTGAGGGATGGAGGGGAAGGTAGCTCTGGACTACCACGCCAGGAGGGTCGTCTCACACTAGCATAAGGTCAGTTCCACTCTGTCAGTCTGTTCCCCTGAAGAGACATCAGGTCACTCCAGTCTTAACCTCTGCACCACTTTCAAATAGTCTCCCAATTTCTGTTCCCCTCCTCTCTGCAAACACATCTCTGATTTTTGACTTGGTATGACAATGGACCCAGCTAAAATAACCCTCCCCAGACTCATGGCAGTGAGGATTATCACCTGACCTCATTCCGATCAATAGGATGCCAGGAGACATCTATAGTGTGGGGACACAAGAGCTGGCATGGTAGCATGTGCATGTAGTCTCATCTACCGGGAGGCTGAGGCGGGAGGATTGCAACTTTGAGGTCAGCCCAAGCTATACAGTGAGACTCCATCTCAAAAATGGGGGAAGGGACAGATTCAGCTAACAAGTGCCTTTTCCCACCAGTCCTCCTAGTCTTCTTGCCTAAAATATGGATACATGGCTGAAGGTACGGCAGCCATAATGCAACCAAAAGGTTACTGCTGTCAGAACCAGTAAGAACCTTGGTGTTTGGTGATGATTCTACTCAACTTCACTAGCCTGACCACCAACGTCCAATGGAGAATAAGGAAAACCAACCCTTCCTCACTAGGTTTTTGTGTGTGTGGCCAAAGGAATCCAAGAGAGACCATCTCCTTCCAGTAGCTCCAGCCACAATACCAGGGCTGCCATTCATTGGATCAAGTTGAACTCACTCAGGCCACATGTCCACCCCTAAACCAATCACTGCAGCTAGGGGAGGGGATTATGCTAATTAGCCAGTCCTGGACCTTGTCAGTCAGCCCCACAGATACCAGTGGAAAGTGGACAGCTGATTCCTCGACAAGGGGCAATGGATGGATGGATAACACGCTGAGAAGCCAATGCACAACAGAGCAGAACACAAAGGCCACCTCTTCATGGTTCCCCAGCAGCCCTGCCCCGGGGGCTCCTTACAGGCTTTTTTCTCTCTGCAGACCCCAGAACTTGTCCATGGGGTCCTATCTTCTCCTTCCTTTACTCCTCTCTCTATTAACTGTCAGCACACAGTCCCCACTTCCCTCCTTTGTCACCTGCTCTTGTCTCTATCACTGGCCCAGAGCCCAGTGGATCTTCTCAACTAAGAGGTCCCCACTATGATCTCCATACCTGGAGGACTGGCAGCCATATTGCAACCAAGGGGATAAGGATATGTTGGGAGAAGCTGCATAGAAAGATCTTCCTTTAATTTGCTGGATACTCTCCATCAGCCTTGGGTCCACCCGACTTTCCCTCAGGCTCTGGCGGCCATCAGGAGGACTCCACCTTGGTGACAAATGCAGAGACTGGAGAATCTGATGACCTGAGTGCCATATTTGCACAGACCCTATGCTCATCTTCCTCTATATGTTACTCGTGTCTGGATGACTTGTGACACAATAGAACCACGATGTATAGAGCTGCAACACTGTATCAGCCAGGCAATGATGACAAGAAAAAGTCTCATGTGTTCAGTGGTTGGTGGTTGAATCTGTAGACAGGAGACCTGCTGGTGCTAAGGACTCAGGGCTGGCCAGTAAGAACCCAGGGCCTTGGAGGGTGCTAGTTCTTCAGTAGGAGAAACCGAGGCCCACAGCAGGTTACAAACTCACCCCCATGACCCAGTGAGACCACGGGGAGCACCCAGTGGTGTCCTGGTGCACAGAAGGGCATGGCACCAGAATGGGAAGGGTCACAGCCAGCTTCTCACCAGAGGATGCTGGGGACCAGCACTGCCAAGGGTTCACGTCAGGTATCTCATTTGATCCTCGCCCCCCACAAAGAAGCAGGAACTGTCATAATCTTCACTGCACAGATGAGGAAACTGAAGCTCAGAGAGGTTAAGTTTCTTGCCTGAGGTGACCCAGATGGCAAGTGGAGCCGGGCCTCAAATGCTGGTGACTTGGGATGCCCTCTGTTTCCTCTCTACACCGGTTCTTCTTGCCCCCTCCTTCCTGGAGGCCTGAGGCCATTTTGCCTGTGGCTGACATGCATTCGGAGACCTCTGAGTCTCAATTTCTTCACTACACAGTGAAGTCATAACAAAAAAACATGTCCATAGCAAGGAGGTCCAGCCTCACAGCTAGAAACAGGGGCGCTGGAGCTGCCTGGGTTGGACTCAAGCCCTGGAACCACCATTTACCTGCTGTGTGGTTTTTGGTATGTCACTCAACCTCTGTAAGCCCCACTTTCCTCTTCAACTATAGGGGTGTCCACCTCACAAGCTGTTGTGAGGGTACACTAAGATATGGCCACATGTAACACTGTAATGCTGTCGCCCAAGGCAGAGGGGCTGTGCAATGAGTACAGAGCACTTTGGAGAACAAATGTCCCTGACATTCCTGGCCTTCTCAGTTCCCATCCTTCCCCTCCCACACCTGCTTCAACCTGAAGAGGCAGAAACTCCCTGCCTCCTCCATTCTGGTTGTGGACACAGACTGTGTTTCTGTGGCCCAAAGCCACTTGCCCTCTGTTCCTTCATTGTAATTGCTGTGGAAAAACAAATAGATGCCTTTAAATATGGCCACAGGAATTCTTACAAGTCTGTTCCCTAACAGTCTTAACCACCAATGCGACTGCCCACAGTTTTAATTGTTGAGGCCCATGACAACATTTTGCATGGCTGCAGTGGACATGGACACGGGAGGGCCTGGCTCTGGACTCCTCCCCATTTTGCCTGTGTTGGCTGCTGTGCTGCTCACTTCCTTCTAATTAGCACCGAATAAGAAAGTATACTTCTCGCACCTCTCCTCCCAACAGCCTGTCAGAGAGGGAACAGTGTGAAAATAGCTCCCTGGATGAATGACTTTGTCATTTTTTGTTTGTTTGTTTAAAATAAAATGTGCCCACCCAGGGGAAACAGACCCTAAGGATGTCACAGCAGGAAACCAGGCCTGGATCAAAGCAGGAGGTGTGGGGTGGGGAAGGGGCAAATGGCAAGGGCAGGTGACTCACCTCAGGGCAAGGTGGCTTTGATCACAATCCTTTCTTCCATGGGGAAGATGGATGGAGGAATGCAGGATGAATAGAAAACAGGGTGTCGGTGTAACTCCACGGCCAACCTGGCTTCACGATTCTGAGTATGTGTCATGATTTACCTCAGTTATGCTCACATCAGTCTACAAGGGAGGTCCCTGGATTCCCTGGACTCTCTGACGTCCAAACGGATGATGTCAGGAAACAGTGGAACACAAGGTTCTGCCCCTCCTGTCTTTAGAACTATAGGTGCTAGGGAGACAGAAGGTCACTAAAGCCATAGCAGGCATGCCAGGAAAGACGGATGAAGGCCACACTCACCTGCCTGTTGTCCTGGGCTCTTAAGGCACCAGCACAGTTTTTCTAAAAAGCAATCATCCATTCAACACTCAAGTACTCAGGCCTCCTCTGGGCTAAACCCTGGGCTTCTGAACAGGGCAGATGACAGCCTGCAGAGACCAGGCATGTAAAGAACTCACTCATTCATTCAACAAACATCTATTAGGAGGGATTTCCAGGGTTTGATCATGCAGCCATGATGAAGTAACCCTTCATCCCCACCTTTGGGGAGCAAGCAGGCAAGTACTCTGGGTGGTGATTGCGGCCAGGCGTGACACAGAACAGTGGAATGTGAGGGGAGGGGTGGCTGCAGGGGGGAAGAGGTGTTGGAGTGGAGACCATGGAGAGGGTGCCCAGGGAGAGGGACCAGGGAGAGAAAAGGCCCTGAGGTGGGCTCGGTGGGACCCATCTTGGCATCCATCACAGTATAGGGGCCAGAGGCCCCTGGTAGCCTGAAGTAGGAGAGTAGGGACAGAAAAGAGGGAGTGACCTGAGCCATCATTCACCAAGAGCAGATGGAGGCAGACGTGATAAGGTCCTGTGGTCCCAGCCACTTGGGAGGCTGAGATGGGAGGGTGCTGAACCAGGAATTTGGGGTCAGCCTGGGTGACAAGCAAAGCATGTCAAGGAAGAGCTGAATGAAGGTGCTCTTACCTTCTTTCTATCCCACAAGGCACTTCATTGATTTGTCTGTCTGGCCCTCTGTCCATTCATCCACCCCCTAATTTACTCATTCTGATTCAGGACTGCTAGCAGCCCAGCTTACCACCAGAAATCCAGTGGAACAGATGTGGCCCCGACCTTGAATGCATTCTAGTTCCTTGAAGAAACAACACTTAATGACGCTTAAACCTGGACCTAACCCCGAGTATGGGCTGGGCTGGTGAGACCATGTCTCACGTGGGGCACTCAGATTGCATTTACCTGCATGGCAGAAACCCCAACTCGTTAGAGAGAATGTATTGACTTATGCAAAGTCAAGTCCAGAGGGGGAGACGGCTCCATCAAGCATCTGTGGCTTTTTCACCCATCCCTCGCTCTGTTTACTCCGCTGCCTGCACCCAGCTTAGCTTCCAGGCCTCAGCTGTAGGGAGGAGAGGAAGACTCTCTCACTCCAGAAAGTTCTGGCAAGACCCAGGTTGGCTCCCATTGGCTCTGCTCCATTCACATGACCACCCTGAGCCAATCAATCCCTGTGCTCGGAGGAATATGGTTCTCTGACTGGCGGAAAGTCAGGCTAAAGCCCCAGAGAAGATTCTCTGATGGTGAGAGAGAGAGAGAGAGAGAGAAAGAGAGATGGTCCCTGGGAAACTGGAGCTAGGTGATAAGCAGGGAGGTGGACTAGGGGACCCTGCTGCACCTTAAGTGCTGGATCTCGTTGAATCTTCTATCAATGAGATGACAGAAGAAAGACTTTCCTGAGATAATATGGCCAAGAATGGGGCATCTTATTTGTTCTTTCCACCCCCCCCCATAGTCATTGCTTCTCAGCTGGGGATGCTGCCTCTGGGTAGGATGGGCACAGTTAGCAACCACAGTTAGAGAGCCCAGTTGAATTTGAACTTCAATTAAACACCAAATAACTATAAGTATGCTCCAAATAGTGATTAAGATATACTATATATAAGAAAACATTTCCTGTTTATCAGAAGCGGGAGTCTAACTGGGTGTCCTCTATTTTGTCAGGCAGTTCTAGTTCCAGGGGACAGTTGCAATGCCGGAAGTGTTCTTGGTTGTCAAGACTTGGGGTGCTGCTCCATCATCTACAGGGTGGAGGCTGGGAAGCAGCTGGGCACCCTGTAGTGTGCGGGAAGCCCCCCTACTAAGATTTCTCCTGCCCAAATTGTCACTAATGTCCTAAGTGATAGCGCTGCACAGCATAGCATTGAAGCATGAGGGCAGCAGCAAAGCAGCCACCCCTGGATGGCCTGAGCCAACTACATCGGCGTTTGCCTTTGCTGTGAACGCTTGACCCGTGATCGAGACGAATGAGACTGCGGAAGACTGGAGTGACAGGCCACAGCCATTAACCTCACCGGGAATGGGACCTTCTGTTGAATTCTGTGGGTTAACGAGAATCTTTGAAGTGAGTTTTGGCACCCACAGCCGGCCAGGCTGAGGTAAGTACCTTCTGCCGATACTCAGGGAAGGGAGGAAGACATTAAAGGGAACTTGTCAGAGTTCTGATTTTGTATTTGTTGTTAAAATCTCCAAGAGACGGCTGTGAAAATGAATCACCGTGTGGGGAGCATGCCGCAGCCTCTCCCTCCTGCATTCGTGGCAAGCCCCTGTCGTCAGCACCCAGCAGATGTGCTCAGCCTTGTCCCGGCCGGGCTGGTGGGGAGGTAGCAGGCAGGACAAAGAGGATGATGGTGGCTCTCCCTTCCCAACCAACCCACCTGGCCAGCTTTGCTTCGGGGAAGAACAAGGGAGCCGACCTTTTGGGCTGGGCAGGCGTCACTCTCTCGAGGGCTGGAGAAATATTTATCGTGTCTCCAATCAGACCTACTAATTTTGCTGGAGTTTCACAACGTACAAAAGCCTCATGTTGTAACTCGGCCTGCGACATCACGGGTCACAGTCACAATATTTGGGGTTCACAGAGCTGGCCCTGGTTTGCTAAGGGAACTTTTATGAACTTGGGGATTTGGGGTTTGTTTTTTGTCCCCCATTTTGTTTTGCTTTGGGTTAGGCTGTTTTTGAGAAGGGAAGGAGTGGAAGGACATATTGCTTCTGCGTGTGTGCTGCACAGAGGAGGCTTCGGTCTTTGAAGTTTAAGAGCAGTTGTAAATTCCTTGAAGTTCGTCCTAGTTCCTTTTATATTAGCATGTTAACAAGCTTTGGAAACCAGACAGAGCCTACAGGAAAGCACAGCTGGGTTGCTCCTGAACCCGGCTTTAATTCAAACCAGAGCCTGGCCATCGCCCTGGCCGACTGCTGTTTACAAAGTAGCAGGAAGAGGCTGCACGGTGATGAAGCCGTCAAGTTCCAGGCTGTCTCTAGCAGAGCCCCGGTTGGGATTAATTAAGAAAGGAATCGCCACCATACTCCAAATGACTCCTCTGGTAGAAACCTTTGCACTAGGTGGAGTTCAACAATAAAATGGAAAAAACAAAACAAAACAAAACAAAAGACCCTCTCCCAGAAATGTGTGTAATGTGAATTTCGGTTTTTGTCAGTGAGACTTCCTGTTCTGTGCACGGAGTCGTGTAACCTGTTGCACATGTCCAGGAAGGAGAGGGCCCTGGATGTAAGGCAAAGCTGTGCCTGGAAAGCTGAAGCAAGTCTGCTGTCCAAGCACCACCCTGAGCCCCATCCAGGGAAGGCCTGTGGAGGGAGGGAGTCAGGCGTGGCATCTTCCGTTGTGTGACAAGCCCACAGGAAGGACTTTCTTGACTGACTGTCACCATGCTCTGCTGACACAGCAGAGGGCGTTTGAAGAAAAATCACAGTCTTGCTCACTGTTTTTCTCCGGCCTGTGGCAGGTCTGATGGCACTTGGGGAGGACAGAGCTGTGTCAGAGTGAAGTAGGCGGCTCGGTTGCAGAAGTGAAACATCAAATTTGAACACACATCCAACGTGGTTTCCAAAAGCATTTACTCAACCCTGTTTGACAGTCAGTCTGCTCAAATCGGCTGTCTTTTGGACACCGTGTCCCTTCACAGGGCTGACTTGGACGGTGGAAAGGTCGCTTGCCCTCCCAATAGTGCCTGCCCACCCCTGCCCACTACACTGGTCCATGTCACAGCTCTTTGCCCCCAGCAGTGACTTGCACTCAGCGTACCTCCCACACATCGGGAGAGCCTTTTGAGCACCTGGTTGATTTTTATTTTGAAGGGATCTCAGGAAAAATAAATAAGGAAAATGTAAACACTGAGGACAAACATATACTTTCCATATGGAGCAACCTTAGCCAGATCCCTTGTACTTTTTGATCGTTACTGAAATTCCACATGCACTTGGTTACGGTACCAAAATATTCCACCAGAGATATAAACAATGGCTGGAGAGACTCGAACTCGTCTTGTTGTGTAGGGACCTCATTTTTGAGGGATTCTTGAAACCAAAAACACTCGCATGACATCACATGTTGCAGGCCCACGGGGGACTCCATCAGCAGCTCACTTTGTGGTGGCCCCTGCTTTGAGGACCGAGAGTGGCAGGTCCAAGGCTCAGCTTCAGGGACAGCCAGCTCTGGACTGCCTGGGTTCCCTGACTGCCTGGTGACGCATGACCTTCCCTCTCTGAATCTATCACGCAAAACAGAAACTACCTTGATAAGTTTTTTTTTTTTCCAGTATGGGGAATAAACTCGACCTTCTACTGCTTGAGTTATGCCCCCCAGCCCTATGGTTTGTATTTTGTTTTTGAAACAGGGTCTCTCTGACTTTCCCTGGGCTACCCTCCAACTTCAAATCCTCCTACTTCCTCCTCCCAAGTTAGTTGGGATTATAAGCATGTACTACATGAAGGGTTATCTGAAGGGACAAGGGTCCTTTCCCAGGCTGGCCACCAAGCAGGTGCCCAGTAAACAGCAGCTGCAAGGAAAGTCGCTTGGACAGCTGGACAGTGCCAGAGTTCATTGATGCTGTCAAAATCCAACTTCCTAGAAATAATGCTATTTAGGGTGCCCAGGGAGGACTCCACTTTTCCCACACTGGTGACTCTGAATCATGAATCAAGGGAGGTTGTTGACATGGGACCTATTGAGGCAAGTGAAATGGCATGGACTGCTGGGCTCTGCCTTCCCCTGGCAGTCAGGGATTCTTTTCTGAGGCATGCATGTGTGTTCTGCCCTACAGGCTATTTAATGCCCCACTCTGGGCCATGGGGAGGGCCTTTTCAGGCTGTCCTACTTACACAAACATACTTTGTTTACAAAGGTAGGATCAGTGGTTTCATTCAATCACACTTTTTTTCCTTGGAGACAGGTGTTGCTCTGTTGCCTAGGCTAGTTTTGAACTCCTGAGCTCAAGCAATCCCCCTGCTTCAGCCTCCAGAGTAGCTGCGATTACAGGTGTGTGTCCTCACACCTGGCTAACCATGTATCTTGAATAGGATTCACATTCAACCACAAATTCTGCCTCTTTTTAATAGATTTTTTTAGAAGTTTTTATTTACAGAAAAAAAAAAAAAAACAACTGCAAAGAAAGCACAGAGAGTCCCTGGGTCTCCATACCCGCTGCCACTTCTGATGGCTGACACTGGTGCGGCCCATTTGCTCTGGTTAGGGAACCAGTGCTGTGCGTTACTGTTGACCAGAGCCAGGCCTGATTCATGATCACCTCATTGTCTTACTGGATGTCCTTCCTTCCTTCCTGGACCCCATCCGGATCCGTGGGACTGTCTCTGTGGGCTTCTCAGCATTGTGACAGTCTCTGCACGTCCCTTGTTTCTGGTGACCTGGGACGGGTGCTGCTCAGGTGGATGGCAGGACCATCTCCTACTGGTGCTTGTCTGAGGTTTTCTCACAATTAGACCAATGCTTGTGGATTTGGAGGAAGGTGACGTGCCTTCTCGTCACAGCATTTTGGTGGTACACACTGTTAATAACACTGAGTACTGCTGATGGTGACGTTGGTCACGTGGCTGAAGTTACCTGATGTTTTCTTTTCGGTACTGGGAGTTGAACCCATGGCCTCTCACTTGTTAGGCAGGAGCTCTGTCACTTGAGCCACTCCTCCAACCTTTTTGCTTTTAGTTTGTCTTTCAGAAAAGTTCTCTTGCTTTTGCCCAGGTTGGCCTCAGGTCCTGATCTTCCTACTTCTGCCTCTCAAGTAGCCAGGGTGACAGGTGGGCACCACTGTGCCTGGCATGTCACCTGGTTTTTAGGCAGGTGTATTGTTGGAGGCGGCTTCACTTTTTAAGCAGCTGGGCTTAGTTGGATAATTTTTACGTTATTAGACACCAAAAGGGGCCGTGTCCTCTTGCATTCACCTGGTGTTTCCAATGCATCTGAGCTGGAGCTCCTGGAGGCGTGCTCAGTTTGAAGGACAAGCTTACTTCAAGTTTTCCCAGATTCTGCCAAACTGCCACCTGAAAAGATTGTCCCAGCCAATCCACCTCACAGTGGCCAGTTCCCCTTTGCTGTCCCCAGCATCGATTGTCATCATCTTTACTCCAAGCCACTGTTGCAGAGGGGAGGTCAATGTGTGGAATTAAATGACAGTCTGTGCTGAGACTCAGGTTGGTGCCCCAAAGTCAAACTTCAGGAAAGACTAAGTTCTTGAAGACAGCCCCAAAGCAAGGTACGCTTTTGTTTTATTTTGTTTTTTGGTTTTGGGGTGTTTTTGTTGTTGTTTGTTTTTGGGTTTTTTTTTTTTTTTTTTTTGCAGTGCTGGGGATGGAGTCCAGGGCCTTGCAGTCCTAGGCAAGCTCTCTACCACTGAGCTTCTTGTCAGTCCTTAGGTTTTTGAGACAGGATTTCATTTTGTAGCCCAGGCTGGCCTCAAACTGTCAATCTTCCAGACTCTGCCTTGCAGGTGCTGGGATTAAAGGTGTATGCCACCATACCCTAGAAATTTTGCTTAATGCTAAATATTTAGAATGTGTAGGAGGGACACAGGAGTGAAAACCAAGCTGCACTTCACCTTGAGAGTGTCTAAGACTTCTCCTTTGCAGCGGGAAGACTGTAAAGTGTGCTGGATGCAGGACCCGCTCCACCTTCCTTCCTCGTCCTCATCCATCCCGTTTCTCCTCCACCTTTGGAATTTGCTTCCCATCTGAACAGTTTGTATCTTTGAAACCTCTGCCCCATCCCTGCTGTAGAGGGACCTGGCTTTCTGCCTGTGAGGCCTCCATTCTATCTCAAAATTTACACAAATCACAGGGAAGCAGTCCTTTCAAAATTGAAGATCTGACAACTATTTACATGCTGAAAGAGAGCCAAGCTATGTCCTTTTCAAATGTTTATGTGAGCTGACAGCCGCTGAACAGCACAGGGAGCCGGGCACCTCCGGCCTGAGGCCAGCAGCTCCAGGATCTGGGGGGGGCAAACTCAACTTTGCTGCTCCCCCTCCACACAAGCCGCCATCATCTCCATCTGGATTACACCTCAGGCTGAAGCAGCGCCCACCACCACCGCCTCTGTCACCAGCCATGATAGTACTAAGTAACGTCCACTTCACCGAACACGTCTACTGCAGGCCCTGGGTGTCCTCGGGTCTATGGGGCCAAGGACAGCACTGTGGAGGAAAAACCTTCACAGAGTTCAGCACTCTAAAACGACTCGAATTTCCCTGTACCGTCCTCACAGCCGGGCTCAGCACCCATGACTTGAACTTGGATGGAGCAAGCTACATCACTGTCACAAAAATGACGGTCATCCACATTAATACTGCTCCCCAAAAACCAGATCTTATTCCAGACTCTTTATCTTCAACACTTCAGGTTCTGTGAACAGCACTGAGGACTGTTGATGGTGACCTTGGTCACCTGATTTTTTCCCCGTAACGTTGCCCAGCTTCTGCTAAAGACACACAACCTGTCAACAAATCCAAAATTTCCACTTCATCACCTCAGTTACGCACACTGTCATCTTGCTTTTGGGGAGGCAGATTTTCACAGTTAGGCAGGGAGGGCTCGAGGCGTGCATGACTCAGACGGTAGAGCGCCTGCCTAGCAAGTGTCATGCCCTGAGTTCAAACCCCAGTGCCACCAAAAGCACAAGACAGTGCATGAAGGGCAAGGGTACACGATTCACGCAGCTGATGGTAACATGGGACGGACAGAGAGTCTCTGAGTCCACGGAGCTGCAGAGTGTGTGCTGAATTTCCGTTTTTTTTTCTGAAATTCCTTTTGACTTTTAAATTTATTGCTATTTTTTGGCTGTGCCTGGTCAGAACTACAGGTAATAAATCCACGAATAAGGCAGGCTTGCCGTCCATGCTTATTTGAAGCTTGTCTGTGCTCCACAAGGGACGGAATCAGGTCCTGTTCACCCTGCTGTCCCAGTGCCCAGAATCAGCATTCATTTGTCATTTGTCTGGTGACAGCTGGAGCAGCCACCTTGCGGTCTTCAAGCCTTGTTTTGTGGAACTTTGGAAGAGGGGCAGTAACACTTTCTTCCCTGAGAACAACTTGATGGCACTGTGACACCTTGCCACCTAGATTTTATAGCTTCAACAGAACCCCCAGGGATCTTGGCCCTGTAGGTTCTTGAAAAGACAAGGTGACCAACAGATAGGGACTGTAGATTTCTGGGTGGAGGGAAAAGAGGGGACCCTGGGCTGTCTCCACCCTAAGCTGCATCACAACTCCTGACTCCTGGGGCTCAGCGGTGCTGCTCATCTGGGGCAAGTTTGTGCCCCAGGGTACATCTGGCAGTGTCACCACCAGGGGTGCTACTAGCCTGTAGTGGGTGGAGGCCAGCTCACGGCTCAGCGCCCCGCAGGGCACAGCTCCACATGTCACAGGTGAGGTGGCACGAGCAGCTGAGCAGCCAAAAGCCCAACTTGGCCTGAAGACACGGGCTGTAATGGCCAGATTCACCTCAATGGGTGCAGTGACCAGTCTCCAAGCAGCTCGGGGACCTGAAAGCAGGAGGGGGGAGGAGACAGACAATGGAGAGGGTCAGAGAGCAGAGCCCACCCTGGGGCTAGTCTCTGTCTCCAACATGGTGGTTTCCCCACTGAGCTCCTCCTCCAGATCTGTGTAATGGTGCCAGGAAAGACAGGGCCTTGGAAGAAGCTGTGGCTAATGTCACAGATGTCAGCGGGAGTCTGCTGTAGGTCAAGCTCAATTCTAATAGTTGAGGATCCTGCAGAGAAAATGCCAGGCAAAGTCCCCCAACCTGACATTCTTGTCAGTGGTATTGTGGGGGCAGGGGAAAGGATGAGCGAAATGAACGGAGGGGTGGGGGAGGGGTGGGGGGTGGAGAGGGGTCAGCAGGAGCCTGTCTGGGGGAGATGACAGGGACCTAAAGTCACAGCAAGAGCAAAGCATGATGATATTTGGGGGAAGAGCTTTCCAGGCAACAAGAACAGCCAGTGTAAAGGGCCTGGAGCAAGGCCACAATTGTTCAAAGAATAGTAAAACAGTGGACCCGAGCAGAGGGTGCAAGAGGGTGGTGGGGAGGGAAAGGAGAGTGAGGATAAGGGGTCACAGTGCAGGACACAAGGACCTGGTTGGCTTCTTCTCCAAGTGAGATGGGAGCCACAGGAGTGTTGGAGGGGCAGCATGGCAGGATGTTTGTAAAGAGCCTCTCTGGCTACCATGTAGATGACAGCCTGGGTCACAACCAGGCAAGGGCAAAGTTAGGAGGCCACTGTAGTAACCCAGGTGAGGTGACAGTGATTTTGACCAGGAGGTGGCAGGGATAAGGCAGTGACAAGTGGCAGGATTCTGGATGTGGGGACGTGGGTCTCAGCAGACCTGGCAAGATTTGCTGAGAGCCAAATGAGAGAAGTGAGAGACTAAAAGGTGTTGGCAAGATTTCTCATTGTCACTAAGGAGAGGGAAAGACAGGGTGTCTGTTTTGTTCACGCTTGTACTCCCTACACCTAACACAATAATAGGTAATGCATAGCAACACAGGAAATGCTTCATGAAAGTCCCTGTGGCTTTTCTCCTCCCTCCTTTCTGCTGCCTGGAGTGTGGGTGTAATGGCTGGAACTTCAGCAGTTACATTGGACCATGACCTGACATGTAGTTCAGAAACTGTGTATTAGGGGTGGTGGAGCAGAAAGATAGAAGAAGCTAGAATCTGTGCTTATCATCCCAGCCCTGTGCTACTCAGCTTCAGACTTCTTCTGCCCCCTAGAAACAAGTGTCTACTTCTTCAGCTTCTGTGGCTTGCGTCTCTCGTATATGGGACTGGGAGAACTGCTGTGGCCAGTACTCAGTCAGATGCCTGTGTCGATAAAACTTTGCTCATGGACACCAAGATCCAAATCTCAGTTAGCTATTATGTCATGAAATCATTTTCCTTTTTTCACAACTATTTCGTATAACAGTTAAAAAAAAGTGTAAAAGCCATTCTTCGCTGGTGAGCCACACAAAAACAGATGGTGAACTGTAGTTTGTCAACCCAGCTGTGGATCCAATCAGAATGTGGTGTGAGACACCAGTGTCCCCACACGTGTAATAGTCACAATAAAATGCAATGAGAAGCTGGTGAAAATAATTTTAATAATTCATTTAACCCTGTATATGCAAAATATTATTTTGCCCTATAACCCAGGAGCCAATTTTACAGTTTTTGGCAGAGGCTTCAAATCCCACATTCCACAGTCACAGTTCCACATCTCCATCGGGTCCAGCCGTGTGCCACGCTCCTCAGATGGCCATCGGATTTCACTTGACCAGCAGACCCTTCCAACCGCAGACCCCAGCTCAAAAAGCTGAGGCAGCCCAGGTCCCTCTGCGACTTCTGCCTCTTGGGGCAATTGGACGGGTCACTGTGGTGACATTTCTGCTCATTACGCACAGGCCACAGTCCTGTGTGGGTCCAGCAATACTTGAAGCCTCCCAAGTGTCATTCATTCGCTCTCCCAACAAGTACAGGCCGAGCAGGGAACCCCGGTGACGAGACCTTTCTCTAGTGCAGTGGTCATCAGTGGAGTCCACTAGTGCAGTTACATCGGTGACTGACACCTGCAGATGTTACCGTAACTGGGGGCGGGAGGTGGGTGACACTACTGGCCTGTGGGAGGTGGAGGCCAGAATGCTGCTAACCAGGACAGCCAGCCACCAAGACAACCCAGCAAAAAAGTCAGTTGTGCTGAGGTTGACAAGCCTCGTCTCCTGAGGGACACGGAGGCACAGCGATGCAGTGTGCTCTGTTTATGGTGACAAAAGCTCAAGCTTGGGACTAGGGAGCATGGTGACAGCCAGGGTAAAGCCAGCAGGGTGTGTGACAGTGTGCAAAGTGGTAGCGGGAGAGTGTATCAGGCAGAGGATTGGCATGTGCAAAGCTGAGTAACAAATGCCTCTGGGAGGAGGCAGAGGTGGAGCATAGAGTGCCAGGGAGGATGAAGAAATGACGTCCAGCAGTGGTCGGCAGACTTAGAAAGCTGGATGCAATTTCAAGGGCACTGGTGAGCCATAAAAGGTCCTGGAGCAGGAGTGGGGTGGAGTGATGAGAACTGATTTCCCTCTTATTTATTTATTTATTTATTCATTTATTTGCAGTGCTGGGGCTTGAACTCAGGGCCTACACCTTGAACCACTGCACCAGCCCTTTTTTGCGAAGGGTTTTTTTGATAGGGCCTCATGAACTGTTTGCCCAGGCTGGCTTCGAAGCACGGTCCTCCTGATCTCTGCCTCCTGAGTAGCTGGGATTACAGATGTGAGACACTGGCACCCTGCCTGATTTCCTGCTTAGGCAGCCAGGCAGTTGTGCCACTCTGCACTACTTAAAGACCTCAAAGGTCACAAACCCACGGCCTCAGACCCTGTTCTGGAAGTTTTGCTGCTGCTGCTGTCTGGACATGGTGTTCAAAACCGTCTGTTTGATATATTTGACAAACACAGAGCCCGCCCTTCCCCTTCATGGTGCTGACCCCTGACCACTCATGAGCAACTCTGGGCAGAGCTCAGCAGCTCATCCTAGGAGGGCGTCCGCCTGTCCCCTGTTGCTGAACCATTCCTCGCCGCGCCAGGCCCAAGAACAAAGGCCCCAACCATTTTCAGTAATGCGATTTCATGCTCCGAGCACTGTCACCACCCTCTGAGGCTTCGGATTCCAGAACAAACGTGTTGTGGGAAGACAAAGCAGGGGCCGGTGTTTCTGTTTCATTCCAGTGGTGCTCTGAAGAGCCCGGCCCTGTTTCTGATGACCGTGCTTCCTGTGTCACCTGCAGCCACCAGGCCTGATGGGGTTTGCTTGTAAAAATACGTTTTCTCTGCTGACAACTCTTAAAATTATGAATCCTCTGCACGCTCCTTTCCTTATCACCTCGACTGCCACATGGCTGTTTTGTCTGGCTGTGTTTCAAGTGGAACAACGGAGCCCAGGAGGGACAGCGGGGGACAGGCAGGGACACTGGGCTGTAAGAAGGAAAGCGGGCACTCGGCTCTAATGTGTTAGCTCTGGGAACAGCAAATGTCCATCCACACGGAAGTGGGTCACAGAGTGCAGTGCACACATGCACACACACAAAGTCACATACACACATATAGAAATGAATGTGTAGGCATTTATCCTATATTATAATATCTAAAGGAATCGGCCTGAATAGGAGAGAAGTTCTGACGCCTGCTGTGCTATGCCGGGTGAGGCAGCCAGGGAGGTGCAAAGGGGTGCACGCCTTCATGTAGCACCGGGACAGTCAGTCCACAGAGGCAGAGAGTGGAGTGGAGGCCGCTGGGTCTGGGGAGGCGGACTGGCGAGCGTTGTTCCATGGGACAGAATCTTCTCCCCTTGATCTTTTTCTTTAAGATCAGGAGATCTCCCCCAGAGACCCTTACTTCTCATTGGCCACGATTGCATCCCAAGCCCAGCCCCAAACCGATTCCCGGCAAGAGGAATTGATCAGGATGTCTGTGAAAGAAATCACCCCAAAACTGAGCACCACAAAATGCCATTCACCTTGTTTGTGGGTGCAAAGTGGAGGGGCTCCCTCACCCACCCTCATCCCCGACCAACACATAGGAAGCAATAAAATGAAAGGGGAAAGTTGATGTCACCCACAGGTTGTTCCATAGCAGGTAGAGAGTACATGGGCTCCAACTGCTCCAGGGTCAGCCAGCCTGGCAGGTGACCGGCATGGGGGCTCCACACACCCTTCCAGAGTAGTACCTGGAAGGCGGGTCAAGCCTGGGACAGGCCACCTTCCAGGGATGGGGTGGGGACTGCTTGCTCCTTCCTTGATTCAGCTCAGAGTGAATCTGGTAGCTCCTGGGTGCAGACTCAATGACATTGTCTGTGTGCAACTTGAAAAAAAATACTAAGTGTCCACTGCATGGCCAAGGACACCTCAGCCGATGCATGCATTGTGGAAGACAGGTGCTTGCCCAGGAATCCCTTTCAGGACCACAGGGAGCCCTCCAGAACCGCAGAAATCTCTCTAGGACACCAGGAAGACCACCAGGGAGCATTCCCCCAAACAGGACCACCTCCTGCACTTTTGCCAGGCCCTGCTTTGTGTCTGTAGACAGAACCTTACCACCTACCCTTCCTTGACCACTTCCACAAGCAATCAGTGGCCAGTCTTTTCCCAAGAGCTACAGGAAATTGAAAGCAGAAGCAGGAGAACCCGTGAGGTGAACACCACCTGCTCTGCACCTCCTGGAAGAGCTGCCCTCTTAGAGGGCTCCTAGTCACCAGTCTTGGGGGGCCCAGCTACCGTGGTCTCCTTCTGCAGGTAAGCACATGGAGGGCTGGTGAGGTCAGGCAGTGACCTAGTTGAAGGTGTAAGCCTGTCCTAGGAGCAGAGACTCATGTCCCTGGATGAGGTGGCAGCAGACAGCTGTCACTCCAGAGAGGCTCTGGGCAAACGAGCGGGAGGAAGGGGAGAGGGTAGGAAAGCCAAGATTCTGAGTTCAAGTGTAGCCAAAGGGGTGCAGGAGCCCAGGCCAGTCTAAGCCTTGTGCCTGCAGAGCCAGCACTCTTTGTGCTTAGACAGTATGTTCACAAGCAGAGGGTGGGTGCCAGTGGGGGCCCTGGGGGCCAGGCTGCCTCACCTGCCCAGTGGCATTGCACTAGGTGACTGGTGGAGGAACCCAAGGCCCTTCTGTAGCCGGGGGCACAGCCCTGGTGTCCCTCTTGCAGGAGGGAGAGTCCCCAGGACTTCAGGCTCCATCTGCCTTCCTTAATCCTCTAACGGGCAAGGTGCAAAGATGCCCAGGCCCACTCCACCACTCTTCAGGATGCTGACTCAGCCCAGCCTCTGACTCCAGAGCTGTGCTGCTCACAAAGTCCCCTTCCCTACAGAATTCTGATTTCCTTCCTTCCCTCCTTCCTTTCTCTCTCTCTTCTTAGGGAAAAATGCTGTTGTAACATTTCGTTGAGTTGGGTTAGAATTGCATCCCCACGCTAGCCAGCAGAGCCTGCCCAAGGCAGCAGAGCTGGCCACGCCCCCCTGGCTAAGTGTCTTGGCACTGCACAGTCCCTCAGCACCCAGCTTCCTCTCTTCCTCTCTCATGTGTGCACGCTGCACAAATGACTTGTAGCTTGTCTCAAACTGGGCCCGATGTTAGCGAGGCGTGGCTGTCCAGGCTGACCCCTCCTGCACTTAACCCCTTCCCAAGTCACTCTCTGTCCTCTGACACCTATGTCTCTATAGTCCCCGACTGCTTCAGCCTCAGGATGCTCTCTCATTCTGTTCCCTCCACCCAGCATACTTTTCCAGGTGTTGTCACTGGCTGTCACAGGGTTGTCCTTAGAGAAACCATCCTGAGGCTGAGCTTGCCAGGCCCAGGGGGCATCGCTGGCCCTCACTCCAGAGCGTCATCCGCTTTAATGTTGGTCTCCCCACTCAGCCAGAAGCTCACTGCTGGGTCTCTCCCTGTGGTGTGCTGGGCCTGGCATACAGTAGGTTAAATTAATGAACTGGGGTGAAGAGGAGGTGACAAGGGCTGTTTGGGGCACAGAGGGTGAGAGGCCCTGACTCCAGCTTCATAGATTCCTTCTACTTTCACACCCACTAGAGGTGAGCTAGAGGCTGGCTGAGCCTTCCTGTGCTGAACTGATGAAATGGGCTCTAGTGCTGGGTGACTAGGAAAGACTCAAGTGCCTGCACTGGACTCAGGGACACACTGGGAAGGGACCTGGTCCCTGCTCTCAAGGGCTGACAGTCTCCTGGGAGAAAAAAGGTTAAAGGAATAAAACCCAGTGCCAAGTTCACCAAAGGAAACTGATGGAATGTGGGAAGGTGCCAGCTGGGGACCAGCCCTTCACCAGGTGGCCAGGCAGCCCTGTCTGGGAGGCGCCAGGTGAGCTGATGTGGGATGAAAGAGAAGGAGCCAGCCAGCGCCTGATGCCCCACCTGGGGTGGGAGACAGGATGCCAGCTGACCGGTGGCACTCACTCTCCTCTGGGTTTTGCACAAATGAGCTCACAGATGAACTCTCACACCAACTGAGACTCTGAGGGAGGGGGTTGCAGACCTTCCATCGAAGAGGAAGTCAGGTAGCAGGGAGTTGGGGGCCATGTGAGGTCACCTTGTCCAGATGCCACGGGGAGACAGCCATGGGGAGGTTGAGCAATTTGCCTAAGGTCACCCAGCTTGTACATGGTGGAAGCAGGATTTGAACACAGGCCATCTGGCTCTGTGTCACATCACCCCTGTAGAGGGGGCTTCTAGCTCACAACTTGGCAGGTGCAAAGGCCCTGGGCATATGAGGTGGCCGACTGCCTCTCAGTCACTGCCCTGGCCAGCATCCCTAAAGCAAACCAGACAAGGCTTCCCCTGAAGGCCACCCTTTCCATGTACAGGTTGGCGAGCCCCTTGGCATGGAATAATGGAGGAGACAGGAGGTGAAGTCATTACAGATGGGGAAACTGAGGCCAGACAGGGGGCTCCACCTCTCTGTGTGCTGAGAGACATGGGTCCTGACGCTCTCCTCAGCAGAGCCTCTCACCTCCAGCTGCTTCTCCCCAGCACCAGCCTGGGGCCCCGCAGAAGTTTGTTGATGACTTTACCGGATTCGGGTGACTGAGGGATGGACAGTGGCTGAAACTTAGGATTTCCTCGGCTTTGACAATGAACTCCAAATATCCAAACACAGTCCCTATATGGGCTTACAGTGAGTGTGAGGTTGTGTGTGAGGCAGTGTGTATCTATGAATATATGTGAGTGTGTGGGGGGGGTGTCACGTGCATGTGTGTGTGCACGTGTGTGTGCCTGTGCGTGGGAGCATCGCCAAGGTTAGACACTGATGTGAGGATGCATGTGTGCCGTGTGCATACATGCCCTGCACAGACCTGTCTTCCAGTGGGGTCCAGAGTGTGAATGGGCCAATCGTTAACCCCAAGGGAAGAGAAGAGAGCAACCCTTTGTCCCAGGGAGAGCAGGCGGCACAGGGCGCCAGGAATGCAAACACAGAGTGGGGCTGGCTCCTCTCTCTCCTGAGGTTTTACACATCACCAGACACTGGTGGCTTGGGGTTGACCCCATGGAAAGTGAAACGTCTTCTGCCCTGATTGACCTAATCACTGGTGTTCTCCCTGCATCCAGTTTCTAAATGTGGAAAAGCAGGCTTTTCTGGAGGATGAGCTAAAAAAGCACAGTGAGGCACCAGGCCCAAGCAAAGACATGGGGTCACAGGTCACCGGTCACCAGGTCACCACTGAGTCTCCAGGGATGGTATGTGCAGGGATTGCCCCATGTGTGAGCACCAGGGTCTGAACACCCACACTGGGCAGTGGGGCAGTGGGCTCCAAGCAGCAGATTGGCCCCCGTGGCAGGGCTCTCCTCATCTGCGACCCAGGCGTGTTGGCTTCATAAGGACCTCACGGGTCTTAAAGGAAGTATGGTCAGGTGCATCTGACACTTAGCATGCCCTCCTCCACACAGTCTTCACAAGTGGGGAGTATTGGTGTTTCCATTAGAAAAAAATGCTTGAAGTTATGGGCTAGAGTGCTGGCTGTGTTTTCACTAGTATGCATTTTTAAAATAAGAAGTATCCCTCTGTCACCACCTCAGGTTACATGGGGTCACCAGCCTTGTCATAAGTATGGCACCTGGGTGGGCCTCTCCGAGGGCCATTGACCTTGGTGGGCACACAGGGGCAGGTGTCCACTCCTAAGAGAATTCTTTGGGCAACTCTTGCCTGGATCCACTCGGCTGTCTCCTCGGCCCTCTTGATTCTGCCCAGTCCTCCTGCTCCTGTGCAGTGCCACCCCCACCCATGCAGCTGTCTGCTCCCGTTAGTGGTTCCTTCCGCCCCGGTGAGAAGCAGGGCCACTGAAGCTCGGTCAGACCCTTTCCCACTACACTGAGCAAGCGAACGAATCACTTCTGATGTCCCCCTCTTCGATGGCAAATTGGAGATGTCAGCACTCAACTCGAAAAGTTGCCGAAGGGACTATCCACAGGGAGGAAGGTGCTGTCAGGGCAAAAGGCCCATTACCAAGGGGACCATGAATGACCCCAAAGCCACTGACGGGATCCAGTCCCAGCCCCCAAAGATGAGGCTGCCCATGGAGTCCTCCCTATGTGATGGGGGCACCAAAAGTACCAGCAAAATATGTTACAGGCAAGTTCACCTAGACCTGGCAGGAAATTCTTTCCCGTCAGTGAGCAGAGTTTTCTACTCACCACCGCCTTCGTCAAACAAATCTCTTCTTGTGCCTTTAAGTCTAAAAATCACATTTAAATATTTGATTCGCTGCCATGAGCCGAGGAGAAAAACTTCTACTGATGGATGCTCTGACGAGCTATGCAGAGAATGTGTCCCCACTATTCATTGCGCAGTCACGGACATGCCTCTCCCCACTCGTGCACTTCCAAGAGACTAAAGCAAATAAGCACCAAGGAGAGCCAAGTGTGTGGGCGCGGCCGGGCCGAGGAGCAGGTTTGTGAGGAGGCCACTGAGTGGTCCCTGTGTCTGCTGGGTTACCTGGGCACTTTTCTTTTTTCAGTAAACACCATTACGTGACAATGTGTTTTCATTTCTTCTGGAGAAATGAAAGACACCAAAGAGATAAATTGACCTGTCTTTTAAAACACTTTTTCCCTTTTTTAAGGAGAAACAACATCTGAATGCCAGAAGTCTTTTAGCTTCTCATCTCTCCTGGGACCCACAGAGTTCCATCTCCACTGGTGGCAGTCCTGAGCACTAACTTGAAAGCCCCGAGTAAACCTGGTAATGAGATGTTGTGTGGGGACACCCCCCAAGCTTCACTTCATCCCGGGCCTCATCATGCAGTAGAGTGCCTAGGAAAAGTTACACACATGGGTGGATGGATGGACAGGTGGATGGAGGGCTAGGTGGTGGATGGATGGTAAATGGAGGGATGGAGGGAAGGAGGGAAGGAGGCAAGGAAGGAAAGAAGAAGGGAGGGACTGATGAATGCATATGAGTGGATGGATGGACGTAAAGGCCCTAAATTCCTTCTAAAATGAGAGGAAGGGGCTGGGAACGAAGCCCGGTGGTAAAGCACTTGCCTAGCAATGCAAGGCGCTGGGTTCGATCTTTGGCATTGCAAAATACATAAATAAAGGTAAAATAAAATGAGAGGACAGCATTAGTAGTCAATTAAATGACTGAGGTTGTGGGGAGGGGTAAAGAAATGGACCAGTGTGGCACATGAAAGATCTTAGTAAACAAGTGATTGGGACAGAATGTGACACTGGCTCTCGCACAGCGAACTCACACTTTGGAACTGGGAGGGGAAAAGGATTCACAGGAAACAAACCTTAGGAAGCAGCTATTTGGCTCAGGCCAGCACTGGCGGGAATCGGCTGGATGGTTCTGTGGTCTTGGCTGATCCAGCCCAAGGTCAGCTGGCAGTCTGTCCAGGATGGGCTCAGCTGGGGTGACTGGCCCTGCTCCAGGCCATCTCTGTCCTCCTGGCAGCATGAGCCTATTCTCCTGGAGGCCCCGGGGGCTCTAAGAGAGTGAGTGCAAGCTCACGAGGACTCTCGAGACTTGGGCTTGAGGCATCCCAAGGCCACACATGACACAAAGCCAGTGCAGGGATGTGGACATTGGGTCCTCCCCTCCCTGGCTGAGCTGCAAAGTCACACGGCGAAGGGACATGCACACTGGAGAATACCATGTTTGGAAGTCATCAATCACAGGTGCCTCAAAACCGATCTGGAGATTTCCCCTAGGACCTGTGCCTCAGTTGACATCCCATTCTCTTCAACAGAAATAGGACAAAGGCAGAAGTGTGGATGTTACCTTTGACCCACTTCAGAGCCATCACCACTCCCACCCGTTTGCCTTTCCCCTCCTAGGCCACCGTCTGCTAGATGAAGACACAGTGTGTGGCATCTCCTCAGGGAGCTCAGGAGCGCCTCACTCCCCCTGCACCCACGCTGTCCCTCCTGTGCATTCCGACCCCTGTGGCCCTTGTCCTCACTCCAAAGTGCAAACCGCATTCTGCTGCCTTCTGGTCCTCTAGCAGCTTCCGTGCCCTCCCTGATATCACACTTTCAAGTCCTAAGTCCCCTGCCTGTCGGTGGGAAGACCTTCGCAGGTGTAGTCGACAGCAGGCCCTTAATCCATGGACTGCGTCTTCAGAAGAGAAAGAAGAGGCTGTTGCCAGCAGCTCAGCTACTCAGGAGGCAGAGCTCAGGAGGATCACAGTTCAAAGCCAGCCCCAGACAAATAGTTCTTCAGACCCTATCTCGAAAAAACCCATCACAAAAAAAGGGCTGGTGGAGTGTGTCAAGGTGTAGGTCCTGAATTCAAACCCCAGTACCGCAAAAGGAAAAAAGAGAAAGAAGAGGCAGATCCAAGACACAGACCATCCCCCCAGCCTGGAAGAAACCAGGTGAAGATGGAGCTGGAGCTGGTCAATACCATTAGCCGTTGGAAGAGGCAAGGAAGGGCTCTCCCTACAGCCTTCGCAGGGCACTCAGTCGGTGCCCCACCTTGCTTCCAGACTCGTCACCTGTGAGACAGCCAGGTACTATTGCTTTAGGCTCCAAGGTGATGGGGCACACTGCAGTGGCCAGGGACTGCCTAGATCACACTCTGGGCCCCACCTCTGCCTGACTCCTGCTGTCCTTCCTCTCCAAACTCACCTAGTCCCAGCGTCCCTCAGAAAAGCCCCTCAAATCAACTCTCAGTCCCCAGCTTCACCTCCCCAACTCCATTATGTGTAACCAACAGTTGAACACTGCACATGGCAGGCTGCCATCTGGCTCAGTGTGCCAGGGACCGTGCTTGCCTGGCATGCACAAAGCCTTGGGTTTCGTTCCCAGCACTGCAAAAAACAAAATATGAAATGTAGGAAATATAAAAATCTGTGACCTGTGCCTATGTCTGTCTCTCCAAATCAGACCTCAGCCCCAAGACACATGCACGGCATGAATGCTCTGTCGATCTGTGACTCTCACGGCCACACCCAGAGCAACACTCTAGAAATGCACTCGAGGTAAATACTTGACATGACACTTTCGGTCTCACAGGAAAAATTATAAAACCCCAGGTAAAATAAGCTGATGGGCAAAAAGCCAGAATAAGAAAGCTCAGAGGTGCCCTTGGGAGGGAGGGAGCCAGAGGAGGAGGAGATGTGATGGTGACTAATTCATCAATGTCCTACTGTGTGTGCCAGGCATAGGACTGGGGCTGCAGACTCTGCAGTGGGCTCACTAGTGACACTCCAAGCCCACAGAACTAGCAGGTGGCCAGCAATCAATTCTACTTTTGGTTCATAAACTGCAGCTGTCATTCCAGTGGGACGGAGAGGTTCTGGGAGGGTCCTAGCAAGGAGGGAGGATGAGCAGACCTGGTCCAGGAATGGCGGAGGGAGCTTTCTGGAAGAAGTGATGTGTAAGCCAATGCCTAATGGACAGTCGTGTCCAACCCCAGTTCTTCTCCTAAGGCTGCATTGCAGCTGGAGTCACCTGGGTAGTCCGCTGGTTCCACTCCTTCCTGCCTTAAATGGGGATGGGATGTCTGGAGCTGAGGCAGACAGACATCTTCTCTCTCTCTCTCTCTCTCTCCCTCTGTGTGTGTGTGTGCTTCTGCTTCCTGGCCACCATGTGGTGAACAGCTTTCCCTTCTGCCATGATAGACTGAAATTCTGAGCCAAAATAAACCCTTCCTCCCTTAAAATGTTCCCCTCAGATACTTGTTACAGTGACAGAAAGTCCAACTGGCACAGAGCCCAAGGGACAGATTTGCTCTGGAACTTCCTGAAACTTGCTCAAGACCCCCTGCTGAGTGTGTCTCCAGTTGGGGTTGGAGGTGCCAAGTCTTGGAATAAATCCTTTCTCACAGGTGCTGTAACAAATTACCTCAAACTGTGTCACTTTAAACAACACAAATGTTCTGATGGCCAAAATCTGTCTCGTGAGCTAACAGCAAAGGATCATGGCTGCTTTCTTCCTGGACACAGCCATGCAGGGTCTGTGGCCTGGCCTTTTTCAGTGTTCTGGAGGTCACCTTTGTTTCTTGGCACATGACCCCCCTCCTCAGACACTCCACTGTCTGGTGCCATCATCATATCTCTTGTTACTGCCTCCCCTTCATAAGGACCTGTGAGATGACATTGGGCCTTCCTGAATGATCCAAGACAAATCCCCCATCTCAAGGGCCTTAGTTTAATCATACTTGCAAATTCCCTTTTCCATGTAAGGTGACATAGTCACATGTTCTGGGGATTGCGGTGTAAGCATTTTTGCCATTACTTAGCCAACAACAGGACTCTGTTTCTGTTGTTGTGACCAAAGATTCTGGCTGGTACAGCCAAAGGCACAAACCCAAGGTCAAAAGATACTGCATTTTGTTTCTAATTTGAATCAAAAAGGCTTAGGAGTGTCCTCACCCCCATGGTCCTAGAAGCCCTGGGGTGCTCTTTTGCTTTGGACTGTTTTAGTTCCTTGCCCAGCCCTAATGGCACAAGGGCCACCATGCTTGACCTGGTGAGATGAGCCCCATTTCAATTCCTGAATGTTTTGGATTTTGGGGATGGAGAAGTGGGATCCATGTCCTTCCTGGCAGCTCCAGCTGGAGCCTCAGCTGAGATTTGAGGGGAGAGCTGGATGGATGGATGTGTGGATGGATGGATAGAAGGATGGATGGATGTATGAATGTGTGGATGGATGGATGGATGGATGGATGGATGGATGGATGAATGTGTGGATGGATGGATGAATGGATGAATGGGTGGATGGATGGGTGAGTGGATGGATGGATAGATGGATGGATGGATGGGTGAATGTGTGGATGGATGGATGGATGGATGGATAGATGGATGGATGGTTGGATGGATGTGTAGGTGGGTGGGTGTATAGATGGCTGGGTGGGTAGATGGCTGGGTGGGTGGATGGAGAAGATTATTGAGGGCTGACTAGGATGAGGTCTGGGAAGAGTAGATAAATGGAGTTTAATAAGAGGAATAAGAGGAGGTGGTGAGTTTACTGGTTGGGTCTGTGTTGGAAATAGAAAAATCTCTTAAAAATAAATCTCTTGTCACTTGTGTTTCTACCTAATAAACTGGTCACTCCTTATGGCCTCATTACAAGAGGTCTGTGCTGCTCACCTCTGCCTCCCTTGTCCATTGGGAGGATCCAGTCCAGTAAGCCAGGAACCCAGGAAGGAGGAGGGCCAGAAGCAGGCAGAATCTGACCCTCTCAGATGGTTATAAAAACTTGAGGCTCGGGAAGAAAAAGTAATCATCCTGTAATTGAGTGTTTACTAATGGAATCCATTAATTTATAGCCACGAAAGGATCAGCTAATTTGTGGTTAATGGTGTTTAAAAGATAAACAACTCAGATTAAATCTATGGTGCTATCCCAGTTCCCCTAGGATCCTCCATCTGTGCAGAAAACTCTGGAGAGACCAGCCTGGGGTGGGCCAGGCTGGGCGGTCACTGGCAGGGGGCAGAGACTTGGGGGGTGGCTGAGTCTCACTCCCCAACATCCTGATCTCCACCCTCTGCCTTTCCTTCACTCCAGGCCCCCATGCCACACCTGCTGTTCTCCCTAGGGGAGTCAGCCCCCCACCTGCCATGCCCCCCCAATTCCCCCCGGGCCTTTGCACTTGCTGTACCTGCTGCCCACTGCCTTCCTCATGGAAAATAACACAGTTACGCCCAGCTACGTGCAGTGGGCGCATCTAAGTTTCTCACATGACCTTCCAGGATTCCTGGAAATCCCTAGGGCAGACCAGGTAAGAAAACCAAATAGCAGCTGAAAGGCAAAGTTTCCTGGCACATGCGTGGTGGGTCTGACTGTCAAGTTCAAGACTGTCACGTCTGTCTGTATCCAGAGTCCAAACGCTAGGCCAGCTGCTCCCAAGCCTTGCTTGGGTTCATGATGACATTTCAGTCATTTCTGCAGACACCTGCATTTATGATCTTTCTTTAAACTGCCTCCTGCCTCCTCCTTTTTGTTTGTTTTGTTGTGAATTTTAGCTTCATCCTAAGAAATAGTACTTGGGTCTGCTATGTCACTACAACATTGGCTTCTAACACAAATTTGGAACAAATGCCTGACTATTGACAGATATTCGTCTGTGTCTCACCTTGTGATTGTATAATCTGCCCACGGTGGGAGAATGACACAAATTCTAACCATGCCTCTCAAAAACCACAAGTGCCTTGGCTGTACGCCCCACACTGAGCCAGCGTCCTTCGTGCCCTCTGAATGTTGCCCTCTGTCTGCCTTGCCTTCCCAAACCTCTCCACTGCCCCACAGCCTCCTCTTTCCTGGGTCCTCCTTGCCTCCGCCAGCCCAGAGTCCCTCCCTTTGCTAATAGCTAAAAAAGTCACCCTGTCACCAAGCCACAGAGATAGGATGAAAATAAGGATGGGAGTTTTGCTTCTCCCACTAGGTTGTAACATTCAAGAGGATTTCAAAAAACAAAGCAAAACTAAACAAACGATTCCTGCACCTCAAAGGCTGAGTTCATGGGAAGCAGAGATGGAAGCCAGGGTAGGTCAATGACAGCTCAGGGCAGTGACCGATGGGGACACAGTATGGAAACAGCACCTTCACAGCTGGCTCTGGCTAGCCTGGGTTGCCCTTCCTCCACCTTTGCTATCCAGGTGCAAATCTCACCCAAGTCCATTCCTTTCCCTTCCACAGCCCAGGACTGGGGGACCCCGTGGCCCAGGCCTGGCTGAACATCCCCTGAGCCCTTGTGATTGGTTCAGAAGTGGGTTTGTGGCCTAAATGTGACCACAGTGGTCAGGCCCAGAACTCGTGTTCAAATCGTTGGCGAGCAAGCTTCAGCCTCAGAGACGCAGGTCTGATGACAGCACTGCAGCCCTTCTACCACGGAGAACCTGAGAGCAAACCCCGGGAAGAGCAGGGACTCCCTTGGGAGAGAGCACAGCGGGCTCCGCAGTTTGAGAGCCTGGATCAAGACATTCCTGAAAGATCTACTCTCCAACTCCTCAGCCAGTAAGTACAAGCCTTTTCCAACTGCATTTCCTGTCACTGGAAACGAAACAACAAACAGGGACTGGGACTGGGAGCCAGGGCAGCAGTGTGTCTGTGTCTGTGTGACCCTGGCTGAGTCACCTCATCTCACATGACATTCTATCAGAGCCTTGCCAGACCGCTGGACAACAGCCTTGTGTCACTCTACTTCCTGCCTGGTCCAGCCCCATTCACTGCCAGGCCTCAGCTCTGTATTGCTGGTTTGGCCTCTGCACCCTCAGAAGTCAGAACAGAGCTGGCATGCGAGTAGGTGTTGCAAGGTCCTGCCTCAGTTTCTCTACCTGGATCCTTTCAGTAAGGCTATTCCTTGCCTCCAGTGTTACTACCCAGATCTCTGAAGACATGGCAAGAGGTCTTACGGAAGGCATGGGACTGCCTTCCAGCAAACCATTTCCTACTCAAAGAAGGAGGTTTTATGACTTTTCTCCTGCACTCCTTCCTCTGCCTTCACAACTTCATTGAGTAGGAAGTCCCTCTTGAGGTCCAACCCAATCTTTCATGCTGCAACTCAAGCCAATTTCCTTGGATCTTTTCTCAGGCTTGGAATTCAGCAGCTGCAATGTTGACTTGCAATCATTCTGGGCCAAATAGGAACAGAAAACAACCAGAGTAAAGTGAGACGAATCCCCATGGAAACTCCTTTGCCTGCAACACGTTCTCATTTTCTTCCCATGACCAATTGCTGACTCGTCGGGAGGCTCCTTTCTTGTCTACACCTATGAACAAAGCTCTTCTGGAAATGCGGCTACAAAAAAAGAGAGTGAAGTAAATAAACTGTCTGCTTAATCATCCATATTGTCAAAACAATGGCTAGGCCAAAATACCTAGGCTCTGAATCACTCCATCTGATATCCTTGGAGGCGGGAGGTGAGGGGGGCAGAAACAGCCGAGTCCATTTTCCAGATGAGCTTGGAGGAGGCTCAAGCTCCGAGGTGCAGCCCCGCAGTGGGCAGAAGCCTCTTCCTTGTGAGGCCGGGGGTCCTGTGTCCTCCCTCCCTAAAGGAGCCAAGGTTGAAAGGAAGGCACACGGGCTGGGGGCCGTGGCTCCCTCCTTCACCCTTTGGTCCCCTCACACATTCATTCACGGTCATACAAAGTGTCCCCCGGGCCCAGGTACCCCAGCCCAGGGCCCCCAGCTTCCTCCTGCCCAGGGGTCCCAGGCTGCACCCAAGGCTTAACGACTTCATGGTTGTAAATTTTCTTCCGGTTTCTTTGTCTTTTAAGTTTATTTGTGGTGTTGCTTGGCGTCCACGACATTTTTATGTTTATGTGGTTGAATCTTTTTGAAATTCTTTCAGAGTCTCTGGCCCGTAGACCTCGAAAGGGCTCCTTTAAGGCCATTTTTAAGGTAATAGGTCACGAACAGTTAGAGGTGACAGGGGAGACCCATCCTTTCATGTAACAAAGGAGGAAACTAAGGTGCCAAATGCGCTGACCTGACTGTACCCGGGCTCTTTCTGTGCGTAATTAGTCATAGATCACCAATAAAAATTACAAATGTAAAAGAGGATGACTCTGGACTCCCAGGTGGCATTGCCAAGTGACTGTCACAGCGTCCCCAAAACAGAAAGGCCATTGATGCACCCTGTAAACGCAGAGTCACCTGTATTTACACTCAGTATCAGCCGGCCTGTCCCCTGTGGCTATGGCCTCAAAACTCCTTCCGGAAGCCCTTTCTGGGTTCTGAAGGCAGACCCCTCAGGAAGGCACAGAAAGAGGACAGCAAGGCAGTTCCCAGGGGTGGGGCAGAGGGGGAGGAGCCTGGGGACATGAGGGTCAAAGGCACATTTCCATGTGACAGGAGGAACAGGGCCAGGACACCAGTGGCCTTGCACTGCAGCGGTTGTATGGTGACGAGTCATCGAATTCCCGAAAACCGTGACAAGTGAGCTGTGGGTGTTCCCATCCCACAGGTGACATCGGAGTGAGGCAACACACATGCGAGTTATCTCCTGTTAACCACCCCGAAACGCACGCAGATTTCAAAACACCATTTGTACACCACAAACACAGTTTGTTTGCCAATTAAAACTAATCAATTTTTAAAAAATTCCTAGACATCAACAAACACTATTAATAAAATTTAAAAGCATATAAAACTATCTCCAGGTTAGGGATGTAGCTCAGTGATACAGTGCTGGCCTAGAGTGTGCGAGGGCCTGAGTTCAAGTCCCAGCACCATCAAAAACCAGAAAAGTTTCCAAAATATGTGACACGCTACTAAGATTCTTCAAATATACAAAATTCCTACAGAGCAATAAAAATGGCCCGAGGAAAATGGCAGGCAAGTCACAAAAGCAGAAATGCAAATGAGGGCCCCACAAGATGGTGAGGACCACTTGAGAAAAATGTGCAAACTCATTCTTAATCAGCAAGTGCAGTGAAAACAGCAAGGACGGTTCTTTTTGTGCTTTTTGAGTGGCAGCTTCAAAGAACGATACGTCACAGTCTGGGCAAGGAGCGGAAGGTGGCCTTCCTGCAGACCGATGGCTCGCCGTTCTTGGTTCTATAACATACATTAAAATCCTTAAAAATGTGCCAGGAGCCAGTGGCTCACCGCTGTAACCCCAGCTACTCAGGAAGCAGAAATCAGGAGGATCGCGGTTCAAAGCCAGCCTAGCCAAACAGTTCTCGAGCCCTCTATCTCGAAAATACTCACCACATAAAGGGCTGGTGGAGTGGCTCAAGCAGTAGAACACCTGCCTAGCGAGTGTGAGGTCCTGAGTTCAAACCCTAGTGCTGCCAAAAAAAAAAAAATCCTTAAAAATGCACATTTCTGTCCCAGCCTTTTTATTTCTAAGGAACTATTTAGAAACTATGTATAAGGAAGCAATTTACCACCACACCTTCCCATGGGAGAACTGGGGAACAGCCTATGGTTTGGCATAAAGCATCCAGGAAAACCCAGTGCGGTGCACACACGTGACTTAACACTATGGGGCCACAGGAAAGAAGAATGCTTCTTGAAAGGCAGTGACAATATAAGTAAAAAAAAAGAATCAGGTTAGAAAACTGTGTATACACATTATTGGGATTTCTGAGAAAGGCTCACACGCTCACATGAACCCACGTGCACAGAGATCTGGAAAAATCTCCAAATTGTTAACAGTGGTTTTCTTCTGGAGGTAGAATTATTTATATGTGTGCTGCTGTTTGCTGGGTTTCCACTGATAAATACCAGGACTGGCAAGGGAAGGGAGGGCTGGCCAGAGGCAAGGCTCACACTGCTCTTGGAAAAAAAAACCAAAAAGGTTGTCACAAACTTTTATAGACAAATATGATACTTATCAAAAGTCTTCCTATGTGTGGACGGTTTCGCCAGTGATTTTACTTCTAGGAATTTCCCCTGAGGAAATATCAGAGATGTATGCACAGATTGATGTACAAGGAGGTCCATTGTAGAGTTATTTACAATGGGGAAAAGCTGGAATCCACATAACTACCTGACAACAGGGAGCTGTTTATCTAAGGGTTGGTTTGCTGTGACAAAGAAGGGCAGTACGATCCTGGAAAGTGATGGTGACTATTGAACGGTGTGACAAGAGGCTCCTGATTTAAAGAAGACCATGTGGGACAGGGCTGGGGTCAGTGGTTCAGCACATCTCTACCTTGTGCCAGGCCCTGGGGTCAAGTCCCAGCACTGCTGTTTAATAAAGTGTGAAATGTGGTAAGAGAACCACACTGTAGGGTGCTGTGCCCCAGAACACTGGGAAATGGGTTTGTAGTGATAGTCACCGGGTAATGGAATTCTCAGTATTTTTTTCTTTTTTTCCCTGCATTTTGCAATTTCAGTTCAATAAGCATTTCACAGATCCACCCCCCACCCTCCTGCCATGGTACTGGGGTTTGAACTCAGGGCCTCGTGCTTGCTAGGCAGGCGCTCTACCACTTGAGCTACTCCACCAGCCTGAGTTGGGTTTTTTTGTTCTGTTTTTTATTTTTAGGGAAACAGCTCCCAGGAACATTTATACAAAAAGAAACTAGTGGTTCACCTCTGTAAACTCCAATCCCAAGCCAGACTCCTTCTGGCGATCGCAAGCTGCCCTACAGGGACCTCCGGGGACCACCTGGAATCAGCCTCCCCTCCGTGCCATTTTCAGCCATTCCACAAATCTTTGGAGGACCGAGGAAGCTGACCTGTTTTTAATGTTCGCGGACAGAAGCCAGTCAACCCAGCTGGCCTCTGCTACGCTAACCCTTGCTCAATCATCACCCTGTTGCGTAACGATGGGGGGTTGGCCGTGTTCTCAGAAAGCCAATTGTTGGGACTGGGCAGACATTTCTAAATCTGTGCTCCAAGGCTCATCTGTTGTTCCTGTGGGGAAACTCAGCCATTCGCCAAGGATGGTTCCAGTCTCAGAAAGCCAGAGCTGCGTCCCTGAGCTCTGGATTTCCACCCTGAGGCTCCGGCTGGATGGCTCCATTTTAAAACCCAACCCTAGTTCATGGCTGCTGAGGACCAGCATGGGGCATGTGGACAGGGGAACCTCCAAATCGAGGCAGTAAGTGACTTGCCTGAGGTCACTCTCAGCTGTGATGGAATCAGAGGAAACACAGCAAGAAAACCAGACGGGCCTGGTCAGGGCGCTGAGGACCGTGGGCGGCTGGGCTCTTCCAGAGGAACAGGCTCTTTGGGGCAGTTGCCTTAAGAGCTAGAATTAGGGAGAGTCCTGGCTCAGCAGTGAGTTCCCAGGGTCCTTTAAAGGACAGCCAGAACTTTTGTCCTTCTCTGTTCTCTGCCACCTTCCTCCCACAACCAACACTGAGCCCAGCACCACCAAGCCTCTACTTAGTACCATATTTACAGTGAGGAGCAAACTCAGACCCTGTCTGCATGGCTGAGACCACATTGATCCATCCATGTGGCTTGAAATGGCCTCGAAGCCACAATTCAAATCAAAACAGAAGCAAGTATGATGGAGGGGGTGAATTCAAGTATGATATATTTGATATATTGTAAGAACATTGGTAAATGCCCCAGTGTACACCCACCCACAGCACAATTTTTTAAAAAAGCAAAAGGAAGAAGCAAGTACAATAAACTTCACTAACCATTTTACTTAACCTGATCTGTTGAAATTATTACCACTTTTAATAAGGAAATACTTATACTCATTTTTCAGGCAGTCTTTGAAATCTAGTGTGTGCTTTACCTGCCCAGCATGGGGCTGGCAGAGTGGCTCAACTGATAGAGCACCTGCCTAACAAGCGTGAGGCCCTGAGTTCAAACCCCAGTACCACCAAAAAAACTTTAAAAACCATGCACACACAGTACATTTCAGCTCGGCCAGCCACAGTGCATGTGCTCAGTAGGCACTGCAGCCTAGAACTGAGGTTCTCAGCCTGGGCACAACAATTCTTGGGTCAAGTGCATTGTAGAGCAGAGCTGAGTCCTGTGCTGTGCACTGCAGGGCATTTAACGGCATCCTGAGCTCTCCCCACTGGACCCAGTAGCACCATCTCCCAAGCTGAGACTACCATGAAGGTCTCCAAATAGTGCCAGATTCCCTGGAGATCAGGAATCCTTCTGGTGGCCACCACATTTGCCAGCATGAGTGTAGCAGAAGAGAGACTTGTGATGCTCTCAGAGGGGCTCAGGGACACACAGGAGCCACGAACCAGGAGGCAGCCCCCAGGCTCCCCAGAGGAGCTGGGTTTAAGTCAAGACCCTTCTACAGTCCAATAACCACCCATCTCACAGAACACCAAGCCTTGCTCTGGCCCTGGGGATTTGTATCCCTGTCCTGAACCTCAGTTTCTCTACCTGCAAAATAGGGAGCTCAATGCCCACTCTACCCGCACCACACTGTGCACGAGGGCCACAAGGAGGCTCAGATGCAGTTTGTGATGCGAATCTGATTAGCAAAGAATAAACGAGACATATTAATGCAGTCATCCTCCTGGGGAATGACCCCTTGGCTTCCTTCAAAGCTTCCGGCCCTCATTCATAAGACAGCCAAAGAAGCAGCAGTTCAGACCCAGCTGCGAGCTCTGCTGAGCCACTACTGCTGTGTGCTGTTGTCGAAGTTACTTAACCTCTCTGAGACTGTTTCCTCTTCTGTGGGGTCAAGTCAACAAAGCTGCTTTCCCCAGAGATGTGTAAGCAATTAAAAGAGAAGAATGTGGGAAGGGCTTCTCGGAATGTCCCCCACAGGATGTAATCCAAGCTTAGCCATCAGTAGCTTTTATTAGATTACAAAGCAGGTGGTCATTTATTGAACACTTACTGTTTGTCACTGCTGTTTCAGGCGTTCGGGGGGCAGAGAAGGGATTCCAAAAAATGAAACTTTTCTTCTCAGGAGTGGATCAGAAAGCAGAGAGAGAAATTCACTAAGTAACGGCAATAGGGGGGTCGTGGCATAAGTTGTGAAGTGAAGAAAACGGGTCGTGGAGGGAAAGCATCTGGGGAAGGGGTGCCCGTGGCCAGTGGACCCCAAAAAGAAAGAAGCTCTGGTGTGCGAGCAGGCCCACCTGGCAGAGATCTGCAAGGGCTTCCAGGTGGAGGAAGCAGCTGGGCAGCAGCTGCCTGGGGCCGCCTGAGCCAGAAGGAGAGGGAGGGAGGGAGAGCAGGCAGCCGTGGGAAATGAAGGTCAGGATGATAGCGCTGTCCAGCTCACGCAGGGCCCTGGGAGCAGCAGCTGACATTTGTTGAGGATGCCACATGGGCCAGGTTTAAATACTCACTTTATCCTCAAGACAACCATGGGGAAAAACCTCTGCCGTTGTCCCCACTTTGCAGAGGAGAGAACTGAGGTCTGTAGAGGTGACGCTTCCTGGCCAGGGTCACTGGACCAGTAGGGATGGAAGGAAATGCCAAAGGTCACTCTGGCAACTGGACTCATGATGGGAAAGAAACTGGGTAACAGGAAGCCCCTGGAAGTTTCTTCGGCCCTGTGTCTAGTTCAAAGCAGACACAGTCGTGGATTTCCAGACCTGGGAAAGTCCGTGGTGGACGCAGCTGGCCTTCCTGGCCCTCCCAGACTGACCCAGAGCCTGCAGAAGCTGGTGGGACAGACGACAAGGGAGATGCTCTGTCACTGGAATTGAGTTCTCCGGACTTGTCTCCACCAATAGCTGGACACTTGTGCCTGTCACCCTAGTTATGGCAAGAAGCATTAAATAGGAGGATGGCAGCCCAAGCTGGCCTGGGGGAAAAGTGTGACCCTATCTCAAAAATAACCAACACCAAAATGACTGGGGGTGGGGCTCAAACAGTAGAGCACCTGCCTAGCAAGCTCTGAGACACTGAGTTCAACCCCCAGTGTTGCTAAAATAACGATTATCGGTTTGGGAATCATATATCCGTGAATCAATGTCTGGGATTTGCTTTAAAATATTCCAACAGCTCCATCCCCCGCTCCCACGCAGGTAAAGACCATCAGTGTGACCATTGTTCAAGCAGGGAGTGGGATTCAAGGAAGGTTCTTTTCCTATACTCAAGTTTATTCTGCCAATGAAAAAATTAAAATTAAATGATCAAGAAAGAAAAATGCAACAAAACATTAAGGACAAGCAGCAGAGAAACCAGTGATTCTCTGGTTCTGGAGAAGCCAGAACTGCCCTTTGTCCATCACGCATCAAATCCCGATTAACCACCTGCTATCATTCCCTATTGGAAGACCCCAGACCTTTCAGTGCTGGGCACATGGGGTGGAGGGGACAGGACGATGGTCATCTTGCCTTCAGGATTCCTGGCCAGGAGTAAACTATGCCAGATTGTGAAAACTATGCAGATCCTGTGAGGACAGAGTTTTCTTTCAAAGCTGGTCACCAGTGAAGGGCTTTGTTTGGCTCAGCTTCTGTCGGGTGCCCACCCCGTCACCAATAACAGTGGCCGGAGGGCATGACCTGGGGCCAGGAGGTATAGGTGGCTTCAGGCACAGGGACTGGATAACCAACACCTGCAGGCCCCGTGTTAGGCAATTTGTGTGCCACATCTCTGGCCATCCCCCCTGCATCCCAGAAGGTACAGGTTGGCACTGGCCCCACTTTACACTGTGGAAACTGAGGCACAGAGTTAAGTAGCTCTGCCCAGGGTTGCAGCATTGGCACTTGGTCTGGGGTCTTCCAAGCTGAACTCCACACTCTACCTTGGACTGCTGCACCCAGCCGGCTATGCCAAGACAGATGTGTCCTTTCTCAGGGTCTCTCCCTCAACTTTCCAACCCTTTCCAGCAGAGTGTCCTTGACAAATAACCAGAAGAAAAGGAAGAGGACCTCAACCCACAGTCATCAGGTGTATTTTCCATGTTCAGAAAGCTCTAGAACTGGCTCGTCTGAGGCCCATGGGACCTAAGGCTGCTTCCCCAGTGGCAGGGGTACACAGCTGGCCCCCCAGTGCTTGAGATCCCAACTTCCTTCACCTTCCCCCGGTCCAGATTGAGGAGCGCCCACCTTGCGACCGAATGTGATCTGCCTGTGAGTGTGCTAGAGAGTTGTACGAGGGGCTAGGTGGTAGGCGGTCACACGAATGCTAGATCCCATCTGAGCCTTGCTGCTTGCTATCCTGTGCAGTCTTGGCCAGGTTGAACAACCTCCATCAGCCTCACTGGGGAGGATCATATTTCAAGGCCAGCCTGAGCAAATAGTTCTTGAAATCCTATCTCAAAAATTACCAGAGCAAAATGGACTGGAGGTGTGGGGCTTAAGGGGTGGAGCTTTGCAAGCACAAGGCCCTGAGTTCAAACCCCAGTCCCACCAAGAAGATAAAAGGGCGGGGGGTGGGGGGGCAGGAGGCCCCATAAGGTCACTGTGGCCACCAAATGAGCCTAGATCAGAACAGGCCACCAGCAGTGCTCGGTTACAGCCCCCACCACATCAGTACCCATGTGAGTCGATGGCTTCAGTGCTAAGCTCAGGGCCTCAGGAGCACAGTCGCTCCTGGCGGAATGAACGAAGATCTAGTTAATTATCGATGTTTTAAACTGCTGTGGCTGCAGGCAAAAGCAGGCTCCATCTGAAAGGCTGTTCTGTAAGATGGAGTCATCCTCACTAAGTACAAAATCCCTGGAGGCCGCTTCGGCCTCTCTAAAACACTGGTGACAGCAAGACCCCACAGCAAGGCTTATGGAAAGCAGAATTCTAAGATTGCACCACGGTCCCTCCCCTGTGGTGTGAGTCCTGTAATGACCTCCCTGTGTGTGGCAGAAACTTCAAATAGCATGAAATGTTGCCCCTCTGGTTACATTAGTGTTAGGTGTTCTGGAGCAGCGGAGAAGGGATTGGGTTAATCAACAGATTATCCTGGGTGGGCCTGACCTAATCAGGGGAGTCCTTTAAAACAGAGAACAGAGACAGAGGGAGTGAGATTTGCAGCAGCCAAAGCTGTACTTTGTCAGGCTAGCATGAGTTGTTTGGCTACAAGGAAATGAATTTTGTCACCAGCCACATGAGCTGGAGAGAGGACCCAAGCCTCCCAGTGTGATCCCAGCCCAGCCAGCACCTTGATCGCAGCCTTGTGAGAGCCTGAAATGGGACCAGTTAGCTATGCCTGGAACCCTGTGCCATGAAAACAGCGTGACGATAAACGGGGTCTGGGTGGTTTGTGAGACAGCAGTTGCCACAGTGCTGAGGGCTACCCTGCCCCGTGTCCTGTGTCGAAGGCGTGATGTGCTCTCGTTCCTGTTTTGTTCTCAGCCAAGCCACTGAAGTAGGTCCCAGTGATGTCCCCATGGCAGATGGGGACACTGGTCCAGAGACATCCCATAACTGCTCACGGGTGGAGGGAAATGTCAGCCCAGGTGGCTGGCCCAGGGCCGGCCCTGTCACTGGAACTTGCAGTATTTTTAAATCCATGTGAAAACACAGGTGTGTAGTAGGAATGCACCTCACGCATGGTGACCAGGACGGTGACATTGGAAGGGAATGTTGTCTTCATGCTTTTTCTTAATTTCTCATTTATATTTGATATTAACAATCAATCAAATAAATGAAAACTAAACAATATCTGAAGAGCGTCGCTTTTACCTGGCCCTTTCCTCCTCAACATGTCACCTCTGTTTTCTGCTGTCCACACACAAGTGTCAGTTGTCTAATTTTGAGAAAAGCCAAGGGGATGTGTTTCAGAGTGTGAAAGCAGAAAAAGAAAAGGTGACCCAGTGTAAGTGGCCTGGCCCCTGACTCTCAGGGCCAGAGGGTCAGGGTTTTGCTCCAGTGGAAGCAAACTGCAGGCAAACCCGCAATGGACCCTTGGATCATCCAAGAGATCTCTCTCTCCTCTCTCTTTATCTTCCTCTCTCTCTCTCTCTCTCTCTCTCTCTCCCCCCCTCCCTCCCTCCCTCCCAGCTTCCCCTGTAAATGTGTCACCTGCTGAAACTTTGTTATTTTAATTGGTAGCTATTCCGGTAGGCTCTTGCTTGAACAAAGCTGCTAAGATACCTGGCTCAACACAGGGAGGAGAAGGCAGGGTGTCCTTGTCACCCAGCCCGCTTGCTTGCTCGCTTCACAGAGGAGCTTCAGGGGCTCAGCACGTAAGAAATGCCACACTTCGTGCTCGCCTCGGCAGCACAGACACAAAACTGGAACGATACAGAGAAGAGTAGCATGCTAAGGGACGACAAGCAAATTTGTGAAGTGTTAAACAAACAAACGCTATTTCATCAAATCTCAGTTACACTATTGTTTTGTGTGTCACTGGGGAAAAGACCCAAACGGCTGTCAATGTAAGACAGCTCACACTCTGGACTGAAAGATGCCCCTGACTTTAGAGACCTTAAAATTTCCATGGTGACAGCTGGGGATGTGGCATGAGAGGTAGAGCGCCTGCCCAGCCAGTGTGAGGCCCTGAGTTGGCAAAGTGGTTCACACCTTCATCCCTGTCCTTGGGAGGCTGAGGCAGGAGGATCGTGAGTTTGAGGCTAACCTGGGCTACAAAGCCAGACCCTGTCACAAAACAGAACAGAACAAAACAAAAACCCATGGCCAGATGTGCTGTGGTGTCTGAGAACAGGAAAACTGGTGAAATCCAAACCAGTACTGCACAGTGTCGACCTGTTATTGTTGTCAAAGTGCCCGGGCGTGTAAAGTGTTAACGTGAGGAGGGGGTGTGACACAAAGGGCATGGGGGCTCTCTACTGCCTCTGCCCCCAAGCCAATTCTCCAAGTAAAACTGCTCCAGAGTAGGTTATTCTCTTGCTGGACACAGTGGTGCATGTCTGTAATCCCAGCACTCAGGAGGCAGAGGCAGGAGGATCTTGACTATGAGACCAGCCTGGGCTACAAGGTTAGACTTTGTGAAAGAATAAGAAGCAAGGAACGAAGGAAGGGAAGGATGGAGGGAGGAGGAAAGGAAGGAGGGAAGAAGGAGGGAAGGAAGGAAGGAAGGAAGGAAGGAAGGAAGGAAGGAAGGAAGGAAGGAAGGAAGGAAGGAAGGAAGGAGGGAAGGAAGGAAGGGAAGGAGGAAGGAAGAAGGAAAAGAAGGGAAGGAAAGGAGGGAGGAAGGAAGGAGGAAAGAAGGAGGGAAGGAAGGAAGGAGGGAAGGGAGGGAGGAAGGAAGGAGGAAAAGAAGGGAAGGAAGGGAGGGAGGAAGGAAGGAGGAAAGAAGGAGGGAAGGAAGGAAGGAGGGAGGGAGGAAGGAGAGAGGGAGGGAAGGAAGGAAGGAGGGAGGGAGGGAGGGAGTGAGGGAAGAAGGGAGGGAGGAAAGTAAGGAAGGTAGGAGGGAAGGAAGGAAGGAGGGAGGGAGGGAGGAAGGGAAGAAGGGAGGGAGGAAAGGAAGGAAGGAAGGAGGGAAGGTAGGGGGGAGGGAGGGAGGGAGGGAGGGAGGGAAGGAAGGAAATTATATATGATAAACCAACAAATGAAAAGACATTTGATATTTTTGGCCATTAACTCAGATTAAAACCACAGACCTTGATCTCTACATACTGAACAGCTGAACACACAAAACAACCCTCCCCACCCCCAAAACCACACCTGACAATATCAGGTGTTAGGGAGAACGTAGAATCAGCCCACCCCTTTGGGGAACACTCTAGAGGTATCCTGCATGTTTACCTAAGGTAAATGAAGACATGTGTCCATACAAAAACCTTCATGTGGATGTTTAGAAAGGCTTAACTGGTAATCACCCCAAACTGGAAACAACCCAGACGTCCATCAACAGGGGAACAGGTAAACTGTGGTGCCCTGTGCCGCAGTGCAGAGGAGCCAGCCACTCATGCACACTGTGGCCAGGAGGATTTCAGATGTTGTGTAAGTGAATAAAAGCCCACCTTGAAAGGCTCAGGACTGGGTGAGTCTGTGTACAACCTGCTGCAGTGGAAGGCCAGCTATAGGGACAGAAAAAAGGTCACTGGTTGCCACGGGCTGATGGTAGGGTAGAGGCTAGCTACATGAGAGAGCTCAATTGTGATAATGGTACAGGACTGCAGGCATTGCAAAATTCATAGGACTGTGCACCTAAAAAGAGTAAGTACAGTTGCCTGACAACCTGTGCTGTCGCTGAGTAACAGGACTCCTCCATTCCCCTCTGCTAGGGGCTGATCTTCCAGACTCTGGTACCCACAGCCTATTCTGAGACCCCTCTGACTCCCCAGTTTTTACAGGTTCGTAAAAACATCGCACACTGTGCTGATCAGAGGCAGGACTCCCCTTAAGCCCTGACAGCGCACAAGGCTCAGCTCAGGACCTGCCACACCCACATGGTGTCTTCTGGGGAGCAACCCACAATCTTGGTCCAGCACAGCTGCTCCTATAAATTCCAGTTCAGCTGGGCATGAACACCAGCACTCAGGAGGCGGAGGCAGGAGGATCATGAGTTCAAGGCCAGCCTAGGCTACATGGCAAGACCCTGAAAACTGAGGGAGGAAGGGCAGAAGGGAGGGAGGGAGGAACAGAGGGAAGGAGGGAGGGAGGAAGGAATTCCAGTTCCTCCAAAGTAAACACCCACAAAACATTCAGGCCATGAAGAATTCCCCACCAGGCCCCTAGGGTACTTGACAAGTTACTGTGATTGATGGTTAGGGGTCCTGACCCTCAAACCACAGCTCTGCCAACAAACCCCAGCACTGGGTTCATGTTCTCCCAAAGGATGTCAGCTAGCTGGCTGCCTGGGTGCACTTCCCCTCCAAAGCACTGGCTATGACCAGCTGGTCAGTGTCCCCTCCCGTGGAAGCTGCTTTGGGTGGGGTGCCCCTTCCTCATGCTCAGTGTATCTATTCAGAAGGGAACCGACCCCCTGCTCTGGCACATGGCATAGGCCTGGCCACCACTGACCATACCCATCAGCTCAGAGATGGACAAGTGGCTCAATAAGAATGGGCCCTGGGCACCACCACCAACAGGTGTTGGCGAGGATGCGGGGAAAAAGGAACCCTCTTACACTGTTGGTGGGAATGTAGACTAGTACAACCACTCTGGAAAAAAATTTGGAGGCTACTTAAAAAGCTGGACATCGATCTACCATTTGATCCAGCAATACCACTCTTGGGGATATACCCAAAAGACTGTTACTCCAGAGGCACCTGCACATCCATGTTTATTGCGGCACTATTCACAATAGCCAAGTTATGGAAACAGCCAAGATGCCCCAGCACTGACGAATGGATTAACAAAATGTGGTATCTATACACAATGGAATTTTACGCAGCCATGAAGAAGAACGAAATGTTATCATTCGCTGGTAAATGGATGGAATTGGAGAACATCATTCTGAGTGAGGTTAGCCTGGCTCAAAAGACCAAAAATCGTATGTTCTCCCTCATATGTGGACATTAGATCAAGGGCAAACACAACAATGGGATTGGACTTTGAGCACATGATAAAAGCAAGAGCACACAAGGGAGGGGTGAGGATAGGTGAGACACCTAAAAAACTAGCTAGCATTTGTTGCCCTTAATGCAGAGAAACTAAAGCAGATACCTTAAAGCAACTGAGGCCAATAGGAAAAGGGGACCAGGAACTAGAGAAAAGGTGAGATCAAAAAGAATTAACCTAGAAGGTAACACCCACGCACAGAAATCAATGTGAGTCAATGCCCTGTATAGCTATCCTTATCTCAACCAGCAAAACCCCTTGTTCCTTCCTATTATTGCTTATACTCTCTCTTCAACAAAATTAGAGATAAGGGCAAAATAGTTACTGCTGGGTATTGAGGGGGGGAGCGGGAGGGGGTGGAGTGGGTGGTAAGGGAGGGGGTGGGGGCAGGGGGGAGAAATAAACCAAGCCTTGTATGCACATATGAATAATAAAAGAAAAATGAAAAAAAAAATAAAATAAAATACATTTCAAATCTAAAAAAAAAAAAAAAAAAAAGAATGGGCCCTGGGACTTTTTTTTTTTTCTTTTTGGAAAAGACAATTTCTTGCCACTGAGCTTGCTAAACTGGTTGTCATAAACCTACCTGAGAATAAATGCAGCCAGGGGAAGCAGAGGGGAGAAATGGAGATGGAGAGTGGGGAGGGAGGGAGGGGAAGAGAGAGGGGGAGGGAGGGAGGGGAAGAGAGAGAGATGGGGAGAGAGAGGGAGGGGGGAGAGAGGGAGGGAGAGAGAAGGGGAGGGGGAGAGAGAGAGAGAGGGATGGGGGGAGAGAGAGAGAGAGAGAGAGAGAGAGAGTTGTTAAGCTCTGCAGACACTGTTTAAATCCTTACATCTAGCCATTCCTAAACTACCAGATTGAAAACATGACTCCAGAGTTATTGAAACCTAGGCTCAAAGCCAGGATCTATGGTTTAGCTGTCACATGGCCATGCTGAGATGGTCCTGCTGTGTTCCCTGCCCCAAAGCCCTGCCCCTAAAAGGGTCTGACTTGTCTTGGAGAAGTCGTTCCTCATCACTTTTGAGTCATGTGATCGGTAGGGCTTGTCCCTGCTCCCTTGACTCGTGTAGACTCTTGCACAGGACAGCTTGAATCACAGTGACTGGCTTGCAAATGGCACGTGACCAGGCTGGACCAATCAGAGGCAGCCCCGGTACTTTGTTGGGTGCTAAGTGTGCCAGGCTGGAACAGTCTGGAGTCACAGGGCCTGAGAATCAGAAAATCAGAGTCCAGGGATAGAAGTGCCTGGACTGGCTTTTTGGTGTCATAGCCAAACAGCTTTAACTAGGCCTCGGATTTGGCCTGCAGTGCAGCCATACCCCACCATCCTGCACTTCCCATCCATTCACTGCAACTTCTTCCTGACTGAGCTTCAGCTCTGCATGCTGGAGAGAACAGGAGAGAAGGCTCAGATGTGGCAGAGACTGTCCCCCGGTAGAGGAGTAGGAAGCAGTGTCAGTGACGTTGAAGTGGAGCTTCAGCCTGGTGTGCCGGGCCCACTGGAAATGATAGCAGCTCCTGCCACTGTGCCTGCAGACCTGCCAGGACAGGCCACCACCCACCACAACACGGGCTGGCACAGGCCTCCTTTATTCACCTTCTTAAGGAAGACGCACCCTTTCCTCCTGGCTGGCCCTTCTTTGGATGAAGTCCCGGGGCGGCTTCACAAATGAAGCAAATGATTGTCCCTGGGATGTGGCCCAGCTCTGCTGGGCTCGACAGGAAGAGGACAGGCGACATGCTCCAGGTCCATACCACGATGATCTCGTGCCTGGCCTTCAGTGGTCAGTAACCTGGAGCATTGCAAACTGGTAGCCTTTCTGAGCTGAGTTAAGGTCACAATCCCTACTTGGTGTGCAAGACCTCTTGGGTTACGACATGAGCTTTCGTGCAGCAGTTGGCAACCCCATCCCCAGCAGAAGACCTGAGACCCCGAGTCCCATGCCTACCTGGCAGCACTGGAGCTGAGGAGAGGCCACTGCCTCAAGCAGGAACATGCCCCTTTGCCACTGTGGTCCGCCTGCCTTGTCTTCCTCTCTGGCCCCATAGGAATTTGGACCTATGGTCCAGAACTGGCCCATCTGAACCCGCCTGGTCCACTCACCCTCCTTCACCATGCTCAGTCATGATGTCCTCTGCCACCTGCTGGGCCTTTGCACTGCTCTCCTCTGCACCTCACTTCTGAATGCTTCCAAAACTCAGTGTCATCGCCTCAGAGCGACTCTGACACACTCTTCCTCCTCCCTCTTCTCGTTCACAGCTTGTTTCTTCATCTCCTTCCCTCCTTCTTCCCCCTTGCTCCTTCCTTCCTCTCTCCTTCCTTCCCTTGCCCCTTCCTTCCCTTGTTCCTTCTTTCCTCCCTCTTTTTCCCCCTCAGCATCACCGTCAGAAACACTAACTCATTCCCTTCCATACACCCGCCAATATAATCAACAAACTCCAGCGTTAGAAAGGAAAGGTTCTTTTGCAGAGAAAAATGGCTGGCTGCATCCTGGGGTCAGAGGGGACACCTCTCAGGAGCACCAACTCCTAAAAGGAACGATGTTAATATCAACACTCACCTTCCTGCCCCACACCCTCCACCAACACCCAGATCTTTACCACACACACACATGCAAGCACACACTCGCGTACATACATGAAGAAAGATTTTCTCCATCACTCCCCTCTGGGTATTATTTTCTTTCTAAAAATAGTACGGGTGCTCCCAGCTGCTCTCTCTGACTGAGAAGACTATGGAGTTGGGTGGGAGACCCCCTTTTCAACAGAGCTCTGTTTATTTCACTCTTACTAAGGGGTGAGTGGTTAGTCAGGTCTCATCTCACACCAGAGGGCTGAAGTGGCCCTTTCTCCCATAGCTGTACTCCCCCCGGCCCCCTTGTCACACAAACACCCTCTGATCACTGAGGCAGAAGAAACTCAAGAAACTCTGGGTTGGCTTCCCTGGCCCGTGGGGACCTCAGCACACAGGCCTGGGTTCTTTAGATGTTGCCAGGAAGCCAGGCCAGCGGGCTTGGTGCCCCACGCGCGCCTCTGCTTGCCCTGGATGATCAAGCTCCACTTTTCTTTTCCAACTTTTAGAGGAAATGGATAAGAAAGAAGGAAATATGGACATTCAGTCCCCGTGCCACATGTGGTGTGCCTGGCCACAGCCTTTGCACCTCCAGCTCCTCTAGAGGTGGGATGGGGGTGCTGGGCTGGGGCCCCATTTCTCAGAGGCCATAGTGGTCATCCCGGCCCCTGGGAGCTCTAGGCTGGGTGCGTCCACCAACGGCTGAGCCTGGCACATGCCAGAGCAACTCAAGCATGAGTCAATGCCCTCGGGGGTTCAAAACGGTGTGTGGAAGAGTCCACCAGAGTTTTCTGGCCCTGAACAAGGTCCACTGTGATAGTCACCAAGTGAACCCAGGGAACAAGCAAAAGTGCCCATCAGGCGAGGACTCCCACTGACCTATGTCAGGGTAGGGGGTTGAAGAGCATCCCCCCAAGTTTATATCCACCTGGACAGTAGCTCTGCAAATATAATTAAGGAAAAGACAGAAACAACAGTGTCTTGGATTAGGTGGAGCCTAAATCCAATGACAGTGTCCCTGTGAAAGACAGAAGATGACACACAGAGACACGCAGAGGAAGTCATGTGAAGGTGGAGTGAGAAACTGGAATGACACATCTACAAGCCAAGGAAGTGGCCAGGAGAGACAGCTTTTCTCCCAAAGCCTCTAGCAGGAACCAGCCTGCGATGCCATGATTTTGCACTTCTGACCTCTAGACCTTAGGCAGAATTTTTTTTAAAAAATTATAATCCACCCAAGGTTTGCTCTGCGGGGCAAAATGCCCAATTTGGAGGTGGTGAAGATCACCAAATTTGGAGTTTAAAATAGTCCAAAAGTTTCACATCACCACCAGCATCAACACCACCACCACCACTGCCACCATCATCACCAACCACCATCATCGTCGTCACCACCACCACTGTCACTATCAGTACTACCGTCACCATCACCATCTTTCCCATCCCCACCCCCATGCCGGTGTCACTTAGTGGGAGTGCACCCATCTTTGATCCTCCCAATGATGCTACAAAGTAGCTTTGACTGATTCCATTTCCAGACCAGAAAATTAAGACCTGGGAGGTGAAAGAACTTTTCCCTGGAGTTCTGGGTGCAGACAGCCTGCTCCCCACTTCACATGGTCACTAGAAGAGTGACATCCAGCAAATGTATCACTAGCAGTCCCTCAGGTCTTGTACCTACAGAATGGATTGAACAGGGGTGCCTACCCCAGGGTTATTGTGGGGCAAGTGACATGATCAATATAAAGCATTGTCACCCTAAAGATGCAACTGCTTTTTCAGAATTTAAATGTTTTATTGCTAGGCTACATTGTTTGTGGGGTTTTTTGTTTTTTAATGTATTGTTAGCATGTAAGAGTTGCACAGGGGGATACTTTGTGACATTTACACATGTGCTACAAATATCATTTAGATTCACCCCCTCCATCATTCTCCCTCTTCCTCCTCCCCCCTTCTTAGAACAATTTCATTCTTCTATTTTTCATACATGAATACAAAATACATCCATCATATTCGTCCTCATTCACCCTTTCCTTATACCCACCCTCCTCCCATGGTACCCACCCCTGGGGTGGTGGGGAAACTGTTTTACCTTCCCAGCTTCATTTTTTAGAGTGCATATTGGTAGTCCAAAGAGGTTCCACCTTGGCCTTTCAGACTTGCATAAATCAGGCTTTAACCAGATTAAACCCCATTACTTACTCCTTCTCTGTCGCCCTGCTCCACTATTATGATGCAACTGTCACCATCTTATTCTTGCACAATGCTAAACAATTATTGAGAATTTCGAGACACTGACCACAGAGCATTAAACCAAGTGCAGGGAGCGGTGGTACTGCCCAGGTCACACCGCTGTGGAATGAGACTTGCCCACAGACTCTGGCAGCCTGCAAGGTGACTTGCCTGATAAGTGGGTGCCACCTGGCAAAGTTCTGTGCTGCCCGGAGAGCCAGCACTGGGGCACAGCAGATGTAGCACAGAGGGAACTGAGGTCTCTGGTAAGTCATCAGGCTGAGGAGTGCTGGCACAATGGCAGTACCACTGATGAGCTGTAGAAAACACAGCAAGCCCACTATAAACCCCACTGAGAAATGCAAGACAGCACCCAGGGGCCCTTCCTACCCAGGAGCTTCAAGCTGCAGCCTGCCTCATCTGATTAACTGGATCCAATGCACTGACAGGGCCAGCCAGCAAACCCCAGCCGTGCCCTGTTAGGATCACCTTAACCTTCTACGAAATCTGAAGAAGTAAGCACCATTGGCTGTGAGGCTAGTACCTGGTGCAGGGCTGTCAGACAAGCAAATGAAGAGGTGAAGCATTTGTAAGTAGTTCAAGGTTCCCTCACTGCAGGATTAACAATTGAGGAGTGGGGAGGGGTCTCATTGCCTCTGCTACTAAGAATAAGTCAGCATTTATTGACTTATTTCATTTATCCAGCAGGAACTGGGAGCCTTTTCTTGAAGAGCTGGGCAGCAAACATTTGAAACTTTGAGGATCAACCAGTCTCTGTTGCAACTTCTCACTTCTGTAGTGTTCAGAGAATATGTAATTTGTGAGACTGTTTCAATAAAACTTTATTTAAAAAGAAGGTGGCAGATAGATTTGTTCCATAGACTGTGTAATTTGCCAACCACAAGATTAAATGCATTATGTCATTTAATCACCTCCCATCACGCTCACCCATCTCCTCAACTCCAACACACCCCCCTCTGCCCCCAGCATCCATCTATTTATGGCTTTATGATCTGTTTTTCCCTCATTGATTGTAAATCCTGGGATACGAAAGATTTTTAATCTCTCTGCTCAGTGTAAACAAGCACTTGGAAAACCAGCCCCTCAATGAAGCTTTGGTTAAATGAAGGGAGCATTGCATTACCATTTGCAGATGAAGGAACTGAGGCTTGGAGAGGAGAGATGACTTTTTTTTTAAGGTCACAAAGCTGGAAAAAGAAAGGCAGGCGTGTTTCTTCAGACAGTGTGCTCAGGGGATTTGCTATGAAACACAAGGCTTGCACTCAGAGGCCAATCAGATAACAGGAACGAATAGCGAAGTGGTAGATAATGAGGAATGGTGGAATCTGTGATGAAAAGGGGCCACTGCCCTCAGCTCCAGCCCATGTGGCCATGTGTGACATGGGGCCGGTATCCTATACCCTCCGTCCTTCCTAGAATACCCACAAATCCAGGCTTTCATGTGAAATATTCCAGTTCTTAAAGGTTGGCAAGCATTTGATCTTTTCTTCCTAAACTCTGTGCTGACCAAAGATAGCCTGCCTTCTTCACTGTGTGGCCTCTGGCTCCAAGCAATTAAATACTTGGAACTTCCTCTTGGGCATCTGCTGATGGAGCTACACAGTGGCCCTGGACAGTCAGGTGCACTGAAAGATTCACAAAATGAGAACCATTTGCTCTAGAGGATTCTCCCTCTCCAATCAGAACTAGCAGTGTTCTGGCCCGTGGAAAACATGTTCCCTGTTTAAATTGCTAACATTCTCCTGAAAAAAATGGATGGGGCCCCTGAGGTACGGGATCCCTGCAACTGGCTTTAACTAATTTGTCCAGGGTTTTGTCCTTGAAAACCCACAAACTCTTACTACCTTCCTGAAATCCTATTGGCGTTCAGCTCTGGCCCGCCCCTCCCAGAGAGTTCAAGTTCAAAGAAATCACACCTTGCAGAAATAGCTCTCAAGAAGCATTAGAGAGAGCCTGTGGTTGTGTGAGTTCTTCCTCAGGGTTTTAAGGACAAAATGTGAGTGCTCCATGAACATGTCTACCAAAATACTCCTCCTTACACAGAAAAAGCAAACAAGTGATCGGAGGCTCTGGGTGACTTGATTGAAGCAGGTCAAAATTTACTTGAAATCCTGGTTTTTAAGGGGGCACTGGAATTTGAACTCAGGGTGTCAGACTTGCTCAGCAGGCACTTTACCACTTGAGCCACACCTCCAGCCCTTTTTGCTTGAGTTATTTTGCAGATGGGCCTAGTTTTCTGCCCAGGCCATCCTGGACCATGAGCTTCCCATTTTAAGCTTCTTGCCGTAGACAGGAATGACGGGCACACACCATCACGTCAGTTTTGTTGTTTTTTTTCCCTTGAGATGGATTCTCAAACCTTTTTTGACCTGGGTGGGCCTCAAACCACCATCCTCCTGACCTTAGCCTCCCAAACAGCTGGCAATGCAGGCATGAACCATCAGTGTCCAGCTGGAAGTCCTGTTGCAACTGAAAAATCTGTGAAGAAGTTTGTCAGTCTACTTGATGTCTAGTGACACTTAAGGATTTCCAACCAGCTTGGGAAGGCAGGGAACATTTGGGCTGTGACTTCATATACCTCCTAGCACCTTACTGTCTGTCCCAGATGCACAGTAGGCTGGCTGTCAAGCTGAGAGGCAATGGCAAGGTGGCCTTCAGCCTCTTCTGCAGAGCAATTCAGCTCTGGCCTACACCACCAAGCCTTGCTTGGCACTCCTGCCCCACTCTCCAGTCCCTGGCCCATCCTCCTACGGAGGCATCAGGGAAACGATTTTTATTTGCATGTGTGTTGAGGAGGGTCCTACCTTCTAATCCTCTGCTTAGGCAGCTCATCAAAGCATTCCTTGCAGGCCAGGCATGGAAGCCATGCCTGTAATCCCAGCACTCAGGAGGTGAAGGCAAGAGGAGTACAAGTTCAAGGCTGGCCGACAAATACCATTTTCTCCACTCTTCACCTTGGCCAGGGACAAGGTAATGTCCCAGGGATGACAGCAGCGCCTATGGTCAACCTCTAATCTAACTCTGCCCCACAACGGCCCACGGATCCCAGTATGAGAAGGAAAACACGCTCTGCTTTCTTTCCCCTTCAATCAACCCTGTCAACACAGAGCTCCATCAAACGCCCTTGGTGGAGGAGGGGGGGACATGAACAAACTGAGCACCATGGTTCTCAGAGCGGCCCAAGCTCCTGTCCCAGAGGTGACCCCCCTAGGAAGTCCCTGGAGGAGACAAGGCGGTGCTCGGTGTCACAGGGCATAGGATGCATGGTGCCCTTGCACCCCATTTTGAGAACAAGTATTGGGGTGCAAACTCTGGCCTGGAAGACACCTGCTTGGGGCCAAGGAGGAGGGGCTTCCATTCTAAGCCCTGAGTGTGCTTAGCGCCCAGAGGTGCTCGGAGGTCTGCCCCCAAGAAACTGGGGAAAATGTAGTGGGCACGCAGTGGTGCTGTGGGAGCAAGAGCTGGTCTCTACTCTCTAGCATTAAACCAGCAACATAGGCCCACTCACGACACGGTGATCACGACACAGTGATCGCACTCGTGTCGTCTCACGCTGCACTAAGGTCTTAGTCATTTCATCTTCAAACTAACCGTGTTCACGACTGTCCCAATTTGTGGTAAAAAAACTGGGACTCAGAGAAGCCAAGTAGCTTGCCTAATGACACATGGAGGGTAGCTCAGACAGTCTGTCTGGAATTCACCATTCATCAATATTACTCCTAATAACATTAATTATTCTGACACCACTGCCTTAAGTTCCATGCACTATTGCCATATAACAGACTTGATGCTGACCACCTTATGAATATTCAGGTAAGAACTAAGCATCGAGGGCTTGCCAGGCACAACCATATGAGAAAGGCTAGCTGCATTTTTAGACAGGTAAACTGAGGCTCATGTTGGATAAGGAACTTGCCCAAATCCCCCGAGCTGGGAAGAAGGAACAGTGGGACTGAACCCCAGCTTCCCCCGTCCCAAGCTTGCAGCTGTTTAAATACATGCTCTCCTGCCTCCCCAGGATGTAATTTGGGTTATCTGGAATGTTTAAACAGATCCAATGAATAGCTAAATCATCCATATTAAATTCTGGGTGGCTGCCCCTCCATTATTGTGTCTCATCCCGGAAACTGATATTATTTTCTTTTTTTCCTTGCCTGGAGGGCCACTAAAAGGAAGATCGGCACAGCTCAGAGAGCAAATATCAATTTTCACTTTTGGAAAACAACCTGGCGTTGCCTCCGGGATAAGACAGCGCCTTTTGCTCTGAACTGGAAAGAGGAAGAGAAAGAAAAATTACAGACAGATCGCTTCCTCAACAAAGCCTCTCTTCTTCCGTCCAGCACCTCCAGCTGCAGCGGCATTTCCTTGGCAGGTTGCTAAGCCCAGGGCACCAGCAGCACAGAGTCCCGTCTTTTCACTTGCCACTTCCTTTCCCACCTGGGACATGTTGTTACCCACAGCCCCACCCTTGTGGCCCGGATAACTATATCTACTGGGCCAGCAAGTAGGCCCCTCGGGTCAGCAAGCTGGAGAGACAAGTGGGGTGTAGACTCAGATGACTGATGGGCGGAACCTGTCACTAACCTAGGGACATTGCAGGCAGGGCATGTCTGGCAATTCCGTGTGGCAAGGCCATGGTCCCCCCTCTCCTATCTCCAGCTCCGTCCTCCAGATCTTAGCATCTGCTGCCCCCCTGCCTGTGACACTTCCCTATGCTCCCACAGCTGGCTCTTCCCTGTCATTCAGGGCTCTGCTGTGCCACCTCCTCAGAGAGGCCCTCCCTGACTGCCACCCTAAGGAGATGCTCCAGTCCCTCTTGTCTCTCCCCTGCCTTCTTGACTTTTCAGTGCTCACCTTGACTCTTTCTGGTCTGCCTCTCCCAAGTCAGGATAAGCCAGGAGTCTCAATTCTCTAATCCCAGAACCTGGCCCTTGACTCTGCCTCACTCTCATCTAGAAACCAAGAAGACAGGTAATGCCAGCTAGCTGGTGCCAACTCAGTTTCAGGGAGAATTCTGGGAGGAGGAAACAGAAAGGAGTAAGCCTGTTCTCCAGACAGCTTGAAGTAGTCCAAAAAGCCAGCTGAAACCCAATAAAATCTGAAAATCAGGAAGCCAGGTCTTACCCTAAAAATCTTACTCTCAAACTTTCTCAAATCCCTGAAGGGAGGCAGCAAAGGGCAGCTGTTGCAGAACTACTGCAGAAAGGGACACCGCGAGTGCTGGCTACTCCTCTGCACCTCTTCTGTTTCCTCCTCTGTAAGTGGTTTTAGGAGGTCAGTCAATATTGATGTCCTTGGCCCCGTGCTGGGCACCAGCAGTGCAGGGACTGAGTACATGCACTGAAATCTGCGTCTAGAGCCTGGGGACTCATGTCCTAGAGAACACCGCTGCTCCCTTTGCCTCTGCTTTCCTGGCAAAGGGAATCCTGGCACTCTGGTGGCCTCCAGGAAGGCTATTCCAAGTCTACTTTGTTAAGAGCTATTTGAAGTACAGTTCACTACTGGCATTGGGATTTGGGCTTTCATTTTTAGTAGAATTTTTTTTCCTCTTCCTCCTCCTCCTGCTTCATCCCTTTATTTTCTTAGAAAAGAGAATTCATGTTTTGCCAAGGAGAAAACAAAAAACCATCTGTGCTCCAAACCAGCAGTTTCCTAAGCCCAGAAGGAGGCTGTGGGTTGGGGAAAGACATAAACCTGGCTCAGGATGCAAGCTAGGTAGGCAGAGGGACACAGGTGGAGCACAGAGCCCATGGCTTGTGCCCAAGGAGGAAGCCAAGATGGGCCCCCCATTAACTGACTCCATTCCTGGTGACCCTGCTGGCCTGGGGAGGTGGCAGTGGGGGGCCTTGACCCGCTCAGAGCTATGGCTGCAGCTGCATCACTGCAGCAGTGTCTGCTTGTGTAAGCCAATGACTGCACTCCCTTGCTGCTGCCCTCAGGGGTTGGTTTAGGTAACTCAGACCTGAGCCAATCAGCACGTGAAAATCCCCTGGCCACAGGCATTGGTCCAGTCATCATTTAACTGGGGGTTTTGTTCCAAGACTGGATAACCTCTTACTTTTTCTCCCTTTGCCTCTACCTTGCTTATTTAATAAGAATTAAAGGGGCAGAATTCACACCTGACTCCACCTGGCTCCAAAGCCTGGAATGCAGGCACTGTACTATCCTCCCCATCACCACCACACTACATGTGGCACAGAAGTGCTTTGGGACCCAGACCCTCCCAAAATGGTAACAGTGACTGTGTTAACTTGGTAGATAATGGGTGATGATGATGTGTGTGTGTGTATGTGTGCGTATTTCTATTTTCTTAGAGTTTTAAGAAACAGTTTACTAACCAAAACACAGTTGAGCAATTAGAATCTTCATATGTCCCTTCAAAATGCTACAGGAAGGCTGGAGAAATGACTCAAGAGGTAGAGCGCCTGCCTAACAAGTACATGGCCCTGAGTTCAAATCCCTGTACTACAAAAAATATATTTTAATGTGCAGGGGAGCATGGCTTAAGTAGTAGGTCACCTGCCTAGCAAGCCCAAGGCTCTGAGTTCAAGCTCCAGTACTGCCTCTAAAAACTGCTGAAGGGAGGAATATTGGGAGAGCGATGAGCAAGAGTCTTTGAAATCCACTTTGCTTTCTCTGGGCTTCTCCATGTGGTTCTTGTTTGGGGTTTTCCTTCAGAAAGAGAAGCCATCCTTCTCTTGAAATTGCAAAACTGGAACACTCTGTGAGCTGTTGAAGCCACCTCAGGGAAAGTCTAGAAAACAGAGAGGAGAGAGAAAACTTGAAGACAGAAAGAGTACAGGCATGGCAGGGAGAGTGAGCAGGAATGGGGTGGGGGAGACAGAAGGAAAGCCAGAAAGTAAGGGAGGCTGAGAGAGAGTGCCAGCTGGTGATGTGCCTTAAGCCCTTGGTACCAGGCATGCCTGAAGGGAGGTCATCCTGCTGTCCATACAGCAGCCCAGGAACTGTCATTTTCATTCAAACTAGCTTCATATAGGTTTCAGTCAAGAATCAAGAAAAAAGAGAGTAACAGGAGGCAAAATCTGAGTCCTCAACCAGTTACAATACAAAGAGGCCATGTTCCCAGCGTATAGAAATGATGGCTACTTGAGAGGAGACTCTGATTTGAGCATCTCATGCTGCATACCTGTATTGAATCATTCTGTATCCCACAAATACGTACAAATATGTGCTGATTTATCACTTATAAGATGTGATTTAACCAGTTTTAAAACCAAAGCTCAGTGTTAAAGATAGAAACTCTTCTTCCTCTTTGAAACAGCTGGCCTTGGGTTCTTTCCTGAACAATCAAGGCTTGAAGTGTTCAGAACCAACTCTCTGATGCATGACCTGTTCCCCAAGCCCCACACCCTCGGGCCTCTCGGGCCTTGGTTTCTCCTTCTGTAGCAGGCATGACCTAAGAGAGGTGGGAGCAGCCGGAGGACAAGGGCAGCCTGCAGAGCTCTCACAATGTGAGGAAGAATTGGCCTTAATTGCAGCCACCAGCAGCAAGCAGTTCCCTGGGTTGCTTGCTCTCCATGTGGCTGGACCAGTCTTTCTGGAATCCCTGCATTTTTTTTTCCCCTAAGACACTTAGAGGAAGGCAGTGGGGATGAGAAATGGTAGATTTTTATAAATGGCTTGCTGCTGGAAACAGAGGGTAGCGGGTGGAGGTTTGGTGAGTAAGCCCAGGGTGCCTTTCCTTCATTTCTCTACTGCCCCTCCCCCTTCATTCTTGCACAACACCCGAATACACCACACACACACACACACACACACACACACTGGCCAGCCACTTCTACACCCATGGTCTTCATTTTGCCTCCTCTGTGCCAGGATGTGCCAATCCCCTGCTTCAGTGTTCTGCTAAGCTGTCCTGCAGCCTTCCCTGACCACCACAAAATAGACTTGCTCCCCCATTGTCTACACTCACAGCACCCATGAGCAATTAAGCTCGGTTGCAATTAATTCCATCTCACTATTCCCTATCTCTGTTCCCTTGTCACTGGGAGCCCCACGAAGGCAGCTTGCTGTGCATCTCTGCAGCTTTGCACATGGCGGCAGCTGGAAATCATTAAAAGTGGATGGAGTTGGGTATCCATGGCTCACACCTGGAATCCTAGCCACTCAGGAGGCAGAGATCAGGAGGATCCCAGTTCAAAGCCAGCAGAGGCAAAATGTTAGCAAGACTGAATCTCAAAAAACCCATCACTAACAGGGATGGTGGAGTGGCTCAAGCAGCAGAACGCCTGCCTAGCAAATGCGAGGCCTTGAATTCAAGGCCCAGTACCACCAAAAAAAAAAGAAAAGAAAAGAAAAAAAGCTGATGGAGGGTGCAGTAGAGGGCTGGCAGCCTTTTTCTGAAGGACCAGGTAGCCGAGAGGCAACTTGGGAGCAGCTAGAACAGGTTCTGGTGCCCACATCTTAAATGTGACCATTCAGAGACATGCAAGTTGTTCTCAGCTCATGAGCTGTAAATAAACAAGCAGGGGCCAGATTGGCCCACAGGACAGCTCGCCAGGCCTTCTGTGGGTTTGGGGTGTAGCAGAGACTGCTGCCTGTCCTTTGGTGTTCCCATTCTCCTCTACTGCAGGACAGAATCCTCAAATTTCAGGTGGACACGTGGCCTCTGGCAATGAAGACCTCGTTCCCAGACTCCCTTGGAGCCAGGCATGGTCATGTGATTAAGTTAGCCAATGAGGTACAAGTGGAAGCTCTGGAAGCCTTCCTCAAAAAGCAACCTGTTTCTTTGTCTCTTTGTCCTTCTTGCTAACTGGAATGTGCATGTGATAGCTGGTGCTCCAGAAGCCATCTTGATCTATGAGATATTCTTGGGAATGAAAGTTTCGTGTGGCAGAACAAAGGCCACACAAAAGAAAAGGGTGACTCCATGCAGAGCCAGCCACTCCATGTCAATTTCTACTGGCACTTAAAGCATGTGAGAAAAATACAGTTTTCTCTGAGGTTCAGGGGCTTTCCATTCTGATCCTGATATTGGGTGGGGGAGAGGAGAAGCCTGTTAAGAGAAGCCTCACAGCTCTCGCACACAGCTCTGATGCCTGCTGGTGGACAAGTGCCTGTGCCAGGGTAACGCTTAGCTCTGAGTCATGGAGGGGCAGGACTTTCCCCATGCGGGGAGGTCCCTAGGCAGAAGGTGATTTGACGCAAACGTCACAAGCCAGGGGGTTCCTGGGCCTGCAGGTTTGCTTAAGGAGGGGCCAGAAGTTTCCCCAACTTTTTACCTCGGAAAACTTCCCCAAAGAGCACAGTGACTTCCACACACCTTCACTTACTCGCCACAGGACACTTTTCTCACACCGTTGCTGGCAGGTACGTGTGCATGTGTGCACGTGTGTGCACTCGTGCAGGTGTGCGTGTGTGTGTGTGTGTGTGTGTGCTCGCAGACCCTGCTGACGTCAGAACACTTCACCCCTCCACCGTGGAGGGCGCGTCTCCTAAAAACAAGCTCTCGTGCAACGGTTTTCACCCTCTTACTGTGGAAAGCACGACGCATATGACGAAATAAGAGTGTGCTGTTGCACCAGAAACATCATGGCGCCCAAGGCTAGCTAATATCTCCCCATGTCCCCTGCTGTCCCAACAATGCCCTTTGCTTTGAGCTTAGCTGTCACTTCTCCTCTCGTCTATGGCTGCTCTGCTATCACTTTTGCTCTTGTCTTTTATGGACACTGACATTTTTTAAGGGTTGGGGTTGGGGTTTTTGTAGAAGTCTCTCACTGTGGGTTTGTGCATTTCAGCGATGTGAGCTATCGCCAGTCTTTAGGAGCCTGGCACTCCTCTGCAGCTCTGGCTGTCTGCTTGTGTGTGCGCATTGGGGGTGGATTTGAGACACACCTGGGTGTGAGATCCCTGAGCAGTCCATATAAAGACAGCAGCCCCTGGGGCACAGCAAGCTTTCCCAGAAACCCTGGCTACTGCTCCTGCCTTTTTCCCCCCCAGGTCCTCTGTACCCAGACTGGCCCTTGCAAATCCTGTTTCAAAGGAACCCCCAGCTGGTGGAGTAGCTCAAGTGGTACAGCACCTGCCTAACAAAGGAACTCCCAAGTGTCATGGACACATGCACAGGACCCTGGAAGTCCTTGTCTCCTGGAGGTGACATCAACAGCTCAGGGTGGCTCGGATGGGGCTGGAGAAAGTGGGGCTGCCACCAGGAGTAACCACAGAATTTACCAGACCCAGCACAAAATAGGAGTGTGGGTCCCCTGTCAAAAGCTGCCAGGATTTTCAGAGCCTCAACCCCAGGAGGGCATCCTTAGAAAGCCCAGGTCACAGGCCTGGGAAGCCAGCCTGAGGGGACAGGTAGTAAGTGGCCTTAAAATAACAGGCCGAGAGGTCTGGCTTCTCTCTGGGAAGGGCTGAGGAGGAAGCAGCAGTTTTGAACCTGAAGGAAAGGAGCTCTGAAGCGTGTGGCTAAGCAGCGAGCCACCTGCAGACCGGGCCATAGCATGGTTTCTGCCCAGGGAGACCCAAGTGCCAAGGAGGCCATGCCGCTCAGTGCTCAAGAGGACAGGGCCAGCCTGGCTGCAAAGCAGCTGGTTGCCTACCCCTCAGGAGAATCCTGATCAACTGAGTCCAGTAACATCTGGAGGGGCGCTAGAGGTGGAGGGCTCTGGAGGGGGAGGGGCTCTGGAGATGGAAGGCCTGGGGACAGGAGGGACCACCAGGGTCACACTGCCACTGGCTGGGGTAGGAGTACAGGAGAACTATGACCCACAGTGGTCTTTTGGCCCTTTCACAAGACTTCCCACTGCCTTGCCATCTACACAGGACTGTCGTTTTCTTTTCCTTTTAAAGTGACTTAAAGACTGGAGGTGTGGCTCAAGCAGTAGAGTATCTGCTTTGCCTTGATTCAAACCCCAGTCCTACTCCCTCCCCCCAAAAGAAAGAAGTTTAAAGTGACTTAATTTGGGGACTTTGGCATCGCTGCTGCTTGTCAGTCTAGCCAGTACCCTCTGCCCTTCCTCGGGACTATTAAGTGACAATGAAAAAGAAGTCTATGAGCCCCAAAAAACCAAATACTACTGTAAATCCTGGCTGGTCAACTAGAGTCTGCTAAAGGAACTAAACCTTAGGCCCTTTTCCTTTTTGTTATAAATAAGAATTAGTTAGCCAGGTTTGTAATGCACACCTGTAATTCCAGCTACTTGACAGGCTGAGGTGGAGGGTCCCAAGTTTGAGACTGGGCTCTGTATCGAGACTCTGAAAATAGATAAAGAAAATGTAATTTTTTAAAATTAGGAATAAGTAAAGAGAGAAAGGAATTGGCAAAGAGTAAGAGAGATGTGATCACATACTAATCCCACCCAAAATATTCCCCTTGATGTAATCAGGCGTGTGTGTGTGTGTGTGTGTGTGTGTGTGTGTGTGTGTGTGTGTAGCTCACAATATCACAGGTGTCCAACCACCTACCATGGTTTGAATCTGAACCATCCGCAAAGTCTCAGGTGTTGAATGTTGGTTGTTGCAAATGGGCTTTTGGAAACCGATTGTTCATGAGGGCTCTGCCTTCATCAATTGATGGTGATATTGGGAGATGATGGTTGGAGGAAGTAGGTCCTAGGGAAGTGCCTCAAAGGGTCTATCCAGTCCTGGCCCCTTCTACTCTCTCTGCTTCCTGCCTCCGTGAGGTGAGCAGCTTCCCTCTGCCTCATCCTTCCGCCATGAAAGCAAGGCAGTCAGCCAACCATGGACTGAAACCAGGAGCAAATGATATCCTTCTTCCCTTAAGTTGTATGTCGCAGGTATTTTGTCATAGTGACAAAAGGCTGACACACCACAGAAAGTGTTCTTAGAAGGACTGGGTGGTATGTGACAGGCACTGTGGGAAATGTGGGTGAAATGAGTGGTTCTCGAAGTCTGGTCCCAGATCACCTGAGAACTGATCAATGCAAATGGGCAGGTGCAGGGCCAGACCCGTGGTCCCCAGCCGTCAATGCTCCTACAAGTCTCCAGATGATCGTGACACACTACTCAGAATCCTAAAGGACAGCAGTGACCTAGCAGGGGACAGATCCAGGAGCCAGCCTTTCCTAGTCAGGAGGGACAAGCTCTCTGTTTCTTAGTTTCTCCATCAATAAGGACAACAAGAGTAAAATGCACAGAGGACCCCAGTGAGGCCGGAATGAGACATGCATGACCAGGACCCAGCACCTGCCCAGTGGCACTCAGCATGTTTTCCATAAATAGCATCTGCCAATATCAGCAGTAATAGAAATAGAAAGACAGACTGGGTGTGGTGGTACACGCCTGTAATCCCAGCTACTCAGGAGGCAGAGGCAGGAGTACCTTGAGTTTGAGTCCAGCGTGAGGAAAGGTAGTGAGACCTTATCTCAAAAGCAAACTAAAAATAAAAGTGCTGGAGGGACCTTGCCTCCATGTGTGAACCCCTGGGTTTGATCCCCAGTACTGAAAAAGAAAAAAAGAAAAGTGAGAGAGAAAACCATAATACACACGTGTATTAAAAATTACATGTGTGCGTTAGCATGTGTCTGCACAGGAAAAAACCTCTGGAAATACATGCATTTAAATGGAAGCAGGCTCTGGGTAGTTCTTCTTTTACTCCTTCACATTGTCTGACGGTCTTTGTTTGCTTTTTGTTTTGTTTACAATAGCCACCCAATGTAGTTATAACTCAGCAGTTGTCAATGGAAGTGGTATTTTGTGCCCAACAGACAATCAACAACACCTGGAAATATTTTTCTTGTCCTGACTGGGGGGGGAGGGATAGTGCCACGAGTGGATAGAGACCAGGGATATTCCCCAAACATCCTACAATGCCCAGGACTGCCCCCCCCACACCTGGCTCCCTGTGATTCGAACAGAAATGACACCAGTGTCCTGATTGACAAACTTTAGTGATAATCAGAAAAAAAAAGTCCATAAATCCCTTTCTACTTTGCAATGCAGCAGCTGCTCCTCCATGGGCACAATTTGTCCTCATGAGTGCTTGTCACCTTCAACACATTACGAGCTAACAGGTGAGGAAACTGAGGCTCAGACACCACTACATGTCGCTCCTTGCTGCTAGCTGGGATTTGAACCCAGTTCTGCCTGGCTCCCAAGTCCCACCATCATGCCCTCAGAAAGGGTCCCCAGCAAAGGGACCACCATGCAACAGATGCTCAGCCCCTTCTCTGAGACCCTCCTCCAGCCCAGATGGTGGCTAGCCTGGTCTCCACCTCAGGTAGAATTCCTGTGGCTCTCTTGCCCCTCACAGAGTTCTCTTGTGTCCTGATGGCTTGTAAAGAATAACCTTCTAAGCAGGTTTGGGGGTCACCCATGAAATAATCCCAGCCCGTGCACAAAGATTTACCCATATCCTGATGCCCCATCCTCTCTGGGGCGGGAAAGGGGCGTTAGTCAGCTTAACCACCAGGAAAGACCCTCAAACTTGTTTGGAGTTTTGGTCTCCTAGAAATCCAAAGTACCTCTGGCCTCCATTCTTACTAAATCCATTCTACTTTATTTTCTTCTCCATTGTCTCTCAAAACCAAGACCAAACTTCTAGTGTCAAAATTAAATGCCAAGACAGGCGCAGCGGTACAAGCCTGTAATCTCAACACTTGGAAGGCTGAGACAGGAGGATTGCCAGTTTGAGGACAAAGTGGACTACATAGCAAGGGGGGATAAAGGAAAGAAAAAAAAATTAGACACTGAGAAGGTCTCCCAAGAAATTCAGTTCCATTTTCTTCCAGTCCACACAGCAGGTCCCCAACCCCAAATCTCTCCCTCTCCTTCCCCTCCCTCTCCACTTTCTTCAGCCCCCATCCATAAAATAAGTGGGTTTTGTTTGTTTGTTTTTTACCAAGGAAAATCACCCGGCCGAATTTCTTTTAAGAGACCTCACCCCAGCTACCCAGGAGAAGCTCCAAAGAGCTCCCAGGAGACCCGTGGCTTCTAGGAGTGTCAGGGTGGACCACAGCAGGCTTAGGCAAAGCCCACCTGATGGGCAGGAGTACACAACTGCTCCCCCTCCCCACTCTGCCTTCCCTCCCCTCCCTGCTGCGGGGAGTTTTCAGAATAATAAAAAGAAGAGGAAACAGGATGAGAGACCAGTGTCCCTGGGCTCAATGTGGAAATAATCATTTCTAAGAAAAACAACAAATTAAAAAAATTAAGGAGCTTCCTGCTGTATGATTTAAGATCTGGTTTGGCTGGAATTACATCAAAAGGCCAAAAATATAAACATTTCACAAAGTGCCTCCCCCAGTCTGTCTCCCCCCCCCACACACACACCCCAAAGCAGCGTCAAAACCGGGCCATGGGTGGAGAAGTTGCGGGCTGGGGAGGGGCTGGCACCCTAGCAGGAGTAGCTGACATGGTGAGGACGAGGACACAGGAAGGCTGCCCAACAGCAGAGCTTCTATAGGACCAGGCACAGGAGCAACACTCAGCAGCTGTCAACACCTTCACTCCTCCCACAACCCCACATAGAAAGATTCTCAACCCTTATTCAAACGAGGAGACTGAGGCAGAGAGACTGGGTAACCATCTAAGTCACACACTGGCACCAGGAAGTCCACTGTTTCCTGCTGGGCACACCAGAAGGTGGGATTATGGTGCCAAAGATATCCTTGGTCTAATTCCTGAATCCTGTGATGATGTCACCTTCAAGGGGGACAAGATCCCGAAGGCCAGAGGGTCAGAGAGAGAGATTTGAAGATGCTGCGCTGCTGGCTTTGAAGACACAGGACAAGACCATGAGCCAAGGGATCTGGCAGCTTCTAGAAGCTGGAAAAGGCAGGAAAAGGGACCCCCATCTTCCCCCACCCCCACCAAGCCTCTGGAAAGAACACAGCTCTGCCGATGCCTGGATTTCAGCCTGATGAGAACCATTTCAGACTTCTGACTTCCAGAACTGAAAGATACTGAATTGCGTTGTTTTAGGTGTGTGGTGATTCTCACAGCAGCCACTGGGCACTCATACACACAGCCAGGCCCCCTGCGCTGAGCAACACAGATCAGGGTTTCCCTCCCAGCTCTGCCACTTTCTAGCTGTGGGACTGTGGACGGATGACCAATTTCCTTGTTCATAAAATGAGTAGGGGATAAGAAGTTTGTTGCTGGATTGTGCCTTTAATGACTGTGCTTTCCAAACATCACTGTGTACCATGAAAAGAACCAAAAACAAAATCTGGTGCTGTTTATCCATCCATTTTTTAACTTTAAGGGTTTTTTTCCTGTGGTCGGTGCTAGCGATCCAACCCAGGGCCTGGTGCATGCTAAGCAAGAGCTCTACCACTAATGTACACCTGCATCCCCCATTTGTCATTTCTACTATTGCATTTTGGATTGGAGTTTGAACTCAGGGCTTTGCCCTTGCAAAGCAGGTGCTCTGCCGCTTGAGCCACACCTCCAGTCCATTTTGCTCTGGTTAATTTGGAGATGGGGTTACACCAATTATTTGCCTGGGCTGGCATTAAACCATGGTCATCCTGATCTAGCATCCCAAGTAGCTGGGATTACAGGTGTGAGTCATGGGCCCCTGGTCTTATTCTTGGTATTTTAAACAACAGTTGGAACTTGGATGCCCCAGTCACCAGACTGACATAATGGCCCCGTTATCTCTTGGTACCTCTGCATCCACCCTACAAAGTTGGTACCTTGGGATTCCCAATTATAGCTAAAGAAATGGAGGATCAGAGTGGCTAAAGACTCACCCAAAGGCATACAGTTTGGAAGCAGCAGACTCTCAAGTCTGGTGTTCTAACCTTCAACCCCAGCATGGGGCACCCCAGGCCCTGCAGCATCCTGTACCCACCTATACTAGACTGGGGCCTGGGATTGGAGCTGGGGTGCAAGGTAGTGGGGTGACATCTGCCCATAGATGCTCCTCTCATAGAGACAACCAAGAGGGAGGCAAGGCTGTGGATAAGAAGATTCTGCAAAATGACGAAGGAGCACAATCAAATCCACCTCCCACTTGTTCAACTCAGTGTTGCACTCTTGGAAAATTCAGAGAGTGTTTGATCTTTTGTGAAATTGGGTTCTAGACTCAGGTTGTCCGAAACTGGTTCCCATCCATGAGAATGGCTGCGGGGTGGGGGGGGGTGGCATTCCAAAGTCAGGTGGGAAGCAAGACATTTCTTCCAGAAGGACCACTCAGCACCTCAAGGACATTAAAATCCATGGCCCCTGGACCAATAAGTACCCCCAAACCTCATAGCGTTCAAGATGTCAAAAGAATATCCATTCTTGTATTTCATTTCCTAGGGAAAAATTCTTAAATATACAAAAGTCGCAGAAGAATGGTGTCTGTAAAGCCCTGAGCTGGATGGGGTTTGTAAATGGAGCATCTGAGCCTCTGTGGGCATGCGTAATCAGCCTCCTGATCTGTTTGCATCCTGTGCCTGGGCAGCCTGCAGGACCCCCACACCTCCATTCGAGACAGCCAGGACTCATCAATTTCCTACAGACCTGCTCTCCCTCCCGGCAGGGGTGGGAAGGAGAGGTTGCTCAGGTGGGGATTCACCTGAACCCCAATCAGCAGTAGGATGTGAAAGATTCAAAAGACCAAAATCCTTACCATTGGGGGTTTGGTTTAATTATGGAATGCAGTCTGGAGATTCCTTAAAAAGCTAAAGAGCTGCCACCTGACCCAGTGATACCACTCTTGGGCATCTACCCAAAGGAACATAAGACAGGATACAGCAGAGACACCTGTACCCTGATGTTCATCGCAGCGCCATTCACAATAGGTGAGGTCTGGAAACAGCCCAGGTGCCTACAACTGATGAGTGGATCAAGAAAATGTGGTATATACACAACGGAGTGTTACTCAGCCACAAGGAATAATGACATGGGGTTTGAAGGTAAATGGATGCAATTGGAGGACATCCTGTTAAGTGAAGTTAGCCAGGATCGGAAAGACACAGGCCGCATGTTTTTTCTCTATGTGGAAGATAGATCCAAATGCTGACCATATACACAAAAACAAACATGATCGCACACCAGTTCATACGAAGAACATGTTTGTAACTGTGGAACCATGCTATGGAACTGGGAGGAGGAAGGAAAGGAGTAGAGAAAGATAGAGCATCAACAATATTGTAAAACATCACATCTGTGCAGGTAGAGGATTTGAGGATGTGTACTGAAAGCTGTTGAGAAATTGGGGGTGGGAGGTAGAGGGGTGAGGGAGCACAATGGAAAGGGTTGAACCAACCAAAGTAAAGCACCCTCACAGCAGGGACACATCAGGAAACCCCTTTGACATTGATTAGGGAATTAACGAAAGACAGGACTGTAAAATAGGTTCGGGGGTATTTATGGGAGGAAGGAGGAAGAATGAAGGTGATTAAGGTGAGGGAATATGGCTGATGGACTTCATGTACAAATAGAATGATGAAACCTCTTGCAATTGCCTTAGTTGGAATGGGGAGGGGTTTGCAGGGGTAGGGGAGATGGTGAGGGCAAGCGAACTAATGTTCAATGACAGACTATTCAGAATTGTCACAATGCATCCCCCCACCCCTGGTCAACGAATATATTCTAATAAAAATGGAAAGAAAGAGGAGTTTGTTTAATAAATGTTAAAACTCCAGCTGGGTGCTGGTGGCTCACACTTGTTAATCCTATCTACTAGGGAGGCTGAGATCAGAAGGATTGTGGTTTGAGGTCAGCTTGGGCAAATAGTCTGTGAGACCCTACCTCCAAAATTTAACCAGAGCACAATGGACTGGAGGCATAGCTCAAGCAGTAGAGGGCCTGCTTTACAAGTGTGAAGCCCTGAGTTCAGATCCCAGCCCTTCCCCAAATCCAAACAACAAGTGCCATATGTCATTATACTTGACATTGATGACTGCCAGTCACTGAATGCTGTAACAACTTAAAAAGAAGGCAGGTTACAAACAGCATAGAAAGTATGGCTCCATTTTGCAAAATGAGCATATCAGTACAATTTAGAACGCTGAGCTAATACTGACTTAACTTGATAGTACCCTTATGACAATAAGTAATTCACTTAAGTATTTTTCAGATCTCACAATGATGTTCTTATTACCTGTACTGATGAGGAAGCAGGTTTGGGGATAGCAAACATCTTGCCCAAGTTCACCAAAAAAAAGATTAGAAATTGTATTTTTTTGTGTCATCTAAATGATGAAAAATATGGCCAGTGACTCACGCCTGTAATCCAAGCCACTTGGGAGGCAGAGATCGGGAGGATGAAGGTTTGAAGCCAGCTCCTGGCAAATAGTTTGGGAAACCCTATCTCAAAAAACCCATCACAAAAAGGGCTGGTGAAGTGACTCAAGTGATGGAGCACCTGCCTAACAAGTGTGAGGCCCTGAGTTCAAAACCCCAGTACCACCAATAAATAAATAAATTGATTAAATAAAAGGTGAAAATAAATTTGGACTTCCTAATATTTTAATTTTTAAAATTGCCAAGGGCTCAAACCATATGAAATTACTGGTATTGAGCTGCATTGACCTAAAAAAAAGTGGCATTTCAACATGTTTCAACAAATAAGTGCACATAGTTTATGAATGGTTAAAATAATACAATTATTTACTTATAAATAAATAAACAAAATAAATAAAAATGTCTATTGTTATTTGAAGGGTAAATGGTCAAAGATATTGCCCAATGGAGTGCACAACGAAAACAGGCTCAGATACACTGTGCGGTTTCTGGGTGCCACGTCCACAAGACTTTCTCGAACTCAGGGCTTTGCGCTTGCAAAGCAAGCACTCCCCACTCCATTTTGCTTTGGTTATTTTGGAGATGGAGCTTTGCTAACTATTTGCCCAAGCTGGCCTCAAACCATGATTCTCCCAATCTGTCTCCCAAGTAGCTAGGATTACAGGCGTGAGCCACCAGCACCCAGCAAATTTTGTCCTTGCTAGGCAGGTGCTCTACCGCTTGAGCCATGGTTCCAGCCCCCACAAGCCTTGCTAAGGTGCCTTTCCTCATCTACAGAATCATCCTAGCTTGGTATCTTTGGCTCTCTGTCTCTGTGATTTAAAACCCGTGTGGCCTTGGGCAGTTGCCCCTCTGCGCCTCTGCTGGCTTATCTATAAAAATGAAGATGACGACAGTACCTACCCCATGGATAGCTGAGACGGCTAAGTGACATCGCAGATGTAGCTACAACCGGATACATGTCCCATAAACAATGGGCATGATCACCATTCCTTGTCACAAATGCCCAGACCTGGTACAACAGGCCTCATTTCATAACCCAAGGGCAACTGCATCAGAGGGTAGCTCTGTGTTTTAAATCACACTGTCACAAGCAGGAGATGCACTGCTAACCTCTGCTCCTGGCCTGGCGCTCTGTTCTCCTCTACTGTGTGGTTCTAAGGTGTCTTGTCTGCTTTGGTGCTGGTCCCTAGTGCGTCTGAATGAGCTCAGTCGGAGCAAGGGAAAGACAGTGCATTTGAGCCTGACAGGCTATGCCAAGCTGGACAGTCCCATTGAGCTGCAGACCTGGAACTCATCCGTCTTCCTCCAGGTTCTCTGTCCAGGAATTGCATCTCTCCCCTAAAATTCCCCATCTGGGTTGTAATAGGTGCACCAAAAAAAATTACTCTCGAAAAATCCCATCTATCACGCACAAAACCAGCTATCCTCTACAGAATCAGAATGTATATGGATTCTGAACCAGTGTGGATGAGTCTGTAAGGTGGAGGACTCAGAGCAAAGCAGGGACACTGAGGTGTACGCACACATGTGCAAATATGTGTGTGCAGTTAGATTAGACGTTAAATGCCCATTGGCGGAATTCCTCTGTATTGTGAAAACGTTGGTATAACTATGAAGATACGGGAAGAGACGTAGTGACAGACATAACCACCAGGTGCCCCTGCTTCTAAATTACTGAGAATGGCAGGACCTATGCAGTTTGGGGAGGAGGGGGTAGGGGTGGGGTTTTTTGTTTGTATCGGGTTTTTTGTTTTGTAGGACTGGGGTTTGAACTCAGGGCTTTGTGATTGCAAAGCAGGCGCTCTACCACTTGATCAACACCTCCAAACTGTGGCACACTAATTATTTTGGAGATGAGGGTGTGTGAACTATTTCCTAGGCTGGCTTTGAACTGTGATCCTCCTGATCTCAGTCTCCCAAGTAGCTAGGATTACAGGTGTGAGCCATGGGTGCCCGGTGCCCAGCTGGACCTCTTCAGCTTTACACCTGGCATTTCCCACCTGAGAATCTCACCAACACTTTCTCCTGCCCTCAAGTTCCACAAGGGTTCAGGCCCCATGGAGCCTGGAAAGCCTGTGGGCTCCTGGGGGTGCTGGGGTTGGGGGGGTGCAGTGGGGGACATGAGACACAGTAAGATTTTAAGCCTGGGCAACCCCAGGAATACTGGCCCAATGAGAGTGGCCAGTTGAGGCAATAGTGCACACAGTGGAAGGCCTTGGAAAGGACTCGGGAATAATGGTGGGGTCTGGGGTTCTTTGTCAACAAAGTCTGCCCATCCCTATGACAGTCCAACCCATGTCGCTCAGGAAGGCTGGCTAGCCACAGCCACACCTATGACTGTGAAGAGAGATCAAAGTCCAGGTGGGGGTTAGGAGTGTAGCTCAGTTGTAGTAGGCAGCAACTCAGTGGCCTAGCATGTGCAAGGACCTGGGTTCAATCCCCAGCACAGCAAAGAGAGGGGGAAAAAAATCCAAGTAAAGGTTTTTTTTTGTTTGTTTTTTTGTGGCGCTGGGGTTTGAACTGGGGTCCTCGTACATACTAGGCAGGTGCTCTAAATTTGGCCACTCTAACAGCCCCCAGATAATGCTCTTGATTTCAAATGCTGGGAATGAATTTGAAACGTGTTAGCTGTATGAGCCAAACAGAGTACATCTGGCTAAATTTGCCTCCAGTCCTCCAGTCTGCAGTTCTGGATTTGTCCTGTCACCTTTGGGGGCCCTCAATGTCATGGGATCTATTGGCCAAGTTTCCTGGTCCTGGTCACATTCTAGCATTCATCACAATTATAATTGCCGCGCTCAGGAGGATCTCAAGTTTAAGACCAGTCCAGGCTATCTAGTGAGATCCTGTATCAAACAACAGAACTGGTGGAGTGGCTCGAGTTGTAGAGTACCTGCACAGAAGCACAAGGCCCTGAGTTCAAACCCCAGTACTGTCCCCCCTCCAAAACAAGGAAGGATTGCCTGGTAACCTGTTAGACGTGAACAGTGTGTCTGACTTGGTCTCTAGGAAAAACCTGAGCACACACTGGGCATGGAGACTTCTGGATGTATCTAATTACATGCTCCTCGGTAAGTTAGTGTGTGGACCTTAACTATTTTGTCTGCTCAGACCATAGCTTTTCCGAGAACTGAGCTCCTCTTCTTCCCACTAATGCCCTGCCCCTCCCGACCACATGGCTCCTAGGGGAGCCCTGCTTTCCTTAGTCCGGGAGTGGTCACCTGACCTGAACCAGTGAGCATCGGCCCAGCTTCCAGGCTCATGGACACACCCTGCAGGCCGGGAGCTTCCAGGCTCTTTTTCTCCTGTGTGGGGAGGGGACACTGGGCATGTTGTGGCCTCTTTTCCTGCCGGGAGAATGTCAGTGACCTGCCCTTGGTTCCAGACTATTCCAGAGGTCAGCAGCAGTGCAGTTGTCTTATGGACTGGTTATTTGGGCCCTCCTTGGACTTGGAGGGGCCACTGGATGATGACATCTGACCTTTGAGCTGGTTTCACTCACATCTGTCCTCCACCAGAAGAGCACAAGTAAAATACAGAATATTGTGATGCAGAGACAGGAGGTGTCCTTCACATTCTGTCCCCTCTCCAGTCCCCACTGTGTGTTGCAGAGTGCCCAGAGAAGCCAGGTACCTCTCAGCTGGATGCCAAATACCCATCAGCAAAATCCACAATTCCAGGGCTCCCAGTGAGAGACAAGGCTTTCCCTTCATTCTGCACCTACCTCCTACCTCTCCCCTCCTTGGGACTCAAAGTGCCTTCTTAGGCAAGGACTGTTTGGCAGCTCTGACAAAGCAAGGGAGAAGTTTTTATTTAGTTTCAAAATCACTTGAGTTTAAAAAAAAAAAGGAAAACAAGGATCAAGTTGTTGGAGGTACCTCAGGAGGGTTTGGGTGTTTGTGGTGTGTAAGATAAAGACTTCCACGAATGTTTCTTTTTTTTTTCTTTTCTTTTTTTATTATATTCATATGTGCATACAATGTTTGGGTCATGAATGTTTTCTTTAAGCAACAAAATGTATTTCTAGAGCACACCTCATGTGTCCCCACCCCAGCCATCTGAAACCCTTTTTTTTTTTTCTCTCTGTAAATTCACAGAGTTTAGAAACCTAGAAACTTGAGAAAATCTTCTTGTAGTAAATCATTCAAATCTGAATGTTGTCACCCTGGTGAATAAACCAAACCTCACTCCCTTTCTGTGGGTGACAGTGCTGAGGACAAGATGCTCCCTTCCCTTGAGAAAACAACATATTTTGAAATGGAGATTAAAAAACAAAACAAAGAAACTCTGCTACAAACACATTTCGGTTAACAACAAAGTGCATCTCTCTTCTTGCAACAAACGTGAGCATAGCTGGGCCCAGGTGGGTCATGCCTGTAATCCTAGGCACTTAGGAGGCTAAGATCCGTGGCTCATTGCCAGCCCCTGCAAATAGTTTTCAAGACCCCATCTCAACCAACAGTTGGATGTGGGGGTGGGCATCTGTCATTCCAACTAGTGTAAGAAGGTTAAAATAGGAGGATTTGTCCAAGCCAACCCTGGGCAAAAAATATCTACAAAATAACCAGAGCAAAAAGGGCTGGGAGCGTGGCTCAAGTGGTAGAGCACCTGCCTAGAAAGCACAAAGCCCTGAGTTCAAACCCCAGTACCACCAAAAAAAAGGGGCAGGGGTTTTGGGTGCTGGGAGCGCATGCCTGAAATCCTGGCCACTTAGGAGGCTGAGAGCTGGAGGTATGGCTCAAGGGGTAGAGCACCTACTTTGCAAGTTCAAAGTCCAGAGTTCAAATCCCAGTCCCACTTAAAAAACTGCAGGTGTAAAATGATGTCATGGGTCCTCTGTGGAGCAGTGAGCACAGCAGGCTAAGGAAAGAGTTGATGAGGATTAAAAAAGCAGGAACAGTGACTTTACAGTGGAGGAACCTGGCAAACTGCCCTCGGCCCAGGGGATGAAGGTGACATCAACAGTGGGAATTCACTTGGTGGTTGCAAACCCTTGGCATGCAACACACAACCCTGCCTATTCATGACAATCAAACCCAACGCATCTGAACTGAAGGACAGTCCACACCACACCTGACGGGGACTCGTCACTACTGGGTCACCAAAAACAAGAAGAGTTTGAGAAACGACCATGGCTAAGAGCAGAATGAATGTCACGTGTGATCCTACTGGGACCCTGGAACAGGGAAATCGGAAGAAATCAAAATCAAGTGCGACTTCAGTTAATAACGATTATGTATGTCACACATACTCAAAAGTAATTTAGGTGTTCATAATCCAGAAAACTAGACAGGTTTTGTGGTAACTGTGCTATCTTTTAAAACTTTTCTGTAAATATAGGATTACTCTAAAATTTAAAAGCTCATTTTAAATATTCATTTCTTTCTAGAAATAAGTATGCTTTTTATTTGCTTGAAGAAAAACATGTTTTAAAAAAGTGATTTAGAAAGCCTAATGTTGAGCCGGGTGCCGGGGCTCACACATGTAATCCCAGCTATTCAGGAGGCAGAGATCAGGAGGATCGAAATTTGAAGCTAGCCCAGGCAAATAATTCTTGAGACCCTATCTTGAAAGAATCCTTCACAAAAAAGGACTGGTGGAGTGGCTCAGGGTATAGACTCTGAGTTCAAACCCTGGTATCACAAAAAAAAAAGAAAGAAAGAAAAAAAAAAGAAGCCAAATGTTTACATTATTTGTAAGTATCCAAAATCAAGCATATTTTCTTTTTCATTATTAATTCTTGTCATCTCTGTAGGATATTTATTTAAACCCTTGGTAATGCCAATTCTGGGATTTTTTACTTTTTCATATTTGTAAAAATTATACTTGACTTTTGGGGGTCTTTTTGTTGTTGTTTTGTTTTTAGTAGCACTGGGACTTGAACTCAGGGCATCTCATTTGCTAGGCATGCTCTACCATTTGGGCCACCCCCCCAGGTCTGCTTTAGTTAGTTTTTTTTAGACAGGGTTTTGAGGTTTTGCCTGGGGTTATGTAGGTGGGATGACAACCATACACCACCACATACGACTTCATGGACTGAGATGGGGTCTGGCTAATTTTTTGCCTGGGTTGGGCTCAACCAATAATCCTCCCAGTCTCTGTCACCTGAGTAGCTGGGATTGCAGGCATGCCCGCAAAAGTTCTAAATCTATTGTCTTTTTTGTCCTCATCTCCCTGGCTAATAAACACCACATCTAATCCTTTCTTTGTAGGTCACCGTTGTGGTTTCCCTCTTCCTAACTTCACCTGACTGATAAACACAAGTCATTCGGTCTCCAAGGATTTATTAAGCGCTCTTGATGGCAGGAACTCTACAGGTGAGAGGCAGCACTCCTGACAGGAAGCCCCCAGGGCTCTGAGAGAAGAGGGGCAAAGGCAGGGTCTTCTGTGAGGAGTGGGGCGGGTGCTCTAGAGAGAAGTTTGAGGTGTCTGCATAAGTTTGGAGGGGTTGGTGCTCTTCAGAAACCAGAGGGATGAGAAGCTGGAGAGAAGCTGGTGAGACAGGAAAGAACCCAGTCTGGTAGAGGGAGAAGGAGGGCCAGGGTGCCTAGATGGGGAGCCAGGTGACACACTGGAAGGAAGGGAGGACAGATGGGTACAATGAGCTGAACTTGGAGGTCTTTGGGGGCATGGCAGGGTGCTCGGATTTTGTTCTCCATGAAATGGGGTACCACTGAGGGTTTTAACTAAGGGATGGGGTGTAATGTGGCTGACTGGACGTGGTGTTATTCCAAGCAGCCGATGAAGGGGCCAGAGCAGAGCGGAGGGGTAGAAAGAGAGAGAGTGGTGGGCTCTGGCTGTGTCCAGAGCCAGTGCTGATAGGACTGGCTGAATGGATATGCAGGAAGAATCAAGGATGTCTCCCTTGTCCTTGGCATGTACCAGGTGCACGGTGGCACTGTTGGCTGTGGTGGGGTGTAGATTTGGTGGTGGGGTGGCGAGGAGGGACCTCTGCTCTGACGCCATCGTGTTGGATGTGAGGGGCCGTTAGACATCCCAGAGGAGACACCACGTAGGAAGTTGGAGGTTAAGTCCAGATGCAATGAGGGGATCCAGGCAGGTCTGCTGGAAATCCATCAGCTGAGAAGTAGGACTTGAGGGCTATGGGACAAGGTGACTTCACCCAGCCAGTGAATGCAGCAAGGGAAGAAGGCTCAGGTTAGCGTCTACAGGGTAGCCAGAGAAAGAAGTGAAAAAAGCGAGCCAGTGGGCAGAGGGAACCCTGGTGCCTGTCGGGACACAGGCATCTACCAGATGTTTCCAAGAGGAACTGTCAATCACACCAACTGCTCGGAGAGGTCGCGCACAGGGAGGGGGGGGAATTGGCTTTGGTGAGGGAGAACCAGTTCAGCACAGTGGTGGGCAGGAAGTCCAAAGAAGAAAAGAAGTGGAGTGAGGTGTGAGTTTCAGTTTCTCTCTAGAGACAGGGGCTCAGGAGGGGAGCAGAAAAATGCCACGCAGGAGGAGGAGGACCCGGAGTCACAGGCAGGGACCCCTTTAAAGATGGGTGAAGCATGGAGGTATGGCGGGGGGAGGGAGTGAGGGGAAGGGGGAAGAAGAAGAATTCGTAATGGATTCCTGAGTTCCTCTTCAGCCCTCACAAAGTCAAATTTTGCTACCTGCCCTTGACTTCCCAAGGGACCCTTAGACTCTTTTTTGAAAGTGATTTGTGAGCTGGGGTACAGCTCATCAGTAGAGCGTAAGCAAGGCCCTGGGTTTGATCCCCAGCACTGCAAAAAAAAAAAGCCAGCAACAAAATATGTGCCTTTTGTTCACAACCAAATTATCTCTGACTAAGACCACATTCACCTCTTAAAGCTTGGGAAAGTCTAAAAATATAAAAGCAAATTAAAAACAGTATCGGTTGGCTGGGTAGTAACTGCGACATGAATTTCAACATGGACTTTCTACACGGATATGCTCTAAGCCCGAGTGGGTAGTGGCTGTTTCACAGGGATAATCTTCCTTAGAATACAGCTGAGAGGAAAACAATACTGAGAATCAGGGGATGATTCCTGATGGCGTCTTTTAGCTGCTGGATCCAGTGGTACCTGAAGCCGCTGGTCTGTTCAAGCATCTGAGCTGACAAATTCCCTCCTTCATCCAGGCCAAGTGGCATGGGATTCCTGCTCACCTAAGTTGAACTTCATGGAGTTGTTGGGTCAGGAACCTGTGCTGAAGAATCCTCGCCGGCTCCTCCTCAGCCTAAGCCAGGGTTGGGTCAAAAATCAGTCCTGTTGAGCACAGCTAGCACTTGCCAGGTTTCAGGCTATCTTGATGAGAGAATGGGTTCAGAGTTTTGCCTGCTCTCCAAGCTCAATGAGAGGGGCCAAGAGCAAGAAGGCGGAAGCATCTCTGAAGAATGAGGACATTATTGGCACCAGAAAGGCCAGGCCAAAAAGGAGAGCCATGTGACAGGGCGTAATCATCTGGACACCATGTCCAGAGCTGCAGAGCGCTGGGCAGGGTGGGCCTGCAGGTGGCAGGAAGCGGTGAGATTTTAACCTGGCCAGCTCAGAGCTGGTTTTCTTTTGGCCCTGGGTACCTTCCTGTTTTGAAAGGGCGGGAGGCATTGTTTAAGATGCGCCTTGGCCGGCTCACTGGACAGCAGGCGTTTCTCACAAAGCAGCTTTTGCCACATTCGGTGCAGATGAATCAGGCGGCAGCAGGCCCAGGCCCAGTCCATTTTACACAAACCAGGGTTCTGTGGCGATGGGAAATTCCTCGCAGGACAGCAGATCTCACTGAGAGCAGAAGGAATGAATCACTCCAAGATGTCAGACAGACTTCCACACATCTGGTCCCCCATCAAGGCCGGACTGCTGTGTCGCCTCTCGGGACAGACAGCCACGCTCTTCGAGGCCCACTTCTCACCCAGGCCCGGTTCCTCACTCCTAGGTCTCTGGTTCAAGGCCTGGGTGCTGGAAATGCAGCTTGCCTTCCTGGTTTTTCTACTCAGAGCCACCTGAAATCCAGAGCGAGGCCTCATTCTTATTTTTACAATTTCCAATCTGCTTTTGCTGATTCTGGCCCACATCCATGGACAGTACCAGGCTGTCAGCTGTGGCCATGTCTCAGCCATGACCAACCTGAGGAAGTCACCCTGATGCCCTCTCAGGGTCCTGACTCAACCCAAGGCACTCAGGATGTGCCAGGTGTTTCTGACAAACCAGTGAGGCCATCAGATCTTCCATCTCCATGCTCACCCCAAGATGGCTGAGGAACCATGGCCAGAGAACCCTGACAAGAAGAGGCACAAGTAGGTCTGGGGAGAGGGAACACGCCAAACTCTACACACCATTTATTTCTGTCTTAAGATCAGCTCTCTAGCCCAATGGTTAGCAGTGATGAGTCTGCCCCGGGGGGACATTTTGCTTGTCACAACTCAGGGACAGGGGTTACTGTTGGTACAGGCCAGGGTTGTTGCTAAACAACCACAAGGAATTATCTAGCCAAAATGGCAAGAGTGCCAACACTGGGAATCCGTGCTCTGCCCACATGTTAGGTCTTAGAGAGAGGAGGGTCTGGGAAGAAAATCTGAACAGCTGCTTCTCAAAACTGCAGTACATCCAGAGCCAAATAGCGCTGCTTCAGAAGCACACTGAAAAGATTTTTGTAAGCCAGGCGTGGAGGTACAAGCCTATAATCCCAGCACTGGGGGGGGGAAGGGTGCTGAGGCAGGAGGATCTTGAGTTTGAGGCTAGCCTGGGCTACACAGTGAGACCCCGTCTCAAAAAACAAAGACTTTGTAGGAATACTAGAGAAACACCCTGGTGTATTTGTTAGGAAGATTCAGAGTTACATTTAAGAGATGATGCCTCAGTATGGCCTCCATAATAAAGGCTTATTCTTTGCCCCCAAGAAGAACTTCAGAGATAAGTGACATACTTCATAGACACAAGATTCTCTTGGCTTTCCAGCTCTGGTCACAAGATGGCCACCTCAAGTCTCTGAGTTTCATGTCCAAGCAGGAAAGAAAATGTGAACTATCCTTCTGAGCCTCTTTCCTATTGCCAGAGAGGAAAATTTTCCCAGAAGCCACCAACAAACTTCTCTTTGTATTTCATTGGCTAGGGTTAGTCTCATGGAATTCTGGAAAAATGCGTGTCTGGTATTTGTGACTTCTGTCATGAGGGGTGGGCTCTGTGTGAAACAGGAAAAAGAAACTGACTCATTGTTAGGTAATTATGATTTTTTTTTAAATGGCTACCACCTCTCTGTTACTGTTCCCACTGAGATGAGGTCTCCATCCCTTCTCTTTGAATCTGGATGGACAGGCATGTCACTGCTTCTGCTGACAGAGTGAGATGTAGCCAACACTGTGTGATGTTTAAGACCTGCTGAAGCCGTGAAAGGCTGTGCAGATTCTGCCTGGTCTTCAGGTGGTTCACCTTGGGAGAAGTGTCACTGCCTGCTAGAGAGACCGTCTCAGGGACACCAGCCAGTGGGCCCTGCTGCAGCAGTCTTGTAGCCACATGTGAGTGGAGCCACCTTGGGCCTTCCAGTCCAGCTCACCTGCCAACTGGGTACCACTGAGTGACCTCCATTTGTGCCATAAGGAGCAGAAGAATTGTCAGCAGAGCCCTGTCTAAATTCCTACCCGGAAGAATCCATCGGGTGTAATAAAACAGTTTGGGTTTTAAGTCACTATGTTTCGGGGGACTTTGTTTTATAGCAGCAGATACCTGAAGCTCCAGGAAACCAACAGACCCGTCTGTCATGGATACCCAGCAGGATCCGACCTGTTTGAATGCTTGTGTGACAATTCCAGGTGACTCTCGGATGTACTGGGGAAGAGGTGAAGGACACTTCTGGGATTCGGAGCTACTGATCCTGGTGGGACAGTGACATATGAATTAAGACTGAAGATATGACCTCATCTTGCCCAAGTCAGCAAAGGTAATGGAAGGAGTCATTCGGGTGACTTGGATACCACGTTAGGCTCGATAATTCATCGCATCACAAGTAACTACAAGAAAGAAAGGTCATTATGTGGAATGAGTGTGGATCTCTCTGGTCTTTACACATGTTAACGATGTGTTAAGAAACCTCAGGACTTAACACTTTGTACAGAGTCTTAGACAGGTGATTCACAGCAAAGCCTCTGGATTAGACCAGCCTGATTTCCCAGCCATACACCGCTCCTCACTGCCTGGGAGAGGGGTGCTGCACGCCAGTTCCCTTGCCTGCAGGCAACTGCCCTGCTTCTCCTAGACAGGCCCCCAACTTTCTTTAAGAGAATGTGATCAATTACCAAAAGGGCCCCCAATCTTTAGGCTTTCCTGTCTCCATGTCCCTTTGCGGTGTGACCTGACAGCACCTCCCAATAAGAAGTGGACTGTATTTCCCTTCCCCCCGAACCTGGGCTGGCCTGGGACATGCAGAATGTGCCAGAAGTGCGTGTGCCAGAGCCAAGCCTATTCTCAGGGGTTTTGTGCTATTCTGTCTCTGCTCTGGGACCTCAGTGACAGCCATGAGAGCAAGCCCAGGCCAGCCTGGAGGATCGGGAAAGCCCAAGCAGGGCAGAGCCCAAGTCCCCAGCCCATAATGCTAGCGTGCATGGGGGTGTCCAGCCAAAACCAGAGGAGCTACCCAGCTAAGTCCAGCCTAAATTGCCAATGAACAGAATCACGGCTACAAAATGGTTACTGCTCTAAGCCTCTAGGTTTGGAGGTGCTTTGTTATGTGACAAGAGTAACCTGATGAAAGAAATGACTTCCCCATCTCCCAGCACACATGACACAAGTGTGGCTCTAGTCCCTGGTACATACTCCTACCTGGGCCATCAGAATGAAACACAGGACTTAGGCTTGAGCTATGGACAAAAAGGTGCTAGAATTGCTGAGATGCTCTGACCACAGACCATAAGCCCCACTGCCATGACCAGGGCTGGCACATGGAAGTGCCTCTCTGAGAATGAAACCACCATCTGGGAAAGCAGCAGTAAGAAACAGAAAGGACTGTGCCAGTGGCTCATACCTGCAGTCCTAGCTACTCAGAAGGCAGAGATCAGGAGGTTCACTGTTTGAAGCCAGCCTGCACAAATGGTTCATGAGACCCTATCTTGAAATTACCCAACACAAAAAGGCTGGTGGGGTGGCTCAAGGTATAGCCCTGAGTTCAAACCCCAGCATCGAAAAAAAAAAAGAGAGCGAGAGAAAAGACCCTTGGTTTCATCTGAGCTCCCTAATCCAGCAGCGCCAACAGCTAGACTACCCTGGTCTTACTTGTTACACATATGAACACACCCATTGGGCTTCTGACACTTGCAACCAAAAGATTCCTGACACATACGGGCAAGTGACTTCAACCACCTGAGCTCAGTTTCTTCTGCAAAGTAGGAATAATAAGAGAACTAATAGTTCATAGAACAGTTAAATGAGATGCAAAGAGGGAAATTCCAGCATGTAAAATTGCTCTATTGATTGTCATTGTCACTGCAATGATTCATACTATTAATTTTTTTGGTTTTGGGGAATTTTTTTGCGGTATTGGGGTTTGAACTCAGAGCCTCACGGTTGCTAGACAGGTGCTCTACCACTTGAACCACTCCGCCAGCCCTTTACTATTAATTTTAATTCATATGCAGAGGTGCTAGAATTAAAGAACAATGTCCAGACTTCAGTGGAAATACAGCTCTGAGCTGCTGTCTGCACCAGTCTTTGACAAAACCAACCCACTCTGAGAGCAGAGACAGAGACGGACAGGGAGATTTCAGGGTCTACATGACTGATCTTGAACCTCTGACATCTTAACGGGTAGGTCATAGAGATTATCCGGCAGGTCAGGCACATGACTCGTGTAGTAAAAGGTGCTTTCTCCATCTGTAGGATCTTCTGGCAGCAATAATCCAATGGCCCTCACCTGTTTAAGACTTCAGACCGTCACTGATCCAGCACAGAAATGAAATTAAAAGTTTAACCACCAAAATTTGCCTTCCTCAGAGTGATGTATCAGACATCAATATTTTCTGTTCTCCTTCATTATTATTATTCATAACCCCCTATTAAATTCTGTGATGACCCATGACCTTCCACTTGAGAAACACAGCCCTCATCTACCGGTGGACTGTGCGCTAGGTTCCAGGCACAGGCCCCACAGTAGGGCTGACTCGGCCTCCACATGGAGAATCGGGGTGCTCTGATGACGGCTGTGCCTCTGGGGGCAAAGGATACCCTGGAAAGAAGGTGCCAAATAAATATCACAGGATGTTTGCTTCCATCAGCCCAAGGCATCACATCCAGTATGGAAGAAAGATTTCTACTTTGAGAGCATGGAGAATTAGGCAGAGTCAAAAGACAAAGTTTACTCTACACAAAAGAGAACTGCTAGAACTTAAAAGTAAACCAAGACTGCCCATCTTTGCCTGACAGATGGCGGGCATTTGGCAGATACTGGTTTACTTAATGGAGCCCATGGAGCACTGTAGTTGGGAACATGGACTTGGAGGTCCAGGGACAGTGAGACTGAGTGTCCCAGCATACCTCGTGCCACCCGTGTTACCAGGCTAAGAGCCTCACCTGCCCTACAGCTGGAGGATTGAGGAAGGTAATGAAGAGTTTAACCACACCAGGTGCCAGTGGCTCTTGCTGTAATCCTAGCTACTTGAGAGCTGAGCTCAGGAGGAACATGGTTCAAAAGCAGCCCTCTCAAATAGTCCACAAGACCTCATCTCCAAAATAACCAGAGCAAAATGGACTGGAGATGTGACTTAAGCCTACCGCTTTGCATGTGTGAAGCCTTCAGTTCAAATTCAGTACCTCCCTCCCCTCCAAATAATTGTTACAAATAATAGACACTCATTAGTGTAATTTAAAGTACAACTATGGGGCTGGCAGAGTGCTCGAGTGGTAGAGCACCTGCCTAGCAAGCATGAGGGCCTGAGTTCAAGCCCCAGTACCCCCAATAAGTAAATAAACAAAATAGAAGCACAGGCCTGGGGGTGTTGCTCGGTGGCAGAGCACTTTCCTGGGACACATACAGCCCTGGGTTTAATCCCCAGCACCACAATAAAATAAAAATATAAATATATAGGCATAACACACATAAACAGATTGGCTTCCTCTCTATAACTTCTCCACTTGGAGAATTTTGTCACTGTGGAACAAGACAGGTGTGAATACACAAGTCAGTGATTGCATTTCTCCCTCAGGCCATGTGTGACCTAGGAATGCCACACACATGAAAGCTGGTGGTCAACTGTGTCACCTGAGCAACTTTAGGAGGTAGTTTCTTGGACCTGACGCAGTGGTGATGAGGACTTTGTCTTCCCCCAGCCAGGAAACCCACTAAGGTCTGACCCACTCCCTCCACACACCTCATTTTCAAGGGTGCCTGTTCCACGCTGAACCTCACGTGCTCTGGCACCGGCACCAGAAGGAAGCCAGGTCTGCTGCTTGCCCACTGTGCCACTGTGGGAGAAGCAGGAACAGTGACCTGCTAAACTTCTCTCCCCTTGCACACTCTCCCCCTGCATCCCAAGCTACTAGCAGAGCTCCCTTGAGGGCACCTGGCACCCATATTTGTCCCCTTAGAGCCTTTTACATCACAGCAGCCAGAGGGATCTGGTAGCCAGGAGCCAGGATCCCAGAGCCCAGGGCACACAGCGCAGGGAAGAGTGGAGTATCAGAACCCGGCTGCGTTTTCCTAACCTAAGCCAAGCCAGGACAGGCTGCAGTTACAGCGGGCGTTCCAGGATTCCACACACCTGCATATGGCCTTCAGGAAAATGCAACAGAGACGAAATTTAATCTCTTCAAGAAGTTAGTCTAGCCCTACAATTTTTAAAAAATAAAGTTGGGTGTTTTGGATGAAAAAGCATGACGGAATAAGAACCCGACATCTGTTCCCAGTGGGATTAGTTACTTGCCTCTCCTTAAAAGTTGACAAGTCACTGAAGTAAGATGTCATGAGTTACAGAGAGAAAGAGAGATAGAGAGACAGAAAAACAGGAGAGACAGCAGCAGAAGCAGAGAGACTCCAACACAAAGACAGAGATAACCAGGAAAGACAGAGACAGACAGAACAGCAAGTGCCGCCTGGAGCAGAAACCATCCTGCAAGCCACCACAGCCACCAACCTGTGCCAGGCAGCCGGGTTTCCAAAGCACTTCACAGAAAACAAGGCTCCTATTCCCTGGTATGGAACCTCTGCTCCACGGAGATGCTAGTTCCTGCCTGAGGACACAATCACACACGGGTGAGAGGATTAACCCTGACAGGCAAGTAGCCACAGCTGCCTGCCTAATTCTTGCCTAAATGCAACAACTTAAGGCCCTTAGTGGAGGTGAAATATTACAAAATTGTAGTGCCAAAACCCAGGACAAAATCTGTCCCAGCAATCCACCAGGCTTTTACTTTTAAAAACAAAATGGGAAGGAAAAAAAAAACCAAAAAACCAAAGGCTTCCTCCCTTTCAACTGAGCTGGTTCTACGGCTCTCACGGTATCTAATGTACACATGTCACCACATGGCACCATCCAACAATGGCCAGTGCTCCTGGCCTGCCTGGCAGAACAGGGGTGCAGAAGAGGGGCACAGACCTGGCATTGCTAGAGTTTCAAATCTGGGCTTCTAGAAGATGTGGGCCTCTGTCCACACTCAGGACATTCTGCATTTTACAGGATGCTCGGAGCGTGGTCTTACTCATCTAGAAAGTATTTTTGCAGTCCTCCGGGGCAAAGGAAATCACTGCCGGTGAGGAGCTGTGCTTGGGCATGGGACAGGGGAGAATTCTTGGTAGGAGGCCTAAGTCACTGCACCCACACATGGAGAGCATTCCAACTTAATGACTGTAGCCAACTGGATGACCTTGGGAAAACATTGACATCATGGAGCCTCAGTTTCCTTGTCTGCATCTCAATTTCCCCTGTCCTCCAGGGGAGGGAGGTGAGAATGGAAGATGATGTATGGAGAACACACATTGTGCCACAGAAAAGGAGTCTGTGTCCCAGATCACTCACTGAGGTGTGTGAGCCCCACCGCCGCCCCCTTCTCGTTTCATGGGCCTGCGGACCCAGGTCCTGATCCAGGAGGTCAGGGGTGAGGCTCAGGAGTCTGCATTTCCACAAGGCTCCCAGGTGGGGGGCACGGGTGCTGCTGTCTGAGGCCCTCACTTAAGGAGTCAGGGGCTGGATGACAGGTGCAGTTCACACCTGCTGAGTGGACACAGGAGAAGCGGGGCAGGTTGAGCGTAGATGACCTCCATTCTCCTCCGTCCACACAGATGATAGATGTCCCCCTAAAAGTAGACCCAGGTAGGTCTCTGGGTGCTTCCATCTCCTCCTAACATGCCGGCAGTGTGGACTCAAGCCAGGCCTGAGAGGCTGTTTTAGAAAGCTCTATGGCTTCAGCATGCAGGATGGGGCACTGTCCCCAGTGCTCTCTACAGAATTGTCCCCCAGTCCTCTTTGCTCACCTTCTCCCCTGCTGACAGAGGAGGCACCCAAGGAAGGAGGTCAGGGAACCCCTGGACTGGTCTGCCAGCCCTACTAACACAGCAACATGGTGGGAGGAAGGTGGCCTGCAGGCTGGGGTCACAGGGGTGACTGGGCAAGTGCCCATGGCCTCCCACTGCCTCCCACACTGCCTCGTAGTGCCCTGGGCCGCTGCCTGTGCTCTCCCCTGCAAATGGCAGTCTACTTTGATGCTCACGCGTAGGACCAGGCCACACCACAGTGCCTGGCACTACCTGGCAGCCACCCATTTGCCAGCCGCTATTTATTAGCCCCAAGGCAGACTCATCGGGCGATTTCTCACGGGAGCCCTACCCTGCAGCCAGCAAGGGAAGTCCAGCATTACATAAGGCCAGACGGAGCCCGATGGCAAAGTGCTCTGGAAATGGGAAGGTAACGGCAAGGTGTAATGGTGTGTGTGGCAGGCAGGTGGGGTTAAGTGGAATGATGGTCCTTTTTTTTTTTTTTGTCACATCAGGGCCAATCTGGCTGCAGTGTGAGGGTCCCCATGTGCAGAAGAGGAGGGATGCTTATGCAAACTCTGACCGGGTGGTAGAGCAGCCAGGATGACACCCCCAGTTCACAGATGTCACCACACTCTTGCTCAACCTGTTGCTAGCTTTGCAGTGTTCTAACAGAAATTCTTGAATGGCCAGAGGCCATGTTTCCTAATCTAGTCCCCTCACTTCTTCCACCTCCTCCCTCCTTCCCTAGGTTGGTCACTCTGGCCTCAAGGCTCCAGCATCCATGCTGCAGGGCCCTCTGGCCTTTGCACACACAGCCCTCTGCCTGGGCCCATGTTCCCTCCCCCTTGCACCTGGCCAAAGCCTGCTCAAGGCCTTCTGGCCTCCTCAACAGGTCAAAGCAACACAGCCCTCCTTCCTTCCCTCCCCTCCCCCTCACCTGTCACGGTGGGGCCTGCACATGGGCCAGGTCATTTGCCACAGGACTCTCCACTCAGACCCTGACCCATGGGCGAGACAGAGGCCCCTTTGGCCTTAATCCCCAATAGAGAGAAAGTGTTCCACAAATATTCTGAATTCATTGCAGCAATAATCCCAGACTAAGGAGGCCTTTGCCTCTTTCAGGGCAAGCCCCCAACCTTCAGCCAACAGCATCCCAGGCGTCGGGTTCTAACTTTAGTGTTATTATTAACATTGGCTGGACTGGAGGTGTGGCTCAAGCAGTAGAGCGCCTGCTTTGCAAGCATGAAGCACTGAGTTCATTATATACGTTAGTCAGCTTTCCATCACTGAAGAAAGTGACAAAACACCTCATAAATAACTTAAAAGAAGCCAGGCGCCAGTGGCTTACACCTGTAATCCTAGCTACTTGGGAGGCAGAGATCAGGAGGATCATGGTTCGAGGTCAGCCCAGGCAAATAGCTTGAGAGACTGTCCCTCCAAAATAAACAGAGCAAAATGGACTGGAGGTGTGGCTTAAGAGGTAGAGAACCTGCTTTGCAAGTGTGAAGCCCTGAGTTCAAACTCTGGTCCCACCAAATAGATAAATAAACAACTTAAAAGGAGGAAATGTTGTTTTGCCTGACAATTTCAGATGTTTCAGTCCGTGGTCACTCGACCCTGTTGCTTTGGCCCTATAGTGAGGCAGGACATAATGACAGAAGCAAGGGCTGGTGGAGAGGCCCAAGTGGTAGAGTACCTGCCAAGCAAGCATGAAGCCCTGAGTTCAAACCCTGGTACAACAAAAAAATTGCTAAAAAAAAAAAATGTCTGAAGTGAGTGACAGGAGAGAAAGAGAGAGAGAGAGAGAGAGAGATGGGGGTGGGGACTTTAGTTCCTTTCAAGGGCACTCCTCCAATGACTTAACTTCCTCGTTAGAGTCTGCTACCTCCCAGTACTACACAGGCAGAGGCATTGAAGACCAAACCATGGTTGGGACTCGATGGTCAAGCACCTGCCTAGCAGATGCAAGGCCCTGAGTTCAAACCCGAGTACTGCCAAAAAAAAGATCAAAACTATAATATTATGCTAATGTAGACTGAGATTTTTCTACTCAATTCTAAAAAACTGAAAGCCAGGCAGCAGTGGGCTGGAGTGGGACAGCAGGTGCCCCCCTTTCTAAGAAATCAGTTTACCTCAGTCCTCCCCACTCTGCGTCCCATCCAGAGAGTCTGAGAAGGTGACACTGGGGTTTGATCCTTTCTGTCACATGCCTGATTGTTACTAACACAGCACTGGTGCCCCTTTGGGGTTCCCTAGATTATCACAAAAAGACATGCAAGTCTGGGTGAGGGCAGGTGAGGCCAGCTGAGTTGACTCCTGGTCCCGCCCACACTAGCTGTGGGATGTGGACAAGTCCTCTCTGAGCCTCGGGCTCTTCCTCTGTGAACTGGGGAGGGCAGCTGTGACGTTCATAAAGATAACACCACATGCTATGCAAGGATTTTACACCGTAATCGCTATGAAGATGGAAACAAGTCACGTTAAGTGCCCAGTGCAATGGCTTGCCTAGTAATTGGTTGTTTTTATTAATAGTCAGGAATGACTAAAACGGCAGGCAGTGGGAGTGGCACATGGAGCACACCCCTCAAGTACCCCAGAGAAACGCCATTACCACGGATGCCTGCTAGTTCAGCAAACTCAGAAGCAAAACAGCAGCAGCTGAGTAGAGGAGGTGGAGTGAGGGGGCCAGGGAGGGAGGAAGAAGAAGAGAAAGGAGGAAGAGGAGGAGGGGGGGAGAGGGAAAGAAAAATCTAGCCCTGGAGCTTGTGTGTGAGTGCTTTCCCAATGCTTCCTACACCGGCCCTAATCCAACCTTCCTGAGAAGCTGTGAGGTGGAGGTGTCTGTTCCCAAGTCATCTCATGGTCCCAGGTGATTGTTCATTTCCTGTCCATCACATCCAACTCCCAAACGCATGAAAGGGAAAATGGAAGAAGAAAGACAGGGCCCAGAAATCACATATGCTCACTCCTGCCTATCTCCCATTGGCTAGAACTTGGGCACATGACCTCGGGAAGCTGCAAGGGATCCTGGGAAATGCATTCTTTATTCGAAAGGTTGGGTGGCTGGCTAAAAGTTGGGGTCCTTTTACTAAAAGACAATCTCAGTGGGAGATGGTGTAACACCCCTGTAATCCCAGCACTCTGGAGGCTGAGATAGGCAGAGAGTTCGAGGCCAGCATAGGCTACACAGTGAGACCCTGACTCAAAAAGACACAAAACAAAAGCAAACTGCTATTTACAGTGAGAAACTGAGGCACAACTAAGGATAAACAACTTGTCCACACAGCCTGTAAGTGAAAGTGTCTGTGGCAGGAAGAATAAATCCCATTCCCCGGACAGATCAGGTCCTAATCCCTGAACTTGTAAATGTTGGCTTATAAGGAAAGGAGCTCTTGGGCTGAGGGGTAGCTCCGTGGTAGAGCATTTGCCTAGCATGTGTGAGGCCCTGGGTTCGATCCCCAACACTGCAAAAGAGGATGTGATTAAGAATGTGGAAATAGACCGGGCACAGTGGCTCATGCCTGTAATCCTAACTACTTGGGAAGCAGAGATCAGGAGGATCATGGTTCAATGCCAGCTCAAGCAAATAGTTCATGAGACCCTATCTCAAAAATACCCAACACATAAAAGGGCTGGCAAAGTGACTCAAGTAGTAGAACACCTGCCTAGTAAGTATGAGGCCTGAGTTCAAAGCCCAGTACACACACACACACACACACACACACACACAAACACAAATGAATGTGGAAATAGAGTCAGGCCTGCCATCCAGCCTTTGGGTGGTAGAGGCAGGAGGATCACAAGTTCAAGGCCAGCCTGGGCTGAATAGCAAGACCTTGTCTTGGAAAAGCGTGTGGAAATGGAAGACTCTCTAGATTATCTGTGTGTGATTTTGCGATCACATGTGTGCAAAAGGAGGGAAGGGGGGAGAAGGTGGGCGGTGCAGAATGGATCCTCCCTGGACCCCAGGAAGGAGCACAGCCCTGCTGACACCTCGACTCCAGCCCAGCAACACTGGCTTCAGACACCTGGCCTCTGGAAGTGAGAAAGGGTAAATTCTGTTGTTTAAGCCATCAAAGTTCAAGTGATAGTGTAAGAGCAGCCTCAGGAAACTCACTGGCCCCTCAGCCCACACAGGCAGCCTGGCCCAGCAGCGTGCTCTTCATCCCTACACGGCCAGGAACGAAGCTGAGGTCTCTTCTAGCATTTGGGCTTAGAGACCCCCCAACCCTGAGCCCCAGTGTCAGGCAGTATCCCAGACAGCAAGGAGGCGAAGAGGGTCCCAGCCCCAGGGCACAGGATGTACCATCCCATTGCATCAGTGTCCTGGCTTCAGGGGCTGGCGTCAGCCAGGAGGAGGGCCTAATTGAGGAGTGAGTTCACAGGGAGGGGTATTTATTCCACACCGGCCATCAGCAGCTTCCCAGTGGTGTGTGTATGCTGAGCAAGGGGTTTTGGAGTGTCCTGGCAACTCCTGCAGCCTGCCACAAAGCTACTGGGTGTGAACAAGTTCGGGCTTTCTTCTCTTTCTTTTCAAAAGGCTTTTCATTCTTCCCTTCTGCATGTGTGTTTTCTTTGCATCCTAAGCCTCTCTGAATTGTGCTCAGTAATGAGGCAGCTGACAAGCTGCCAGAGAGGAGCAGTGCTACAACCCACTGTCACGTCACTCTCGGCACATCCTGTTGGTCACCTGGTCCTTTTGACTTCCCCTCCCCACCACCATCCATCACCCCATCCCTCCATCCCCACCCTGGTCCAGGTCTCCTGCCTCCCTACAGGTCTTCTGTTTCCACACTGCCTCCTCCAAGTCATTCCTCCTGCTGCTGGAGTCCTTTCTTTGAGGGCCTCACACTTGCTAGGCAGCTTCTCTATGACTTGAGCCACCCCCTTGGTCCTTTTGCTTTTTTTTTTATTTTGTTTTTCAGATAGGGTCTCACACTTTTGCCAAGGCTAGCCTCAAACCTTGATCCTCCTGTCTTGGCCTCCACTTGGTTCAGTGGAGTCCTTTCTGCCAAGTAAAAATCACCAGGCCACTATCACAGATTGAATAGTGTGCCCTCACAGCCCAAATGTGTGTCCACCTGGAACCTCAGAATGTGACCCTATTTGGAAATACGATCCTTGCAGACATATTCAGTTAAGATGATGTTGTGCTGGACTACTGTGAACCCTGAACCAAGTGACTAGTGTCTTCATAAAAAGAAAAGAGGAGTCAGGTTCCCACAGCTCACATCTGTAATCCTAGCTATTCAGGAGACGGAGATCAGGAGGACTGTGGTTGGAAGCCAGCCCAGGCAAGACCCTATCTTGAAAATACCCATCACAAAAAAGAGCTGGTGGAGTGACTCAAGGGGTAGAGCACCTGCCTAGCAAGCATAAGGCCCTGAGTTCAAACCCCAGTACCACCCCCAAAAAAATAAAATAGAGAACACACAGAGACACTAAAGGACACCATGACAGTGTGAGCCAGGGAGCACCAAGGATGGGAGCTGCTGGGAGCTGGACAAAGCAAGACAGGACCTCCCCTAGAGTGCTCAGAGGGTATATGGCCCAGCCAACACCTTTATTTCTGCCTTCCAGCCTCTGGAACAATGTGCAAATGTGTTTCTGCTGTTGCACGGCAGTCTCAGGAGATCCATCAGCCCCTGCTCTGCCCTTCTTCACTCCCATGGCCGGTGTGCCAGGGCGCTCAGGACAGTGATGGACCCCATGTCCTTGGCCTCCAAACTGCCTGGAGGCTGGGCTCATCCACCACCCTTCCTCATCTCACTGCTCCAGCCTTGTTTTCCATGGTCTGTCTCTCCTGTCTCCCTCTGAGAGCTCTCTGTTGAGAGGGGTCTAGGTGGCAGGGGATGATGGGGACTGAAGTCCTGGTGCCTCAGTTCCCCTTTGTTCCCAGCACAGTGGGCCCAGCAGAGTGAGGGTGAGAACTGGAACAAAACTTGGCTCCCATCGTTCACTGATTTTTCCAGAACCTCCTGTGCATGTTCAGTTTCTGAACACCTAGCCCAGTTAGCCTTCACTTCAGAACAGCATACCTGAAATGGTAGCCATATATGGACTTTTTGTAGAGCTTGTCTGTTTTAGCTCCAACTATGAACATATCCTCTGGGTACCTTCCATCTGGCACCTCGACAGCCGAATTCTGTGACTTCCAGGCACCCAGCATCTCCTTCTCCCTGTGAAAGGCTCTTTGTTGCTCCCAGGAAGTGTCACCGAAACAACGGGCAGTCAGTTTCACTCCTCTCCCTGCCAGGACACAGCCCAGGAGCAGGAGGGAAGAAAAGGCCATCGGATAAGGGCCCATCTGGCAAGTAAGCCCCACCATGGCCAAGGGCCCAGCCTGTCCTTTGTGCTCCCCAGAGCCCGGCCCTAAGGTGTGAAGGGCAGTAACCGTGGCAGTCTTTGCTGCTTCCATGCCAGCAGCCACTCAGCGTTCTCTGCCATCCTGGCGTCCTTGTTTTACTGAAGCCTTGTCCTAATTGCTCTTGCTCGGCCTGTGGAGAACATGGAGAGCCTCAGACAATCAGATCCTCCATCTCCTAGGATCTGGGAAGCATGTGATCCAACCAGGGCCAGTGACTCACAAGACTAGCTGGGTTCCCTGTGCTGGGATCCAAGGCCACACTGCCCTGCCACTATTAGCACAGTCCATACACTGACAAAGGGTGGCCAAGAGGACGGCCTTTTTTGTACTGCTGCAACCCACACCCAGCTTGTCCTAAGGCCAGCTTGATTCGCCCCCTGGATTAGTACTGGATTGTTACTTAAGTTACTCTTTTTTTTTTTTTTTATGGTGGCACTGGAGTTTGGACTCAAGGTCTCACGCTTGCTAGGCAGGTGCTCTTACTGCTTGAGCCACTCCATCAGCCCTTTTTTGTGATGGGTTTTTTCTAGATAGGGTCTCACAAACTGTTCCCCTCGGCTGGCTTCCAACCGTAATCCTCCTGATCTCTGCCTCCTAAGTAGCTAGGATTACAGACGTGAGCCACCAGGACCCGGCTTCTTTTTTCTTTTCATTAAATTAGGTTTATGGACATATGCAACCATATTAAGCCTACCCAAAACATGAATGAATGAGCAAGTGAATAAATAAAGGGCTAAGCTCCAGTTCAAGGAAATAGATGTTTCCAGCACCTTTGCACACAGATGGGGAGGTTTGGACTCTGTCCCCAGAACGCTCAGAGTCCAGCCTCCTGGCTCTTGAGACTACCCCAATCTTGCCATCCCCTACCCTCCCATTCTCTGTCCTGTGAAAGTGCAAAGTTCTCCCCAAGATTTCTGTGGGTTTCAACTCAAGTGGCCTTTTTGAGGGCCCCTTTTATTCTGAGCTTCTTTCCTGAATTTCTATGGTGGTAAATTCTCTTACCATCTCTGTGTGCCACGAAGACCCAGATGTGAAAAGCAACCCCCACCTCCTCTTCCACCTGCCGCCCTTCTCCAGTTTTCTGACACAGCACAGGGAAGCAGAGAGGGGGGGAAAGAAGTGGGCTTAGGATGCTGGCTCAGCCTCCAAGAGCAAACAGTCCTCCTCTAGACAGCTTTGTTCTGGAAAGCCCCTCAGCCACAACAGCCCCTGAGTGTGTCACCAGCCACTCCTGTTGTGATTCTCGTCTAGTGCTTAGCGCTAATCCTTCTGAACCTCCTCCCTGCCCATCTCCCTCTAACAAAGCAGTGCAACAGCCTGGCCTCCCCACTCCCACCCCTCCCCACAGCACACAGCAACTTAGCACAACATTCCCACCAGCAGACGTTCTCCCTAATCAGGATTCTAGTGGGTACTGCTAAGGTTTGAAGTTTTTCACTCTACTGCAAAAGCTAAAATGATTACAGCCACGGTTTCCAGAGCACCTGTCACATGTCAACCAATGTCTGGTGAAACTGAGGCTCAAACAAATGAAATAACTTGACCACGGTCACCTAGCTTGTAAGCAGAAAATCCCAAACCCCACAGCCCCCAGTTCTTTTATTTTCTAGATTGAAAGTGAAGTGTCCTCTCCCCCTCACCTGTGGTGGCCCCCCATGGTAGGCCAGTGCTGCTCCATGGGCTTTTTCCTTGGGTGGTGGAGCATTCTCTCCTGCAGCTATTGGGTACCTCCAATGTGGCAAGTGTGACCGAGCATCTGAGCACCTTACATTTCATTTTAATTAACTTAAATTTAGAAGCCAGGAACCCATGTCTCGCCTCTGTAATCCTAGCTACTTGGGAGCCGAGATCTGGAGGACCATGATTTAATGCCAGCCCAGGCAAATAGTTTGAGAGACCCCCATCTCCAAAATAACCAGAGCAAAATGGACTGGAAGTATGACTTAAGTGAAAGAACACCTGCTTTGCAAGTGTGAAGCCTTGAGTTCAAACCCCAGTCCCACCAAAATAAAAGTTTTTGTTTGTTTGTTTGTTTTAGATTAAAGTTGCTACACTTGGCTAGTGGCTATCATACTGGGCAGCACAGAACCTGTGTGTTGATCTGAGTTAAGACTGAGTTCTGTACCAAGGACGAGGGAAGCTTAGTGACAGAGATGAGAAGGAAGGCTTGTTCCCATTTCTCCCCAGGTCCCGTTATGGTACAGTGAGAGCCTCACCTTGGGGCTCATCCCTCCCAGGCTCTCACTCCATCCTGGAAGGAGCCAGGCTCTGGCCTGCCTTGCCTAGAGGAGCCCTCTTTCCAGCAGAGACTCCACTCTCCTTCCCCATTGACCAGGCTGACCCCTCTCACCTTTGGGTTATTTCTAACCACCACGTCATGCCTGACTCCTGGCCAGGTCCACAGAGCACACCATCCTCCTGTTTGTAACATTTGACCCGACCGTTACACCTAGTCAGAGCTGACGCAAGCATAGCATGTGGTCAGGAAATATCTGTCAAGTGAATAAATCCACCAATCCAGCTAAAGAATCAAAATGCTGCCAGGCATGCTGGTCACACCTGCGCTAGGCAGACTGAGTTTGAGGCCACCCTGGGCTATACAGTGAGACCCTGTGTCAAAAAGCAAACGAACAAGCCAAGCCGGTGTCAGTGACTCACGCCTGTGATCCTAGCTGCTTGAAATCAGGCAGGCTGAAATCAGGAAGATCATGGTTTGAGGCAAAACGGACTGGAGGTGTATGGCTCAAGCAGTAGAGACCCTGTTTTGCCAGTGCAAAGTCATGAGTTCAAACCCTAGTCCCACAAACCTTGCCCCGCCAAAAAAAAAAAGCAAATAAAGCAGAATGTTAAATTCTCCATGGCTTCTCTTGGACCTAGATCATGAGAGGGCAATTTTTTTTTTCTCCTTAAAGGGCCAGGTCATAAAAGCAAATGAGACAGTCTGTGCCATCATTACTCAGCTGTGCCATAAACAGCATGTACGCATGAGCAGGCTTGGCTGTGTGTCAGTAAAACTTGATCTAAGAGAACAGGTGGTGGGTCACAATGCTGGCCAATCTCTGTCCCAGACTTGAATGAGGATGATCAAGTGAAAGGTAGTGAGTCGGGGGGGACCTCCAAGGCCCCACAGCCCTGGGGAAAAATGACCAAGCAGCCAGCTCTATCCTCCCTGGTCCCTCGCCAATGAGGAACAAAAGGAAGCTTCCTGCGTGGGACTCTTTCGTCACACTCTGAGGCTGCTTCACAACGCCAAGGAAGGGAGCCGAGGGTCCCGGGTCCCCAGGATTCAGACTCTGGGCCAGGGCACAGAACCAAACCCTGGAGCTGGGAATTCGCGCCCACAATGGAGTCCATTGATGAAGAACAAGAGTGTGTTGAAAGCTGGTACGTTTGTTGTCACTATTGGCCAAGGGGCTGTGGTGAGCCGGGCTCTCTCCACATCCTGAGGTGGCTGAGAGCCTGGTGCAGAGGGGCCTTCCTGTCCTCAAGAAAGCCCCCTGGCTGACCCTGGGTGGGAAGCCCCTTGCAAATGGGCTTGGTCCCTCTCTTGTGCAGAAGGAGCCAGGACTGGGGCCCTCCAGCTCTGAGAGCCCCACCAATGGTCCCTCCGGCTGACGGAGTGAGTGAGACCACCAAGGGGCCATCCCTCTGCCTGGCCTCCTGGGAGAGGGCTCCAGAGTGAGGGATGTCAGGCAGGCTTTTGTAAATGCTTCCTCGGGATGGGTGTGCTTTGCAGCTGTTTGTTTAACTGTCTCCTGTGGCTTGGTGTTGGGCAAAGGGACTTTCTCTTTCATGAAGGCAGCCCTTTGTTCCATAGGTGTTCAGCAGAGCAGCTTCCACTGCGGCCCCAGCACATCTGCCCCAAGGGAGGGAAGAAGGGAGGGCAGGAGGGAGAGGAGGGAGGGCGGGAGGAGGACCTGGAGACCTGGGCCCTGGTTCTCACTTCTTCCATCATCAGTCAGCACCACCCTCACGGAGTAATAACAGCTTTCTGAATGATACCCTTGGCTCTCCTGGAGTAATATCAAGGTCAAAGGCAGGGGATTCCCCTAAGAGGGGCAGAAGCTCCATCCCATCAGGTCACAGGGCAGACCTGGCAGGGCTGGCCGGCACACCTCACCATTGGGAACATGGGCTTCACTGTGCCTAGGTCTTGGGTAAACACATCACGTCCTGGAACTCTCACCGAGTTCACAGAAGAAACAGGTGGTGCAGAGACGCTTCAGGAAGAGTGTGCAACACCCTGGCTCTTGGGGATCTCCAATAAGTGAGCCATGTTTCTTCTCACAGTCTCCATTGTCCTTGCTTCTCTTGGTGAGTCACCTTTATTTTGCCCATGGCTGTCACGCTGAGGCTACAGCCACAGGCACCCTGGGATCAGCAGTGCCTGGGGCATCCAGGCACAGTTCTGGGGCATCCATTCACAGTTCTGGGGCATCCTGGTCAGAGATTAGAGCATCCCAAGGAAGCTAAGCCAATCTCTCTGATTGGCTTAGCTTGGGTCATGTGCCTGGACCCCAGTGATGTGATTGGTGCCACTTGGTCACCTGAGCACAGTTAGGCTAAAGGACAGCTGACTGTGATTGGCTGCTCCTGAAATCATAGAGATCAGTTTCCCAAAAGGATGGCCCTGCCCTTCAGGGGAGACCTAGTGGAATACCCATTCCACACTGCCTGTGGACGCACCATGGTGTTGTACTGCATAGCAGCCTGGGGTGAAGACAGCCACCATCTGAGAACATCAGGAAGAGCCCCGAGAAGCTGGCAGCCATGGTAAAGATCCACGTAGCGCCTGGCTCCAACCACACAGAGGCCCATGGGAGGAGCAGGGAGCCCGTGGAGCCACACAGGATGCTCGCACTCCGGGGCTCTGACCCTTCCTGGGGGAGTTTATGTTTGTGAAACACATGTGAAAAAGGAAGGAAGAGAAAACTGCTTTAGCACACTGTAGAATAAATGGACGCTGTCCTCCTCAGCTGGATCTGAAGACACTGAGAAATGAAGCTGGTTACCGTTAGGCCCCTCCCCCATTAGGAAGGCCAGGGTTTGAATTCAAGTTCTGCCATTCATTCATTTAAAAGTACTTATCGGCACCTACCGTGTGTCTGGCACTGAGAAGACACAGAGTGAGATAGCCAGGTTCTTGCCTTTAAGTTGAGACGGTCTAGCCAGGGAAATGGATTTTAAACAAATCAAGGCACTGCTAATGTGTAATCATGGAATGAAACTGATGTTATAAAGAAAACAATGGGCCTGGCGGAGTGGCTCTAAGTGGTAAGAGCACCTGCTTGGCAAACATGAGGCCCTAAGTTCAAACCCTAGTACCACCAAAAAAAAAAAAAGAAAGAAAAGAAGAGAAAACAAGGGTAGGGCTGGGAGCATGACTCAAGTGGTACAGTGCCTAGCAAGCAAAAGACTCTGAGTTCAAAATCCAGTAATACCACAAAGGAAAGAAGGGAGGGAGGAAAGAGAGAAGTTGGTGGCAGCTTGAAGAGAGCCAGAAAATTCGCTACTGAAACCATTAGGCCAAGAATCACAAATGAGCCCAGTGAGCAGGACGTGCTTGCAGAGAGAACAGTGTTGTGTGGCCGACTGTTCCCTCCTCTCACTGTGAGGAACAGAAAAAGGAGGCCCGAAGGGTCTGCATTCAAATGGGAAAGCGAGAGCAGAAGCCACCATGAGACTCGGTCATGTCAAGGAGCAGGGCAGAAGCAGAACCAGAACCAGAAAGACAGGAGGCTCTGCCTGCACCAAGTTTCACTGTGCTTGAACTGGGGTGTCCCTGGGGCTGGAATGCCAAATGAAGGACAGAAGTGCCACAGAACTCGTTTATAATTGACTCAAGGACACACAGCTGGTTTGGTCTGCCCCCCACATGCCTCCCTCTGTCCAAAGCAGGGCTATAGGAGCAGGCATGGGACCCTGCCTGAGCCCATTACTGTTCTAGCTCCCTCCATGGTGATTGGTGCCAGGATGCACACGTGCCTCAGGAAAAGCCAATCAGAATCTTGGCTGCAATTTGATGTATGGTGCCAGGAGAGAGAAGGTGTCTCTTCCTGTAGAACTGAGAGCTGCCTGTGGTCCTCTTTCCCACGGTGTACAGACACCCTGTCTGAGGCAAGAATGGGACTGGAGCCAACATTGAAAGAGAAGCACAGGCAGATGCTCAGAGACAGATGTCACAGGAATCCTTGATCCAGCTACTCCTGAAGACAGAAATGCTTCTGGGATATTTTAGGCCCATAAGACGACAAATACCTTTTATTTTTCCTAAGTGACTCTGAATTTGGTTTCCATCATTTGAAACCCAGATGTATATCAGAGTTCAGAATTTTCCAGATTGCAGGAAGATAGTACATTGCACATACATACATATACAGTGATGACACCTGGGAAGTGTGAGGAAATACCCAGGATCCAGCAAGGTGACTTTCGCAGAGCACCACGAGAGCACTGCTGTGGCAGGGATGAGGGAACGCTGGGAAGCAGTCTCACGCTCGGCTCTGCTGTCCAGTTAGTTTGCACCAAACATAAGAAAAACACTGGACTGGGGGCGTGGCTGGAGTGATAGAGCATCTGCCTAGCAAACACAAGGCCCTGAGTTCAAACCTCAGTACCACCAAAAAGAAAAAAGAAAGAAAGACACTTTCCATTTTCATAGATTTACATCTGTGGCTGAAGAATGGTGGACCTGAGATACAGCAGAGGGCCATCCGACTAACACTACTAAGCCCTAACGTGAACCAGGTGCTGTGCCTGCTGTGGCTTTCCACGAAAGCCTTCTGAGCCTTTGCTATTTACTCACTAGTTCCAAGATCAAGTGACTTTGCCAAGGTCACTCAGCCCCAAGAACCAACTGTAGCAGCCAAAACTAAGTGTGACACCAAAGCCTATACTGTTCTGCCACCTCAGTGGTTCAAAAAAATTTTAGTCTGCCATGAATTTTTCACTAGTATGTCACAAAATGAAAAATAAATAGACTGGAAGACTTTCCAATAAAGAACATTTAAATGAACCACTTTAATTTTGAGATTTTTTTAAGCAGACTCTTAAAAATGCCCTCTCACAGCAAAATAACTTTGGCCAAACGTCAGCTCTAAGGAGCCTGTCAAATCCAAAATGGGCAGGACCTGGATTCCAAGGGCTGCCACAGCTCCTCACTATAGGGATGCAGGTCCTCGTGGAAACCACAGGCAAAGCCTTTGCTTGGCTCTGCCGCCCAGGGTCCCCACGCAGAGGCTGACGGGGAAACACAGCATTTGCACTTAAGCCCCAGCTGCCTGCTACAGTGGCTCCCTTGCAGGCTGCTTTCTCTCTTTTGGGGACATCTGTCACATTCACACTGTGTCTGTCACCAGGAGCAGTTGCTGATTGGTTCCAGGGGAGTGAGCTCTGCTGTCCCCTTTGCACACTTGTTGCTACTTTGGGACTGGGCTTACTGTGGTCTGCCCTACTCTATCCCCAGAATTGTCCCCATCTTTTCAGAGTCGTCCTTAAGATGACTCCAGCTCACAGCCTGATAGGGGAGGGCAAAAAGCCAACTCGAGCCTCTTATGCCAGGATTGTCTTCATAACAGAAAGCTCGCAAGTCACCTAGGAGTCTGTTTTTGGTCTCTTCCTGCAGAGAATTCTCTAAAATAAAGGTTTAATCAAAACCACAGTGAGGTACGAACCCACATCACCACAATGGTTGACGGGAAGAACTGACATCATCTCGTGTACGTCAGCAGGAGGAGCAACGGGAATGCTGGTGCACTGGGGGTGTGGGGTGGGGCACCGGGTTGCTTGTTGCTTCCACTTTGGAAAGCTGTTCTTCAGCTTCCATTCAGTGAGACACGTATGTACTGCTGACCCAGAAAGTCCACAATTCCAGAAAGGAGCATTTACGTCTCCCAAACAGCATATGCAAAAATACCAAGGGTGGTTTTGTTCATCCTAGCCCAGTGTTCTGTCTACCAACAGTAACGATCCTGCCAGCACACGACACACACTACCCAGCAGAGAGACAAGGAGCACACGGACACACCGGGGAGCCTCACAGACACAGCACTGGGAACAAGAAGGCAGACCTCAAGGCGTAAGCTCACGGGGCTCTACTTGTGACTGGGCCCCGGGTGCTTGGGTAGGTTGTCAAATATTGCTCTGTGTGCGTCTGTGAGGATGTGTTTAGATGCACTTAGCAATGAAATTGGTGCGTTTGGAGGACAGCAGATTGCCCTTTATGATGTAGGTGGGCCTCGCTCGCACACTTGAAGACTTGGCTGGAAGGGAAGATTGACTTCCTCCGAGCACAGGGGAATTCTGCAAGGCTTTGGGCTTACACTACAGCATCGGCTTCCAGCCTACCCTGCAGATTTTGGACTTGCCAGCCTCCATTATCCATTAGAACTGATTCCTCAAAACACACACACACACACATACACACACACACACACACACACACACACACACACACTATTCGTTCTGTGGGCAACACTCCACAGGTGCCAAAGTTAGTCCAGGACAACAGAGGTTAGAGCAGTGGTGACCTTTGGTGGGGTGTTGGATGGAGCAGAGGGGAAGACTGGCCAACTTCATAGGGATGACCTGGGCAAAATTCATCGAGCTGCAAACTTCATTTTTCTGTATCCCGACAGGCAAAGTGTGCCCAAAGCAAAGACACTGAATATGTCAGTTCCCCCAGCTCCATCCACACAGGGACCTTTCTCTGCATCCGAGAGGAGGGCCCTGGCTGGGAGATACCAGCCTCCAGCTTATGGACAGAGTTGCCTAACTCAGAACTCATTCATTCAGTCAGCACTCCCAGATCTCCACTCAGCACTGATGGCTGGGAGCTTACTCTCCATCAGAGGTGGATGGGCTCTGAGTTGGAAATGCGCCATTCCAACTCTGACAAGTGCTGCACGGGGAGCAAATAGGCTCCTTGAAGAGGGGATGGCACGTGCAAAGTCCCTGTGGCAGAGAGGCCAGAGTGACTGGAGGAAAGCTGTGTGGAGGTAGAGAGGTCTGGAAGAGCCAGACCACATCAACACACAGGCCTGGAAACCGGGATGAAACTCTGGATCTGGTTCTCAACTTGGAAGGGAGGGGGAGAAGGAGGGTTGGAGAGGGGTGACCATCCTAGACACCATTCAGCAATGTCTGCAGACGTTTTTCATTATCCCAACCAGGCACTTTGTGAGTGTCACCTCATTCAGCCCCCACGAGCTGATGAAAGGAGTGAGCTCAAGGGTGGGAGGGGACAAGTCGTTCACTTACCATTGTTCAGCAGGAAAGCCATGGGAGTGAGGTTGCAGCCTAGGCCCGTGGGTTCAGAGTCCCTGTGATGCTTCTGCAGATGGCAGCTCCTTCCTGGCGTATGGCAGGGACAGGCTCCCACAACGTCAGGCCACAGCACCATCCTTCCTGCACACCAAGGGCTGGTTCTTGCTGACATTGTGCCCCCCTGCTGCCACCTGTTTGGACACTGACTTTCTCTACCATGAATGACAGGCGATGACACACTGATCACGTGTTCCTCCTAGGATGGCTCCGGAAAGGAACCAGGTGTGAGACCACTCCCTGGTCACTTAGTGCTGCCTTTCATCCTGTCGATACTGTCAACACACTGCCATCAGCTCAGTTTCTGCAGGCACAAAAGAGGGCCCTCGCGAGATGCCTTCAGGAATCTCTTCTTCCCTCTGTCCCTCCCTCTTTTTTATTCTCGCCCACTCTCTTTTGTTCACATTCTCTTTCCATCTGTCCATTCCTATACACGTTCAGTTGACTGTCAAGTACACACCTTTCACGTATTAATCTCTCTAAAATCAGAATGTGACTTACAGCCAAAGGCATGTCATAGCTTAACTGGCAGGCGGGCTTTCTCTTTGTTGTGTTAGTCAGAGTTCTCCAGAGAAACAGCCAGTAGGATTATAGGAATGGATCACGATTATGAAGATGAGAAGGTCCACGGCTCTCCTTCTGGAAGCCACCTATGGAAACTAATGGCGTGACTCAGTCTGAGTCCAAAGGCCCAGGAACCAGAGCTCCCTTGTCCCACTAGTTCAAGAAGAGAGAGAGCTGGGCACCTGTGGTTCACACCTATAATCCTAGCTACTCAGGAGGCAGAAATCAGGAGGATCCAAGTTCAAGGCCAGCCCAGGCAAATAGTTCGGGAGACCCTATTTTGAAAGCTATCCAACACAAAACAAGGATGGTGGAGTGGTTCATGTGGTAGAGCACCTGCCTCGCAAGAGTGAGGCCCTGAGTTCAAACCCCAGTGCGAAGAAGGAGGGGAAGGAGAAGAAGAAATGAATGAATGAATGAATGAATCGAAACCACAGACAGGATGATGTCTGCCCACACTGAGGAAAGTGGGTGTTCTCCACTCAGTCCACTGATCTCATCCAGAAACTCTCTTACAGACACAGCCAAAAGTAATATTTCACCAGCTATGTGGGCATTGCTTAGCACAGTACAATTGACACAGAAGAGCTGGGCACCAGCCACCGGCCACTCACGCCTGTAATCCTAGCTACTTGGGAGGCTGAGATCAGGAAGATCAAAGCTCAAAGCCAGCCTGGACAAATAGTTCTTGAGACCCCCATCTCCAAAATAACCAGAGCAAAATGGACTGGAGTTGTGGCTGAAGTGGTGGAGCACCTGCTTTGCAAGCAGTAAGCCCTGAGTTCAAACCCCTGTGCCCCCTAAAACCAAAGCAAAAACAAAAAAACCCTTAGGCATAGGAAATGCTCATTGACTGTAGCAAAGTAAGTGGGCTGGAAGACATGAGAGAGGGAAGCAGCTGGATGCCGCTGATCAGGGCAGACCACTAGCTCAGTGGAGCACTTCAGCTTTTCCTGTGGTGACCGTGGCACTAAGTGACAAACTAAGCCTCTTTTGCTTGCTTTCTTGCTTGCTTTCCAGGGAACCCTGTTTCCAAAGGAGCCATTTATACTGGCCTGTTCCCTCCAGCCCAGCACATGACCTCTGCCCAGCCTGGCAGCCTCAGACAAGAAGCTGACAGATGGCTTTGTCAGCCTGACCCCCATGCACAGGGCTCCGGCCCAAGCAGCTTTTTGGCAGCCTGCTCCTCACCCTGCACAGCACGGTTACAGGCTGGGAAGGGACACGGCCTCAGCTGCATTGCAGGCAATGTCCCTCCAGTCTGTGTGTGGCTCTGGTGTGTGATGTTTGTGCACACGTGCAGGGACGCGCGTGGGGGCGGGGCACGTGCACGCATGCGCACTCAGGCTGCTCTCTCAGCTGCTTCCAGTTCAGATGCTTGCTGCTTTGCCCAATCCAGGTGACGTCGCTGACCCATTCTCCCCTCAGTGTTCCCAACACTCCAGGGAGAAGACTGTGGATGTTATTATCCTCATTTACAAGAAAAGGAATTAAGACTGTGACCATCCTCCGGTCACACACGAGACCTGCTGGAACGCACCCTGCACCCCATCTTCTGGCTCCTGGACCTGAGATCTTTCCATAGAAAATTGTCAGACTTACTCAGATCAAGAAGCCACACACTCACATATCTCCACCCTTAATAGCCCTCAACTCCATTTTGTGCAAAAGGAGCTCAGAGAGGTTAGGCGGCATGCTTGAGGTCACACAGCTGCTGGAGTGCACTCTGTGGTTTCAGATCTGCCCTCTGAGACTTCAGTGCTCAGTTCACATAGCTACTGGGAGGGGGACACAAACAGCTTACAGTCGTTAGCCCCGGAGGCTGCCTGTGAGGCAGTGTGTATCCTGTGGCTGGCAAATATGGCCTTTGCTTGCACTGGGGACATCTCTGAAGAGCCCAACGGCATGAACTGCAAGTTGAAGCCCAGCTCCTCCCTCTGCCCTGCCGGTGGCTCTCACCCTCTCGGGTAGGGTACGGCTGTATCCATGAACTCCCTGCAGAACCTCTGGCTCCTGGGCCTCACAGGGGCTCATCCCTCTCCCTGGAATTCCCTTCTGCACACAGGAAGTAAAAGCACGAGCTCCTACTTGAAAAATAAGCCCAGCAAAAAGAGCTGCGTGTGTGGCTCAAGTGGTGCAGCACCTGCCTCTCAAGTGTAAAGTTCTGAGTTCAAATCCCAGTGCCACAAGGAAAAAAAATTTACTTTCTAGCAAATTTTAAAATCATTTCCAAATTGCAGCAGAAATTAAGACCCACGTGTCTTCTCTCCGAGATGTAAAACAGCAGAGACACCTCAGTGCATCACTGCTGCAGAAAGAACAAGGGGCTGGGGCTGCTCCAGAGCCACAGCCTCTGGTGGCTTTGGCTGTGTGCTCCAAGCACTGGCAGGTGGACCTCAGACAATGAGACCGGATCCGGGGAGGAACACGGGGATTCCTTTGCCTTCCCCAGGAGGTGTCAGCAGACTTCTGTAAAGGGTACGAGGCAACACCTTTTCTGGTACAGCTGTTCAGCTCTGCCACGAAGCCTGGCAGGGACCATAAACCAGATGTGAGTGGACATTTGTTGTTTCAATAAAACTTTATTTCCAAAAGCAAGCTGCTGGATTTCATTGTTTACCAGTCCTTGCCCTGGGTGAGGCAAGACTAAGAAGTACAAGCTTAGAAAGACCTGCCACAGTCATGGTGGTGCACCCCTATAATCCCAGCTCCCTGGAGGTAGAGGCAGAAGCATACACTGGATCCCAACCTGAGCTGCATAGTGAGACCCTGCCTCAAGAAAGAAAAGAAGAAGAAGGGGCAGGAGGGAGCAAGGAGACAGGATGCAAAGGCCGGATTCTCTGTCACTGCAGTGACCAATGTCCCAGTTTGCATGGGACAGTCCCTGGTTAATACCTGTTGTTCCAACACAGTAAAGTGCCCAGTGTCACTCCAGAAACATCCTAGTGTTGATGACAAAAGAGTTGCCCACACTCTCCAGCCTCCTAGGCCAGATATTTCTTTTTTTTTTTTCTTTTTTCATTTTTCTTTTATTATTCATATGTGCATACAAGGCTTGGTTCATTTCTCCCCCCCTGCCCCCACCCCTCCCTTACCACCCACTCCACCCCCTCCCTCTCCCCCCCACCCCCTCAATACCCAGCAGAAACTATTTTGCCCTTATCTCTAATTTTGTTGTAGAGAGAGTATAAGCAATAATAGGAAGGAACAAGGGTTTTTGCTGGTTGAGATAAGGATAGCTATACAGGGCATTGACTCACATTGATTTCCTGTGCGTGTGTGTTACCTTCTAGGTTAATTCTTTTTGATCTAACCTTTTCTCTAGTTCCTGGTCCCCTTCTCCTATTGGCCTCAGTTGCTTTAAGGTATCTGCTTTAGTTTCTCTGCGTTAAGGGCAACAAATGCTAGCTAGTTTTTTAGGTGTCTTACCTATCCTCACCCCTTCCTTGTGTGCTCTCGCTTTTATCATGTGCTCAAAGTCCAATCCCATTGTTGTGTTTGCCCTTGATCTAATGTCCACATCTGAGGGAGAACATACGATTTTTGGTTTTTTGAGCCAGGCTAACCTCACTCAGAATGATATTCTCCAATTCCATCCATTTACCAGCGAATGACAACACTTCGTTCTTCTTCATGGCTGCATAAAATTCCATTGTGTATAGATACCACATTTTGTTAATCCATTCGTCAGTGCTGGGGCATCTTGGCTGTTTCCATAACTTGGCTATTGTGAATAGTGCCCGCAATAAACATGGATGTGCAGGTGCCTCTGGAGTAACAGTCTTTTGGGTATATCCCCAAGAGTGGTATTGCTGGATCAAATGGTAGATCGATGTCCAGCTTTTTAAGTAGCCTCCAAATTTTTTTCCAGAGTGGTTGTACTAGTCTACATTCCCACCAACAGTGTAAGAGGGTTCCTTTTTCCCCGCATCCTCGCCAACACCTGTTGTTGGTGGTGTTGCTGATGATGGCTATTCTAACAGGGGTGAGGTGGAATCTTAGTGTGGTTTTAATTTGCATTTCCTTTATTGCTAGAGATGGTGAGCATTTTTTCATGTGTTTTCTGGCCATTTGAATTTCTTCTTTTGAGAAAGTTCTGTTTAGTTCACTTGTCCATTTCTTTATTGGTTCATTAGTTTTGGGAGAATATAGTTTTTTAAGTTCCCTGTATATTCTGGTTATCAGTCCTTTGTCTGATGTGTAGTTGGCAAATATTTTCTCCCACTCTGTGGGTGTTCTCTTCAGTTTAGAGACCATTTCTTTTGATGAACAGAAGCTTTTTAGTTTTATGAGGTCCCATTTATCTATGTTATCTCTTAGTTGCTGTGCTGCTGGGGTTTCATTGAGAAAGTTCTTACCTATACCTACTAACTCCAGAGTATTTCCTACTCTTTCTTGTATCAACTTTAGAGTTTGTGGTCTGATATTAAGATCCTTGATCCATTTTGAGTTAATCTTGGTATAGGGTGATATACATGGATCTAGTTTCAGTTTTTTGCAGACTGCTAACCAGTTTTCCCAGCAGTTTTTGTTGAAGAGGCTGCTATTTCTCCATCGTATGTTTTTAGCTCCTTTGTCAAAGATAAGTTGCTTATAGTTGTGTGGCTTCATATCTGGATCCTCTATTCTGTTCCACTGGTCTTCATGTCTGTTTTTGTGCCAGTACCATGCTGTTTTTATCGTTATTGCTTTGTAATACAGTTTGAAGTCAGGTATTGTGATACCTCCTGCATTGTTCTTTTGACTGAGTATTGCCTTAGCTATTCGTGGCCTCTTGTGTTTCCATATAAATTTAACAGTAGATTTTTCAATCTCTTTAATGAATGTCATTGGAATTTTGATGGGAATTGCATTAAACATGTAGATTACTTTGGGGAGTATCGACATTTTTACTATGTTGATTCTACCAATCCATGAGCATGGGAGATCTCTCCACTTTCTATAGTCTTCCTCAATCTCTTTCTTCAGAAGTGTATAGTTTTCCTTGTAGAGGTCTTTCACATCTTTTGTTAGGTTTACACCTAGGTATTTGATTTTGTTTGAGGCTATTGTAAATGGAATTGTTTTCATACATTCTTTTTCAGTTTGCTCATTGTTAGTGTATAGAAATGCTAATGATTTTTCTATGTTGATTTTATATCCTGCTACCTTGCTATAGCTATTGATGATGTCTAGAAGCTTCTGAGTAGAGGTTTTTGGGTCTTTAAGGTATAGGATCATTTCGTCTGCAAATAGGAATATTTTGACAGTTTCTTTACCTATTTGTATTCCTTTTATTTCTTCTTCTTGCCTAATTGCTCTGGCTAGGAATTCCAGTACTATGTTGAATAGGAGTGGAGATAGTGGGCATCCTTGTGTGGTTCCTGATTTTAGAGGGAATGGTTTTAATTTTTCTCCATTAAGTATAATGCTGGCTGTAGGTTTGTCATATATAGCTTTTATAATGTTGAGGAACTTTCCTTCTATTCCTAGTTTTCTTAGAGCTTTTATCATGAAATGATGTTGGATCTTATCAAAGGCTTTTTCTGCATCTATTGAGATGATCAAGTGGTTTTTGTCTTTGCTTCTGTTAATGTGGTTTATTACGTTTATTGATTTTTGTATGTTGAACCACCCCTGCATCCCTGGGATGAAGCCTACTTGGTCGTGGTGAATAATCTTTTTGATGTGTTGCTGAATTCGGTTTGCCATTATTTTGTTGAGGATTTTTGCATCAATGTTCATTAAGGAGATTTAGGCCAGATATTTCTGCTTCCAAAATGACATTATCCTTCTTTCTTACCAATTAATGAAAGTATAGATATTAGCACTTGGAACTTATAAAGAAAATCCATACAAATGATGAAAGAGAGCAAGAACAGCCTTGAATCATGTGGGCAGAGGAAATGCTTAGCTACTGTGAGCTGACGGACATTTGCCTGGCTTCCCAAGTACAGAGATGGTCAGATTACTCAAGACCACTGACCCGCTCAGAGCTTCTGCACAGAGCGAGAACCGGCCCCTCGGGGTGAAGCGCTCACACAGAGTGTGGGCTCCGGGTGCTCAGTTTGGGAACAGAGCCAGCTGACTCCATCCTTGGCCAGCATTGAGGGCAGCAGGCCCGGGCCAGCTTGGATGGGGCCTTCGGACAGGTCCTGCTCATGGGCACGAGGAGGCTGCGGTTGCCAGGGCCGCCTGGCAGAGACCTAGGCTGACGGCCCCTTCCTCCCTCCCTCCCAGCTGCCCAGGCAGGTTGAGGCCTGGTCAAGGAGTTCTTTTTGTGTTGGAACAGAACAATCAATTGGTCCTAAGGAAAGGAAACCCTTTCACAGCAGCATTAAGTACCCTGGGGGCTTTGGGGTGGCAGAGAGCTGCACCCCAGAAGCTAGAAAAGCAAAAGCCTGAGAACCCCTTCAGGACCCAGAGCTGGCAGACTCTCGAAGCCACTCCTCCGCAGCCCTTCCCAGGCTCCCTGCACTCCGAGCTCTCCTCCACAGGATCCTGTCTGTTTGTTCACAGTTGAAGGGAGACTAAAATGCTGATTGCAACCAGCTTTGATGGTCACACCTGTAATCCCAGCACTCAGGAGGCAAAGGCAGGAGGGGCTCCAGTGCAAGGTCAGCCTGGGCTACAATAAATAAATAAATAATCAGATATACAAATAAAATGCTGACCGATGCCCTGAGCATATGTGGTTGTTTCCCTTGGGCAAAAACTGGGAAGAGAGATGATAGATCTGAGAGATGTCAAAGAGATTCAAAGCCGTGCATGGTGGCCATGCCTGTAATCTCAGCACTTGGGAGGCTGTAAACTCACACAGTACTTGCTTGGACCCCTTGTTTCTGTTCCTAGATTATTATGGGTATATATTCATCAGCATTGTAAAAGTAGACATGCATGATACAATGTGGTATTTTATATTAAGAGCCTTAATATATAAAAAGCTCTAACAAACAAATGATACAATTCTTTAAAAAAAAAAGTAAAGAGAGGGCACCAGTGGCTCATGTCTGTAATCCCATCTACTCAGGAGGCAGCAATCAGGAGGATCACAGTTCGAGGCCAGCCCAGGCAAATAGTTCTTGAGACCCGATCTCAAAAATACCCAACACAGAAAAGGGCTGATAGAGTGGTTCAAGCAGTAGAGCACCTGCCTAGCAAGCGTGAGGCCCTGAGTTCAAGCCCCAGTGTCTCTAAAAATAATAATAACAGTGCAGTGTGCTGTGTCCTGACTCCAACTGCTAAACCCCTTAAAGGTAGAAACATGTCCCCCCTTCTGGGCCTTTGTACAATTCCCCCAGAGGCCTGACCTTCCCAACACCAAACCCATGTCGAACCCAGAGCCGGCCTGACCCCCACTGCTCATGCCCAGGTCTCTGCACTGCCCAGGAATGAAAGCTGCAGCTGAAGTGCAAACCCTGGGGCGCCCCCAGCCCCACTGTCCCTGCTGCCTGGGCTCACACAGCGTTCCTGCCACATGCCCATGCTTGAGAAAGACCAGATCAGGGAGCCCCCATTCAGAGCAGGCGGGTTGCCTTGCAGGGGGTCTGCGCCCCTGCAGACAGAGTTCTCCTACAGGGTGGGGGCAGGAATAGCAGAGCTTGCCCAGCATGTGTGAGACCCTGGGTTTTATCCCAGCCCCACAAAAAAAAAAAAAAAAAAGAAGAAAGAACAAGAAAAGGCGGAAAACAAAAGAAAAAAGAAAGAAGAAGAAAAAAGAAACAAAAAAAACCACTTGTTTTCCCAAATACCCCCAAGGATAATTCACGCCTCTCAACCCTGCTGGGCCCCTGGACACAGCAGGGCACAGTGTGAAAAGCCTCCATGCCCAGAAGCAACTTGTCCTGGGTGGAGGGTGACAGTTCTGTCCCCTAAGTTTATGGGGAAGAGTTAGGTAAGAAAATGTGTGCCCAGGTCTTAGCCCCATGCCTGGGGTGCGGCACCAGATCTACAGCCACCATCCCTCTCCTGCCCCCCTTCTTCTCCCTCCCTCTTTTTCCTCCTCCTCCCCATTCCTGTCCCTGCTTTTTCCCCCTCTAGCCCTCCTCCCTCTTCTCCAGCAACACCACACCATCCCCAATTCAGGGCTGGGCCTGGATCCCTTTTCCCAGCTCTGTGGTCACAGCTCAGGGCACGAAGCAGCCTCAAGTCCTCAGAACACCTGGCGTGCCGTTAAGCCCCATTTGTCAGGACCTGAACAAGGATGTTTTCAGCATTTGCTTGGGTTTGTTAATATTTTTAAGGAGTCCACAATAATCCCACAAAACCAGCCGCGTTGGCAGCTCCAATGTAGACAACAAGCTTCCCTCTTCCTTATGGGCTTACTGTGAGCCTGGGCTGCTCACTGCGGAGGGCAGGAACTGGTCACAACTGTCCCACAAGCCATCCACTTCACCACGCACCATCTGCTGGGGGAGTCTAGCCGTCCAGCCCACTGCATGGTGCTGTGGTTGAGTGTGTCCTCAGGATGCTGCTGGCTGTCCCCTTTCACTGCCAGTCACCTGGTCATGGGGCCACATTGCCCTACTTCCCTCCATTGCTCTGATGGCAGGACCTTTCATCTCGTGTAGCTGCTCGCTGGGGGAAGCAAGGAAGGACTCGCTCACAGTTCTGGAAATCAGAGTCCAAAATCAAGTGGTAGAGCGCCTGCATCGCAAACGTGAGGCCCTGAGTTCAAACTCCAGGGCCACAGTAAGTAAATAAATAAATAAAACAAGACAAAATCAAGGTGTCCACAGCGCTGTGCTCCTCCCGAGATGGACGGGGGAGGTCCCCTTCTTACCCTTTCCAGCTTCTGGGATCTCCGAGTGCTCTTGTCTTATGGGGGTGTCACTCCAACTCTACCCCTGTGACACCACTGCCTGTCCTCTTCCTGTGCCTGAGTCTTCCATCTACCTCTTATGAAGACACTGGTCATTGGATTTAGGGCCCAGCTAGTCATGCAGGACAATTTCATCTTGAGACCCCAATATAAATATAACACACAGTGTCACATTCATGGACGCCGGGTATTAGTGACAATGGGAGTTAGGCTGAGAATCAGGAAACCAGATGGCAGAGAACAATGGATTTTTTTTTTTTTTTTTTTTTGGTGTTAGCGGACTTTGAACTCAAGGCCTCATGCTTTCTAGGCAGGCACCCTACCACTCGAGCCAAGTCCCTGTGAGAACGATGGCTTGAGCGTTGACTTGAAAACCCATCCAACCACTGACGTTGACAGAATGAGTCGTGACATGCGGCTGGGTCTTGTTGATCTGCAGCCCATGGGAAATGAAGGACCCTGGTCTGACCATTCAAGGCCAAAAAAACTTCCCTGCCCAATGTGTGGGAGGATTTACTGACACATGACCCAGTGTCCAGGAAGGATCACCCCCAGTAAAACGTTGAGGTCCTGGGGCCCTGAGAGCAGCCACTTTTTGAGTTTGCCAGCTCTCTTGTCGCTGGAGTGTACTTTCACTTTGCTTTGCACCAATAAACATGCACAGGCTGGAGGAATGGCTCAAGTGGTAGAGTGCCTGTCTAGAAAGTGGGAGACCCTGAGTTCAAATCCCAGTACTGCCAAAAAAAAAAAAAAAACCCACAAAACACAAAATTAATAATAAGACCTGCACCAGCTGAACGTCCTCTGTGTCATCCTTGAATTCTTTCTCTAACAAGACCAAGAAACTTCTGGCCCCAGACTCAGTGACCTGGATCTGGTAACATTAGCATATGAATATCTGGGGGTACATAATTCAATGCACCGTGACATGCCTCAGTGGCTCTCACCTGGGCGAATTGCTATGAAGTTGCTGAGTGCCAGCCATCACTCTCTGATTCCATTCTTCTGATTACGTTGCTTGTTGTCCTCAGGAAGGAAGACCTGTCCTTCCCCTCATTGCCTGTTATTTACTCCAGTAGAGACACAGATCTTTACTTCACTCAGTAGCCTATCACTCTTCGCCTCCATTATTTACTGTGAGGTCAGATTTCTCCCAGACTCGGGACACTTTGAACCACAGTCGTCCACAGCCCCAGAAGGAGGGTCCCTCCGTGACAGGAGTGGGAAACACAAGAATCTCATTTACCCTTCAGAAAATCTGCTTCCCCCTGAGGTTTGGGGGGCTCCTGCATCAGGGTCTGTCCTTCCGTCCGAACTGCCTAACAGGCCCTTAAGTGGTCTCGGCCCACTTTCTGCTGGTGAGTGGGTGGTGGTCTGAGAACCTCCCCCCACACCCGAGCCCTAAAGAAGCTGCTCACAGGATTAAAACCAAGCTCAGACCCCGGCGTGCCAGGCGCTGCCTGATCCACCTCTGCCCACTGTCAAGCCTCATCCCCACCACGGGCTCCATGTGCCACCAAGCCGGTCACCTGTCTTGTCCACTTCTCACACCAACCAGGGCCAGTTCTCTCCTCAGCACCTTCCCACATGCTGTTCCCTGAGCCAGCAATGCTCTTCCCCACCCTGCCACTGCAGGTCCTTGACATCCCTCAAGTGTGCACTCAGAAGTGTGGCTCACGGTGCCCATCCAACCTCCTGTTTTCTCCTCAGAATGGCTGAGGGAGGACTTTCATGTCTTCTGTGTCCCTGCCCTGCCCTGATCTCAGGAGGGCTCTCTGAAGGGTGAGGTGCATGCAGCTCACCCCCCTGCAGGCCTCAGTGGTAGCTGAGGATCCCCAGGGAGGTACTGCTTGGCACAGGCACACTGTAATTGTAATGGTTCCCACTCACCACTCATGATCCCATCTGTGAAATGGGATCAGGATAACATTCCCTGTGGGAATTCTATGGCAGCAGGGGAGAAAGTCAAAGGGCATGAGTGCAAGCAACACTCAGCAATTCATGACTGGTGTCATTGATGACAGGAATCAGGTCTATTTATTCTCTATTTATTCAGCACCTACTAGGTGAGCTGGCACTTAGTAGTGATCAATGAAAACCTTACAAATGAGCCAGTGCTGGTGGCTCAGCCTGTAATCCTAGCTACTCAGTGTCCCAGTACCACATGGGACAAATACAGAGATGCCCAAAGACTTCAGGGTCCCAGGGAAGGCAATATTTTCTTGTGGGGGACCAGGGCTTGAACTCAAGACTTTGCACTTGCAAAGCAGACAGTAACATTTGAGCCACACCTCCAGTCCATTTTGCTCTGGTTATTTTTTTTATTTATTTATTTTGGTGGTACTAGAGTTCGAACTCAGGGTCTCACACTTGCTAGGCGGGCACTCTGCCACTTGAGCCACTCTGACAGCACTTTTTTATGTTGGGTTTTTTGGTTTTTTTTTTTTTTGCAGTACTGGGGTTGAACTCAAGGCCTACACCTTGAACCACTCCACCAGCCTTTTTTTGTGAAGGATTTTTTCTTTCTTTCTTTTTTTTTTTATTGAAACAATTATTTTATTGCTTGGGTACACAAGACAAATTTCTGCCACTAGGGCAGAGACTGTGGATGATTCATATTTCCAATTGGTGGGGAATACCCGCTTGGTCTTATAATATCGAGCCAACCAGTGAATTCGGCTCTCTATCAGAATCAGGTGGAACTTAGCATCTTTATCCTTTCTGTTCCTCTCAAGATGCTTTCGGACAGCAACTGCTTTCTTAATTAAATGGTAGAGATCCTCAGGAAGATCAGGAGCAAGTCCTTTGGACTTAAGGATTCTCAAGATTTTATTGCCTGTCACAAAACGTACTTGTGCAACTCCATGTGAGTCCCTCAGGATGACACCGATTTGCGAGGGAGTCAGGCCCTTCTTGGCCAGTTTGTAAATCTGCTCCTTCATGTCGTCAGATGTCAGCTTCAGCCAGGTGGGGACGCTCCAGCTATAGGGCAGAGCCGACTGGGACAGGCCCTTCCCGGGAGCTTGCATGCGACCCATGATGGCGGCGGTCTGGCAGCAAAAAAAGGTGTGAAGGGTTTTTTCAAGATAAGGTCTTGCTAACTATTTGCCTAGGCTGGCTTTGAATTGCAATCCTCCAGATTGACTAGGATTATAGATGTGAGCCACTGGTGCCCAGCTGTGCTGCATATTTTTAAAATTTTTTTTTATTATTTATATGTGCATACAATGCTTGGGTCATTTCTCCCCCATGCCCCCACCCCCTCCCTTACCACCCACTCCGCCCCTCCCTCTCCTCCCCTCACCCCCTCAATACCCAGCAGAAACTATTTTGCCCTTATTTCTAATTTTGTTGTAGAGAGAGTATAAGCAATAATAGGAAGGAACAAGGGGTTTTGCTGGTTGAGATAAGGATAGCTATACAGGGCATTGACTCACATTGATTTCCTGTGCGTGGGTGTTGCCTTCTAGGTTAATTCTTTTTGGTCTCACCTTTTCTCTAGTTCCTGGTCTCCTTCTCCTATTGGCCTCAGTTGCTTTTAAGGTATCTGCTTTAGTTTCTCTGCGTTAAGGGCAACAAATGCTAGCTAGTTTTTTAGGTGTCTTACCTATCCTCACCCCTCCCTTGTGTGCTCTCGCTTTTATCATGTGCTCAAAGTCCAATCCCCTTATTGTGTTTGCCCTTGATCTAATGTCCGCATATGAGGGAGAACATACAATTTTTGGTCTTTTGGGCCAGGCTAACCTCACTCAGAATGATGTTCTCCAATTCCATCCATTTACCAGCGAATGATAACATTTCATTCTTCTTCACGGCTGCATACAATTCCATTGTGTATAGATGCCACATTTTCTTAATCCATTCGTCAGTAGTGGGGCATCTTGGCTGTTTCCATAACTTGGCTATTGTGAATAGTGTGCTGCATATTTTTGAGATGGGGGTCTCAAGAACTATTTCCTAGGGCTGGTTTTGAACCACAGTCCTCCTAATCTCAGCCTCCCAAGTAGCTAGGGTTACAGATGTGAGCCACCAGTGCCAGGCCAAAGATTTCTTTATTGCAGAACCTATCAGAGTCTTAGAAAGGATTTCTTTTGGTGTGATGGGATAAAGTGTGGACAAGGGAGGGAGAGAAAAACATTTCCTTTTCCCCACACAGGAAATGGGAGCAAAGACTCAAAATTGTGCTCCCCATCTCCCCATCAGAGTCTTTGATGTGCCAATGAGGACTGTGAATCTCCAAAAGGGAGCTATGGGATCCCATAAGCCTTGTTCAAGGTCAGAACTGGTACCCACAAAAGGCCTTTCAGTCGCAGGCCTCTGCAGTATCATTCTATGGGAGGCTGCCACAGTTAGTTCGTATGGTCCCTGTTCTGAGCACTAGGCCTGTGTGTCTATGGACAGCACAGCAACCCTACTTCAGTGGGTGATGGACTGGAAATGCAGCCTCTGCACTGCTAAGCCAAATTACCTTTGTAAGGTCACTCCTCTCAGGTACACAGCAAGCACTCAGAAATTACTAAGCATGAGTTTCAGTAGAAGGACAAACCATCCCAGGCAGCTCATTCCTCTAAGCCTTGAAACATGGCCAGCTCTGGTTAAATAAAACGCTTAGTTCATATGTGGGAATATTACACAGCTACAAAGAAGATTAAGATTAAGGCGTTTCTTTGTAGATTGCAAGATCTTTAAGATATGCCCTTCAGCAAAAACAAAACAAAAGAAAATAAGCAAAAGCAAAGAGCGGAAGAGAACTGATGTACAGCGGGCTTCCCCCCTCAGCCCCCATGCTCTGGGTAGAGCACGAGCTCTTCCCGCAAGGGTCCCTTCTATATCAGGTCACCCAGCAGGATCAGAGCAGAAACCTTGGACCCTCCTGGACCATACAGTTCTCTAGCACTGTGCGTTTCTGTCCAGAAAAATCCCCTTGGCATGATCTTCACAATGCACCCTACCCTTACTAACTTCACCCCCACTTACTGTCATGCTAAGCAGAGGTGAATGCATTTCCAAGGGCTGCCACAGCAAATGATCACCTGCATGGTGCCTTCATCAACAGACTTTCCTCTCGGGGGTCTGGAGGCTGGAAGTCTGAGATGAAGGCGTGGGCCAGGCTGAGCTGTGCTCAGGGACAGTCCTTCCTGCCTCCTCCAACTTCCCAAGGAGCCACACTCCAGCCTCTCGTTCCATCTTCACATCGCCTGGTCAGTGGGCAGGTCTCCCTGTGTCTGCTTCTTTTCTTCCTTCCTTTCCTTTCTCTTTTTTTGTTCTTTTTTTATGGTACCAGGGCCTCATACTTGTTAAGCAATTGCTCTGCCATTTAAGCCACACTCCAGCCCGTCTATCCCTTTTATCTATCTATCTATTTATCTATCTATCTATCTATCTATCTTTTTTATTTGATGGCACTGGGGTTTGAACTCAGGGTTTCATGCTTGCAAGGTAGGCACTCTTACCTCTTGAGCCATTCTGTCAGCCCTTTATTTATTTATTTTATGTGTAGGGGACACAAGTTTGAATTCAGAGCTTCCCACTTGCAAAGCAGGTGCTCTACTGCTTGAGCCACTTCTGCACTGCATTTTGCTCTGGTTATTTTGGAGATGGGGGGTCTCATGAACTATTTGCCTGGGCTGGCCTTGAATGGAGATCCTCCTGATTTCAGCCTCCCAAGTAGCTGGGATTACAGGCTGAAGCAACTGGTGCCCAGCCATCTGTTCCTTTTTGTAAAGGTACCATCATAAGGATGGGCCCTTACCCAGGATGGTAACATCTTCAGTTCCTTAACTGACTCCATCTGCAAAGACCCTATGTCCAAATAGGGTCACACCCTGAGATTCCAGGTGTTCGGGAATCTCACCTAAACCCCTGGAGTCTGTTTACAAATAGCAACCAAAGTGGTCTTGTTGAGCATAAGTCAGTGCAAGTCCTCAAAGGCCTCCATACCCATTTGGAGCAAAGACAGAGTCCTTACAGAGGTCCCCAGACCCCACAGCCCTCCCCAGAGGAACACAGCCACAGTCCTCCCAGCTTTCCTCTGAACCATGGGCACCACTCCCCTCTGGGCCTTTGCACTTGCTGTGCTTCCTCCTACTTTATTTCCTCCAGAGCTCCCTCCCCACCTTCCCTCCTTTCACCTTCCCCAACATCAGAACAACCCATCTGACCCTTTTCATTTGTTTCCAAAGCTTCTTACTGATGTGTTCTAACAACCATTGTTTTTCCTCTTGGGTCCTCCCCAGCAGAATGCACCTCAGGAGGGCAAATCTCTGATGTGTCCCCAGCACCTAGAATGTATTGGGCATGCAACAGACATTCCTTTAAGTTCAAAGATGAGTTGAAGGGGGAGAGGGGGGTCAGGAGGGGGAAAAAGAAAAGATGAAGGAAAACAAGAATGAATTTGTGCTAAGTAATGAAATTGATGGTATGGGGGTGATCTAACCAATGTACAATTTAAGGCTTGGCATGATGAATTGCCCCTGTACAATGAACATATGCTAATTAAAATAAAAACTAAATAGATAAATGGAATTAATGGTATTCAGTAACCACAGCCTGAAGCCCCATCATTAAAGATGGCTGGGAAAAGGGGAGTGGCCCACCAACATTTGATTTTGTTTTAGTGTATTCCTTGCCATAGTGGGTTTTTTGTTTTTTGTTTTCGTTTTTTTTTTTTTTGAGGCACTGAGGTATGAACCCAGGACCTTACACTTGCTAGGCAGGTGCTCTACCCTTTGAGCCACTCTGCCAGCTTTTTTTTTTTTTTTAAATCTATCAGACTATCAAAATTGAGAATGCTGGTGGCCTGTAATCCTAGCTACTCAGGAGGCCGAGATAAGTAGGATCACAGTTCAAAACCAGCCAGGACAAAATAGTTCAAGAGATCCTATCTCGAAAAACCCATCACAAAAACGGGCTGGCAGAATGGCTCAAGGTGTAGGCCCTGAGTTCAAGCCCCAGCACCACAAAAAAAAAATTGAGAATACAAAATTATGCATATATTAATCTGCAACAGCTGTTGACCCAACCCTTGGGGGTACTGAAGAAAGCATTTCCAGGTCAATCTCTCTGTGGACCAATATGACAGTGGGATCCTCAGATGCCTTAAAAATGAGTCTCCCTCTTGGTTGGGCAGTTGCACCCTAAGATTCCCAACTTTGCCTTCAGTCTCTTGCTCACAGGGACCCAGCTGGATGCATCTCACTTTTGACAGTGTGAACAGCCCTAAGAGGTTGTGGTCCCCGACTTGGAATCACAAGGAGGCAGCCGGGACTCTTGATGACAGTAATTTCCTGAGGTTGGTTTGGAAGATTGAAGTGAAAGAACGGGTATAAAACATTTGGCCTGGACCCTGGCACATAATGGCTGCTCAATAAATTATTTGTTATTTTCTGTTAAATAACTCTCCATGACATGAAGCTCATTTACCATCTACACATTTTTTACCTCCACACCATTGGCTTAGCCAGTGACCTTGAATGTTACTCCCAGTGTTGACAGTCAATAAAGTTCTAGGGAGAGCCACCCTTGGGCTCATCCCTGTCCATCTCCTTGGCTCACATTTCCCTTTAGCCCCGCCCAGAGTATTGCTCACCCTGTCCCTGCCTTGGTGTTTCAGGCGCATCTGGAGGAAGCAGGCCTCAGAACCAATATGGAGCCCATCCTTGGCTGTGACCAGCCACAGGGACCCTGCTTAGATGACCTGGGTCTCCACTCAAAGGTGACTTCCATGGGACTTTCCTTCCCTGTGACTCTCTCCAAAGGTCTGTGTGCACACACTGGGTACATTACGGCTTTCCAACCTTGGTCTTAGTGGATATGGCTAAAACTAGACCAGGGCCTTCCAGACTTCCAGTCCCTCATCACTCCAAAGCTCCACCTGACTCAGCAACAGGTTCTGCCTTCCAAACACTTCCCAACCACTCCAACTCTTACTAGACCCATGGTGCCGGGATGGATGGTCTGTGCCTCACTGTTGGGCCACATGCCGAAGACCTCTTTGCCAAATAGGACTGAAGACTGGTAAGGAACCATCAGCATGAAACCAAGTGGAGAGGCTGGAGGCGTGGCTCAAATGGTAGAGTGCCTGCTTTGCAAGCATGAAGCCCTGAGTTCAAATCCCAGTTCTACAAGGAAGGAAGGAAGACCAAGTGGACGGAGGTTCCGAAGAACACACGTCACTGCATGTGTGCCTGTAGTATCTTTCTGCACACCTGTTGGTAATGAGACTAGTCTCTAGCCAGGGAAGCTGGGTGGCATGGGAGGGAGCTGGCCTCCTTCCCATACATCACTCTATATGTCATTTATGCTGTTTGAATTTCCTACTGTAAGCTCCAGTTTATACAGAATAACCACAGTAGTAGCAACAGGTGCTCGTGTCTTGACTTGACCTTGCTTGCTTCTCTGCACATCCCATCCTTGCATTGCCTTCTGAGAGCTGAGAGCTGAGCGCCATCTCTATATGAGCTCCGGTCCATGCCTGCCCCATCCTAGGAGCACAATGAATATCTGACGAATCAATGAAGACTGGGGACATTTTGGTGTTGCATCACCTTTCTCTTGCTGGAAGTCGGGGATCGCTAAGGCCTTACCCAGGAAATTAGGCACTTACCCCTGCATCCTATCATGTGCAGTCATCTGCCCAGCTTTTAGAGGGTTTAGAACACTGACCAGCAGCTGAGGCTCACTGCAGCCCAGTAGAGGCTGCTTTCACAGAAATCTGGAGAGGTGACCAGGGGCAGCTGATGCTAGAGAAAGTGGGCCTGGGACAGCCTGGAGCACTGGAGACTCCTGGCAAACTCTTGCCCCTGCCTGACCACAGATCCCCACCCCAACCCCCACAGAGGGGTCAAGGAGAAGAAAGAGGTAAACTGGCTGGACTGGGATGGAGACATGGGGGTTGCTGCTGTCATCATCTTGAAAGAACACTTCCCCACACAGACACATACACCTCCTACCCACCCCCGGCATGCCCCCCACCCTCCTGCAAAGGGCCTGGTCCCCTCCTGTGGGGACATGAAGAAGATAAATGACATGGAGGGGACCACACCACACCCTGCCTGGTGCCAGCTCAGTGCTCTGCAAACAGCAGGTGCTGAATTATTAATTCCTCTCTCTCAGGATTAGTAAGGTGCCTCATAAAGCCCAGGAAATCTGCAGCTGCCCTTTGGGCTGGGAGCTGCCTGCCCCACCCACTGACCTTGTCCGGGGTCACCAGCATCCTCTTCACCAGTAGCTACAGTTCATTCTGACATCCTGGTCACCTCCAGCTCGGAGTTGCTGCCCTCCCCTGCCTTCTCCCTCCCTTTCTTAGCCCCACAGTGATGTGACTGGAAGCCATCATTTTACAGAAAACTCTTAGAACACATGTAAATTTTCCAAGACCAGATCAATGCAGCTTGGAGAGCAGCCCTAAAGGCAGTGAAGGTTTTTGAGTGTGAGACTCACCTCTGACTGTCATTGATGCATTTTATTAATAATCAGTGGCCAGGGCAGTTGGAACACATCTTGCAGGCTGGGCAGCAAAGTCACAGGCAAGCAACTTAGTCACAAAGACCATGTAAAGGGGGAAAGTCCCCAGTCTCTAATTGCTGTGATGCACATAAGAGGAAGATTGGAGCCGGTGCCCAGTGCTCACGCCTGTAATACAAGCTACTCAGTAGGCAGAGATCAGGAGGATGGAGGTTTGAAGGCAGCTGGGGCAAATAGTTCTTGGGGTTCAAAGCCAGCCAGCACAAATAGTTCTTGAGACCCTATCTCAATCGGTAGAGAGCCTGCCTATCAAGTGTGAGGTTCTGAGTTCAAACTCCAGTACTGAAAAAACAAAGAGGATTGGTGTCCAAGAGAGGCTGGTGGTGGTGGAGAGATGGCAGGCAGTCCCTCAGTGCCAGGGGTCAGGAAGGTCTTCTTGAAAGAGAGGACATTTGTCTGAGGCACAAAATCCCAGGTGAAAAGAGCCCAGGAATGGAGGGAAGGCCAGCACAGCCATGAGAGAAAGAGGCCAGAGGTAACTCCTTCCTGGGTCTCTCAGGCCACGGTGGCGGAAGGGGTCAGATTTCATTCCACCTGCAATTTGGTTTTAAACAAAGCAAGTTTTAAGCGAGGAGTTGAAATGTAACTTAGCTTGTACGCATTTACCGCATTTACCGGTGCTGGGGATGGAAGCCAGGGACTTGAGTGTATAAAATGCATTCTGCCACTGAGCTGCAGTCCCAGCTGCTAACTTAGCTTTAAAAAGGTGATTCCAGCCACTGTGGAAGTAATAGGCTGGTTTAGCTGCATGGAAGTGCCTGCTGCATGACCAGTTAAGGTCACCCAAAGAGAAGGTGATGGCTAGGGAGCAGGGGAGGGAGAGAGCCGGGTGGGTTCCCTGTGTTGGTGAAGCTGCCAGGCCGGGTGAGAGACACTTTTAACACTTTGCAAGGAGCTGTAAACATACATATTGGCTTCTGGAATTTCGCAGTCTTCCTGGCTCCAGGGCATGACAGAGAGAGGGCCTCGCAAGACCTTATCTCAAAAAAATCCTTCACAGAAAGGACTGGTAGAGTGGCTCAAGGTGTAGGCCCTGAGTTCAAACCCCGGTACCGCTCCCCCACCACCACCAAAAAAAAAATAGACTGTGTGAGTTTTTTCATAGTGCAGCCTGAAGAGATCAGGAAAAAGCAAAGCAAAGAGAAGTTCTAACCTGTGATCTGAGTACGGGGCAGGGCGCTTCTGCCCCACTGACTGCACTGCCCATAAGCAGATGGCGCTGTGGTTTGGTTTGCTTTCTTTGCTTTGGTTTGTGGTACTGGGGACAGAGCCCAGGGCTCATGCATGCTAGGGAGTGTTCTACCACTGAGAGACACACCCAGCCCTTAGGGATTATTATTATTATTATTATTATTGCAATACTGGGGTTAGAACTCAGGGCCTACACCTTGAATGTAGGCTTTTTATTGTGATGGGTTTTTCCAGATAGGGTCTCATGAACTATTTGCCCGGGCTGGCTTCGAACCACGATCCTCCTGATCTCTGCTTCCTGAGTAGCTAAGATTACAGGCATGAGCTACTGCTGCCCAGCTGCTTTTTCTTTCTTTCTTGTTTGAGATGCTGCCCAGGCTGCCCTGGAACTCTTGGGCTCAAGAGATCCCTCCAGCCTCAGCCTCTTGGGCAGCTAGGATTCAGGCACATGCCTCAACACCCAGCTAGGTTTTGCATGTTTTAATGGTTGAAAAAATTTTTAAATGATAATATTTCAAGACAGGTGAAAATTACGTGAAATTCAAATTCCCATCATCCATGGATCGAGCTTTAGACATGGAGGATCCGACTGCCTTACACAGAGGGAAGGAAGTGGCACCAAGGATTCATGCTGTGTGCTGCTATTTACGGAACACTCTAGAAAATGCAAAGGAAATCAAAGCGACAGGCAGCAGGTGAGCAGCTGACTGCAGTGGTGCAGTGAGGAGGAGAGGGGTGCAAGGGAAGTTGTAGAGAGGATGCAAGGGGAGGCCACTGTAGTGGAGGCCACTGTAGCGGGGCATATCTGTAATCAACAGTTGCCCTGGCTATATAGCAAGACCATGTCTCAAAAAAAATAAAAAAGGACACAAGACAATTTTAATGATGATGAAATTTTATCAAATAATGTTTTAAATATGAAATTAATACACAGAAGTATTCATTAGACCTCCAATAAAGTTGTGATTTTTAAAAGGGAGGGGGAGAGAAATAAGTTTTTTTCTGAAAAGTGTGGGGTGAGGTGTGGAGGAACGTTCCCAGCACTTCTGGTAGCTCAGTGAGCTAGGTGAACGAATGGGCACCTGTCCAACACTATCCCTGTGAGTGTGCCATGGCAGATCGTTTCTGTCTCCTTAGGATGCTGAGGTCCTGGAGGTGAGATAATGGCTGAGTCCCTCTGGGAGATCACCCCTGTGCAACGTCCTTTGTCACTATGACACAGCTCCATGCAGCTGTCACTGTGGGATTTCTCATCACACCCTCCAAACACCCAGACTCAGGGTGGCATCACCTGGCATGGCAAGAAGGTGGTAGAAGGTTGAACCCACGTTAGTCCTTTTTGGAGTCTGCCTCCTTCATCACTGGGCTCTGCTGCCTCCAACGCTGGGAGCAAAGTGGGATTGTTTTGAGCAAGGAGCCTTACCTAAAAGTGTGAGAAGGGACAGAGGATCAAGGGGTTCACCAGGTAACAAGTGGAGGGGAAAAGGCACATGAATGAGACAGTGTCAGTCACTGTACGTTTACTGGGGTTTTTTTTTGGTGGGAAGGACAGGGGGTTGTTTGTTTGGTTTTGGCAGTGCTGAGGTTGGAACCCAGGGTTTCACAAGTGGTAGGCAAGTGCTCTACCACTGGGCTCCACCTCCAGCCTGGAACTGTGTTCAGAAAATAAGAGCCATCTACCTTGTGCTCTGTGTCACTGTATATCATAGATGTGGATTTCACAATGTCATATACTACGTACACAGTGTGAATCACATATACAATACCTACCTTATCTCACACATCATCTCTGTCACCAAGAATACATATCACTGTGTACTCATGGTGCACGGTGTCCTCATGGACGGACATTACACAGAGCTGCTCTGTATCAGTACCATGCCTAGCAGAGTAAACAATAAACAAGACCACTGTTATTGTCCTTTTATAAGGCTCCTAGAATAATTTCAAAAAATATGAATTTAAAAAGCAAAATACAAAATGGATTTCCACCATTTTTGTAAAGCAAACAAGAAAAACACATAGTGGCACTGGGGCTTGAACTCAGGACCTTCATCTTGAGCCACTCCACCAGTCCTATTTTTGTGATGGGTTTTTTTCGAGATAGGATCTCATGGGACTATTTTCCCAGGCTGGCTTTGAACCGTGGTCCTCCAGATCTCTGCCTCTTTGGTAGCTAGAATTACAAGCGTGAGCTACCAGTGCCCAGCTTCAAAAAACGTTTTTTTAAAGAAAGGAACCAAAAGTAAGTCCTCTGCTGACAGAAAGTGTGGCAGTGTGAAGAGGATGGTGACCCTGTCATTACTGCTAGGTCAAACCTGTATCTTCCCAGAAAAGGCAGCTTTCTTGGCGACCACAGCTGACCATGAGCTATGTGGGAGGAGTGTCCTTGACTGCTGTGTGACATAGTGGTGGCTTTCTTGTCCTTTCTGCAGAAAGAACTCTGCTATAGAAAGGAAGCTACAGGGACTAGCAGAGTGGCTCGGTGGTAGAGCACCTGCCTAGCAAGCATGAGGATGTGAGTTCAAACCCCAGTACCACCAAAAAGAATGAGGAAAGGAGTGTCATTCCTTAAGGCTCAGATCTCTCCTTGGAAAATGTTGAGAAGCCAGAAGTAACACCTACTTTTTTTTCAAACCTGAATACAAGGTCTCACTACATATTCCAGGCTGGCCTCAAACTCTTCTTTCTTTTCGTAGGACTGGGGTCTGAATTCAGGTTTTCACACTTGGAAAGCAAGCACTCTACCAATTGAGCCATGCCTCTGGTCCATTCTGATCTGGTTATTTGAGATGGAGTCTCACCAACTATTTGCCCAGACAGGCCTGGAACCTCAATCCCCCTGATCTCAGCCTCCCAAGTAGCTAGGATTACAGGCATGAGCCACCATGCCCAGTTGGCTTCAAATTCTTGATCCTCCTGCCTCCACCTCAAGTGTTGGGTACATGTGTCTTAAAATAAACTAATAATTTGAAAAAAAAAAAAAACTGCTGAGATAGATTTGACCTTGTAAACATTCTTGGAGTCCCTGGAACTCAATCCTTTCAACTCTGTACTCAATTTCCATGCTTTTCTTCTGCCCATCTTGCCCATCAAGATGTTATCCAAAAGGAGAAGGAAAATTACAGTGTTTATCACTGTGCCAAAAACAATCAAGCGTTCTAAACATGGGCTTTAATATAAAGTAATTCTAAAACTCACAAGGTCAAGTTTGTTTCTGTAGAAGATCAGGTTCCACGATACTGGCGGACAAAGACTCTCAAGGTGTGATATGCCTTGCATTAGAATGGACGTTGGGTGCCCTGCCAGCCTGGGTTGCCAAAGCCAGGAAGCGGCAGGTTTTAAAGGCTCCAAGTGTCACCACACCTCCCAGGAGAGTGACCTGCAGATTTCAGAGATGTAAATGAAGGCTGTGAACTGGAAGAGAAACTGAAGGCAGATTAAGAGCTGAGAAAGGTAAATCAATACCTTCCAAGAGCAACATTCACACAGGGAAGACTCTTCCAGGCATTGCAGCACCAAGTGTGGAAAGCAGGCTTCCTTCATCTCCACCGAAGGAGAAAGCCTACCCACTCAGCTCAGCTGGCTTCAGCAGACTTTGCTCAGGGTCACTGTCATGCAGGGTCAAGAGCCCCAAGCCATCAAACATACTAAAAGGAACCGCAGCCACTTCAAAGCTGTCCCCTGCTTGTGAAGACAGGCAGGTTTAACTGCCACCTCGGGACACTGCTCCATCAACCCGCAAAAGGAAAAGGCTGGAGAAGCCCCCAGGTCCTTGGGAGAAAGTGTGAGTTCTCCAGGAATGCAGCAAGGCCAACCTTCCCTGGGGACACCAGGCTATGGGCCCCAGCACTGCCAAGCCCTGAGAGAACCTTCTCTTTGTTTCTCACCCGTCCATGACTCTACCTTGTTTCGCTTTGGTTTTTAACATTCAGATCCAGGAAGTTTAGGACTCAGAGCTCAGCCTGACACTAGACCCCCAAAAAGAGAAGAATGATGGCCATTGTTATGGAGTCATTTCAAATGAGAAACAGACGGATCTTCCTCTCACCCACAACTTAAATCATACACACATGGAAGATAAGACAACCATGACCGGCTGTGGAAAACATCCTTTCTCTCTGGCCTTGTAGAAGCCCACAGGTATGCCGCCTGCATGGCAGGAGGGCGCTTACTAGGTGCCAGGTCTCCAGTGCCAGTCTCCAGCCAACAGATTCAGGGTCCTGCCAAGAAGCCCCTCATTGCGTGGAATTCTGAGAAGTGTGTGCCTTTGGAGAATGGATAGCGCTTCATTCAATGCAAGCAGAGAAAAAGGAGCCTCTTTACTGCTTCGCCCAGAGGGCCTTAATAAAAAGCAAGCCAGGTGTGAACAACCAGGTGCAGCAACAGAGCAGGGAAGGGCAGAGGGTAAAGGAGCATCCTTGCTCATAGGGCTGGGGGTGGGCAGGGATGGCTTAAAACAAAGCCCATCTGCACAGGAGAAGCAAGGACCTCCCAGCCTGATAGCAAAGGGCAGCTTTCACAAATAAACCAGAGCTTACTGAGTACAGGATACCTGGTGGTTTTGTATGGCCCCAGCTCAAGCGCATTGGGCAGAAACCCTGCTATTCTCAAGCACCAAACTCAGGAGGCCCAGCAGTCATCCCAGCAGTCCTTGCACTTCCAGTGGGAACAAGGATAAAGGGGAAGCCAGCAAGGAGCCAGGCATAAAAGCCCTGTCTATGACTCACTGCAATCCTGGGTTGACTTTGGGGCATTTCCAACACATTGTCTACAGTGCAATTTGGCACAGCAACTCCAAGCCAGGCTCTAGTCTCAAAGCAGGTTGTCAATAAGAAAACTGTCCTCCTTCTTTCGGCCCTTTGCCCTGGTGACTTCCTTCTAACACCTAATGTCTTAAGTCTTGATTGAGACATAACTGCCAACCTAAGACCTCTTTTTGCCGCTCTAAAGCAAAGCAATTGTGATCTTGACATATCAACCAGATAAATCCAACTTAATGGGAACATTCTGTGGCCAAGGACAAGCTGCCAAGAGCAAAGTATTAGGTTGGCAGTGCTTAAATTACTTAATAACATCCAATGCCAACAAGAAGTCAGGAATCGCTGAGTTTCGTAGAGAATTATGAATTAAGGATTATGAAGTCTGGAGTTGAAGCAATAGCCTTATCCAAAGTGGAAAATCCTTTTGCTCCCACTTCCCTTTGAAGCCAGGCCACACATGCCAAGCTGTAAACAGATCACTTCCTGGAGGATGTGCCAGGCCACTTCAACTTGAAGTCGAGTGCTGGCAGTGTGCATCCAAGATGCCTGAAAACATCCAGCCGGTCTATCAGCCCTGCCAGGCGCTGCCACGCCCCAGGGAGCGTGAAGACCCGTTCTCTGGTTTGCCCTGCAGGCAGCCAAAATGACTAGGATACCTTGGGGAGAGGAGCAGTGATCCTATTTCCAAAGATGGAGACTTTCCATTCCTTGCAAACACTGATATCCTTTACCTCCATCGTTTGCATTTGATTGAATGCCAACATCTCCTAAGAGCAATACCTGCGGCAAGCTCATGTCCACTCCTGGCCAGCACTCAGTACATCGATGCACCTGTTCTCACCAGGACCCTCACAAGGACACTGTTCTCAAATCATTAGTCTTAGACTGGTGCATAGCTCAGTGGTAAAGTGCATACATGCTATCTGATGTCCTGGTGTCAAACCCATCACACTCATTAAAAAAACAGAGTTGGCCTCTCTGTTAGTGTCAATCAACTGTCTGACCACATTTCCTAACACTGGGTAGAAGGATGGTACTATCTGCAGGTCAGAGACATTGATTCAGCTGTAGGCCTGGGGCAGCTAAACAACTGTACTAGGGAGAAAACCGAAACTTTACATTCCCCCGACAGCATGGCTTTCCTACCCAGTCTATCGTATTAACTAAACCGTGGTCAAGCACCATTCCACTGATCCTAGAGCCTTAAAAATCAGGTGAGAAGCAGACTTCCACGGATTCTATCGAGAATACTTTTATTATACAGGTATCATACACACAACAATTATTCGGGGAACATTTACAGGCAACGGAGTTCAATTCCAAATCTGAATTTCACCCACACGAACTGTACAGCACGCTCCTCTGAGGGTTCAGCCCCAAAGGAATGAGATGTAAAGTTATTGCTTTCTGAACAGAACTCCAATTAAGTAGAACCTGACAAACCAAGAACAAAGCCAAGTGTCCTCTTAATTCTGAATACCCTGTGTACGTAGGGATAAAATTGAAAAGGTGTTATAGATTACCCCATCACCATTAAAAGTTAATTTTAAAACTGAATCCCATGTCTCCAAAGTCGTAAGAAGTGCACCAGTATTTACAGACTCTATTAAATTATGCATAAATAAAATCTGTACACTCAACACAGTTTCTCAAAACACAGAGCCTCCACGGGGACTTGGGAGGGACAGGCAGCAGCAATGGCTTCCCGCCTACCCTTTTCAAGTTTAGTCAAAAAAAATCAAGATTTGAAATAAATATGCAAAGAAGGCTTCAGTACCTTAAAGGAACATGTCACTTCAGAGAGCCTCCCATTTAAAGAACTAAAACTTTCAAAGTTAAAAAAACAAAACAAAAAAAAGACAAGGAAAATGAAAATCAGCAGGCTTTGTTTCTACAAGTTTTCTAAAACCAGAAGGCCCCTGTTAATTGCAGGGTTCAAAGGGTGTCAATGGCACCTGTGAACTAGCTGCTAAGCCCACACAACCTTTGCCTCCCACTGGAGGATGTGATCTCTGGAGAAGCTAGATAAATACTAATTTTTAAGATAAATATTTAGTGGACATAAAAACTAGCCATTATCTTAACACTGCAAAAAATAAGTTACTGTTGATCTGAGTCACATCAATTTGACAGGTCACCAGCTAAGTGTGGTTTCTTGTTAGCGCAGGGAATTTATGCAAAAGTTCTAAATCTTGTAGCACCGCTTTTCCAAGAAAGAATGAGGTTCCCAAAAAACAAAAAACAAACAAACAAAAAAAAAACCTTAATGAGTTAAAAAAACAAATAAAAAAAAAAAAAAACCCAGTACTTGTCATCTTGGAATCGTATGTCCAATGTTAGGTACTTCCAGCCCTAGAGAAACCACAAGGAATCCAAGGGGGGTGTGGGGGGTAAGGTCCCAATTGCTGGGATGGAAGTGAGGAGGCCTTTCTGACAAGGTAGGTAAAAAACTTCCCCCAGACAGGAGGGCGTCCCGGCCTGTCCTGTCCAAGTGGAGAAAGATTCGCAGTCCTTTTTCCCTTCCTGACTCTCTGGCCCTCCGTTCACCCTCGTTTCACTTCCTGTGCTTTTCCATTTTCTCTAGCGTCTTGTTGGAGTCGGCAGGACTCTGGTCTCCGGGGTTCATGTAGGATTTGTCAATGGCGATCAGGGCTTCTTTGATGTAGTTCTGCACGGCGGACACTGCGGCACAGATGGCCTGGCTGCCAAAGCCATGTGTAATTAGGCTGAAATGAGACAAGCAGTTCTGTATGTTCGTCTCCAAGACGGGGGTGGGCCTGCTGTTCCCATTGGGTGTTCTGTCTTGGTTGAGGAGGTCTGTGAATTCTTTACACACTTGCCTGTGAAGACAGTCGGGTGACCCTGGTGAGCTTCACCTGGCTCTTCACAGGTGAAGAACACAGAGCAAATCACCTGGAGGAGGACCCCAGGAGGCACTCAGAACTGTGTGACATAAAGGAACAGTTATGGCACTTACCACCTATAACTAGCCCAGCCCTGAGCTAAGCTCCTCCGAGACCTATCTCATTTAATTTGTGCTGCAATTAGAAAAGATAACAGAATAAAGCCCCCCAACTCCCAATCAACTGGCCAAGGTCACCAGGACCATGAGGTTAGGGGTCAGTTTATTTTGATACAAATCGGTTTCAATGAATAAACCTCATCAGGAACACATCTAACTGCTCACGCTCTGTGCCCAAGCCAATGCATTGCTCTCTTGCCTCATTCCCTGAGGTGACAAGTTCTGCGTCATCTAGCAGGATTTTAAAATCAACTTACTGTCACTTTCTACACTGCTGCATTACGTAGCTTTAGAGTCACTGAATTCACCCAGAAGTCTACAAATTACCCTGATAATGCCATGTAAAAAAAACAGAAGTCCTACTATTAAGGAAGTACAAGACACACAATCTCTTTTTACTTCAAGTGACAAAGCAAATTTTTTATAAAGATCTGCAAATACAAGAATGAAAGATTGGCTTAACTTTGGGCATCAAGCAACGAGGCAGCCCCAAGACCTTCATTACTCAGCAAAATGCTTTACTTTTCCTAGCTGCACAACAAGAAGCTCCCAGGCTTGACTTTGGGAACTAAGCTCTTGCCACTTTCTTTCATGTCTCTGAGCAATGGTGACCAGGCAGGACCTCCCCCTCGAGGTCTGCAGCAGTCTGGACACTCACTGTGCTGCCAGCAACATATTCTTCCTGGAGGCCATCTCATTCCGTCCTCCAAGATGAGGTCTGGTTAAATATTCTGCTACTGGCTTGCTAGGAAATTCAGCTTCGCAGACATATGCAAAGTCCCGAGCCAGATGAACAGCTTCCCCTGGAAAAATCAGAAATGACAACAGGTTTAGGTGCTGGAAGGCTGTGGTCACCATCAGCAAACTGTCCTTTCTCTCTTTTTCTGGCACTGTCTACCAGTCACTCTGCCTTTTAAAATGAAATCATGTACAGGACAACACACTGCCAGCTGGTAGTGCTTCCAGGGTCCTGCCAGTGGGAGTTCTATCCCAGGAAAACTACAAGTGAAAGAGTGGTGGCCCCAGCTACTCAGGAGGCAGAGGTAGAAGAGGATCAAAGTCAGCAGCCAACCTGGCAATGCTAGGGAGAGACCCTATCTGAAACACTAAAAGTGGGAAAAAAAAAAAAAAAAAAGGATGGGAACATAGCAAGTGGTAGAGTCTTTGCCACCCTACGTCCTTTTCAAAGGAAGGTGCAGGTTTCAAGAATGTTTCTTTTCAAAAAAGGAAGGAGAAGCTGGGTGCAATGGTGAGTGCCTATAATTCCAGCTCTCAGAAGGCTGAGGCAGCCTGGGATATGTAGTAAGATCCAGTCAAAAGAGGGGAAGGAGGGTGAGGGCTGAGTGGTAGAGCAATCACCTAGCACGTTTGAGGCTCTAGATTGAATCCCCAGCACCGCAAAAAGAGGAAAAAAAAGTGGGGGAGGGGGGCGGGGGGGAGTTATATTGGAAACACATAAATACGTAATTAAGAACCTTGGACTGGTGGAGCAGCTCAAGCAGTACAGTGGCTGTCTAGCAAGCACGAGGCCCTGAGTTCAAACTCCAGTACCATCAAAAGAAAAAAGAGCCTTACCTACCAAGTTGGAATTCATCCCCTTGTACCAGGTTATGGGGTGGGGGGTGATATGCAGAGGGAGAAAGCCAGTGAAATCCCCTCCCAGCAGAAGTGCCTTTCTGGGCCCGGGTTATATAAGACTAAAGAGCTTTGTAAAAACCCAGATGGAGGCCAAAGCCCTGGATGGGTGCATCAGTCTGAGAGCTATTGTTTGGGCACAGTACACTCTCATTCAAGCACCCCTGGCTGGCTGGTAAGAACGCAAGCAGAACAGAGCCACACACACGTGCTCTCCACACACAGCCACCACCCTCCACGCAGGACAGCTGTTCTCACACAGCCAGTCCTTGACCTCTGAAGACCCTTGAAAAAGTAGAGGGACCCAGCCAAGTCTTCGAGTGCTACAGTCACACCATGGGGCCAGGGAAACACACTGTTCAAAAGATAGCACCAGGAGCCAGAACCCAGTGCTCACAGATGCCATGACAGAGGCAGAGCTGCAGTGTCCAACCCCACCTTCCTATGTGCAGTCGCAATGTGCTTGCTGCTCGCTTTGTTTAAAAAAAAAATTATTTACTCTTTCTTCTCCCCTTTTTAAAGGTTGTACTGTGTTCTTGGCTGCTTTCCAGGTTGGGGGAAGGGTCTCCCATTCAAGAAACTAGAATGCCACATCCAACGGTCTGAGGACTGGGGACAGGGGCTTATTCTTGGGCCGGGGGTCCCATTACTTTCTTCTTTTGATGGGAGAAAAGGAATGGTGAATTGGGCCAGTCCCATTGTATACACTGACCTTGTTCCCAATATCTATGGCTACAAAAATGCCTCCGAAACGTTAATTTTGCCCACCAGATAGAAATACCAGGTTTATAAAGACTTATGAACTGATTGGCTGCCTCCTTCAAAAATCAGTTCATTTAATAGGAAATGTGTCACCACTGCTGTGGCATGTTTCTTAGGTCAGAAAACCATTTTCTTTGTAACACTGATTCTCCCTAACAGAAAACAGAAAACAGCCACAGATATGCTAGCATATCTGACTATTGATTCGTTATAACGAAGTAACGATTCAAATTGCTTTCAGGTCTCTCTGCTTGTGACCAAGTCATTTGCTGGTTTTCCTGTGTTGAAGACTAGCAATCAAGAACACAGTGGCACCGACCTTCCACCAAAGATGTTAGGAGGGTCACGTGAGCAGCTTTCCGTCTCCCGGCCGGAAGGTTCAACCCAATCTTGTCCAATTTCTCCCGCAAAGACCGACCTCCATTTTTGGATTTGGCTCTGGAGAAGACAAACAAAACAAAAAAAGTTGGCTACCCTCAAACAAACAAACAAAAAACCCTCACACTTTGAAAATTCTAACTCTCTAAGTGCCGCTGTCAAAACTGAAATCTGTCAGACTACACACATTATTCCTATCATAATAAAAATGTTAATCTCTATAAAATTCAAAACCAAAAGCTTTCCTCATCACTCCCCCCCCCCTTTTTTAAAGAAATCACAGATCACTGCAAGTTATGCTGAAGTAGACTTCATTCCAATTTTCACTTGGAAAACTGCAGCAGAGCCCCCCCCCTCAAAAAAACTCCCTGGGGGGACAAAAACCCATGCAGCGCCCCCTTCTCAATGCAGATGCTGCCACTTGATACATGGAATCAAATCCAACCCAATGATAATTTGTTCGAGTTGTTTTAGCACTTCCTTCTGCACTTGGCACTTTCTAAAAGGGAAGAAATGTACAAAAAACTCTCGCTGAGCCAATTAGAATTCAGCGTTAGGTATAAAAGTTACATCAATGTTAAAAATACCTCCTGGCTCTTTTATATATTTGCCTTCTACTACCCAACTGCATGGCCCAGAGTTTGTGCACCCCAGTACCTTCTGAGAACACCTCCCAGTAAGGAGGCATTTAAGCATTCAGGTGGTGACAGTCGCCTCTGCACTTCAGCCACCGTCACTTTATATTTAGACGTGGAGCTAAGAAGGGACAGTCTTCCAGGGACAGAGCAGAAGACCTCGCTGGGATTCATCACAGCTCCCACCAGCTCCTTTTGACACGGAAGGCTCAGGGGGTTCTTGGTCATGGAAATGGGACCTGTGGGGGGACACCAGAGCTGGTGGTCACCAAAGGCACACCAGAGCAGGAGGAGACCTTTCCAAAACCACTAAGCAAAGCTGAAAGGGGAATCAGACACAGCTTCCCATGCTGGACTAGAGATTGCCAACAGACTTTTTTAAAGCCATATTCTTTCTTCAAAGATAATCAGATCTGAAATTCACAAGTTAACACCTTGGGAAGTTAATTAGTCAAGATCCCAAGCATGGAGTTTTTTTCAGTTCCTGGCCATCGCTGTCATCGGTTTAATTAGAACATTTTGCTTTCAGAAGCTGGCTTCGGTACTAAATAAATGCTGTTTTTTTTTTTTCCTTCTCAATCAATGAACAACTAAAAACACAGGGCACATTCAGCTCCTGGGCCAAAACCCTTCAGTGTAACTGATCACAGTAAATTAAAAAATACAAATTAATCCATGCAGCTGAGTTTACTGGGAAAGTTTATTTTCCAATTTTTCTCCAAACTATTTTCATCCAGTATTCAGGCACTTTGATTCCAAGTAACAGACCTTAACTACCTTTAATTTGGGATCACTCCACTTCCTAAACAGCCAGCTGGGTGATCCTGTCAGATGTAACAGCATTTCATGAGCCAGTCACTCAAGAGTAATCTGATTTTCTCAATCCCTTCCTCTCCTCAACACCAGCCTGGGGCGGATCACACGGCTCGGTCCTTGCTTACAGCGGTTTATCTCCTAGGCCACTTTTTCAAAACTTTTCTTTAAGGTCGGAATTAAGGACCCCTTCAAAGGTCAAGTTTGAAATGAGAAATAAAGCCAAGTAAACTCATTCAACAATTAAAATTGATATAGAACCAATCCTTCAAGTAAGGTGTGTGTGAGAGGGGAGGGGCTGGAATTAAGTCGCAGTGGGAGCACTGAAAGAGTTTCTCCAGAACTGTGAAACACCCTTCTAGCCAGAGGGTCACGTTTCCCAGAGAACCGAAGAGTTAACAAATCCGCACATAGAGACAGTTCCTTAAGAGTTACACCAAAGCGACCCTTTTCATCCAAGTCAGAAAGAAATCCCCTCTTCTCACTCCTACAAACCTAGTCTCCGTAGGTCCCCTCCACCACAGATGTCACTTGTTGGCCACCAAATTACTCCCCTCCGCTGCCAGAAGGTTGTCAACCCCCCAAATGGATACTGCGTGTAGCCAAGAAGCAAAACCTCTGTCGCTGTTGTTTACCTTTGCGAATGACAGTCTGATCGTGCAGAAGCAGGTGCTGCTCGTCGACATTCTGGGGGACAAATGACAAAGTTTCCTTTAAGTTTGGGGGACGCGCAGTATGAGGGGACACCGGAAGACAAACAGGTCCGGGAGAGAGCCTCGCGCCGCTCACCTGCACCTCCTCCATCTGGTGCGCCATGTCGTGCAGCCCCAGGTTCTCCGCCAGGCCCGCGGCGTCCAGGGCGTGCGCGTGGGGCAGCAGCAGATCGGAGCGGCGGTAGGCATCCCTGCGCCCGCTCACGGCACCCGCCTCCAGCCCGGAGAGGTGCGGCAGCAGGCCGGCCGGGCGGCCGTGGTGCGAGGGCAGGCCGGTCCCCTCCTGGCTCTGGCGGCCGGGCCAGGCCTGCTGCTGGCTGCCAGTGGGCGCCGGCTGGTGCAGAGGGTTGATGGCGGCGGCGTAAGCTTCTCCCAGGTGCGAGTAGGGATCCGCCGACTGCGAATAAGCCAGCTGCTGGTAGGGCGGTGGAAAATAGGGTGGTGGCTGGTACTCGGCGACTCCGGTATGGGAGAGGGGCGGCGCGGGGCTGTACAGATGCTGCCCGGCCGAGGAGAGGTGCGGGATGCGCGGGTTCCCATTGCTGCTCGCGTCGTGGCGATCCTGGGAGGGAAGGAGAGGAGACCCGGTTAGTACGAAACCCTGCTCTTGCGAACAGGCCAGCCTCGCCAGGAGGAGCCGCGCGCCCCACCCAGCCCGCCCCAGGTTCGAGGGCACCCAGGGGCAATGCGCCCCGGGAACCTCATTGTAAACCGCAAATCCGCAGCGGGAAGGAGAGGCTGGTTTAAGACCTAGAGGAACAAGTTCTCAACGCCCGGCAGCGAAGGCCTGGGCGCTCCGGTGCCCGAGGCACTCACAAGCTTCATGTTGGATCCCCAAGTCTGGGGCCAGGAAAGGCCAGGGCTGCGGCTGTAGCCGGCGCCCTGGGAGAAAGTCGGCATGAGGCGAACTCCGTGCAGAGCGCGCTCGCTCACCAGTCCGCACATGTTGGAGAGGCGCGGCGAAAAGCAACCAGCGGGCAAGGATAAAGCGAACGGCACGGGAAGGGCGCATCTTCCCCCGCCCCAGGGACCCTCCCTTCCACGCCCTCGGGGCAAAGACCTCCAGGCAGGTGGTGCTCCCAGCTAGTGGCAGCCACCCCACGCCGCCCGAGGGATTTGGGAGGGAGCAAGCCGCGGCCAGGGCTGAGCTCCCTGCTAGCCAGGACGGACGGAAAGGAGCTAAGAAGTGAGATCGCCCTGCCCGGCCACAGTCAGAGTTCCCACGCATCCGGGTGCGGAGAGGGAATGAAAGACCCTGAAAATTGGGCAACCTTGCCTGCGCACGTCCACTCGCCCTGCGGCGGTCCGACTTAATTCCTAAAAGATGTGTCTTCATCGGTCCCGGGGCGGGATGGAGGGGGGGGAGGGAGAGAGAGTCACAAGGGTAGCCAGGAAACGGGAGAAACAAGGGATTGTCGCCCCCTAGCGTAAGCATCGGGGCCTGCTAAGCAGGGGCAGCCCCTTGGAATCCCGGAGGCGCCGTGCGCTCTAGCGTCCCGGCAGCCCGGGCTCCCTTCTCCATGCGCTCTGGTGCTCGCCTCCCGCCGCCTGCGTCTTCTTCCTCTTCCCGCTCGCCGCCTCCCTCCCTCCTACTCTCCGAAACTCTAGCTCAACCTGTCCGACAGGCTGGAGCACTCGCGAGTGCTTAAGGCCCCATCAGGCCTCGCCCCCCCCAACACGCCCCAGCCCCCACTTCTTTTGAAAGTCAAGCTTCAGTTGTTTTCTTGCTTCCCCGAGGAGGTAGCGGGGCAGGTGACAAGCCCGCCTTGGAGGAGACTCCGCAAAGGTGTCGCCGGCAGGTAGCCTCATTTGACCCTTTGGACGGAGACTTCCTGCGAAAAGGCCACGTCTAAGGGTTGCGGACCGGGCGTTCTTCCGAGAAAACGGGAAGAAGGGCTGTTCGCTTCGTAGGAAACTGACTGGTAAGTTGTGTGGGTGGGATCTGCCATTCTCTCTTACCAGGCCTTTTCCAGGGGCCGGATATTTAGGGACAGGCCCAATACGGGAAGGGGCCCCGGAAAAAGTGGGCTAAGCAGTGTCCGGAGAACTGGGACCCCGTCCGGCCAGGAGACGAGGGCTCCTACGCACTCGTCCCCGACCTCGGTCACTGGACCCAGTTTGCCGGACTGTACTCGGGCGGGGCGGGGCTGCGCCCCTGCGCCCCAGCTCACCTCGCAGTCCTCTTCATACTTGACATTATCGGTTATTTTCCACAACATGGCGTCCGGCGTCCCCCAAAACAGCCGCCAGTTAAATCCAGGCTCCCCCCACCCCCCGAGCGGTAAATCCAAAACCGGGGTCACGGTGGCCAGGCGTCTGCCGCCGCCCCCGCCTCGCGAGGGCCTTGCTGTCCGGATCACTGGAAGCACATCGGCGGCTCCGGGAGCGTAAATGCTGCCGCCGCGGTGAGTAGAGGCCGCTGTCGTGGACCGGTGAAGCCGCGCCCGCAGTGTGTCCCGGCGATAGCCGGGGAACCGGATCGCCTTAATGAGAAGGAAATTATCATAACTCCTCCCCCGGGGCCGGCGCGAAGAGCCAAGCGCGGGCGGGGCGGCTTCCAGCCAGTCCCAGCCTAGCTCCGCCCCGCACCCCGGCCAGGCTTCGCGCCCCGCTCCACGCTGCGGGGGGCGAGAAGCGGAGTCAGTGGGCGGTACCTCGGCGACCACCGCAGACCCGCCAGGGGCCTGCGCGCCCCCACGAGCTTTCCTCTGCCACTCCCACCCCACACACACCTCAGATCTGCAGAGCTGGGAACCGGGGTCCACATACCTGAGACCCTCTCTTTTGACTCCAGGGCCTTCTTCCCACCCGCAGGTGGGAATCGCCACCCTCGGAAGGGAGGGGCGGGAGAAGGTCTCAACGCCTGGGGTTCCCTCACTCTTCTGATCCAACACGCACAAAGACAACCCACTGAGACAAGGGTTGGGCTGGGGTCGTGAAGCTGGAGTCCTGATCAACCTAAAAGTCGCCCTCTTCCCCTCTCTCTGGGCACTGAGTCGCCGTCCTGTCACCCACCCTCCTCCCTCCCCCCACATGAGGGAAGGCCTTCAGGGGGAGTCCGCCCGAGTGCACTGTTCTACTCTACCGGCCCAGAAGTCGGAACAACGGCGTGTCACCGCTGTCGCCCAAAGCCGCGTGTCCCGCTGCTGGCTGCAGCCGTGGGGGGGTAGGGGGAAGAACGGGACGGACACCAGAACTCTCCAGGCCAGACCCAGCCCTGCTGCCCTGCCAAGCGCCGGCTCCGCTGATTCGGACGGGTCACTCAGAAGCTTCAACTTGCTTTGGAAAAGAGGTGCGAGACAGTAAAAGCCGAGCGCCTGGGATGAGGAGGGGGGCGGGAGGTGGCGGGGAGCGGGGTGAAGAGATGCAGGGAGCAGGAGGTTGAGGACAGGGGCCAAGCTGAGAGAAGTGGGCACCTGTCTTCGTCCCACAGGTGAAGGCAAAACCTCCTTCCATATAACACTACCTCCATCCCAACAATTACTTGCCACCCAAAGTTAAAAACAACGTTCAGTGTTAATTTTTAAAATTTAAAGAAACGAAATTCACTGGCCCAATTATTACAGCTGACTTTTTCATTGCAAGAGGGAAGTCGTTCATTGTCTGGAGCAAAATTTGTTGGGACACCTCAACTGGCTCCGGGATTGGGGCTGGATTTAGACAGTCTGAGGGGACAGAAAGAGGGGACTATTTCGATTTGATTCCAAACACAATCTACAATCAATCCTTATCAGTACGGTATCCTCCGAGGGGGCGGACTTGTCTCTCCCCTGCTACAGAATGATGGCAACCTTACCGTCTTTCTGCTCCTCTTCTGGGCTGTGTGTGAGCATTGCTTTAGACCCAGACGGGCCTAAAATAAAGTAAGAACTAAAACAAAAATAGGTGTCTTCTAAGCGAAATGTTCCTCACCTTAGATCCAAGATGATTTTCCGGCCAGAAGTGAGAACAAAACCTGAAAGTTGAAACTACTGGGACTTTTCGGGCCAAGGATGTCTGAGACTTTTCATTAAGTACGAAGGACAGTGAGTTTAACACACACAACCCTGACTTCCAAAACGCCAGGAGGTAAAATAACTGCTAAAGCCCCGCTCCAAGAATTGGATCCGGGTGCCGCCGGCACGCTGTGTCCAGGGTTAGGAAGATGGATCGGGGTCCCTGGCTCTTTGAAGGAGGCTGACGCCTCTTTTCGGGCGACCCAGACTCCTGACCGGTGACGCTGGGCTGTCTTCCACTCTTGGCCTCGGGTTTTCCTCCAAGACCCGATCTGAGGTGCAGCTTGAAAAAGTTGCCTGGTCTGTGCCCGCAACTTTCCCTCCGGTAGTCTGGGACCAGGAGAGGGCAGGAAGGCGGTCACCTCTACCAGGGCCCTAGCCGTCCTTCCTTCCCGCGCAGCGCTCGCCTAAGCCGCCCGGAGGAACGCAAATCCCTCCCTGCTCGGGAGCGCGCTAGGGAGGCTGAGGAGCGGACAGGCACCTTGGGCCGGCGCGCCGCCTCTCCGGGAGCCCCAAGGGCCCAGAGGTTCCGGAATCCCTTGGGAAGGCCATTCATTCGCGCTGGAGCTAGCGTGCGACCCTCAATAAGGAACGCGGCTGGAACGAATCGTCTTTCCGTCTCGAGACCCTGCCCACGCGCAGCCTCGGCTTCGGGGCGGGAACCCAGGCGCGCGCCCTCGTCTGTGAAGCTCAACTTGTCACCGAGAGCAGGGAGCCCACGGCTCAGGCAATGTCAAGACAGACCTCCCTCCGAAACCGCGACACCGCGAGGGTGCGCCCCGAGGCGCGTCCCCAGTGCGCCCAGGAAGTGTGCCCACTCTGGACCCCCGAGGTCTCGCCGCTGCCGAGCGAACTGGAAGGATCCCGGCCCGGCGGAAGCACGGATGTGGGAGTGGGAGGTGGCCTGGCGCTCCGCTCTGCCGCCCCCTAGGGACATGCAGTCACACACACTCACTCTAGAAACCCGGGACCCACGCCCTCAGTCCGATCGGGAGCCTCAGGACGGCCCAAGAAACTAGACTGGAGGCGACCAGGCGTCTGCAAGGTCAGCCGGGCGGGTAAAGCTGAATGGAGCCGCCTTCGACTCTGCCCCAGGGAAGGGGCGCCCGAGCAGCAGGTGGGGGGGGGACCTTTGCGCATTTGCGGACGCTGCAGCACGTGCCGGGCCTCGGTCTCCCCCCTTGGGACAGCGAGAGCTCAGGGATGGATATTCGTAGAAGGCAGGGCCGCAGGGGTCGGAGGGCCGCGAAGCCGGGGGCCAGCAGCAAGTCCGCGAGGCCGGTGCCCATTCATGCGCCCCCATCCTCCCTTGGCGACCCGGACGCCCACTGGACACACATTGAGCTTCAAAGAGCACCAGCCCGGGGCACGCCCCGGGGCGCTGCAAGCATCGGTTCGCAGGCACTCCAAAATAATAGCTATCTCGATAAAAATACATCGCGGATTTCCAAAAGCATGCAAGGCGACCGCCGCACACACTCGGATGACTTCGGTTTCAGCCCGACTCGACTCCATTTACAGCTGGCTCCCAGCGCACTGCGCCAGGCCGCGAGCGTAAAGCGGCCTCTCTGCTTTGACCCTCCTCACAAACCCTGTTTACTAACAGGCAAGACGAAGCACCGAGCCGAGGGCGCTTGAGGTTCCCAAACTTCCAGGATCCGATCCATTTCTGTCCCAGATCTGATGCCGTCGCTCACTGACACGGCGCTCGTCAAACCCAGAGGTCGCGACCGAAAAGGCACTAGACAACCATGCGCCCCCGCAGACAAAGAAATTTTGAGTTGTCCTACATCCTTAAAGTCACAAACATGCCTAATGTTTCAAGTCCCTTTCCGAGCGGCTCTCGGGGACCCGTTAAGAAACATGCTTGGTTCTCCCAGCTCTGCCCCCGGAGACCCCCGGCCGCCAAAGGCCACCGACGCTTAGCCGCCGGAAGGCAGACGCCTGCAGAGTGCGCGTCACTTCTCCACGAGCATCCCGGAGCCCATCCGTCCGTGACCTAACAGCTCCGAGCGCAGGCGGGAGAACGAAAGCGAGGGCCCCGGTATACCTGGAGGCCTTCTCGGGCCCGCGTCCTAGGCCACCATACACCTCCAGGCCAGCTAAGCCCGGCGGCTTTAACTCACTTATCTTGGTCGCCGCCAGGCGAAGAGGAGGCCCACTGTGACCAGGCGTTGGGTGGCGCGGACTCGGCTTCCTGACCCAGTATTAGGTGAGAGAAACCACCCGACGGCGCGCAGGAACGACCCTGCGCCCCGGGCGCCCATCCCGCCCTCCACCCTCCCGGCCTCTGTCGTCGATCCTCCCCTCGCCTCTTCTTCCCGCCAGTGTCTGCAATCTCATCTGCCCTCACCCGGACACTTCTCACCCTTAGAAACTGGAAATTCATGTCGCCGACTCCTCAACTCTGCGAGGTGAGGATTTAGGAGTGGAAGCAACGGCAGGAAAGAGCTCCCCGAGGGCCGAATCGTGTGCTGTAAACTCGCGCTTGGAGCGTTTATTTCATTAAGGGAAGGGGGAAGGGTGGGGGAGAGATTCCCAGGCAAAACCTGCTATCGGGATTGGAAGCCACACCTGAAAGGTCCTCCTCACTCCTCCCCTGCCCTCCTCCAACACTTGGAAACTGTAAACTCGTCGTTTGAAAGGGTCCTCCCTGGCGCTTTCATTGATCTTTACTTATGCAGATGACACGTGGGACTAGAGTTCCTTCCAACAGATTTGAGACGCAGTGTACAGCCTCATTGGCAAGACACTTTATAAAAATTTAGCCTTCAAAGCGAGAACTATTGACTTTCTGCGAATTCTCAGCCTTCATTCTAGCTTTGATCTGACTTCAGGCAAGTCACAGGTTTCCATGTCCAGCTAACACTGAACCAGAGGCAACTGATATTCTGGGAGGAGAGAAGAAAGGGGTTGAGGGCAGAGCTCTTCCTCAAGTGCCAGAGAGGTGCCTTTGCCCCTAGAAGCAAAGTACCTGATTTCATGGCTTCAAACCCAGCAAGAGCTTAGTAAAACACAACCCCCTAAGGAAGCTGTAGCCACAGAACTACCTGGCCACTACTGATGCCCACTCTGCTCCCCCAGGCTCCAGGAGGGGAAATCAGACTTGTACAGAGACTGCTCTGAATTTCCTGGGTTCTTGATGGTTTTCACACCAATCCTGCCAAATCAGCTTCTTTCCCAGGGAGATAAGTTGAAAATGGACCCCAAATCCCTGTAACTTCCTGGCCCCCCAAAAAAGAAGTGTGAAGAGAATTGACCTCCTGATCACCTCCTCCAGACTTTTTCCCAGAGGCCTTTCAAGGCAGTTTTTAAAATGCACAGAGGGATTTTTACAACTGAGCCTTCCATAGAAAGAAATGTAAATTTTTACATTGTGCAAAACAAAAAGTGATTTAAACACAGCCACAATTTCGTGGAAAGGGGTTTAAACATTCACTTCCAGCCATTTCCTAAGGCAAAGAACAGGCAAAGGCAAAAATACAGAAAACCAGTCTTAACTGGTAGAGTAATGAGGTTTTTTTTTTTTTGCTTTTGGTGCTGGTGATCTGGGGCCCAGCCTCTGCTAATCGCCTGTTCTACCACTGAACTACACCTTCAGGATTTTGATCATTAATGTCACTGTATTCTAAGAGCAACACAGCCCGGCACAGCCGTCTCACACCTGTAATCCTTGCTACTCAGGAGGCAGAGATCAGGAGGATCAAGGTTCCAAGCCAGCAAATAGTTCCTGAGACTGTATCTCAAAAAAAACCCATCACAAAAGAGAGCTTGTGGAGTGGTTCAAGATGTAGGCCCTGAGTTCAAATCCCAAGACCAAAAAAAATTGCAGCACATATCACTCCGTATGGTCTGCCAAGGACACAGATCAGACTTTGCCCCCCAGCAATAGGATGGGACTGTGGGAGGGAAACAGATAAAAATGACGTCTGTTTCCTTCATTTTTTGTTTGATTTTATTTGCAATTAATGTGTTTTGTTATAATTATTTTTCAAAATGAGCACACTAATTAATCACTATTGGACAGCCTGATTTTATTTCAAAAGTCATTCAGAAAGAAAGATATTTTTAATTAAATGTTTCTGATCTTCTTTATTGCTGCTGCTGTGACTGTTTTATTTAAAAAATAAGACAAACTCGAAAGATACGAAAAGCCAGGCATGTGGTGCACACCTGTAATCCCAGCACTCGTGAGGCCTAGGTGAGAGGATCTAGAGTTGGAGGTCAGCCTGAGCTACATATCCAGACCCTTCAAAAAGAAAGCAAGCAGGCTGCAATGGTTGCTCTTAATCCTGGGTTGTGCTATCTGCCTGCAGAGACGGAGCACAGATCCCCTCACACCATTATGAAAATTTTGAATTTGGGGTGTAGCTCAGTGGTAGAGCACTTGCTTGGCCTGTGAGGAGTTCCATCCCCAGCAGAGAGAGAGAGAGAGAGAAGAAAAACAAAACTTTGCTACTGGGGCAAGGTTCCAGCCTCCTTGAACCTTTTCCTCTAAGGTTCCCATCACCAGGTCCTAGAGGGGCTGCTCCTGAACTCTTTCTTTCTCCTTTGGCCACTTTCTAAGTCCCACAGTCGCTGCAGTGCCTTCGGGTGTCCTCCTGTACCTTCCTCCCATGGCACACAAACACTGGCTTCCCCGCCCAGGTGCCAAGTTTTGAGTCCTGCAGGTCAGAACTCATCTCAGTGGGGCAGTCAGCCCAAAACAACACCACCCAAAAGGCCAGAATGTCACCATGGCAACCCAGGGATCCAGAGGGGAACTGGAGCCAGCAAAAACCAACACCAAATTAAAACCAGAAAACTGAAACAAAGAAAAATATATTATCCTTTTAGATCTACGATATAACATAAAATAAATATCATTTCCAATCCCTTCTTAATACCAGGCACCTCACCATCCCATATATATAAACTGAACAACTCTTTAGCCTCCAAAGCCAAGAACTGGAACTGTCTTAAGCCAATATTTCCTTTCATAAGAAACTTAGACGATTCATAAGTTGCCCTACCCTAATTTGTCCTAAGAGGCAAGCGTGTTTGCATTCTGTTGAAAGATAGCCTTAGTGCCGTGGAGCGAGACCTGTTAAAACCACGTCCAGTTGCGTTTTCTCGCCAGTTGGGAAGTTGCTGTCCCCTAGAATTCTGGCAAAGGGGTTGTCAAAGTGAGGGCCCAGGCCAGGGGCCTCAGAACATGTGCAGACTTGGTAGGACTCCAAGGTCCCCCCCAGTCCCCCCACCAGTCAGTAGCTGGGGTGGAGCCCAGCATCCAGATGCTTCCGGTGCTTGCAATGTTTGATGCTGACTGCCAGAAATGATCCCTATGAAAACAGCGGGAGAGTCTCCTCCCCTTACGTGACACAAGTGTTCCAAACCCAGAGCTGCATAACTTAAGATCTTAATGCCTGTGATTTTTGTGGTCCAGATCTAGGAAATTTTTTATATTTTGAGGATCGTGTTCTTTAAATCTTACCACAAGTTGCCTTTTGAAACCACTAATTCAGCCTTCTTAAAATACTCATTGAGACCTTGATCTTATTTTGTCTTAAAGAAAATCTAGAACTGGGGGAATGGCTCTTATGGTAGAGAACCTGCCTAACAAAGGTGAGGCCCTGAGTTCAAACTCCAGTACAGCCCCTCTGTCTTCAAAAAAAATGAAAAAGAGAAGAAACAGTTTTCCTTTTTTTCTTTTTTTAACTTTTTTGGGGCACTGGTGTTTGAACTCAAGGCCTCACCCTTGCTAGGCAGGAGCTCTTAACATGTGAGCCACACTGCCAGCCCTTTTTTTGTGATGAGTTTTTTTCGAGATAGAGTCTCAAAACTCTTTGCCTAAGCTGGGCACTGGTGGCTCACTCCTGTAATCCTAGATACTCAGGAGGCAGAGGTCAGGAGGATCGTGGTTTGAAGCCATCTGGGGCAAATAGTTCCTCAAGACCCTATCTCGAAAAAACCCTTCAGAAAAAAAAAAAAAAGGCTGGTGGAGTAGATCAAGATGTAGGCCCTGAGTTCAAGCCCCAGAACCACAAAAAAACCTATTTGCCTGGGCTGGCTTTGAACCATGATCCTCCTGATTTCTCCCTCCTGAGTAGCCAGGAGTAAGGCATAAGCCACCAGCACCCAGCTAGAAACAGTCTTTCATATACGATATATGATATAAAAATTCTGTAATTTATAGAGATTTGGGAGAAAAAAAGACATTTATTCACTTAAACACCTGAATTTCATTGCTTCTCCTTGTATACTTATGTATCCTCACTCCACCCATCTCTCCTCCCCATCTGGAAAAGCAAGTCATCTGTTTCTCCTTCTGGACTCCCAGCCCAAGATAAAAACCCACAGGCCATGTACCCCAAGGACTCTTGATGATCCCAAGGTGAAAGGCATGCTCCTTGCACAATCAGTCATGGGAGCATAACTACCAGGGCTGGCAGTAGGATGGGAGAGCAAAGGTAAGGAGCACATGCAAAACTTCTTTAATCAAGACATCTTAATGCAGTAGTTTATTTTATTTTTTTATTTTGGTGGGACTGGGATTTGAAATCAGGTCTTTGTGCTTGTAAAGCAGCACTCTACCACTTAAGCCACACTTCCAGTCCAATGCAAAATTTAAAATTTTAATTTAAAAAACCTAAATGAATGTAAAAAAGCCATGATGAACAAAATATCAAAATTTTAAATAAAGACAGACTGTTGTCTTGTATCGTTGCACAACAGAGACAAGTTATTTCCAATCAGCTTCAAGTTCTAAGTTCTTCCTTGTTTCTTATCAAGTGGGTTAATAAGAGTTGCCACTGTGCTGGTCGTTGTGGCTCACGCCTGTATCCTAGCCACTTGGGAGGCTGAGATCAGGAGGATCAAGGTTCCAGGCCAGTCAGGAGCCCCCATCTCCAAAATACCCAGAGCAAAATGGACTGGAGGTATGGAGCATGCAGTAGACCACCTGCTTTGAGAGTGCAAAGGCTTGAGTTCAAACCCCGGTCCCACCAAAAGAGCTTATGACGTGAGCTAGCAGACTAGCAACCAGAACCAAAGAATTTCTATGGGGTCATTTTTTTTGCTGGTTTGTGTTTGGGGGATCTAATCCAGTGCCTTGCCCATGCAAAGCACATACTCTTCTACTGAGGTGCACCCCAAGCCCTCCATTAGTGTTTTCTGTTTTTTATTTTATTGTAGAGTTTTATAACTTTTCTACATGAAAAGCTATTTTGGTAAGTGTATATGGGCACACAAATTTTAGTTTTTCTATGACTCAAATATGACTGCCAAGACTCTGGTAGCTACAGCCTGCTCTAGAGAGAGGCGGCCAACCAAGGGCAAAGGGGAGGCCAATGTCTCATGGAACCGAGGCTAGAAAATAGGGAGGGAGCTGGAGGTGAGGCTCAAGTGATAGAGCATCTGCCTCCTAAGCCCAAAGCCTGAGTTCAAACCCCAGTACTGCAAAAAGAAAATAAAAACTAAAATCAGTCTTTTAAAATATGGGCTGGGAGTGGCTCAAGTGGTAGAGAACCTGCCTAGCAAGTTTGATGCTGAGTCCGACCCCCCAGTACCACCACCACCAGAAAAAAGAAAAAGGAGACCACATCAAGGCTGATGTTGTCTGCCTTTCCCAGAATGCACCTTGCTCTCCTGTGGTTAAGAGCACAGTCAGGAGCCAAGTCTGGTGCAAATCCTGATGGTGCCATATCTTCAGCAAAGTGCTTCCTCTCCCAGCCCCTCAGTGTTTGCATCTGCAACACGAGCAGTGCCTGCCCATCTCTTTCCAAGGGCTGAAGAGAAAATGGGAAAGTGATGCCCAGCCAGTGTGTTAGGGGTTGTCACTTCCTGTGTGGCTCCACATTTGCACATAAGTACTACACGGCAGTAGTGACACTGTCACAAATGTGAGTGTTGCATGGTATCCGTTAATCCATTACTACCCAGGCTTTTCTTCAGTCTCACAGCATAGGCTGCCCTCTCTGTCCCAGGCTGAGTCCTGTTTCTCAGGTTAATGGACCCACCTTCCCCACCCCTCTTCTCAGCCAGGGTCAGCTCTCATGTGTGTCAGCTCAGTCAATAGCCCTCAGGTTCATCAGCAAATAAGAGGAGTTGCAGGACCTTCCTGTCTTTCTTCCTTCCTTCCACTCTCAGGCCTCTGCTGGGCTGTCAAAGTCCTCCCCCATGAAACTTCAGTCCAGTTGGAGACCAGTCTGAGCTCCATAGAAAGACCCTGTCTAAAAAAAAAAAAAAAACCCGAAGGGGAGATTCTCGCTCATCCATTCATTAGTTGTTCAGTTGTTCAGTATAGATCTACTGTGTGCCACGCTCCATTTTGCCATTTTGGATGCTAGGATACAGCACATTTTAAAAAAACCAAAAAACAAAACACTGACAAAACCCCAAACATGTGAAGTATATAAATTGGCCTGGGAAGGAAGAGTGTACTGTTGCAATGGAAGGATGGGAGGGAGGGAGGGAGAGAAGGAGGGAGGATATAAGCAGCAGACAGTGTCGCTGTGTAACAAATATTATAAATATTTGACTTGTACCATATTTGCATTAAGCATTGCACTGCAATGTAAGTGTCACATAGTATTTGTTAAGCTTCTTATCACCCAGGAAGGAAGAGGGGAGGGAGGGGAGAAGGGGGAGAAGGAAGGGAGAGCAGGAAGAAAGGGAAGAAAGAAATAAAAAAGGAAAGAGGCACTGAAAAGACAGAGGCTATGAGACCAGTGTCCTACACGTGCCCCAGGGCTACATAAGTCTATGACACGGATTGGGTTGTGTTGACCTAGTTTAGGAGTCAGGATAAGAACGCCTAGAACAAAGCCGAGGGTGGGTGGGTGGGTGGCAGGTCCACACACCCAGGAGCACGGGACTTGGGAGCCAGATCCTGAAAGGGCGGTGGTCTGCAGACGGTGGGAGCTGAGAAGTCCAGGTCACCCAGCCCTCAGTGTCCCCAGGAGCTATGGAGCTTGGAAATGGAGCCACTGTTCCACATTTGGACATCTTACCAGGTCCTGGATTTCCTCAGCAGATAGTTTGACAGCCTCTCCTGTGCCAGGGGACAGTGGCAGAGGAGACATCAAGTCCCTGCCTGGGGGAACTTAGAGTCTTGAGGAGACAGAAAGCAAGCCCCATAGACACCTCCTTCACATAACCATAAGGTCAGGTAGCATGGGGACAAACATGCGAGAGGAAACAGTGGGGAAAGGGCTGTTTAAAGACCTGACCAGGTAAAGTGTACCCATGCCATTGTATAAAATGCAAACAGAAAAGAAAAAAGTCCCTAATTTTCCCTGAGATAAACACACTTTTTCTATTTACAATCTGTTCTATGTTCATAATGTAGAAGATAAAACAGAGAGTATGAGATTGCTGCCATTGAACATGACTTTTTGTTGTTTCGTTTTTCGAAACAGTTTTTGCTAAGTAGCCCAGGCTGGCCTTGAACTAGAGATCTTCGTGCCCCAGCTGGGAACCAGAAGCCTTTGGTGAGACACCAGGCCCGACTAATCATTTCTTTTTAATAACAATAGTGGAGTCATTATGTACTTTACCTTCCTCATTTTGCTGTGTGTGTGTTTGGGATTGAACAATTTGCTTTTTTGCACTTAGCCATAGAACGGGTGTGTCCTTTCATGCTGGTGTATTGTAGATTTTCTTGCTTTCCTCCCTGGTTTTCCTCTCCCCGCTCACCCTTCTTCTTCTCCTCCTCCTTTTTCCTCCTGCATTTTGTTTGACAAGTGTGATGGTTACCCTGGATTGCTGCTTACTATGTGTAAGTCCTCTGAATGTGTTCATTTCATCCATTTACAAACCCTAAGCAGTGGGAGCTATTATTGTTTCCATTTCTGTTTGAGGGAACCCAGGAACCTGGAAATCTTGTAATTCACCCTTCAGGGCCAGGCAGGTGAAGAAAGGGGCAAATGAGACATGAAGTATAAACACCGACATGTCTGTTGGAAGCTAACCACAGACCCTAACAATCTGAGTCAAGTTGTCTATTTAAAACAGCCTGTGGCACAAAGGAAACATGTCCACAGGCTGTGCAGGGCTGGGGCTGCCTGCCAGGGCCAGGGGAGAATATCTGTGGCCAGCAAAATGCTTACCTACCTTTCCAGGAAAGATACCTACAAGTGGAATTGGTGGTCGAGCCTGGGGTAGCATAATCTAGGCTGTAAAAAGGTCTGGCTCTCTTACACCCTCAGCAGCAGTGTAGGAAAAGGGCCACACCACAATATTGTACATTGGGACCATCCAGTCCTTAATCTTTGCCAATGAAATAATCCACCCCTGAAAGAAGATGGTGCCCATTTGCGTCTTCTCAAATGTTCCTTGGTGATGGGCTGAGTCTTCTGTTCTGTTTCTGCTACTTGCTTGTTTCTCTATGGAGTCATCTTTTCTTTGATTTTTTTTCCCAAGTACTTCATTACTTTCTACTGATGGTTAAGGCTTTAACGCATCTGATAGAGGTGGGAAACTGAGGCAGTGTAAGGTAGACAGATCTCCTGTTTAGTCCTCTAACTGGAGAAACCACAGCCAGTTGTACTCATAGCAGGGCCTCTGGCTTTTCTGGCTTTTCTGTCTGATCTGCTTCATTGATTCTCACCCTATGATGCGACTCCATGAGGTCTGCTTCTGTGATTGTCTGCCTCAGCTCCCTGACTCAACTTTCTAGAAGTTGGAGAATCAGTGTGTCATATACTTTCCATATTCCAAAGCACACACAAATCGTGCTCCAATTTGGAGAAGGAATGACTCAGAATGCATAGATACAAAGACCCAATATCTCTCCATTAAAGAGGCTGGGATTAAATAACTTTTCAGTCTAGGAAGGGATGCAGGTCCAGAGTAGCAGCGCCTGAGGCTGGGCTCTGGGATTAAATCAGAGGCTCCCACAGAGGTGATTTGTCCCCGGGGGGACGTTTGGCAAGGTCTGGAGCTATTTTCTGCAGTCAAGTCTGGGGATGGTGCTCCTGGCATCTAGCAGGTAGATAACATCTGACTGGAAATAACCCATGTGTCTGCCTACTAATGGTAGAAAGATGCGTACAGTGGTGCTGTACCACTGTACGTAAAAAAAGAGTGAAAAGTCGCTACATGAAGGTGTTTATGAACTTCACAGACATATTGTCAGGCAAAAAGGCCAAACCCAAAGTCCATGCAGTGGTATGAAACTTCAAGAACAGCAGCTCACATCTGTAATCTTAGCTACTTGGGAGGCTGAGATGGGGCGGATCCAGTCATGAGGCTAGCCCAGACAAATATTTCATGAGACCCCCATCTCCAAAATAATCAGAGAAAAATGGACTGGGGGTATGGCTCAAGCCTGCTTTGCAAGAGTGAAGCCCTGAGTTCAAACCTCAGTCTGGCTAATAATAACAATAACAATAATAATAACTAAATGAAATTAAAACGAGCAAAGGATCTGAAGAGAAGACATATAAATGACAACAGTTAAATGGGAAAATGCTCAAAATCACTACAAGTGCCAATGGAGCTTCCAGTTTGCTGCTGGTGTCTCCTAAGTGTGGCACCAGCCTGGCGTGGCCTGGAAGCTTGCAGTCCCCTTCTCATCTCCCCTGGGCTGTTTCCTTGGTCCCTTTCCATCCCTCCCCACACTTTTCTCCAAACCTCCTCTCTTCTTCTTATTCCTTGGTAGGGCTGTGGGTGTCTCAGCTGGCTTTGGGTGGTTACAGTCTGCAGCCTGCAGTTCTAGCTGGTGTTTGTGTGTGGCCTTGGGCAAGGTATATGGTCTCGAGGAGCCTCATTTACTCCCTCTTACAGGTGAGGAAACCAAGACCTGACTCCTCGGGCATTTTGTAGACCCAAAGAGGTTTTACCTTAACCAATATTCATGAGTTGACTTCTCTTTGTGGGTCAGTTTTATATGCAGGGAATGAGCAGTGAATGAACAAATTCTTTTCTTTCAAGATTCTGTATTTTCGAGGAAAGGTAGTTTTCACTCATAAACACAGAATACCTACATCCTTGACAATGGGTGACACGTGCAACATGTCCAGCAGGGTTCACATCCAGAAGTTCTGTGCAGCAGCTTTAAAAATGACTTGTAGTGATTTTGAGCATTTTCCCATTTAACTGTTGTCATTTATATGTCTTCTCTTCAGATCCTTTGCTCATTTTAATTTCATTTATTTATTATTATTGTTATTGTTATTATTAGCCAGACTGAGGTTTGAACTCAGGGCTTCACACTTGCAAATGTAGCCTTGGCTGGCATGTCCCTTAACTGGGAGGTTCTGAAAACTCTTCCTAGGATCCTGAGCTCACAAGAATTTCATAATGACATAAAATGTCACTTACTTCTTGCACTCTGCACAGTGGAATTTTCCAGAAAACTTGATGTGTGACATCACCACAGACGGCAGAGGCAGACAGGAGAACCCGACAGACATTAAAGGGATCTACAAAACTTTTCTTATTAAATTTTTCCTGAATTGGGCTGGCGGCATGGCTCAAGTGGTAGAGCACCTGCCTAGCAGGCATAAGGCCTGAGTTCAAACCCCAGTACTGCCTAAAAAACAAAAGCAAAACCTTTAAAAAGAAACTTCCAGAAGCTTTTTTTTTCAGATGCGGTCTCACTGTGTCACCCAGGCTGGCCTTGGGCTCAAGCGATCCTCCTGCCTCAACGTCCTGTACACCATGGCACCTCTAAATTTTTCTTACTTCCAGAGAATATGGTTATTTTTCTTTTCTTTTTCTCTTCTGGTGGTACTGGGAAACTTGAACTTGCTAGGTAAGTGCTCTATGACTTAAGGCACACCTCCAGCCCAGAATATTTCTATTTTTCTATAAAATATGCAATGGTCTTATTATTGTCATTTGCAAATCAATAAGTATTTACTGAGTGTCACACTAATTTCTAACACAGTATATATGACATGCATCTATGTCATGCAGGTTGAACTCAGGGTCTCATGCTTGCTAGGCAGGAGCTCTACCACTTGAGCCACGCTCCCGGTTGTAAATCTTTTTATTGTTTTTGATGGGGCTGGGGTTTGAACTCAGGGCTTGCAAAGCAGGTGCTCTACTGCTTGAACCACACCTCCAGCCCACATAACCAAAGGCTTTCTTGAGGATTTTGATCATTTTTTTTTCTTAATATAAAGAGGTATTGTGCCTGGAAAGAGTCTCCTTCTTTTCTAAGTACTGGAGTTGATGGAACAGGTGGAGTCTAAGAGCCGGGGTGAGAAATTCCATCAGGAAATTTTAAACCAGACCATGGAGGTCAGGGAAGGCCAGAGTGTCAGCACTAATGGGGGCCAGGTAGAGGGTGCCATGGCGTCTGTGCATTGACTTGTCTTCATAACACCCCAATGAGATACCACACAGACTTCCCTCATTTCACCCACAGAAATGGGGTGGCCCTGGAGCCACACCATCCATCTTGGACGAGGGGCTTTGTGGGAACCACTATGCTCTCCTGCCTCCTACAGAAAGGGAAAGACCTCTTGGATGCCAAGTATGGGGTTCATCTAATCCATAATAAGCATCAGCGAAGGACTTGTGACCCTGGCACCTACCTGGCACAAAATGGACCTCCAAGAGGGGTCATGGTGCTACCGCCCAGCCCTGATGACAGATCATGCCTACCATCACTGCACCACTCATCTGAACATCCTGAGGAAACTGAGGCTCAGGGAGGTTGAGACTTGATCAACATCAGAACCAGCACGACACCAACGGTGACCTGGTCCTATGCCTCCAGGCTCCACAAGGATGTGGGCCACAGGACTCCAGAGCTTAGGGTCCAAGCCATCTTCCTTCCTTACTAAAAGCCACCTAACCTGCCTTGCCCCAGCTTCCCTACATTGCAGAGGACCTCCTCAACCTTTGGTATCAGGCAGACGGAGAAGAGGTGTCTGCAAAGCCCTTGGCAAGGGAGGGCCTTGACCCTGATGAGGGAGCTGCACGATTCTGTCGCAGGGGATCCCACAAGGCCTGACTAACTGGTCCCCTTGGACTGGGTTTTGGGGCACATGTGTCTCTTCTCAGGCTGGCCACCCAGATCCATCAAGGTCCCATCTTTGTCCCTGTTGTTTGTCATGCCCTCATTCTACAAACATTTAGGCTTGGTGCTGTGCAGCAAAGAGTCAACAAAAGAGGCCCAAATCCCTATCTTCAGGGTGCTGGCCTCGGACAGCAGGCAGCAGGCAGCAGGAAAGAACCTTGGCAGAGGTTGCATAACCAGCCCCACATGGGCAGAGGCCATGCCTGCCAGAGACAAGACAAAGGAAAGCCGGACCCAGTCCCAGGGCAAGACAGCTTCAACCAGGGAGCACAGAAATCCTGAGGAAGCGGATCTTCAGAGGAGCAAGAGAGACATGGAGGAAGGCAAGGACCTGGGGCATCATGAACTGGCTCCAGCACTGGAACTCCAGAGGTGGTCAGGGGTTCATTCATTCAGTCCACAAACACAGACCCATTTATGTGCAGTGCTTGACAAAGCATTTGTACCACAACAGCTGTGTGGGAACGAGGGGACAATTCCTTGTCCAAGCAACAAGTACACTCTGAGCACCTGCAGGGTGCTCACTGGCTGAGGCACAGTGGGGACAAAAGCAACAAAACCCTGATCTCTCAGAGCTTACCGAGGGTTGGAAGGAACAGGATGGGTGACCACAAATGCCTAGGGATCTCTGAAGAAAAGGGAAAGGGATGGTTTTTCTTTTTCTTGTTTTTCATAATGGGACTAGGATTTGAACTCAGAGCTTTGTTCTTGCAAAGCAGGCACTCTACCGCTTGAGCCACACCTCCAGCCCATTTTGTTCTGGTTCTTTTGAAGATGGGGTCTACTATTTGTGTTGGCTGACCTTGAACCCCGATCCTCCCAATCTCAGCCTCCCAAGTAGCTAGGATTACAGGCATGAGCCACCAGCACCTGGTGGGATGGTTTCTTAGAGGGGCAGGAAGGCCTGTCTGTTAAACTAACTTCCCCACTGCACACCTGAAGGACCCCAGGCAAACAGGTTTGCATTTTTGCCCCTCAGGGCCAGGCAGGTAACTAAAGCGTGATAATCTCACACCAGGTGCTAAACCACTTGCTCCAGGACTCAACTATTACCCTGCTTGATTGAGACATGTTTTAATATCGCCTGTGGCCCAAGCAAAAGCCACCTGCAGGCTGTTCAGGACCTGGAGTCTGTGGGGACTTGGGAAATTGTGTGCTTAGAATCCATGATCCCCAAAGAATCCTTGGGACTTGAATCAGACAGGTACGTTTTGTACGGTAACTGTAAGAATGAAAGATGGGCCAAAGGGTTCATAATGCCAACTAACTTAATGAGACACCCCCCTCCACCCCACACATCAGTGTAGAAGGCCCTTCCTAAAGTTCGCCAGCAATGGACTTTAGACCTGACTGACTGTTCATGATGGAGACATTTATATCCTCTGAGTCCTTTTTTTTGACACACAGTTTTCACAAAGATCTTTGCTATTTTACGTGAATTCACCATCAAGCAACATTCTTGCCCCCCACTCCACTTTTGAGACAGGCTCTTACTATGTAGCCCAGACTGGCCTCCATCTCGCAGTCCTCCTGCCTCAGCCTCCAGAGCACTGGAATTACAGGTGTGCACCACTATTCCCATCTCATTCTTGACCCTTCTTTACCTGTAGTCATAACTCATCTCTTTGTCGAATCTGCACAGCCTGATGGTGGAAATGGTATGGAGGGTGTACCTTTTCCTGTATTTCTTGACCATTTGCATTTCTTCTTCAGTGAACTGCCTGTTCATACTAACTGCCTGTTTCCATTGGGCTGTCTTTCTGTCTGTCTTGTTTCAAGCATTTAACCCGTGTGGAATTGTGGGGTGTGCTTGGGGTCTGAGGAGAAAGCCCCATGTTACTATTTCCAAATGGATGGTCATGGAGGCGACTGTACCCAGCAGCATTTCTGGGAAATCCCTGCCATCTGAAGTGCTGTTTGGTTCTTTTCTAGATTTCCTTGCTTTTCGGTGGTGCTGGACTCTGGTCTCTGCCCATGCCGGTACCAGATGGGCCCTTCTCCTCGATCTCGGCCGGCCTCAGCTCACTGGCCTCACCTCCACAAGAACTTCAGGACCTATTTCACCTTCTCCCCACCCCCCAACTCTTGCTTTAACTCTGAGTAGAATTACTCTGGAAATGTCTTATGGTTTAAGAGATCATTATACTAATGGGGGAGGTTAGGTCTGGAAGGGGCAGTAAAAAGCTAGCTCCTTGACACAGAGCCCTCAGGTTAAAAAAAATAAAATTCCTGACAGGTGACCTGGAGGATGGCCACAAGGGCATAGAGTCCTTAAATGACTCACCTGAAGCTCTGGCCTAGGGCTGCTTCTGGTTGCTTCTGCTTGGGGCAGAGGTGTGATAGCTCCAGGCTCCAGCCTCAGGAGAGGTTGAAGTAGCAGCCAGCATAGGGTGCAATTTATCTAGAGTTGAGTTGTTTGTATCAGCTCCTTTCTTCTGTGGAGCCCTTCCTACAGATAAAAACATATGCACACATAGAGTCTATCCACATAGTTGGTATTTTGATTGGTTGAAAGTTATAGTAACTTCCACTCAACAAATTTTATGGTACACCTGCTGTGTTTAAGCGTGGGTTTGTATCTGGTGGGGAGCAAAGCCGGGAGCAATGAAGTCATGGGATTGGGTCCGGCCCCAGGAGAGGAAGGCCACGGGCAGAGCAGGGCCACTGGGGGGAGGAGCGGCCCCTCAGGAAACTGGTACAGTTTAAATAGGCTTTGGGGAAGCCTTGCTTGACTGATACTGTGTGATCCCAGCTCTCAATCATTTGATTTGTTTGTAAGTTTATTCATTTATTTTCTGTCTCTTCCACTAGAATGGAGCTTGAAAACAGTGGGGCTCCATCTGTCCCCAAGGGCATGGTGATTCCCCTGTGAGGTAGGCTCTCACTGAAAGAACTCGAGAAGAAACTGCAGCCAGCCAGCAAGATTCAAACCTCTGGGAAAAAAGTAGATTCAGCTAGAAGTGACAATGGCATTCTACAGCAGCAGTGTAGACAGCTGGCCTCAAACACGAACTACTGCTGCCTTTTGCAAACTGGCGGGAAGTGATGTTTTGGTTTCAGTGGGGCTGGGCCTGGAATTTTACCTTGCTAAGTTCACAGGTCATTTGGTGGTCCAGCCCTTGAAGACATTCCTTTAACTGTTCCAATGTTTGCCATTTTGTCAAAGCTTTCCAGTCTTTCTCTGGCCTGACTAAACAATAGAAAATCCAAGAGGGGAGAGAGAGGTTACATTGTCAGATAGTACTAAATTATTCTCAACTTCTGTTGGGCATAACAGGCAAGCAAAGAAGTGTTTGTTTTTAGAGATAAATGCCAATGGGTTTTCTGGGTGAAGATCTGGGGTGTGTTTTAAGACCCTAGATGGGAGGGTGACGGGTGGGGGATTAAACACAGGGCCTGACCTACTAAGGGGACTAATGATGGGTCTGGGTGAGAGGCTGGATGTCTACAAGCCTCTATACTTTGGATATATTTGAAAAGGACATGGAAAGAAGACCGCACTTGATTTCAAGAGGTGGGGGGCATTAACTAGAGTTGAAACAGGGCCAGGCAACTGCAGCTGCCAGCCCTATTTTAATTAGCTTCATTATTATTTAAAAGATTGGTGCCCAACTGTGTCTACACAGCAGGCTGTGCCACATCAGAAAGAATACTTCATTTTGTGCATTGTCCTTTTTTTCTTTCTTCCTTTTTTTCCCCTTTTCTTTTTGGTTTTAATTCCTCTCTCCTCTGTGGCCACACCCAATGCATAACCATCTGACTTCACTGCAGAGAACCTTTGCCATTAACATTTTGCATTTACTTACAAAGGAACAATTGCAGATCTAAGGACCCACTGTTTATGGTGGCTACCTGGAAGGGAGGGGTGGGTGAATGGTGGGGACAAGGTCTTGCATTTTTCCTCCTTTGTAACTTTCTTTTGGCTTCTAGTTTTAATGCTCTGTTTTTTTGTTAATTTAGCCATAATGAATTTGTATATTTTGGCTATAGAATACTGTTAAAATCTGTAGGAATGTAGAGCAATGGGTCACCTATCTGCCTCTCTCTAGCTTTTCCCAGAAGTAATCCTGCCTGCCCAGCTGAGGAGGTCAGCTCCCTTCCTGTAACAGTGAGGATGCCTATCCCACCTTCTCCCAGAAGTGACCATAATTTAGGAGATTGGTAGATATCCTTGGAGTCCTCCTTCTACAAACTACTTACTTACCTCTGCACATGGCCATTATAAAGAAGATTTCGTTCTTAGCCATTTCATATGAATCGACCACCTAGCAGTGTTCTTGACTTTTCCTCTCCTCGTTGTCTCTACCCCCACCCACAGCCTCATTAAGGTATAAGTGTTTGGTTTTTTGTTTCTTTATTTGGTGGTTCTGGGGCTTGAACTCGGGGCCTCACTCTTGCACACAGGCGCTCTACCACCTGAGCTACTCTGACAGCCGATTAAAGTATAATTAACAAATATAAAATTGCGTATATTCACAGTGCAGTACAGGTAACTTTGTTATGTCTTTCTGTGGTACTGGGGATCAAACCCAGGACCCCATGCATGTTGCACTGTGGACCCCCAGAACCTTCTCGTCCTGCCTAAGGACGCTCAAGACCATTTAACCAACGTCTCCACCCCCACACCCATCTAGATCTCACTTTTTTTTCAATTCTGGGGATCAAACCCAAATTCGTGTGCATGCTAGGCAACCACTATACCACTAAGCTACCTACCTAGTCCTTCCATCTCGCTTTTTTGTTCGATAGCACTGGAATTTGAACTCAGGGCCTCACATTTGCTGGGCAGGCACTCTACCACTTGAACCATGTGCCCAGCCCTGATTACATACTTTAAAATTTTTTGTTTATATTTGGGGTAGAAGACCAAGACTTGCAATGCTCGTTATTGTAGTTACTGAGAAAATATTCTCAAAGAATCCCGAACTTTCCTCAGGTGGCAGCAAATCTGTGAAAAACTCCTCATTCCTCCAGTGTGATCCAAGTGAAGCCCTGTGAACCTGGATCACCCAGCCAGGAGACAGGGAGCAAAACGATACTGGCCCATAAGCTGAGCCCCACAGATCCCAGGGCACACGGGCAGTTGGGAAAGGTGCTTGTTATCCGAGTTTAGATAAAAGCAGCCAGGCAATGAGTGCTCTGATACTCACTGGCTCCTGGTTACTCAGAGGCACGAGAGCTTTGCACCTACACTGATAATTGGGAGGAAGGAGCCTGTCCTGTGCACGCTGGAACATCCGGAACCCTCTGGCTTCATTCTGAGTATGGCTTCCCGGGCACCAGGAGGCAGGATAAGGGGTTTCCTATTGATACACAGACATCCTTGAGCACCTTCTATGCACGCAGAGTGAACAAACGGATGTAGTGTGCATGGTCTGGCATATTGGGGGAGACACAGAAATTAAATTGTACAGTCTACAGTGTGGGGGGAAAGGGGAGATATGCAGAGAGGGGTTACCTGTGCCTTGCAATGCAGCTCATACTCGGAAATGTCACTGTCCACTAGCAGTATGACATGAGGAGACACAGACACTCAGAACCTTATTTTTTCCCATCCATAGAGTAATCCCCAATTCATCTTACTAGCTCCAAAGGTGCATCGCATCAAATAAATGAAAATACTAGGGCCTTGGGGGGTTGGGGAAATGGCTGGAACGTCCTCAAGCCGGACACTGGGGACTGGGCAGGGCAGCAGCCAAATGTTGGTGCTGTGCTCCTGCCAGCCTAACCCAGTATGCGGTCTCTGGGGAATGAGATTAGAAGTGCTGGGAAAGTAAAGCCGGTTTGTGTTGTCTGGACATTATATACCATAAACACGTGTTCTTTTGATAATAATGCATTTTTAAAAGTTAAATGATCTCTGCACGTGGCGTGACTCAAGTGGAGCAAGGCCCTGAGTATGAAGCCCAGTACCACCAAGGAAAAAAAAAAAGTTAAATGATCTGGTATTGGGACAAGGATAATTAGAACCATTAATGGAACAGAATAAGGCTTCTAGTGTTCCATCCATAGACAGATTGGGTTTGGCAAAGGTGTCCTTCCACATCAGTCTGGGGTAGGAGGTTGGGGGGGGGTTGGAGATTATTTGTGAACAGAGGTTAGGAGCTCACACCTGTGATCCTAGCTACTCAGGAGGCAGAGATCAGGGGGCTTGAGGTTCAAAGCCAGCCCCAGGCAAATAGTTTTAGACCCTATCACTAGAACATTCAACACAAAACAGGCCTGGCTGAGAGGTTCAAGTGATAAGAGCACCTGCCTCACTAGCGTGAAGCCCTGATTTCAAACCCCAATGCCGCCCACCCAAAAAAACTGACTACAGAAAAAATTTCAAGCATGAGATATTTCAGATACAAAATGGAAAAGAATGGTGGAATATCCACCTGCATACCGCCCTCCAGTCTGAGAAGAAAAACACCAAAATGAGTTCCCAATCCAGGTAGTCAGAGAACTTGGGGACTTCCCTTCTATCCATTCTTTTATTTGTTCATTTCTTTCATGAATTATATGTAGCTACAAAATTCTTCCTCGATGTTAGCACAGTTTGTTCCCTTCATCCTTCCCCTCTGGGATTGGCCTCTGAGCTCCATCTGTGAGGACACAGGCAGCCTCCCTCGAAGAAGCTTCAGTAGCTGGCCAGATTTTTAATATAGCGCCCAGCCTGGCAATAGTGCCCACTTTAATTCTCACCAGACCTGTGTTGGGGGTTCGATTTATAACACCCCACACCCTTTTTGACGGATGTGGTCTAGCTGAGGCAGAGGAGACAATCTAACGTATTTCTAGCTATGGGACTTCTTCCAGACTCAGGCGGTCCCCCGGCCGGGAGCTATTTCAAACACTGACAGAGCTGAATCACAGGTTGAGTCACAGAAAAGTTCCTTCCCCTCTCCTGCTGGAGGGGTGCACTTACCCCAGCTGCTGTCCCTCCTACACTCTAGGGCCCTGGTTTTCAGAGTGATTCCCCAGGCAGCATCGGGGTCTCCTGGGAGCACACTAGAAGTGCAGATTATGGGATCCACCCAAACTCCTCAATCATGAACCAGGGCTCTGGGGTCCTGCAGGAGGTTGAGACGCCCTGAGCTTGTGGAGTCTCAAACCTAAGCTGTGCAGGTGTCTTTTCCCAGTCAGTGACAACAGTGTGCGGCATGTCACGATCTCTTATTGAATCTGTCATACTGAGATAACCGTCAGTAGGTGTTCAGTCAATACCGGTAATCATCACTTATCCAAACACTTCCTAAATGCCCATCTGCCCACCTGTGATCTTCCGTTACAGTGCTGAGAAAGTCAGGGAGGACCTGAAGACTGGCCCAGCATCAAGTTTGTTCAGAGTCAAGACAGGGGAGTGAAAAGGGCCCAGACACCTTGGAGCTGCTCCTTAGGGGCAAAGGTCATGTCTGATTTGTATCACCAGTGCCTGACAGGGTGGGTTCCAGAATCAAGTTGAGAGATCTAGAAGCCACCATGGTCACCCAGTGATCAAATTCAGCCCCATACGTGGTAGTCCACACTGACACTACCAGGCTGCTCAGAGGAAGGCCACGAAGTCCACAGCAGTGCCAGGATGGCGTTGCCAGGTAACATGCAGACATCCAGCTAGATCAGGAAAAATAATGCCTGAGTTCTTCAGATGGCAGGTTATAAAATATTGCATGGGTCATACATACACTGAAAAAAAAAGAGAGTGCGTTTATCTGAAGTCAAATTTAGAGTCTCCTGCCTTTCTACTTGTCACGTCTGGAAACCCTGCGGATAAAGAATTCTTGACCAAAAAGTTTAACCAGAGCTACTGAGGCCTTCAACTCAACTTCCAGTTTACAGGAAGTACAGGTAGCTAATGAAAGACATCACAAGGGAGCCATGAGTGACTGTCATGTGGCACGTTCCAAAGATCTGCTGACCAGGTGTCGGAGGGGACAGATCTGGATTGGAGATAGGACCTAACAGTGGTTGCAATGCATGAATGCTGATTGACGCTGGTGGGGGAGGGGTAGGCGGGAACACATTCTCCAGTAGTTTGCAGAAAGTAGATGGAGCACCCCAACAGCTTCCAGGAGACCTTCAGGCTCTGGACAAGTGATGTGAGGATGCTTATTGTGCAAATTAAGTGCTAACGAAATCCTAGCAAACTGCACCATCCTGAAGTCAGTTGAGAAGTGAATGACAGGGCAGAAGTGTCTGTCTGCTTTCCGTTTCTGATCTTTGTGTGCCTTACACATTGCTTGCTTTGCATCATGGACATGTCTTACTGTTATAATTGAAAACCAATTACTAAGCCAGGAATGATGGTGCACATCTGTAATCCCTGCACTCAGGAGGGTGAAGCAGAAGGATTGTGAGTTCAGGATAGCCTAGGCTACATAAAGAGTTCTAAGACAGCCTGGGTTAGCTATATAGACAAACCCTGTCTCAAAACAACAACAATGGGCAGTGCACGGTGGCTTAAGTCTGAAATCCTAGCTACGCAGGAGGCAGAGATCAAGAAGATTGAGGTTCGAAGCCAGTGAAAAAACATCACAAAAAAGTGCCGGTGAAGTGGCTCAAAGTGTAGACCCTGAGTTCAAACCTCAGTACTGCAAAAAGAAAAAAAAAATCAATTATTTTATTAAGAATAAGAGCAAACTCACAAGCAAGGGCATGAAAGCTCTTCCCTCTGTCCCCAGGCCTCTGTTTAGGGCCCCACACTCCTGTGTTTCCTTCCCTGTGGGTTTTCCCATTATGGCTTACCTGAGAACAGAGGGCATCCTCTTTCTCTTCCTTATTTCACGAGGGACCTACCATGGGCCGGGGCTGGACTGACAGGGAACTCAGCCTGTCCACCTCCAATTCCAGCCTTTGGGTGAATGTCTGCACAAAGTGGGCTCCCAGTTTGCATAACCTGGTTAATTCCCCAGCAGGAGGGAAGGGTGTCTTCCTGAGCTGATGTTAGTTTTCCTCGTGGCATATATTTCCTAGTGGCCCACTTGGGGGGAGGAAACTGAGGACAAGATATAGGCCGACATCTGCTCTCCCCAAGTCTCAAAGAAAATTACAAAAGATGAACCTAAACACATTTTTAGTGCCATTTTTAGGGGAAAAATGAGTATCATTGAGGGAATGGTGGAGGCTGCCTCTAAGTGTGGATTCTCCACAGCCTCACCTTAGCCTTAGTGACTTCATCTGTCAAAATGGGGTCACTAAGGCACCCAGTGTCATCAGACTGACATGACAGTATGTGAAATGATAGCTGTGGGGAGTGAGACACGGGGCTGTGTGATGAATGTACAACCACTGTTAGCTACGAGTGGAGCCTTGCATGGCTGTGGTGAAGTTGTGTGCACCAGCAGGTCTTGCTAAGAAAAAAACGCTGAGAAAAAAAGATTCAAAAGAATGTCTCATGTATCTCCTAGGATGGCTATGAGAGAGAAAGAGAGAGAGAGAGAGAGAAAATGTAAGTCTGGTGAGAATATGAAGAAATTAGAACCCTCAGATATTTCTGTTTGGAGTGTAAAATGGTGCAGCTTCTGTAGAAAACAGTTTGGAGGTCTCCCCAAAAGTCTCCCCGTAGGCCAGGTATGGTGGTATATGCTTCTAATCCCTGCTACTGAGGAGGTGAAGATAGAAGAATCTTGGTCCAAGGCCAGATGAAAAGCAAACAAAGCAAAAGGAGTGGGGGCATGTCTCAAGTGGTAGTGTGCTTACCTAACAAACAGGTGGTCCAGAGTTCAAATCCCAGTACCCGCCAGGCGCTGGTGACTCAATTCTGTAATCTGTAATCCTAGCTACCTGGGAGACTGAGATTAGGAGGATCATGGCTTGAGGCCAGCCTGAGAAAGTAGTTCATGAGACCCCATCTTCAAAAACAACCAGAGCAAAATGGGCTGTAGGAGTGGGGTCAAGCTTTAGAGAACCAGCCTTGCAAGGGCAATGCCCTTGGTTCAAACCCCAGTCCCACCAAAACAAAACCCACCCTGTATGGGCAGGAGAGGGGGTATGGAGAAGAGAGAACATATGGTTCCATGCATATGAAATGTCCAGAGTGGGAAATCCACAGTGACTGCTTGGTGGACACCAGGTTTCCTGTAGGGGTGATGACTTTCCTGTAGTAGTGTTCTGCTACTGGATAGAAGCATGGTTGTATCTTGCTGTAGTGTACAAACGCTGCTGAAATGCACATTTCCAGTAGTTAAACTAGTGAACCTGGTGATATGTGAATTATACCTCAGTGTAAAAGCTGATATTTAATGTGACAGCATTTATGTCAATTTTACAACCTGACAAAGAGCATCACTATGTCACAGGAAAGAAAAGAGTAAAACCATGAAAGAAAAGGCAAAACTCCATTTTTTTTTTAACTAAAAGAGCTTCACACTTGCAGAGCAGGTGCTCTGCCACTTGAGCCACACCTCCAGTCCGTTTTGCTCCAGTTATCTTTTGAGATGGGGAGAGGGGTTCTCACCAACTATTTCCCTGGGCTGGCCTGGAACCTCAATCCTCCTGATCTCAGCCTCCCAAGCAGCCAGGATTACAAGGTGTCACAATTAATGTCTTTTTTCTTTTTTTTTTTTTTTTTGGTGCTGAGGATCAAACCCAGGGCCTCATACATGCTAGGCAAACACTGTACCACTGAGCTACACCGGCTCCTGCCCTATTTATTTATTTGTTTGTTTTTTTATTCATTGCAGTGCTGGGGGTCAAACCCAGGGCCTCACTTGCTAGGCAAGTCCTCCACCGCTGAGCCCCACCCCCAACCTGACATCATTTCTTGCATTAATGAACTTCTCCATTAACACCAATGGACATTTTGCCGTTCACCAGTCTGCTGTTGAGTCATTTGCTTTCCTTTTACTTATGCCCAAATTGTTTTTTATTTATTGAGCAAAAATGGAACTAACCACTATTATTACCCAGAGGACTGGGTGTATGGTCAGATGGAGACAGCAGGTGAAGAGCCATTTCTCACTCTTTGCCTGCACAGGCGGGCAGAGGTCAGGGTTAGGGATGGTGGGTGCAGTCTGGCTAGGGGCTCACACTTCAAAGGCAGTCCTGCCCAGCGGGCATGACAGCACTTTGCAGGAGCTTCTGGGTGGTCCTGCCCTTGGCGGCAGCCGACAACCTCCCAGGGAGCCGTGGGTCTGATATCACACCCCTCCCCCTTGCCTCTTCTGCTGCTCCTGCAGCGCCTTGGTGCCAGGCCTGGGGGCTCAGCGGGAGTCAGAATCAACAGGAGCCTAGACTCACCTGGATCCCCACTGTCACCAGGCTCCATGGGAACCTTTCAAGTGCACTAACTCTGAGGTTCAAGCCCTCTCCACCCCTCACTGGAAGTTACCTGACTTCTCCCTGCCTCAGTTTCCACACATCTGAAATGGAAGTGAGTCTCAATCTTTGGGGGAGAGAGGAGAAGACTGTCAGGCCTGGCTTCGACCTTTCCAAGGGCCTCCTCTGTGGTGTGTCCAGGTCTGGCCCTCCTGCACGGCACTGACTGGGTAAGGCTTGGCTGACTGGTTCCCCAGGGACTGGGTGTCAGCCACACGTTGCCATCCTATCCACCGAGGCTTTGCCTCCCCACTTTCCCCCACTTGTCTGTTTTGCATGCAGAACTAGGTGCCAAGTGCAGCACCAGGCATTAGGATACAACAGTGAACACAGCAGACAGAAATCTGTGCTCCTGGAACTGGCGTCCCGCTGAAAGACACTGATAAACCAAGGGGTCAAGTGCAGAGTCACAGATGAGGCTGAGCGCCAGGCAGAAGAGCAAGCAGGCAAGGGGAGCAGGGTGCCACAGCCAGCGTGTTTCCACAAGGAATCAGAGATGTCACAATTTGTAGGGTTTCATTTCTTTGCCAGTTTTCTTGTTTACTGTGTGGGCTCTCAGAACCCCTACCAGATCCACCATGGAGCTCTAGGGCCTTGCCCTGTGGGGTCACTACTGCATCCCTCCATTTTTCTTGGTCTCTGAATCATGCAACATTTATTCCCAGAACCGCAGGGCAAGCTTCACCTCTAGTCATACCCAGATCTGGACAAAAATGTATGCTAAAGTGGAAAAATCCAGACCTGGCCGACTTCCTTTCAGGACATCATTTGAATACCTTACAGTGTTCTACCCATATCTCACAATCTCCAGTTTACTGTGGCCTTAAAGACAGGTTGACAGATGTGAGTGGGCCACGGAAATAAGGAAGATGAGCACACAGGTCTCAGGAAAGGCAGCAACTTGGCTCGAGCTGCTGCGCTGGAGGCTTGCAGTACATGTTGGACACTCCTCCTGTTAATATCTTTCTTGCCTAGGGGACCAAGTGCCAAACATCAGCATTATGATGCCACCAACAGACAGATTTTTCTAGGGTAAAGGGCCAGAGCCAGGCTGGACGTGTGGCTTAGCAGAGAATCAAAGAGTGCTAGCAATTCCCAGTTCATGAGACACTGACCAGGAGGACCTCAAAGAAACCCCAGGTCACCCTGGTCCAGTGCTCCTCAGCCTGGATGGAGTGGGGGACACTCAGTCCTTCGGGGGCATCTTGGGCCTGGAGGCTTGTTTGTTTTGCAGTGCGGGGGTGAGACACTAGCCTCTGCTAGCAAAGTACTCTGCTTCAGAGCTACATCCCAGCCCTGGAGACTTGGTTGTCGGAGCTGGGAAGGGAGGCTACAGGCTAGAGCCGAGGCCGGGAGGCTGCTCGCCATCCTACAGAGCTAGGAAGTCAGCAGAGCCCAGGCTGGGTGGTCTTTCCTGTCACGTCATTCAGAAGGACTTGTGTTTTCTGGCTTTTGGGAGTTGGGGTGTTAAGGTGAAATTTTAATTGGCTCCTCCCAGCTTCGGCAGAACAAGCTGTCTGGACCGGGAAGCACTGGTGCTATTAACACCAGCATTTACTTACAATGGGGCTTTGTGGGGCTGAAAACCTGTGCTCCAGGCCTTACCTTTCCGCTGTGCTTTTGTTTGTTTTAATGTCCTAGGTGCGTGTTTTCTAACACACTTGTAAAGACAGTCTTCTCTTTGATAGCAGAGGTAACAGACTTCAGTATTAACATTTCTAGGTCCAGTCCCAGCAGTGAAGGGAGCCTCTGAGTGGGGCACTCAGTATTTGGAATGGTAGCACTAGTTCACGCTGCCTTCAGCCCCCTCCCTTTCAGTCCTGAGAGGCGTTCTGTGGTGTGGGTATTCCTTCATGTGTCAGTCACCTCTCCCCTTAATGGACCCTCCGTCCGTCCAGTTTTTCTGCTTTTACATCAAGAGATAAAAGGTTTATCCTTGGGAGGTGAGGTGCCCATACCTGTCTGTGCACACCTGTCCTATCCTGTGATGGTGAAGGTGAACTTCCAGGAACCATAGCTGCTGGGTCACAGGATCAGCACAGATTTCAAACCGTGTTCAAAGCTGTCCTGGGAGGGTGGAGGTTTTAATACCAGGGTCATGGGTGGCCTTCATCTGCACTCATAAATGTGGGAGGATAGCCTCCTCTTGGAAGTGGGAGACTCCAGGAGGGAGACTGTGGTGATAACTGTAAGTCAGGGCCAAGCCCAAAGTATCATAGTAACAGGAAAAACCCCAGCCCTGCTTTCTGGGACCTTCGGGGGCAGGCCCTAGCCCAGGATGGAAATTGGACTGGAGAGCCGTTCTTATGCACAGGTTCTGCCACTTTCTGGCTCAGCAGACTGTGGAATGGGTACAAAGCTTGGTACCATGATGCTGTGTCCCTTGCCACCTGAGCGCTTTGAGTCCTCACGAGCAGGTGCTGCTGGTGGTGGTGGTGGTAGAGCAGAGCGCTGGTAGGAGCAGACCCGTCTGTTACTTGGTGACCTCCTGGCTGGAGTGAGGGAGCCTCAGAGCCCCAGCTGTGTCTCAGGGCAGGAGGGGCGATCCGGACAGGGTCATACCCCTTGCAGGAGCACTTCCCAGCCACAGAGTAAGCTTTTCTGTGAGCCACAAACCTGGGGACACATGGTCCACTCTACTATTCAAGTTACCATTGCCCAGGCATGAACCAGGCCACCTGGTTTGGGCCAGGGCATGGGGGACAGGGCATCCTGATCCTATAGGAAACAGATTTAATTTTTTTTTTTTTTTTGGTACTGGGGCTTAAACTCTGGGCTTTCACCTTCAACAACTCCACCAGTTCTTTTTTTGTGAGGGGTTTTTTCAAGGTAGGGTCTCACAAACTATTTTCCTGGGCTGGCTTCAAACATTGATCCTCCTGATTTCTGACTGCTGAGTGGCTGAGATTACAGGAGTGAGTCACTGGTGCCTGGCTGGAAACAGATTTAATTTAAAAATCACACAAACATACAGGTGTTTTGTTTTCTTTTGTTTTGCGATGCTGGGGTGTGAACTCAGGGCCTACACCTTGAGACACTCCATCAGCCCTTTTTTTGTGCAGATTTTTTTGAGATAGGGTTTTTCTAACTATTTGCCTGGGCTGGCTTCGAACCTTGATCCTCCCGATCTCTGCCTCCTGAGTAGCTTGGATTACAGGCTTGAGCCACCCAGCAAACATACAGCTCTAAGTCTGGCATTGTACTGGGGTAAGGACTACTCCAGACAGAAACATAGTGTGTGGCCCATCTGCAGCTTTAAAAAAATAAATGACACACACTAATTGTCCATATAGTTATGTGGATCAGTTTTGTTCTTTTGTGTGTGTGTGTGTGTGGTGCTAAGGATGGGAGCCAGGGCCTCAAGCATGGTAAGCAAGCACTATACCACTGAGCTACACCTCCAGCCGTACAGGGTGATATTTCAATTCATTACACAAGGTGCAAGAATCAGATCAGGGTAAGGGGCATATCCATCACCTCCGCTGCTGATCACTTCTTCATGCTGGGAACATTCAAATACCTCTCTAACTGCTTTGAAGTATGCAGTTAATTGTCAACCACAGTCACTCTCCTGTGCTATGGAATACTAAGAGTCATTCCTCCAACTGCATCCCTACAACCAATATACACCCTCTCTCTGTCCCCTTCTCTTCCCAGCCTCTGCGAACCACTGTTTGACTTTATTTTGAGATCAACATTTTTAGCTTCTAAATATAAGTGAGACCATGTGGCTTTTTTTTTTTTTGGTGGTGCTTAGGTTTGAACTCTGGGTTTCATGCTTGCTAGGCAGGCACTCTATCATTTGAGCCACTGCACCAGCCTGCTTTTGTTTTTCTGATTCTGACTTATGTCACTTAATGTCACCCAGGGTCATCCACATTGCCACAAATGGCAGAATTCCACTCTTTTTTGAAGCTGAATAATATTCCATTTTATATAAACACCACATTTTCCCTATCAGTGCATGCACTGATGGACACCTAGGTTGATGCCATGTCTTGGCTACTGTGAATGGAGTGGCAATGAACGTGGAAGAGCAGGTGTGCTGACATGGTGATTTCCCTTCCTTTGGACAAACACCCAGCAGTGGGAAGGCTGGATGAAACAGTAGTTCTGTTTTTTAGTAGTTCTAAAGAGTTCCCCTTTCTGCCTTCTTCTACCCATAGAGTAAAAATAATGACCGTAGTTTCACTGTATTAGAGCTGTGTCCGTGTAATGGATCGTGTGAAGAAGGTTGCTTTAGAAACTAACAGCAGGTTACTATTAATAGTGACACTTGGAGCAGGCATGCCCAGCTCAACTTGGTGCAATGAGAAGCACGGTCCTTGCTGAGGTGGACACTGGTCAGTGGGACCCTCCTTCTTCAGAGCAACAGATATGAGTCTCACCCTAGAAGTTAAAAAACGGAGCCTCACTGGAGAATGTACCTGCCCGGATAAGCCTGGAATGTGGGTGAAGGAGCCAGAGAGCTGGTTTGGTCTGGTTTGTTTGGGTTTTTTTTTTGTGATACTGGGTTTGAACTCAGAGCCTCATGCTTGTTAGGCAGGAGCTCTACCACTTGAGCCACTCAGCCAGTCCGATGAGAAGTTTTTTTTAACCAGGATTTTGACTCCAAAATCCAAGAGGGTGATTATTATACTATACAGAGATTAAGCTGAAATATCTCATCTTTGAGGTTGTTGTAATTGCCAACATGGAGTCAAGTTGCCTGTGCAGAAGGGGAGCTGTTATTTTGGTATTATTATTATTATGATAATGGTGAGGGATAACCCCGATCAGATTCCCACAGTAGGCAACACTGGGATGAGGCAAAAGTTACTTAGCTGCTTGCTCCAAGAAATACTCGCCCTGGAAGACACAATTATGTGTCAGCTGTCCCCTTCAAACCCTGGCTTCCTGGATCCACCTTGTCCCAGAGGTGCTGAGAAACCACCAGTCCTGACCCAGTTTAAAACCCCTGTCTGGGCCCTGTATCCCTGTAAACACCATCCCCTAATTTCTCCAGGTGGAACCTGTGTTGACAAGGTTCCTTCCTTTGCTGCCTGCAGGGGGTGTAATAAACCCAGTTTTGCCTGATTAACAGGTTTTTCTGGTAGATTTAAGCCAATAGGATTGAGGCCCATGAAGACATTTAAAATGCTTTTGGTTATTGCTCCATAAAATGGCAAACGTCAAATAAGGTAGGCAGACACAATAATGGCCGCCAGAAGAGGTCCACGTCCACGTCTCCGCAATCTGTGCACACACCAGAACTTTGTAGATAGGATCAAGGATGTTGAGTTGGACATTATTCTGGATTATCTGAGTGGTCCAGTGTCACCATTGGGTGGGTCCTTCTAGGAGGACAGAGGGGATGGACATCAGAGAAGGGAATGTGATAGTGGAGGCAGGTGACTAGTAGTTGTACAGCTGGAAAAGGACCATGAGCCAAGGGATGCATGCAACTAGAAGGAACATGTTCTTCAGAGCCTCCAGAAAGAACTCGGTCCTGGGTCCTGCCCACCCTTTTCTTTTTGGCAGTGCTGGGGATCTGGAATGCTGACCACACACTCTACACAAAGCACCCCAGCCTCACTCACCTATATAAGACTTCTGTCTGCAAGAACTGTCAGGAAAGAAGTCTGTGCTGTCCTAAGTCACTGTGTTAGTGGTAATTCTCCATGGAGCAATAGGAAAGGAAAACACCAAGCACTGAAGGGAGAAAGGACTGAGGGCGACAGGGCAGGCCAGGTCTCAGTCTCTGCAGTGCAGCCAGGTCACAAGGGTATGAATCCCTCTCCGCCCCATGTCCCCCAAGGCTGGTGACAGCAGTGGTTATTGAAGTAACTCTGAGCTTTAGTCTGTCCCTGAAATGAAGATAACACAAGTAATTGCTGAGTAAATGTGCCATGGTGACAAGATGAGATGTGATATGTTTGTGCTCAGTCAGTGCGGGTGTTCAGTGGCCTCACACCATCTCATCCCTGAGTTAGAATGGAGGGTCTTCGTTGCCTCAGAAGTGAAGAAATGGTGTGAGCTGCAGGGGTGACCATAGCTCACTGGGCACATAGCTCACTCACCCCCTTTTTTGTGTGAGGTGCTGGGGATCAAACCTGAGTTCTCCTGCAACCATGGAGCTCCATCCCAGCCCAGCATCTGACTTTTCAATGTACACAAACAGCGGTGCATCCTGCAAAAATTCTCCCATGATGCACTGCACCTGCATCCAGGTAGCTATGGAGAGTGAACAGGTGTTCTGGTCATCAAAGCAAGGGGAAGGGGCACCTGTCAGAGAAGAAGAGGCAGGTGACTCCCTCCTTCCCTTTTCCTCCTCACCATCATCCCCTCCCTCTTCTCCCTCTCCTCTCCTTCCTTCTCCATCCTCCTTCCTCCCTCTTTTGCATTGCTCCATGAATTGCACAAAATTCTTGGGAGACAGAGAAAGGCAGAGATAACATTGCACACAGCAGTGAGAACATGAAAGTTTAGGAGATGGTGAGAAAGGGGGATGATTCAAGGAATTCCCAAGTTCCAAAGATGTCACAGAAAAAGAAGGTGCCTCTGTAAGCAGGGCCTCTGGATAGACAATCCCAAGAAAGCCCCCTACATACAACCCCAACACACAGGGAGCCTCGTGTCTGGCTAAGATTCCTAAGTCTAGAACCTGGGGAAAAAGCTGTAGGAACTGAGACACCACGTCACCGGGGAGCCTTGTGTTCCTTTCTTCCTTCTTCTCAGCTGGATGTCTATCAAATGGGCCTCAGGAGGGTCCAAACCTTAGAAGTCCTGAGCCTCTGACCAGGGAATCCTGAGAGGGCTCTGCAGTCCTGCCTTTCCTCACTCTGGAGGTGACCCCACATGCCTCCGACAGGACCTCACACAGCCGGGCATCCACTGTCCCACGCACCCCATGAGGGCACAGACACTTCTGAGCCCGTCCTGAAGCTCGTGAGGGAAGCACGGAGTCACTCAGGCTCTTCCAACTGCCAAGAGGTCCTACCCTCCCAACAATAGGGTCAGAGCCACTGGAAGCTTGGGGACAACACACACCCTCCATGGTTACTCCCAAGGCTGGCCACAGCAGTCTCTGAAGCACTGGCACCAGGCAGGGCTGTCACTCCCTTAGGGTATGGGGCACCCTAACCCAGACCTCTGCCTATGAGAGCTGGGAAGGGTGGGGAGGGGACAGGAACTAGTGTGGATTTTCAGTGTTGCCTAATGTTTTTGAAAGAAAGCAATTTACCTATTTGTGTATTATTGTGAAAATAAGGTTTTTCTGGAGACAAGTATATAATATGACTTAGATATACTTATAAATATGATGTGTGATGAATGCTAAATAATTAGACAGTAAGTCATATGGACACCCTTTGGAAAAAAGAAAAATAAATAAATAGATCTGAGATTTAAAATAGAAAAAAACCCAAATCGCCCCATTTGAGTCTTAATCACACAGTCAGCCTGCTACCTCCCCAGGGGCGACTGAAAATGTGGACACCCATGGGATGACGGGGGCAGCATGGCCCAGTCTGAGCTTCTTCCTGTTGAGAATTGATGCATGTGCCCCAGACTTTAGAACGATTCTCAACATGGAAGACCTCCAAAGCGAGGGGCCTGGGCTCCATCCGTCCTCAGGGTCTGTCGCGGTCTGAGTATAGACTCTGGGATGCAGCCTGCGTGGGAACCACATTTTGCAAGCTGCTTTCCTAGAATACAGGAGCTACAGGACTCCGCCTGGTGCTGGCATGGTGTCATAGATAGAACCAACATTACTGTAGGTGATTTTTGTGTGCAGCTCCTCCCCCCATCAATTCCTCGTGCCGCATGTGCGTGGGCCCAGCTGCTGACCACCTGGGGGTAGAACAAGGAGAAGCTCTGTGGCCCCCACTGGGAGGGCTGCCAGCAAAGGAGGCTAGATGGTGGGAGCCTGGCCCTAGCTGTGTGCAGCTGGAGCATAGGGGCAGAGAGTGGGTGGCGGGGCCATCACAGTGGGAGAAATGAAGAGCGAATATGAATTCCTGTTGGGACTTGTATCCCTGTGAGCTACAGTGACAGTCAGTTATCCATTACCCAAACACAGCATCTTACAAGAATAACAGCCAAGGGACTCCTTGATCCTGGCTCAGGGTTTCCTGTGAGTTCACAGTTATTGTGATGACTGGGGCTAGGGTGTAGGGTGCTACAGTCATCTGAAGTCTTGTCCAGGGCTGAGCGCTCTGCTCTTAGAATGGCTCCCACACGAATGACAATATGGTGGCCCTTGGCACCTGCACTCTAAACAGAGTGGCTGGGGTATCCTCACAGCATGATAACTGGCTTCTCAAGAGACCAAGGCAGAAGCCACAGTGTTTCTCCAACTTAGCCTCAGAAGTCACAATCTATTATTTCTGCCACATCCTATTGGTTGCACAGGTCAGCCCCATTCACTCTTGGGGGACCGCCCAAGGAGGGGAGTACCAGGGAACAAGTTATCGGGCCATCTGGAAGGTGGGCTCCCATAGTCTATACTTTGGTTCCCAAGGGTCCATATTGACTTGCTCCCAAAATGGCCATTACACCTGGCCACTGATGTTTCCTGTCTGAATTGCAACTGTGATCCTGACAGAGTGGGGTTCTAATTCTACCAGCCTATTTATTAGTCTGTACTAGAATGTAAGGAAGCACTTTCTCTCTTCCTCATCTAGTTACTCTTTCTGTTGTTTATGTCAGTGTGAATTCCTTGGAATTCCATTTTAGTTTATTTTTGGCGGCACTGGGGTTGGAACTCAAGGTCTCACGCTTGCCAGGCAGGCGCTCTACCACTTGAGCCACTTTCCCAGTCCCCCGAGATTCTTATTTATGCAGTGGGCTTTGGTCAGTTTCTATTACTATTTATCCTGAAAATCAAATTACCCCAGATTTGGAAGTGGAAGTCATTCAAGCTGACTTTTGTCATGATTGCACCAATCTTGGAGCACTTTCTCCCTGTCCAACATAGAAAAAACTTCTGGGACCATTTTGTCCCTTGCTTGCCCAGCCCTAGCACCATCCAGGTTTGGGTTTTCTTTTTTGTTTTTGCTGTTGTTTATTTTTTTGAGATGGGGTCAGGATGGCGTTTGGACTTGAGATTCTCCTGCCTCAACTTCCCAAGTGCTGGGATTATAGGTGTGCACCACCACACCCAACTGAGCCATCCAGGTCTCCATGGAGTCATGGTTCCTCTTAGTGAAAGATATTTAAAAACTAAGATCTTGCCAGGAGGTGTTGCTTGCATCTCCCAAGTGCTCAGAGTGGACAAAGAGAAGTAAATGTCACACACGTTGTATGCATGTGTGTACACCTTCATGTGTGTGCACACCTGCATGTGTGTGCACATTTCCATATCTCTACATCAGAAAACATGTATTCATATAAATTCTTCCCACTCCTAAAAGATCCCCATGATTCATTCTGTCATTCCCTCCTTCCATATTTGGATCTCCTTTCTCCAATAGTAAGGCACATGAGTCCCAGTATTCTTAATATGTCCACTCATTTTCTCAGTCCCCCTGTGGATAGCAAATCTCCTGAGCCACTGGCCACAGCTCTCCCTCACACCTTCCAAAGACACCAATGGGAGAGGCTACCCCACCCTGTCCCAGCTCCCTTTGACTTTGGTACTTAGGAAGGAGACACTGATCTTGGTATCTCCTTCCCATGGGGTCTCCTCTGGTACCACGCCAAGGTAAAGTCAGTCTCCTGTGTGAGTTGTGGGGAGTCCCCTCATGTTTTATTCCCTGGAACAATATAGGAATTATGTTTTTAGTAGAGCTTTCCTGTGACATCTCTGGGGTTCTGGAGAGTCTGCTGACTTGGTGCTAATGAAAGTCCTTAGTAGATGGCAATCCTTGTAAGCAATTTTGATAGGTTGCACTTTCTCAGAAAAATGCTCAGTTGCTTCTAAATGTTCAGCTCATTGCTAGGAAGCTGCTCTTCAGAGTACTCTCCTGTTTTTCTGTTTTGGTGGCATGGGATTCAAACTCTGGGACTCACACTTGCTAAAGCAGGCGCCCTTACAGCTTGAGCCGCTTGGCCAGCTCTTGGTTTTAATCTCTATAACATTGTCAGGGCCCCTCTTTCTAGTCCTAAAATGTATATACCTTTTTTTCTCCCACAAGTCATGTTGGGATTTTATTTATTTTTATTTTCAAGGAGACAACGTTTGGTTTGCTGATATTTTGATTCTAATGAAGTTATGCCGTTGTTTTGATCATTCTCTCCCATTTGGGTGGGGTTGCTGTGATGTTCTTTCCCTAATTCGTTGAATTGGGCTTTAGTCCTCCCTCCATCTCAAGGCCGCACACTTCTTTGTACTCACTACTCTAGCTGAGTCCCCCATGTTTTACCAGGTGGGGTTTTCATTGTTTAATGCTAATGTGCTCACATCTACACTGTGATTTCCTCTGTGACTCATGAATTGTTTAAGTTTTGAAGAAAATAGAATTTTCTTTTTTTTTGGCAGTACTGGGGCTTGAACTCAGGGCCTCATGCTTGCTAGGCAGGTGTTCTACTACTTGAGCTAGTCTGCCAGCCCTTTTTTGTGTTGAGTAATTTCAAGATAAGGTCTTGCAAATTATTTGCCTCACTGACTTTGAACCTAGGTGCTCCTGATTTCTGCCTCTTGAGCAGCTAGGATTACAGGCATGAGTCGCCAGCACCCGACTTTTGTTTCCTTGGGTGCTTTTTTTTTTAAACCAGAGTTTGAACTCAGGGCCTCACACTTGCAAGGCAGACACTTTACCACTTGAGCCAGTCCTCCCCAACTATTGTTTCCTTTATACAGCTTTTTTATACAAGCATAATAAAGTTGTAATCCCAAGGATAAAATGAACAATATGTTCCTGGAATACTCAGTTATAAAGTTTTGTGTTTTGTGTTTTTTTAAAAAAATTACAACAAAAGGGCTGGGAGCATGGCTCAAGGCTCAAGTAGTAGAATGCCTGCCCCGCAAGTATGAGGCCACGAGTTCAAACTCAAGAACTGAGGAAAAAATGACAGCAAAGGATACACACACTCACTTCCTGTCTCTCACCTTGTGATCCCTACATCACCTAGGGACTCTGGAAAGAAGAAAAAAGACCTCACTGGCCTGAGGGTATGGCTCAGTGGTAGTGCACTTGTCTACAGTGCAGGAGGCCCCGGGTTTTGGGTCCCAGCTCCAGCGTGCGTGTGCAGTTAGACTTAGGCCTTGTGAGGGGCATCAGTACATAGACCCTCTTCTCTAGGACAGGTGGACAGGTGTGATTTGCTGTGGAGACAAAGAAGCCCTGGCCCCAAACAACCTTGGTATGTAAAGACTAGAAAGCAAGCCCCTACCCCATCATCCTTTACTTCTTGGTTATTCCTTACCGAGAACTTTCTCCCACATCCAGGGAGCTCTCTGAGGAAGGACTTTCATTGTCCGTATCCTCCAGGGACAAGAAGTTCTTATGAGCAGCCTCAAACAGGGTCCCCCCATCTATAGGGCTCAATCGGATCCCTGTTCGAATCTGCTGTGGTGTGGACACCAAGTGACCCAGCAGTGGACCCTCAGGGAAAGTCAGCCAGCAAAGCCAGTGTGTGGTCTTTTTTGTTTTGTTTTGGTTTTGCAGTGCTGGCGATCAATCCAGGGCCTTCAGGCAAGGCAAATGCTCTACCACTGAGCCACACCTCAGCCCCAGTGTGGGGTTGTAACCTGGTTCTGTGGGGGGATTCAGGCCCCAGCTGCCCCTCAGGGTGGTGTCTGCCCCCAGCCCCACCCTCACCTCTCACCAGGCTCTCCCAGGAGTCCTGGGGCAGAGTTTGTGCTCTGATTGAAATGATAGTTGTAGTGTGATCTCTGAGAACTGGGGTATTTCCAGTAAGGGATGTCCCGACTCCTTCCCAGGACAGGCTGACGAGGGGACAGGCAGGAAGAAGTCCCTGTGCATGCAGCTTCATCCTTCCTAACTTGAGTCACATGCAAAGGTCACGGTTTGGCAGGCTCTTAAAGCAGGGTGTGTTATGGCGGCGGACAGGAAGAAAAGACCTTTATTTATTTATTTTTCTTTTTTGGCAGTGCTGAGAGTTGAACTCAGGGCCTTGTGTTTGCTAGGCAGGTGCTCTACCACTTGAGCCACTCAGCTAGCCATTTTGTGTTGGTTATTTTTGAGATAGAGTCTGTCTTTATGCCTGGCTGGCCTGGACAGCAATCTTCTTATTTGTGCTTCCTGGGGAGCTGAGATGATGGCTATAGGTGGGGATGGGAGTCTCTTGAACCTTTTGCCCAGGCTGTCCTCAAACCATGATCCTCCTGATCTCAATCTCTCAAGTAGCTATGATTACAGGCATGAGCCACAGTGCCCAGCCTGGACCTTTATTTGAGCACCAAGTGTATGCCTAGGCACTAAGGTAGGAACTCCACCATTTTGTATCATTTATTTTATGTTTCAAAAAGTGAAGAGTGAGAGTGATGGTTTGTTCCAGGTCACAGAGACAATCTGCCCTATAGGCTCTGAAGATGGGCCTCCCAAAAGCACTGTTCATCCCCTCTTTCTTTCCCCTTCCCTTTCTGTTTGCTAAGCCTCCAGCAGAGCTCTGAGCCTCTGTGACATCTCCGGCCCTGCTTGTCAGCGGCTATCAGCCCAGGTCTGAGTCCAGTGGAGAACAGTCAGTCCCACCCACTTCTTCCCGGCCTTGCACACATCACACCACCTCCCCTAGCCGGTTTCCTCACCTGGAAAACAGTAATATGTGCATTTGCAAGGCTGCTGGGAAGATGAGATGAGATAGCCAGGTCATAAAACTCATACTTTCTCTAGGCCCCTCTATGAAAATGCTCCCCTGTTAGAATTAGACAAAGGGCCATGACCTCAGACACACAGCTGCAGCTGCCGGCAGCTCCTGATAACAGCAGCGAGGCCCGGGGCGAGGCCCCTCTGCTCTAGGCATCTCTTGGTTCCCTCCTCTGAAAAGGAGCATTGGGCAAGACCTTCATGAAGTGCCTGAAATTCTGTACACCAGAGACACGCCTGGGAGCACACAGCCCCGCTCACGGGACCTCCTCCTCACCAGCAGGAAGAACAGATTTGTCAGGCATGAGGGTGACTTCTGCCCTCACTGACCCCACTCCTGATCCTCAAGTTGGGGTGTCCCTGGGGACCTGCCACCTCCACTTGTTTGGAGCTGAGTCCAGTTTTCTGTTGAACCCAGAGTCCCAAGCCCTGTGTTTTACAATCTGACCCCAGGAAATCTTGGCTTCTGTTTCCTTCTCTCCAGAAGCTCCTGATTTCTCCTCTCTGGAGTACACTGGGCTGGGAGTGTACTAGTGGAGAGTGTTGCTTAGCATGCCTGAGGCCCTGGGTTTGATCCCCAGCACTGCAAAAGTAAATAAAATAAGGTCAGAGTTATTGGTGCCCAAAAAAGGAGGGTATAGGGCTAAACATTCAAATCATTCAAGCACTTGCCTTCTTGTTTTAAGACAATATTGTTTTTCCCCTGAGAAAAACAATACCCAAAAAGCACACACAGGAGACCACAGGGTCCTGGGACAGCCTCCAACTCATTTCTCCTTGGCTTTTTTTTTTTTAATAAAACTGCATCTTTTTTATCTTGCATACTTTAACTTCAGAACAACATCAAAAAAAAAAAAGACCCAAGATTATTTTTTTTTCTATTTGTTTTTTGCAGTACTGGGGATTGAACCCAAGCCTCCAGCACTGGAGCCACACCCCAGCTTTCTCCTTGGGCTTTTACCTTGAGGATGAATGTTGCTGTCATCACAATTCAGAGGAAGAACCTGAGTCCTCCTTGGTCAGATGGCTGAGAGTTGTGGAGGCAGAGTCTGAACTGGGCCTTGAGAGTCAAATTCAGGGAGAGGACCGCCAGGGCCCAGTGGGCTTCCTGGAGCCGGGGAAAGTAGGATGGAGGCATGCAGTCCCCGAGTCTGACCACAAGAAGGCGAGCTAACTCCAGGCGTTTGCTGCTAAGAGGCGACAATAAAAGCTTGGGAAATTCACTTGCTGTCACAAGCAGGTTCTGAGGCTGTTGGCATTCCTCTGGTCCTGCAACTGGTTCTGTAGAGATCTGCAATGATCTTTTTAAAACGGGAGGGATCAGGTCCTGAAGTATGTTTAAACGTCCCAGGGCTTCTCACTGCCCTGAGAACAAAACTGACAAGGCCAGGCGAGACCTGGGCCCTGCACTCCCTTCCTCCAACACTTTCTTCATCCTTAAGGCTGCCTGCCTGCCCGTGACAGCAAAATGACAGCTGTGGCAGAGCTAAGTTGTCGGGTTGGGCTGTGGGCCTCCAGGGCTCCGCACCCCCGGCCAGCTATGGTTCTGTGATTCTGAGCCTGCTAGGCATGGCAGCATGCCGGGTCTCACGGGTGCTGCCCAGGGCTGGGGATAGAGCTCAGTGCAAGAGTATGCGCTTAGCATGCATAAGACCCTGTGTTTCATGCCCAGCACCGAAAGAGAAGGGAAGGGAGGGGAGGGGAGGGGAGGAGAGAGGGGGGAGGGGAAGGGGAGAGGAGGGGAAGAAAGAGAAAAAGGAAAAAAAAAGAATGGAAAAAAATTAACCACTGGATGCCAATAATATAAAACCCAGAATCCAGGTTTGAGAGGTTTCATTCATTAATTCAAGATTCGCTGCCCCTCCCCCCCTCCATCAGTGCAACAGAAGCAAGAATAAAATAAATGAAATAAAATTAGCCCAGGTATATTTAAAGCTACAGAAGTTGGTGTTATGATTTCATACACGGGAGTCAGAAACCAACCGTACGATCTGTCACTGGACCACCCATGGAGAAGAAAAGAAGCACCCAGCTTCTGTTAACCAGCAAGCATCCTTCTCTGTGAGCAAAGTATACATTTTTATCAATGTCTGCTTTTATTTCATTTTCTAAGGGCCTGTCCCAATCAGCTGGTCATATCAGCCACCTATCAGGTAAATATTCGTGTTTTCCCGGCACAGTGCAATTATTTATGTCTGTATGCTATATCTGCCTTTTTTCCTACAAATCAGTAACAGTAATGGGGACATGCCTGTCTGCAAACAGAGCTTTCCCGATCCTTCTCAGTGAAGATGGCAGATGACTCGGGTTTTCCTCTGGGTTTTTTTTTTTTTTTTTGAGGGCGTGAGTCAGAAGTGCATCCTGGAGGAAGTGACATTAAAGCAAGCCAAGGACACAGGATGAGGAGGAATCAGCTTTGGAGGATAGAAGGTACCCCAAGAAGGGAACAGTAGCTGCAAAGGCCTGGGAGAAAATATTGTCTCATCAGGAGCACATCATGGGGCCCATGGCGGGAGCACTACAGTCAGAGAGGCAGAGAGAGCCTGGTGAGAGATTGTGTAAACCAAGCTGAGGTGGTGACATTCCCCTTATGAGCAAAAGGGAGCATGAAATGGGTTTAAACAAGGAATGGCCTGACTCAGGGTTCACTCTAGAAAAATCTCAACAGCAGCATTGTGTGAAATGAGGGCTGGTGATTATCTAGGAGATTGTCACAGCTTCCTGGTGGGAGGTGACCCAGCCCAGGGAAGCAGAACAAGCTTCTGGGTGCTGGTGGGACCGAGGGCTGGGAGAGGGGAGCACTGAGGAGGAACCCTGGGCACTTGGTGGCAACTGGGCTGAGGAATAGTGGGGAGTAAACAGAGGTGTGAGTTTTGTTTTGATTTGCTCAGTGTGGAAGGCCCAAGGGACAGCCACATGAGGTGCCAAATAGGAACTGTGGCAAGCCTGGAAGTTGGAACGTGGAGTCTCAGCCTCTAGACTGTGCTAAGAAAACCTTGGCAATGGATGAGATCATTCCATGTTAGTCCAACTCAAGGGGAACCATGGCTGAGCCATGTGGATAGTCAGCATTTGGAGAACAGGGAGAAGAGACAGCAGTGTGAAGACAGAAGTGACTAGGGACCAGGCAGGAAACCATGTGCAGTTCACAGACGAAAGGCAAAAAAAGAATTCAGGGTCATCATATGGGCCTAGAGTGGCTAAGAAGACCCCTGAGAGGAGGCCAGGACAGCGCCCACTGTACTGTGTAATACCATGACAGCTGATGATCTTGACAAGAGTGAATTTGCAGGGGTTCAGGGCATTGGACTGAGGCCAGTTGAGGAGAGATGGAGGATGGTAGGAATGGAGGGAATGGAGACAGAGCACAGAGAGGTTTTCTTTGAAGGAAATCAGAGAAACTGGGTGGGAGATGGAGGGGCACAGGAAGGCCAGAGGGTGCTGCTGTGTCCAGGAGGGTGTATGTACACTGAGGAGGCATAGGAGGAGGGAACCATGGATTAGTCAAGAAAGGGAGTGAGTGGCGGGGCACTGGTGACTCATGCCTGTAATCCTAGCTACTCAGGAGACAGAGATCAGATTTGAAGCCAGCCCTGAGCAAACAGAGAAACCCTATCTCAAAAAAAATCCCCTATAAGAAAGGGCTGATGGAGTGGTAGAGGGCCTGCCTAGCAAGTGTGAGATCCTGAGTTCAAACCTCAGTGCATAAAAAGAAAGAGGGAGTGTGTGTGTGCATGGGGGGAGCGGGGTCCTGGGCTCAGTCTGGAGATGTGTTGATGGTGGGGTCCTGGGGCAGGACTCGCTCAAGGCCCAAGCCAGTCATGTGCCTTCATCTCAGTGATGAAGGGGAGAGTGCCCAGCCAGCAGCAGACCCAGTCCTTGTGCCTCTCTGAGGGCAACAGGGGACAGGGCAGCAGGTAAGCCTGTGGACCCCTCTGCGGCCTTGCTGCTTGGGTTTGCAACCTACCCCTTACCAGTCGTGTGACCTTAGAAGGGCTGTGTGAGCTCCATGCACTACTGTCTCCTGTCTGTGAAAGGACCAGCCTCACAGGGTGGTAAGAGGTTTCAGTGAGTTCATACTTAACACAGCTTACAGGAAATATTGCACGTGGGCTAGTGTTTGGCTGTTATTACTCTTGGGAACTTCTTTCTCTACCTCCCATCTCCACCAGCAGCCCCCCATCAAGCTGGTATGTTGGAATATACCTCTCAAAACTTAATTCCCAAATTTGTATGTCAATGATGTTTGCAGGTGTGGCCTTTGGGAGGTGATTAGGATTAGGTGAGGTTGTGAGGGTGGGGTCCCTACAATGGCATTATAAAAAAAGGAAGACCCCTGAGCCAGCTGCTTGCCCTGCCTCCCATGGCAGGCCTCCGCCATATGGTAATGCAGCAGGAGGTCCTTACCACCTGCCAGGCAGAGGTCAAGGCCGGCCTCTTGGACTTTCCAGACTCCAGAACTGTGAGCCAAATAAACTCCTATTCTCAAAGTATGTTGTATGCTTGCACAAACATGCCAAGATGAAAAAAAAAAAAAGCCAAAATGAAACCCATCTTTCTGTATAATTAATATGCTCAAAAAAAAAAAAATGCCAGGCTGGGTGCTGGTGGCTTACTTCTGTAATCCTAGCTACTCAAGGCAGAGATCAGCAGGATGGCAGTTCAAAGCCAGCCCCAAGCGAATAGTTCTCAAGACCTTATCTTGAAAATGCCCATCACACAAAAAAAAGGGGTAGTGGAGGGTCTCAAGGTGTAGGCCCTGAGTTCAAACTCCAGTACTGCAAAAATAAAAAGTAAAAAAAATTTTTAAAAATTCAAGCTCAGTGAATATATGCTTAGCGTATATGCTTATATATGTATATAAGTATATGCTTAGCCTGAGCAAGGCCCTGGGTTATATTTCCAGCACCACAAAAAATAAAAATAAAAACAAAATGAATGTAAAAAGCAAAAAACCTATTCTGTATAAATTGTCTGGTTTCATGTGTTTTGTTATAGCACCAGAAAATGAACTAAGACACAAACCAAGCCAAATAAGCATATGGCCTAAATATATGCTTTCTAAGAAGACACAGCTTCAAGCAAGTCCTGCCCATTCCATGTAGATTGCTATTCCTGCTCTCTCTCCCCACCCATGCAATTTATAGAACTATTTGTAATCTTTGCTTCCAGGTGGAATGGCTAAAGTAGCAGAGCACCTGACTAGCAAGTGTGATGCCCTGAGTTCAAACCCCAGTACTGCCAAAAAGAAAAAAATGCCTTTAAGGGAGAAAAAGTTAAGTGCACCTTAAAATGATTAGGGGGGTATCAGGAAGAATAATTCATGAACTCAGAACCCTCCAGGAAGGTGGGCATTTTAGCATTTTCTCTGCTGTCTCCTCCATGTGAGGAGCTGAACCAATCAGAGTTCTTTCCAATAGTCTTCATCTTGGAGTCTTTGTAGCTCCTTCCTCTCCCTGGCCAGGCAGAAGGCTTAAGTGCAGTTGGATTGGGTTCCAATCCAAGGAGGAAACATTTGTTACAGTGTGAATTAGCTTTCCATTGCTGTGACAAAGCACCCAGAAAAATTAATTTAAAAAGAGGAAGGGTTTATTTTGGCTTGTGGTTTCATGGGTTCCAGTCCATTGTCTATTGGGCCAGTGGTGGGTCAGAACATCATGGCAGGAACACACGGCAGAGGTCTAGTTACCTCATGGTGGCCAAGAAGCAAAAAGAGAGTGAGGCAGGAAGGAGCCAGGGCCCCCATATCCCCTTCAAGAATCCACCCACAGTGACGTAACTTCCTCTTACTAGGCCCTACCGCTTAAAGGTTCCACTGCATCCCAATAGCACCACATGGCCGTTGGAGGTCCAAACCCTAACAAACAGGCAGGGTTGCTATCACTTAAAATGACAGCTCCAGCTGGGCGTCTGTGGCTCGTGTCTGTAATCCTAGCTACTTGGTGGACTGCAATCAGGAGGACCATGGTTTCAGGCCAGCCTGGGCAAATACTTCTCAAGACCTCCATCTCCAACATAACCAGAGTAAAATGGGCTGGAGGTGTGGCTCAAGTGGTTCAGCACCTGTTCTGCAAGTGCAAAGCCTGAGTTGAAATGCCAGTCCTGCCAAAAAAAAAAAAAAAAAAGACAACTCTTGGCCCAGAAGTTCTCTCTCAAGTTTCTAATCCTCTCACACCTTGTGTCATGATGTCACCTCTACTGAGCAGGGAAGGGGTAATCAGCAGAAGATGAAAGTCTCCCTTCTCTCTCCATCTTCGTTACTAAGGCAGGAGACATAGCCCTATTTGCCAAAGGTCTGCATTCGAGTCCTGCCAGAAGCCCAGCTAGTACTAATGATGCAGACTTTTAATTTGCCTGTGCCTCTTGTTGTGGGGAAGGGGTGAATGGGGGTTGGACAAGGTTCCAGGAATGCTGGAACGACACAGCCATCATGGGACCCTCCCACTTCCTTTGGGGAAGCACTTCTGCCTGAATCCATGCTGCAGCATAGCTGTCAATCCCAGAATCCCTCCTCCTTACTTGGGAAGAGAGCACATGACCCAGTCACAGCATCTCATGTCCACAGTCATGGAAATTGGCCAGAAGTGAGACATGTGACCTGAGGTGAGCCAATCAGAATCCTCGAAGTTGGCAGAGAAGGAGATTTGACTTTGTGATCGAGACCCTGACAGAATGTGAAGGAGATGATGTCATCACAGTCCCCTTGTTGTTTACCCTTAGTCCTGGTTGTGTCTAAGAATCACCTCCTATAGAAGCCGGGCATGATGGTGCAAACCTGCAATCCCAGCATTTGGGAAGTGGAGGCTGGAGGATCTTCAGTTTGAGGCTAGCAGGGACTACATAGCAAATTAAGGCCAAACTGGACTGTACAGCAAAGTCCTGTCTCAAGAAACCAAGGGCTGTGGGTATAGCACCGGGTAGGGCACTTACTAACATGTGCAAGGCCCTGGGTTCAATATCTACTATGGCAAAAGAGAATTAAAGAATCCCCTATGCTTGTTAAAACACAGGTTCCTGGATCAGAATCTCTGGAGAGAAAGGAGGTAGGAACCTACGTGTTCCACCAGCAATGGAGGTGATTGTTCTGTGACTTGTCTGGGCTGCCTCACAACTACATCTGAGAGGACTCCCATCAGCTGCCACAGGAGCTTTTGATTTTCTGTAAGGTACTAAACATCGTCTGTTCCAGGGTTGGCTGAATCTCTTCCCTGATGTCTTTTTTGTGGTGCTGGGGATCGAACCCAGGGTCTTGCACCTGCTACACGAGCACTCTACCACCGGGCTACATCTCAGTCCTTGTTGTTTTGAGCCAGGATCTCACTATATAGTTCAGGTTGGCTTTGACTCACTCTGTAGCCCAGGCTGATCTGGGACTCTCCGTGCTCCTGCTTCTACCTTCTGAGTGCTGAAATTAAGGCCTGTGCCACATGCCTGACTCCCTGCTCTCTTTTTTATCAAGATTCACTGCCTAGATCAAAACGTCCATATACATGGGTACTCCATGTACAGTGCTGAGCAAATGCGGCCCGTGTGCGCGTTCGCTGCAGTGCGATTGCAGTAATAAGGAAGGAAAACAAAAATTCCATCTCCAGGGCTACACGTGAGGGATTAATTGTATTTTCCAAAGATGGCCATGACAGTGACACTCTCTCAGAGTCCTGTCTCTCTGCGTCAGGGCATCGAGTCCCCAGATTCATTGGACCAGGGAGGACCTTTGTGACCTCCTCAATCAATAGATTAAAATGAGCGTGCAGCGACTTCCAAGGCTACGTGGTGAAAATGCGGTGCAGTTCTTCTCAGCGCCCAGCTACCACACTGTGTGGAAGTCCACATCAACTGTGGAGAGGCCGTTTTCTTTTGTTTTGCCACACAAAATATGGTAAAACCACTGCTCTGTCTTAGAACCTATGCAACCTTCATCATACGCGCATTCTTCTTTCCCCAGAGCGCTGAAGGCAACTCCAAGGTCAGCTCAGATAAGCATTCTCTCTTACTCCACACGTCTGCACATCCTCCTGGTTTCCTTCAGCACTTCTCTGATGGCATCCATGATTCTGTTCCAATGCGTGGTGACTGTGCCTTCTGTGGAGTTTTGAGTTCAGCCATGCTTATACGAATTCTCATTAAGTATTTATCTGTATACCTGTATGGATCAGCCCTGCAGAGGGAGCAGAAATCAAAGGGTACAAGAGTGACAGTAAGTTTCTCTCTGACTCCTGATCTCCACTCCTAGTTTTTCTCCCCAGAAGCCAGGGTTCTGACTTGCACATCCTTTGAAAGCAGTGGCATAATTGGGAACGGTTTTGGGTGTTCACTGGGGGGCTGGGGTTGTTGCTGACATTTAGTGGGTAGAGGATCCTGGGAAACCTCTTACAATGAGCAGAGGGTCCCTGTGCCCAAGGGTCAATAGGGCTAAGTTTGAGAAACCTTGTTTGAAACAGAAGTTGTACAGGTTTAAGACCGGGTGAGTATTTTTGCCTTTTTTGTTGTTGTTGTTCATTTTGTTTGCAGTGCTGAAGTGCTGAGCGTGGAACCCCAGACCTTGTGTTAGCAAGTGCTGACCACTGAGCCCTTACTTTTTGAGATGGGGTCTCACTGCAGTGCAGTTTGGCCTTGAATTCACTGTGTAGCCCAATCTAGCCTCAAACTCACCATCCTCCTGCCTCCCCTTCCCGTGTGCTGAGATTACAGGCATGCACCAACAAGCTTGGCAGGGTCATGTCCTTTTTTGGGGGTGGGAGAGGGCAGGCGTTCGGAATGGAACCCAGTGCCTACTAGGCAGCAATCTATCACTGAGCTACACCACTACTCCACTGCTGTTTTTAAATACAGATGGCCTCTGGCCTAAGAAGGCTCGACTTACTGATTTCTCAACCTGACGGTGGTGTGAAAGCACACCGTCTGATCATCTTGGTTTTCACTTTCAGTACTGTGTTCAATAAATATTACCATGTATTCTCCACTTTATTATGAAACGCCTTGTGTCAGATGGTTTTTCCCAACTATAGGCTGAAAGGGTGGCTGGCTAGGCTGGGATGTTCACAGGTCAAGTGTATCGAGCGCACCTTGGACTTACAGTACTTTGACTTGTCGTGGGTTTCTCAGGCCACACTGTTCTGAGTCCAGAAGCCTCTGTATGTCCGAGGGGACCAGGGATTAGAAATTTGCTAGCAGAGTGCTTTTCTCAGAGAAAAGCAAGCAGAGTGGGACAAGAGCCACAAGTCCTCCAGGCTTGAGGGGAGGTGGTGAGGACCAGAGCCACCAGGCCTCCTCTACACATGGTTTAGTAGCCAGAAGGCTACTGGCTCCCAGACCTGGGAAGCTACAGAGAGGCCTGGGAGAAGTGGAAGGAACGGGCAGAGGGGCATTCATTCCACACTGATGACAGACAAGCAGGATGGATGAGCATTCTGGAGCTCAGGACAGGGGAGACACTGGACAAACAACCAAAATGTGTGTGCGTGAAGCTGAGTGTGGTAGTGCCTGACTGTAATTCCAGCACTCAGGAGGCTAAGGTATGAAGATTACAAATTGGAGGCCAGCCTGGGCTACAGAGTAAGACCCTGTATCCAAAAAAAAGTTTCCATGGAGACGAAGGACGTATGCGCTTTCACACACAAGGGGCAGCCAATGCTACTTCAGGTGCTTCTTCTGCTCACCTCGGGGAGGCTCCGTGTCTTTGAGCATCACATGGAGAACACATGACGTGGATATGACCCACGGTTCTATTCCAGGTACCTGCATGTGTTGTGATGGTGAAGAGACCCTGCTCAGAGCCAGGGGAAGGGAGGATGGGCCCTGCTGTATTCCCAGCAGACCACTAGCCACACACGGAGAATTCACAGCCAGTGAGAAACCCGGCTCACAGTGTCAAGTCAAGCCTGCTTCAGTTTCTTCCATCTCTACGTTGACTGTTAAGATTCAATCAATCCGGGGGCTCACGCCTGTAATCTTAGCTACTCAGGAGGCAGAGATCAGGAGGATTGTGGTTTGTGGCCAGCCTGAGCAAATAGTTCGTGAAGCCCTATTTCGAGAAAACCCATCACAAAAAAGGGCTGGTGGAGTGGCTCGGGTGTAAGCTCTGAGTTCAAATTCCAAGTACTGCCAAAAAAAATTCAGTCAAGTGGCCCACATTTTTTTAAATTATGTATTATTTGTACAAAAGGATTTCCTTGTGTTTCCATACACGGAGACTGATCAAGTTCAGCCTCTATTCTTTCTTCTCCTCTCCCCTTTTAAAATATTTCAGAGGTTTTTCACTTTTACATTTTCATGCCTGCATATCAATACTTTGATCACATTTCTTTTGCTTTGTTTTGTTTTGAGCTGAGGTCTTCCTAATTGCTCAGGCTGGCCTCCACCTCCTGGGCGCATGTGGTCCTCACACCTCTGCGGAACGAACGGCTGGGACTACAGGTGCCACCACACCTGGCTTGACCAACTTCTTTTGTGTGTGTGTGTGTGTGTGTGTGTGTGTGTGTGTGGTACTGGGGTTTGCACTCAGGGCCCAGTGCTTGCTGGGCAGGTGCTCTACCACTTGAGCCAGGAACCCAGCTCACTTTTTTGCTTTAGTTATTCTTCAGGTAGGCTTTCACCGGTTTTGCCCAGGGCTGGCTGGGTCTCAGACTTCAGTTGTCCTACCAATGTCCCCCAGGTAGTTGAGTAGCTGGGATTACTGGTGTGAACCACCATGCCCCACCCTCAGAGCTGCTTCCTTTTTAGCACTCTTTGGATTGCCTGGCACAAACCCAAACTCCCTCCATGGTCCCTTCTGTCAGACTTTCCAGGAGGATCCTCTGGGTTGTCCCTCTGGGAGCTGCTGCAATAGCTAACAAAGCTCAGCTTTACCCAGCTACAGGTGTACTTCTAAGTGGGGTTCGGTTATGGAGTCCAACGGTATCACACACTGATGATTGTAAATTTGGAAACTTCAAAAATAATGATCACAGCTCTTATTTCTTTCTGGCTCCATTAATGAGCCTGAAAGCTGGTGAGGAGGTGACATTTGCATCTAGAGTCTCTGGTGTGGTAAATGAAGCAGACTTGAAACCCCTCCTATTAGTGCAGAAACATTGGTAGGAGGAGACAGGCTGATGGCAAGGCCACTCCAGCAACTTGGCAGAAGTCTTAGGCTATAGGAAGCTAAGGCACTAATTTCTCCTTTATTTAAAAATAAAAAAGAAGGAAAGAAAAGCCTAAGAAGCAACACTTTCCAAACTATGAGACACCCTGGGCCCCCAGGGAAGCTTTGGTGACAAAGAGCCCATGTCATTTGCAAATCCAGGTAGGTTTCTACCTAAGGACAGTAAACTCAGAGCAGGCCTGGAAACTAGAAAAACGGGTTCAGCCTCTGGGTTGAATCCTCCTCCCTGAATTCAACAGGACACCCCCCACCCGAGTCCAGCTGGATCTATGATGGCCCCTGGGCAAGCCAGAAATTCTTCACTCCCAGAAATCCGCTGTAAACTGTAATTAAGGGAGAAAAAAATTTCAAGGAGCTTACAGCAAAAGGCTGAAAAATAGCTCCATGTGGATGGGACCAGGTTACAGGGGACAGAAGGAACTGTCCTGGACCAAAAGGCTTGCAAAGTTGCTAGCTCCTTGAGCAGGAGGAATGCCTTAGAATAATGCCAGTTTTCTGCCTGTCAAAGCTGAGACACCAGGGCAGGAGGCCAGACAGGGCTTTGAGGACACTTTTCCCTTGTGCCCACATTCAGAGGAGTCTTCCCCTGGCACACTCAGTTTCAAGATCATTTGCCGGGCACAAATGGTGAATGGAAGTGAAACGCAGCCACAAACCCTGGGGTGAGGAAGGGTGTTTACTGAGTTGACAGTGGGTCATAGGGCTGGAGAGGTAACTGGGAGGAAGAATGTTTGTCTTCCATGCACAAGGCCCTGGGCTCCATCCTTAGCACTGCAGAAAAAGAAAATAATAATAATAATAATAATAAATGTTCCTAGTGCATGGCAGGTTTGGCCTTCTGTGAAGAGCCAGATAGCAAACGTGGGCTTTGCGGCCCAGATGGTCTCAAGAGCAGCCAGACAACATACAAAGAAGTACTGCTGTCGCTGCCATAGAGCAGAGCGGTAGTGACAGACACAGATGACCCACTGAACCTAAAATATTTGCTATTTCTGGCCAATTACAGAGTAAGTGTGAGAACCTCTGAGTGTCCTGGGTAGATTACCAGCCATGCAGGGCAGTCATGGGAGGTAAACAGCTTCCTTGGAATATTTCCACAATTTTTTTTTTTCTTTTTTTGGTGGCACTGGGGTTTAAACTCAGGGCCTCACATTTGCTAGGCAGACGCTCTACCACCTAAGCCACTATGCCAGCCCTCCAGTCTTTCATTGTCATCACGATAAGAGATTTGACTGTCTTCCTAGATGGAACCACAGGGCTGGCACCCAGCCTCCACCTGTACCAAGGAGCTGTGGCAAATGTCCTTTGTGGGGGCAAAGCCTAGATTTGGAATTAGGAGACTGAGTCTGTGGCTAGCTCTCTCCAGGGCTTAGATCCAGACATTCATTGGCTCATGTTCACCTGTGGCATCTCACTGCAAACCCCTATTCCTCAGGGCTGCAGGGGCTTGGTCTGGCGTTGGGGGCCTCTTTGAGCAGACCCTACCTCCTCCCTGCCGGTCCAGGATTTTGCTTTCCACTCCCATAAAGAAAGGGTTTGGGGTTTCCCACTTTGCACTCATCCTTCCCTGTTCAAGACCACCTTCTCCCTGCTCCTAGTCCCTGTGTGTCCTCAACCCAACTTACACTGGTCCAACCCTGACCTATGCCTAAACCAATCACCACTCTGCTTTCCCTAGGCTTCTATGATTGGTTCAAGGATGGGCAGATGATCTGGAAAGACCCAATAAGAAACCATGGGGCACTTGGGGCTGCCAGAGTAAAGGTCTCATGGACCTGACAGTCACCTGGCAAGCACAGAGAAGTCCTGTCTGAGAGTGGAGTCTGCAGAATGGAACTGCAGCCAGGCTGGAGGGAGAAGCCAGAGTCTGAAGACAACCTGATAACCTGTGTCCTGGACACCTGTTTGAACTTGTTAATTACTTGAGCTCATTAAATCTTTTTTCTGTTTAGACATGTCTGGGGTTGCAACTAAGAGTCTTTTAGACTAAACTTGGTCTTGCAAGTAGTCTACCACTTGAGCCATGCCCTTAGGCTTTTTTTTTTTTAATTTAAGGCAGGGTCATCCAACTCAGCATGTAGCCCAGGATGGTCTGGAGCTCTTGTACCTCCTGCTTCACCCTCCCAAGTGCTGGGATTACAGGCATGAACCACCACCCCTGGCTGCTGAGTCTTGATGATACTTTCTGCCTTCAGCTCTTGGTACATCTCATGCACTTCCCACCAAGGTTCACCCGGCCTGTCTGGCTTCAGCGTGGATGGAAGCTTTCTAGACCCCCACCCCCACCCCAATTGTCATCCAGGCTGGCCCTCGACACAAAGCGAGACCCTATCTCAAAAATAACCAAAACAAAAAGGGCTGAGGTGTGGCTCAAGTGGTATAGCTCCTGTCTGTCAATTGCAAAGCTGTGAGTTCAACCCCCAGTACTGTTGAAAAAATGGGAAGAAAACCTCCTTAACTGACTTCCAGCAGGACATTAGTCCTGGTGTAGAGATGGAGCCCAGGGCTGGCATCCACTAAGCTGTCGCTCCAGCCTTGGTGTCTCCAGTTTGAAGGAGCAGGACCAAATGACATCTTGTCCAGGTGCAGGGGTTGGATGAGCTGCTAATGTGTCTGAGAGCTCAACCTCAGCAGTCAAATTGCCAAGGAGTGTCCACTGGCTTTCGGGTCACCGGCCGCTTTGCTGGGCTGTGCAGAGCATCCTGACTGGCGGTCCCACTAAGTTAGTTCTCCAGAGCAAAATTGGGGCTCTCTTATAAAACGGGCACTGTGGCCAGTGAGTCCCCAGATGTCATGGCCTTCCTTCTATCACCACCCTCAAAGGCCCTTTATTAGGTGTTTGCCTGGGAACAGACCTACTGGGGGCATAGCTTATGTGGTAGAGCACTTGAGGCCCTGGATTCAATTCCCAGTACCACAAAAGAAAAAAACAAAGCAGAAAAACTACTGAGCGCACCCAGACTTTTTTTCTTGTCATTATTTCCTACATAGTGCAGTACAACGACCATTTAGACGTCATCCAGAGATAGTTAAAGTACAGAATACAATACCGTTTTGTATATGGGACCTGAGGATCAGAAAATGCTGGCACCCTGGGGTGGGGATGCAGGCATTTGGAAACAAATTTTTCTTGACTACTGAGAGAGGACTGAACTTGGCAAATGTTCCCGCAGCTGCAAAAATAAGAGAAAAACAAAAAGCTGAGCAAACGGGACTGGCAGCACTCTCGCCTGGGTAAGGAGAGCCTGGAGTGAGAGGAAAGCTGCTACCCTTTCCGGGAACACTTCAAACTACAGTCAGACTTGTCCTCTGCACATTTTGGGGATCAGCTCCCCAGAAGACAGGGGCTCCTCTGCCAACTCCAATAACCCCAGTGCCCACTTTGCACATTTGTCCTGACACCTCACCTCCTCATGCAGATTCAAAGAAAGGTAGAGCTGCCCACTAGGCTTCCTGCCACATGGGAATTGTGAGCACTGTCCTCTCCCTGGGCTCCAGAGGCCCTCATCGCCCAGGGCCTGACTCAGGAGCAGAAGCCTTTCCAGTGGCTCAGCTTGGAAGACAGCATGGAGCCTGCTGCATGGTGAGGAAGGGAGCAGGGAACAGACACTGGGAGCAAATAGATTCATAGTATTGATACTGGAGAGCTCCAGGAGTTAAGGGTAAAAGCAAGCAGGAGGTTTATTGAAAGGATAGCAATGCACCCTGGGGGGCGGGGGGGATCTTCGTGAAAGAGCTGAGCCAAAGAAAGTCTGAAGTCCAGGAGGTGACACAGAGCATTAACTGGCTTGGGTCCAGCTCTTCTATATTTGTGATTGGTTGGCACCTAGTCAATTTGTCATTAAATCCGACCACCTGTTCATCCCTCTCCTTATCAAACTGGACATTCCACGAGGGTCTGGTCAGCTTGTCCGGGCCTTGGGCCCACTCCCCACATCGTGCAGCCGTTTCGTGTTACTGTGGTGAGAGGCTTGTCATTTCTCTGAGAAGCACATTGTTTCCCACGTCTCTTTAGATGTCTGCTTTTAAAGCGCCTCTCTCATCCAAAATGGAGTCACCTCTGTTTGCTCCCCTTACAGGATCATGTGATCAGCGTGGAAGAACCAAGGCTAGCTGGGCATGGTGGGGCAAGCTGCAAACACAGCATTTGGGAGGCAGAGGCAGGAGGGTTGTGGGTTCCAGGCCAGACTGGCTACAGAATGAGACCCAGTCAAAAAATGAAGAAGAGAGAGAAAGGGAGAAAGAAAAAGGAGGAGGGGAGGAAGGGGGTAGGGGGAAGGGAGAGAAGGAGGAACAGGAGGAAGAAGACGTAATCGGATAATAGCCCAAATGTCCGTCCACCAACAGACAAACACACAAACAAAATGTGGCTTATTTGTACACTAGAATATTATCCAGCAGTGAAAGCAAATGAGGCCTGGCATATTCTGTAGACACAAACAGCCACATGTTGTCTGCTCCCTGTATGTGAAACTTCCAGAGGAGGTGAGCACACAGACAGGAAGTAGATTACGGGCTGCCAGGGGCTGAGAGGAGGGCAGTGGAAGTGACTGCCAGTGGGTGTGGCACTCTTCTCCCCTCCCTCCCTCCTTTCCTTCCTCCCTTTCTTTCTTCTCCTCCTCTTCCTTTTTGGTTTTTTTTTTGGAGGGGGGCGGGCTGGGGACAGTGGCTAGAACCCAGAGTCTTCCGTATGCTAAACTCTCACTCTACCATTGAACCAGAGCCTAGCACCTGTTTTTGGAAGTTATGGGAATGTTTTAAAATTGACTGTGGAGCCTGGCTCCAGTGACTCACGCCTGTAATCGCAGCTGCTCAGGAGGTAGAGATCAGGAGGATCACAGTTTGATCCTGTGCAAATAGTTTGTGAGCCCCTATCTTGAAAAAAAACCCATCACAGAAAAGAGCTGGTAGAGTGGCTCAAGGTGTAGGCTCTGAGTTCAAGCCCCAGTACCTCCAACAATAAAAAAATAAAAATAAAGTTGGCTATAGAGGTGACTACACCTGTCTAGAAATATAGACAGTTCTTAGATTTCTCAATAAGGGGCCTCATATTTTCACTTTGTACAGAGCCCTGTAACTCACATAGCTATTCCTGCTGGGAGAAGTGAGGCTCCAGTTCTTTTTCTTTCTCGTTTTCTTTCCTTTTTCTTCTCTTTTTTTCTGTGGTGCTAGGGATCAAACTTAGGGCCTCGAAAATGCTGAGTAAGTGGTCTACCACTGAGTGACATTTGCCTCTTCATTTTATTTATTTATTTTACGGTACTGGGGCTTGAACTCAGGGCCTGCACCTTGAGCCACTCCTCCAGCCTTTTTTTTTTTGTGATGGGTTTTTCAAGGTAGGGTCTCATGAACTACTTGACAAGATTGGCTTTGAACCATGATCCTCTTGATCTCTGCCTCCTTAGCTGGGATTACAGGCAGGAGCCACTGGCTCCTGGCACCCCTTCATTTAAAAAACAACAACAACAACAAAAAATTGTCATTGAAGCTGCAAAGGAGCTGGGACCCGAGAGCAGCAGCCTTCCCACCACCTACAATGGCCCCTCCTAGGTCAGCAGCATTGATCACTGCCTCTGAGACCTCCTTTTGAGGATCTGTATAGCAAATGCCTCCTTGACTAGCCAGCCTCCCCTAGCCAAGAGCACTTGCAAAGCCAGTCCCCTCTGAGCCTTAAGGAAGTCTGTGGCCCTCAGCAAATGACCTGGCCCCCCTGCCTTGTGGAAACTGACCTTCCAGAAGCCAGGTCACCTGCCCACGTTGCTGCTGTAGGAAGCAATAGAAGAGCCCAGGAGATCTGCCTGACTTCACTGCCCAGAGCTCTTTCCCGGATCAGCTGTGTTGGTTACACTGACCAGACAACGGTGTGAAGACCCAGTGAGGCCTGGCTTGTGTGGGGTTCCAGTAAATGGTGACTTTTACCAGGTATGACGACAGTGGATTTATCAGAGTGGAGGAAGAAGCACCTGTGACAGGTCAACGAGCATGGCTTTGGTTGAAGGGCTTTGGTGGACCACATGAGCGTGCAGGAGCCTTCCTTTCCCCATGGCCTTTCCCAGCTCAAAAGGAAAGACACGATGGGCTCCACGGCCCCTGGGTGCTTGCAGGGAGAGGATCCTGAGTTGGCCCAGGAGCTTTGCTGATGGTGGCCATTGGGCCATATTTCTGAGAGTGTCAGCGCCTGGCTGTGTGCAAAGGCAGGAGAAGAGGTGCCCACTCACACCTCCACTGCACCTCTCAGAACGAAACGAATCCCCAATCCCTACGGAACGTCACTGTCACACTGCCACAGGTTGGTGTTGACCCTTGTTATGGGCTGCACTGTGACAACCAAATGCCTATAGTGAAATCCTAACCCAGGTCGCTCCGAATGTCACTATATTTAGAGACAGGGTCTTTAAAGAGATGAAAATTAAAATGAAGTCATTAGAGTGCCATAATCCCCTAGGACATGTGTCTTAGAAGAAGAGATCAGGACAGATGTAGGAAAATCCAGTGGAGACCCAGGGAGAAGGAGAGACATCTGGCAAGAAGCCTCTCTGTGGCCCAGGAGCTCCGCATCAGCTGTGAATCCATTTCTGTTGTTTAGGACCTGGTCTGTGGCTCTTTGTTATTGTGGCCCTTGCAAATTGATGCCGCCTCCAAAAGTTCTGTGTACACCCAGCTCCTGGAACTTGCTAACATCACCTAACTCGTGACACGCTTAAGGAGCATCTCGTGATGCGTGTTTTCCTTAAATCTGGTGACATGTATCCTTGTTGGGAGAAACAGAAGGGAAGGCATAGAGGGAGGAGCAGGCCATGTGAAGATGAGGCAGTCATCAGCGAGACACCACAGCCAGGAGCGCCTGGAGCCACTGGGACGTGGAAGGCAGGAAGGAGCCTGCCCTGGGGCGCTCACTGGGCCCTGTGACTCCTGGGTTGGGAAGCCTTGGGAGCTATGAGAGAATAAACTTGTATTGTTTTAAGCCACCAGCTCTGTGGTGATTTGCCATGGTGGCCGTGGGAATCTCATATGTGGTGTTCAACTCGTGCTCAAAATCCCAGGCTGTGTTTTCCTTCTGGAAACCCAGGGCCGCTACAGGGAAATCAAGCAATCACCCTCAACAAACAGTGCCTGGCATTCCAGACAGGAGCGTGAGTCTTTTGCCTGCTTCTCTGTCTGTCCGCCAGGAAGCAGGAGACAGAACAGAGATGGACGATGCGGGGGAATGAGGTGCCCCGACAAGATGAGCTCTTCCCTTCCTCCCACCGAAGCTGGCTGGGGACTTGGGATCAGAGCTTCTGTGCACACCCTCCCTGCCCTGACATGTTTACTTCTGGTGGAGAGCCACCTTCCAATTGCCCCCATTCAGGGCTAGGTTGAGGATCAACACGCGGTGACAGTGATGTAGGAACCCACCATTCCCTGCCCCCAACTCACTGTGAGCCCATGGTGCCTTGAGGATCAAAACAAAGAGTATTTGTAGTGTTTTTGGTTTTTGTGGTACTCGAGTTTGAACTCAGGGTTTTGCACTTGCAAACTCTACCAGTTGAACTGCACCTCCAATTCCTTTTGCTCTGCTTATTTTGGAGATGGGAGTCTTTCAAACTATTTGCCCAGCTGGCCTTGAACCCTGATCCTTCCGATCTCAGCTTCCCAAGTAGCTAGGATTACAGGCGTGAGCCAGTGCCCAGCGTCTGTGATATTTTGATGGCCATATGACCTCACACACAGCTCTGCATTTGTTTAAGAGGATGCATCACCCCGGAAATGTGCTCAGATGTTCCGAGGTTGTTCTGAGGAACCCTCTGCTTTGTTCTGTCTGCCTGCTGTGCAGCAGGGTTGGCTAGCTCTAGGGCAAACCCAACCCTGGCACATGGCGTTGTGCGTTGCAGTGCAGCCCAGCAAATCTTCCCCATCTAGGGAGGGAAAAGTGTACCACAGGTGCTCATGGTAACACACCAGGGAGGACCAGGCAGCCACCACAGGCAGTGGACTGAAGTGTGGTACAGCCAAACTGGAATATCAGTAACCACATGGATTGAAAATGTTGAGGAAAACATTGTTCTCTATCCTCGTATGTTTAACGCATGACGACCTGCAAATTAAACTAACAGAAGACAGATTGACAAGAGAAAAGGCACACATTTTTAATTCACTGTTCTTTCCATGCATGGGTGTTCACAGTGAAATCCCGACGAGTGGTTGGATGTGAGGGCTTACGTACATTTTCATAAGGAAAGTAGAGTTGGGCATCAAGGCACCAAAAATTGTGGGGAAGTGACTAGGAAATGAACAGGGGAAGCCAGTGGAAAATGAGGGGTACAGGGCTTGGGTATTTGAACTCAGACCTCAGAAAGGATGGAATCCTGACATTTACAGTCACATGGAGGTTCAGTAAAAGAAGCCAGGCACAGGAAGTCAAGGACCGAGAGATCTCACTCAGGTGGAAAGCAATCTAAGATTGCTTCTCACAGAAGTTCACAGTAGAATGGGGGTTCCCGGGGGCCGGGGAGAGCGAGGTGGGGTGGGGTAGGCAGGGATGGGGAATGGTTGGCCAGCAGGTACTAAGTGATAGGCAGGCAGGAGAAATAACTCGTGGTGTCCTGTTGCACAGTAGGGTGACTAAAGAAATTGTTGTAATGTCCTGTATATTTCAAAAAAGCTAAAGGAAAGGATGATCACTAGGAAGATAATTGTGGTTTGTTTCTTTTGCAGTACTGGGGCTTGAACTCAGGGTCTACATCTTGTGCTGCTCCACCAGCTGTTTTTTGTGATGGGTATTTTTGAGATAAGGTCTTGCAAACTATTTGCCTGGGCTGGCTTTGAACCTCGATCCTCTTGATCTCTGACTCCTGAGTAGACAGGATTACAGGCGTGAGCACTGGCTAAGATAAATGTTGAGATAGACATGCATACCGTGATTTGAACATTATGAATATATATATACAAATTTGTACATATACATATACTACAATATATATAGGTACCCAGGAAATCTGTACAATTTTGATTCATCAATTAAAACTTTAAAATATTGATTTTGAGAAGTCACCTGGCCAAGTTATTAATATAGAATAACTGTGATGAGTTTGTTTATTAAACGTTTACTTTGGTCCGCCTGAGCTTGACCTTGGAGACCCTCTGGGGTGGGCTCTACCCTCCCAGGGCTTCCCCTCCAATAAGAGGAGTCAGACAGGGAACCACCTGCAGTGTGGACCATGTGGATCAGGTTTGAGGCTCCAGGAAGCAAAGAGCCAGTTTTCAGAGGAGCCTCAGGGCTGGGCTCCTGGTTTTGCAACAGACTAGACTATTTTTCCTACAGCCTGGTCCTCACCTCGTGCAGATCTCTGTCCCGAAGAATTTTCTCAGGTCTTTCCTGGCCACGGAGCTCAGGAGGCCTGCTCTGGGTACTTCTTCACAGTGTATGCCCCTGCTTATGTGCCGTGGCTTATTTAAGTGTTTGTTGCCAGTGTCTGTCCCCCAATCTGACAGTCCACAAGGAGACAGCTATTGGGATCCAATCATCTCTGAGCTCCTGGTGCCCACGGGCACAAGTGGGTGTCTGGCAAGGTAGAGGGGCTGAGGCCAGGCTGGTGGGGTGGTGGGGATGTGAACCTGTGCCTACCTTCAAGGTCACAGCTTCCCCTCTAGCTAATGTCCTGAGCACTTGCTCATGGTAAGAGCAGCAAATGAGCCTTTTCATTTTCCAAGGTTTGTGTGTGGCTCTAGGGATCAACCAAAGAATAATTTTTAAAAAGTTAATAAACATGAGTTGCACACAAACATAACATAAAAATGTCAGATTTTATTCAACTCATTATTGTGATCAGTGAACGGGTAAGCTGATACCAAAAACACTAAAGGAACAGGGTTTTTTTTCCCTTTATTTTGAGATAGGGTCTTGTTATGTGGCCCAGGCTGGCCTGAAACCTGTGATCTTCTGCCTCAGTCTCCCAACTGCTGAGATTAGAAGAGACTTTTTTATTTTTTCTTTTGATGGTTCTGGAGTTTGAACTCAGGGCTTGCTTTGCAAGTGCTCTACAGCTTGAGTCAATCCTCTAGTCTGTTTTGCTCTGGTTATTTTGGAGATGGGGGTTTGTGATCTATTTGCCCAGGCTCGAACTGCCATCTTCCCAATCTCAGCCTCCCAAGTAGCTATGGGTACAGGCATGATCAGGCTGCAGTCTCTTGAAGCCAATCTGGTCCTTGGGAACATCTAGAAGGTTCAGGGTCTAAGCACACAGGCATCGCACAGGAGGGGAGAGAACTCTGTCCATTCACTCAGCCAAATCTCACTGAGGTCATTTCTGCCAGACCTGTTATGGGCAAAAAATGGGGCAAACCCATCAACCTAGAGTCCTGCTCTTGTAAGTGTGTGACCCATCATCTTGTGCTACTGTTATCTGAGGACCATCTGGGGAGCCTAGGGACTCACCAGCAGGTGGGGCAGTGCGTTGGCCCTGCCCATGCCCCAGTGTTTTCTTTTCCCAGCTTGTTCGCTAACCAAGCTGAGTTTCCTTTCATGTTGGGTCAACATGTGTCCTGGCAGGCTGCCCCCCACCAGTTTGGGGGAGGGAGGGAGTCCCTGGACAGAAATTGGGGTGCTAACCCATCCAGGCCTACCCGTGAGATTAGAGCACACCATATCACCAGTTTCAAGGAAAGGGCTTTAGGACTTATCATTTTCCATCCAAAAAACTCAAATGCCTTTTTTGTACAGTAATGCACTGAGGACATTTCGGTTGATAAGGATGGCATCTATGATGCAGTCCTATAGGGTTCTATCACTTAGTAACACTGTAGCTGTCTTAGCCGGTCTAAGTCTACTTGACCTTCACTCAACAAGGAAACCACCTACTGGTGCACTTCTCAGAAGATATCCCTGACACTGCAATGAAAGCCTGGTTTGTTTGCAGTTATTTGTATGTATATATTTTCCAAGACAGAATTCTGCAAGTTAACACTTTAACATTTTTTTTCTTTTGGTGGGACTGGGTTTGAACTCAGGGCTTTGCACTTGCAAAGCAGCGTCTCTACCACTTGAGCCACACCTCCAAACATGTAAGTCCATAGTGTGACAGATAACAGTTTTGTGCTTCAAAAGTCTAGACTCAGGCTGGGGGCAGGGGTAGCTCAGTGATAAAGCACTTACCTAGCATGTGTGAAGCCTTGAGTTCGAATCCCAGTATGAAAGTCAAGTCTCCCTCCCACCCCCATTACCAAGTTCCCTCTTAAAATCCACCAGTGTTCCCAATTTTTGCTGTCCTCTTCCACACATTTGCAAGGCGTGTGCCCTCATTCATCTCTTCTCTCCTACCGCTGAGCTATGTGCTCAGTGCTCTCCTTCCACGCGTGTACCAGCATACCACACACAAGCATAATCTATCTTGGGAACTGTCCCTAATTAAAACTCAAAGACCTCTTCGTTCTTTTTTCTTTTGTCTCCTTTTACCTCTTTGTCTTTAAATAGCTCTGGCAAATTCTGTGTGGCCACCTGGTTTAGAATGTATTTAACCACTCCCCTATTGATGGACACACAGGTTGCCGTCGCTGACAATGCTGTGTTGAGCGTGGAGGACTGCACAGACATTTGAAAGCCTACATGAGAGCAAAAGTTACTCAAACTGACCGGAAGAGAGATAGGCAAATTATCTTAAGCAAAATAGACACTGATCAAAGAGAACCCCCCACCAAAGTTCCCAGGCCTAGTGGTTCCAGAGGGGAGGTCTCATCGGCCGACCCTAGACCTATAGGCAAAGTGCTGCCACACTGGGGATGGTGGGCACAGAGATGTGAAAGATCTGGAGTCTGTCACTGAGCTTCCTGGCCCAGGAGACAAGGCCCCTCGCCCCACTTGTTATAAATATACAGATCCATTTGGATTTTCTGACACTGGTGGCCCAAAGCCTACTGGCAATGGCAGACTGGCTCTCATACCCACTCGGATGTATGTCGGGAGCCGATGGGTGTCTCGGGAACTTTCTAAGGTGAAGGTGACAACCCACGCAAGAGCTGAAGGCTGAGGAGTTGAGTGGCCCAGGGATGTGGGTGAGAAGCACCTCCTGAGGGGCTTGCTTCCCTTCCTCCCTCTGCCACACATTCTTCTAATTCACGCACTAGTGGGACACAGACTTTTGGAGTCCGGTGGTCACAGATTTACCTTTGCTATTAATTTCCATTGGCTCTGACGGTCTAAATATGGTAGTAACCGCAAATTTTCTTCTAGTTTTGCTGACTTTTTTTTTAAAATGAAGGTAAGTTGATTTAAGAAAAAGTCCTAGGAAGATGGTCATATAAGGGACACGGTGGTGACTTTCTTTCACAATAGACCACCAGGACACCATCTGGCCAGTGAGGAGCCACCTTGCCCATCCTAGTGCTCGGGAGGGTGGAGCCAGGGACATTTGCAGAGTTGTGGGTCTGAGCTGTGGGTTGTCCAGGTGTCTTGCAAAGGGTGCGGTTGTTCGGAATGCAGCAGAGTGGGTGACAGTGACATTGCAGCTTTGGAATGGTGGCCCAGCCAGAAGAGGGTCTCCAGTAAGTGGTGACACCGACCTGTAATCCACTCAGTGTTATCTTCTGGGATCAGAAATTCCAGAGTCCTCATTAAAGATGCAACATTCCTCACACTCCTAAGCAGGGCTGCAGCTCAGGACCTCCCGCTGCCTCTTCTTGGGAAGCTGCCCTTGGCCTCTGCCTGCTAGAGATGGCTTTGAATTTCTCATGGCTCCACAAACCTCCCTCCCTCCCTCCCACCCACTGACCCCCTCTTCCTTTTTCAGGGCTGGGGATGAAACCCAGGACCTCACAAATGCTAGGATAACATTCTACCATTGAGCTACAACCCCAGATTGCTTTTTTTTCTGTAGTAATAAAACTGTAACATGAAACTTAGCTTTTTTTTTTGGCAGTACTGGAATTTGAACTCAGAGCTTCACCCTTACTAGGCAGGAGCTCTACCACCTGAGCCACTAGGCCATCAGAACTTAGCATCTTAAACAGTTTTGATCACACTGGTCAGCACTGCTGCGAAAGATCTCCAGAACTTCCTTCGTTTTGCAAAATGAAAAACTCAGCTGTACCCATGAACCAGCCACTCAGGTCCCCACCTTCCCAGCCTGGAGATCCACCAGTCACTTCCTGTCCCTCCTCGGGTACAGTGACTCTTCCTCCTGTGGAATCAGAAGCATTTGCCTTTGGTGACTGGCTTAGTGCACTTAGCTTCTTGTCCTCCGTGTTCATCCATGTTTCCTCCTGTGACAAGATTGCCTTCCTTTTCAAGGCTAGATAACTTTCCACTGCACACTCACCGAATGTGTGTGCCCATCCGTCTAAGGATGGACTGTGGGGTCGCTCCCTCTTGCTTCTGTGCCTAATGCTTCAGTGAACACGAGGCAGAGCAGGGACGGCAGCTCTGCGTCTCTGCTTTCAGTTCTTTTGGGTATAGGCCCAGCCATGGGGGTCCTGGATCCTAGGGCAATTCCATTTTGAGTATTTTCTGGACCCTCTACCCTGTTTTCCATAGTGGCTGCATTTCACAGTCCTACCAACCAGAGACACAGGGCTTGTTTCTCTGCCTCCCCCGACACTTGTCTGTGTAGCTGCGTCCCTATGGGTGGGAGGTGGTGCCCATGGTGGGCACTGCACGCCTGCTTCTGCCCTTTGTGGCCTGCGCAGCACTTAGAACTAGGGTCACATGTAGGGTTCCTCACTGGCCTTGGATCCTTCTTTTCTCCTCCCTTCCTCCCTCTCCTTTCCCTCCCTCTCAGGCCGGCCTGGAACTTTGCATCCTCCTGCCTCAGTCTCCCAGGACTGTACCACTATGCCTGGCTTTGAATATGCCTTGAACAAGGAACAGGTAAAGAACTGTCTGAATGAAAAATGATCCACTGGAGAGGGCGTCTCAGGAATAATGGAGCCAGGTGAGGTGGCCATAGACTGCACTGGTCCAAGCAAGAGGCCCCAGTCCCAAAGGGGTGCTGGATGGTGACACACACTGGGAAGGCCCTGAGCAACCTCCCGGCTCCCAGGGTTCCAGGCTCTTGCAGACCTCATCTGCAAGGGCTCCCCACCCCATTCCTGGGTGCCCAGCAAAGGCTCTGCTTGCTCAGAGCGTGGGGAGTCCCCCTCACCAGAGACCTCAGTCCTGGAGGGTGAGTAGGGTCCACGTGGGGGCTGAGGAAAGGAAGGGTGAAGGGGAGAGGCTCTAGGAGGGGATGGCTGGCACGGGGGAAGAAACTGGGATTAGAGGAATGTCTCTTGGGCAGCCAGCCCTCAGCCCCAACTCCATACTTGGGCTAAGCACCATGAGGACGCAGTCTGGTGAAACCCAGCATCATGGCCTCCCAGGCCTTTCTCCAACTCATCCGCTTCTCCACGCTCCCTGTCACACCCCTAGGGAAGGTCACCCAAGTTCTGCTTGGGTCTTTCTTTCCATTCACCCCACCCCCCATGGCAATAAGGGGCTCACGTGCCCTGGCTTTTTCTAGTTCACTGTTTAAGGGAGTCATAATTCCTTGCAACTGGGGCAAAGCAGGATGGGGAGGCCTCACACCTGCTCACAGGCAGCTGTGCTTCACTGTCCTACAATTTGCAGGACAGAGTAGCTCAGAGAAGACAAAGGCATGGCACTGCCATGATGTCTGCCTTCCCACAGTTGGTCCTGTAGCCCTTCTGGTCCATTTCAGAGCTGTCCACTTTATCTGGCCTGCTGTCCTTCTGCCGTCTCCTCCCCCCAGTATGACAGCCTCTGGGAACAGAGACCCAGAGGTGTGTGGGTGAATGGCAGGCATGGGGGAGTGGAGGGGGGGCCCACGTCTGGGCTCTGGAGGAAGCTGCTGTCATCTGTCTGAGGAAAAGCCTGCATGACCTAGGTGATCTGCCCCAGCTCAACCTTTGTTATCTCCTCATCCTAGTGGCCCCTCCCTCCTGCCAAGCCGTTCCTGCCTCAGGGCCTTTGCACTTCCTGTTTTTGCTGCCCTCCATACTTTTCTCCCAGTAGATGACCCCGTGATGTCCCTGTAACTTCTCAGCGAGGCTTCTTCCCCTTCACACTGGTTAAGATTGTAAAGTAACCACGACCCTCACCACACACACCTCTGCCCACTCTCCCACTCCCACTCCCACTCAACACACACACACACTCACTTGCCCTACTCTCCTTCATTGCTTTGGGAAGCACATATGCCCGCCTGACACACTATACATTTGAACCAGGGCCTCACTCATTCGAGCCACACCCACAGCCCTTGCGTGTGCGTGCGTGCGTGCGTGTGTGTGCTGCTGGAACCTGAACCCAGAGCCTGAGGCCTGCAAGGCAAGTTCTCTACCACCCAGTCCTGACCTGTTTCTTTCTCTTCCTCTTTTCTCCCCAGTGCTGGGAATCCAACCCAGGGCCTCGAAGGTGCCAGGCACGTCTCTGTCACTGAGCCATGTCCCCAGTTCTTGTTTATTGTCTCTCTTCCCTTACAGCACAGCTTTACACAGGTAGGATGTTTGTCTGTTCTTTTTTTTTTAAATCTCATTCCTTGTCCCAGAACAAACACTTGTTGAGTGAGTGATCAAATGAATATTAGCCGTTAATGCAAACAGTGTAACTATTATTACTAGTATTGCAAATGCTGCCACCTTGTTAACAGTAAAGCAGGGACTATTATTACTCCAATTCACACAATTATTGTAAGAACCCCCCCCCCACACCCGCCGTCCCCGCCCCAAGCAAAATCTTAGGAAAACTGCGCTTGCTGTTTTTGGTGGTGGGCTTTGCCTCCCCTTAGTGGTGATCTTCAGCAACTGCAAGCCACACACAAAATGCGCTCCAAGATGGACCCTGCAAAGGGGCCATAAGCCCACTTTTGTTTTCAGTGGGACTGGGGTTTGAACTCATGGTTTCATGCTTGTAAAGCAGGCTCTCTACCACCTCAATCACACCTCCGGCCCATATTTTTCTGATTATTTTGGAGACGGGGATCTCATGATCTATTTGCCATGCTGGCTTCCAACGGTGACCCTCAGCCTCCGAAGTGGCTAGGATTACAGGCGTGAGCCACCAGCTCCGCTCACCTTTGGGTTTCTGTGGAGGCTTCGTTACACGAGCATGCTGGTTATCATACCGTGGACATTGATGGAGGTCAGGGGACATCTGAAACTCACAGCCTGTCTCATGGTTGGCTCCCTGGGCAACAGGCCCAACTGAGGTCGTGTCACTTTGAGGGCTCCCATGTGCTAATTGGAGGTGCATTTTTGTTATAAATCACAGTGTCCCAGCCCCTACCTATGGAAGGGACAAACAAGAAGCAGGTTAATGAAAAGCCTAACGTGGCTCAGTGACCAGCTGAGAGGGTAAGTGAAGCAGCTGTTGTGGTGTGAGGCAGAGGGGCTCCTTGAGGCTGGCTGTCTAGTGGAGACCAGAATGGCAGCACAGGAGCCAGCAAAGTGACATCTGGAAGGAAAAGCCAACCCCAGTGGGAGAGGCAGTGCAAAGGCCCAGAGGCAGAAGAGTTTGGCCTGGTGTAGCTGTTTGTTCAAAGAGCCCAGAGTGGGGACTGAGCCCACAGCGCCCCAGGCCAGGAAAGTGGGTTTGAACACTGCTCTGAGCACAGCAGGAAACCACAAGAGGGCTTAAATGCAGCTGTAAAGTATCATGTGCCCTAATTATTTGCATATTACAGGTACTTACTGGTTTACTGTCTTCACTAGAACATTGTGAAACATTGACCACTAGTGCAGAGGTTTAAAAAAATGACTGTGAGCTAAAACACTACCACGAGCCCCAGCAAGTGCACTTGGGATATTTATCCCACAAACCGAGAACCTTTGTCCACACAAAACCGTACCTGAGTCTCCATGGCTGCTTTCTGAGAGCCAGAACCTGGAAGTGACAGTGTCCTCCACAGGTGCCCATCTGGACAAGCTGGGATACTGCACTCAGTAGGAGACGATACAAGCTCCTGGCAACGACAGCCTTGGCCTTGGTCTGTTTTCTGCAGCTCTAACAGAAACACTACAGCCAGTAACCTCGGACAACTCAGGTTGACTTGACTCATGGTCCTGGAGGCTGGGAGGTGCCAGCCACGGTGTGGACATATGGTGAGGCCATTCCATGATGTAAGGAGGAAGGACCAAAAAGCACAGAGAGGGGAAAGGGGGACCCACCTCACCCCTTTTATACTAACCCCTCCTGCCACAGCCTTAATCCACTCACCATGACCTAATCACCACTTCTAGGTCCCACTTCTTAAGATGGTCACACAGCCTTACGTTTGAGAGGGGACAGCCAAACCACAGCAGGTCCTGAAGGCATTTATCCTGGGTGAAGCAGGTCAACCTCCATGGTCATATACCATAGGATTCCATGTACACAACCTCCAAATGTTAGAATTCCAGAGTGGAGAACAGATGGCAGCCGGCGTTAGAGACAGTGGCTCAGTGTGCCTGTGACGTCTGTGGGAGTTAGCTTGTCTTGTCACTGTGCTCACACAGTCCTTGAAAGGGCAAGGACTCCCACATCACTCCTATGTCATTTACTGGTTTTGATATTTTACTTTAGTCTGGTAAGTTGTAACCTCAGGGGAATGGCTGGGGGGTGCATGGGCCTCTTTGACCTGCCTTGGCTTCTTCCTATGAATCTTAAGTTTCCAAAGCAAAAGTTCAGAAAAAACTGCCATGGGCCCAACCAGCATGGCAGAGCTAAGGGATGGCTTGGTGTCCTAGCCAATAGTTGGTGACCCCCTGCTTCAAGGCACTGGGCTTCTCATTCTTGACCTTCTGGTTTCATTTCCCTGGTTCAAGGGCCAGTGACAGGTCAGGGACAAGGTGAGTATACCACCTGGTTTGTGATATTCTTCCTATCAGAAACAGCAGGTGGAAACAGTGTTTGGTGTGTCTTCCATTTGTCTTCTACTGCTAGGTCAGATTTCCATAGACACAGAGCACTCTGATTCTGTGTCCATGGCCTGAGGCCTCGGTACAGCCAGGGCTTCTCTGCTCAGGGTCTCACAAGGCTGAAGCCAGGCACTGGCCACAGCTCAGCTCATTGAAGGCTCAGGTCCTCTTCCCAGACCCTGGCCATTGGTGGTGTGACAGACAAGAGCCCTGTTTTCTTTCTAGCTGTAGACTGGGGACCACTTGGATCCTAGAGTCTGTCCTTGGAACCTGTTGTCTCACGACAGTAGAGCTTCCTTCCTCAGGGCCAGTAGGGGCATCATACATGACACAGCACCATCACAAAAGTGACTATGCCATCATGCCTCCAGCTCACCACACTCAAGAAAGATTATATAGGGCATGTCACTGGGGCTCACCTTAGCATGAGTGAGGGGTTGGCCAACTTTGCCTGAAAGGGCCAGCTAGCCCTTTTTAGCTCTGTGGGCAAACTGGTTCTGTCATAATAATTCAGTCCACATTGGTGAACCAATATGGCTAGCAATGAGCTGGAAATTAACTGGGATGGCTGGGCTCCAGTAAAAATGTATGGACACTGAAATTGGAATTTCATGTCATGAAATATTACTCAGATTTGGTTTTTTTCAAAACACACACACACATACACATACACGGTCATTAGGCTGGATCTAGCCTGTGAGCTGTAGCTTGCCAGCCACTGGTCTAAGTCCACTGATTAAGTGGGGACCATCTAACCCCCACCACACTGATGTCACCCAGTAACACCCACCCAAGGTTTTTTCCTACTTGGATTTCTTCAGTGTGTGCTTGAACACAACTCACACACTCTTGTTTGCTGGAGAATACTCAGAATTCAGAAGACAAAAGGGTAATCTCAGTTCCATTTTCCCAGCCTGAAAGCCGAGAGTTAAGACAAAAACCAGTGTTTAAGGACACTGTTAAACAACAGAGTAACCGTGACGAAAGGAAAAGATAGCAGCTTCCACCCCAGCAAGTCTGACTCCCACGGACAGGGAAAATCCATGCAGAACAGATCCCAACGTGTTGTTTGGACATTGGCAGTGAACTTTGTGGCTGGGAAGGAGATGGTGGAGACCCAGGACTCCTCAGCCAGGGCACAGCAGTGTGGACTCAGGTGGAGAAAAGAGGATTTCTGTGACACCCACAGCTGCCCCCTCCCTAGGCCTGCTCAGGCGTGTCTAATTAAACTCTCAGGTTGACCTAGGTGACGGAAGGTAGGCCCAGGAGCAGTAACTGAGTTTAAAGGACTCAGGTAAGTATAGGATCAGCCACACCAATGTGGCAGAATAGCTATATTCATAGTATTATAAAGAACATATCAACCAATCTGGAAACCCTGGTTAGCTCATCTGTATCCCAAATGTGGAAAGCGTGAGTGGCTTCTTTTTCCAGACAGGGTGTTGTTATGTAGCCCAGGCTGGCCTGACTCAGTTTCCTGAGTGCTGGGATTCCAAGTGTGCACACGCCAGCTGTTTCCTTGTTTTCTTAATCCAGTTATAGACATATGTAACTGATATTTTGGTGGAGAAAAAGCCAATACCTGGAATTTGTGGGTTGGAATGAGTAAAAGGACTGCTCCAGTGGTAAGATAAGCAAATAATTCTAGAATACACCTTCCTGACTGAATCATCTTATTTTTAACCCCACCACTAAAGTTGTCCTTTGTAATGTAATCAGTCATTAAGAACCACTTTCCTATTTTGCAAATCTGTAAAGAAGAAACCAAGCAGGGCACTGGTATCTCACTGCAGTAATTGTAGCTACTTGGGAGTCTGAAATCGGGAGGATCACAGTTCCAGTCCAGCCCAGGCAAAAAAGTTTGAGCCTCCCATCTCAAAGGAAAAAACTGGGTGTAGGGGTACATGCCTGTCATCTCAGCTACTGTAGGAAGCCTAATATAAGTGAATCACAGTCCAGGCCGGCCTGGGCAAAAAGCAAGATCCTATTTCCAAAATAACCAGAGACAAAAGGGCAGGACGTATGGCTCAACTGGTGGAGTGCCTGCCTAGCAAGTGTAAAGTTCTGAGTTCAAGTCCCTGTACAACGAAAAAAAAAAGAGAGAGAGAGAGAAGAAACCAAGAATATCAACGAAAATGAGGTCAGTGTCTACATGTCTACATCTAGCCCTATCGCCCATGTCATCATGCACCATTAGGGAGCCTTCAGTCCCCTCTCATCACCCACAGCATGGGGAAGTGGGAAAGTGCTGTGGCTACTGGGTCTCACCTTCATTTCTTCTTCTAGTTAAGGGAAAAGAGAGACCTCACGTGTGGGGTTTGTCCTCAGAATAGCTTTATTAGTTTGGATACTGTTTGTCAGCACCCGACTTTCTCTCTATTACTTTGACGCACAAATCCACTCACTCAGACTCCTCTTCTCCCCAGATCTCGTAGATGGTGATGTTATTGTGTGGGTCTGCAGGCATCTCTGCGCTTTGCAGCTTGAGGGTGCTGCCAGTTGCCATGGTGTCTTTAAGATTCCGAACCCTGGACAAAAATTTCACCAGGTCCATCTCGAGCTGGGTTAGGGTATTGAATGCATACTCTTTGTTGGGGGAAGCATTTTGGTTTTTCTTTAGTGGAGAGCGAAACTGACAGCCTCGAAGGCTGGTAGCACTCTGCTCCTGTCAAGAAAGATACTCAGCTGGCTCAAAAGACCAAAAATCGTATGTTCTCCCTCATATGTGGACATTAGATCAAGGGCAAACACAACAAGGGGATTGGACTATGAGCACATGATAAAAGCGAGAACACACAAGGGAGGGGTGAGGATAGGTAAGACACCTAAAAAACTAGCTAGCATTTGTTGCCCTTAATGCAGAGAAACTAAAGCAGATACCTTAAAGCAACTGAGGCCAATAGGAAAAGGGGACCAGGAACTAGAGAAAAGGTTAGATTAAAAAGAATTAACCTAGAAGGTAACACCCACGCACAGGAAATCAATGTGAGTCAATGCCCTGTATAGCTATCCTTATCTCAACCAGCAAAACCCCTTGTTCCTTCCTATTATTGCTTATACTCTCTCTACAACAAAATTAGAGATAAGGGCAAAATAGTTTCTGCTGGGTATTGAGGGGGGGAGCGGGAGGGGGTGGAGTGGGTGGTAAGGGAGGGGGTGGGGGCAGGGGGGAGAAATAAACCAAGCCTTGTATGCACATGCACATATGAATAATAAAAGAAAAATGAAAAAAAAAAAAAAAAAAGAAAGATACTCAGGGTAACTGTCAACTTCAGCGTTTTTTTTTTTTTTTTTTTTTTTTTCCTGATGGTACTCAGGCCTTTCCCTTGCCAGGCAGGTGCTCTACCATTTGAGGCATTCCACCAGCCCTTTTATGTGTTACGTATCTTCAAGACAGGGTTTCACAAACTATTTGCCCAGGCTGGCCTCGAACTGTGAACCTCCTGATCTCTGCCTTCTGAATAGCTAGGATTATAGGCACGAGCCACTGGCACCCAATGACTTCACTGGTTTTGACACAGTTCCAAGTGATGTGTTCATCTACGAGAACAGTTCTAGCATTGCTTTAGACCAGGCACTGGGAAAATGGGCAAACCTGGCCTCCTACATGCTTTTTGTAATTGAAGTTTTATGGAACATGGCCAAGCTTTCATTTGCATATTAGCTTTCAGACTGTAACTGCAGAACTGAGTAGGTGCCCGCATCTGAAAATATTTACTACCTGGCCCTTTGTGGGAAGTTTGCCAACCCACTTTAGTTAGGGTGGACACAGAATCCTGAAGTGTGGGGCCTGTCCAGGAGAGACCTTTTTCTCCTCTCCCTCTGAGTCATCTCATGCTGGGAACACCAGTTATTACTTTACACCTCTATCTCTTTAGCACGGGCCTCAGATTTCCTTTACTGGGGATAATGGTAACATTTCCATTGAGTTCAGAGACCTACAAAAAGTCAAATGCAGTGAAATTTAAAAATCAAGGGACAGTCTATGACCATAGTACCCTGAACGTGCCTGATCTTGTCTAAAAATGAAGGGACAGTGAGTCTGGCCTTATGAATAATTTTGGCCTGAAACATTCTGTAAGTTCTTGAAATCTATTCTCGGATTAAAAAATAAATTTACTTCACAGGAAAAACTGTGAGCCACATAACAGGTCATCTGCAACTGTCCCAACCTCTTGGCAGGTACTTTCAGCTCCAAGTTCAAATTCATGACACTCAACAGTCCTGCTGTTGGGTGGACCAGAACATGTTTCTCTGAGATTTGAGATGGAATCACCATGGTGTAAAAATGGAGCCTCCTTACCTTATTCCTCTCGCTATCCCCCCGAAACTTCAGCATCATATACAGCACAATAACGAACAAAAGCCAGAGCCATTTGCTCCCGAGCCAACCTTGGGCATGCTCTGGAAGATTCTGTCTAATCCGGAAGTGCCCTCCGCAAGGCACCTTCCCCTGGGGTTCTTTGGCTTTCTCCCTCAGTGAAGAAAACATGAAAGCATAGCCACAAGAGAGGCACAGAGGCAAGAACAGGAACCATCTCAGCACCCACATGGTGAGCAGAGGTAGGACAGGAAGCTGCTCATGGTGGGTCTGTCTGCCTGCTGCTGGGTGCTGGTGATGTCACAGAGGACTCTGGGCCGCCAGCCCCTGCCATTGTGATGCCTTCATGCTGGAGGAGACCGAGGCTCACAGAGGTAGCCTGGAAGCAGGACTTCAAGGGAGAAACTTCATAAGGCAGTAAAAAAAGAGGAAGGGAGTAAGGAGAAGCCTGCTCCATGCTGGCTGCACATTCCTGAGCCAGCGCTCTTTTGGGAGAGGCCATCACCTATTTGCTTACATTTATTTGATGCAGACATTGTGGTGAACAGCAGACACAATGCGCCCTCTGGAGCTGAGCCCCAGGGAAAGAGGGATAGCGACAACAGGGTACAATTAAGGGCCACTGATGGGTTTGGTTCCACCTCTATTATTCTAAAAACAGTCCAGGGAGGGGTACACTTCACATAGCAACTGTAGATTTCTGGCTGGCTTTGAAAACACAAAAGCTTAGGGAGCACTGCAGAGCAGGTGGCACCCCTTTGGTGGTCACATTTTGAATTCAGTCCCCACCACACCCTCAGACACACACAGCACTGCCTCACAAGAGTGCACCATCCCTGGGAGGGCTGAGTTTCTCTTACTGAGCTGGGATGTAGCTCAGTGGTAGAGTGCTTGAATAGCATGCAAGAGGCCTTGGGTTTTCTCCCCACCACAACCAAAAAAAGAAAAAAGTATCACTGTCAGGTGTGGTGGTACATGCCTATAATCCCAGCACTCTGGAACCTGAGGCTTCACAAGGCAAGCCAAAATTTCAAAAATATTAAAATGGTGACAAGAGTAGAAGGGGACTACACTAATTAGGTTCTGTAAGAGGACTTTTTGGAAGACGTGGATACAGCTTGAGAGACAGGAGGTGGCTGGGTGCATGAAGACCCCAAGATGAGGACACAGCCTGATGGCAGCCAAGCCAAAGCCACAAACAATCCAAGAACTCGCTGACCAGTGTATCTGAAACCAGCAGTTTGTAGAAATGACATGAAACAAGACATGGTCAGTGGGACACAAGGCTCCTACCGGTTCCCCTAGGTCAAATCTGCAGTCTTCTTAGAGGGACCTTGTTCAGACCAACCCCAGGCATGACTTTGTGCTGACCAGTGTACACTGGGCACCTCACAGTGCCTCTGCCTGTGCTATGCTCTGGCGTAACACAGAGATCCTATACTCCTTTGTGATCCCAAGGGACAGCATTGAAAAGCATTCATGGCTCTCCCACGTGCACAGCCATCAGCATTGAGGTGGGCCTCCTGCTAGAGACATCTGAGCAGGACCCAGAGAGATGGAAGTCCCTAAGGATTAATTAGAAACTGGACCTAATGTCACATGAACCGGTCCCCCCTGACAGCCGCTACTTCTGAGTGCCATTTGAGAAGCAGTTGGCCCGGTGGGTATCCATGGCCCTGGGCCAGGGAACACCATGGATTCTATTTGGAGACTTGTCTATGGCAGAATGCCGTCCCTGGCCCCTGCTCTCTGCTGATGGGTCTCAAAGCTTCTGTGGGAAGCCGTTGTATCTCCCCATAAAGGGTGATGGCCATTGTCCCACCTCCCTGGGCTGGTAGTGAGACCCATAAGGTGGGCCGACTGAGTGGCTGATTCTTTAGGTGGCCTGAGAACAGGTGAGCCATTAGCCTTCTGAGCTATGACCTTTCTCCCCTCCCCTGGTGGATCAAGGTGTGGTGCTGGGTGCCCTGAGGAGGCACAGACAGCAGATGCATGGTTCTCCTCTCATGTGGGGTAGCAGCTGCCCTGGTCTGCCTTTGGCACACACTGATTGGGTCACTGGAAAAAGTGAGCACAGTCTAAACTGTCAATGCAAAATAAAATTAGGCTAAAATCAAGAAAACTGAAATTGGAGCCAGGTATGGTGGGACACACCTGTAGTCCCAGCAGAGGCTGGAGGCCAGCCTGGGCAACATAGTAAGACCCTGTCTCAAAAGAAATAAACAACTTCTGTAGTCACCAGGTGGACATGTCTACAATGCTGAGCTTCCTGTGCTCTCCCTGGGGCCCACTGATGCTCACCTGCTCGCCTCCCCCTCAGTGCCTTTTCTTGGCATCAAGACCCTATGATGCAGTGCTGAACCCAGGACACACGCGTTCTTCACCAGCAGTCTCGTGGGAAGCCCCAGGCTACAGATCGTGAGCTCCCTTTACGCCCTGTTGAGGGAGGGAAGGTAGCACTCCCACTTGTTCAGGGAGTGGCTCCAATCACCATCCACACAATGGTCAAAACACAAGGGGACAGGAAAGCAAGGACAGAAGTACAGGCAGATGCGAGAATATGCAGATGTGCTTTATTCTGTAGTGGACCATGAGGTGCCCAGCTCACCTGAGCGCTCTTCAGAACACTAAGGTGGGAAGCCTCTGCTCAGTGCCAGACAACAGGCCCCAGCCCTTCCAGGGCTGGTGAGAGGGCTGCCACCCTCAGAGACCTCAGCAGGTGACCTGTGTGAGCTCGGTCCTCTCTGAGCTTGGTGTCACTGGCTTGACCTCACTGAAGTGAGCTGAATATACCATGAGGAACTGAGTCTCACTACTGAAGCATAAGGAGCACCGTCAAGCACACTGGGGGTGGAAGTGTGTGTGGACGCAGCCGTGCAACAGGCTGACGGTCACACTGTGTACCACCTCCATCCTCCCCAACCCACATGCCTCACAACAAGGGACTGCGCTGGCTCGAGGGTAGTGAGAACAGCTTTATAACCTTGTGAGATGGACTCCCACAGACTACATGGCACCCAGGACCACAGCAAGGAGGCTGGGGAGATGCAGGCTGCACCTCAGAAGCAATAGGATGTGTGAGTGACCCAGTGGGCTGACTCCTCCTTGGAGCGTTTGGCGGAGCTGTGAGTTGTGAAAAGGGACTTGTAGGTTTCAGATTCCTCGCTGTCAGCGATGGACCGCTTCACAGCTCCGCATACAGGCTTCCCAGCCTTCCCAGCAGAGCTCCCGTTAGTTGCTAGAAAAACAAAGAGCCAAAACATTTAGGCTGTGACTAAAGACTGTCCCAAATACCAAATTCCTAAAGAACATGCCAGCCCACCTTCCACCCTCCTTTCTGGGAGGAGTGGTGAAGTCCACACTTGTAGCTGGCATCTCCCAAAACCAGACAGAGCTCCCACCATGTAATGTCCTGTGGCCACTACTCGCTGGGCCTAAGCCTGACTCTTGTCCTATGAATGCTCAGGTTGATTGCCTGGCCCTCCAAGGCAGACATGCGCAGAAGAACATAGAGGCCTTGGAAGCCTGTGTGGCCACCCGGCCAGGCTACTATCCTAAGCTGAGCCAGGATGACACCTGCTAGCCACTGTGTGTGCTCTGCATAAAACACAATTCTAACTTTGTTCACCTGCTGGACCTGTTGTTTTTATGAACTAAATGCCCTTTTCTTTGAGGCAAAGATAGTGAGATAGCTTCAGAAGCTCTGACACCTGGTCAAGAGGCAGGTGGAGAGAAAGGCCTGAGTGGCGCACATGGAGCCAGCTGTTGGGAAATCAGGAACGCTCCTGACAATGTTCTGAGCTGTGTCCACACGGCAGTCCCACCAGGGCTCCTGGTCAGCAGTAAGCTGACTTCTCTACCAACACGACATGGAACTAGTCTGAGCTTCCTCATTCGCTCCATAAAACCCTGATGTGACCTCAGGGCTTCCAGCTTCCCAACATCTCTGGAGCCCACCTGCACTTCTGGGAGCCAAGGCTGTCTTCTTCTCTCTGGAGTCAGTGCCGCTCTCCTCAGGCCTGCTTGCCTTCACTTCTGATGGCCCTGGGGATTCTGTAAGAGAAAGCAGCAAAACAAAAACCAATTAAACCAAAGTAAAAGCTCATTTAGGAGCAGCCTTGCAGTGTCCTAAATACCAACCTTTTAGAGTTCTCCCTTCAGTGACTCCTGGTTTTGAAGCAGATTCTGATGCCTTCGGCTTCTTTGTTTTCTGGAAGAGAAAAAAACGCCATTGGAGGCTGCGCTCAGACTCAGCCTTTTTGACAAGAGTGATGCACTTGAGTAAGGCATGCTCACTCCAAAGTCGAGGGACTGCCCTTGAACTCTGAACCCAAATCCTCCACAAGTGTCAGCCATTACACACTGTGACTAACAGGGATGTGACCATATACTACTTAGTTTTCTATTTATATTCTGAATTCATATTCTCAAATGTCTTAAATGAAGACAACATATTTCAGTGATCAGTTATATCAACACTGACTACTGAACGTGAAAAACGTCAAAAATGAATGGCATAAACTACATATATATATATAGTTTTTCTATATATGGCTGTATATATATGGCCGTGTGTATACAGGGCCATGTGAAGTCTAGCCAGCCTAAACAAGGAATTCGTTTTCGAAGTTGTCAAGCTGCCTTAATATGTGTTTATTTACCTGTAAGGCTTAAAGATTTAAGAACATTTTAGCTAATTCTAAACTCTGGATTACTTATTAGCTTTTTAGGCACTAGAATTTTGTTATAATAGCTAATTGGTCAGCAAGAATTAAAATTACACCACTGTATTTGCACAGATTCAATTGCAGACACAACAAATAGGACTGTTCAATTTACTTTAAAATGTATTCTCTTAAATACCCAAGAGGTTGTGCTAAAGACACAGCCTAATTATTTCAGAAGTCCCCCATCTCTAACACTGAAGAAACAGCCCTTTCTCAGGCAACTTGTGCCTTCAACTTGTGCTATACACACAATGTGACTTATAATGCTTGACAAAGCAAAAAAACCTGTTCATTTCACACCTGCAACACAAGCATGCAAATCTGTGAGGGTTGATACTCTGGTCCTTCAAAAAACCCAGACAACTGCTCATTGCTAAGCCCTGTATCCGCAGCATCGAGAGGACAATAGGGAGGCAAAAGAGGAAGTGTTATGTCCGCTTCCAGCTGCGAGCACATTTGGGAGATATTTTGTATCTTGGTAGCAGTATCCAAGAGGATTCATGCAGGCCCCAGTGAGTTATTTTGCAGAGGGGCACGTTAGCTCCACTGGGCAATGAACAACTTCGCAGGAAGCCTGTGACACAAAATGTGCTATAGAAAAATGGTCTAATCGATGGGAGAATCTCCAGAAGCTTCCTCTGAAGCTTCTGACTTTCCCTTTCCCTTTCCCTTTCGTGGTTTTGGGTAGCAATGAAGAAAAAGCAGATAGATCCCTTTGGCAAATGTCTTTTGTCAAAGACACTTGGAGGTTTTTCTCTTTTTCACTCTTAGGATGATGAAATCAGAATGACTTAGAAAAGCAACACACATGTATTTGATTTTTAACCTTAACACAGCCCCTAAATGGACAGTGGCTCTTTAGGTATTTCTCAAGAAAGCCGATCAGCATCTTATAAAGGTGCTTCACAGAGCATTTGCACTGGCATTTGACTCCAAGGTCTGGCACCATTCCTTGTACCACAGAACCATGTATATGCATTATTTCTCCATGTGTAAACGCCAATGGACCTGGCTGTCTGACAATTCTAGGCCCATGGGTGGTACTAACACTGCTCCCATATGCTCCATCATCAGCTTTTTAAAGCCTCACAACCATGAATTATGTATTACTCCAGGGTGACACGGTCCTGCCCTTTCTTCTATGACTAAAAAGGAAAAAAGAAAGCTCTGAAAAACAGTACATCCATGGCACCACCCCCTCCTTGGAGGGCACTGCTTAGGATATTGTTTTCTTTTTTGAGGTGACTTGATTATTGAACCCAGGACCTTGTGTATGCCTATTTTATTTTATTTGTAGCTCAAGATGGCCTCCAACTCTCTATGTAGCCCAGGCTGGCCTCAAACTTGTAGTCTTCCTGATTCTGTCTCCCAATTGCTGGGATTAGTTTTGATCACACAACATTTTCTCCCAACCCAATCTTTTTACAAAGAACAAAAATTAACCACTCACAAAAAGAGCTGCAATAACAGCTAATATGTACACCCATTTAATCATAAAATGTGCTGCTGGACTCAGAATCCGTGGCCCAGTGAATGGTTTCTTAACTGACTGTTGAACCTACTCATTAAGTCCTCTGCAGTATGGTTCCCACCCCAGGACCAAGAGACAAGGCCTTACCATCACATGTCCTCAGATTGGTGGGATAAAGGCTGTGTGAGGCTGGACCCCTTCTGGAGCTGGAGCTGCATTAACCATAGCAGACTCCCAGGCAAGGCTTGGGAAGTCGAGGTGATGCAGTCCTCAACAGCCACAACTCCCACCCCGGAAGCAAGACAGAAGCAGGCTCCAGGGACCCACAGGCCTGGTGGAGTCAGGCTGCAGGTAACTGTGCACATTCAGACCTGGGCAGCGTGGAGCCCTCCAATTGGCTGGGGTGATGGCAGCCTTTTGCTCTTCCTTTGTCTTACAAGTCATGAAAACTGAGTATGTGTTCTTTTAAGGTCAGCAACAGTGACAGCAATGGCAGTCACCTTTCCCCTGAGGGCTCACGATGGCCGCAGTTTATTCAAGAGCTTTACCAGCATGATCTCTGACATCCTCCTGCAGCCCCCATGTCCTGTGTGGGTGCTGTCCACATAGGAAGCTGAGCATAGACAAGCAGAGCCATGCCTGACGCAGGCAGGCTGTGGAGGAACCACACCTGAAATTGGTTCCAAAGCCCAGGCCTCCCAGGGTCCTGAGAATCACCACAATCACTGTGCACCCACAGCAGGGCTGCCAGCGCAGCTCAGTGGCTTGTGATGGACCCTGAAGCAGAGGAGGAGGTTGGCAGGGTCTGCAGGCCAACCTCTGCCCAAGACTCTGAAGGGGAGGGCAGAAGCAAAGCCTCCCGCTCATTACCTTCTCCAGCTTCGCTCGCAGCCGTCTGTCCTCCATCTTGTTCTTCAGTATCTCCACATCCTCCTTAGTACCATTGAGCACAATGACATCATCCTCCTGGAAGGCAGTCCCACACTGGAGGGCCAAAAAAGACATGGTCTGTCACAAAGACAGGGAAGGCCTGAAGCTCCCCCACTCAGCCCCAGCCTCCAGCCCATGCTAAGTGCTTGCATCCTGGCTTTGCCAGTTATCAGATCCAGGCCCCGGCCCTGGAGGTCCCTGTGCCCAGCCACCTGACAGCTCTGCTTTGGAAGGACCTGCCATCTGTGAACTGAGACTCTGGGATGGTCCCCCATTTCTCAACTGACAAGCATAGCACCCAATGCCTAGGCTTTCTGCAAACACTGAGGTTCATTATGAGCACCTTCCTTCTTTCTGGGAGTCTGGAAAGTTTGGAATGTGCTAGGCAGAGGGTGCACAACCAGCCCCTAGCAAAGACCCAGGGCAATCTCTAGTGGACTTCTCTGGACACAAATGTGGCCTGGATATGGTGGTAGCAGGGGCTCTGCAAGAGCCCTTGCAGAGGGGAGCAGCATAAGTAGCCTCACTTGGATTCTCTCAGACGACCACCTGTGTTTGATCCCTTACCATCCCACTATGTATCCTTTTCTTTTTCACTTTTTAAATTATTCATTTATTCACATGTGTGTACATTGTTTGGTCATTTCATTTTTTTTGGTGGTGGCGGTACTAGGGTTTGAACTCAGGGCTTTGCACTTGCTTAGGAAGGGGCTCTACTGAGCCATACCTTCCCCATAAGCCCTTGTCACATCACTGCAATGGGTCTTAGTTGAGAGCTCAAGTATCTGCCAACTCCTACCAGTCCTTTTAGAAAATTCCAAGTAAAAAAGGTGTTCTTAGGGACCCCAAACACACCTTGGCAGAACAAGACTGTGAGCACCCCACAGTGTCCCAGCAGCAAGAACAGATATCAGGCTGTTTCTGACACAGATATGTCCACGCTCACAGATCTGTCATGCGTAAGCCACCTCAGAGGCCACTCGGTAGAGTATTCACACAATGAATACTCGACATCCCCCACGAGATCCCAGCACTCCGCTTCTGACCACAACACAGGCCCGACAGATCAGATCTGAAACCAGTCTTCATGCTGTCTGTCCTGTTCCCACTGCCATGGCTATGGCATCATGCCCAGTGCCTGGTGTGTGGCAGGGACCCTTACACGAGGGCTGGGACAGATAAGATAGAGAGAGAGAGGCAGGGTTCCCTTCCTGTACTTGGAATTGAGGATTCTGCTCTGATCCGTTCACCCACTCCACCTCAGTCTGGTTCCTCAGCTAACTGTCCTGGGAGCTCCTCACCCACGGTGGCTCTGCTCCCCAGGGGACACAATATCACACCCGATGGCAGAACACTTGAATATGAGGTCTTGCCTATCAAGTACAAGGCCCTGAATTCAAACCCCAGAACCACCAAAAAAAAAAAAGGAAAAGAAGTATTTAAAAATCCCACTGCATTCATACTGCCTTTTGTAAATTAGAAATAGGCCATCTGTCCATTTCATCTATCAGGGCTTTCATTTCATTTTAATTAATCCATTTAAAATTATACATGAAACCTATTTACCCTTTGTCCATTTATTGCAAGTTTCTCCAGGATGTCTTGAGTTTGGTGCTGGCACTTTCCTCAGCACTATAGAAGAACAGCAATTGCAATTCCTTAGCTGGTTCTTCCACTGTTATTTCACTTAGAAAGTTTCCTTTCTTCCAGGTATGGGAGGTAAGGTAACAGGTCCCAATATTCCCCCTCTTAGAAATGGGCTGGTAAGTACAGAGCTCCTTGGTCCAGTTCAGTAGCATGTTTTTTTTTTTTTTAACACACACTCAGGGTACAGGGGACACAGTTGCAGCAAGACTTCACAAGCTGGCAGTATGGCTTTTCCATACATAAAAGGACTCTTCATCTTGTATGATTCTTGCTAGATAAAATTAGAACCTCAACTGGCCAGGTGCTGGTGGCTCATACCTGTAATCCTAGCTACTTGGGAGGCTGAGATCAGGAGGATTACAGTTCAAGGCCAGCCTAGGCAAACAGTTCACCAGACCCTGTCTCCAAAATAACCAGAGCAAAAAAAAAAAAAAATGAACTTGAGGTATGGTTCAAGTGGAAGAGCATCTGCTTTGCAAGCTTGAAGCCCTACGTTCAACCTCCAGTCTCACCACCACTAACAAAATTTAGAACCTCAAACTACAGAGCTCAAATGTCTCCACAGGATCGATCATCAGTTACACTGGCTGTCACTCCTGAAAGGCCTTAAGATCACGCAGACTATGCAGATTTGATAAATCTGCTCAGAGAAGACATCTTTCTATGGTGACTGTACTATCCATCCTCCAAAAATCACTCCACCATTAGGTGAAGACAATCTGTACCCATCTGACTAGACATCCAGTGTGGGCTACATATGGAGGGAATGACACACCTCTGTGCTGTGAGAGCTGTGTCTTTTTTGCTGTGGTGCTGAGGTTTGAATCCAGAGCCTGGCACACATTGGGCAAGCACTTTCCTACTGAGGTCCGCCTCTTGTCCTGCTGGCGTGACTTATGTCCCTTGGTTCACCATTCTTACAGCTCTGTCTATGGTGAGCCGAGGGAGTGCCCACACTGCACAGGACCTCTCAACACTTCTCACAGGACCTGAGAAGGGAAGCCAACTTGCTAAGTACTTGTTAAGAAGACAAGCACCCCAGGCAGAGAGGGGCAGAGGGAGGCCCACAGCAGGGGGAGGACCCGCCTCCACTGCACACTATGCTCCAAATACACTATGGTCCACTATGGTGGAGCTAGAGGAGACAGAGCAGCGCCAGGTCATCTGTGTCCCTGATACTGGCATTCCAGCTAGTCACACTGAAACGACCACATTTCCCCTACACTATTCTGGGAGAAATGTAATTTTAAGACGACTCATACTTATCCCTTTAATGGGGAGGATCAGATACTGAATTTTTGACACACCAATTTTTTAAAGTATTTCAAGAATGTGACCCATGAGCTGGGCATCGGTGGCTCCCATCTGGAACCCCAGCTACTTCGTAGGTGGAGATTGGGGGTTCAAGGTTAGCATGGGCAAAAAGTCTGCAAGACTCCCATCTCAACCAATTAAAAGTGGAGTGTGGTGGCACGCGCCTGTCATCCCAGCTACATGGAGGCACAAATATGAGGATTATGGTCCAAGACAACCCTGGCCAAAAAATAGAGAGAGAGATCCTATCTCCAAAATAATCAAAGCAAAAAGGCTGGGGATGTGGCCCAAGCAGTAACTGCCTTCACCTGGGCTGGCATTTTCTGGTGTGGTCCCATTTGTGTTTTTCAGCAGTGATCCAGTCCCCAAGAAATACTCAGAGAGGCAAAAACAGCAACGACTTTTCCATGTAAGCGTCAGAAGCAACGGCAATACTCTCCAGGGAGGCATGGCTGCACAGCCTGCCAGGCAGCTATGTGCAGCAAGAGCCAAGGCATGGAGCAGAAAAAAGAGGAGAGCGGGCCAGCCCTGGCCGCTGTCTTCACTCCCGCAGCGCAAGCAGCAGCTTCTGTAAGTGCTCCATCCTACACAGCATCACCACACTACACGGCTTAGGCCGTGTTATTATATTATTATTGATTCTTGAGACAGGGTCTTGCTATATAGCCCAAGGCTGGCCTCAAACTCATGACTCTCCTGCCTCAGCCTCTGGGGTGCTGGGATCACAGGCTGTGTCAGCACACCTGGCTGGTGGCATTATTTTTTATTTTTTATTTTTTTTTTCATTTTTCTTTTATTATTCATATGTGCATACAAGGCTTGGTTTATTTCTCCCCCCTGCCCCCACACCCTCCCTTACCACCCACTCCGCCCCCTCCCGCTCCCCCCCTCAATACCCAGCAGAAACTATTTTGCCCTTATCTCTAATTTTGTTGTAGAGAGAGTATAAGCAATAATAGGAAGGAACAAGGGGTTTTGCTGGTTGAGGTAAGGATAGCTATACAGGGCATTGACTCACATTGATTTCCTGTGCGTGTGTGTTACCTTCTAGGTTAATTCTTTTTAATCTAACCTTTTCTCTAGTTCCTGGTCCCCTTTTCCTATTGGCCTCAGTTGCTTTAAGGTATCTGCTTTAGTTTCTCTGCATTAAGGGCAACAAATGCTAGCTAGTTTTTTAGGTGTCTTACCTATCCTCACCCCTCCCTTGTGTGCTCTCGCTTTTATCATGTGCTCATTGTCCAATCCCCTTGTTGTGTTTGCCCTTGATCTAATGTCCACATATGAGGGAGAACATAAGATTTTTGGTCTTTTGAGCCAGGCTAACCTCACTCAGAATGATGTTCTCCAATTCCATCCATTTACCAGCGAATGATAACATTTCATTCTTCTTCATGTCTGCATAAAATTCCATTGTGTATAGATACCACATTTTCTTAATCCATTCGTCTGTGCTGGGGCATCTTGGCTGTTTCCATAACTTGGCTATTGTGAATAGTGCCGCAATAAACATGGATGTGCAGGTGCCTCTGGAGTAACAGTCTTTTGGGTATATCCCCAAGAGTGGTATTGCTGGATCAAATGGTAGATCGATGTCCAGCTTTTTAAGTAGCCTCCAAATTTTTTTCCAGAGTGGTTGTACTAGTCTACATTCCCACCAACAGTGTAAGAGGGTTCCTTTTTCCCCGCATCCTCGCCAACACCTGTTGTTGGTGGTGTTGCTGATGATGGCTATTCTAACAGGGTTGAAGTAAAATGTGTTTTTCTTTACCTTCTCTATGGCCAGAATGCAATACTCAAATATCAGAAAAGAATGAAGTGCAGATTTGCAGGAATCTTTTTCTTTCAAAACAGTCTCTACTTTTTGGTTAAATCAAAGAAAAGTAGAATGTTTTCACAATGTCATATCAGTAAGAGTTTTAAATTTACAAAACCCTCGTGTTAATTCCTCACACGGGAAGCAGCAAGTAAGTCAGCCTCAAGGGCACACCCAAGCCTCTTTCAGCTGGGTGCCTTGATGAAAAGAAAACATGCGCTAGCTGTGACTGTTTTGAGTGGATAGCCTAAAGTGAAGTTTTGTTCTCTACATCAAAATGGCTAAAAACCATTTATACCTGTGGTAGGATAAGCACACTGTGACTAGGACATCCCCTTTACTGGGTAGTTGGAGCCTGAAAATTCACAATTAGCCCAGCTACCATGCCAAGCTGAACAGTTCAAGAGAACAGCCAATGTTCAAGGTGCTTTGATCATTCTGAGTCAGCAATGACAAAAAGAACAGCCAGGCCACTGATTCTGCGCACCTGCAGTGATTTCAGATTCACTTGGAGTAGGTGGCAGGAGCTCCGACATTCCTGGTCTGGGCTACCCTACTGCAGGGACTGAGAGCTGCTCAACGGTAGGGCTGGCAAGCTCTGGGCACTTCCTGAGGGCCAGGCTGCCCTCACCTCCCCAGTGTCACTAGGAGAAGGCATCATCTGCACCCATCTGCAGGGGAGAATGTGGAGACTCAGGAACTGAGTGCACTGACCCAGTCCACTCACAGTTGTGAGTCTGCACAGGCCCCGAGGCAAAGCCCACTCCCTCAACCTCCAAGCTAAGTGCTATACTCCCAACAAGGTAAATGCAACATGAGTAGCCCTGCTGGCTTTTTTTTTAAGTAAAGCTCTGAAAAACTTGATCTGGGTATTTAGTAAATTATTACTGCTGATTAATGTCAAACTATGTGACAAACGTATTCAATTCAGCTTTCTTTACTCACCTGAATTATCTTTAAAAGAAGCAAACTAAAGCAAAACAAAGCATGGAAAATTCAGTAAAAGAGTTAATGTCAGTGGAACTGTGCCAACTTCCCCACAAAGTCCTTTTAACATGTGAAATCCCATCAGAACCTATTCCACACAACTGCTCCAAAGCAAACTGTCCTGGGGTGACCGTGACAGCAAACCTGTAATGCTTTTGTTGTCCAGGCCTGCTGGGGGGTGGAGGGGACTGCACAGGGATGATGCCGCAGGCTCTAATTTGGATAAACTCCTTAGAGTATTTTATGTTGGACAAAGAACATAAAACAATTTCACTCTGAGAACTGTAAGGGAGAAAGTTACACTTTTTCCTCTGAATTGTTCCCACCGAAAGATGCTCTCTAATTTCTTAAATGTCACATGACTTCAGTCAGTTAAATGTCTAGTCTTTATGTTACTCACATTTGGAAGCTATTTAATTCTACTGCATACATACTGTTTTTAAACAATACTACTTTTCAAAGGCTGCAGATCTAGAGGACCAAAAGATTGAAGTACACCAGGCGGGGATGCATCTCAGTGGTAGAGCACCTGCCCAGCATGCATGAGATCCTGGGTCCAATCCTTAGTAAGAAAAAAAGAAAAGAAAAAGTACAGAAATCCCTTAAAAAGAAAACAAGTACACATGTCCTAGGAAAGATAATCTAAGAAATGACAGTGCATGAAGAGCCTTAAAATGCTCTCGAGCTCTAGAAATCATTTGTGACTCAGTAATATCCAAGGACACATGGCACAGGAATGAAACCTGGCTGGCCAAGAAACTTGGCATCTGCTCCATTCATACAAGGATAATGGCTACTCTTTCTAAAGCCTTTAAGTAAATAAACACTTAAACAGAACCTTCAGTGGAGGAAAACAACAGTTGGAAAAAATCAGTAAAGCCAGGTGCAGTGGCTTACACCTATAATCCCAGCTACTCGGGAGGACTAAGGTTTGAAGTTAACCCAAGCAAAAAGTTAGAGACCCCATCTGGGTTAGCTGGGTGTGGTGGTGCATGCCTGCCATCCCAGCTATGGACCACAGTCCAGGTTGGCCTGGGCAAAAAGACTCTATCCAAAAAATAACAAAAGCATGAGTGGCTGGGAGCATGGCTCAAGTGGTACGGCACTTGCCTAGCAAGTGTGAGGCCTAGAGTTCAAACCCCAGCACCACCACCAGCAACAACAACAACAAATCACTAAGATTACACTTTTTTGTTTTGAGACGGGTCATGCTAGGCAGCCCTCTTGCCTCAACCTCCCCGGTGCTGGTATTACAAGTGTATACCACCATACTTGGCTTCAAGACTGTGTTCTTTTTGGAGTGCACACTTCCCACAGTTGGACAAAACCACCTTCAGTTCTTGGAACTTAATTAGAGTTACATTTAATCAGCACACTTTCACTATGGCTAAACGTGGACTTGATGGTCTAGAAAGAGCAAGTCAACCAAGAGCACAGGGAAATGTGTGTGAACCTGAACCCGGAGCTCGCAGCACTGTGCACTGTAAAGGAAGCTTGCCTGGCTTGAGGACTTGCCTCCCCACTGGGTGTCTCCTTACAGGGCGAGTGAGCACTACTTCTACCCACAGCAGCCGTTTCACAACGCCCGCCTGCTGGCTGCACAGAGCTTGCCTAAGATGACGGTGAAAGATGAACTGCTGGAGGCCCGAGCCATGGGGTTCAGCAGACATCATTCCAGCTTCAAAGCCAGCCTGAGTCGAAGCTAAGTGGTGACTGTCAGAGTGGTGCTGATAGCTGAGGTGGACAGGTGACAGGTGACACCTACAGAAGAGAGGGGAAACCTCTCAGCCCAGGTACCACCCTGAAGGACACAGGGCCACTCCAAGACTTGTCTTCATTTAATCACACAAACTGCTGAAAATACCCGGTACCCCAAGCTCACCAGCGCAGAGAGGGCCCTTCTTACACAGGGAAATGTGCCACATACAGCAGTCCTTAATGTTGTAAAAAGCTTTACTTTCATTTCACTTTAATAAGTGTCTCCTCCCACCCAATTTCTATTTTTATTGTGGAGGTTGTGTTTATTTTAGAAACCAGATATGAAGTGTGTAAATTACAATGAGCATTATGTTTATAAAGATAAGCATTAGCTATTCTGTACCATGTCTTTGAAAGTAGGCTACAAGGGTTGATGTTTGGGGCAATCAACAAACACTTACTGATCCCACATAAAACCTGAGATAACTGGGTAGCAGCTGCTTTTTATTTTTCAAGCTGTTGGGTGGAAGAAAGAGAACAATGAAAATAAGCATTTGAAAGTAGTTTTTATTGCCTCAAAATTTAAGAGTGGAAGGGTAACTAACTCAAAATGCTGCCTGGTCAGTACTTTATCCAAATACCATTTATAATAGAGATGTGGGAAGGCACCAATGTCAAGTCTAAAATTAAACAACAGTCAAAAGTACAGACTTTGAGAACTAGGAACTGGGAGGATGATGTGCTTTCCAATGGAAACCGAGTCTGGACTCACAAAGGGAAACAAATCTAACAGGACAAGCGTGTCACTATCCAAAGGATGATCCTTGTACAATTAACTCATTAAAACCCTTTGGCTGCTTTGTCACTACTGCATGCCTCCTCATGTGCCTACTATAGCCCGACTGGCAGCCCCATCACCCATGACTTTACTGGATAGAAGCTGTTCTCAGTCCCCGAAGCCATCCCTAACAAGCAGCCATGAACTCATCACAAAATTTCTCTGAATTTGCCATTTCCTTTATTGGAAAGAAAAACACAACATGACAGTGAATGACGGCATAAGTAAGTGGGAAGAGCATGTGAGATACACTCAACACCACCAGCCACTGGGGAACAAGGAGCGACGCGTCACAGGGAGCCACCGTGATACCCCACTAGATGGTTACCACCAAACAGCAAGCATATCAAGTGCCGTCAAGACCCTTGTACCTGCTGCCCCAGCCACTTTCCTGCAGAACCGAACACCAACACGTGAGCCAGCACATCACTACCTGATGCCTACCCAGGAGGAACAAAAATGGCTTCCCACACAGACTTACGCCCAGTGCTTCTGGCATCCTTGTAGTATTCAAACACTAGAAACCACTGAAATGTTCACCAATAGCTGAGCAAATAAGTAAACTGTCCACAGCTGTGAGATGGAGTACTACTCACACAAAAAAGAACTGGGGGCAGGGAATGTCGTGCAGAGATACATACAGTGCTTGCCTAGCATGTGTAAGGCCTAGGCTCCACCCAGCACTGAAAAAACAAACCAAAAAAACTGGTGATAAACAAGGATGAATCTCACAATCATTACTGTAACTGAAAAAGCCAGGGAAAAAAGTATAGTGTATGATCTCGTTTATATAAAATTATAGAATACATACACTAATCCAGAGCAACAGAGAGCACATTAGTGATGTGGAGGTGGAAATGGTAAGAGGGATGAGAAAATGTCTGTTACTAACTGTGGTGATAGTTTCATGGGTACACTACACACACACACACACACACACACACACACACACACACACACACAGAGGTCAAATTATAGCTGGGTATGGAGGTGTGTACCTATAGTTTCAGCTACTGGGGAGGCTGAAATAGGAGGATGGCTGGAGTCCAGGAGTTTGAAGTCAACATGAGCAACACAACAAGACCTCATTCTCAACAGCAAGACTCCATGTCTCAACTGTCTCAAAACAAAACAAAAACACAACAAATCTGGTCAAATTATCCACTGTGAATACATGTAGCTTGGTATGCTCCAATAAAACCAGGGGTAGTGGGTGAAGTTACAGTACTCTAAATGCTATCTGTTGTTCTTTTAGGAAGCTTAAAGGAAAAAAATTCAAGCAATAGTAATAAGAATGCATTTGGAGCTCAAAACATGAGCCAGCTTCGAGCCACCAAGTCCGGACTTCTCGTGAGTGCAGTGATCTGCGTCTTTGTCTTTCTTTATTTAAGAAACACACCTCCTGAGGAAGCCGAGGTGGAGCCCACTTATACAGCAGTGGTAGAATGTGGCTTTTACCCAGATGAACTGTGTTCAGCTTTATTTGAAGGGAAAGAGGCAGCACCCCAAATTGCAAGCCTCTGTAAAACCCCTCGAGCTTCTGAAATGCTGGCTTACTTACGTGCACCAGGAAAGTGCTCCAGGATTTCCCGGAGGTTGCGTTTCATAACCACAGCCCTGTCTGCAGAGGAGGGAAATTTCTCTCTGGCATACATTATAACTGTCCATGAGGAGCTGGTCATGTTTGTGCAGCTCCTCAGAGCGATATATGCCCCTCAGAATGTTTACTGTATTCACTTTGACAACAAGGCCCCAAGGAGGAACAAGGTGGCTGTCCAGACCCTGGCCAACTGTTTTGAAAACATCTTCATCTCATCAAGGCGACAGGAGGTGGCATATGCTGGTTTTACAAGGCTACAGGCAGATATTAACTGCATGAAAAGCTCTCGCTCATTCCGAGTTCCAGTGGAACTATGTCATTAACCTCTGTGGACAGGATTTTCCAATCAAAACCAACAAGGAAATCATACACTACATCAGAAGCAAATGGAATGGAAAAAATATCACTCCTGGACTAATCCAACCTGCAAACACTAAGCCCAAAACTGCTCAAGGTCATCCCAAGTCCAGTCCTGAAGGAAGTAGCTATGTATCTCCAAATGAACGATTCAAATGAGAGCCACCTCACAACTTAACAATTTACTTTGGAAGTGCCTACTATGTACTTACGAGGAAGTTTGTAGAGTTCGTACTGACTGACATTCATGCAAAAGACATGCTTCAGTGGTCCAAAGACATCCACTGCCCAGAACAGCACTACTGGGTAACCCTGAACCGACTAAAAGGTAAGAACAACCCACCAATATGGAGGTCTGTTCACATCAGAAGCTACAGCATGGGATTCAGCTATTTTTCTATGGCTTTGTAAATGTTCTCCATTTTACAAGAACTTCACTTTCCAAGTGCAGGAGGGTCTTAGGTTTTAGGGATCTGAAGTTAGCCAAGACAGCCATATTCCCAGACCAACATGGCTGCTTTAGTTTCTCTCCAGAAAGAAGCACTGGCACGTTGCTTCTCAGATAGAGTGTTTTCAAAATGCTGAGCATAATAAACCTTTAGACATTTCTTCACTTCTTCATTCACTTGATAAATACCAATGGACAGATCCTACTGCCCAGCATTGGGATAGGGCTCTTTAAGGATGGAAAATACCAGCCAGAGGTGGAGGGCTCACGCCTGTAATCTTAGTCACTTGGGAAACTGAGATCAGGAGAATTGCTGCTGAGGCCAGCCCAGGCAGTTTGTGAGACCTCATCTCCCAAATAATCAGAGCAAAAAGGACTGGAGATATGGATGAAGCAGTAGAGTGACTGCTTTGCAAGTGTATAGCCCTGAGTTCAAACTCCAATCACACACACACAACAAAAAAGAAAACAAAAAGAAAAACAGCAAAACTAGTAATGTGTTTGGGCGAACCTGATACTCAATGCCCTGCTTTAAGTGACTTGCATATCTTCTGTTTGGGAAAGGCTTCCTGGCTCCTTTAGGGAGGGATTCAAGCTTGAATCACTGAGCTTCCAGCCCAGACGATAGTGCAAACAAGGATCCAGCAGAAACTGGCTTGGAACCTTTTCATGACCTCTCCAACCCAGTGTAAGCCCTAGTTCCAAATCATCTTGGAGGGCTGCTACAGAGAAAACACAATCTAAACCACCCAACATGATCCTGAGGGCACTTTAAAAACTTCAAGTGAGCTACAGGGATGGAGAAGGGGTGAAAAATGAAACCCAGGTACCTAGATAGAGATCAAGACCTTTGTCAGCCCTTATTCCATTGTCACTGTAGTACTCCTGTCTATGTCATGGATGGCCTTATTATCTCAGGGAAGGGCAGCGACAATGCAGAACCTGTACTAAAAAGGCCAGGATGCTGGAGTCCACAGTCATGCTGGTTTTGTTTCTCCCCAGATGCTCCAGGTGCTACACTAGATGCTGGCTGGGAAGGAAACATCCGAGCCATGAAATGGAGAACGGAGGAAGGAAGCATTCACGATGAATGTAAAGGTAAACAAAAACAAGCAACCTTACAGTTTTCTAAACGTTATGTGGGAGAAAGCTACGACCATCTTTTCTTTGCCCTTTTTTTTTGGGGGGGGGCAGTACTGAGGTTTGAACTCAGAGCTTCTCATTTGCTAGAACTATGACCATTTTAATCTGGAATTAGTGATGATTCAATTAGCAGGGATATCAATTTTACAAAGCTTTTCATTTAATGTAAGATCTGCACAGAGCTGGTGGAGTAGCTCAAGCGTTAAGAGTGCTTGCCTAGCAAGCATGAGGATATGAGTTCAAACCCAGTGCTGCTGGAAATCAATCAATCAATTAACCAACGAATCCGCACATTTTCAAATCAAAGTCTTATTATTCTCACTCCATGAACTTTTCAGTCTTCTCCTTGGTCCAGCAGCTCATCAGCCTGTTACTGGTTTTTCAGAGCAAATGTTTGATGCAAGAATAAGCCATTAAGTGGGAATTAGTTAGAATCTAGTGCAGAGTAGATTCCTTTGACCAACTCAGAAGCACTTTTCAGTGCCTCAAACTGTTTGTCACGTTTTACTCTCTCTTGTCCCACACCTTGAGGTGCTCTCCAGCATCTCTTCCATTTACAGAGACCCTCCCTCTCTCTGCTTATCCTTCCTGTGCTGATCCCATAGTAGTCCAGCAATGCTCTTTCTAAGAAACTCTTAAAAATACTATTGTGCAGGGGGTTACTGCATGCAGAAAGTCCAGTGTTTGTAAGACTGAAACAAACCAGAAAGAATTTTGCTCCTCTCTGTAAAGGGCCCAGAGCTGACATGTGGTCAGCATGGGTGGGTGGCAGCTGTTACTACAGGAGGTCTAACTGACAGAAATTCTTAGTACAAAGTGATGGGATTTGCAGAGAGGTACATTTAACCAGCTAAAATTACAAAATTATAAATAGGAAGCTAAACAGTGTGAAAAACTCAGGGCATAAGTGAAAAATGAATCAGCTATACCTTGGCTATAAGTGTGATTTAGGTATACATATAGAGAGATTTGAATTGGAACCGAACACAAAAAAATGGCACATTTTCAAAGTTGTGTGACTACTGCCTGGGTGGTTAAAAGCAAAGAACTCTTTGTCACTGATCATAATGGAATAGCTGTTCCTCTGCATGCAGTTAGACTGCGAGCTCGCCCCATGTGTGGCAGCTGCAGTTGGTTTGAGACCCATTCTGAAAGTGACTGTCACTGATTGTGGGGTTCCTTATCTGAAAGGATAAGTGATAATAGTTTCCATCTAAGGATCCTCGTGAGGACTGAGTGCAGGCCCAGCGCCAGAGCTCCTAAGCTTTGCCACCATCTCTATGCCAGCCTTGGTCCATGTGGGTGCTGACGCTCAATGCTGCTATAGACGGCTGTGTTCCTGCTCTCCTGTGACAACAACTTGCACCTTGAAGCTGGTGCTGACAAAAGCCTTTGAGTATCCCCTTTTAGGGAGTATGACTTTGTTACCATTTACAGTTACTAGTTTTGATTTACACATTAGTGAAACATTCAGGTTGTCACTGTATGAATCCTGAGTCATTATTAATGCAATGACCTTTGTTGACATTTCATTAACACCTGCATTCCAGGGGAATCATGTTTTCTGGAAGAATATGAGCCTCCTGCTTATCTGAGCATTTACTTGCTGGTCCTAACAACCCCAGTGAGTAATGACAATGAGAGCCTGCTTTCTAAAGGAAGGTCAAGGGCAGGTGTGGTAATCTGTACCTGTAATCCCAGCTCATTGGAGGAGACGGGAGGATTGCAAGTTTGAGGTCAGCAAAAGAAAATAGGGCTAGGGATGTAGCTCACTGGTAGGGTGCTTGCCTAGCATGCTTGAGGCCCTGGGTACTATCCCTCAGCACAAAAAAAAAAAAAAAAGGAAAGAAAGAATGTTTGCTGCCTACTTTCAACTGTCACTCTGAACAGCTCCCTGATCTAACCATGGCTGTCTTCTAAAAACACTTTACAAAACTTATCCCAGCCCTCTGGCCTGGCACCTGTCAAGAGGAAGGCAGTGCACAGGCAGCAGGAATCATTCGTCTTTAACCTACTTTGGCACTGGAGTTGGCATATTTTTATTGGTCTATGACCTGTTTATTTTAGGCTGATCTTTTAAATGGCTAGAAATGGGACCCTAGTTTATTTTGCATGTCTGGTCTGCTATGTGCAAACCTGGGGCCATGCCTAAGTGCACTGTGAAAATGGGTCTTTGTGTCTCTGTGGTCCTGCTGGTGTTAGGAAACTGCTTGCAGATGAATGACAGAGCCCAAACGACCTTGAGGAGGGGGTGCTATGTCACAGCCACCTTCAGCTAGTGCATTTTTCTGCATTCTCTGTCATTGTCACATGCAGCTCCATGTAGGGATCAGGCAGTCCCTCTCACATTTCCTTTCCATGGGCTCTCCACAGCATTGGCACATCTCTGCTGGACTGGTTAGCATTGTGCTGTGAGCCATTTGTCATCCACCTTGTTCTCCCCAATGTTATCTGAGCCTCTCAAGCAGCCGTCTCCAGACTAGGGTTTGGGGTGAATGGAGAGAGTTGGACCTTCCCTCTCCACCCTGCAGAGTAGTCATGAAGAGCTCTGTAGCTCCTCACTCAGGCATTTCTCTCACAACTGGTGTGCTGAGAGCCTCTCAAATCTTTCACAAACAAGGGCACTGTATCACAAACTCTGCTTTGGTGATGCACCCCACAACTCTCCCATGACTAAAACCTCAGAGACACCAGACAGAGGACAGGGAGAATCCATAGTTCCTCAGGGATGATATCAAGAGGACAAAGCAGAAAGGCCATCCTCCCCACCAAGCACTGCATAAGAACAGCCGCCAGGGAGATTTCTGTGCCCCCCTGAGCCCTGTAGCACTGGATGGCACAGCGAGGGCTCGCTGCAGAATGTGCACTAAGACATCTATGTGAATCTGAAACCAAAGTAGTCAGCCTTCTCCAGAAAGTCACTCTGTGGCTGGGTGCCAGTTGAGTTTCACATTAAGTTGAATGAGCTAAATTAAGTATGTAGCTCCAAGATTCTGCTGAAAAACTAATCAAAACACAATTTTTAGTAGGTTGGAAAATAAACTTTTGAGCCAGGTGCCGGTGGCTCACACCTGTAATCGTAGCTACTCAGGAGGCAGATCAGGAGGATGGCAGTTCGAAGCCAGCCTAGGCAAGTAGTTCACGAGACCCTATCTTGATAAAAACCCACCACAAAAAAGAGCAGGTGGAGTGGCTCAAGGTGTAGGCCTTAATTCAAACCGCAGTACTGCAAAAAAGAAAATACACCTTTGCAACAAGTAAACCTGTAATATTTTTTCCTTATTTCTTTTAGAGAGCATGTAAGTATAACAAATACAGCCTGTTGCTCTAGAGAAGGAGCAGCAAAGCTTGTCTGCAGGAGGCTACATGGTATGGCTTTCTGATTCTGGTGGTGTGGAGTTTTAACTACTCACCCTTCACTACTTGCCCTTCACCATACACCTGTAAGCCCAGTGAATGGATATGGCTATATATCAGGAAAACTGTAAAAATAAGCCAGGCAGCTGGCAAGTAGTAGCATGCTTTGGAGCAAGGCTCTGTGTTACTAGGAGCAGGGAGAAAAAGCCAGATGCTTGTTTTTTGTTTAAATTTAAAACTTTAGCCATGAGTGGTGGTACATGCTTGTAATCCCAGCATTCAGGAAGCTGAGGCCAGCCTGGCCTACATAGTGAGACCCTCTCAAAACAAACAAACAGCCTTCTGCTGTGTTCACTTACTGAAAGTTTATCCGCCTAAATGTTTATGATTTATACACCTTATGATTTATACCACCTTGTGCCCACAGCTAGCTAAACTTCCACAGTATTCACCTAAAGTAGTCATAAATGTTTCAGAAATCATAAACTCAAGTGCTGACATGAGAGCCTGTCACAGCAGACATGGAAATGCTACTTAACTCTTCTGAAGCATAGAGGCCCTGCAGTGGTGTTCGAGATGTGTGCACTGCTTTTTTTTTTACAAGACTATGGATTGGTGGGGAAACAAAGGCAGCTAAGATTTCCTGTTTCTTTTTGCAGGCCATTATGTCCAAGATGCCTGTGTATATGGACTAGGAGACTTGCCATGGATAATTCGATCGCCTTCTTTGTTTGTCAACAAATTCGAGCCCTCAACAGACCCCCTTGTGGTCACATGCTTAGAGAGGCAGCACAGACTTAAAGTCCTAAGGGAGGCAGAAGTCCCTGTAGAACCACACTGGCATTTTCAACAGGAGAGTTATTTTAACATGAAACTGAAACACTAAAGAGCGTTTTTTTCCTTGTTGATATCATTGTTTCCTGACTTGAAACAAGCAAACACAGAACCACAGAAGGGGACAATAATTCTTGGATAAAAATTAGTCCTAGAATGAGTTCAGAAACATGCTATTGAGAAAACTTTACTCTCAAGTACAGGTCTCTCTATAGCTTTGAGAAAGAAATCACACCAGAACGAAATGATTCAAGTAACCACTGGGGCCACATGGAGGAGCACCTGGAAATCTGAATGCTTCAGAAAACAGCTGCTGAAAAGCAAAATTCTCTACATGCTCAGATCTAGGTTCAAACTGGAGTTTTTGGACAGCCTGGACAGTCTTGTGTCTAAGATACTAACAAAAGAACAAATTCCTGCCCAGGACGAAAGTGTGCCTTGCTAACACTGTCCTTTTAGCTGAGAACAGTGTAACTCTATTCTGGTGAATCCTAGAAAAATACCCAAAAGTCTGTTTCTCTGAGTAAGATGAATTCACTCCAGAGTGGAAAACGCAGCTTCTTAAAAAGGCTGCCTACAGTCTGTAAGTCTTGATGTGTTGTCCACTGGTATGTCTGGCAATGTCCGATGAATCCCAGCTGAGCTGCCCAGCTTCCCACACCCTCAGGGTCTATAGGACATTGGAGATATGCTGAGTGAGACTCTGGAAGTGAACTGTGGTGAGTGAACACATGTAAGACTGTTGTTGTATTGATGGGTTGTGTTGTGTTAAAGCATGAAAAATTGGTGAAATAAGAAGTATTAGCTAGTGTGTGTTAGGACTTAGAAGACAGCCGGAGTGTGACAAGCTGCTATGCTAATAAGCCAACCCGAAGGTGACAGTGTGGATAACAGAAGTGGTGAGGTCACCACAGGGTATATAAACTCAGGTCAGAACCTAAAGCCTTGCTCGTCTCCTTGACATCGGAGACCACGCTGTCAGGAGTCCCCCCCAGGCCCTGACGTGGAGGCAATCGCAGCTTGTGAGCGTGCCCCTTCTCCCGACGACCACTGGGTGTCGCCGGTGAACCGTGAACTGGACCTGCACTGAAGGCAGCTGTGAGGATCCCCTGGGGCATAGCTACGCCCCCATCATTGGCTGAGAAGACAAAGAAGGCTTGGGGGAAGGTCTGAGTAAACTGGCTGGCTAGGGTAGCAGAGACAGGCATTAGGATCCATAGGAAAGTGCCATGTGAATGAGTTTGAATAAAATTCTGCTCTCTGAAATAAGAGTCTCCTGAGTACTCTCTCTCTGTGCTCGAGTGAACCAATAGGCACTCGCAACATGAACCCGGATTTTTTATTTAGTTTTTTAAAGTAATTCGACTTTAAATACTAGGTGTGTTGGACAGCCCAGGTCTAAGGCACAAATGGTCTTGATCACTTCTAGTCATAGATCCAGGTCTCCTTCTTTGAAAGTCCCTACTTTTTTGTTTTTGCTTCCGTCACTGAATACGTTATCTGTGCTCTCATTCTCTAAAAGTGTTCTTGGAATCATACAAGATTAAATATACAGCTATTAAATAGGATAACATAAAGTAACTATAAATATGCAGGAACCACAGGGTGGAAACTAAACAAACATGTATTTTGAAGGCAAAATATAAACCCCTCTGTAAACTGACGTTTCCTATAGATAGAAGTGAAATAAAATCCACTGAGGCAATAAAATAGTCCTGGAAAAGCATGATGCTAAATAGAAGGAAAAGAGAATTGAATGCTGATACCACAAAACAAACTTAAGCAGACCACAGAGTATTAAAATCTTTGTTTAAACAAACATTTCTTCCTCTTAACACACAATGAAAATGTTAAGACTGTCAAGGAGAAAAGCTGACTGACAGCCTTGTGACAGCACACAGCGGGCTCCTGCACATTTCTACAGGCAGTGCTGTCAACATTCTTGCTAGTTTTTCAGAAAGCTTGGATTTACCGCAATTGTGTCCCTTGTATTTTATAAAAACTCACTAGAAACTAACTGCAGACCACATATGAAATAAATCTCAAATCTTTTTTTTTTCCCTGAGAACTAGGGTTTGAACTCAGGGCCTCATGTTTGGCTAAGCAGGCGCTCAACCACTTCAGCCACTCCACCAGCCAAAACCTCAAATCTTTAAGTTACTTCCAACACAGGCTTGCTTTCATTTCACTCAATGTCAAACCACAGTATATACTGTGAAGCGGCGCCTACTAAGAGTAACTATACAGCAAGACAACTGTGAGGACCAAGTGTGTTACTGTGGATGAAGCACTCAAAACAGAGTCTGACACTTTTCCCATAGGCGGAAATTTCCCAGGGAAATGAGGGAACCTTCCCGGGAGCACAGGGTGGGGAAAGTAGCGCTAGGATTTGGAGCAGGCAGGCTGTCTGGCTGTAGAGTTCACTCCATTATGACACCACCTGACCTCCTATGAGGAGGCACAATCTGCTCCCAGATCAAACACTGTTAACAGAAGCAGCTACCTGAACATATCACTTCAGAAATAGCATGATGAAATAAATGTAAGAAATGCACATAAAGGCAGAGTGGAATAAAAGCAGCATGAGATTTAGGCTCCAGTGGAGTACTGGGGAGGCTAAGGGAGGACAGGTTGCCATGACCATAGCAGGCAGGAAGCCAAGGCAAGCAGTGGCCTCTTTGTTAGCTTCAGAACCAACAAGAAACTGATGCTCACTATTCTGAATCAGACTTCTTTCAGTTTGTTCATTTATAGAGTAAAAGAACAAAATTAAATCACATATAAACATGGCTGAAATATGATGCCAAGGTGATGTAGGGATCCTCAGATAACGTCTCTAATTTCTTCTTTTTAATACATGAAGTTTACTGCTTAATTTTTGTTACATCATTCTCATGTGTAAAGTTGCAATTCCCTGAGTCTTAACATTCACAAAGACCACAGAGACTGCAGAAAGCTAAAACAACCTGAAGGAGGACAAAGCCTAAAAATCAGAATTAGCTGACTACTTTCAAAGAATACTCCCTTCCCCAACTTAATCTTTTCTTTCCATTTCAATCCCTCCATGAAAACAAACAATGTAAAACAAAAACAAAACCAGCAAGAGTTGACAATTGCCTTTACTTCTGACTTTAAAGCACCCCCACACTCTGTTCACCTACTTACAGAGCCTAAGTGCACCCTACTTCTCACAACCTACATCAGATCTTCTCACACCCCACTACTGTGAATACAAATCACCTGGGGGAATCTTGGTAAAACGGACTCCATTTCTGCAGGTCTGGTTGGGGTAGGGCCTGAGATTTTGTACTTCTTAAAAAGCAAACAAATAAAACACCTCCCAGATCATGCCAATATTGTAGCAGGGAGGAGGGCCAGAACAAAAGCAAGCAAGTCTATGTTCTGATAATGTAGCAGGGGGGAGGGGATGGCATAGCAGGGGGATAAAACTTAAAGAATCTAAACGTGAAAAAGGTCACTTAGCGTTGAGAAAAAGCTAGCCGATGAAATAGTGTGTAACCACATATGGAATAGGTGTTGCTTCTTGCTTCTGTAACCTGCTTACAAGAATATATAAGGTAAGAAGACCCTTTTATTCTCGGGGCTCAGCCTTTGGACACAAGTTCATTGAGTCACTGCTGGCACGCTAATAAACCCTGCTTCCTGAAAAAGCCTCGGTGTCCCATTTCCCTGTTCTCAAGTCTCCCATAACAATATGGCAGGTGCCGCTTTGACTACAGCACATCATTTATCCTGCAACCTGTAATCATTCCTGTGTTTCTTCATATTACAAGAAGTGAAGAACACAGTAGGGAATCCAATTAAATTTTTGGCTAGTGATTTGTTTATAGTGAAAACAAAAAACCTAGCAACTGCATCTGTTTTGATTCTGTTTACTGAAACTAAGTGTGCACACCATGTGTTATACAATGTGGAACCAAAGCTATTTCAAACCTTTGCGTCTCTTCCTGTGAACTGAAAAGCCAAATCTTGATGGTGGCATGGCTCAAGTGGTAGAACGTGGGCTTAGCACCTGCCGGGCCCTGAATTCATCCCTCAAGGCTGGGTAGGGGGTGATTTAAAAAAAAGAGTATTTTTAAAAAGCCAAGCCTCATAGAAACTACAAGCTGAAAAGTAGAGAAAATGCGTGCCTCAAATACCACTGAGGCTCCTGACATTGTCCTTCTATCAGTGACTTCTCTAAATCTCAGACATTGCCTAAAAAAATCAAAGTATTTTAGTCTTCACACTGTGGCTTCATCTCTCTCCACTCATACTTTCATGATGCACTGCCATCTTTCCTTTTGGGAGAAGTGGCCAGTACTCACCTAGGTATCCAGCTAGACTACATTTCCCAGGCTCCCTGGAAGTCAGGGACTCATGCCATGTGATTGAGTTCCAACCAATGGAATGTGAGCAGACGTGTGATATGCCATTTCAGGTCTAGCCCATAAAAATCTCCTAAGATAGATGCTCTCTCTCCTTTCCATTAAGTCAAGGAAAGTACTCCCAAACCACAGGAGGTCAGAGCTACTACACAGCAAAAGTCTGGAACTTTGAGTTACCACTGGAAGTTGGGGGTCCTTAGTTACAGCAGTTAGCCAACCTGATCAATATACTTGGTACTACTAAACTTTAGGAACTTTAGATTAGAAACTGATGTTTAACTCCTGATAACAGTATCTGAATCTATCACTTATTTCCTCACTTTAAAATGTGACTTAAAAACTGTCAATCTAGAAGGAAAGCATCTGTGAATTACTGTAATGTCTTTATTTACATATGAGAATCTGGGGTCCAGAGAGGTGAACCAAAACTGATATATCTCAGGTTCTCAGTGCTTTATAGTGTGAATGTGTCCCTCAAGGTCATGTGTTGGAAACTTAATTCCCAATGCGTTAGTGTTGGGAGGTGGGAACTGAGGGCAGGTGTGTGGGTCAGGGGGACACCAGCCTCATGGGTCAGGCGACACCAGCCTCATGAATTAGTTAACACCATTAGCATGGGAGTGGGCTCCTCATAAAAGGATGCTTGCTCGACCCATGCCTGCTCAGGCTTGAGACCCACCTCTCTCCCTCCCTCTCCCACGAGATCACTCGCGCTTGCACGTGATGTCTTCCACCACATTAACACACGGCATGACGTTCTCTAGCATGCTGGCACCTCCCAGCCTCCAGTTGCCAGGAAGTAAATTTCTGTTCTTCATACACTACCCAGGCTCAGGTAGTCTGTTGTAATAACACAGACAGACTGTGAGATGGACTGCAGAAATGAATGAGTGAATCCCACTCCTGTGTACCACTGTCTGCCCCATGCTCTATGATTCTCTAATCTGTGTAGTATTACAGGCTGAACTTTGCCTCCACATTCGTATGTTAAAAGCCCTAGCCCCCGGTACCTCAGTGCTATCTAGAAACAGGCGGCTATAGGTGTAATTAGTCAACATGAGGTCATTAGGCAGGCCCTAAGCCAATGTGACTGGTGTGCTCACAAGGGTGATCTGTACACAGAGACACATACAACATAGGGAAGGCCAGCCACAAGCCAAGCAGAGGCCTAGAATGGCTCCTTACTTCACAGCCCTGCTAACACCCTGATTATGGACTTCCAGACTCCAGGACGGGGAGACAATCATTTTCTGTTAAGTTGAGCAGTGTATGGTACTTTCTTACAGCGGCTCTAGCAAACTAACAGAGTATCCAATCTAGCTGTGCAAAGGCAATGTTTATGAGATTACAGAAGTGAAAAGAGCTCTTTATTTTGTCTTTTGCAACAGATTTATTCTCAAGAAAGTATTCTCTATGAGGTATTCCTAAGTTACAGCCAGTCCTGCCTAACTGCAGGAGGTCTCAGCAGCTGCCTGGCTTGGCACTTGGTCCCTGCAACTCTGTGCAGACAGTACTGCCAGCTGCACCTGTGTCAGCTGCTCTGTAAGCGAGGCTTTAAGTTAGCGTCTGTTGCAAGGACAGCTGCACTGCAGTCTATGGGCCTCACTGAGGGGTAAGGACAGCAGTATGACTGCTTTAGATCAGTGAGTGCCCCAAGCCTTGGTGTCTTTTATAGTTATTCTGGAAACGGAAAAACTAGAAAGTCACGGGACTCTGGCAGCAACCCTGAAGAGCTGCACTGAGTGGGTCTGAACCAGAGAATGGGCACTGAACAAGCTCCTGAGGCAATTCACATATAGCTGGTTGGGGACGTGCTAAGTTATGTCATCTGGTTTCTGGACTAAATTTCAGCTTCATTTCCTACCTTTTTCATATTAGTTTCCTGAATGCACGTGCAACTGTGTCTAACTGCTAACATCTTACACACTGTTTGTAAGAATGTGCACACATCTGAGCTCAGGGCATATGCAAAGCTCCTTTTTAGTGGGCAGAAGCCCCTTAAGTGCTCTGAGTTTAGTCTGCTCTCTCTGAGATCACTAGCAAGTGTTAAGAAAGGTGACAAAAACATCCTATGACCAGAAACTTTCTCCACAAGTATGCAGAAGATGTGCAGGAGAGCCCGATGAGAGTCACCACCTTACTTAGTGATGTCTCAGATATTTAATATCCTGGGGACTGCTCTGAAGCAGCACCCCACCTCACACAGTCATGCCTATCCCTGGGACAGTCTCACTCCTGAGAATCATGTGGTTCCTTCCAGGCCCAGAACAAATGCCTCCCCTTCATAAGACCATTTCTTAGCAGCACAGACTAAAGAATGTGCTCTGGCATTTGAATGTCAATTGCATCTTTACCTCTACTTGGAGGGAACTGGATGGGCCATAACTGATACAAGACTGCAGTCTTCTCAAGCACAGGGATCTTACTTTCCCTCAGAACATCTGTGACATTACCTTCATCAAGACAACACAAATGTCGCCAACTAAATCATATCACTAAGTCCCAAGTGTATCATCCTTTTCTTTAAAAGAAAGCTTCCAAATTCCTAAAGGTTTTATTTAGTTCTCATGCCCCCTCCCCAACTGACTTCTTCACCACCAATTACCTTTCACCTGTCTCTGAACCCTATATAAATGGAATTATCCAGGCTGTTCTACTCATTCAGCTTCTTTTATAGAGGGCTCATTTTAAATCTATAGTACATCTGGTCCACCTTAAAACTGCCCTCTAGCTTTCCACTGATCTTAGAATAAAATCCACAAACACCAACATGACCACCCTGGTCCTGCAAGACGAGACCCCAGACTAACTTTAACCTCACTTATTTCTTATCTCCTGCGCTCCACCTGGGCCACACTTGCTGTTCTTTGAATTAGTAGGGTCCTGTCACTTCTGGGCTGCTGTGCAGCTGCTTCTGCCCCCTCAGATACTGCTACCCTGCACTGCATGGCTGGCTCCTTTGTGCCCTCTGGGCTCAGCTCACCATTCAGAGATGCCTTCACCAACCCCTGAGGTGATCTCTCCCTGCTACACTGCCTTGTCTGCTTCCTTCTGAGCATCTGTCACATGGCGATATATGCTTACACATTTATTTGAGTGCCTCTCTTGCTGCCATGGGATATCTGAGGGCAGGACCTTCATGGATCTTTTCCTCCCAGATATCCCACCAATTACGTCCTAGGACAGGGGCTGGCCCATAACAGCTGCTCAGTGAAAGCTGTTGACTGAAACAGCAACAAAAGGAAGAAGCAATACAACGCCTAACAAACTCTGGCTGAGTTAATACAGGTGAACAGTCAGGAGCTACTGCAAGCATCCACGGCATTATGCTGGATGCAGGCCTTACAGAGGCCAGCAGGACAGCAATGCTGTGAAGGTGCCGGGCTTTGGCAGCACTATTGTGCAAGCCAAGTCATCAGGACTCCCTTTGTGCGGGCTGAGAAGGCGATGCCACACCAAAGCACATGCTTGTCACACGACCACATGCTGAGGGCGTGTCCAGGAGAGGACAAGGCCTGCAGATGAAGAGGTGAGCATGCCCTGTCTGCTCCACGGACACCTACTGTCTGCAGGAAGTCACACTCATACACAGGTGTACTATGGTGACAGACGAGAGGTAACAGGGCACTTAGCGAACATAGAAGGAGGACTCACTGGGCAAGTAAGGACTCAGTGACTGAGGCTCTCGGGGAGCAAGGGCTCCCAGGCTGGCAGGTCAGAGGAGAGGGCATGCAGCCCGGGAGAGAGCAGCAGCCCAGGCAACAGCCCACATGTAGTCTGGCCTGGGCAGGATGGCAGTGTTCAGGCCATGAAAGGCTGAGTCCGTACTTCCACAATGAAGACCCATGGAAGGGTTTATAGCAGAGAAGCAACATACTAGTTGTATGTTTCAGAAAGGACTTCAGGATTCAACAGAGGGAGGAACTGTAGACTCAGCTACCAAGAGGGAATAAATGGAACATGCCAGAAACTCACCGTGTGGCAAACTTCCGCTTTTATCTCTTTCAAGGCGCGTTCAGAAAACACACAACCACAGCACCGCAGGAAGCAGAACCTGCATGGAGACAGTCCAGTGAGGAGAAGAGCTTAAGCAAGAAGTACAAGTGAGTACCTACACTATCAAGTGACAGTTGATCCACTTACACAAAAACAGGTGCTATGAAGATAAAGACGGTTACATTTCATCCTATTTGAGGCCAATAGGAGAAGGGGACCAGGAACTAGAGAAAAGGTTAGTTCGAGAAGAATTAACTTAGAAGGTAACACCCATGTACAGGAAAGCAATGCGAGTCAACTCCCTGTATAGCTATCCTTATCTCAACTAGCAAAAACCCTTGTTCCTTCCTATTATTGCTTATACTCTCTCTTCAACAAAATTAGAGATAAGAGCAAAATAGTTTCTACCAGGTAGCGAGGGGTAAGGGAGGGGGCAGGGGTAAAGGGGGAGAAATGACCCAAACATTGTATGCACATATGAATAAAATAAAAATTTTAAAAAAAAAGGGGGGCTTGGGTACAGCTTAGTGATAGAGCACTTGCTAGTGTGTGGGAGGCCCACAGTTGTAATGCCAGCACCACAGAAAAAAAAAATCAGCATGCCCAAAAATTTTAAAAAGTATGCATTGAAACTAAGACCACAGACATAAAAAGTCAAAAGGCAGAATAAGAACTCAAGCAGATTCTTTAAAATATGTATGAGGGTTAGGTTTATTTTATGAATAGTCGAAGGGACTTTAAAAAGAATTATAAATCATATAATAGAAAAAATGGGTAAAAGGCATTAAAATGCAATTCATAAAAGAAACCTAGAGGCTAAAAACATAAAAAGATTGCTAACTTCAGCTGGGCATGATGGCATGTGCCTGTCGTCCCAAGCTACTCGAGAAGCTGAGATTGGGAGGATTGTGATTCCAGGCCAGTCCAGGCAAAAAAGTTTGTGAGACCTCCCAACTCAATGAAAAAAAGCTGGATATGGTGGCGTGTGTCTGACTCCCAGCCATGGCAGGAAGACTAAAATAGAAGGATTCATGAGCCTGGACAAGAGGAATAAGGCAAATTGGTACTCAAGGTTATGAAAACGTGTAAATTGGACTGGGAAATAGTAGAAGAGATTATAAAATATGAATGATACGACCCGGGGCTATTTGGGGAGATACATGTCCTTCACAAGTCTGTTTGCAGAGGTGTGGAGAAATGTAGACGCGGGGGAGGGGACCTTAAACACCAAACAACTCGTACTGCTACAACAGGAAGACAGACAGCAGAAAGCACTTTCAGATTCCACTTTATATATTCCCTTAAAAAAATGCCACAATAGAAATTGTCTCTAATTGTCTAGAGACTACAGTGGGTATAGATTGTCCCAACAAAATCTAATTAGTAACACAGCACACAGCAATAAATTCATCTGATGTTAAGGATCAAAAAAAAAAGTCCTATTTTGTGATGTTTACTAATTATTACTAAATTAGAAAGTTATATTTCCTAATGTTTTTATTACATAGCAATTTCTATTTTTCTGTAGATTTAAATCCTTATTATACAAGCTTTACTAAATATACAAACTAATGAAAAACTCAATTTTCTAATGCAGGGCACTAGCAATCAGAAGATTCTAGTAAACAGGCAGAGCCCAAATAAGTGGGAAGAGAAAAAAAAGAGATTAACCAGCAAAAGAAAGGGAAGGAGCCAGGGGACACCACAATCAGGTCAACAGGCTACCAGTAGCTCCCACTGACGACCCCCAGCTAAGTTCGTTTCCTGCTGAGTTCCTCTTGTGGGGTGAACCATGGTTTTATTAAAGAGAAGTAGGAAACCCAACTCAAAAGGTCACATATCGTATGACTCTATGCATATGAAACATCCACTGAGACAGAAAGCAGAGTGGTGATGCCAAGGGTTGGTGGGGAGGGGAATGTGCTAAGTGGGAATGGGGGTTTCTTTGGGGATGATAACAGTGTTTTGGGAATAATGGTGACTATATTAAATGCCATAAGTGTGTGCTTTAAAGTGGCCAATTTTGAATTACATGACACTCACTTCATTATTCATGCACATTTATTAATCAAATAAAAAGTGGGACAAGGTTAGATGATTGAGTCTGGATTTCCAGACTCCTGCTTGACCCAGCTAGTGAGGACCAAGAGAGCCCAAGTGGTTTGAAGGATGATTTTTAAAAGCACAAGGACCACAGGCTTAAGTTTTACTTCCCTCCAAATCCATGGAGCTGCAGATATCCCATTTCAGCTTGGGGACATTTCTGTCCCCAAGTCTCTCTGGCACAGTCTGCTACATTCAATAGTGCCAGGCACATGAGAAACTGGCTGTGTATGTCTGTCACACGAATGGCACATGAATGTCTGTCACAAATGTGCCAGAATGCTAGAGGTAAAATATGGTTGCTGATAGCTCAATTAAAGTTTTTACTTACCTGAAATGCTTTCCCTTTCCTGAATGAAAATAGTAAAAATGTTTTTCAATATGTCAGAGGTCAGATGGAAGGTTCCAGAGGGTAGTCTAGAGGACCCCTTATTAAAGGTACTTCTAAATGATGGGAAAGGGCTTAAAGGCTTTGCTTAGTGAGACATCCTTATGAAAGGACGTCTTGCCCATTCACCATTTCTACTTCCTAAAGAGGAAAATATACAGGTGACTTACATTTGCTAGAGAAATTTCAACACTAAGATTTCAGAAGCTCTTGTCAAACCACGTTTTCATGAACAGCTGGGACTTTAGCTGGCTGATCAGGTCACACATCTGTAACTGCTACACATTAGTCACACTGTTTACCACTGAACAAATGGGATTGTTACATAGGAAATATTTGCCCTTTGCTTTCTGTACCCTAGGAAAAGAGAGTGAAATAACCAACTCTAGTCTCCTAAGTGTCACATGAGCATTTTTTACAGCTCCATTTCACACTAGATTTTCCTGCTCTCAAGAACAGAGGACTACAGACAAGAAAGTTGAGCAGTTGGCAGTCAGAATACAGACGGCTGCTGGGGAAGGGGTCCACTGTTGCCTGAGTGCCATTTACTCCAAGGAACTCACTAACCAAGCCTCGGGACACCATAAGGAAGCCCTAACAAAACCAGTATTATTTCACCAGGTCCCACGTCATCTGCCCCATGCCCACTGACCTGTGCCGGCCATTCATCTCCAAGCCCACGACAGGGCAGATGAAACGTGCCCGCTGGAGGTCGTCATGCTTGTCGCCTTTCGTGTTTCCTTTATCTCCTTCCCAGGCAGGATTATCAGAAAGCTTTAGTTCTGTCACGTTCTGCGAAAAGCCATTAATAAGGTTGAAGATAGCATATGTGGGACTGCACCCCTAACCCACAGAGCACCGCAGCTTAGCAACATGGCGCCTTGGAGAGCATGGATGCGCACCATCAAGATCTCAGAGCTGGCTGGAGCTGCAGCCCAAAGCCACAGCCTAACGCCACAAGAGGGCACTGCCTCACCCCAGCCTGGGAAAATGTCTACACTCAAATTCCAAGTACCATTTCTACTAAATATGTATCACTTATTACCACCATAAAGTCAAAAACCAAACAAACAAACAAAAAAACCTTGTAAGTTGAGCCATCATAAGTCAGAGACCATCTATATAAATTAGATAATCTCTAGTTTACGAATACTTCGTTATTTAAGGAAAAGTAAGTAACTTTTCACATCAAAAAGTATTATGCTTTGTCCCATCAGGAAGGACCACTCTTTTCCTGAAGATGGGTCCTCACCGAGGTTGCTCGTGTTACTAACCACCTGTGTTTATGTAATAACTGATCAGGGGCTGGCGGAGTTCCTCAAGTAGTAAGAGTGCCTGCCTAGCAAGCTTAAGCACTGAATTCAAACCTCAGTGCACACCCCTCCCCCAAGAAAAAAGAGACTTAAAAATAACTGATTAGACAGGAAAATCTATTGGTCACTGCCTCAGGCAGAATTTTAGTCAGGAAAATACTGTCGTATATCAAGACACAGGTGTTTAGGTTTCCAGTAACTCAATTTTATAAGACATCTGATTCAGCAGTCTAGTTAAGCATTTGAGCCCTTTCTTCCTATTAACTAGATTATTTTATTTCAATTTCAACACTCTGAAGCACAACTGAGTGCCTTAAAAGGAAAGCCACTATCTCTATGGCCAACCTCCTGGGCACGATTCAGATGAAAGGCAACAAGCGTCTCACCAAGCTCTCTGCTAAGAGTATTCATGGACTGTAATGATAAGATGTGTGTTGGCGTTATGTTGTTTGAGAGCCTGTTTGAAGGTTCTAGCAGGGGAGTGCAGCTACTCACACAATCTTGACCAAAGCATAGTCCTGTGTTATCAGGGAAGGCTATCCTTTTCAACTGAGCACACAAATTCAGGAGGAAGAAGACACCAGTCAGACACATCAGACCAATCAACTCCAGTGATCAATGGGGTGGCATCACAGCCAGATCACTCCACATTCTGCATAATTTCTCTTGAATTCTTTTTCTTTATTGTTCCAATTTCTTGGAGGGGTGTGTGCGTTTTTACTTATTTTCAGGTGGTACCGGGATTTGAACTCAGGGGCTTGTGCTTGCTAGGCAGGTGCTCTGCCATGTTAGCCACAGCCTTTTTGCTTTAGCTATTTTTCAGATAGAGTCTTGGATTTTTGCCTGGGGCCAGCCTCAGATCAGGATCCTCCTACCTACAACCTCCTGTATAGCCAAGATGGCGTGCACCACCACATCTGACTTCTTTGTTGAGACAGGGTCTCGCTAACTTTCTTTTTCCCCTGGACTGGCCTTGAACAATGATTCTCCTGACCTCTGCCTCCAGACTGCTGGGATTACAGACGTGAGCCCCTGCTCCTGGCCTGTGTTTGCATTAGAGATTCAACTATATAAAACTAAATGTTGTGTGTGTTCTTTAAGCATAGAATTATATGAATTAATTACAAGGATAACTGAATTTTTTTGGTAGGGAGGCAGTACTGGGGATTGAACTCAGGGACTCATGCTTGCAGGTATTCTCCCATTTAAGCCACTCTGCCAGCTCAGTGAAAACCGAATTTTTTTTTTTTTTGAGCACTGGGGAGATAATTGAATTTTTGAGGCAAAACAACTCATACTAGCACAGATTTTTCTTACCAAAGCAAATTTAAGAAAATCAGCATGATGACTGCCATAGCACCACAAATTACATTTCAGAATCACTGCTTTGCCTGAAATGAGATGATTATAGGTAATCATCTCAGAATTCAAGCAAAAAGCCTACTTAAAAAAAAAAAAGGAAAAAAAACCCTCAATTTCTAGAGTCCAGGGATTTGGTTCTGGTTTAAAGACTTCACTAACCAGCCACGTGGCCTCCTCGAGCCACTTACATGAGACGAAAGGTTCGATCAGCCCGATGATTCTAAAATTCTTCAATACCTTTTTGGGGACCCCCACACTAACTAGAGATGAAAAAGAGTCTTTAAAAAAAACCTTGTCTTTTTCTATTTTTATGAAAGAATTTAAACCACCAAACAGAACTTCTAATAACAAGGAGGTAACTGCAATGATTTATATTGATTCACCTACAAAATTCTCTAATTCCATGTAAGCACCTTCCAAATTTAATTAAAAATTCAAGTAGCTGAGTCTTTTTGTTTTTGGTGCTAGGGATTCAACCCAGTGCATCATGGGTTGAACCCAGTGCATGACAGGCAGACACTCTAATGCTGAGCGCTGTCTCCAGCCCTCAGGTCAGAACCTGGGAAGCTTATACAGCACCTGAGGAAAATTCAAAGCACGCTCACACTCTGAAATCAAAACAGACTTGATGCAGAAGGCACACCTGTGGGCATCACAGCTATATCAGGTAGCCGGATGGGACCGGACTCTCAAACTTCTGAACTCAGTCTTTAATATACATGACCTCTGTAAAACAACCTCAACGCTCTTGGGGCACTGACATCCCACATCTTACCTTAATGCTCTTAATGTGAGACGCTGCCTTCCCAAGAGCCTTCTCGGCAGATTTGTCCAATAAAAACTCAATGACAGCGTCTTTGTTGTAAAGCCTGCAAGAGTAAGGATTAGTCAAAACATGATGGCAACGATCAACTTTCAAATAACCAAGGGAAAAAGAAATTGAACATGATCCCAAAGTCATTTACATTTGATAAAAATAAATGCTCTGCCTTTCTAAATAGTATATATAACCCTATTTCAACTATTACCAGAGCATACAAAGAAAGAATTTAAATCAAGGGTGGTAAACCAGCAGTCTAAGGGCTTAATATAACCTGAACAAGGATTTAAAACTTGGGAAACTTTGCTTGGCATAGTGGCTCATGTCTGTAATCCTAGCTACTTGGGAGGTAAAAATCAGAAGGATTGTGATTCAGGCTAGCCCCAGCAAAAAGTCTGAGAAATCCCATCTCAACTCAATAAAAGCTGAGTATGGTGACACATGTCTGCCATCTCAAGGTCCAGGCCAGCCCCGACATAAAAGCAAAAAGGACTAGGGGCAAGGCTCAAATGATAGAGTGCCTGCCTGACTAGTGCAAAGCCCTGAGTTCAAACAACAATAAAAAAACCCCAAAAACTCCCAAACTTGAAATTTTTAATGTAAGCATACATATTTTTTATCCTTCTTCAAAGATAAAAATCAGATTTAGAAGTGTAGATCCACATTCTGGAACTGTGAGAACTGGCTAGAATGAGTAACAGCTCCCCCTTTAAACAGCACAGGGCTTTCCACACTCCCCACCATTCTCTACCCTACCTCACATGGTTCCTTCATGCTTTATCTTTGTAACTTAGCAGAGCTCTAGCTTGGTTTTTGAGTTCTCAAACCATGGGTTAAATAGTCAGACTGACCATAAGAGTGAAGAATTAGGCTCAGAGATGGGAAAGAAACACATTCACTCAGGATGCCAAGAACTGTTTTCACATGAAAATTCTCTTCAATACACATGCAAGTAAATGTAAAAATGATAAAAGAAAGAAAAGAAAAATTTCTCTTCAAAATCAATGAATGAACTCATCTTGATTAAATAAAAGAACCATACCTGCCAAGTTCACAAGCAACTATTGGTCGTCTTAATATTTCCTGACTTAGAGTACAATAGTTCCATTGGGCCACTAGTTCAGCATCTTTGTCAACCTAATAAAAGAAGACAAAAAAACTCCTTTCAATTAATCTCATCATTGAAAAACACATGGCGCACGATTCTGCATATAAAAGTTTAATACCACACTGTGATGTTTTCACTTTTTAAATCAAACATAGTGACACAAGCCAGTGTGCTGGTGTATACCTATAATCCCAGCACTTGAAGAACGAAATAGGAGGATCCCAAGTTTGAGGTCAGCCTGGGCTACTTAGCAAGACCCTATCTCATTATTAAAAAAAATAAAAAAGAAAAAGAAAAAAGACAAAACAATAAAAAGAAAGAAAGAAAAAAGAGCCGAGGATGTAGAGGATAGAGCTCTGTGGCAGACCACTTGCCCAGCATGCACAAGGCCCTGGATTCCATCTCCAGTACCACCAAAATAAGGCAAGGGGAAAAAAAGGATATTGACACCTGAGGTTGGTATACTGGGACAGAATGCAGCTCAGTGGTAGAGGGCTTGCCTAGCATGCATCCTGGGTTGGATCCAAAAAATAAAAGAAAAAAAGTCTTAATACAATATAAATCTATATGTTACACATACAAAGAAATAGTTTACATTGTATCATTAAGCTATGCAAGCTACATACATATATTAATGCTTGTATTTTAACAATAAATTAGGGAGGTCATATACTGGAGGGCATGCTGACAGTTCCAAGCTTCTAATCATGAGGTGGTCTTTCTGGTGACTAGCCTCCAACCAGGAGTCCACCAAAAAATCACCTTATTAGAATAAATGACACTCCTTTCACCCAGAAAATTCCAAGGGATTCAGGAGTTCTGTGTCAGACACCAGGGATAGTTATCTATCTATTTATCCATCCATCCATTTATCCATCCAACCTATCTATCTACACACACATGCAAACATGTATTTCTGTATTTCTTGTTATTTCACAATATGGATTTGAACTATAAGCTCTACAAGGAGTGTCTTGCTCTTTACTATATCTCCAGGGCCTAGAACAAGTGTACACAGCAAGCACTTAATAAATAATTATTGTGTGAATGGGGTTAATAAAAACTTTCCTCTAAACATTCCAGATCACCCTCTCTCCTACTGCTTTCTGGCATCAAACCTTTCATTAAACTACTTCTTTTCAGCCCTGTGCACAAGATAACAGAAATGAGTTAAATACTTATCTTTTTGCAAAAACTCCCACAAGTGCTAACTATCGGGCATTAGCCTGGGAGTATGTGAGTATGGCCAGGACACTCTTTATCCTCTTGGGTATTCATTTATTCTCATATTTAGCCAAGCACAGTGACTTAAGTCCTAGCTACCTGGGAGGCAGTGATCAGGAGAATAGCAGTTTGAGACCAGCCCAGGCAAAAAGTTTGTGAGACCCCCATCTCAACCAATAAAAGCGGGGCATGGTGGTATACCCCTGTCATCGCAGTTACAAGGGAAGCTAGGAGGATCATAATTCAGGCCAAACCTGGCATAAATGCAAGATCCTATTGCAAAAATAACCAAAGCAAAAAGGGCTACAAGAGTGGCTCAAATGGTAGAGCACCTGCCCAGCAAGCTCGAAGCTGAGTTCAAAACCCAGTACGGCCAATAAGTAAATAAACAAATAAAAAAAGCGAACACATAATTATTGGCATATATTATGTACAGGCATATCACAGAGGTTACAAGACATGACATGCAAGGACCCTACCCACATAGGAGAGAGACAGACAGCAAACAAATAACTACAGTGACAGGCACTGTAAAGAACAGTAAGTTAGCAGAGGGTAGAGACTGGAAGTGAAGAGTATTTCAGCTATAGTAAACGGAGAAGACTGCTGAGTAAAGAACTGAATGACAAGCTGACAATGTCCCCATCTCAGTGAAGAACATTCAGGTGATGGGCACTCCAGGCTGAGGAACAAAGCCTGTGTAGCTAGAATAGAAAAAAAGAGGTGGACAGGGGCAGAAGATGAGAGCAAAATACAGGCAGGGGTCTGTTCACACAGGCCTGTACCATTTTATTCTGAGTGTGATGGGAAGTCACTGGAGTGTTCCAAACGCAACAATGACAGATGACATTTACTTTTAACAAAGATTTCGCTGACCGCTGGATCTAAATATATGAAGTACCCACATGTGCCAGGAACTGTACTAGTTGCAAATAAAAAATCATTGTTAGTGCTAATTTTGAAATCCCAGATAACTGCACAGGAACCTTGGCTTCACTACCTACCAGCTCTGTGACTTCAGTCACATTAATTAACTTCCCTGCCATTAGCATGGAAATTATTATACATAATTTTCTCCTGCTCGGTGACCTTTAAGGATTAGAGATTATTCACTCACTCATTCAAAATATTCACTGTGAGCCAGGCCCTGGTGGCTCATGCCTGTAATCCTAGCTACTCAGGAGGCAGAGATCAGAAGGATCAGAAGCCAGCATGGGCAAACAGTTCAAGAGACCCTATCTCGAAAAACCCTATCACAAAAAAATGGCCAGTGGAGTGACTCCAGGTGAAGGCCCTGAGTTCAACCCTCAGTTAAAAAAAAAAAATTCACTGTGCCAGAAAGTGTGAGAATTGTGAAAGAAAAGGGTGCATGCAGTATGGGTCATCAAAAGCTTACTGTCTGGTCAAACACTAGGAGCTCATGCCCATAATCCTAGCTACTAGGTTGGTTTGAGGCCAACCTAGGCAAACAGTTCACAAGACCCCATCTCCAAAATAACCAGAGCAAAATGGACTGGAGGAGTAGCTCAAAATGGACGGGGGGCTGCTTTGCAAGCGCGAAGCCCTGAGTTCAAACCTCAGTCCCACCAAAAAAAAAAAAAATTACCGTCTGGTGGGGGACACTGACAAATCAGCCACGAACGCGGTGTGTGGGGTAGTAAAATAGATTTTAGGGCCCTGATTTCGTGGCATAAGGGAACGGTTTGGAGGAACTTCACTGAGGAAATGAAGTTAATATGCACAAAGCTCAATAAACGCTACCTATTTATATCGCCGTTACTAACTGCAGATAAGGTTCAAATTCTGGTCCTGACACTTCTAATTCTGCAACTTTCTCCTCTTGAGCCTCAGTTTCCATGTGTGAAAATGCAGATGACAGTACGTATCGATACGGCTGTTAGGAGGATCACACGAGATATCCCATGTTAAGGGTACTGTCCGATGAATGCAAACAGTAAGCACTGCATAAAGACCCACTATATATTATCTTGATTTTGTTTTGTTTTGCGGTACGGAAGCTTGAACTCAGGGCCTTCCTCTTGCTAGGCTCTACCGTTTGAGCCATCGGTCCATCAATATTGTTAATTTCCAGTCCTCCGAATGGAATAAAGAGCGCGGTTAGGCAGGTCTGGAACCTACCGGCTCCCACTTTCTACCTCCCGTTGCTCCCTGAGGACGTCGGTCTTCCCACCCCCGGGGCCCACACTGCTGACCTTCTCAACCTTCTTCGGCCCCTTCACCAATTCGTGTCTCTTGGGGATTGTTCCTCCGTCGCAACCCATCGTAAGGCCGGAGTCAGAGACAGGAGCAAAAACCCAACCAGCTACTTCCGGGAATCTCAAGCAAAAGATTAAGTAACTTCCGGCGCGCCGTGATGACGCAGAACGTCAATCGCGTCTCAACGCGGCGGTGAGTGGCCGTTGCTCTAGGCGGGGCGAGGCTGTTGCCAAGGGCCCGTTGCCATGGAGAGCGTTTCCGGGGAGTTGGGCGTGGCCCGGGGGCGTGGGCAGCCGGAGCGCTGGCTGGTATTCCCGAGCGCTCGCTCCTCTCCCAACCAGGCGCGTCTTCCTCTTTCTAGAGCGTCCCCGGACTTCTGCTTGAGTCGCTCGTCCCCGCCCCAGGAGGGTGACGACGGCGAGGGTGACTCTGGAGCACCCACCGCTCTTGGCCGGTCCCCAGCCTCGTGTGTTTGCGGCAGTGAGCGCCCTGCGGAGCCGGGTCGCGCCTGGCTACTGCAACTAAGGATGCAGATGGACGGAACCTGTCATTTCAGCTAGCATTTATGTGTTTAAAAGAACACATGAATTGTTGTGCTCCAGATCTGACCTAAACGCCCTGAGAAACCCTGCGGTGTTGCCGCAGATTCTGGGGGCATCAGAGCCCCTTTCTGAGGCCAGGGACCTTCTAATGTTGCCGTATGTTCTGCATCTGTATGACATTTTGCATGCACTTGGTAAGTGCATACCTTTCACTCACAGCCTCCTAAAGCCCATGCTCAGGTTTTTTTTTTATTTATTGAGAAGCAGGTTCAATTAACAAATTATGTATTTGTTCTCATAAAAGATACACTGATGCCTACGTGCCCTTCCCAGGAGGCAGGCTCTTGATCACCTCTGTTCAAATATTAGGGTCAGGCTGTAAATTGCTAATGAGGCCGACCTTCACAATGCAAGTTTACCACATTGGCCTAAGTGAAATATAAAAAAAGTTTAAAATAGTCCCAACTTGGGAACAAGTTGCCATGTAGAAAATATGTGGATTTCTAAAAACTTCAAAGTCTATAGGCTCAAGGTGTCTGTTATTGTAATTAATAGGAATTAAAGGGAAATAAATCATCAGTTGATCTCTTACTGGTTTGTGATTTATTTTAGTGGTAATGACAAGAACTGTAATCCCCATGAAGATAGGATCTTCGTGTCACTCCCCCCATATCTCAGTGCCTAGAAGATTCTTTGGCATACCGAATAAACTAAACGCACAGACTCATTCAGAGAGAGGTGAGCAGCCAAGATTTGGCAGACCCTGAAAGTGTGAGAACTGCAAAAAGCTTGGCACATGACAACACTCTCCAATCTATTGCACTAAGAGACTTGACCAGACTCTAGCATGGCTTCTAGCCACTGAAGCTGTGTCCCTCGCAAGACCCCAGCCTGCATTACGTGACTGCTTGGAGAAAACTCAGCAGTGCCCTGTCAGCTGTGCTGGGGTAAAGCTTTGGCAGCTGGAGTTCTCTCTTCCTCCTTGGTTCTTCTTTTACAATATGGTTCTCCGAGCTACTTTGCGCCTCAGACTACACCCAGTTGAAAACTTGCATGTGGTTCATTATCGTCAGGAGCAACTTTTTTGGTCAAGGGCTGGCTGCCATGCCAGGTGGGCCCGTGTTCACTTGTGTGCTCCACCATGCCCAGCTGGAACCAGTCCTTTAAAGACAGTTGCAATAGTTCCCAAATATTTAAGTCCTTCTAAACCATAAAAGATTTGATTTCCTGACAGTTCTGCTTATGTGCACTGCTTTAACATTCTGTCTGGAAAAATATGACCTGCAAGATCTCATTTCAAGACTGAGCATTTATATATATTAGAATTTTTTTGGCAGTACCAGAGTTTGAACTTGAGGTGTATTCAGGATTTTTAAAGAATTTTACAACCATTATTTAAGGTCATGCTTGGGAGAGAGTCCTAATGAAGTTTCAAAAGTGGAAAATTGGGTGATTACTGAGGTAACTCAAGACAAAAATTCCTTTAAAATTTCAGCTTTAGGGAAATATTTAAAGTATTCCAGATTTGTATGTCAAGTTCATGTTGGCTGCTTTTCTTTCATTTACTGGGCCCCAGCTAGGTGGGTCCCCCATCTCCCACCCCTGAGCATTCAGGACTTGTGGTTATTCTTGGGGATCCCCTCCTTCCCAAGGTGTTTGCCCAACTCCCTCAAGGGATTCAGCATCCTGCTCCAGGGTCCCCTGTTTTTTAGACAGGGTCTCACTACATAGCCCAGCTTAGCCTCAAACTCGTTTCTGGCTCAACCTCCCAAATGCTGGGATTACAGGTGAGTTCCATCATGCCTGGCTATCCATTTAAAATTTGATATCTTACTCCCATGGATGTTTTACATTGATTTTGGTTTTTTACAAAATATTATATTAGGGCTGGGGTGTAGTTTAGTGGTAGAGCACTCACCTAATATGTGCAAGGCTGTGGTGGGTTCATCCCCGACACTGAAAAAAAATCGTGCCCATGCTATGTATTTTGATCGCTGAGTATTACATACTGTGTTCCAGGAGAGTGCCTAGGCCCTGGTACCCATTCCCCAGTTGGAGTAAAAGTGCCGTGTTGCCCAGCCTTTGTTTTGTTCCCCTCAGTATCTCTAGTGATCAGCAGAGTCTGGGTGAATAAGAGGTGCTCAATACATGCTTAAATGACAAATGAATGAGAAGAAAACAGCATTAGCAAATAGCTTCCGTGCATATACAAATGGGCACTTCCAGAAACCTGGGGTACACAGTTGGAGAAAATATAAAAATTTTTAAGAGCTGGGCACCAGTGGCCCACACCTATAATCTTTGCTATTCAGGAGGCAGCGATCAGGAGGATCAAGGTTTGAAGCCAGTCCAGGCAAATAATTCACGAGATCCTATCTCAAAAAAAATCCATCACAAAAAAGGACTGGTGGAGTGGCTCAAGGTCCTGAGTTCAAACCCCAGTACCACAAAAAAAATTTTAAGAGATGTTTTATAAAGTCAGTTGTGGTGTTTCACTCCTGTAATACCAGATACTTGGGAAGCAGAGGCAGGAGGACCTCAAGTTCAAGGCCAGCCTGGGCAAAGTTAGAGAGATTCTATCTCAAAAACAATACAAAAAAAAAAAAAGAGCTGGAGTTATGACTCAAGTGGTAGAGTGCTTGCTTACAATGCATAAGGTCTTGGGTTCAATCCCCAGTACTGGGGGTAAGAGGGGGAGATATTTTATAAAAAATTACTCACTCTGGGCATGATAGCACGTGCCTATAATCCCAGCACTCAGGGCTGAAGGATCTCAAGTCTGAGGCCAGCCTGGGCTTCCTAGCAACACCCTGTCTAAAAGATATACATATATATATATATATATATATGTATATATATATATATATATATATATATACACACACACATATACATATGGCAAGGGGTAGAACATTTGCCTACCATGCACGAGGCCTAGAGTTCAATCACCAGCACCAAAAAAAAGAAAAATGTCACCAAACCAGAAGCACGACTCCCTGTGCTTGTCACACTGAAATATCTAAGTGACTCCTTACCACTTCCATCCTCTTGATGAATTTAACTTAATTGAGGTCAGGTTGCTACCACCGCCCCCCCACCTACCATTTCCTCTTCCTTCCTTGGGAGGAAATGGTACACACTCTGGGCATCAGATGCAAATATTTAGCAAAAAGTTGCTAAAAGCTAAAAAAAAAAAAGTGTTGAATTTTATTGGAAAAATTTCCAGAAATTATCATCTATTAAACGAATCAGTGGAAGTTCACCCCATAACCATGCTCTTTCAGAAAAAGGGAGGAAGCTTCCTTTTTGCTAAGAACAGCATTTGTTATCATTTTGTACCCAAAGGTTTTGTGCTTGGTTCCTTGGTTTGAACTCATCTCAAAAAAAAAAGCAAGGGCAAGTTCACTGTCCACTCAAGAGTCTGTCGCTTAGGCAGGATTGAGTTAGAGCTTACAGGCATCAGAATGGTGCTTTAAAAGCTTCGGTAATAATCATTCAATAAATACATGCTGCAGTTATAATCAAGGGGAAAGTACTTTTGCCACGGCAACAACAACATTTTACTTGCCTCCCTGAACAATCCTCCTTCTTCCAACAACCCTCTCCTTTTGTTAGAGAACCCTGCTGGAAGACAGTTCTGCATGAGTCTCACTTTCGCACATCTCTGAGTAGAGCACGTGACATTTTGCTCTGGACCGTCTTTCCAAGGAGGTGGTAGCAAACAGTCTCAGAAGACAGAGACAGTGCTCTCCCAAGGAAGGGGGCAGGCTTGGTTTGCTGACAATGTAATAAAGATGACTCCCTCTGCACTTGATCTTGGCCAAAAGTCCAAGAAGCAATAATGATGGCTCTCTTGGAAGTGAGACTGGCTCAGCTCTGTTCAGAACCCAGTACAAAAGGATGGGGATCCCATGCTGAGGAGATGGCACGACTCCTTTGACAGGAGCCATGTGTGCACAGCTTCCACCTGAGCCCACCTCTGCGGCCCTGTGGGATATGAGGGGCGTGGGCAAATGATGTGAAGGTGAGGTGTACGCTGCTTGCCACACCGAGAGGCCCTCATCTCCATGCCAATTAAATTCTGTGCCAGCCTGCAGGCCTGGCCTTTGCTTGGTGCATGGGAACTTGGAATTTGGGAGGACTTTCACCATCCCAGAGTGGATAAGAATGGCTTTTGCTCCTAAACTGGTCAAACAGTAGGATTGTCATTGAACACAGCTCTCCTTCTGGAAGTCTGGGAATCTGGTATGTGCCAGGCAGGGGATGCTTCCATGATCGCAACAGTGGATCAGAGGCTGTCATGAGAGCTGAGGCTCTCAGTTGTGGCTTAGCCATTATTAATAACTCACAGCGTGGTCACAGCTTGTTGCTGGAGGAATTCCACATGGGGCCATGTGTCCACAGGCATGTGTCCACTTGTTCCTGGAGTCCCCTGCAGTTTACCCAGGTGCCTCTGCCCTTTGCTGATTTTATGTTGTGTCCTTTTACTGAAATAAATCATAACTGTGAGTACAACTGGATTCTGTGTTCTATGAGTCTTCCTAGTGTCTCATTTGACCCAGGGGTCAAATGACCCAGGGCACCACAGCCCAGGATGACCCCAGAATCTCATGTCCTCTCTAGGCAGCCATGAAACTGAAGAGGACAGCTTGCTAATTTGAAGCAGGATAAAACTTCTCTCTCTCTCTCTCTCTCTCTCTCTCTCTCTCTCTCTCTCAGCACCCCATCTAAGCTACTGCAAGCAAAATTCATTTCCTTTCATCTTCACTTTGTCTCCCTTATACAACCTGGGGCAGCCTCTCACGATCCTGAGAGTTAATCCAGAGACTGGGGCACTGGAAACTCATCCTGGAGAGTTAAGCTGGAGGAGGGGGGCGAGAAATTGGTCTTTGACAGTGTTGCAGCCCCTGAAACAACCCTGGATCATTTAAAGATAGTGAGCCAATACATTTTCTCTGTCACCAAGACAGGCTAGGTATGGTTTTCCACCCCTTGGAACAGGACCCTGGCCAATGCAGTCTCTCTGCCAAAACCTCGCAAAGGTGGGGTCCTTCTTTTTAGGGCCCTGAGACTTCCTCAATAAAAATAACCATCTTGCTATAGTCAACATTTTGAAAGTGCCCATCAAATGCTAGATGTGGCACCACCGTGGGGCACAAAGCCCAGAGATGCTATTTCCAGACTGTGGAGGTGTTTACATGACTGAGGGACACAGACCTGCAGGTAAGAGACACAGATCTTCCCAAGGAGAGAAAGGATGATGTAACCATAGCAAAATAATGAAAGATTCAGCTGCCAGGACAGGAAGAGGAGGTAGTTTGCTTGGAGGAGAGCTCAGGGCCACTTGTACAGCTGTACCCAGCACCAGGTATCCTGTGCATATCACGCCTTCCTGTCTGCCCCCACCCCTGACCCCAGGTGCTGGTTTTGCTTTCCAATGTCAGGTGGACACCCGAGAATTTGGGATCCTGGCATCTCCCTGGAGATTCCCATGAGAAGCATTTGAAGGACAAAAGTACATATCCAAGACTTTACATGGCACCAGAATTCAAGTCATGTGGATCAAAGACTTTTCTAGATAAAGGATTGCTGCAAATGATGTTTAAATTCATGATTATATTTAAATAATATTTGAGGGGCTGAGGGCATGGTTAGAGTGGTAGAGCACTTGTCTAGCAAGCCTTGAGGCCCTGGTTCAACCCCTAGTACTGCCAAAGAAAAAAAAGAGAAACCTAAAAAATAATAATAATAATATTACAGACTGTAATAGATTTAAGAGTGCTGAAGTCTAACCTTTTTCTAAATGAACAGTAGAATTTATCAAGAAAGACAGAAGGATGGCCACATTCATAAACAAAATAGGTTAGTACAGGACCCAACACAGCACGTTATGTTCAGATTCAACATCCATCTTTAATTAGATAAGATAGGGTAGCAAAAATACATATTTATATACTGGGGCTGGGGTCTATCTCAGAGGGAGAGCACTCACTTAGCAGTGTGAGGCCTGGGCTCAATTGCTAGCACCACACACACCACAGGCACACACACACACACACACACACACACACACACACACACACACACACACATATATGTACGCAGATACTTAATTTGTACCAATCTCACAGAATTAATTCAACCCAATATGAAAACATTTCATTTTCTAATAGCTACAACAGAAATTAATCATTGAAAATAAGCTCCCTTCCTTCCCGAATCTACTTTCTAATAGCTGATAGACTGTGGAAGTTTGTCACTCTGTCACCCAGACTAGAGTGTGAGCTGTATGAGGGCAGGGCCTCTGACACACTGCTGTAACTCCAGCCCCTGCAACTTGATTTTAGCTGGTGCCCAGTAAAAAGTGTTAAATGAATCAATGCAAACCATGCACAGGTTCAACTAACACAAAATGACTTCTACCTCCCACTTCAAACACAGACACCATAGACCTGGCCCGGGATGGTCCTTAATTCCGGATTCTCTTTCCTGACACCCCTGGGGTGAAGTCAGTGTCCTGGGGTTGCTCAGCCACTTGGCAATACCCACTCTGGGCACCTGGCTGTTTGCACCCATCTGCGGATGCCAGTCTGGCTTTCCCATGGGACAGAGTGGCACGGGTTGCGGGTGTGGAGCGAGCTCAGTTCCACTCCGGGGAAGGAGGAGGAAGGCTTCATTCCAGCGTCCCTCTGAGTTGCCGCGCGTGATGCTCCAGCTTCCTCGCCTGGGCCTGGAGATGCTCCAGCGCCGCAGGGCTCGGGTACTTGAGCACGGCGTCCTTGGTGGCCAGTGCGAGGTCCTTGAGCAGCCCGCACAGGTGACTGCTGCTGCGGAGGAGCTCGTTGCGGGCGTCCTGCTCCTGGGTCTCCTTGCACAGGGTGTCCACCAGCTTCTGCCCCACCACGATGACCAGCTTGCCCTGGGTGATGAACACCTCAGGAGGCTGGCTGTTGCTGAGGCTGCTGCTAAAGACCCCTATGGCTTTGAAAAGTGCCCCAAAATAGAGCCGGCAGTGTTCAGAGAGGTGGGCTTTCATCTCAGTGTTCTGCTGACTGAAAGGTTGGGGTGTCCTAGAGCTAAGGCCCTGGAGAACAGGAAAAAGAAAACGGATAAGAGATGGGTTGATTAGCAGGTGTGGTTTTCTTTCCTTTCCTGTTTCTGCTTCCTTTGCAAGAACTTGTATAAGATAAAAAGCACAGTTTTGTTAGGGAAATCCAACACTGCAACATTTGTCTAACAAATAAATGTTACCATTTTCAAAGCACATATAACCCCATATACAGAAGCTTGCCTTATATATTGTAACACACAAGTGTATATAATTTTATCTAACCATCTCAGAAAACCACAAGAAGTCCATTCTAAGGACCGCATGGACTTTGAGTCCAACAGTGCAAGAGGGGAGCCAGGCATGGTGGCACAGAGTGTAATCCTAGCACTCAGGAGGCTGAGACAGGAAGATCATGAGTTTGAAGCCAGCCTGGGTTGCATACATGGCAAGACCTGTCTCAAAAAAAAAAACAAAAACAAAAAACAAAACTCAAAGTACAAGAAGGGGCTGGTGGGGGTGGGGGTGTGGCTCAGTGGTAGAGTCAGTACTTACCCAGCACCAAGAAGAAGAAGAAGAAAAAAAAAAAAGAATACAGAAAGAAAGAAAATAAGGTGAGAAAACTTGATGGTGAGATTTAAAATTTTTACTCCAAGAATAGATTTTAAAACACTTAAAAATCTTTTGTACTTATAGTATCAGAGGATATACTCTTTTATCTGTCTTAGTATTAAAATTTTTATTTGGAGCTGACATGTGGCTCATGCCTGTTATTCCAGCTACTTGGGAGGTGAAGATGAGAAGGATCTTGGTTTGAGGCCATCCTGGGGCAAAAAGTTATCAAGACCCCATCTCAAAAAATAAGCCAAGCCAGCCCAGGCAAAGTCAAGGCCCTATCTGAAAAATAAACTAAAGCTAAAAAGGGCTGTGTGTGTGGGAGGTCCAAGTGTAGCAACTGCCTAGGTAAGCATGCAGGCCCTGAGTTCAAACCCCAGTACTGAAGAAAACAAAAAAAACAAAACAAAACAAAAGCCTTTACTTATTTGTTAAGCAAGGTTCCATCAAAAATTTTACTTTCAAGCCAGGTGACCGTGGCTCACACCTGTAATCCTAGCTACTTGGGAGGCAGAGATCAAGAAGATTGCAGTTTGAGGCCAAGCCAGGCAAATATTTCTGAAGGCCCTATCTCGATGATACCCAACACAAAAAAGGGCTGGTGGAGTGGCTCAAGTGGTAGAGCACCTACTCAGCAAGCATGAGGCCCTGAGTTCAAACCCTAGTATCACCAAAAAAAAAAAAAAAAAAAAGTTACTTTCATCAATTTCACCTTCCGGAAAATGGAATTAACGTCTCCCCAAAGCACTACACCATAGAAGGCCTGTCACAGTGAAATGTAGTGGTGACCGTTCCATAGCAATCCAGAGCCCATCTGATGCTTTTTACTTACTTTGTGTGTGTGTGAGGAGCTGGGGTTTGAACCCCTGGCCTTGCACATGCTAGGCAAATGCACTGCCATTGGGATACACCTGAGCCTTCTTTTGCAGTTTTATAGATGAGGAAACTGAGATCAGAGCACAGGCTGACAGAAGGACTGGAGGACAGAGTGCAATGGTTCTTCTCTTGACCTCTGCACCCTCTGTTTGCCGGTGACACACTAAGGCAGACAGGCCTGGGAAGAGGGGTTTTTCAGAAGTGAGCTGTGTCCCCAGTGGCTGGTGGGCTTGGGAGTCAGTCAAGGAGGAGGGAAGCACACTTTGAGATGCATATTTGTTGTTAGAATTTCACTTTGCAGAATGAAAACCATGATTACTTCCAGTACAAAGTGAGGGAAAGGTAGTGGTGGTGTGTGGGGGAAGGGGGGAGTTGAGACAGGCTCTGGCAGCAGGGAGGAGGAAAAGAGCCAGGCCAAGGCTAGGAGCAAGGAGAAGCAGTGATCTAGATGCTGGTTCTTACCATCTTAGCCTAAAAATAGCAACTGTAGTTGGATGAAAAACACATGCTGACCCCTTAACCAGGGGCAGGCGAACATGTGGAGGCAGTTCTGGTTGTCACCCTGACAATGGACTGCTGTGGGCAGTGAGTACACAGAGGGCTTGGGACGCTGAGGCGAAATGCCTCACATGGGGAACTGTCCCCTGTGGCCACTGTGCCCCTGCCCTCACTGAGGAAACCCTGCCAGTCTAAAGCAGGGGCTTTCCAGCTATGGCCCCTGGGCCAGCAGCCTCAGCCTCAGCATCACCTGGGCTTTTTTTTTTTTTTTTTTGGAGACAGGTTCTTACGATATAGGCAAGTTGGCCTTGAACTCCAGATCTTCCTGCCTCTACCTCCTGCGTGCTGGGATGACAAGCATGCACCATCTTGCCTGGCTTATCACCTGGGAGCTTGTTAGGAATGCAGAGACTTGGGCTCCTCCCACACCCACTGAATCAGAAATTCAGAGAGGGGCCCAGTCATCAGAGTTTCAGAACGACCTTTCAAGTGTGGGAACCACCAGCAGAAGGTAGACTTCCCATTGAACAGAATTGCAAGGCGTTCAGCAACATGGCAGGCCCAAAGTTTATTTTAGGAGCTTGGGGACTGAGCGTGAGACGACCTAGGTTCTTGCCATGGTTTGTCTCTGAGAAGGCATACAAACTTGTCTATGTCATTGGACATCTCTGTCCTTCCCTGCCCCGACCACCTGCCTCACAACCTTAGTTGTTGAGCTGGTTCACAGTTTCCCCAGCTTCAGTAATTCAAAGACAACTTTCACAAGCTATACTTTTCTTGCCCCTCTCAACAGCCACTGGCTTCAAATTTTGTCTTCAAATGGAGCCATTTAAACATGTTTTCACTTCAATCAGTTTAGAGGAAACATTTGAAGATGGTCAGTGGAAAAATACTGTCATTTGCAACAAATAAAGGCTAACCACCAACAACACAAAGATGCAGTGATAATATCTTTGATTTAAAGAGAAATAGAGGCTGGAGGTGCAGTTCAAATGGTAGAGCACCTGCCTAGCAAGTGCAAAGCCCTAAGTTCAAACCCCAGTACTGCCCCCCCAAAAAAATTTTAAAAGGAAGTAGATTAAGTATCAAAGAGGTGTTGAAGATACACAAGATACACAAACCCCAAACCAACAGATTGTGTTGATGTGATAATCAGAAACATTAAAGGTGATTGCCCCCAGAGACTGTCCCTGTGTCATTTAATGCCATGTCAGGAGTACCCATGATAAACTTGCAGAGGACCTGGAATCCTGTCACTAGCTAAGGGCTCAGGCACCACACGCTGAGCTCTCCAGGGTGCCCTCCACTGAATAAAAAATTAAAATGAAGAAAAGAAAATCCAGATCTCCAAAGCATATTTATCAGAACCGTTGGAGAGTGACTGCGGAGCTTACTGTTGTGCCTGAGCCTTTGTTTCCATCTGATCTTTGTTCCAAAATGGATTTTTCTTTCTCTTCTAGGTTAGGTAACTTCTAAAAAATAAAATCTCTTCAAAGTACCAACTCAAATGGTTTTTACATTTCACTGTTGAAGTGTGAGTATTCTTCCTTCTGATTTGTCTGTGGTCCTGCCTACCAGTGCTTTTTTTCAACCAAAGGAGGCTTTGGGGCCCACATAGTTTTAAAAAATTATATATAAAAGTCGGGCATGGTGGTTTGCATCTGTAATCCCAGCTACTAGAGAGGGAGCCATAGACAAGAGGATCATTAGTTCTAGACCAGCACAGGCAAGTTAGGGAGATCCTGTCTCAGAAACAAAATACAAACAAAAGGTTTGAGGAGAGGCCCAACTGGTAGAGCACTTGCCCAGCAAGCCCAAATCCCAGGATTTAGTCCCTTCCAAATATACATGGAAATTAAAAATATTCAAATTTCTAGAATGTGTTAAAGCTCTCATGTCACCAGCATTTCAGCAGAACCCCAAGGCCAGGGCTGAAAGGGCCAAACATCCCCCTGACACAGTGCCTAGGGGCCTGCTGGGCATCTGGAGGGGTAACCCCTGAACTCAGGTCTGAATGTATACAGCTAAGTTTTTTTTTTGTTTTTGTTTTTGGTGGTACTGGGGCTTGAACTCAGGGCCTACACCTTGAGTCACTCCACCAGCCCTTTTTATGACAGGTATTTTTGAGATAGGGTCTCGAGAACTATTTGCCTGAGCTGGCTTTGAACCATGATCCTCCTGATCTCTGCCTCCTGAGTAGCTAGGATTACAGGTGTGAACCACTGGCTCCCAGCAGTACTGGAGTTTGAACTCAGGGCTTCATACTTGCTAGGCTGGTACTCTACCCCTTGAACCATGCCCTGAGTCCTATTTGCTTTAGTTAAGTTTTCAGATAGGGTCTCACTAACTCTTTGCCTCAAACCAAAATCCTCCCAACTCCACCTCCCAAGTAGCTGGGATTACAGGCATGAGTAACCACGCCCAGCTCAGCAAAGTATTTTTAAGAGTGACTGGCACCTGGATGGATGGAGGCTGATCAGGTCATGAACAATTAGGAAGAGACTTAATACACCTCTTTTCTGTTTCTAAGAAAATATGCTGAAAAATTAAAAGTAATAAAAAAAGAAGAAAAAGAAACTATGGTGACAATGACTAAATTTATGGCAGAGAAATTTGGTAAAAAGATTTTAAAAATCTACTCAAAAGCTTTTTAAAAGACTTTTAAAATCTTTTCTGATTCTACTGTCAGAGACAAAACTGAATCCCAAATTTCTAGAGAGAGCCAACTCTGATGAGCTCTCAGCCCTAATACTAAAATATTTATCTTGCTTCCTAATAAGATTTTCTCTGGAACTTCACTCCCATGAATTTTGTTTTCTGGGTAATGGAATCAATGTCTCCCTGGAACCTGTACACATTGATATGGAGTCCAGGGGGCACCATGCTGGTGACTGCCAAAGCCCTTCTGTCCCACTGGGAACTCTGAACTCACCTGTGCACAGACACTTGTCCCACTTTTCCTTACCAGGTCAGGGGAGGATTCATCTTCCTCTTGCCTATTCAAAGGACCACTCTTCTGGTGTGACTCAATTTCCCTCTGGGGAAGCTGAATGCACTTTCCACACTTCGGTTCTGCATTTGGAGTTAATTGCACAGTCTCTTCTTTCTCACAGTTCTGCTTAAAAAGAAGCTTCCCGTTGGCAATGACGATGGAGGTGAACCTCTTGACGTCTTCAGGAACCATCCGAGCCACCATGACGAACCTCTCGAGGTCATCTGGGCTGTTTTGGACTTTATCTGTCACAAGAACTTCTAGAGACCAATTGCAGCTGTCTAGGCCTCCCTTAGATTCCAGCAGGCTCTGGTAGGAGGTGGAGATGGTCCGGAGCTGATCCCGAATTCTGGCCTGAAGGTGACTGTCGGTGAGGTTGCAGGCGGTCCCATGAATTCCTTGGGCGAAATCCAGAAATTGTCTTACTGATTCTTCAGTGTGGTCAGCAGCTCTGTGAATAGCCTTGATGTTAGCCTCTAGAGAGTCTCTGAACCTCCACTTCCTACTCACAAAGAGCAGCAGGCCTGCGACAGAGCTCACCACCTTGTGCTGCAGGCCCATCGCTGTCTCCTTGGCCAAGTCCAAGTCCAGGGAGAGCTCCTTGGCTGACTCCTCCAAGGAGGAGCTGGAGGACGAGTCTGTGGACGCAGAGGAGCATGAAGACACAATGCTAGCTCTGCCGTCAGAGCTGGAAATGGATAACTGGTCGGGTTCAGGAGATCCAGATGCTGTCTGCCTAGAGAACCAGGAGGAATTGCAACCCACGGAGCTCCCTGGAGCATCTGGGCCCTTTCCTGGCTCAGTCCCAGCCCGAGGCACACTTGGCATTGCTTTGGGGATATCATAGATGTTGGGCTTTGTGTTCTGCTGCTCCACTCGGGGAACCAGAAAACTGGAGGGCACCTTGTAGCTGATGCCTGCATCGGAAGGGAGCATGTCCCTGGGTGCTAGGCAGGCACAGGAAGGGACTTCTGGAAGGCTGAATTTTTTTGGCATGTGCATATTGTCACAGCGCTGTGGAGGGAGGCTCCTGGCTCTGCTACTTGGACTGGCGATGGGGGAGATGGAAAGGGGAGCAGTGTATGACCCTTGTTCCTTCTCAAAGCTGGTTAGAGATGTATTTCTGACACTGGCTTTTCCCGCAGACACTGGGGTGTCATAAATCCATTCTGATTTCTGAGGGTTTGGCACCGTGCTGTAGCCAGCTCTTCCCAAGGCAATCGCTGCCGTCAGGGGAACGCTCTGCTCCTGAGGAAGAGACACAAGCAGTTATCCAGGTTAGTAGCCATAAAAAGAGAGCTTGAGTGACTCATTGCAGTCTGACTGTCACTCCCCTGTCAAGTACCTTCAATGGTTCCCCACTGCTATTAACACTCAGATTGACTTCACCTCTTTTTGAGACCCTTTGTCTCCACTTCCACCTCCACAGCCCTTTTTGTCTGCCATCCCCACCTTGTACACCCAGTAACCTATGCGGTTTACCTCCGGAGCTCTCAGTACTTACTCATGCCCTGGGTGTAACTCTTCCCAGACTGGTTCCTCTCCTCTAAATGCCCTTTGACCTTTTTTTTTTCCATCTAACGAATCCTTCTGCATCCCCCATGATCTTGCTGAAATGCTGCGTCTTTTGTAAGGCTTCCCCAAGTATCCTTGGGCAAAAGTGTATTTATGGGACACGTGGCAGAATCCAGTGACAAGCACAGATTACATTTTAAATGAAGTCACTTCCCATACGCAAAGAAAAGGGACACATTGCAGCACACCACGTCTTAGGTGTCTTGTAATAAGAAGCAGCCATCTAACATTTGCTGAGCTCTGGCTCTGTGCCAGGCACTGTACCGCTGCCCCCACTGGTGGGAAACTGAGGCATGGCTCACTCTGTTCCTGAGCTCTTAGGGACTTTGCCTCAAATGCAATAAGGTTTGTTAGAAGGGCTTTGCATCTGATTAGTGATCAAGTGGTATTACTTAGATCTGAAATGTCCCTCAAAGGCCTGTGTGTTCAAGGCTTGGTCACCAGCCTGTGGTGCTATTGGGAGGTGGTGGAGCCCTCAGGAGGGAGACCCAGTAGAAGGAAATTAGGTCATTAGGGGAGTGACCTGGAAGGGGATATTGGGGCTCCATTCCTCTCTCTTTGCTTCTCGGCCACCATCAGGCAAGTGTCTTTGATATATTCCCACTGTTATGGTTTGATATGAAATGCCCCTCACAGGCTCAGATGTTGGGCACTTCCTCCCCAGCTGGTGTGCTATTGAGAGGGTCTGATAACTTCAGGAGTGGGACCTAGCTGGAGGAAGTAGGTCCACAGAGGCAGGTCCTCAGGGGTAGCTTGTCCTTGGCCCTCTCCTGCCTCTCTTTGCCTCCTGTCCACCATGAGGTGGGTGGCTTCTGTCACATACTCCCGTTGGTATATTCTGCCCTGGTACATGGGCCCAGCAACCATGAACTAAACTCTCTAAGACCATGAGAGAATAAATAAATAAATAATTCCTCCCTTTAATTTGATTATGTCAGAAATGTCATCATAGTGACACAAAAGTAACGAATACACCAGCTGTGATGATCCACACCACCACAGGCTCAAAAGTAACCACAACCAACCATGGGCTGAAACTGTGAGCCAAAACAAACCTTTTCTTCTTATAAGTTGTTTCTCTCAGGTATTTTGTCACAGTGACAGAAAACTAACTCATCAAGCTAATAAAATTTCCCAGAGGATATTTAGTTTTCATAGCATCACATCCCAGCACTGTTCATACTCACGCTTGCCTGACTGGTCAGGGCATGGGGACTGGCTGGTATGTCGTATAACTGCTGCTTCTCTGGATCCTAGAGAAAGAGCACAAAGGAGGACAACTTAGACTTTTCCTTCCTAACAGCTACCAGCACAAACTTTCCACCCAGCAGTGGTTTTTCCAAGGAAAGAGATAAATCCCTGACTCGAATATTAGAGTCCCTGCCTGCCTAGCAAGTGTGAGACCCTGAGTTCAAACCCAGTACCACCAAAAAAACATACAGGAGATGATGGGTCCCTAATATTTGGGGCTCATGGTCACAGTTCTCTTCAGATGAGGTCTGTGTGCTGAACTGAGTGACAGTCAATAGCGGACTTGGTGCTTTGAAAGGTGCCTTCTTCACTGAGGGTGGGGGAGAGCCATAGCACTCACTGCAGCTCCTGCGTTAAAATCAATAGCTCAGCAGAGCGCCAGTGGCTTATGGCTGTAATCCTAGCTACTCAGGAGGCAGAGATCAGGAGGATCATGGTTCGAGGTTAGCTTGTGCAAATAATTCTTGAGAGCCTATCTCTAAAAAATCCATCACAAAAAAGGGCTGGTGGAGTGGCTCAAGGTGTGTGCCCTGAGTTCAGATCCCAGTACAGAAAAAATCAACAGTTCATCTTGAAGAAGTTAGGTTTTAAGACTGAATGAAGCCAGAAAGGAGTGAAGTTGATTTTTGATGACATGAAGCAGGTCTTACAAATTTGACATACAATTATGTACAAGTAAGTTCTTAAAAAAACAACTAAAATTTCTTCTCCCAGAGGTAATCAATGTTTAGATAATCAAATATAACCAGGATTAAGACGGATGTATATCCCTAAGATTTTATTTAAGGGCTGGGGTGTGGCTCAAGAAGGAGAGCATCTACCTTGCAAGTGCAAAGCTTTGCGTTCAAACCCCAGTACCACCAAAAAAAAAAAAAAAAAAAAACCATTATTTTTAAGGGCTAGAGATTTGGATCAGTGGTAGACTGCCTGCCTAGCACATCCTGAGGCCCTGGATTCAATCCCCAGAACCACACACACACACACAAAAAGAATATTATTTTTCTTAAAAGAATGCATGTGTATGTATATAAGTAAATGCATAACAAAACATCTATTACAAATGAAAAGTAAACTCTCCAAAATATATGGAATTCCAACAGATTTAAGTAATCCTAAGTAGGTATAAGGAAGTAATGAAGCCAACCATGATCGGTGATATATGAGTTGGAGTTTATGCCCTTAAAGACCTCTTGGCACAGAAGCCCTGGGGGGAGCAGGACTGGAACAAGACTTACCTTAAGGGTTTTGAGGACCCGGCTCTGAGCAGGCACGTCATACACCTGGGAAGGCAGAGTTGCAAATGAGGCCCTTGCAGGCCTGGGAAGCATGAAGAGGGCCTTGAAGAGAAAAAGAAAAGAGCACAGGAAAAGGAAACATTAGGATGATTGTCAGTCATGTTCAAAGTTAATCTCAAACAGCAAGGACGGCCTAGCAGATGCTGTTGAGAGTTTGCCCTGCACCACTAATGGACAGATCCTTCACTCTGGAGATTGGAAATCGCAGGACGCTGGTGGGGAGGCTGCCTGCCTCAGCCTCACCTGGGAAGCAGGTTAGTATGCAGATTCCTGGGCCTCAGGCCTGGCAAATCTGAGCACTGAAGGTACTTGGGGAGCCTGACGTAGAAACAAGCTTGCCCTGTGGTTCTGAGGTTTCTACAGATGGGGAGGCTGGCTTTCTGACATGGAGTTATTCATGTACTCATCTAAGGAGAGAGATGGAGTGTGGAAGGTTACAGGGTGGGTAAATCCCTCGTCCTTCTGAGGCAGGATTCACCATGGATCACATGTCACTCCCTGGGAGCACTTGCTCAGTTTCTGCTCACAGGCTGGGGTATGGCTCAAGTGGTAGAGCGGCAGCCTAGTTTCTGCTCGTGCTGGTGCATGGAGCCCAGGCCTGGGAGGGGGATAGCAGGGTTCCACTGCTCCTGTGAAGCACACTGCTGTTTACTCCATGTCCGACAGCATGCTGGGGGCTGCAGGGCAGTGGCTTCCATCCGTGGTAAATCTGGTGAACTTCAAAATAATCCAGATGCCAGGGCTTCCACTTCAGACCTCTTGAACCTGAACATCTCTGAGCAGGACCTAGGAATGGGTGGATTTTTTTTTTTTAATAGGGTAGAGGCTGGTGGCTGCCAGGGACTTAAAGTCCAAAGGGAAAGGAAGTAGGATTTGAGCACACCTAGGTCACAGGCTGGGGAGTAAGATGGGGCTGGGAAGAAAGGCAAAGCTGAATTTCCCATTGCTCCCAGGGAAGGGGAATGTACATTCCACCTGGGTTCCCAGGAACCTGTCATTGAGTAGGGAGCCTTTCCAAGTTGGACCATGGGAGCCATCAGGGTTAAATGTGGAGCCCGGGAATGACAATCCAGGTGGAGGAGCAGCTTTTGAGGACCAGGTCAGGGTCCCTTCCTTCATTGCAGTGTCCCCAGGACCCAGCACTGGAATGGCACAGGTTAAGTGCTGGCATTTATTCGTTTGCTTTTAATAAATGAATATGTACAACTTGAGGCAGTAAAAATTAGCTTGAGGTGTAAAAACCCCACCTGACTATTTATCAGGTTGCAATCATAGTTGCTGTAACTAGGGCAGCTATGACGTCAATAGAGCACATTTTCTTCTTCTTTTTTTTTCAGCGCTGGTGCTGAAGTCAGGTCTTAAGCTTGCTAGGCAGGCACTCTATCACTTGAGCCACTCTGCCAGCTCTTTTTTGTATTGGATATTTATTGGATATTTTCAAGATAGGATCTCTCGAACTATTTGCTAGGTCTGGCTTCAAACCTTGATCTTCCTGATCTCTGCTTCCCGAGTAGCTAGATTACAGGAGTGAGCAGCTGGCTGTTTTTTTGTTGTTGCTATTGGTTTGTTTGTTTTGCAGTACTGAGGTTTGAGCTCAGGGTTTTGCACATGCTAGATAGGTGTTCTACCACTTGAGCCAAACTTCCAGCTCTTTGTGCTCTGGTTATTTGAAGATAGGCCTTTTTGCACAGGGCAGCCTGGACCACAATCTTCCCATTTTAGGCTTCCTACCACTGCTGGGAAGAAAAAAGCTGGAATGACCACTCCCAACTTTTTCTATTGAGATGGGGGTCTCACAAACTTTTTGCTACAGCTGGTCTGGAATCACGGTCCTCCAAAGCTCAGCCTCCCAAGTAGCAAGGATGACAGGCATGAATCAATATGCTCAGCAGGACCCTTTCTCCAGGGACACACTGTGGTTGTCAAGGATCTAACAGTTCCCTTCTTTGAGTGATGACCACTTTCTTACTTGCAAAGAAATGTGGTTCTATAAAATCCTGAGCTCTGGGAAGCAGAGCTCTCTGGAGTGCTCTGGTTAAGCAGGAAACATCCCACTTATGCCTAAATCAGCTACACAGAGGAGTGGACCCTCCCCTCCAAATCCTGCCCTGTGCAGAGCCTCAGCTAAGGGGGATCATCCCCTGCATTCTACCTCTGTCCCCACTTTGTGCAGCCTGGGCTGATGCAGCCCCTTTGAGCCTATCACAATACTGTTTTCATTATATTTCACCTAAATCCCACCATGCCTGTATCCCATAATTACACCACCATAATTTTCCTCCTGTTTGTGAGATGCCTCAAAGGTTCTGTGCTCTGTGATTTTCTTCATTACAGTCAGTAACCTTGATTTTGTCCCTGGTGGTCCTAGGCTGACTGGAACAAGACCAATCCCATTGCATTTTGAACTAAAGTCCAAGCTCCTAACCAGGACTAAGATGTCACCCACCGTCCAAGCCTAGAAATCATACAGGAGCGTCCCTAACCATCAGCTGCCCTCTGAGTCCTCTCCCTTCCAGCCCTACTGATCCCAACACAAAGGTGTCTCCCTTTCCAAATGCTTCTCCCTTGCCCATCACTGTCCCATTTTCCCTACATGGTCACCTTTGTGGATCACACATGCCTACAAGAGTACCTATAGCCCAGGGACTTTCCTGTGTGTGGCTTTTCAGATGCAAGGACGCCACTTCAAAAATGCCCAGTGTTTCTTGGAAAAATGTAGGCTGCAGATAGCAATCAATTAAGGAACATGTCTGAGAAATGCAGTTTCGAAAGACCTTAGGAAGACAGAAGGAAGTTAAGTTCAGGAACTAGAGGGTTTAAGAACAACTTCACCAGGAAATCTGACCCTTTATTTGAAGTACCAGAGGCTGCTCTGAGAATTTAAACCGAAATCAAATATGTTTATGTGGTCTTTTTTTTTTTTTAAAGTCACACTTGCACATTATATTAAGGAAGTTAGAATGAAAAGCAAAACAAAGCTCAAGTTAGTGGTTGCCCTGAGGGAAGTGACAGGGGATGGGGGGCTTCTGGGGTTCTGGTTTTGTTCATTATCATGGTTGGTGTCAGTGGCAGAGCTGTGCCCTTGGATCTGAAGGCGAAACTTTTACAAGAAGCTCAATGGAAAGAGAAGCTTCAACCAGAGCCAGGTTAAAGGACACAGGGAACCACCTGTGAGGACAAGGGTTCTGTCTTTGGGGCACCACAGGCAGAAGGGCACAGTGGGACTTGGAAACTTTAGTCACAGTGCTATATTCACAGGCTCATGAGCCTGGATGGAAAGTGTTACCTCCTGGGGACCAGTCTCCTCCTGCGTAAAATGAAGAACTGTTCTAATCCAAAGGGTCCACAGAGGCCTCTTCTAACTACAAGGGTATCTGATTACGACACAGACACCACTCTCAGGACAACTTGAGAAAAGACACACGTTTCTACCATCTTGGTTTTTAATTTTGGGCCAACGAATCTAGAGATGGTCTACACAAGTCTACAAGGAGTCCATGAAATGACTCTCCCCAGTTGTGGCCCAAGCCTGTAAACTCTCCACTGGAAGACAGCTCAAAGCCAAGGGCTTGGACTTGTCTGGCTCTGTCAGTAACTGCTCCTACTTGAAACATTTTTCTCAGCAGTCTCAGACTCAGGGATAAAGGTGAGATACCTGAGCAGGGAAAAGGTGCTTGCTTTGCCTTCAGCAGCAAGGCAACCTCTTGGTTGCCACAGAGGCACAAGCAAGTGGTAGACACTTCGTGTCAAGGACAAAGCTTACAGCTAATGCCCTAACCCTCTTTCTCAGTTAAGCTTGGATGGTAAACTCATCTTTCCCGTCACACCAATGGCAATCTGGGAGTTCATGGTGAGGTCTGTCTTTCTGAAGTCTTATGCTGGGTCGGATCACTTCATGCATTCAACAAAAACTCACTGAGCGCCCACAGGAAACTGGCACTGAGTTGGGTGTGGGTACCCAGCCACAGTGGGCATCACAACTGGTTTCCTTTCAGAGAGAGGGGGGATTTTTTTTCTTTAGTGGTCTTAGAAAGAAATCCAAATTAACTTCAGCTAGTATGACTTGCTCTTAAAAGAAACACTGACAAGGCCCCACTCCAAGTCAGCTGCTCAGATGGCAGCTGAGATGCCAGGTGGAGACTGGGCCAGTTGTTCCAAAAAAGCAGGGGAGGGTCCACCTGGTGGATTGCTTCTGAAGGCCTAGCCGGCTTCCTCCTTTTCTCGTAGTGTTTGGAGCCAGCTCCTGCGTGTAGCTGTTCTGTGTGACGGCTGTCTGGTTGTATGCCTTGCGGCCCTGAAGTCAGGAAATCTGAAGAGTTCAAAATCTTTGAAGGAACCAACACCTTCCCATTTGGAAGGAGGTGCAGAGGGGGCTGTGTGGTGAATAGCATGTCCCAGGGTCCCTACACAGGTCTTGACACAGACCTTGTCAAGACCTCTGCCAGAGCTGTGGCCAGGTGGAACGTGTCATTTAAAAGAAAGCAAAAGGATGGCAGGAAATGCCACCTGCTCTTTGCTCCTAATGCCTGGAAAGCCTGGGCTTGGGGAAAGCACACTTCACTTTCCTCCTTTCTTCTTTTAATTCCTCTCCTTATTTTCAAAAAAAGTTTCCACTATACATTCACTAAGTGCTTTTTCTCCTCCATTTTTAAAATAAGCTATGTGAGAAACATTGCAGACGTTGTACGTGTTCAACAGAACACACAAATCAACTTCCTGATCTATTTGTTCAAATATTTATTGAGCTCTTGCCCCCATGCAAGTTGGTGCTAGGTACTAGTGACACAGGACACAATAAAGCAATGGTCCCTGCTTACTGCCTTCTTTCACTTTCTCCTTAATCAGTTCCACTTCTCAAGGGGGAGCCACTCCTGGGTGAGTTCTTCTGGGCTTTTCCTATCTGTGAGCAAGGATGTGTTTCTGCATGCACACATGTGCACACACATACATGAATGTACGTATACACACATACCTGCACACAAAATGTTTTTTGAGTTTTGGTTTGTTTGGTCTTTGGTTATTAAATGGTTCTTTCTTCTCTGTTACAAATACCTCATTCTTCATACTTCTATGGTAGTTTGCCATGGGGATACACCAACATTTCTGCAACTAATCCTCTTGTGTTTTTTGTTTGTTTGTTTTTGGTGGCACTGGGGTTTGAACTCAGGGCCTTATACTTGCTAGGCAGGTACTCTGACTGCTTGAGTCACACTGCCAGCCCCATACACAAGCATTTAGGCATCTTTTGTTTTTCCCTAACACAAATGATGCTATGGCAGAGGCAGGAGGTTAGAGAGTTTGAAGCCAGCCTGGGCTACACAGTGAATTCAAAGTCAGTTTGGACTGCATAATGAGATCCTATCTCAAAACCAAAACCAAAACCAAAACCAACTTCCCCCAAGCCCAGATGATGCTGTAATGGCATGGCCTCTTCATCCAGATCTCCGTTTGCCTTCTCGAGTATTTCTACAGCACTTCTAGAAGTAAATTTTCTGAGAGGAAGGACCATGCACTGAGGTGTGATGAATAACTTCTTGCCTTCTGTGTAATGGAAATTCAACACTTTTGTGATCGTCAGGGTGTGATGGGGTCACTGGGAATATCCCCAGTGCTGTCATGCACAGCTCCACTGAGCCCTCCACTGACTGCACAGAGCAGCCAGTCTTCGTGACCTGGGCACACACAGGGGTGCCAAGAGCAAGAATGTCAGAAGAGGGCACTGGGCCAAGAGCACCAGTTCATCCATCTTGAGCCCTGGTGCTCTGCGTTCCAGTTTTCACAGTTGATCTGATGGATGACAATGAGCTCGGTGGTGGTGGGGTGGGGGGCGGTGATCAGGTGCCAGTGGCTCACACCTGTGATCCTAGCTACTCAGGAGGCAGAGATCAGGAGGATCAATCATGGTTCAAAGTCAGTCCTGGCAAATAGTTCGAGAGTCCCTATCTTGAAAAAACTCATCATGAAAAAGGGCTGGTGGAATGGCTCAAGGTATAGGCCCTGAGTTCAAGATCCAGTACCACAAAAAAAAAAAAAAAGAAAAGAAAAGAAAAGAAAGAAGAAAAAGAAAAAAAATGAGGTGAGGGGTAGTGAAGCTGCCCCTGGGTATTTTCATGCCCTTGACCCTTCTCCTTCATTGGGAAATGTGCTTACCTGGGCAGGGAAGCTCAGAGTCTTTTCACAGATGATTCTGGCACTGGATGGTGGGTCAGGAAATTCATAGACTTGGGCAGCCGCTGGCGGGGACCCCTCCACCCAGCTCTTCATTGGCTCATATACAGGGCCTGGGGGCAGAGGGTGGAGCAAGGTGGGCACCTCATATGTGTCCTCTGAGCTGGTGAGATCTTCCAGGCCTCTCAGGAATGGGGGACAGGGTTTATCTGAGGGGGCCTCCAGGAGGATTTGGAGGCGGTTGGCAGGGGCCAGGCCTTGCCTCCCATGAAGCAAACACTTCCACCAGCCCTCACTTTCTGGCACATTTTGCTCCAGAATGGTCAGGATGTCTCCTCTGGAGAAGGCTAGCTCATCACAACAGTCAGGGTGGTTGTCATAAAGTGCCCTGGCCAGCCGCATCTGTTGGGGGGAGGAGGAAGAAGAGCATTTGTTGTTTTAACTGTTGTCCATGATCCCATCACATCACATGCCACTCAGAAATCACTGTGCACGTTCACAGCTACCGATTCCTTTCCTTCCTTCCACTCCAGAGGCTGCTGCCCTAGCTCTTTGCCTGATTCATTCCTTCCTGTTGAGGGGGTTTCAGGAGAAATGCCACATCCTCAGGGAAGTTTGACCAGCACCACGACACCAGGTAGAGTAGCCTTAATAGGCCCTAGGGCCCTTTTTAGATCCTTGGAAGCTATGGCCCTTGTAATTACATACTAGTTTGGCGTGGAGCATAGCTGAGATGAAATCCTGTAGGTAAGTAACATAGTCAGGTTGAAATTCCTAGCTGTGTGCCTGTGAACACATTAGCTACCCTCTCTGAGCCTCAGTTTTCTCATGGATAAAATGAGAATAAATAACAGTAATAGCTACTTCCTGGGGGTTCTTTTGAGAATTAAATGGACTCTGTGTGTGAGTGTGTGTGTGTGTGTGTGTGTGTGTGTGTGTGTATTTACGGAGGTAGGCTGGTCCCACGTCTTGTTTCTCTTTTGCTCTGTCCCCAGCTCTAGCTCAGGGCCAGATGTTTAGTAGAAGCTCAATGGATGTTCATGAAAAAATGAGTGAATGAATGAATGAATGAATGACAAGACTCAGGAGGCTAGTGGCTTTCCTACGGTGGCACAGCCAGGATCAAAGCCCACTCTCCTGTGGGATTGCCAGGATGTGGAAGGGAAAAGGCAAAGGGGAAGGGGATAAGAAGGAGAATCGAGAGGGAAAGTGTGCAAAGGACATGCACATGTGTGGGATGCCACGATGAAATCCTTACTATCTACAGCTTATTACACACCACTTTAAAAAGTCTCCCTAATTCCCCACCCCCGCTCTTTCAGTAAGCCACACAGCCCCTAAAAACCACTTGATGCAGTGCCGGTGAGGGTGGAGCCCTCCTCATTTGACCGTCCCATGGCAGCTTGTTTCTATGGGTTTAAAATAATCACCATTCCCTCATTGATCAATCCATGCTCATTTTTGAAAAATTGGAGTCATTCTCCTTTTCATTCTTGAGATGACCGGCTTTCAGTCTGTTGAAAGAAAATGTATTCCTTTCCTAATAAACTTTACTGTCACTTTCACAAGAAAGGAAAAAAAAAAGAAAGAAGCGGGGGGCCAGGGGTTCACGCCTGTAATCCTAGTTATTCAGGAGGCAGAGATCAGGAGGATCATAGTTCGAAACCAACCCCAGGCAAATAGTTCATGATACTCTATCTCGAAAATATCTATCACACAAAATAGGGCGGCTGGTGGAGTGGCTCAAGTGGTAGAATGCTGCCTAGCAAGTGTGAGGTCCTGCGTTCAAATCCAAGTGCCACAAAAAAAAATGGGAAAGAGAGAAGTTACCCATAATCCTCCCACTCAGAGATGCCTATCCATACCATTTTGGCATTTATCCTCCCAGTCGTTTTCTCGTTCTTTAAATAAATGTAATTATACTTTTATACTCTTTGGTCCTTGTACAGACAGCGCATAAATGAAGCAAAAACAAAGCACCATCTCAGCATTTGTTGGTATTTGTGCATCTTGCACAATGATTTTTTTCTGTTATGCCACAGATAAATGCCTGACACCCCAAGTATTGAGATTCTGGGGGATCTTGGGGAGACACTGCGGCATGGGTGTCTGAGACGCCTAAATAGCAGCTGACCCCTCAGGCAGACAGAGGTGCAGAAAGTACTCATAAAACATCCAGAAGCAGAGCCCCTGGGAAATCATGAATGTTTTTCATAACTAAAACCTTTTTTCTTACTACAAAGCAATCTAAGCTCACTGAAGAAAAAGTATAAAATCATGATAAACAAGAAGAAATTAAAAATGCCTGCCTGGGCCACAGTTCACCATTGCTAATCCTTTGTTTTGTTTTTGTTTTTCTCCATCTTTTTCTTGTGTATATTGGCTCAGCTACATACTCAGAGTCATAGTTAAATGTCAGAACTTAATGAGATTATATGATACTCGTTGTTTGACAATTTGCTTTGTTTTTTCACTTAAAGTAGGTTGGGAACTCCTTTCTATGACAAAAACAAAAACCAAACAAACAAAAAACTATTTCATTCAGTGCCCTTTTAAATAACAACTTGGTTTTCCATTTCGTGGATGACCTACACTCATCCATAGTTTGGGACATTTTTGCAAAATCCCACACACAGGGCCCTGAAGGTTTGGGGGGAGTTTTGTCTTCATCCAAAGAGTACTTGGGAGCCACTAAAGTGTGGTAGCAATTTTGTGATTTTGTTAGCGATCACATCTTTCCAGCTAAATATTTACAACTTCCCTCATTCATGTCCACGAACAAATTTCTCCATGGCAGGGTCAACCTTCAGTGATGCCTTTTGTTGTTGCCAACAAAAGTTACCGCCAGTTTGCAGTTCACTCACCTTCAAGAGCCTGTGCATTCCTTTGCTCCCTAGTCTAGCTCTTTGTTGGATGGTACATTTGTTTTTAAATTGTTGTTAAGGAAACTTGAAATGCTTCTTAACACATTCTTGGAAATACCCAGGTTACTCAACTGCAGAATCAACCGCAGCTTTCATGCCCTATGAGTGGGTCACTTCCGGGCCACTCAGGAGGTGGGTCACCTCTCTGCTGCACCCCACCACCTTCAACTCATTCTTACAAACAGCCAAGATGTCCTGCAGAGTTGTGGGCGTGTGCACCATGAGGGACCATTCCTGCCTGTGGAGATGTCCCCTCTCCTCAGTGGGGAGAATGAGCAGGTTGTCTGAGTCAGTGAGTTTACAAGATTAACTCAAAAAGCAGAGATCTGAGTTAGAGCCACTAACACTGCCCTATGTGGTGTCACATACTTGCTTCTTCACAAATTCAGCAAACATCTTTTGAATGCTCTTGATGTGTGGCACTGTCCCCGTGCTTGGGATTTCAGAAACACACATTTTGATCATGTCACTCCCCTCTCTACCACCGTCATGGGCTCTCTGGAGCCTTGGGATGAAAACCAAAATCTGCCTAAACCTTCAAGACTCTGTGAGGTTTTGCTCCTGCCCACATTTCCAGCCTCATGTGTCTCACTTCCTCCCCAGTCCCCACGAGTTCCACCCTTTCTGGGGGCTCCAGCCCTTCACACATGCTGTTCTCTCTACCCCAAAACACACAGCAGCTTCTCTCCCTGCCAAATTCCTTGCAGACTACCTTAAATGTCACTTCCTTAGAGATAAGGTCCCCTGACACCTTCCCCAAACCAAACTTACTCCCCATATTTTTTTTTTTTCTAGCACTGGGGTTTGAATTCAGGGCCTCACGCTTGCTAGACAGGCACTCATACCGCTTGAGCCACTCCCACCAGTCCTTTTTTGTGAGGGATTTTTTTGAGATAGGGTCGTGTGAACTATTTGTCCATGATCCTCCTGATCTCTGCCTCCTGAGTAGCCAGGATTACAGGCGTGAGTCACCAGTGCTTGGCTCCCATATTTTTTTTTCTCACTATTTTTCCCCAGCAGTGCCTGTCATTTTGCATTGAATTCAGTAAGCGGGCAGTCATTGCTCTCACAGAATAGGAGCCCCCGGCAAGCAGGGTCCTCATCTTCCTTGTTATGGCTGCCTTCCCAGCAGCCAGCACCTAGGAGAGAACATTAGCCACTTGTGGAGCTGTGGATGGATGAGTCTGCGTTTGTGCTGCTCAGAGTGTCAAGTCTTTAGGAGGTAAAAGCCACAGCAGCAAGACCAGAGCCCTGATTTCAGTCTGGAGCAGAGGAAGAAGGAAGCTTCTTGTGACCACTTGGTTTCTAGGTGACCTTCAGAGAGAATGAGCACAGAGATGCCCAGGTGAGCCACAAGGCCTGGCTTCCATCCCTGAATGTGTGTATCACAGGTGATTTCAGGTGGGGACAGGTGCTCAGCCTGGGGAGGCCAGCCAAGATGGTGCCTAGAAGGGTGTGAGATCTTAGAATCTCATGAAGAGTATTCACTAAGGATCCAGATTTCCTGAAGTCACACATTACTAGGTAGATTGTTTTTTTAATGAGGCAGAAAAAAAAAATTCTATTCACTAGGAAAAGATAATTTGAAAGGTTGCACTTTATTATCTTTATAAACAGCTCTGAAATCTTATTCTAATATCCCTAAATTAAATTCCCCACAAATGCCTAGCTCCTCAATGAGCTTTTAACATCTTCACAGCTCCCCATTAATCATCAATTTCATATTTGCTGGAAAGTCAGGATTTTACCCCTCTGAAAATTACACTTTCACCGTCTACACTGGGAAGGAAAAGCGAAAAAGATAAACCCAGGCTCCTCTCAGTCCTCACAATTCACATGAAGCACACTGAAAGCAGTCTCAGAGGGATGCAGCAGGTGGCTCAAGGGGTAGAGCATCGGCCTCGCAAGCCTGAGGCCTGAGTTCAAACCCCTCTACCATCAGTTTTTTAAAAATGGCAGTCTTAAAGGAGAAAAGGCCCATTGCCCAATATTGGCAAATGAGACAGACAGTGGTGCCTATTGACAGAGCAGCTGTTGTGTGGGGCAGCTGCTCTGCACTGTCCAGACTGGCAGAGGCTTCGTGACACGTAGGCCTTTGTGGGAGACAGGGATGTTTTCCAGAGAGCGGTGGCTCTTACAGCCAGCCACCTCACTGGGCGATCACAGCTGTCCAAGATGGACAGCAACAGTCATTCTTTTCTTTTCCTTTTTTGGTAGTACTGGGTTTAGACTCAAGGCCTTGAGCTTGCTAGCAATCACTCTACCACTTGAGCCGTGCTGCCAACCCTTTTGCTTTGGTTTATTTTTCAAATAGGGTCTTATGCTTTGCTCAGGTCCAGCCTGGAATCGAGACCCCTCCACCTCTGCCTCCTAGAAGCTGAAATTACAAGTGTGAGCTACCACACCTAGCCAAGTAATCATATCCTTGAGATTCTGTCTCCTTCATCCTGACAGCTTACTCTCTTTGGGATAGGAGACCCCATCTTCAGAGAATGTAAGCTCCCCACAAAGGGAACCCCTAACATATGTTGCAACAGCACGAGTCCTTTCTGTATGATATTTTTTATTGTTAGCAGGAGTGCCTCTGGATACCTCAAGCACCCAATTAATAATGTCTTGGAGCCAGGTGCTTAGAACCAGTAGCTCACGCCTATAATCCTAGGTACTAAGAAGCAGAGTTCGGGAGGATCAAGATTCAAGGTTCAAAACCAGCCCCAGGCAAATAGTTTTGGAGACCCTGTCATGAAAATACCCAACACACACACACACACACACACACACACACACACACACACACACACACAAAGAAAAGAAAATACCCAACACAAAACAGGGCTGGTGGAATGGCTCAAGTGGTAGAGCATCTGTCTAGCCAGCAGGAAGCTCTGAGTTCAAGTTCTAGTATCACAAAAAAAAAAAGTCTTGGAAATTTTCTTGAACTTTTCTTTTCTCTCAGTGCTGGGGATTGAAGTCAGGGCTTCCATCGTTAATTCCCAGAGACCTCGGATGTAAGCTTTCTCTTTTTCTTCATCTTCATTTTTATAGGATATATTCATTGTACAGGGGACATTCATGGCAACAATTAAATGTAGGTTTTATCCCCATATTGCAGATGACTTGTCCAAGGTCGCTTGGACTCTAACTGGTCTCCACATCTATTTTTGTCCTCTTTCTCTTACAATCCATCCTCCAGACCCCAGGCAGAATGATATTTTGGTGTCTTGTTTAAAAACTCCTAATTGCAGCTGGGTGTAGCATCTCACACCTAGAGCTACTCTGGAGGTGGAGGTTGGGAAGATTGAAGTTTGAGGCTACCCTGGGTAAAACTTAGCGAGACCCCCATCTTACCCAATAAACCAGACATGGTGGTGTGCTACACAGGCGATCATGGGTAGGATCATGGTTTTAGGCTGATCCTGGGAAAAACCAGAAGATCCTATCTGAAAAACAGCTGAAGCTAAAAAGGGCTGAGGACATGGTTTAAGTTGGAGCACACTTGCCTAGAAAGCACCAGGCCCTGAGTTTAAACCTGGGTAGCGCCAAGAGAATCAAACTAAAACAAAGCACCCCCCCACCCCCCAGCCACCGTAATTGCTCAGAACTGCACTTGGAACAGACCCTAGACTCTATTGTGGCTCCAAGTCTCTGTGTGACCAGCTGGCTGCATCTGCCCTCATCAATTTCCCTCCAGTGTTTTCCAGCCTTGCCTCCCACCTCAGCACCTCTCCCTTGCTGTTCCTTCTGCCCAGAACACGCTTCCCTGGGTCTTTGCATGGCTGGCTCTTCACTTTCACTCTCAGCTCAGAAGTCCCCTTAGGAACTGCTTCAGCCCCATCTCCACGAGGCAGGGCTCTCAAATGGTAGCTCTCTGGGTACAGTGAATGAAAAATCCAGTTGGGGCCAGGCCGTGGTGTAGGGAGAGCCAGGCACCTCAGCAGCTCCAACAGCAGCAGCAAACTGTCATTGTCACTGTCACTATACACCCAGCCCACTGGCACTGGGCTGAGCTCCTCATGGGTAGCAGATGGAAGTAGTTGACAGCCACAGCTAAGGAACCCCAAACCACCCCAATAGTGGCTGAGGCCAACTCACAAGCTAGCCTTTAACAGGGTGCTCTTACGGACATTTGCACAGATATTTAAGGAAACAGCAAAGGAGGACGTGAGTTTATCTTTTTGCTAGGTTTCAGCTACAAAAGAAAGAAGCCTTCTTAACCAATTTCTAGAAACGACATTTTTTCCCACACGCCCATCTTGCCTTTGTGTTCTGCTTGGTTTTTGGAGATAAGGTCTTGCTATGTAGTGTAGGTTGGCCTCAAACTCAATCCTGTTGCCCCAGCCTCTCAAGTGCCTGTATTACAGGTGTGCACACCATGCCCATCTCATAGGCTTATCTTCATATGGCAGCCAGGAGAGAACAATGAACAAGCTCTGGGAAAGATCAGGAGGGAGGGGCTGAGGGCACAGAGACAAAGAATAAGGATGACCTCAGCGGGACACCTTTCCCACCACCAGATGTGGTGTGCAAATCTGTACTCAGCCGGCAGAGGAAGGTGTGTACTGAGTCATGGTTGGAGAAATCCAGAAAGCCATTCATTAGTCATTCATCATTCACTGTACCGCCAGGAATTCTGGTGGAGATACCAGCAGAGCCGTACATGATTCCACCCAACAGCTGAATATGGAGGGGACGAGCTCCCACTCCACCTTTGCAGAAATAAACACAGGGTTTACCTCTCTTACGTGTGATGGAAAGAAAATACAGGAAGTTGTGAGAAACCCTGAGTGCAATTGGGAAGTTATGGTGGGAAAGGCGTAGAGAAACTTTCCCTGAGAAAGTGGCTCTGGAAACTTCTATGGGGGGGAGGTGAGGCAGAATTAGTCAGACAGGGAGTGGGGAGGAGGCAGAGGAAATGAGTGAAGGCCAAGTGAGGGGGTGAGAAAGGGGTGAGCGTGGGGAAGTTGGAGGAACTGAAAGGTGACCAGGCTGCCTGGAGAGCCACAGCCAAGGGGTCTGGGTGTTGATTTTGGGGGCTGGTATTTATATCTGGTTGCTGGGTGGGAGGCGGATCGCAGGGAGCAAGTACACAGCCCAGAGACTAAACAGAGCCAGAGGCCTTGTGCAGGTGGGCGAAGCCTGTCCTTGGACGTGGGTGGAGCTGCCATCCCACAGCTGCAGGAAGGGGCCTGCAATGGCTGTATCACCTGCTGAGGGTCTTGGAAGAAGGTGGGAATGTCAGAGTGGCCCAAAGGAGAAGCAAACAGTCTGCATGCATCCTGTCCTCTCTGGGTTAGGGCTAGTGGTCACAGCACTGAGCAGAACCAGCTTGAGGGAGAGCACAGAAACAGATGTGCCCCTCTCTTGCCCCTGGGCCCTGGCTGGGACTCCCCTCTGCAGGCCCAGTGACAAGAGCCCTGCCTGCCTCTCTTTTGATGACTTTAGTTTAGCAAAGGGACAAAGCTGCAGAAGCTATGTCAGCACTGGGGTGTGTTGAGGGGGGGCTGGGCATCATTTGTGCTGTTGGCTTCATTTTCTAGCTCTGTGGTCCCTACAACCAGGAGAGGTTAAGAAATGAGCAGCAAGTGACAGAGTGGGCTTTGAACCTGGCTGACTCTGCAAGTCACTGCTGCCAAGTTCTGCACAGCTTCTTCTCCGAACCCAAGTCTCTCCTCCACTCTGACTCATGTCAATCTAGAAGAGGCTGGCTTAAGCATCTCCATGGGCGGGGGGGGGGCGGGGGGGTGGAGCTCAGTGGAGTGCTTGCCTAGCTGTGGAAGACCCTGCAGTGAAATTCCAGCAATGGGGGGAAGAATTTCATAACCAGGACCAGCAAACTCAAACAACTACAGGGACTGGGCAAGAAACATATATGTGAAGTGGGCCAGGTATAAGACATTTGAGCCTGGTGGGGATTGTGGCATGCACAGCCAGATTTCAAAATATCATGTTCCCGAAGAACCAAGCCAGAAAACTAAATAAATAAAGTACCACTATTGTAGCAAGTGAAGCCCGCTTTGGGGTCTTAAAGTCCCCACTCTGCTTCCCTTACAATGCAAAAGTCAGTATTCAGAGTCTGACCATGTCTGCCCAGTGAGACTCCTCCAGTGGCAATCTTTGCCCTCAGCCCCTCAACCAGCCCCCACTATTTGAGGCTCTCTCCCCATCCTGCTTCCTTCCCTTTTTCCTAAGATGGGGTCAGATACCTTCATGGCCCAATCCTGCTTCCTCCTGTGTTATCTTTCACAACACTCCTTGCCCCCAAACTCATGGGCATTTAAAATTAAAAAGTTAGTAGGTAAGGGACAGAGGAGTGGAGATCCGAGAATATCACCTCGCACATCATTTTCCTGGAAGGACCAACCGCACCTTGAGGACACAGCAGAAGGTCCCAAACAAGTGACAGTGGTGGTAGATATGGAAGGCACCCTAAGCAGCAAGTGACCTCAGGCCCTGGCTCTGTACAAAGACCTTCAAAGTAAACAAGGACACTTCTACTCAAATCTTTCTTTGAAACAGGTCCATGTTGAGCATTTCAGCTTTTCACGGGTGCTACGACTTATTTTGAAGAATTCTTAGTTTTAAGGGAAGGTGACAGATTGTTCATACTTCCCCTCTGAGAGCCATGACAATATTTACACAGAAACCATGCTTTTTTCCCCCTCTTTTAAAGAAAGCATGCACTGTAAATATTCCAACTTGTTTGACTGATGTATGAGACGTGTGAATCACCGAGGTTCGTGAGTGACTGTGTGGGTGAAGGAGTTTTGCTCACATCAGTGGATGAGTCTATTACATATCTTCATGAGGTAGTTGAACTCAGTCTCCAAGCATCTGGAGTCAACCCAGGGCGAAAAAAGTCTTCGATCACCTTTAAGACAAGGTCTCCCCTTGAGTGTATTTGGAAGTATTTCATATTACATAAACACAGACACCAGCTAGGAAAGATCAAAGCAGAGGGAATGGTCTTATCTGTGGGCTTGTGTTTATTTTCCATCATTTAAAAATGAAAGAGGAGAAGGAGAGGGAGAGAGAAGTTTCCAAGAGATAAGAAAAATTCCCCTCACCACCTCCATTTTCCCCACTTCTCTGAAAAGGGAAGAAAATCAGAGGAGGCAGGAGGATGCTGGGGAAGAGGCGTGGTATCTGTGTGACACATGTCTTTGGAGTGACTTCTGTGAAGTGACCTCCGGAGAGATTAAAGGGGTAAATATTTTTAAGGATTTGAAGCAAAGATGGCCTGGAAAGAGTTCCCTCTTTGCAAACCCCACAGAACCCTACAGATTCCAGCTAACACAACATCCCTGGAATCAGGAAAACCCTCTTTCATCTCCTGCAGGCAATCAGCCCCTAGTGAAGCAGTCTATTCTTGCTGAGAGCAGCGTAGCCCTCTCCAGCTGCCAGGAACTGGGTTCGTTTTGTTGTCCCATAAGGACCGTTCAGATTTCAAGCACGTGCCAGGCATTATGAGAAACCAATAGCATTTATTATCTCACTTGATATTCACGACCTCATGAAGCGAGTACTGCTGCCAACATCTCACTTAGTTGATGAGAAAGCTAAGGCCCAGAGAGGGTAGATAAGTAAACCAAAGTAGCCCAGCGAGCCAGGGCCAACGCCAAGATAGGAACACCGGCAGTGTTGTCTCTGGAGTCTGCCCTTTCAGGTTACAAACCTGACCACTCAGCACAAGCATTCTGTCACACACTGGTGCAACTGGATGAGTGAATGATCGAGAATTCCTCCTGAGAAGGGGCTGGGAACTGGATGAAAAGGACACACTGTGTGATGGAATGCAGGATGGCCAATAGGAAGAATGAGGAAGAGTTGGCCTAAGCTGAGATGGAACAGCCTCTGAAATACAGGACTACACTAAAACAAGAACAAAATGAGAAACTGTGAGTATTGCATGTCCTCATTTATGCTTCTAAACTATACCATCGTCCTGGAAGGTTCTGTAAGCTGTACTCTCCTCCCCCTCTTCCGCTCCCCAGAGCAGGGGACATCAGTCCAGGAAGCTAGAGATTTGGGGATATAGGACAACCCTTTAAGTCCATGTCATTTGTACAGTTTGAATTTTTTTTTGAGGTACTGGGGTTTGAACTCAGGGCCTATTCCTTGAGCCACTCCACCAGCCCTTTTTTGTGTTGGCTGTTTTTGAGATAGGGTCTCACAGACTATTTTCCCAGGCTGGCTTTGAACCACAATCCTCCTGATCTCTGCCTCCTGAGTAGCTAGGATTATAGGTGTGTGCCTTTGGTGCCTGGCTGTTTGAAATCTTTTTAACCATGTCTAGATGCTTTGTTATTTTGATATAAAATCCGAGTTTTAAGCCCTATGCAGTGGTTCACGCCTATAATCCTAGCTACTCAAGAGGTAGAGATCTGGAGGATCAAGGTTTGAGGCCAGCCAAGGCAAGAAAAGTTCGTGAAATCTCATCTAAATGGGAAAAGCTGGGCACAGTGGTGTGTGCCTGTCATCCCAACTAAGTAGAAAACAAATATGAGGATTGTTGCCCAGGCCAGCCTGGACGTAAAGCAAGATCACATCTCCAAAATAACTGAAGCCAAAAGGACTGGGGAATCAGCCTTCATCTGGACCAAAAGAAGTTTGCTTTTTTTTTTTTTTTTTTTTTTGGCAGTACTGGAATTTGAACTCAGGGCTTTTGCACTAGCAAGGCAGGTTTCTACCACTTGAGCCCCAACTCCAGCCCCACAGTTTGCTTTTTGCACCAGATGATTTCTTATATCTGGGGGAAGCCCTTCCTGAGCTGTGGGAGGACTGAGGTGTCACCTGTGTGCACTGCCACCCAACTGAGGACCTGAAGGAAGTCACAGCTTAGGAGATGCTGAGCATGCTGGAGTCGTGTTTGAGGACCAGTGAATTTGGAAAGTGTTTGCATCACCCTGGCACCTTGAGAGCAGAGCCAAGACAGAGCCAAGACAGAGCCAAGACAGAGCCAAGGTGCCTCTGCTTCAGCTGCTTACTGAAAACAGTTCCAGAAGAAACAACTCCCCCTTATTCGAAGGACAGCTCAAGAGATTACTTAATTGTCAGTCCACACTGATCTGGTAAAGTGTGTGTGAGGGGGGGGGGTCGTCTGCCTACAAGTCTCTCAGAAGCAGGCTTGGGCCTCCCCCTCTCCGTGCCCTTTGGGCAGCAGATGGATGACTCGGAGCTGTGTATGAAGAACTGAGCAGGGGGTGGGAGGCTCCCACAATGCGACATGTCACCCACAGCAGTAGCTGTGCAGCAGCAGGACACAGTAGTGCCGGTGGCATGCATGTGACCTTCTGGAAGCCTACTTTCTTCCCTCCTTGTGTTGTTGGAGCAACTACACATTGGATGTGAACAGCAGCCTCCCTCCCCCTTGCCCCCAGCCATTCCTTTCTCCTTCCCGCCTTCCTGCCCGTGGATTCCTGCCTTCCCTCTGTCCCTGCTTCCTGTGTCTCTCCTCTTTAATTACCTCCCTTTGACATAGCTGTCCAAGAAAGAAGCTGTTTCTCAACTTTTTTTCCATCCTGAATTTCAGCAGCTTTTCATAACAACATTTACCCTTAAAGTAAAATTCCATGAACTGGGGGGACCGAGTATCACTTAAAATAGCAAAAAACGATTTGATGTTTCATAAGCAGAATTGCCCTGGGAGTCTGCAACATACTCAATTTGTTCTTCTCACTTGTCAGGCCAATGTGGTGTCCGGTGTGACAAAGCTTCTGCCAGCTCTGCTTCAACCACCAGCTTTCCATCAGCTGCGATACTGGGAAATTCTAACGAGGCGCCAGGGAAGTGATCTCTTGCATCACCCTGCACTAAAGGAAGAGTTGTTTCTTTTGGAACTGTTTTCAAAAGATGTAGCAAAGTTCCTGAGAGAGAAGCACTGAAGGGCAACCGCAGTGCCTGCCTGTGTTGTATTTATTTTCCAAGTAGGTGAAGAAAATAAATAGTTTTTGCTTCAGTTTCCCTTTTGAAAAATTTTGAGTGAATGGCTCTGAAATGTGCAGAAAATGACCTTAAAGTCATTCATCTGAAAGCATGACATTGAAACTCCCTTTCTCCCGATTAGTTTCATGTGTAAAGTAACACTTAAGCTTAAGAAATGCGTGGAGAGGCTGGAGATGCGGCTCAGTGTAGAGCACTTGCCTGGCATGTGCAAGGCTCTGGGTTTGATCCCCAGCACTGCAAAAAAGAAAAAAAAATGGATAAAATGTAACTTTTCATGTTTTTTTTTTTTATTTGGTGATACTGGGGTTCAAACTCAGGGCCTCACACTTGCTAGGCAAGTACTTATTGCTTGAGCCACTCTACTAGCCAAGATGTAACTTTTAAAACAAAGTATAGATTCTTTCTTTTTTTTTGTTTCAAAAACCCGGCACCTGAAACAACTTCCAGTCTTTTCCAGTAGTGTGATGATTATTTGGAAAAGGTCAGTACCTACTTCCCCAAGATCAGTGGAAACAATTGGAAACAAGTCAAGGACCCCTAGCACAGCAAAGGCAGTCTCAGGCCATCCCCAACAGCAGCAAAGGATGTGAGAGGAAGGACCGGGTACTCACGCTCACCTTCATCGTGCTGATCCTCTAACGAAATGCCTTTCAAAGGTGGTTAGTCCACACCCTGGCGAACACCAGCAGAAATCGCTGCTTTGTGCGGGAATGCTGCTGATCAGGGCATTCCTGCAAGGGCTCTGCAGGCCACTGTGCTTTCCCACAGCTGTCCTTGACAGTTGCTCTGGGCTGAAACCAATAGCCATGGATGGGGCTCGGGTGCACAGAGAGTTCTGGGTGACAGACATTTCCCTTGACTCCCTCCTGTCATCTGGGTGCTGGTGGCTGGTTTACCAGAGGCATGGCATAACACATGAATAAACCCAGTGAACTTGAATGTGAGGAGGGACAGCGGGAAAAGGAGAACTTCAATAAAAGAGTGATTCCTTTTTTTCCTTACACCTCTGAAAATGGCCCCGATGGTGGCCTGTTTTGTGGATAAGCACAGGCTTTACCGGGTTTCTCCATGGCGACATTGACCCCTGCCCCTGGCCCCTCAGTTTTGAATTCAGATGAAAAACCCACACATCCTAAGTGTAGAACGCAGTGCCTACTCACAGGGCTTTGAGGAAGAGGGTTTAGCCAGAAAAAATTCCAAAACCACGAGTGGAAATGAAACATTTTCTTCCCTGATGCCTGACGGCTGTGGTTCTCCGGGAGGTTGGGGTTTTGCCAGATCAACCTGTGTGACACACTTCCCTTTCAGTCTCACTGAATGCACGTGTAGAGTCGTGTTGACCTGGCAGTTAGGAATCAAGCACCTGCTGCAAGGTGTGCTGGGAACCTGGGGAGCAGGTTCCCTTCATCTGAGCTCAGTGTGGAAATGAGGCAGCAACCTCGAGAGTCTGCTGGGAGTACTTGGTTTTTGGATGTGGCCTGAGGTATGCTATAGAGATCCTTGCAGGTTTAGCCACAGCCTTCACTGCCCCCTTCCCCCCTCCCAAGTCCCCTCCTTGCTAACTGTGCCCCTGAGTTATTGTTGAAGATACTTGGTTTGGGAATTGAGGGCTGGGAGGCAGCTGGGTCAAGGTGAGTAGTAGGGGTTCTGCCCCAGCCCATGAGGAAGCCCTCTCATCCCCTGGGGAGGAGGGCAAGTGACTGAGAGTGGCTCTGGGCCTCACGGTTTTTCACCTGAGAGTGAGGCAGTTTTATGGGGTGACTCCAAGTGCCTTCGTAGCCACCTGCACAATCTAGAGTGGTCTGGCTGCTTCTCCTACCCCTGACTCTCAGCTCATGAAAGCCATCAGAAGGACTGCAAAGGAAATAACATGTAGGGGACTTTCTTTTTTTTTTTTTTTGAACAGAAAAGGGGAAGGAAGGCCTAGAGAAAGGAGTTTTGTATTATTTGCTTGGTGATAAGGAATTATGCCAACACCAATAAGGAGAAAGCTGGTCTAAGACTATGATTCTTGAATTTTGTGTGTCTCTTGACTACATGCTTCTTGCATATCCACATGTCACTGTACTTTTTTGTTGTTGTTGTTGCAGTACTGGGGAACCACTCCACCAGCCCAATTTTTGTGAAGGGTGTTTTTGAGATAGGGTCTCATGGAACTATTTGCCTGGGCTGGCTTCAAACTGTGATCTTCCTGATCTCTGCCTCCTGAGTAGCTAGGATTACAGGCGTGAGCCACCAGAGCCTAGCTTTTTTTAAACTTTTTTTCTTGGCAGCGCTGGGGTTTGAACTCAGGGACTTGCACTTGCTAGGCAGAAGCTCTACCACTTGATCTTACTCCAGCCCACCTATACATTTTTAAAAAGTAAAATATTAAACTAGGTCAATTAACACAGCAACAAAATGTGCTGTGTGCCTGTGGCCTCATGCCTGTAAGCTATTCGGGAATCAGGAAGATCATGTTTCAAAACCAACCCGGGCAAATAGTGTTCGAGACCTTATCTTTTTTTTTTCTTTTATTCATATGTGCATACAATGTTTGGGTCATTTCTCCCTCTTCCCTCCCCCCCCCACCCCCTTCCTTACCCCCCCCCCCCGCCCCCTCTCTCTCCCCCGCTACCCCCTGAGACCCTATCTTGAAAATACTCAACACTGAAAAGGACTGGCGGAGTATCCCAAGCAGTAGAGAGCCTGCCTAGCTAGCAAGTGTGAAGCCATGCATTCCAACCCCAGTCTCACCAAAACAAAACAAAAACTTGGGTATGGTGGTATGTGCCTATAATCCCACCTATTTGGGAGACTGAGGCAGGAGGATCATCAGTTTGAGGCCAGCCTGGACAACGTAGCGAGGCCTCATCTCAAAAAGCAAAAGAAAACCTCTCCCTAGGCAATATTATGTATGAAATTTCAGATTTGATGAGCTGGTTTTAGTTTTTACTAATGAACACTAAGATACTTCAGTTACATATGCAATATATGTAGCTTATATGTGTAATTTACATGCACATATATATAAAGTCCCATCTGTGTGCCACACCTAAAGCCATCTGGTATGCTAGAGGACAAGGTCCCTGCAGTGTGATTTTTTTCATTTCATCCATAACTCAAAGCTCGCTCAAGTCATTTCATGTACCACAAAGAGGTGAGTGAAGGTTCAGACTTCCTCACCGAGTTCTCCGTTTTCCTAGGCTCACTGTAGAGCAGTGAGGAAGGCAAGGCACCCTGATATGTAAGCTTTCTTCTCTCATCTTGCCATCAATACAGGGCCATAGCTGAACGCATCCCAATCCTGCTTGGGATGTCCTAGGGGAGGTCAGAGGAGTTCTTGTGTTACTGGTCCTGGTATTTCCCTGTGGCTGTTGATTCCTTCACTTTGATAAACACCCTGCTGAGGAGAGAGCACCTCAAAGCATCTGATATTTGTAACTGACTTGGGTTTTTATTCCTCTTTCAACCGGGGAGTTTAAATTCTGAACTTAAGGCAAACATTCTACAAAGCACTGTTGTCATGTTAACCAGATGGCAAACTTCTCTCAGGGAGGGGGACGCAGTTGCTGTCATTCTTTCATTGCTCCAAAAGACAGCCTGGCCAGCAGGAGCAGATAGTCATCAGTCAGATACATCCGAGGCAGCAGCAGCTCAGAGCAAAAGCACAATATTTTTACCTCCACTATGACCTCATGGACAAATGCTCTTGGGTGGCCAGAGTAGGAGCCCCGGGGTCCTGGGAGTGGCTTTCAGGTCCACACTGGCCATGCAGGACTTGTGAGAGCACTGACACCCTGGTTGCTGTCCCAGGCAGGATGACTCTGGGTCCTGCTTGGTGTTGCTCTGTTTCTCGTGGGCGTGTGCACAAGACTCCTCTTCCTCTGAGCAAATGGTTCATGAGCAACAAGAGTTTGGAACACGTTCCCCTTTTTTGCAACTCATGTTGGAGCCTAATCTCACCCCAAGCGGCATCCTTCTTACCACCGGCATCTTCCTCCTTTTCTGTTGTTTCCCCTCCAGGCCCTTGTCATTTCCTCCTTAGTCACCCAAGGTCCAAAATGACTATGACATGTTGCTAGTGTTGCTTCCCCATTCCACTGACATGTGGCCCATCCTCTTTGAAGTTAGCTATTGGCAGACTTTTTAAGTTTGGGGTAGGGATGGCACTTTCGAGCTTTTTTTTTTTTTTTTGGCAGTACTGGGGTTTGAACTCAGGGCCTCGAGCTTACTAGGCAAGCAATCTACCACTTGAGTCACACCCCAGCCCCTTTTGCTTTTTATTTTCCAGATAGGGTCTCGCATTTTTGCCCTGGCTGGCTTGGACCTTGATCCTCCTACCTATGCCTCCCTTGTAGCTGGGATTATGATTACAGATGGCAGCCACCATGCTCCCTTGTTAACTTTATACCCAGGCTGGCCTCAAGCAGTGATCCTCCCAATCTTAGCCTCCTGAGTAGTTGGAACTACAGACATGAACCACCATACTCAGCAGCCTCTTTCTCTCTTTTACTTTTTAAAGCGTGCTGTATAGGAAATAGAATGTTCAGAGAATAAGGTTATTAAATGGTTATTAATAACCTTATTAATAGTAATTATTAATAATCATTATTAATAATGATTGTCCATGGATTTTAAAAAAGACAATCACAAGTTATTTAATACTGAGCAAGGAGGCCAAACACTTTTGTCCTTTCTGGTGTTTAGAACAGTGCTGAGTACACAGAAGGTGCTCAATATTTGTTGAATGAATGAGGAGCACGTTGTCTTCTGAGTAGAACACAGCAGGCGGAGTAAACATGAACTATTTACTCCTTCAGTTACTATTCTTTCTGCTCACACCTAACAGCCTTAAACAGCAAAAGGTTCTTTGCAAAGGACAGAGGAACAGCTCTTCTCCACGACTGCTGAAAACAGTATGGCTCCATGCAAAAGGGCAAATGAGGCCACCTGCCATTGAGTTTCCTGATTCACCTCCTGCCTGCTGCCCTCCCCACTGCAGATTGTCCATAAACCAGACCCAGTCCTCTCCTGCTTCCAGAGAGCCAGTGACTTCCTCGGCAACTTGAATGCACTTCAAAAGTTCTGCCACCGCAAGTGAGGCCCTATGTGGCCCTGCTCAGCACATTTTGGGCCACTTTTCTCCTTGTTTACTCTGCTCCAACCACCCTGGCCTTTCTACGAATACTGTACTATGCTGAAGTCTTTCCCACCCCAGGGTCTTTGCACCTGCTGCTCCCTCTGCCTGGAATGCTCTCATTCTCTCATTCCATCTCGAAAGTGGCCCTTTGTGTCCACTGCCTTCTATCGTTTTCTTTCCTGTATAGCAGGTATCCCCTTCACCACCTGAAGTCGTATCTGCTTACTCACTTACCGTCTTTCTGAGTCTATCGCAAAACCAGCTCTGTCTTTGTCACCCTAAACCCTGGAGCCCAGAAACTCTGAGTTGAATGAAAGGCTGAAAATGAGGACGTTCAGTGGTGTTCCAAGTTGGGTGTTGTGTATAGCTGTTTTGCCCTCTGAGGCAGTGAAGGGACAAAGTTGCTGGCAAGGTCACAAGGCCACAGGTCCTTGTGACCTTGACTTTAATCACAATGGCTAGAATCTCAAGCACAGTCTGACCAGGAGGAGGCCATTTCTGAAGGCTGAGTGGAGGTCAGCCTGGGACCAGGTTGGGCTAGGGAGCTGAGAGTCTGAGGTTCCCAGACACCTATTGACTAGGAAGTTTTGTCCCTGCACTTGTGATGGAATTGTGTCGCAAGGGCTTCGTCTGCCCTCCTTGTGACCTCCGTGTCATACCATAAGGCATTTACTGAGTACCTACCATGTGTACACACTGCGGTAGGTGCTAGAGATGCAGAACTGAGCATGAAAACCCAAGTTGTCCCTCCCGGAGCCTCCTCTCCAGAGAAGGAGACAGACCGTGAACCATGAGCCACCAGGGAGAGACAGGGTCGCTCTTGCTAAGTGAAGACCAGGCAGAGAATGAGAAGGAAGTGGGCAACCATGAGGGAAAGAGCTGAGGTAGCAGGGCTGGCTGGGGTGGGTCCAGCTTGCCCTCTTTCCCAGAGACCGAGTGTTCCATGTCCTGCTTCTACCTCAGAACCGAGAAGGTCTAAGCTGAGCCAGAAGTTACTGTCCACTCGGATGCAGCCTCACCAAGCCTGGCCCAGAAGCTCCAAGGCAAGTCACCTCCCGGCCAGTGGCCAGCACCTCTGATACAGCCATACTGTGGTCTCTAAGTCAGCAGTGAGAATGTTGAGGGCCCCTCCACCCTCTAATTCTAAGTCGTTATCTTGATCTTCCTTGAGTGAGTCTAGAACTATCCACCCAGAGCTGGAAGAAGATGGGAGGATACTTGCTCTTTAACAGGCAGAAGGCACAAATTAAGAACACTCAAGTGATAAAAGACAAATATCAGACCATTCATGATTGGGCTAAAATAGCAATTTTTTTTTTGGTGGTGGCACCGGCACTTGAACTCAGGGCCTTGAGCTTGCTAGGCAGGAGCTCAACCACTTGAGCCTCAAGTTCAGCTAGAATTTTTTGAAAAATGATGGAAAATGAGTGACAATGTTTTAAACTCAGTAATCCTACTTTGACCCCTGGACATTTTGCTCAAGTGAAGAAAAGCATTATAGGAGAAAAGGGCCGTGTGCAAAGTCTCGAATCTCCAGCCACCTCTGAAGGCCCACAATGCACACTCACAGACATGAACACCATTCCCAAAAATAGGGCTCGATCACTAATGGACCACAGACTCTATTTCATAAACCATCCAAAATTCAAAACAAGGACTCACATATAATAAAATCACTTATTCCCCTTGTTTTTAGAACTAATTTTCTACCATTTCTCCAGCAGGCTGGAGTCTTGTTAAGTTCACGAAGGAGAGGTCAGATTTGTCACTTGGCTATGCACAAGGATTTCTGTCTTTGCTGTAACTGTACTATTTGAGGTCAGGGATTCCTATTGCTAATATCATGTTTGGGGTTTTTTTTTTTTTTTTTTTTTTGGTGGAACTTGGGTTTGAACTCAGGGTTGCAAAGCAGGTGCTCTGCTACTTGAGCCACACCTCCAGTCCATTTTGCTCTGGTTATTTTGGAGATGGGGTCTTGTGAACTATTTGCCCAGGCTGGTCTTGAACCTTGATCTTCCCAATCTCAGCCTCCCAAGTAGCTAGGATTACAGGTATGAGCCACCAGCACCCAACTCGTGTTTATTTTCAAATGCTCTCCTCGTCTTGTGAAACAGAGATAAACACAGCAGAGCATAACAAGCAGGGTGGTAAATGCTTTGTGCACCTGTGAATGCTCTCCTGCTGTGGAGTCCTTGGTTGGGTCACCCCAGTCGACCTAGAGCTCAGAGGCCAAATGGGTGGCCCTGAATGAGTGAGGGGCTTTAAAGTCAAATGCACTATAGCAGAGGACATTTTACATGGGATGGTCTTGAAGCACTGTGTCACCATTTAAAAAGCAATTAAATGGGCTGGTGGAGTGAGTGGCTCAGAGGTAAAAGCACCTGCCTAAAAAGCAATTAAACAATAACGTGGGCATTAAAATGAATGAGGTGGATCAGTTCAGCTAATATAATCTGTACTGTTCATTACAAAAGGCAAGAAGCCCCACAGTTGTTTACTTACTGATTCTATTGGTATTAAAAAAAAAAAGTGTCTTATCCTACATGTGCATCAACAGGATACCCAAGAAAAGAGTAAACCTAGGTAGCTGAAGTCATCTCTGGATTAGGGGGTGAAATCTGGGTTCTCACTCTGGTCCCCCATGATTGGGAAGGGGTGGCCTATCTGAGCTGAGACGACATTGGCTGGCACACTACAGCCCGGAGACCAAATACAACAACTGATCAGGCGCCGGTGGCTCACACCTGTGATTCTAGCTACTCAGGAGATAGAGATCAGGAGGGTAGAAGCTTGAAGCTAGCCTAGGCAGAGAGTTCGAGAGACGCTATTTCAAAAAAACCCATCACAAAAAAAAGGGCTGGTGGAGTGGCTCAAGGTGTAGGCCCTGATGAGTTCAAGCCCCAGTACTACACACACACACAACCGCCCCCAAAAAAACAGAATGATTTCTATTTTTAAAGAGTTGTGAAGAAGAATCTGCAGTAGAGACCACACGTGACTTCTTGAGCAAAAAGTGCCCTGTGCCTCGTTTTCATCCAGGGTCTCACTATGTTGCCCAGGTTGGTCTCAAACTTACCATCCTCCTGCTTCTGAGTGCTGGGGCCACCCCCAGCTCTGTCTGGCTCTCTGCAGAAGCGTTTTGCAGCTCCCTAGTCTAAAGTCAGTACACAGTGAGCTGGCTGAGAGCTGGGACAGTGGGTGCTGTCACCTGGGTTTCACCTTGGCAGCAGCACTAAGGAGCACATGGCCTTGACCAACTAAGCTGTTTCCTCATATACTTCTGCTTCATGCAGAGGACTTAGTGAGAAAATGTGAGTCCTGCCTTCCACACAGAGCCCGCTGTGTAGACAGAGCTAGCTATACATCTGCAAAATATGGAAGCAGGACTTCCTTCACAGAGATGCTGGGAATACCAACTATGGTCTATGCATGCACGCATGCTGTTCAAAAATTGTAAAGTGACATGTAACAATGCCACAAGTGGCACATAGACAAAAGGAAGTCTAAGTCATAAAAATCAATCGCGGCCACTCAGAGAAATGCTGAATGTCATGAAAGCAAAAAAAGTAGATTATTCTAGATTAAGGACAACCAATACGATATGTGATCTCAGAATGAACTTTGAGATCAGAAAAGCAAACAAACAAATCATAGATCTGTCTCAGGAGACAGGTGACCAAGTGTTTGGGGGTGAAGCATCATTCTAGTTGCTATTTATTTTCAAATGGTTTAGCAAAATGGCCACAAGAAACTCGCGCCAGCTCTGAGTATATACAAAGAGATGCACCCAAGTCTGACAGAGCTCCAGGAGCTGGTGGGGGTAGGGGGGTTTGCTAAGTTACCATTTTTCCCATATTTCCAGTGATTTGGATATTTTCAAAGCAAATAGTAGTTGGGGACAAAATTCCAAGGTAACACACATATTTACATCATCTATACAAGAGGCTATCCTGGGCTACTGGACCCTAGGCTCCACTACTGACACTCCCTGTTACTATTATAGTGACAAATGACACATTGAACTCTTATAAATCTCTCTTTCTCTCTTTTTGGTGGCACTGGGGTTTGAACTCAAGGCCTCACACTTGCTAGGCAGGCGTTTTACCCCTCGAGCCACTCCACCAACCCTCATTTAATTCTTAGAAGCTGGCTCCTCATTTAGTAATTGCTTCATTTTATTTTTTTTTTTCTGTACTACTTAAGATCTCTAAAGAATGTGGCAGGATAAAGAGCTTTGTTTTCCCTGGGTCTTAGCACAGTTTTTTTGGTAGCCACTTTGCCTTTCTAAGTAGAGAAAATTTTTTGACTCATGACACAGATGTGCAGTCAGAAGGAAAGTTTCAGCTTGGCCACTACAGGACACAAATGAACACGAAGCCAGCATACAGGGCGTCCTTGGTGGAAGGCAGAGCCAGGGGCTGCGCTCTGCTCTGGGGCAGCGAGCACAGAGCTCAGTCAGGACACCTGAGCCACACCGAGCATCTTCAGGGACCCCAGGCAGCAGAGACTGGGGCAGGCTGGGGCAGAGAGCCACATTTTCCTTCAGAAGCTTGCTGGATGGTGACTGGACACAAAGCTGGACACAGCTAGTTTCTTCTGGGACATCTTCCACCCATTTGGAAAGCCAGCTGGCAAGGGGGTTTACAGGGCAGGGAGTTCCCACACGAGGTGGAGGTGAAACTTTCCCATCTCAAGCCTCTGGGTTACTAGCGTTCGTTTTTTGCTCTCCTTGGAAACCCAGAACTAAAGTCAGCATTCTCAGCCATCGCCGCCCTGGAGCTGCGCACAGCCGTCAACTCACCTTGGGCACCCCATCCCTGAAGCCGGTTGCCCTCATGCTGGGGATCACGGCAGCTCCTCTGGTGCGACAGCCCTCGGGCTGCTTCTCAGAAGCTGAGGTCTACGGAGCTGACAGCATGGGAAGCTGTCAAGGAGATTCTCCCAGCAAGAGAATTCTGATAAGAGTAAAATGAAAGAGACGAGGGCGGGGGAGCCAGAGACATAGGCCACGCTCACTCCTCCAGGCCTGACGTCTCCCTCAGTCTGTAAGTAGAGACTGTCACTCATTCGTTATGCGAAACCACAAAAGAAGAAGAAGAAGGAAAAAACCCACCTCTTCTGCTTTGTAGGGCGAAGTTCCCTGTTTGATCAGCGCGGTGGAGGAACGCACAGGATTCTTATCCCTTGAGCGCTGTGGAACAATTCCCAGGTCACTTCCATCATGAGAGGCTGCTTGGCCAGATTTCTGATGGGGATCAGCTTCTTCCTTCCTGCTCCCTGACACTTGCCTTCTGATTGTCAGGATAAAATGAGCCAAGCAGCTTGTCATAGAGGACAGGGTCCCCACTCTGGGCATCTGCCCCAGGAATGCTTTCTCTGCTCCCAACCCCAGGTCCCCCCCCTGGGAGATGGTTTTCTGAGTGCTGGCTCTGCAGAGAGCACTACACAGAGCTCTCTGCTCTCTCAATCTATCAACACACCGTGTGCACAGGAAACCATCATGCTAGCTCAAGCAGTGCCTCCTGACTTGCCAAGTCTAAAACTGTCCCTAAATTCATACCCAGTGTCCAGAGAGGACCTGCTGTAGCAGACGTTGTGCAAAAACAAGTTTGCATTTTTATTTCATCTAGACAAAAATGGCACTCATTCTTCCTTCATCTAAACAAAAATGGCACTCATTCTTCCAGACCCGGCTCCAGTCCCATCCCCACAGCTGTCTCCTGTCATCGCTCTCTTTTTGCCATATGGCATTTCTTATCTTGTTTTCTGGTCATCCCATGTGTCTGGAACCTCACATCAGAACACCAGGACGTATTTACCAATTGAAATAGCTGGCAGACTTCTGGCCAAGGCCGTCTTTATTTTGAAATGTTCTCCGTGTTTGAAATTGCCTTTGGGGCCATTGGCAGGTTGCAGATGGTAGTAGATAACAGAGGCAGCACACTGATTCCACAGAATGAACAAACAAGCTCATTAGCAAACTGACTTAGCAACAGAGTTAAAGTGGGGAGCCACAGAGGAGTGGGAGTCCTTAAGGGAAGCTTCAAGAGGAAGACAAGATATGAAAAGTGTGGGATGAGTCAGCAGGGAGGCAGGCTTGCCCTCCATGTTATAAGCATGCATGAAAGAAAGGAAAAAGGATGAGAACTAGCAAGCTCCATTTAAGGAAAAAGAGCAGATTCACAGAGAAGAGCAATGACTAAGTCATAAGGAAGGGCTGGGGTTTGAATGGCAGTCTACATGCACTAAAACATTTTATTCTGTTAGTGTTCACACGTCTGAGAAACCAATCAAAAGGCACTGTGGCACTGCACGCAGCTGGTGTCATCACCAAAAAAGCAATGATTTCCGTGTTGCTGACCTTGAGTCTCTGGGCATTTTGTGAGATGAACCGCTTCCTTTGGGCCCCACCGTCCTGTGCAGGGGATGGGAGATGTAGTAGCCCAGATGAGGGAGCACCCAAGTTAGCAGGACAAAGCTGAGGCTCGTGCTCCGAGGGTGGACTGTTTCACCTAAACTCCATGCTTCCAGGTGTGTGTAGCCATAGGAACAGACACTTAAAACAGGGCTGAGTTCAGCTCAAGCATTTAGTTCCTACA